>NC_133897.1:42934512-44184512 GCF_964199755.1 Larus michahellis | reverse complement strand
CGAGGATGCAGCTGGGCGAGCCGCTGCTGGCGGCGGCGGGGGGGGCCCTGCCGGGCGCCCCCTTCTACCCGCTGGAGGGCGGCGGGCGCGGCGGTGGGACCGGAGCAGGAGCGGGTTCTAGCGGCGGGTCCCGCGGGCCTCCCCGGCCGGGGTCGCCGCCGCGTCTCGACTTGGACAAGACACCCAAGAAGTTCGGGGCGGCCCCCGCCATGCTGGGCGAGGCGGAGGCGGGCGAGCCGCCCTTCGCCGCCCCCAAGCCAGACGGCCGCAAGACCACCCCCTGCGGGGAGGAGGAGCTGCCCCCGGCCGCCGCCGCCCGATACTCCATGGACAGCCTCAGCCCCGAGCGCTACTACCTGCAGTCCCCCGGGCCGCCTGGCGCCGAGCTGGGGGGGCCCTGCGCCCTCTTCCCCTACCCGCCGGCGGCGCAGCACGGCACCGTATACCAGCCGCCCGGCGGGCCCCGCTACCCCTACGGCTCGGTGCTGTCGCCGGGGGGCTTCGCGGGCACTGTCTGCCCTCCCGGTGGCCGGGCGCAGTTTGGCGGCGGCGGCGGGTACCAGTACGGACAGGCGGCGGCCGGCGGACCCCTCTACGGCCCCTACCCGGCGGGGTCGGGCTCCTGCGGCGGGTTAGGGGCGCTGGGGGTGCCGGCCGCCGGCCCGGGGCTGCGGGCGCAGGTGTTCCTCTGCAACCGGCCCCTCTGGCTCAAGTTCCACCGGCACCAGACGGAGATGATCATCACCAAGCAGGGCCGGTAAGCGGGCAGGGAACGAAATAGAGGGAAGTGGGGGACTCCCGGGGCCGCGCCGTGCCGGGCTCTCCCGGGAAGGAGGTGCGCGCCCTCCCCGTTGGTGGTGGCTCTGGCCCCGGGATGCTTTCAACAAAAAGCGGCTCTCCCAATTTCCTCGTACCGGGCGCGCCGGGAGATGAGACGGGGGTGGGCTGGGGATCGCCGCCTGTCTCCCTGGTCTCCTCGGGGACGGGAGCCGGGACGGACGGGGCACCCCGCGGTCGGCTCCAGCTGCCGCCGGGGCCCGCGCCCCCTTCCCCGGCCCGTCTCGTATGCGGTGTGCTCTTCCTCCCCTCCCCAGGAGGATGTTTCCTTTCCTGAGCTTTAACATCACCGGCCTCAACCCCACGGCCCACTACAACGTCTTCGTGGAGGTGGTACTGGCGGACCCCAACCACTGGCGCTTCCAGGGGGGCAAGTGGGTGACCTGCGGCAAAGCCGACAACAATATGCAAGGTAGGTCGAGGGGTCTCCGGGGCTTCCCCGCTACCTTCCCCCCGCGGATTGTCTTCCCAGAAAGGGTTCCCACTTCGCCCTCCTCTGGAGGGGCTTCCCCACCGCCGGTATCCCGCTGCGGGCAGAACTGCCTTTTTAAGGCTGTTTTGCAACTTTTATTTCCCTCCCCTGCCCCGCTGCTCCGAGCTGCCGGCGGCGGAACAGAGCGTCTGTGGCCGGCGGCCGCTTTAACGGCTTGTTTTTCCCCAGGCAACAAGGTGTACGTTCACCCCGAGTCGCCCAACACCGGGGCTCACTGGATGAGGCAGGAGATTTCTTTCGGGAAACTGAAGCTAACGAACAATAAAGGTGCTAATAACAACAACGCGCAGGTAAATAATGGGGGGCGAGGGGGGAAGGCTGGCTTGAGGGGCTCTTAGTGGCACAGGCGGGGGAGTCCTGGGGTTTCCGAGCTTTACAGTATTTATTTTATCAAGCTGCTGGATCATTGTTCCTGTGGCTTGTTCCGTTCTTGAACTGATCATAGACCTTATTTTCTTTTCTAATTGCCTTCAAAAGGAGAAACAATGTCAGAAATAGATGTGTGAATTTCTTTGGTTTTAGCTAATATCTCTATCTATGGACTTGCTCAGAAAGTGGGAGTATAGCTGATAGCTCCTGATTTCTCGCATTTACAGGTTTTTAGTATATTAGTAACCTAGTGAAACAGGGCTACAAGCTGTGAATCATCTCCCGTTAGCAGTTAAAATTGCTCCATTCCCAAGTCAAAAGATTACAATTTACAGGAGGAAAATGTCAGGCTATAAAATAGATCTTTTAATGTTAGACACAGTTTGTCTAAAGATCTTGCCTCTTCTGTGGTTTCTTTTAGATGATAGTACTGCAATCTCTACACAAGTACCAGCCCCGGCTTCACATTGTGGAAGTGACTGAAGATGGTGTTGAAGATCTGAATGATTCCTCAAAGACTCAAACATTTATTTTCCCTGAAACGCAATTCATAGCAGTTACAGCATATCAAAACACTGATGTAAGCATGGATGTATAAAATGACAATTAAGAATAAAATTGTCTTGTGGGTTTAACATCTCATTGTACTATATTCTGCTTTCACTTTTAGATTACTCAGCTCAAAATTGACCATAATCCTTTTGCAAAAGGCTTCAGAGACAACTATGACTCGTAAGTACACTTCTGTTTTCTCTTGTAGCTGTATCTGCCTAGGAGGTATGGTTCTGGCCTGAAATGTGTGTGGAAGAGTTTCTTTAGATGCTACTTCAGTTATTCAGAAGTAGTATTACTTACATTGGCAGCTTTGCTAGCTGATGTGGTCCTTTCAAAGACATTAAATGTCTCTCTAGAAACATTAAATGTCTGTTTAAATAGTTACCGTATTGTCTTGATGACCTGTATTTCAGCAGGCTTCTGAATTTTTGTAGAAAACTTGTACTAACAGAACCTAACTGGCTTGCAGATTGGCAGTAGTAATCAAATATCTCCACAGAGCCAGGCAGCTTTTTCAAACTGTCAGCAGAAGACTTGCCTAATGCTGACTCTTGAGCATCAAATGGCCTCTGAAAAGACAGAGCTGTATATAATACAAGTATGGCTTCTGTGAGGAAGGTGCTGTGCCCCATTTAAAATGGGCTGGCTGGCAGAGAACAGTATATACTTGTAGCAGCAATACTACAAATTTTATACTGCCCTAGGAAAGACAACTGGAACTCCTAAATTGGATAAAAATGAACATCCAGTTAAACCTAGTTGTGATTCTAATTAAGAAATAACTCAGTTTCTTCCCATTTTGTTTTACTATCATCCTGGAATTGTGAAGAACAACACTCAGTATTTCTCTTTTATGTTGTAGCATGTACACAGCTTCTGAAAATGACAGATTAACTCCATCTCCCACGGATTCTCCTAGATCCCACCAGATCGTCCCTGGCGCCCGATACAGTGTCCAACCATTCTTCCAAGAACAGTTTGTCAACAACCTGCCCCCAGCCAGGTTTTATAATGGTGAGAGAACCGTGCCTCAGACAAATGGCTTGCTCTCCCCGCAGCAGAACGAAGAGGTGGCCAGCCCTCCTCAGCGGTGGTTTGTTACGCCTGTACAGCAGCCTAGTGCCAACAAACTGGACATGAACTCCTATGAGACGGAGTATTCCCCTAGCACCTTGCTCCCATATGGCATTAAATCCCTCCCCCTTCAGACATCCCATGCTCTGGGGTACTACCCTGACCCAACATTTCCATCCATGGCAAGTTGGGGAAGCAGGGGCTCTTACCAGAGAAAAATGGCAACAGGATTACCGTGGACCTCCAGAACAAGTCCTCCAGGTTTCTCTGAAGACCAGCTTTCCAAGGAGAAGGTGAAAGAAGAAATCGGCTCATCCTGGATAGAGACTCCACCCTCCATAAAGTCTCTAGATTCAAATGATTCTGGAGTCTACACGGGTGCTTGTAAGAGAAGACGGCTCTCCCCTAGCACTTCCAGCAATGAAAATTCACCGACTATGAAATGCGAGGACATAAATGCTGAGGACTATAGCAAAGACACTTCAAAAGGCATGGGCTACTATGCATTCTATACTAGTTCTTAAAGTATCCTTTTATTCCAATTGGCTATTTTTTTTTTCAGGGTGGCCTTGGTTTTTTTGCATTACAATTGCCAAAAAGACTCTTGCCTTCCACCTTGAATTGTTGTGTGCAATTCTAAAGAAGGTGCCAAAGCTTTTTGACTGTTGCAGGTAATGAAGTAGGGAAAGAGCAAACTATGGTAGAATTCTTCCCCTCTTTTAGAAGGAACCACATGTGGCAGCTGTAAGCAGGAGTGTAGATTTTTTTTTTTTACAATGTGGCTTATTTATTGGAGACACTAAAGTGTGTACAGTTTGGCTCGGCTCAGAGGCCTGATCAAATCTACGCGCTCCTGAGCAAGGAAATAGGGGGGTTGGATCCTAAATTTAATTTTCTTCCCTGCCTTGCCCATCCGAAAAAAGGGGGCTGGTTGCAGGGAGCTGCACAAATGCTATGTTCTGCTTTAGACTGAGCTGGCTTCTTCAACCCTTGTCTGCAGCACAGTTAGCTGAGTTGGATATCGCTCAGCTAAGGCTTTGTTTGGCAGAAGATGGCCAAAGTAAGGCCTGCTTGCCAGGCAGGGTTTTGACTTGAAGGTCTTGTGCTAATGATGGGGTTACAATGACCAAATCTGACTCTTCTTAGTTCAGAACTTGCATTAAAAAACAAAAAGCCTCCATTCCAAAAGCCTAACCTTTATTGAGGTGGCAAAAAAAATAGTGTACAGTTGTGTTTTGTCTAGGTACACTGTAGAATATTGTGGAATCATGTATAAATAGTTGACCTGTAGCTGTTCAGTCAGAAGGACCTCCGGTGGTGCTTTGAAGTTCAAAAGGCTTTTTTTTTTTTTTGGTTAATCAAACTTAGCATATGGAGCATTATGAAAAACATGAACAAATTTCTATATATGTGTATGTAAAGTGACTTTTTTTCAGCTGCCCTGCACAAAACTGGAAGTGATGTAACTTACCCATTCTTCTTGCCTATAGTTTCAGCCATTTTAAACTGATCAATCCTGGCGCACTGGCACACAAACTTCTCCTGACAAAACTTGGTTCTGTTTTCTTTTTCTATGTACATAGTAGTAATTTTTAATAAATGTGGTGGTGCCAGGGGGTTGCCTGGCTGCCTCTTCTTTGCCTCTATTGGGTATCCCAGCTGGGGGGAGGAGGAGGAAGGAGTGCAATCCTTGGGGCTTGAGTTGTCTCCAAATCTAGCAATCCCTTGCTTGGATGCTGCTATGTGTGTGCATGGTGGTGGTGGGTTTTTTTGTTGGTGGTGTGGTTTGCCGCGGTTCTGTGCATCCTCCACGCTCTGAGCCCCTGGCTTGGCCCAAAAATGCGACAGTACCTCTTTTCCCCTGCGCTCTGCGGGGCTGGGGGAGGCGACGTGTGAACTCAGCACTCGTCCCGCGCAGCGACTTGTGAACTCGCCGGCTCACCTTCCCCCAGCAGCAGCAGGGCTGACCCCTCCGTTTCCCGGAACAGGGGAAGAGATTCCCCTGCCTGCTTATCTGGGGGAAGAAAGCCCCTCCTGGCAGAGCAATCGAATCCTGGCTCCCGCGGCAGCAGGACCTTTCCTGAGGATATGCAGGCAGTAATGGGATTAAACTGTTAGCGATGCCCGGCTGCAAACAAAATAAACCAGGGGCTCAGGCCGGGGCCCGCCCCGGAGGAGGTAATGAGATCGGGGGGGCACTGGCAGCGGTCTCCGGGCGGGAGAGTTCTCCCCTCTGGAGTGGAGAACGGCGGATTTCCGAGGAGATTTCGATCAGCTCTTCGCTTCTCGGTGCGAGGCTCCAGCTCTGCGCCTTGGCAAGCGAAACAAATCGGTGTCCCAGCGGCTCTCCCCCCTGCAGAAGGAGACACATTTTATCTGGGACAGAAGGGGATTCGCGGTAATTTGTAAGCGATTAGGGACGAAATTTTTTTGTGTGTTTTGTTTTTTTTTTTCCCCTTTCTCCTATTTTTTCTTATATGGGGGATACCCCCTCCCGCAAAAGCCCCCTGGAAAGGCAGCCTGTCCCCCGATTCCAGCCGCGGGGTGCGGTGGCATATCCCGGCCGCCGCTCGCTCGCCCGCCCTTCCCGGGCTGCAAACACCAGTGATGAAGCGCTGAAGAGTACGATTCCGCCGCGGTTTGCTGTTAAAAGCTGTATATTTTTGCACCGCACGGTAAAAAAGAACTTAATACTTGTGAAAAGTCCTCACACTGTTTAATAAGAAACATAAGTGCCTGGCTGGCCCCAATTAACACCTTGTGATTATAATGCATTCCTAAAATGGGGTGTCAGACGCCAAATTGTGAATAAAGGTATCTAATTAATCTTCATAGGATGACACCGATAAACAACTCTATATTTAAATAAAGATCAAGGAGCTGAATGCTTCTTATTTGTTTACATTAACAGAAGATAAAGTTAACTACCCTTGCACTTTGCTTCGTAATGCGATTTACTGAGACAAACAGCGGGCTCCGGGTGGGAGAGCCTCGCCGGGCTTTTCATGGCGGGTTTGGAGGGCAGAGGGCGACCCGGGAGGATGCCCGCCCCTTCCTCCCCGGCCCCGACACCCGCGGCCGTGTGCCGGGCACAGGCAGTTTGCGGGGCAGAAAAGGCTGTGAGGCATAAAGCGCGCCCGATTTCGGTAGCTCTCGCCTGAAAACCGAGTGCGAACTTTGAAAACGACGGCTGGACGGGGATGCGGGCAAATAGGATCTAGAGGGGGAAAATAAATAAATAAATAAATAACCCCAGTTATTTACACCATTGTGAAGTGCAAGCTGCAAAAAAACAAAAACAAAAAACCAAGAAAAACCCACCTAGTCATCCGAGTAAGGAAAATCGGGGCTGTTGGCTGGAACCTGCCCGCTGCGGCTTCGCTCCCTGCCGGGTCTGCCTGCCCCGACTCGGGGCTCGGCTCCTCGTCCCGCCCGACCCACGGGCCTCGTGAAACGGGAAATAACACCGGTGTAAGCATTTGAGGCCGTTCCCCGCGAATTAGCGATTCTCTGGGGGAAGAGAATCCCAGAGATTCCGAATTTTTTCCCCCGAATCAGCCCGGGGTGCTCTGTTTGCGCTTGGTTTTAATAGCATGGGCGCCCGGCGGGGCAACAGAAGCAGCGGGGACGGGCTTGTCCGAGGGATTGAGACCGTTCCTCGCCAAAGACTCTGGTTTTTGGGTGTTTTTTCGTTAAAGCAGACCCGACAGCTCATCGCCTCTCGCGCTTGTGCTCCTTGTAGCGGCACATCGGGAGCAAAACCGTCTTATTTTGTATTTATTTTCCCCCCCCCCACCAACGAAACTTTGTCCCTCGCTGCTCGCCCCAAATTTTATGGCCGGCGCTTCACGCCCGAGCGGGAAAACGAAACGACGACCGGCATTTTTCTCCTTCCGATGGCGTCTCGTCAACCCCCTTGAGGAGAAAGGGGGCTCCTTCCCCGGAGTGGCGGTGCCGGCGCTGCGGGGAGGACGGCGCAGGTATTTTTCGGGGTGTTTTCGAGTAATGCGGTGTGTGTGGGGGAGTGTTTTACTTTCGGTCTGTATTTCTGCTCCCACCTTCCTCAACGCCGCCTTTTCGCCACCGGCTCGCTTGTTTCCACCTCCTTCTCCTTTGTGAGGGGAGGGGGTTTTCCCAGGAACGGTTATTTTTACAGCCCCCCTCGCCCGCCCGCCGCCTTCCCCTCAGGGCCGCCACAACGGCCCTGCCGCGCTGAGGCGGCCCTGAGGGGAAGGCGGCGGGCGGGTGAGGCGGGAATAGGCCCCCGGTGGCTCCTATGGTACTGTTACACCTCAGAAATGCCCCTTCCCGCCGGGACTACCGGCTAGGGGTGCCGGGGGAGCCGGCGGTGGTCGGCCGTGGGTCCCCGGCCCCGGACAGAAAATGGCGCTGAGGGGGTTGAGGCAAAGGATATGGGGCCCGCCGGCGCTTCCCTCGCACCTGTCCACCTCATGGAATGGGGGTTTGCCACCATCAGTGATGATGATAGTAGTAATAATAATATTCGTAATAATAATAATATTATTATTAATAATAATTTTGCCACTGTTTCCCCCACGTTTTTTTTGTACATACAAGCCCAGTTCCCCAGCCCCTTGAGGTATCCGTAGCCCACTCCTCCCCTTCCAAAAATCTCCATTTCCCTGTTCGTGATGAGTATGGCTAATATAAATATTAATCTAATCCTTATCAGAAGGATTTTTAGTGCTTGCTGGATATCACAAATATGTAATCCAGAGGAGAATGGCATTAGGCTGAAAGTGTGGAGTGCAAAATATGATTTGAATAAAATGATAGGGTGGTATCTAATATTTCCTTTAGGGAGTACTATACTCTGAGCTGTCACAACCGATTGTGTAAATAGACGAGACTGAGGGATGTGATCCTAATCATATTGATGAAACATTCATCTGAAAGACCGAGCGCAACCAGAAGGGACTCACTAGGAATACAATTAAATCCTAATCTGGGGAGGAGGAATCCTCTGCAGGCTTTCCTCTAACCCGCCGCCCTCTCCTCTGTTTTCATTTTGGACTCAAATAAAATTCAGGAGAGGAAGAGGAAATAAAGGAGAGATGGAGGGCTGGGTAGTTTGCCTGCCTGAAGGACTATGTTAATGTGGGGAGTGCTGCATGGGAAGAAGGTAAATCTGCAGTCCTGGCTCTGCAGATAATGAAAAATAAAGGCCTAATTTTGCTCACAGGCATAACTACCTCCCTGCAGAGGGTTTTCACCTGAGTGGTGTTAATCAGGTGCAGGAGGCCTGTGTGTCTGGAGGTGGAGTCTCTCTGACCCAGGTTTTGACCACCAGCTCGGTCCCAGCCTCTTGAGCAAAATTTAGTCTTCTGTCTCTTGTACGCTATCTAGTTTCCATCTGCGTAGGGAACTGATTTCTTGCTGATAATATTTATTAGCAAAGGGGTTATTTTCCAACCACTCCCCCCAGCTGGTTCCTGTCTGACCCCCATTGCCATGGTCTCAGACTGCCTTTCAGTAGTGTAGCGCCCAGGGTGAAATGGCATCAGGCAGTTTGTCTTCCCTGCACCTGCACGTGGTGATAATCACCTCACATAAAAGAAATAGGTTAGCTACTGCTGTAAGGGGACCAGCCTATTTTGACCCTTGTCCCTCAAAAGGTGGGCCTGGCTGGCTGCTTTTCATCACTTCTTGCTTTTGGCATCGAAGGCATCGAAAAGGTGCATTTTCCTAAAGCATGCCACCTTTTGGTTTATACCACTAAAATGAATTCAAGCTATGAATACCTGAATTCACATGATGATGTTTAAAGGTTGAGAAGCAGCCTGTCTTCTTCATCCTGCTACTGTTTGAAGTCAGGCTTCATTTGAGTGTCCAAGACCAAATCTGATCTGATGTTTTTAGAGTTTTTTCAAAGTCAGCCAGTCTTCTATCAGCAAGGTCAGGCAAAGAGCAAGGTTAGTTCCTTCTGCTTGGAGTGTTCTCCATGGAAAGAAAGGCTCCAAACACCCCATTCAGTTCTCTTTTAGTGGGGAATGATGTCTGTAAATGAGGGAAGGATGGATGGAGTGAGATGTCAGTTAACAAATCTGTAGCAGGAGCTTCATGTAAGTCCATAGTATTTTCTGCCGAAGTATGAGCTCTGCAGTTTTATGGTTTACAGAAGGACTCCTACGGTTGAAGTAGGCACCGCTGAAGTGGTTGTAACATAACGTAGTATCATTTTAACAGGTTTGGGAATGAAACGTTATGTTAGAGTTCATCTGCACTGTGATTGTATATACTGAGAGCAGAGTCGTTGGTTATGTTTGTTCCCTATTTTCCTTACAGCAGGGTTAGATTTTTGTAGTGTAGATAGGGCACTAATTGTTAAAATTCATGTAACGGTTAGGGTCCCATTTGTCCATAAAGCAATACAGTCTATGTAAATTGCTTGGCGTAGTTGCAAATTTCCTTTGAGGAGGGAAACAATCCATCTTTATTTTTAACCCAAATTGTATGAAAAGTCTAGACTAGACTAATCCTAGAATAGCAAGCAAACTTAGCTATCTGTTTTTAGGGTCTTCTGTGTTCCTGTTTGATAAATTGTTAGCAATGCTCTGGCTGTTCTTCTGGGGAGACATATTCTTCAGAAACTAAACTGTTTTGTAATGTATCAGCACTTGCTTGTTCGTAATGATAAGTTCTCAATAGCAGAAGTGTTAGGACTTTTCTCTCCTTACTTCCTATGCTAAGAATATAAAAACATAGTATCCTGCCCTAATGAAGGGATGATTTGAGCAGAGAGCGCTCTTAAAACTGGTGCTTCAGAGGACATGTCCATGCAAAGAAGACTTTCAGGAGCTATTCACAATAGCAGGTAAATTTTATGCTCTCTCTTACTCCAGACAAAGCCTCACCTGTGTAGCCTGGTCTTCATGGATACATCAAGTAGCTTATTTTCCAGTAGCTTTATGTTTTATGTCTTAATTATTGTTAACCCAGCTCTTCTGTTATTTCTTTCAGTGAAGGCAGGACTGTGCTCTGCTGCCTTTACATTGGAACTACTTTGCAGGATCATTTGAGAGGAAAGATTAGGTGAATTTCTTGTTTTGGCTGGAAATGGCTTTGATCCATAAGAAAAATTATGGCAAAATCCATGACATTTGAATGGTTTTCGTTTTACTCACATAAAGTTCCTAAAGTTTGTGCCAGCAGTGATCTGAATAGCAGATAAATCTGCATTGTAAAGCTCCATTTCAAACGTGCAATGTATTTCTCTACTTGATCTGCTCAAATTATATGTAATGTTTATTATTAAACCTCTGGAAATGCCTGCTGTCAGGATGGGCCCATGAGTAAGTTTAGTGGATTGGAAGGGAAGAATTGGGTTGTTTTTCAGTCAGATCAAGTCTCTATTTCGGTTCACTGTGCAGCAGCAGAAATGCTTGTGCTGGCACTGAGCAGAAAGAAGAAACAGAGCAGAATGCAAGAATGAAAAACTTACATATTCCTGCCAGGGATGCTGGTGACTCCTTTCATCAGTTTAAGCAGTAGTACTCCTGATTTTATTTTTTTTTCTCCCCCACCCTCCCCCCCAATAACAGCACATGATAGCTAATGCCTGCATGGTGAAGTCAGTACCAAAAGCTGTGGCCAGTGTCAAAAGCACTTACGGAGATTGGTATAAATGCCCTGCCTGGAAAGTGCTGAGAGGACTTTCTGATCCAGTAGAGGTGCCACAGTGGTGCAACCACAGCATTTGGGTAGCCATGGGAGTACAATGAAGAGCAGGTTTACAGCACCTCTCATACCCCACAGCAGCTGTCCATGGGCACACCACATGCATGATCCATAGTTTACTTTGTAGTCCCCTAGGTATGCTTAGGTCTAGTGTTTTCCTGATTTCAGCCATGGGAAGAGAAAGCCATTCCCATAGGTATTAGAAAACATGAACTCCCCGTTTTTGGTGTGCTGCAAAAGGCTTAATTATTGCATAGTATAATGGAATGTGTGTAATAGCCTGAATGCAGTTTCAGTAAACAAAAAATGTCATTAGATGTTCAGTTCCTGTTTCTTACATTCCCATTCAGTGAGAATCCGTAAGGAGATGCAATTCCCCTAGAAATGGCCTGAAATATTAGGAGTTCCAGACCAGTGTCTTTGATCAGCACTGCAGGAGGGATGCTCTGTGGCAGGCTGCTTTCCATTTCACGTTTGGAGTGATTATCTAGAGGAACAAGGGGTGTGTCTGGCTCTAGTACACTACACCAGAAGCGAACAAACAAAAAGTATTGGGGTATTTCACCGGAAATGAAAAAACCAAACCCCACGACCATTGATGGTATTGCTCTGAACTATGGGGTGACGACTGATTTCTGCTAGACTGGACTGTGGGTGTTTTTGTTAAGTGGCTAAGGTAGTTGCCTATTTCTTCCGCTGCTTTGAGTTGTACCGAGTCTCTGTAGGGAAGCATGGAGAATACAAGATGAGAGGCAATGCCCTTCTGGTGTTTTCTCAACCCACCCAGGGAGTGGAGATTTTAAAAAAAACAACAACAAAAGAAAAGAAAAGAAAACATGAATCCCTTTTCTTTTTGGTGAGGTATTTTCCAAGCTAGGAGTCACAGGGAGAGCCAAAACAGCAGCAAACAAGGCAGCTTGTGTTCCTCCACGCTATTCACTTCAATCAGATTTAATCTGTATCGTTCTCCAGGCTGGTATTAATATTGTTATGCTGAGAAGTGCTAATGGCCGCCCATAATGTTTAAAGGTCAGTGAAGTATAGAGTGAAAATACTCTATAGAAAGACTTACAGATTGGCCATAGATTGGCCATAACCACACCTAAAAAAAATCCAGATGGAGACTAAGTGGATTAACTCTCTCTTTTGTCTAACAGCTAAAGCTTTCAGTCTCCTGTATTATAACAGCTACAGAGGTTAATAGCTAGGCCAAAACATCTCAAGTCTTATGGACTATCTTTACTGAAGATGAAGGGTGAAGCTATGGGAGGGGGTTTGAGCTGATTTAACGTTCCACTTACTGCTGAGAACAGGGAAAGGTACTTAATCCTCCTTAGTCTTTCCTTTTTATGTTTGGCTTGGGGGTTCACTTCTTACCTTGTACCAGCTGTGGGGCTCATCAGACCTCTCGTATGAGTGAATTAATTTTACAGACTTGGCAGAAGACACATCCAGGAGAAAAGGACAGTTGCATTCTGCTGGGTTCACGAGTGTAATTGTCTCAACTAAGACCCAAGAGTCAGAGAGTGCAAAGGAGAAGGTAGGATTACGTGGCCAGGACTGGTGGAGAAGGGCGTTGCAAGCAACCCCCCAAGGACTCGAGAGAGCGAGAGAGGGCAGTATTTGACTTTGGTGTAACCTTATGTTGACTTATTTTGTGAAATTGTGAAATTGCAGCTTTATCATTCAAAGAGACAAAACTCTCTCCTCCAGATTAAATTGTGTTTCCCCAGGCTGTTGGGATAGATGCTTCATTACTGCCTTGCTGTTCCTTCTGAGTGTCCAGAAAGGCCAGGGTCCCTGGGAAACAACTGCAAAGTTCCTCACTGTGTCATGGCTTTAATAAATGTGGGGTGATCGGGTAGGAGGAGGTGACTGAGAACACAGTAATGTGGATATCACTTGGGGTGTGTGACCTTTCTTGTGCGGGCTGGTGTCCTTGCTATATAGTCATGATCAGCCAAATTTAACTCTGCAATGAATGACATTC
This sequence comes from Larus michahellis, assembly GCF_964199755.1. Lineage (NCBI taxonomy): Eukaryota > Metazoa > Chordata > Aves > Charadriiformes > Laridae > Larus > Larus michahellis. The sequence goes on along the minus strand of NC_133897.1, from coordinate 44,171,496 downwards.
CTCTCAGGATAGGTTTCCTGGGGCTAATTTGGGAACAAGGAGATAATGTATTAACGGTTTTTGGCTCAGGCTCTGGAAAACTGTTTCTTCAGGTAAAGTAAGTTTGCTCAAGGAATCCACAAGAATGGGTTGTATTTGTGTCTTTGCTCAGGGAAGTGGGGATTCGGGTATATTTCACTGACAGTAAACTACATTATGAAAAGACCTGCTTTAATGCCTTTGCTTTTTCCTCCCAATAAGAGGTAAACATTCAGGGTCAGATATGAAAATCTGCTCCTGTTTATTAAAGGGGCAAAATCAGCAACATAGACAAAAGCCTGATGTTGCCAGTGCTACCAGACATAATAAGTACTGCTGTGAGGCTTCCCTGTGTCAACCTAAGGTCCTAGAGTAAGTACCAAACTTGCTAGCATTTGCAAGATTAGATTGTAAACTGGAAATAATAAAAAGGTAAAACTGAAATAAATGGACAGGCCAACACTGCTACTTGGAAGTACCCAAGTTCTTTAGCAGTGAGCTAAATTCTGCAACACTAAATTTCGAAGGGAATTTTGCAAAAGTGAAAACAACTGAAATTGGATTATGATATCAACATTATAATTTAAATTCCATTTTACTAACCGTCTGTCTAGCTTTTTTGGTAGGGAAAAATTGCCTCTGAGGCAGATTTTAGGGAGATCTTCCCTATTCCTTTTCTCATTATAATTTCTCTTTTCTGAGACCTATATATCTATAGCTAGGACAAATGTAATAGAGAATTAATCAACTGGTAAAATATACCTTGCCTGTGAGAAAATGTCTCTTTTATCAGTGGGAGGAAGCTACAATTGGAGAAAGCTGCAATACAGTATGTGAGTAGTGAGTAGTGCTACAAAGAGTAATTTGAGAAGCTAGAAGGTTGTTATTATGGACTGTCTGATTGAGACACGGTACGTAACGTGCTGCATAGGAAACATCATGTTTGTTCACTGTCATCTCGCAGGACACTTGGAAACTCCAGCCAACAGTAATTAAGGAGAGAAAGAGATGAGTGCAGAATTGTGTGCTGGTCATGGAGTCAGTTTGAATGGCTTGCAAAAATCTTTGTCTCATTTCAGAAAGATGATGAGTGCATCCAGGATCAGAGGGCTATAATTCTTCAATCTTAAAAAAACCCTCAAAACAGTAATGATTCTTTGTTCTTGACCTGGTCTTGCAAAACTGTTGGTTCAAGGAGTGACACATAGTTGTGGCTGGGTCTGGATAGGTTTACAGAGACGTGTCACTATAAGTGTATCAGTAGCTATAGAAGTATTCCATAAATACAGTTGAAAGTTATATCAGTGTTGCATTTCTGATGCATGCTCTGAAGATCTGGACAGATCAGGATGGACAGCAGTTAGGACAGATGTTCTTCTTAAGATGAGGTGAGGGTTTATAACCTGTTGTTATCAAACTCAATACTGGAATCAGGGCCAGAAACTCTGCTAAACTGCAGACTAAACAAAGAAGTTTCGAATGAGAACTTGGTTAAGCCAAACAGCTGTAAATGGTCATGAGCTAGAGGCAACATTATATCTTGTTTAAGTTCATTAGAGCCCACAGAAGAGTTCTTTTTGGAGGAAAGGGAAGGAAGCTCACTGTCTGCAGGGTAGTGCTTGCAGAAATTTGTAAAACTTCAAAGTGTCTGACATAACTGGAGACAGGAGCTGAGACTAAGCCCACTCCTGCTCGTACCTTTGATATACTTCCTTCTTGTATTTGAACTCAGGAGTAAGGAGCTCTCTGTTCATCCATGCTGGCCTTCCACCTTGCTTGCTTGACTTCCTGCATGCAGGAATGGGCTGTCTTGTGCTTTGAGGAGGTTGTCCTTGAAGATCAGCCAGCTCTCACAGGCTTTCCCTTTCCCTGTCACAGTAGTCTTCCATGAGATTCTACCAAGAAGATCCCTGAACAAGACAAATTCTGCTCTCCTGAACTGCCAGCTTGTAATTGTACTATTGGTCTTTCTGGCTTCTCTCAGAATTTTTATCTCCACAACCTTATGGCTGCCCTTTACATCCCATATTTGTTCTTTGTAAGAAATCCAGAAGACTCATCAGTCACCTGCATCAAAAAATTACCTGTGGTGTTTGGGCTGGACTGGCCACTGAAACAAGCAACAGATGCCGCTTCTCACAGAAGCCACCCCTGTAAACTGGTGCTACCAAAACTTTGCCACGCAAACCCAATACACCACCCATTGCAGTGTTGGAGCCACGTGAGCTATCCCAGTGCGATTCTATAATCCTTGTGAGATGCCACCAAGCAGTCTCTTTTCTGTGGTTGGTTTCAGACCAATGCTGTTGGGATCAGCATTAAAGGGCACACCAGGCAGTCATTATTGAGCGCTGGGAGCAGAAAAGGGGTAGGAAGACACTGAGTAAAGGTCTTGGCTGACTGAGGGAGGTCAGTTGCAGAGCAATGTGAAGGTGTGATACCCATCAAACAAAGCCTGCTGAAAAAACGTTACCTTTCAAGGCTTAACTGAAAAGCTTTGATGAAGCAAAATGATTTCATGGAAACTTAGTGGTTTATGTCTTGTGCGTCTATCACCTTTCTAAATCTGATGTCAAGTGCCCTAAACCTAGGCTTATTGTTTTATGGATCTATGGCTATAGAGACTTTGTTTCCATTTTAAAGGAGAAGTGTTAGTAATTGCCTGGAAGTCATGCTCAATCCTAAATCACAGAATTATCAGCGTCACCGTGTGTGTTTGATACGGTGTGAATTTTGAATGGTATTATTTTTCATAAGCAAAATGCTCCTTCAATTTATATTTTGCCCCTCCATGGAAAAATCACAGAATGCCATAAGGTTTATTAATTGTTACAGCCTTGCAATCAGTGTATTATGCTATAGTATCAGAAGACTAACACCAAGAAAACCTTTTTTTGAACCAATACTTTAAATTGCTGAAAAATACCAAAGTTTAAATAAAAGGTGTTAGTCTCTGGTAAATAAGTGTATTGTATTACCTGTACTTAAAATCCCATTGAAGTTTCTATAGAAATGAAGTAACCTCCTGCAGCAGTTGCTCCAAAATCACGTGTAATATAATGAATAAGGCAGGAGTTACACTTTCTTTTAAACTGAAACATTCTGGTATCATGTCTGAGTAGAATAACCTTGCTTATGGGATTAAATGGGAGTGAATTCCAAGCAAAAGGTTTTCACTGTATTTTTTCCAAAAGGGCCTGAAATGTTTCATATCAAATGACTTTGAATGTTTTGTATCACTGTAGATTTTTGTGGTAGAGTCTGATTTTATGACCTCAGCCTACAGCTGTAAGAGCATATTTAGCTTGCTGCCTTATGACAGTACTCATGAGCAAATAGTATCTTGGGTTCACTGCTGTTTATTAAGAGCAGCCTTATATGCGATAACAAAACTTTCACTGAAGTGGATCAGTAGGAGCTGGCTCAGTGGTTCCTGTGTCTGCTTTCCACTGTTCTTTCTATATAGTATTTTGACACTTCCAAATGTTTCCATTCCAAATGTGTGTGCCCTGTTCATTTCTAGTACAGTCCCGAAAGTCTGTTGCCTTTTTCTGTGGATCAGACAAAATCATTGCGCTCCTGAACTCTGAAGGTGGTTCATGCTTTTCTCAGAGATGGTTCTGAGTAGGTCAGGTACCTTCCCTGCCTGAGCTCCTGATGAAAATGTTTGACTTAAATCCCTAAGGCTGGGTCTGGGTCTGCAGAGAGGGCATTGGGTACAGGGTGTTGAAAAAAAGAACTGACTGCAGCTCAAATCAAGTGGTCAGCACTTCCCAGGGACAGGCCCTTGAGCTGTAGCATTTAAATGCCAAATTGGAGCTTTTCTCTTGTTGTTTCCACAAAATGAGGTCCAATTCTGCAGCATGAAGCCCAGTGCAGAGTCAGGTCAGGAGGAAGTGTAAAGGAGTTGCATGTGGATTCTCTTTGCTAATGCAGGGTCTTGGTCCCTGTTACATACCATTTGTGTATGTCTGCTCTGAACTTGACTTCCTTTCAGCGCTTGAGCTGAAAGCTCCCACCAGGAGCCTCTTCATCTGTACACAGTGTTTCTCACTGTTCTAGCTTGCTTCATATTAAATTCTACTCTATAATATGTTGAGAATAGTCTCCAAACTGTGTAGCTGTTCCTAATTTGTAAGAATTACCATGTCACTTGACACAGGACAATCCCTGTGAGGAGGCTCTCCCCAGCGTGGAGGAAGGTTTCAGGTCACAGCCTTAAGGGATATGCCTGACTTTGTAAGCACGTAGCCTTAGTTTCCAGCTTCAGTGCAGCAACTCTGACAGGGTTTACAGACCTATTTTCTGGCCTTGTGTCTCTAGCACTTCTGATTGCAAATGTAACACTTAAAACGTACCCCATTTGATGTAGTGATGGTTATGGGCCATCTAGCATATTCCTAAACATGCAAAGGCTATGTATATGCATGAAGCATAATGACTTGGCATGCAGTCTTTCAGATGCAGTCTAGAAAAGGCAAATAAAGGAGTGTGGGTAGGAGAAAGATACAGATACTCTGGAGATACAAGTAAGAAAAGTTTTCTAGTAGAAGTAGGATGCTGGCTGGACAAAAGTCAGGGTGTCTTCTGGCTAGGTAAGAGAGACGCTGTCACATAGGCCCAGGTATGGCAGTCTGCATACTGAGGAGCACTTACCAGTATAAGGAGTCTCACTGAATGCTGTTTATTCATGCATCCCTATTGAAGTTAATATGAGTAGAATATGTTGAATTTGGCCCTAGGTTAGTAACATAAAATTGTAGCTCTTTAAAATAGATCTGAATGGAGAGGTACGGTCCAATGCTGCACTGGCTCTGAGACTTTGTTGGTTTGAGGGTATTTGGAATTTTTGTTTTGACAGGATATTTCTAGGTGTGGGGGATGGTTGGGGAAGAACATCATGATTATTTTTCTTACAAATCTAATAAGAAAAGAATTAGCCTAGAAGAGGGGGAAAAGAATCTGCTGCCTTAGATGTTATTTAATGTGCTGCCTTATTCCTCTAAGAAGTGGAGCTTTCTTGTGTTATATTACATAGTAGCCCCCCCCCCAAAAAAGATGCATGTCTTTTGCCTGGGGTGAGCAACTCCTGAGATTTCTGAAGTCAGGCTAGTACATTAACACCTTAGATTTAGGTAGCACACGGCTACAAGCAAATGTCTTTGGATGATAGAAGCAAATCAGACACTGCTTTTGTATGTCACGAGGGATTATTCTATTTTAGTGCTATGCCCTTTGGCTTTACAAATGCACCTGTAGTGCTCCTGTGGTTAGTGCAAAGAATCTTGGTAGAATTAATTTACTATAGTTGTTTTGTCTTTGTAAATAGCAAATGTTAGAACTGGCTATACACAAACAGCTTTTCAAACCTTACATGTATTCTTTGCAGCAGTTCATAGATAGGGAAGGTTTCTGTTCTTTAACGCTAGCACTGGGCTCAGCAATGTACTTTTCCATTCGCAAAAGGTGATTTTTGTGGAAGTAGGAGGAATTCATGTCTGTGTGTGGGCATAAAGAGGCTAAGACAGGAGATAAATTCTAGGAAATCTAAAGGTAGATCACCAGATATAGATTCCAGCTGTGCCTTTGTGAATCTGAAGAATTCTCATCTGATTTCATGTAATCTGCTGTGTTATTTTTTATTGGAATAAATGGCTCTGAGATCGTGGTGTTTACATGGCACTGTCATCATACAGTAGCAAGCTATTAAGCATTATCTGGCATTTCAGGAACAGACATACCGGTCTGTCAAATACTGTGGCAAATAATTGTCCCTTTGAATCTTTTGAAGAGATGGGGGACCTAAATGTTTGTAATATCAAGAAGGTTTTAATTTTACCAATATCCCCTACAGAGAGGACTTTTTAAATTTTTTTTTCCCCAATTTCAACAGTTTTGTGGTTGGTTTTGTTTATTTGTTTGCTTGTTTTTTACATGACATAAGGATGGTAGCATGTGTCTTGATATTAGATGAAGTGTGCTGGAACACTCACTATGCTTGTTGTAGTCTAAATCTGCTAAACAACAACAAAAGAAGACAAAAATGTAAAAGCAAAGAGAAAACAGGAAAGAGAGAGGCTGTGATTTGTAATAAAACTAGATGGCTTTCTAATAATCTTGCTATTACAGAAAAGCAAGTTCAGCAATTTATTAGGTGTTCTGCGACCTGGTAAATTTCAGCCAATATCATCTGCTGAAGTCATAGGTTTTTAGCTGCTTTTTTAATCTGAGTCTTCTAGGACAAGACTGCATAAAATAGCCTTACCTAAGCCAGGCTGTTGGTTTTTGGTTATGGTTTTGGTTTTTTGTTTTTGGTTTTTTTTTTTAGTGTGTAGGAGTAGGAAAAAGTGGGTCAGAGAAAGAAAAGGACTTACAAGAAAGGTGTTAAGAGCAGGAAAATACTTGGAAATTTTGTGCTTTGGATGTGTTAGCGTTTAGATGAAGGTGGTGGGGAGGTAGGCTGAAGGCCCAGCCTGGTTTGTCAGGTCATCTCTCAGGATCAGTAATGGTATGAGTTCCTGTGCGTAAAGGTGGATCATAGGAACATAGTGGTTGTATGGCGTTAGGCCAAAAGTTTTGTCCAGTGTGTTTTCGCCAGAGTGCTAATAGCAGAATGTAAGAATAAGATATGTTACAGCAATCAGCTTTAAGGATTTCCTGAGCTATTTCTGGACTGTGATGATTAACATTTCCTTGATGTGTCGTAATCCTTTAAGTGAACCTCACTCCCCATAGGAACCCCTTAAATTCTGCAGTCCGATGTTGCAATGGTTTGGTTGCAGATTTCTCCACTGGAAATCTCAACCCATGTTGTTGAGATTTATTCTTTTCAAACCACTTCTATCAATCATGAGTGCCAAATTAAAAGCACTCCAAAAGTGCAAGTGGGATTTGCTTATTCTCTTATTATTTGGTTTACCAGGAATGGCCCCCTCTGTGATTGGTTTTAAGTATTCTTTTCATCTTCTGATTTTTCCCATCCTAAGCTTCTTTTTGCTAAATAGCCTTCATGTCCACCCAGTGCTTGAGTCAAATCAGAACATAAATATAATTGTATATAATGGACTTCTACTTTTTTTTCTAGAGATGCAGACCTCAGGTGCTTTGGGGTACTGAGCTAGGACATAAGTATTTCACCTTTTTGCTATTTGTTATTAATTATTATAAATGTAATTGAAAATCTTAAATGGGGAGCCTAAAGTTAGGTAACTCTGACAGGTATCTTATATTAGTCGTAGCCTGATATTTTGGGGTATATTGTGCTTATTACTCGTGTCTGAATTAGTGGGAATTGTGATGCTCTGACGCTGAAGACAGACCATTTATTTGAAAGTATAAACATGCTTGAAGATTTACAAGTAGACAGACACACTAGTAAGTTTATAATACCCTTCATCTTAAATTGCCATGAGCAATCTTTCAGTTGTCCCGTGGAGGTTTCTGTTTGTCGGTATGCTCTAAATATTCACATTATTACAAGCACAGAAGGTTTTGCCTTTCAACAGCATGAACTGGGATTTAACTTTTTTTTTTTTTTTTGGGAAAAAAAGATAGTTTCCCTGACTTCAACTCCCTGTGCATGCAGGTAAACCACAACTGTCAAATTTTATTCAAGTTTGGAACTGGGATAAACTCTGCAAGTTATATTTTACCCTAGAGCAATCCAAGTGTGCAAGGTGTACCAGTGCAACACGTCAGCAGTGTTTGCTACCAGAGCGAGTGAGAAGACAAGGATTCTTAACTCGGGGGAAGAGTTGTTTAAAGCCTGTTTCTGCAGATAAACAGCTTGCTGGGCTGAGGCACTCTGCCCTGATGTGTGTGGCTACAGTGCCCTCTTGTGCGAGTGAGCGCTGGCGAACAGTGGCAGATCCTCCAAAAACACCTGGCTGCCATAGAAGGAAGGAAACGGAAGACAAACTCCTCTTCCTGCTCTGTGGCCTTTTGCAGCTGTGTTTTAGTCACCATCAATTTATTTGGTTCTGTGATATGACGCAAATAAAAGGAAAGCTTAAATTGCGCTTTGTATTCTGCTAGTATTTTGGCATTAGCTGGAAATTGAACACTTAATATTTCTGTTGTGGTGACACCCACAGGACCCATTATGGACAGGAGCTCCTGGTTGTGCTAGGTGCTGTCTCCACACTCAGAGGTAGGGCCCTAGTGGTGCTGTGGAGCTTTAATTGTTTAGGTAAAATAAGTAACCAAAACTGGCTATTCTTTTTCAGGACTAGACAGAAGTTTCCTCTTCCCCTCATCCCAAACTTGTCACCTGCGCTTCATCTGCCTCTGAAATTAGAGAAATTGAATTAATAAGTCTTGATTGGAAAAAAGAAGAAAGCTTCAAAGGAAGAAAGGGCACAGTGATCAGAGCTAAGTGAGCAGGACAGACCCAGGAGGGTTTTGACACATTATCATTTGAAAATGTTAAAGCAAATATCTGCTGTGACCACAGTGTTCCAAGATTATTGTAAGCGGAGGAAAATACCTGCCTGTGCAAATAAGTTTAACCACGACATAGAAAATTCAGGGGATGTGTCCCACTTATTTGATCAAATGCCTTTTGATCATTCTAAAATTATAGCTACCCTTTTGAGGGTATATTTCTTGACAAAACCGTAGGGAGTGTAAGCGACAACTAAGCAAGAAAATTGTCGTTGTACTACCAAGATTTAAAGTGTGTAAGCAAGAATGTTGTAACATTAAAAAAAGAAAAATACTAACCTAGTTCCTCAATAGAGGCTATTGAACTGTATAAACCTAGAAAAAGAAGAACTTGGCACAGGTTTTTCCAAGTGTTAGGTACTTTGACTTCATGGGTAGAGGAAACATGCAGTATCCCTGCAGTCAATGAAAGAACAGACTGTTAGGTTTGGGATTGTTTGGTTTGGTTTTTTTTGTTTTACCATGCTTTTCTTTGATTAGCATGTGGATTCAGAAACACATTTTCATCTCATGTTAAACATTCCATTGTAAACATTTGCACTTGATGTAATAAACTCTGATAATTCCACCCTAACTTTATTTCATTGGGAGTCCGCAGAGGAGACGCTGGAGAGAGAGATACAAAAATGAGGGGAGAGCTGGTAAGGTGAAATGCAAACTGAATTGAGCTGCACAGAAAGGAGCAGAGAAACAGGGAAGGAGGGAAAGGATGGTATCCTGACTAGAAAATAGATGCAGTGTGGCAGACGACCTGTATGAAAGTAACCGGGAGCAGAATTTAGCTATTAAAATGCTGTCATCCTGTGCCTGTCTTCAGTCCTATTGGTGTGTCCCACCCCATTCTCCAGTCTGTCCTTACTGCTTCTTATTGGTCCTTACTGGGCACTAGGCTTGCACCTGCAAATACCATCACCAGCCCTTAAGCTAGAGCAATGTGAGAGTCAGCTGGAGTTGTGGAAACACCATGTCTTCTCGCTTAATGAGGTAGACACTTCTCATAGGTTACGGCCCTGGGTCAGAAAGAGAGTGAGTGCACCACAAAGCTATTTCATTCACTGCTTTACTTTGGTTTAATAAAGATAGGCTTTGTTTACTAGCCAAATGCAAGACATTAACCCAGTTAATGATTACCTTAAATATCACAAATTTGCCTTAAGTTAGTCTTTTTTTCATCCAAGGATCCTATTCATTAAATGACAGTGCTGCTCGGCAACATGAAAATGTAAAAATGTATTTGTAATGTTCCGTACTTACTGGATTGTATTTCTTCCACCTTAAGTACACTGATTATATAAACACAAGATGTTGGCAAAGCCTCTGCCTCCTGAGGGTTGTCCTGAAGACCGGGCTTACTTATTTGTGCAGTACAAAGGTGTAAGGGGTGACCTGAGCTCTGATTCTCCCGGGATAGTGCTTAGGCTGCAAAACCTTCCTGCAGAGTGCGTCACCAGGAGGTTCAACTCTGCAATAAATAATAAATATTTTTGCAGATGAATGAGGTGCTTCCACATATTTCCAGCTGCAGTGCTTTCTTATCCAAGCATGTGGTTGTAAACTTCATTACAAGGATTTTTCAGAGGTTTCATAATTTCTGAGGTATTTGCCATTAGGCAGGTGAACTTCCATATGCCTGAGAAGTTTTCATATTTCAAGTCCACATTTATAGGAAAGTCGTCTCCAAACATGGTTGAACACTGTTCTGCAGGTTCTGGGACATGTGCAATGATACCGTTACCCTTTGCGGCTACAATCTTTCAACTAACTCCGTTTTTGTGCAGGAGCACCTGGGCATAAAGTCCACGAAAAAGCAGAGGCTATAATGTAAACGGGCTTGGAGTTCATCTCTTGGCACGAATGTTTTTCAAGCTCATGCTGTTAGTTACTTCTATTTGCAACACGTCCAGGTTGGACAAGCTGTGATACCCATGGGTAATAAACCAGAGGATTTAAGAATGAGCCACAAGTTATCTCTAAGCTGAGAGTGGGTGTCTGCTGGGAAGAAGTAGGGCTTTTCTTTTGCAATAACTGAATGGTACCTACAAACCATATAGTTACAAAATGCTCAACATCTGCAGCTTTGCTTGATTTCAGTAGCTCAGGGAGCAAACACTGGTCATTCTCATTTATTTGGACTAGGTGGTCCTTTATTGGCAAGGAGACTGAGTTTTAACAAGGTTATTCTATTTAGATGAAAAGTTATGGTTTCATAGCAGGCTTAAGCGCCTTAAGGGTCTATTTAATATGCATTGATCTTTGTGTATTTGAATACAGGATACACGCTGGAGCTATTCAAACAGTTTTTTGTTTTTTCTAAGCCAAAAAATAGAGACAAAATTGAGAATAGGCAGAAGTGTGGGACAAGACAGCAATGGTAGATGTGACTTTCACAGTCTATGGAGGGTGAAAATATTAGAGGAAGATGACTGTTTCCAGAGGTGCGGTGCACATATGCAGCTAGTGGGGAATTCTATGAGGAAAGGAAGGGACAGGTCAGTGCTTCCTACAGACTCTTGACTGTACTAGCATTTGCTTTCTTGCATAGACTTAGGTCTATGCAGGATCAGTAACATTCTGTTGGTACATGGACATTGTCCTGTAGCATTGAATAAAATGGATTATTCGTAATTTGAAAAATTATTTCACTGTCATTCAAAGAAAGAGAACATATAATGTAAAGAAGCTCTGTTTGTGTACAAAATATATCAAAGGTATCCCTTTCAAATTATAGTGGGAGTCTCTTTTGTATTTACCGTTTTCTTGTACTTCCACCAGAGGGCAGGTTTGTGTCACAAAACCTATTTGCAACCTATTTGCTCATTTTGGGAGAGTCCGATGTGAAGTTCACCAGTCATGTTCAATCCTAGTCAGAAAAAAAAAAAGTCTTATTCTGTGGTAATTTTCCTTGAAAATTATATAGATTTTTTTTAAATAAAATAAAAAGACAAAATAGAATCTTGTTCGTAACCTTGAAGCTTCCTAAAAATCTGTCCCCCAAACACATTCCTCTTATTCTCTAAAATATTCTCTAAAATTGTTGTGAAATTGCCACTGGTTCATTTCTCCCAGTGCATTTCTTCCCTGTTTCTATCATATTGGAATATCTAAGAGGTTTTCAGCATCAGCTTAATGTGAAGACAACCAAGTGATGTACTTCCTGTTGCAGAGATGTGGAAAGGTGGTGTTCTGTTAAAGTTTGGCAGCATAAAATACTGTTGTACCAGCAAAACACAAATATAATTAAGGCCTGGAGGCTAAAAATGGTAAAAAATTTATAATGCTGGCATGCAAAACACTGAGGGGAAAAAAATCAGGTGGTTACATCATGGTAACAAGCCCCAGCAGGGTTAACCACATGCCCATGTTTGTGTAATTCTTCTCAATGCCATTTTGGTTTCAAAGTGACATGTTGTGGCAGTGCCTGAACGGGACGTTCTGAAGCAAAGGAGGCAAATGCTTTTCTAATTCATGTGTCATCTCCCGGAATCCTGTTCTTTCTGCTGCAACTACTTCACCTTGTGTTGCTTATGTGTGAATCAACAGGACAGTTTGAACTCATCAGTGGATGCACCAGCTTTTGCTTCTGCTTCCCTAGTGTCTCACCACTGCTTATTTTGTCTTCCATGTGTTTTTGAGCTTTGGATTTTACTTTTTTTCCCAGTTGTCACTTTGCATGCTGAAAATACACATATTTTGCAGGCATTTATACCCATTAGCCAGTGTTGCTGTTCACTGTCTGCTGTACAAATGCACACTAACGTTCTTAAAAATTTGCATTGCTTTTCATGAACTCTGTTTTAGATTTTTGTAATTTTGAAAAGTATTTTCAGTACAGTATGAACACAATAGTACTGTACTCATCATTATAATCCAATGTTTTGACAATCACTGTGAAATATCCCACGTATAGTCTACCGCCAACAAGCTGTGCACTGCTGCGTTAGGAGCTTTTATTCAACAGTGTTATCCAGGATAGTGCCTCTTCCTCACCTTCAAGCTGGTTTTGTAGTTTCACATTGTCTGTTCTTAAGGGGATGGCAGCATTTTCCTTTGCATTTGGAAATCAGCTCTCACTCCCCCCAGTGTAAACATTATTAAGTTTACTGTCTGGATGATTCAGTAGTATCTAAGGAGAGAGTGAACTTCATCAAGTCAGGAAGCATAGCCTTCACTTAACTGGTGAAATGTTAACAAGGACTCTTAACAGCCTCCAGCATATAACTGGCATGGCCAATATTGAACCCAGGTCTCCAAAGGTGGAAGACTAGAAAAACTGGCCCTGGGGACAGATACCTCTTCTAACTCCCATCACATTTCTAATAGTTACTAGGGCAGAATAATGTTTCATGACCTTTGGGTTGTCCCATTACCGCAACATAATCTAACTGTGCAAGCTTTGCAAAGGTCACTGTAAAAATAAAAATATTTCCTGCTGTGATCCATACCCTCAAACACAAAGGAAAAGAAATATCTTAATAAATGTAGTGACATTTGCACTATAGGGCATAGTGCAAGGATCATGAACCATTATTCTGCACTAGTAATAATGTCACCTTTTCATTTTTGCCCAGTGGTTACTGTATGACATTTGTGCTCGCAGGGAAATTCCTGTGAATATCAGTAACTTAAAATACATTGCCTCAAGTGCCTATCGTTCTCCCATTGAAGTCAATGAAAGCTTTACTATTTGCTTACCAGTAACTGGGAATAGGACTGACCCAGCATTTCTCAGGATCAAAATTGAGATAGTTTTGAACTGGGTTTGGTGGTGGGGTTTTTTTCCCCATTAAAAAGTGTTTGTTCATTGGACCCCTGATGAAACATGTTTCTTAAAAGGTTATAACAGATCATTTTATTATATCCATGAGAATCGCCGCAACTGTATTGGTAAAAGACAGCTTACATGATGAATCTTTTTTTGAAAAAAATGTAAGTCCTAATACTCCTTGATACTTGTGCAATGATTTATGACTTGGGAGACAGCTGTTATCTAGTATTTCTTCACTACATTCTTATATGATAGGTAAATAACTGTTCCCTCTATTTCTCAAACAGAGAAATAGATAAATTCAGAATTCTGTGATAGAGATTACTGGAATGAAATGACTGAATCTACAGAATTCTTAATAATAATGAAGGCCTGAGTTTCATAGGTGTGGAAGTTCTCGGTTTTGTCCAATAGACTCTGGTTCTTACACTAGTTATTAGCAAATGCCCTGGGGCCGATTTTTTTTTTTTAACTAAATTATGTCAGCCTTGATCAATCTCTATGAGATTATGACTGAACTCTTTAAAAAAAGGGGGTGGAGGGTTTGTATGCAACTGCAATCCATGTTGGCATTGGCCCCTGTCTAGAAACACACCTTTGCAATCAATATTTTTAACGCACCTCTGATAATATTTACAAGTTCTGAGAACTCCACCCCTTCTCATGTGTTAAGGAGAAGCCTATCTGATGGAAAGGAAGTATTTGAAAGATCAGTCAATGGTAGGATCACGTTATTCATTGTTTTGGATAAGATGGTGCCTGCCTCTAGTCTGGCTCCACTGTGGAGGAGATAAATATTTCCTTCCCCAGCGTCAGTATGTGCCTGTATCAGAGTAAAATACACCAGTTTGGAGGGAAGTGCATAGGCTGTTATTTCCTAAGAGCTTGTGGTGAGTAAAATTGTCCCCAGCTGCGGGGGATGGTTCATGTTTACAATTTGAAGAAGAAGGCAGCATTGTATCATCCAGTGTGCCGCCTCCTGATTTATTCTCAAACATGTGCTGCAGCCAGGCTTGTCATGGGGGAAGGTTTCCGGTGCAGCGTGTTGTGTGGGTAGAAGAGGGGCCCGTGTTGATCAGGTGCATCCAGTGGCAGGATTTTGTTGAACATGGGAACTCAGTAGGTGGGATCTGGTGGCAAAAGAGCTGTAGCCTCTTTGACTCCGTGATCCGCTAAGTTCACCTCAGCTGTCACGCCAGCCTGTGGCTCTGTCTTGAAGTTTAACCCTGGCTTCCAACAAACGTGAAGTGGGAACCACTCGTGTGAGCCAACGTGTCTAGTGCATGAGACTGAGCAAATTCAATAGTACAGGGCTAACATTCAAGGTGTGCTCCAGAGAGCTGGGGGAAAGTGGGTCTGCTTCTCAAAGGGCTAGCCACTAAACAGCATGGTCTGATCCTACCCTTATTTTCCTGCTCCTTGTTCAGGCCGGGAGAACAGACAGGCTTGCATAGTCTGTAGGCAGCTGAGTACAATTTTTCCTGTGGGTGGTAGTATTTAGAAAGCGTCCCGCCTTGCTGCTTTCAGATTACTATCACCCTCCCCTGATGGGATTAGGAGCCTGGCTTCACAGGCATTGCTTGATCCAGCTGGCTTTCATAGGGATGAGGCGGATGGGTAGTGGTGAGAAAACAGGATGGGTGATGACTTTGTAGCTGTGCTAGTAATCTTTACTTGGGGGAGGGGAGTGAGGGGAAGACACAGGGACAGAGTAAAAAGTTAGAATTCTCACCCATAGCAGGAATTCCTTTAAACGTTTGAAGGAAATGATCAGGGAGCGGACATCAGTCCTGCTTTTCTGACTCATTGTCATGTTTTCAGACAGCATTCCCCTCCAGTCTCCTGCTGCCTGTAGCACTGCTGTCCCAATTTCTGTAGAAAGTTAACACAAGATTTTTCCTCTTTAAAAATATAATTAAAGAATTAATGTTATAATACATGAAGTTTTGAAATGTACTGAAATCACTGAAAAAATCAACTCTCCTTTTTAAAAAATAAAAAGCCACAACACTCAAGTTACTTATGACCTGGATGATTTGAGGTGCTCTCATAGGCTCTCTACTTCTTTCAGAAGAGTCTGCCCTTCTCCCCCAGATGATCTTATCACAGGGTGCCTACAGAGGGGGATAAAATACAGTTTGATTTGACAATGAATGGTTACTGGCTTGCTCTTCTCCCTAGATTGGGAGGAAGGAAGACCCACAGAGGAGAATTGTTCTGAACAAAAGAGCAGGAATGGAAGAGTGTTCTGTGAGGTACCAATCTGTGTGTCTTTTCTTCTGCATCTGCTTGCTAACTTTGTTACTAGTGTGCTGTTTGGGAGTACTGAGGGACAGGCAGCTGCCCCTTTCCAAGCTTCTTTTATACAGCAGAGCCTGGAGGCGAAAGGCTGGTGTAACTTTGCAGTATCCTTAAGAAAGTTGCTGTGAAGACCAATTCTGCCACAGGTAGTTTTGAAAGCTTGACTTTGCACGTCTTCAGCAGCAGCCACAAATACATTCAGTTCTGGGTCCCGAGTTTTAAGAATCAGCTTAGTCAGCAAGGGAAACTCGGTCTTCTCATTTGATAGCCTTTAATTAGACATGCATACATATATAAACACATAGATTATCTACTACCTCCTACTGCAAATGTCTCACTGAAATTAATGAGGTTATTCAAAGAATAAACTGTGAGTAATAATGAATAACATTAATACTCAGCATGACTAATAGTGGTAGGAGGGAGAGTCTTAATGACTTAGACAAGGAGGGTCTGTTAGGAGTCAGCATCTGATTTGCACAAACAATTCCTTTTCAGAGTGGGGAAGCTGTTTCTCACTTGGTACCAATCATTAAATTACAGCCCCCATTTTATCAAGGACTTCTTGATCTCTGTCTTTATGCTTTTTTCAAGGCATAGCTTACATATGTGACAGAAAATGAGTCATGCCCAGGCAGTTGGTCTTCTGATCCCTTTTCTGTTTAGTTTTAGTGTAGTCTACATCTTTGCAGCAACTTTTTATTTACAGATCATGTTTCAAAAAGCCTGTGACAAAGCTTCTCACAAGTCTTTTTTTCATTTAACGTGGGAGAGAGAGCATGAGATGAGGAACTGGTTAAGCAATAAGAAAAAAGCAGAATGAGATCATATTTTGAAACAGTTAACGGTTCCTGGTGCAGTGCCTTGGAGTCTATCTAACGCTAAGCCATATTGTTACATATTGGTATGTGTAAAGGATCTGGAAGAGTGGAAAAATGGGTGTAAAATTAACAGAGAAAAGCAACATTCATGAAAGTTTCTAGAAGAACAAAACATTAAATTGTTTTCCCTGATATGGGGTGCTAGATGGCCAGCTCTACGCAGATGTTACTGACTTTCTGAAGTCACTAAAACAGACTGGTGTGTGTGTATTACTGTAGAGTGATATACAGTAAAATAATGTCTGCTCCCATTCTATTCCACCTTACTATAATTGCAAGTTTTTGGGGAAAGACCTGCAGTGTAAATTAGGTTGGGATGGGGAATGAGGAAATTAATATTCCTCCTCAAAAACAAAGCAGTCTGAACTCCTTCAGAATGAA
The DNA here is from genome assembly GCF_964199755.1 of Larus michahellis. NCBI lineage: Eukaryota > Metazoa > Chordata > Aves > Charadriiformes > Laridae > Larus > Larus michahellis. The sequence goes on along the minus strand of NC_133897.1, from coordinate 44,154,708 downwards.
TACTGAAGTCCCAAAACTCAAACCAGTTCCTTTCTAGTTCTTATTGCCAATTCTTGCCACTACCTCTCTATCTGTGGTAGCCTCTACTTTTCTTCTGACGGATTTTTCAATAGTTTCATGCTGCTAATACAAAAATCTGTGAAATGCTAACAACAGAGAGGTCTTTGGTCAGGCTGGGTTTAGGAAAATGAGGTCAAGAGGTCTGGGAAAGAGGCAAGGCTATACAATTCCAGGGTTTGTCATAATGTATGATTTAGATTCTGATATGCCACCTAATTTTAACAAGCTCCATGACTAGCATAATAAGTTAAACCAAATAGGTGTATCAGATCATGGGCATTGAAAAACAGGTCATTTCGGGCTGTCTTAATTGAAAATGTTGTCTCAGGGATTCATGATGCAGGTCTGGACCAGAGTAATATTTAATACTCTAATCTATTAAATGTCTCCTGTTGGTTAAGGAAAAATATATGGGTCAAGGTGTGAAAGGATTAGTTCCATCAGAGAATCTCTTTCAGATGCTATTAATGTATAATTAAAGCTCAGATCAGAGTAGTCTCTCTCTTATGGCCACATCAAAAGCTAGAGTCAATCTTCTCTCAGCAGGAGTTTTGCAATGTGAGTAAATGCTCACCAGAGACTTACTTGAAGTCACTCAATCCATTTTAATTTTACTTTTATATCCTACCTGACTCCATGTTTTCAGATGCGGTTAAGCTAGTGTAAAATAAACCCTATGATGCCTATCGTAAAGGAGAATATTACTGTAAATGTTCTTGAGAGGCTGGATCATAAGCAGCATCTAAGGGATGTAATTTTAAGATAATTCTTGCTTGTACTTTTCTCATTACTTGGCCTAAAGACGATCAGGCCCAATCTGTTTAAATGCAGTTGTCAGCTGCCTGCTTGTCTGCTTACTACTATATCACCTGTTGTGTGCTAGAAGGTAAGAGTTTTAAGGTGATGTGTATCCTGGGGTACAGTTAGTTACCACAGCATGCCTTTTGCATGAGTTTGACCCACACAACTACTCCTTTTCTGTTTGACGGATTAGATGAATAGGCTACCAAGATGTGTTCTTTACAGAAGACTCAGGAGGTTGCTTGTTGCATGAGGCAGTCAAGGTCAGACAGAGGGGCATTGCAAAACTGATGAATGATTTTGATTGACGGAACTTTTATTCCTAGCCATGCAAGAATGGAAACCTCTTTTCTAAGAACTAACAGAAGGCATGCCAGAATAACAAGAATGTTCTTGTTGATTTGTCTGCAAATGGTATTGGGTCTCTGGTGTTAATTAAATAAGTAATATCTCATAAAGCCATCAGTTCTGTCACGCATTTGCAAATGTAAGCAAGATCAACAGCCCTCAACAATGCATCAAAACTGAACCCAGATCTCTGGAATATAAATTTTATATAGGCTGTGCATTTTCATATGTCAACAGAGATTCACTATGAACAGTCTCTGATTTTGCCATTGGTATGGTGAATGCACTGTGACTTTCAAGAGGAGTGTAGTTTACTTGTGGCAAGTTGTAGTTTGGTGGTTTTTCTGGAATCTTCTCTGAGTTTTAAATCAAAGCCTTAAAGTAGCCTCTGTGTGTGGTTATTTATATACCATCTGCATGTCAGTCAGCAGCAAACTAAGTTATCTTTTAAAGAGTATTTAAACCTTTGAATAAATTATGGGGGGAGTTGTTTGTTTTTTATCTTGTTTTGTTTACCTTGTTTTATCTTTACAAACTATTGAAATGGATTCAGGAATCTCCATTGCAGAAGAATAATGTGCAATTAACTTTTATATGTGACAGCTGTTAATTGCATCCTTCCCCCTTGCAAAGGAGATCCTTCTGTGTGGTATAGCTTTGTTGGTATCTCCTAAGTTAGCTCTTTGTTGTATCCTCTAAATAAAGCTGAGGAGAGCAATACTGCAAACAGAAGAGATTCTCGATACCTTTGGAATTACTCATCCACTGTGGTGGAAACTGTGAAGAAATTTTTCTTATTGTGTATCCTTCATCTATTATTTTGAAAGAAATAATCTGCCACCAGCCAGCCAGAATCACCACTGAAGTCTTCAATAAGCAGCTGCTAGGAGTTTGACTTAGAAATGAGACAGAGACAAGAAGAGGAAAAAATACACTCAAAGTGTGTGGGAAGAAAAGAGAGCTTTTAGCAGGTAAAACTTCTGGTTTTCCTTTTTGCGAGTACATTACTAAAAAAATTGGCTTTGTTTTTCAGGAGGGAAATACTACTGGTGAAGCAGTTACGGGTGAACCATTCTGTCAAGGTATCTTGTTAGGGCCTGGACATGTGTTTCAGATCTGCTCTCATTTTTTATTGGTGCCACTTCTTGTGCCAGTGAAGTTTTGCTGTTGATTTAATTGTGAACAGGCAATGTTCCGTCTCCTTAATGGTTTATGAAGCTGTATGTGATAGCTAAGATCTTCCAGTTGCTCTCTAGGGAATGTGCTATTCATAAGAGACTGCTCATCTGATCCTGAGGTATTCACTTCATTTTTTACTTTGTCAACGGAGTTAAATGAACATTTTGCAGATTTAGTATTCTGTAATTCCAGTAGTCCACATAAGCATGTAGAGTCTAATAACTGGATAACTATATTTTGGAGAAACAACCATGTCTACTCAGAACAGTTTTCTTATCATTCCAGTGCTTCCACAACATTAACTATTATTTGGCTTTCTTACACTGACTGTCATCACATTCTTCAAACTAGAAAGAAAAACAGATAATTGCAAATAGATTTGAACGGCTGGTGGTGAAGAAGCTGGAATGTACAAATAACTCAAGAGAAGACTGTTGAAGTGTTTGCTGACTGCCAGTTGTTGGCTGGCAATGAACAGATTGGTTTAGGCAAACACATTGTCCAGGATTAAACCTTGACACGACCTGGAAACAAACCCATTTTAATTTGAGGCTCAGAGATGTTTATTGTTTGTCCATTTCCTTTTTCATTTCTGCCCACTTTTTCGCTTGCTGTTCATTTCTCTGTGTGTTCTCATCAGTTTCTTAGTTCTTGCTTGAGACAGGAGTGGAAGTACCAAAATAATCTGGCAAGATGTAATATTTCAAACATGAATTAGTTACCCCGAGCAGTTAGCAATATTCGCCCCCGTCTGGCATGGTTATACTGGGGTGGCTCTGTGTGCTTGAGAGAGATGATGTGAGGGTGGTTACTTAACCATCACTGCAAGTGAGAGAAAAGTCTTCAAAATATGGCTTTATAAGTTCAGGCTTATGGATTTCTTGGAAGCAGGGATTGATGGAGGAGAACGAGTAAGGCTCAGAGTTCAGGAAGTCACATTTGTTAAATCTTTGTTTGAGAATGGTTTTTAAACAAATTACTTGCCAAGTTACTTATTTCGTCAATGGGGATGGCCTCAGTAGCGCCTGTTTTCAATCTCTCTTCCTGTGTTCGTCTCCCTTTTTCCGCTCTCCCCATGAGATCCTGCAAGTTGTGTTGTTGTAGCTATGTGTGAGGCGGAGTCACGGGTAGGATCAGAAAACTAATTTGTCTGAAAAATAACCTGGCTGAAAATACTGAAGTGTAACTTGGGTCAGGATCCCAGTGTGGATCACTGCGTGGTGCTGATGCAATTGTCCTAACACTGGTCAGGGGTGGTGTAGGATCATGTATGAGCAGACAAGGGCCACGTGGAAGTAATGTAAACTGCTGCTACCAAATTTCTGTGTTATAATGCCCTGAAGGACATGGCCCCAAGGTAGGTGGCTGGCAGAAGTATATTGCTTAAAGGCTTTGCAACGGGCAGCCTGTGTGCAGTGTGAGAGCACTGTGAAGAAATGGGCTTGTGGGTGTTTGCTAGACAGCTACCTACATGATGGCTATCTTGTCTTCTGAGCTCTGATTTCACTTCACAGGAGGAGGGAGGTCTGGAAGCACCTCAAACTTGCAGCCACTTGGCAAGGGCAAAGGTATTACATGAAAGTTTGCTTTTGTGCTGTTCTTATCTTAGACCATTTGGAGCACGAATGACTACATTTGACTTCTGAATGGGCATGCGCTGAGATAAATACATGCAATACTAGTGGTGACTGAGCAGCAGATCTCTGTAGCAAAGACAGTCTGCTCTAAAGATGGTTGCTGTGGTCTTTTTAAGGTAAAAATCTTTCTGGACATTGCGACTAAGGGAAATGCAAACCATCATTAATTGTGGCTTGAGAGAAATACCTGTCTGGACTCCTCAGAATCCCTCCATCCTTTACATTTTGATTTTAAGTAGAACTTTAAACTTCCAGAAAACTTTTCTTCACCAAGATCAGACTATTTTTTTGTATTTTGCTTGGGTTTTTTTCCCTCCAAAAAGAAAAACCAGTATTTTCTTTTGGTTGTTTTTCTTTGGCCTTCCCTTCATTTCTAACTTTTTCCTCTTCCCCTCTTGCATTTCAAGAATGGGGATATTTTGAATGGGGAATTTTAAGAACCTGGATTTATTTTATAGGTATGGAAACTTTCTTTGTGATGTCAGGAAACTACTTAAGGAGATTGCCTGCAATAGCATGGAAGTAGATTGATAAATTCAATTTTATATGTAAATTAATTACAAACATATAAATCCACATCTGAATGTGTTTAGCTTTTTTTATCAGTCTAGATATCTTATGCGTTAAATGTGTATAAATATTGAACAACTATTTCCATAATGGTGAACATTGATTGGAGTTTCCAGAGTGAAAGACAATGGTTATTTAGTAATCCTTTGTATAATGTTCTTTGCTTACTGTAAAATTGATAAAATATGGGGAAAAAAAACCAAAACCCAAACCTCTGAAAATACATAATTTCAACCAATAATATGAGGAAAGACAGAATATTAGGTGATGCTTACGACACATACCTATAGCTTTTAGGCAGTGGTGTTGATCTTTCTAGAGGGGTCACTGTTTTAGAAGACTGCCATTCAGGTGGCAGTCATCTGCTTGCTCGTTTTGGCTTCTGCTCATAGAAACATGCTGTCCAGAATCATTATCTGCATTACAAATATATTTGTAGTAATTATGCCTCTGCAGGCCAGATGAGCCATTACCTTTTTATTGTGGCATAAAAAATGTTTTTGAAATCTCTGTACCAAAGTAATTAGCAAAAATAAAGGAGGAGATCACAGGGGGTGAGATTTTTTTATTCCATTAAAGTAACAGCTGGATTTGCTGTAGCAAGTCAGAGAAGGCTGATGCTTCATTCTGACTTTGTTCATGCTGTAGGTACAGGAACAGCCATGAACACTGTTCAACTGACTAATGGATTTACTTGGGTGATTAATGCCTATTATCTACTTTACTTCAGAGTTTGATACTTACTAAACTGATTTTAATACCTTGAAATATGCTGAAACCACCTAAATTTCTTGCAAAATTACTTCTCCTGAGTAGGGTGGTGCCTAATGCAGGCTGGAACATGCAGTAGGTGATAGGACTAGGGAATGGGCCTGCAGAGAAAACAAACCCAATCAACTTTGAAAGCTATCGAAACGTTGAAGGCATAGCATGATTTTGGAGGCAGCAGCTCCCAGATACAGAGTGATGTGGTGTCTTTTTTCCCTATACCTTGCATCCTTTGTTGGACAGAAACACTGTCCCAACCAACCACCTTATCTGTACTTCATTACAGGCTCATGGGATGTTCATGGAGGTAGAAAGTTACCAAATCCTAGTTAGATGCATAACTCCTATTAAAGTTAATGGGAATGAGATGCCTAAATGTATTGGACATTAGTGTGTGTACACAGCCTGATGCTATCCTGCATCAAGATTTGTGATGCTGTAGGTGTTTTGCAATTAAGAATTAATATTAAAGGTTATTATATGCCAATATTAACATGTTTGGCTTTTATATTATGCTCCTTCTGTAATACTGTACTCCTCCTTTCCCTGTGCCACCTGCCGTGTTTCTCTTCTCAACTATGACCTGTGTTACTTGCACAGCCTCTGTTCTCCAAGGAGGCCACGCACCTCTTCTTACTTACCCTCCCCTCAACTCCACGTGGCAACATTTTACTCTTTCTCTAGCGAAGTCCCAGAATAGAGTTGCTGTGTTCCCAGTGAGAGAAAGGGACTTACATTTGCCAGGGGGATCATTCCCCAGACAACCTGAGCAGTGTCAGCATTATCTTTGCCTTATGACCCTGTGCCGGGGACATTTTCCAGCTTCTTACTACTCTCAAGGGCCTTGAGGTTAGTGATAGAAAGAGAAGGATCCCCAGCTGGTAACCTGTAGGACAGATCCTACATCTCCTCAGGGATAACTGACCCAAGGTGCTGTTAACATGAGTATATTCCACTCTCTAAGTTAATTTCGGAGCTAGCTCAGATATTTCAAAGTCCTTTTAAATTATGCTGTGTATCTGTAACCTTAGGGCCTAGCTCTGCAGACCAGTAAGAGGTGCCTTTGGGAGAAGGTCTGCACTGTTTCCCTGTTACACATTGGTTGCTGAGGCACAGAGAGTGCCTTATTCTGTCTCACTGAGGAAATCGACTGCTGAGCTGTGAATTGAACTGAATAAGAGTCCCAGCCTCTGCAAGGGTATCCTTCCTGATCGTTGTTTGCAACAGGGCAATTTTCATAGAAGCAATAAGGGACTTTGCTGTAGGTGTCTGCCAGGCTCTTCTTTCAAGACTTGGCATGGGTGGCTTAAGCAGGTTCATTTAGAAGGAAAGTGAGTGTAGGCACTGGTGGGAAAAGTCAAGTGTTGCATTCAGGCTGTCCAGACGATGCTGTGCAATCTCTTCTTGCCCTTGGGGCTACAGGCTTGGGTTTCATTCTTTTTCCCATGCCTCATTAGCCCCAGTGGATTTCCAATATGTGCTTGGTAACCTGGAGAACTACAGTGAACTTTTTTCCTTGCAGCAGAGGAAGGCAAAACTGCAGGCTCGGCTTCCCTGCTCCGGATGTTTATAGCAAGGGAAATGAATTATCTGAGTGTAATGGCTGCTCCTTGTCAGGAGAGTGAGGGAGAAGCCCTGTGCAGGGAGGAATGCCATGTGGTAAAGTGCCCTTGATGGCAGGACCTCAGATAGGGACTGAATCAGCTGCGTGTGTGCTCAGGTGCTCAACAACTGTCTGTACAAACGTGGTGACCTTGAGTCCTGTGGTCTTTGCTAGGAGTCTGAGAGCCAAGTACAGTTGAACCAACTTGAGGAATAAGTCTCTGCAAATTCTGGCATGTCTTGGCCTTTCTTCTTGTGCCAAGCTGAGACTCCAGCATGATGCTCCCAGCACAAATTCACCCTTTTAACCTCTTAACACACCTTGTATATGTGCGTGCACATCCTCACGCTCTAAGGTGAAAGGGAGCCAGGGATGGCAAGCACTTCTGGAAAGGATAAGTAGGTACAAGTTGGATGAATCTCCAGGGCTGGTAGGTCTGTAGTTCAAACAGGCAAAATGAGTAACTGGAGAAGGAGGAATACTTTAATACTTTATGAGCGAGCTATGCAGGTGTAAGGAAACTTCGTATAACCTGCAGAATAGAAGATAAAATCAGCTCACAAAACTTAAGTCTTTAGTACGTTTCTAAGTCTGTAACCAAATAACTGTATTTATATGCCTTGGCCTTATTTCTGAGAGAGGGGGAATGGGAAGAAAAAATCTGTGATAGCCCTCAAAATCTTAATTTTGACTCTGCTTTGTTGTCAGCAAGTTTTTAGCTCTTTGTTGTTTTTTTTCCCCCCTCTTCCGTTTTTCCTCCCCCTCTTTACTCTGCTGTTTCTGCCATTGAAAACTCAAGCCTTACTCAGGCCTCTTGCAAGCATTATGGTTAGAATAACCCATACTGCCTCATACATCGTTGACCAGGGGTCTCTTGTTCAGAGTCTGATCCATGTGGATGCAATGATAACATAAAATCTGCTACTGGCTGTTTAAGCTTGTGGGACGTGAGGTTAATCATGTTTTGTGAGAGCTTCACACCTTTAACCACCACGTGACTGAGGCATCTCTTCACATATAATGTCTAAAGGAAGATTTATTTATTTGTTACATACCCACACAGTTCTGGGTCAGGGCTAAAGCCTAGGATTTCTTCCCCCTCTTCCTACAGCCTGCCCGGGCTTACAGTTCATGTAGTTGCTGTCACCATTCAGATATTCAGCAAGGTCAACACATAAAAGATTGGTTGGCATAGGCGTGTTGCTCTTTCTCTGCATTACTCTGCTCACAAAAGCACTACTGCAAGTGCAGTTGCGCCACAGAAAGGCACTCTAGCTGTCATTTTCTGCTCTGCCAGCCCTATGTTGTAAGCATGTGTGTTTGTGGCAAGTAGCAGAGCAAAACAAGACATCATCTGGGCATGAGTGCATCTGTGTAGGGAGGGCTGTTGGAGCAATGCTTGTATCCCAGCAGCGTGTTCCCGGTGTGCCTTAACCTCAGGTCATTTTATAGTCTGAAGCCTTCCCTAGCTAGAAGGCAAGTCAGAAGAGTTTCTAGCAGAGAGCAGAGGAGAGGAGTACTGCACTGATAATCACAGCCTCATGCTGAATGTTTGCAGTGTGACTTAGGCAGCTTTAGCTTACAGAAGCTGCCTGGGTGTTTGGAGTTGACAAAGTGCTGTTCTTGCATGTACTCATGTAGGACTAAAAGTAATGAAGCTCTGTTGCAGAAGCCTGTCTAGCGCTGGCTGTGATAATTGCTGTCCTGTGAGTAGCAAAGGAAAGGTAACAGGGTTGGGCACAAGTAATTTTAAAAAAGCCCACTATACAACTGAATAATTACCTTAGAAAAATGTCACTCTTATCTTTTGGCTTTAGGAGTTCTATAGAATGGGCTATACAATGAAAAGCTTCCTAAAGACTTCCACAAAGGGGGAATTAGCCAAGTCCTATTCATAGAACCCTATGTCTGTGCTGAAAAGGTAGTAAGAGTCCATTCTGCAGTGAGCTCTCCCACAGCAGCCAGGAGTTACTAAGCCTTTCAAAGGCAATAATGCTTTCAGGCTTTATGCATCTCCTATCCCCATAAACGACCCTACAGTTTGCTTGGGTACTTAGAAGAAAGTGTTTCAAACAGCCCATTTTCCTGAGCTGCCAGAGTGCTAACAGTTTCTCTGACAACTTGGCTATAATAATTTCTCATGCTTTTTTTTTTCTGTGCCAGTTTCCCAAGAACTGGTAATTTCAGTTAATTCCCTCCTGGGAATATGGGAGTGAGATATTATGTTTGTTTTCCTGTGATGAATTCTGCATGAATGGTTTCACCCTGCACGCAGGATGCAGGGAAGGGAAATTTAGAAAAAGCTTATCAAACAAAGGAAGAAGGGAAATAAAAGGGAAGGAATGGTGAATTAAAAAGGCTTTTGAAAGATGGAGAACAATGAAATAGATATAATTCTCTTGCTATGAACAACTTAATTGTAAATATGGTAAATAACATTTATGTGAATTATGATCAAAAATAGTATCTGAATTATTTGTTGAACTAGACAATCTTGTAGCAGGAAAAATTGTAGTGTCTGCAGCCTATAGATCAAGAACCTCTGAATCTGTAGTGTAGGCCACGTTTCAGAAAGGTCAGTGTGAAGTGGATTCTCCATTTTCAATGAAATGGATCATCTGTTCTATTTTTCTTGTCCACAGGAGATCCATATAGCCAAATCTGATACCAGCTTACCAAAGGGCAGGTTAACTTTAGAATGTCTTTATCTCAGCTTAATGCCATTTAGTGTTGGGGTATATGGGAATTGTACCCTCCCAGTTGTAGCCTATAGGCTCTGCAAGGACCATTAGTTCTCCAGTGTGTGAAAGAGCATGGTAAGCAGTGCTGGAAGCTGAAGATGTGTGTAGATGCAGCATGTCGTGAGTTGCCCTGACAGTGTATCCCAGCTTTGTCTTGCTATCTGGAGTGTATTCGAAAGCTAGTGTTTCTCATTTTCAAAACACATCAAGATAATTTTTCATCAGTTCTGTTAGCTGTTGAGCATTTAAAAAGAATACAGATAGGATCAGATACAAAAATGCTGTTAGTTCGAGGTACACAATAACACTGCGTTATGGCTTTAATAGTCTTCAAAGAACTGAGATTTGGTAAAACCTCCGTATTTAACCACTGGACTCTGGTGTTACTGAAGAGACTTAAGGTTCACCGTTAGGATCTTAGTTTTCAAAATCACTTAATAAGCTGTATGGTTAATCAGATGTTGCTCCAGAGTCCAAGGTGAAAGGTTGTGCAAAACAACCGTCCACTTTAATCCTGGGTTCCCAAGAACGGCCCCATTGCACTTCCTCAATGTCACTTTGTCTTCACAGCATTTCACTGAGGATTTGACCATCGAGGAATAGTTTCAGGTGAATTTTGCCCAGTTCATCATTGCCTGCTCCATCACACAAACCTTGTCTACATTAGGCTTACAGAGAAGGATTACAAATGCGTGCAAGAACAAGAGGATGGGAGGTGACCTGGTCTCGGGATTCTGACTCCAGAGAAAACGTTCCTGCTTGGGAATTAAAGTATTCGCACGGGTTTAGCCAGTAGAGGGAGATGTTACACATGAGTAAATTACATACTCTGCATGAGGTAGCTGCGCGCTGCTTAAAGTGGGGGTACCAAGCCCAGCCCAGCACACATAAATGGGGCGGTTCCTGTTTCCCTCCTACATGCCCTGGTTGCTTTAGTATGTTTTCCACAGCTGCTCTCTTCTGGACAAAGCTGAAAACTTGGTGCAGAAAATTCTGTAAAAATTAAGTTGTTCTAAGCATACACTGAAAGAAGCAATAGTGTATTCATTTATCCAAGCAAATAAGTGCTCAGGCAAAATAGATATCAGTGTATACCATTTGCAATGGCACATGAATGTTTCTGGTACCTGTTATGTGACCTTTAAAAGCTGTTCTGCTAACACTGGAATTATTATTATGAATGAATGATCAATAATGGTATCAGTGAACTGCAGGGAGTGTATGAAACAACTACTAAGTATTATAATATTAGTGACATATAATGACATCAGAGCTAGGTTTGTGACACTCTAGCAGTCTGCTTCCCTGCAGAGGTGTACCACCTGGGCACATAGGAAAGCAAAGGTTTTGTTATACTTTATTATGTTTTTTATTGTAGGTAAATGTCATTAGCCATTGCAAAAGGGAAAAGGAAAGTGAGAACAATGGAAAAACACTGCAGACTTAATAGTTCTTGTCTTTCTGTGTCCTGGGATTGAGCTGAGGCAACAAGGAAGGGGAGTTGACTTGGATGGCAGCTGCGTTCCTCTCAGATATCTGTGTATATGGGGACACAAGGGTGTTATTTCACACACACTGTTTGTGGAAGATGGAGCTGCTCTCCATCATGACACTTCTTGGGAAATCGTCTCTATTTCTCCTTGTGTTGAGCAACAGGATTCCAGATCAGAGGGATGAGTTGGGTATTTGAGCTGATGCAGTCACGGACTACACCTCTCTTTATGCTAAACAAGATTTCTTGGGAGGTGGGTGGGCAGGGTTGCTTCAGTGCATGCTACCTGCATTAGTTAACTCTTCACCACAAAATTAATTTGACAGGTTGGGAGGCCATCCATCCATGGGAATTGTTGTGTTCACTTCAAACATGGTTGATGTAATGGCTCATTAATTAAACTCCCTTTGCTTTGTTTATAGCAAGATTAGATTATTTTTATATTAACACACTGTAGACCCAAGTATCTTTTGTCTCTTTTACTGCTACTCATAGAGCTTCTTTGGGGCCATGCTTTGAAACATAGATACTATTCAGTTGCAAATGTGTGCTTGAGCTTGGTATGTCCTATAGTTCCATTCTTGGGCACCATCTCATAACCATCTCATCCGAAGGAAAAAAAAAAAAATATTGAAAAAGGTCAGATACTGCCTCAGGGTTTACTTCAACAACCCCCTGCTATTGATGTGCCTGGGTAAAGGCTGCAGGATATGACCTTGATATCTTCTACTTTAAATGTCTGTGTTGAATGTATGAAGTGTTCTTTGTATATAATTTTTTTCCTCTTTGCGACTTTAGAGGCTTTGCTTTTGTTCTTTAGATTACTTTGGATGCTGACTTAGTACTGTAACGTTCTCATGGCAGGAAATGTCTGTATATGGAAATCTTGCAGCTAGACTTCAGTAATTCCCACACAGACTGTCAGTCCTATGCAGTGACTATGTATACTCTGTCCTCATGTTGGCAAGAGAATTCAATTGTGTTCCTACAATGGGATAGGATTTAAAGCTTTTAGTTGCTTTTGTTTCTTGTGGAAACTATGGCTTCTGGCCATTTGAGTGGAGAGTGACATGGCCTCTTACACAGGACTTTTACCCATGTTAGGGAAATGATTAAGCTTGATTTTTAAACCAAAAATCCAGCCTGATACAAAAAAGGCTCTGGGGCCTGATCTTTTTCTCCTGCCTTGCTCCTCAGCAGCTCAAACTCTAATGTACGCTTACAGAAATTAAAGGACTTGGTGAACACTGAGTAAAATGTCAGCACAACCAGACAGATTTAATTGCTTTCTGACTATCTCTCTGCCTCCGTGGCAGACAATGACCAAATATCCATACAAGCCAACCTCTTAATATTATAATAGCACAATTCCAGTGGGGATTATTGCTTCTAGTATTTATTATAAAATTGCAGGTCAAGAAGAGGTGAAAGTAGTTGGGACAACTGGAGTTTAGACCTTTCCAAAAGGAAACACTGTCTCACATCGCCCATGATTTGATTTAAAGGGAACCTATGAAGTTAAGTGAATGATCATCTTTTTGGCTGTGACATGTTAGACCCTCTCTGCAATCAATTCACTACTTTGTAAAGTTCAAGCTTATTCTGACATCGTTGCATTTCCAGCCCAGTCAGCACTCTTTCTTTATATCCTTCATCCACTGTTTACTCTTTACTGGCCTTTTTGCTAACTGCTGTCTTTGGTCATATTTGCCTCATGGAGTCAATGGAAAGACTCTTATTAACATCAGTGAAACTGGACTAGACCCTTTCACATTTTCTTCTCATATCTAAATTTTTTTCCTCATGCCATATGTCTGTGAGGAACATTTGGGCTAGTTCTCATGCCCAAGTGGCGCTTCTGTATTTTATCAAATTTCACTTCAAAATTACTTTAAAGTTTTTAGGTTTTTGTACAGAAAAACTGTCTATAATTATCTCATCAGCTACAGATGCTAGCAATGCTTCAAGAATTTTTTTTCTGCTTTTATTGTGTTTGATGGTTAGGTGTGTTTGTTTTTTAGATTCTTGGAACAGTGGCCACATCTGTTCTTATGACCCATGTAAAACTTATGATAATCAATAAATAAAGTTTTTGAAAAAACAACTCTGAAATCAGCAGAGCAGAGATTTTCTTTGTTTACTGCTTAAGTCCTAAGATAAGAGCACTCAGTGTGTGGAAGGACATAATTGTGCTAAATTGCGGAGTTACCTGATTTAAAACAAAGCAAAACAATGTATCATGTACTATGACCACCTTGCCTGTATTTTCACCTTTAATCTTTCTTTGTTAGATACACTTGTCATACTGACCTTAACAATGACATCTAGATACAGAAAAACTATTCTACATGATCTTAAAAGATTATAAATGCGGGAGGAGATAGTCCTCTCTTTCCCAGAATTGTATTGTTTGGACTCTTGGCAACTAATGGAGCCTGGATATGAATTAGCTAGAAAATAGCCCCACTATATAGCATATATTCACAAACAAAACAACCCTCTCAACCTCAATTCTTAATGTTTCCAAAACAGCCTGATGCAAAATTATCCCATTTCTTCTGGCCATGTGTAACGCCTATTGCTTACAGCTGTGGACTGTTTCATTGTCCCCCATTGTAAGATGGTAAAACTGGGGGCAAGTGACCTACCTTCTGCAGGTTACTAGCAGGACCAGGAGCAGAATTTGGGTCTGACTGCTTTTCCCGCTCCAACGCTTCCATCCCTCAGAACAGATGCAGATATTATTCATAAAAGTCGCTGAATATTTATTTTTGAGGGTAATTTGGGAGACTGCATTTGGGTTGGCCATAGAAATAGTTTTTCATTTTCATTTCATAAGTTGTCAGGGCATTGAGGGCACTAATGGCCATGTACAGCCTCCCCAGGGGGCTCCCCCTACCCTGCCAAAGGCCCAGCACCCCATTTCAACCCAGCCTGGGGCTGTTGGTCCCTGCCCCAGTGATGCTGAAGCAGGGCCAGTCTCCAGCACCCCACAGCCCTTCCCTGTCCGGCTTTGGGCCATGCGGCACCTTGACACAAAGTCACTGGAGTTAGTGCCTTTTCAGGTCAGCTTTAACATGACAATTCCTCTTCTCCAGCAGTGGTCATTAGGGGATGCTGCAGGGGAAGGCACAGCATGCCTTTAATTAGTATGTGTGAGATAATCTGTTCCTCAAAGGAGCCTCCTCCTTGTTGCAATGCAATCTCTAAATATTAAGCCTGGGAGCATGTATTTAGTTGTCCTTCCCCTTTGGAAAAATGGTTACTGTAATTCTGCTTTATAAACATGTAAACCCTGGTAGAATCTTGCCTAATTTGTAGCTTCAGTGATACTGACTGTTGGGTTTGGCTGAAATTCTCCTATTCTATATAACAACATTCTTATCAGCTCTGAATTTATCATCTTATAGTTTGCTTCAACATTTTCTTGTTCTTTAGTTATGAGGTAATGGAAGTTTCCACTTTACCTTTTTTTTTTTTTTTTTCTTTTAACCAACCAACATTTTATGTACTTGTATCACCTTGCCCCATTCATCTTTTCTCCAAAATCAACTCTAACAGGGGAGCCAAGATCCTGTCTAACTCAGATTTGGGAAACCAGGCAGTAAGATGTGAAAGCCTAAATCTAGCAAGGCAGATGCCCAGTTCCTCCACGGCAGTGGAATTACATGCTGAAATGCCTCATATGAAGCCTGGCATTGAGCAAGCCCTTTAAATGTCTTTAGCCCTTAAAATCAGGCATAATACACAGTGCTCCTGATCCTGTGCCACAACTGGGAAGCTTTGGGGCCCCATCAGTCTGGGTTGCAGCGTCACCTGGGACCTCTTGATACAGAGTGGCTGCTTTGCTGCAGTTTAACTAGTTGCCAGCTGTTTGTTGAGCTGCAGTAACTAACCACGTCATGTGCCTGTCCCCATTTCAAAGAAATCGTGTTTGCTTAGACTCGTGACAAACTGATTTTAGCCATGGAATGCCCAGTCCTTGCTTTCTTAAATAAGCATGTAAATGACCTGGGATTAACACTTCCTGGCGTTTATTTTGGTGGATTTAAAAACAGTGGGCTTTACTTTTCTTTTTGTGCACATTGTGGAGTCATGAACATGCTGTCAAAGGACGTGGGAGATGCCAAAATGCCAGTCTATTGGGTGCTAGCAAAGGGAGCTTGAGGGGATGGATGAAGATGATTCTTAAGGGAACAGCTGGGCCTGATGAAGTTAAAACTCCTCACTGGTAGTTTCAGGTGTGCTGTTACACACAAGCAATAATAATGCCTTCCACTGAATTGCTTTGGTTCCCCTCTATTATTGCATACAAAAGTAAAAAAGAACTACACAGTACACCTGCCTGTTCTTGCAGCTGGAGCTATTCTTCTGGTATCTTTGATGTTAGCTCACTTTTCTCTCTTCTTTAGATCTTTGTTTTCCAGTTTCCTTTTTCAGTCTTCTCTGCTTGGTTTTTTTTCATTCTTTGCCCCTTTTTATTTCTGTTTCCTTGGGCCAGGCACTCTAAGAGTTCAAGATAAACATTTGAGAGGATTGCTATCTGGGCAAGGCAAACCTTGTGTGGCCAGGAAAAACATTTCAGCTGTATGAAACTATTGTGGCTGAAACCGTAGAACTAGCAGGTGACGTTGCAATGAAGAAACCTCATGGATATTCTACACAAATACTAAATACCATGAAATGTAAATGAGTTCTCTTTGTTGCAAGGTTAATTCAGGTTCCTGCTTATGTGGCACCTCCGCATTGCACTGATGGACTAGAGAGAATTTTCAACAGCTCCAGGACTTTGGGCTGCCTTGCGTGGTCATTTTGGGGTTCCTGTATGTTACCCTAAGGTTTCTTGGCAGTGCAGTCCCTGCCTGCCATTTTGTTCTCAGTGTCCAGTTCAAAATTGTTAGCTCAAGGGTGTGTAACACCTCTCAAAGCCTTGGAGCCGCCTCCTCTTAGCAAAGCACCCAGTCTCATTCCCAGGGTAATGAGCTGCTGCCATTATAAACTCTGCTGTGTTGGGTGTCTTCTACCTCCTCCTCCTTCCTGTACTGAGGGTTGTACTGATGTCAGCAGCTGAAACAAGTCCCCTTTCTGGGTTGGACCCGTGCCTTGACGCTGACTGAAAAGGAAGCCTACAGCCTGAAATCAAATATGTGCCATCCTGGAAGTAGTTCATTTCAGTGAACCTGTGGTCTAAGATGGACCACCTCTACTTGTCTTCAGGCAAGTTCTCCAACAATAGTTTTCAGATAAATTCAGCTTAGTGCAGCTGTATCAAGAATTGCAGGACGTAACCCACTTCCTTGCTGTTGGGTAGGGTGTGGATGTGGCTGCTTCCACTTGCCTGAGGCCAAATGGAATGATCTGTGGAGTGAAAACAAAGGAACTGCTTTTATATCCTTATCTCTGTTCTTATGAAAAGACCAACTTCTGTTAGCTTTGTGCCTGGTTATTATTCCATGGCTTCTATGTGTCTGCTTGCTTAAATAGGCCCATCAGTATCTTCTCTCTGAAAAGCTCCCACCCATGAAATAGTCAGAAGTCCAAATTGCTGAAATGTGTTCTCTGTTCAAAAGAAGCCTGTGATACAAATAGGTCTGTTGTCATATGACAGTATAATCTTACCAAACAGTACACTGACGGGATATAATAAGGATGTGTACATGTCTGTTCACAGAGGGACTCTTCTTACTATCTTTTTCTTAATTAAAGAAGGGTCATCAAAATCAAACCCACTTTTTAGTTCAGAGTAATTCTGATGAATGAGTATTTTCTGATCATCTCTTTGTGAAAAATATTTTTCTTTTTCAGGCAACTTTGAAATAAAATACAAACAGTAAGGACTTCCTAACATTTTCAGCAGAGTAAATATCAAAAAACATGTTGAAGACATCAGGATTTACTACTGGCAAAATCACTGGTGAAAATAATTCATCAGGTCTCTGATGACTAACACCTCTGAATTTCTTTAGGTGGAAAAAGCAGAAGGAAATGGGAACCAGATGGCCTAACGATAGCTTGTCCACGCACAAGTTCTGTCTCTCTGTATGAGGTGCTACCCAGTTTACTGTGCCATTCAGGATCAGAACACTTGCCCACTGTGGCCACAGTTCATGACAGCAAAGCTGTGTTTTAGTTTGTGCAGCTTATTCTAGCCCACCTCAGCAAAACAAGCTCTAGATGCAAAACTGAACTTCTGCCACTGACGTCTGAACAGAGTATGGCTATGCCAGGAGGGATTAATTGTAATTACACCATACGTCGTCTTAGATCGTTCCCTCTCTATTGTACCGCGGCCTTGCAGTCAGTTCTGCATCGGTGCCCTGCTACTTTGAAAGGAGGAGGTGGCGGCAGTGGTGTAACCGAAGCACTGCTGCCGTCATCTCAGCCCTACCTGTTGTGTCCTGCTGCCTTACTGTGCAGGGTGGGTAGGGAACCTGGATAAGAGCTTTTTGGCTCATGCTTTGTGCTCTGCTGTGCCTCCCCTTTAGAGGAACTGGTGTGGTACATGACTACTGTGAGAGCTGTACATACCACTTCCTGTTATATCAGGAAAGTATCAGCCCAAAAGTGGTTGTTGGTATTATTTTCCCATGTCAAAGTCAAAAGTATTCTGCTGTAAAGCACTTTCCTGGTGGGGGTATTTGAGTTCCAATTGTTCCATAACTACAAAACCTTTAGGTTGACAGGGGCTGGTATGTGAACATGGTTTTTGGAGCAAGCAAACTCTAGAGAGGAAAATGTGAGAAATAACATATGATGTCCAGAACACATTCGTGTCAGATGTTTTCATTAATGAATTAAGCCTTAGGATTTGAATTTCAGCCCCAGTTTACAACTTGAACCCTATGATTTCTGAACTGATTTTTTATTTTCCCCCACTTCCTTTTGAAAATGTCAGTTACAGGGTAGGCAGCGTATGAGCTATTTAAAAGGAAATCTGCTAGGTTTCCAGAATGCAGAGTGTAAGGTCTCTAAGTATCAGGCTTGAAGGCTCTGATTGGATATTGATATTGTGAATCACTGATGGAAATTCAGCCAAAGAATTTGAATAATGTGTTCAGAATCACTGAGCGTATTTGTAATGGTCAGTGATAAAGGCCATGTCTCTTAAGTGTCAGTCCTATGCTTTGACCGTGGCATCATCCCTTCTCCATTCCCGTGATTAAATCATAAAACATTACAGCATACAGAATCCAGGCTTATTTTAAATCCTCCATATATAATTTCTTTTTTTTTGTGGTGTGGCTTAGATACCTTTTAGGATCCAGTGGATTGCTTTATTCCCTAAAAAAGCATTTAAAACCATTAAGCAAACCAAAATCAGATCTGAATGACTTTTAACAGAGACAGTGAAGAGGAGAGGCATCACAGTATGGGGGCTGGCCCTTCAAAGACTGTGGACATATGTATTTGTTTGGCTGGGAGTTTGGAAAATACCAGTGTGGTGAGGGTGAGGACAGTCTGTGAAAGCCTGCGTGATTTTATTCTTGGCTTGGATGTTTTCACTGTCAATGAAAATACAGCATGTGATTCAGTTTCTCTGAACTGAGTGAAAAGGCCACAGGTGCCAAATTTGAGGTGTTTTTTATTGCCACCTTACATCCAGAAGCCCTGTAGAGGTTGTGTAGATGCTGGGGTAGGAACAGCAGTGCCTCTGACACAGGGGAGCTCCACCCCATCTGCTTGCCAGGAAGACTTGACAGCGGGTGTCTACAGAAAGGAACGTTCCAGGTATGGGCAAATGGGTCTGAGCAGATCTGCTGGACTGAAACTTCTCCCTAGCACAGGAAACTCTGGTTTCATCCTCTTTTTTTCTTATGCTCTATGCTAAACCCCAAATCTATGAGTGCTTTTGCACATACTTTACTACTGTAAATAATTCCATTCAACTCAATAGGGTTATTCATAGTCAAGCTGAGCATGTGTGTTCAATGTTTGCAGGATCAGACGCTGCAGAAGCTGGCTGCTGTGCCATTTAGGGCTGGTAATTCCATCCCTTAGGCCCTGGTGTCCTTGTACGGAATGATTTCATTTTATACAGACTTTGCTTCATTTTCCATGTGTCAGCCCTCAGTATGTGTGCCATTAGCATATACCAGTGCTGAATACTCTTGCCTTAGGTATTGCATGAACAGAAAGCAACTTAAAAGTGAATGCAAATTTAAATTTAATTCCTGTCCAGTATGCTGTCCTATTCTAAAACATTCAGAATACTTTAATGCTGAAAACAACAATCATCACTTTTGACAAAGAAGAGGCCTGCCTGGTTTTGGTTGGATTATTTTCTTTTCTTTTAACTAATTTGTAACATGTATACTGCTAGAAACCACAGCAAAGGTTTGGGATGTGCAAATGCAGTGAAAAGCAGCCCCTGTCCCAAGGAATTTAACAGTCAAGCAGCAAGTTGTGACAGCCTGGGAGGAGGCACACGATTGTCTGGATTTGGCCAAAAAGAATTGAATGAAAGCACAATGTGAATAAGGGGAGGCTTTAGCAAATGTCAAATTAGGGGATTAAAGCTTGTGCTTTGCATAAGGGTTAGATATGAAGAAAAATACAGTCACAGATAACAGGACTGGAAGGGACCCAAAGCAGTTACTCATTGCTGTCCCAATTGCTTTCAGTTGTAATCTTCCAGAGTGCTCACAGCTCCCTCCACTTTGACATTGTTTGCAGATGCAGTAAGTCTCTACCAGCTTCCAACTCACAAATGTATATATTGACTAGCTGGGGCCCTAGAGCAGTGTTCTGCTGCATAACACAGGTTGATATACTTCCTGGTTGGACAATTTCTCATTGATAGCTCATCATTCTGAATATGTTTTTTCCATGTTGATTTGCATCTGTCTTATGATGTTGTCGTGGCTTGCCTGCGAGACTGTTACGTGATACAGCCTCAGAGTCTTAACAAAGAAATGATTGCTTACATTTCCACTGGGTTTTAGGCTTGCTGCTTGCCTTAAAGAAAATTAACTTGGACTGAAGTGACTCGTTACTGGCAAATCCCTGCTGATATATCCTTATCTTTGAGGTGCTTACATAAGAGTTGACTGATTTGTTCTGGTGTCTTTCCAAGAACTGAAGTGTTAGGTTAAGTGCCCTGTCATTTCTAGGATCCTCCTTTCTCTCTATTTTTACAGATAAGCACTGCATTCACCCTTTGCTGTTTATCAAAAGCCTCATCCTTCCTCCACAAATCCTCAAAGATAATTGGTAATGGCTCTGAAATAGCTTTAGGCAGTTCCTAAAAATATTCTGGGGCAAACTTCACCAGGCTCAAGTCAACCCCCTAGTCTGTTCTCTTTCCTTTCCTTTCCTTGCTCAAATTATGTCTGCTTTGCTGGTTATATTCTGTCTAATCCCAAATAATTAAAAGTGTCTGCTAAACAGATTAGTGGCCTGTGGTGTCACTGTAAAGGGTTTATGTTGTTGCTGAGTATAGGTAGTAAGTCAATAATACGCTGAAGTAATAGAGAGGCCAAGAAATTGTGGGAGATCTTAGAAACCAGAAGCAGCAGAGAGTACTGAGTAGAAAAGGAGTGATAGTAGAAGAGTTCAAAGGTGGGGGATGTCATGAGGCAAGTGTTTTGCCGAGGTTATTCTGACAGTGGAGCAAATCTACAGTCCCGAAGACCACAGAATGGAAGACTGCAGCATCTGTAGTAGTGCATAGTTAAACATTGATGTCTCTGAATGCAATGGTGTCTTAGAGAGTTTATTTGCTTTGGAAAAAAGGTGGAGACTTCAGTGTAGCCTGGATGCAAGGATCCATAGAGAAGGCTGTGTCACTAATGCCTGTTACGGGCTTGAGTTGCTGGGACCAGTTCATGTGTAACAGACTGGCCCCCACCTGTGCTTTGTGTGACGTAAGGGTTAGCTCTGACCAGCTCAGGTATTTTGAAAGCAGTTAAGCTCTGACCGTGATGACATTTTAATATGTTTTTGTTGAAATGTACTGGCTGTCAGTCTGAGTGGAGATAGGAAGGGACAAATATAAAAGGGAATGATACATAACAGTGTATACAATTACGTATGGAATTGTTCTTATTCCATCCTTTATCCCCTGCTTTCCATGGAGGGGAAGCAGAAAGCTCAGTGCTGTAGCTCTTCTCTGTGAATATTCTTACCTGAGTGGGAACCATTTAGAGACAAGGTGTTGAAGGATCAGGTCTCCAACTTGAGACCGCTTGTTTTTGAACATTTTGCTTAGTTTCATAATCTGCTTACTTACATGAAGCCTCATTTATTCTTTTTTTCTCTTTGCCAAGATGAAGTACAAAAAGTAGTGTTTTCCTCTTCCCTTTGCTCTTTGTCTTTCTAAAGACATTACAGCTTAATTAAAATGCCTGTATCTAACCCACTAACAGGAATATTTAGCCTGTTTTCTGTGGTCAGATCTTGTGAAAAGGGCCTGGGAAGCTAACACCCTTCAGCAACAACATACTCAGACATCACAACCTGGTTTCAGGTAACTTGGATTATTTACAGTACTAGCTTTCTAACAGTTAATTACAGCGCATGATCTTGTTACCAAGGATGATGAACCTGATTCATCTGTCTGCTAAACAAAGAGCTTTGTGGTTTTTTTTGTAACACTTTCTTTGTTACAGCATTGCTTTCTACTCTCAGTGTGTAATTTGTTGTGATTTATTCCATTATTAATTGTCCATGCAGGCTGCATTGTAGAGGTTGTTTTTAACCATGGGCATCTGAAGTATTCCACACTGCACCTTTTACCAAAGGATACCAAAATCTAAGCATCACAGGTACTAAGTAGAGCAAATACACCTTCATTTTTACTATTGAAAAGACAGAAATGACTTTTTGACTGGAGTCATAAGGTTAATTAATGACTGGAGTAATTTTCTTGTCTGTGCACACTTCCTGAACAGACGTAGTTTTCCGTACTAACTGGTGGTTTATCAGTTGTTGGTATGGAGAGAGCATATGGGTGAACTATCTAATCAAAACATTGATAAATACCAAATACTGGAAAAATTGAAGAATGTGTTTGTGAAAAGGGAGGGGAAATAATTTTCTATTTCTTAATTTTGCTACCAGTCGAGCTATCTTGACTATGGCCATTGTCAGCAGGTGAAAGGGTAGATGATTAGAGGAATGGCATATTATTCTCATGTATTATAGAAAAAACTTACAGTACCTAGGTGGTTGCTGTATTCAGGTGAGCCACAGAATTTGAGTATAATAAAAGTTCTGTGCATTTACAAATTATTTATTTTCATAGCACAGTGAAGCAATACATTTCAGTGGTAAATGAAATTAATAGATATACCAGTGAAGAGACAAAATGCCTGTTTGTATGTGGTGCAATCATAATGACTTTTGAAATCCACGACAGTTAAATACATTTTTGAAAGATGGAATTCTTCAGACGCACAAGAAAGTTGCCAGTAGGGCAATCAATCAAATGCTGTGCCATTCTCCTGCTGGTAACTCAAGGTGACAGTTAAGATCTCCAGGACAAGACTGAAAATATGTCAATCCTCAGTCTAAGAAACAGAAATCAGAAGAAAGATGAAAAAAGTCATCAGATAAGATAGCTGCAAAATGGAAAGGAGTGAATGATTCTGTAAGTTATTTGTGCGTAGCACTTGAGTTGCAGCAAGTGGTGTTTAGGCTGATGCTAGCAAGGCCTCGTTTAATAGCTGAGGTAGATGGCACTCGCAGAGCGATTTCTGCAGTCTTTAGGGGACAAGAAAAAAACCTGCACAATCACTGTGTCAAGAATCACATAGGTACTGCTGATTCTGTCTCGGGGCCGGAAGAGAGACTTCTAGATGAGGTTCCTTCTGGAACCGTATTCTATGATTTCCTCTAAAAGGGGCCCAACAAACCAGAGCCCCTTCAGGTAATTAAAACAGCAAGGGCTTGCTGAAATGCAGCAGCACGCTGTCTCTCTGAGCAAGACCAATATGTCTAGGGAACCTCCAATTAGATGGTTATGCCTTGTCTGATAGTCTTGAGTCTCATGAGCCAGGATCATGGCTTTGTGAATGAGGAAATAGGCTTCCTATGAGAATCTCCCTGAAACCTAGCGGGGGGGGGCGGAATCCAAACAAATAAACAAAAATGCTAATTGTGTTTCCCAGATCAGTATATTTTTAGGTTTCCTGCTGAAATTTGTTGGGGCACTTTGAAGCTACGTTAAGGTAAGAACTAATAGGATGAGCTGGCATCAGCTAACCACATACATGCAAGTGTTGTGAAAGGCGCTGCCAGTATTCTTCAGCACTAACCGTTTTGGTACCCAGGTTCTGCTCACAGCGAAGCTTCCTCCTCCACTCACGCGTCTCTCTCGGGCAGGAAAACTGCCAGTTGAGCTGCAAGATGTCTGAACTTGTTTTCTGCAGCCTGAGCTCACAACTTGAGTGCTTTTGTTTGTGAAATTCGTAAAGCAACATTGTATCCCTTCTCTCTGTGTTTGGCTCCGGCAGAGATGTGGAACCGGAAGAGCAGAAAAAGAAACATACATGCTGATCACTGTAGATAATGGACCTATGCAAAATATGCAACCTATGTATGTTAGGTTTCTTACCGTTTTAAATTTTAGATCCCAGCGTTATGAAGAACACTGACATTTACACTACAAAATTGATAAAGATACTTTCTGGTGACTAGTGATAATCTGCTTGATTTTAGAGTATTTTCTGAAATCAGCATTTGTGACTTTGTAGAGGAGGATTCTCTGTCTTCTTCCTGCAGTATGTCTTGTATGTTAGACTAATCCATGAAGCATTCAAATTGATTTTAATTCCCTCAAAAGGAATAAAGGGTTAAAATTAACCGGTACACAGCACTCAGTATGCAAGGTGCTGCCTTGACCAGCTATAATGAGAAGCCTAATTCTTCTCATCTCTCCTACTTTGTAAGTTCATTAGAAGCAGACACGAGATAGAATCATTTAGGTTGGAAAAGACCCTTAAGATCATCAAGTCCAACTGTAAACCTAACACTGCCAACCCCACCATTAAATCATGTCCCTAAGTCCCATGTCTGCATGTCTTTTAAATACATTCAGGGCTGGTGACTTAATCACTTCCCTGGACAGCCTGTTCCAGTGCTTGATAACCCTTTCAGGGATGAAAGATGGGCAAAATATTTCCTCCTCAGAATTCATAGATGTCTGTATGAACAGTGGTGCAGTTCAGTGTAAGAATGTTGTTTACTGTCCATTTTGCGTAGCATTGTCTCCTGGGGCACCTGAAGAGAAAGGTACCTGCGAATCGGCAGTGGCACTATCAAACTAAGTAACTGTGGCTTCTTGCTGTATGCTGTAACAGGTCGTGGGGAAGTGCAGCCAATGTCTCAGCTCCACATGCAGCAAGTTGCATTCACTTTGTGAAGCTGCAAACATTTTCCACCAGCTCACCTGCTATCCGGTAAGGAGCTACTTGTGTTGTGAATTACCACCTGCAAGATGTTTAGAAATGCCAGCTTTTTGGAAGTGTACGTAATTTAGTTCTTTGCTACAGGAAATTTTAGGATGTGGATGGCAGAGGGCAGAGCAAATAATCTGGTATTAGGACTTGGTAAGGATGTGTTCCTGACAGCGTTTGTTTTTCAAATATGTGTTTAATGACTCAGGTTGAATCACTTGATATTCAGTGAAGCGTAGGTTTGGATCCTCAAAGATAGACAGCTGCCCAAATTCCTCAGATAGGAATTAGGCACCTTAAAAGATATAGGGGTAAAATTCTATTGACAAGTACTGATAAGTAATTTTCTGAGCAGCTCTGGGTGGCTGATAGGCATGCAGGTGAAAGTTTACTGGGAGGCTGGAATATGAGTGAATGTGTTTGCTGCGTGTATTTGAATGAGCTGTTCTTGGCGCTGCTCTAAGCGGAGCATGTTTTTACCTGCTCTCACTTATTTTAAAAGTATCGCTGGACTCAGCTCTTTTTTTTTATTTATTTTCCTGTGGGATCATAAATACGTGACATGGTGAAAGCATGATAACTCTGCAGCATCTGCCTGAATTCAGCTGGCTCCAGAGGGCTTCTACTTAAGTTATGCCAACCTGAGGCAGGTCTATTTATGCCAACAATGGCACTCTGTATCAGGATTTTAATGAAGAGTTACATCTTTTTTCTTTCTTAAAGGCAAGAAGGCACTTTAAGTGGGATGTAAAAACATTGCTGCAGTACCTGTGTGTGTGTTGGAGGGAGGAAGGGTTTTTTTAAGGCTTATCAAATATGTTTGAAAGGAAAGACCAAATAATCTTTTCTGCAAGTAGGACTAACTGTGAGAAAACTTTACTGAGCGTGGTTCCCAGTTCTGATTTTGCTTATTCGTGCTTATATAAGTCTGAAATATATGCACTGAAGTCATTGGAGCTTCACTGAATTAAGCGATTGCACAATTTACATCAAATGGTCCTCAGAGCTGTTTGTGCTGCTGTAAGCAGTTACAATTCATAACAGTAAATGAGCTAATATGTGTATGGGAATAGTGTGAGATACAGCACTGTCAATATAATTCTCATGAAGGGAATTTTCTACAGCAACACTGAAAAAATCTCATTTCCTCTTAGTGGAACTTAGGAAACTTAGAGATACAGGAAATTCACTTTTAGCTAAAAAAAAAATATATAGTTCCTTCATTGGTATCTGGGTGATATTCTTATGATCTTTTTACAGGCCTCAATTAAAGCATTAACGCTGACAATCTTTAAAGTTATTTCTGTCAGCTGAAATGGGTCTGATGTTAAGAGGCCCCATTACTGCAAAATTAGCCTTTTCTCTTTCTGGTCCAAGGAGCAGAAACAATATTTTATTTGGATTGCCCCATCTCTAGGGAAATAATAACTTGCACATATACCCTTTTAACTAGTTAGGGATTTGATGCAACTTTTTGGTAAACTAACAGTGTTCCATGCAAAGCTTTACATTTACTGTATCTAACATTAGATGTTATGTGTTCAATCAGAGAGTTTTCCTTAGGCAAAAGCTAACCACAAAGCTAAAGGAAATCAAAGCAAGAATCGAAACATTTTATGGAAAGCCAAAGCCATTAGTCTCATTTCTCCCTTGCATCCTCTCTCCCTTTCTCTGATTAACAGATTTTATTGATTTATTATTGTAGTGAGTCTTCAGTCACCTGTCCTTCAGCTGAAAACAGCATTACCACATTACCAAATACAAATTTCTAGAAAAAAGCTATAGCTGTAAGTCCAAGCCTGCTATTCATTTTATTTCTCCCTCATTAAAATAGTGTAATGTGTGTCCAGTACTGACTGGTTCTTTGAGAGTGTTAAGCTCGTAAAAAATGTTGTAGTTGCTTGCACTTATGAGGTCCAAAATGTATACTTAGCATATCCAACGTGTATAGCACGTAGTGTGTGAAGATGCCCTATAAATCGTACGTTGTATTAAAAACAATGATACTGACATTTAACCATAAGACAGGAGGAGGTATATTTTTCCAGGTACAAACATATCTACTGGCTAAGTAGGAAAATAGTTAAACTTGAATAACTACTTACAGGAAAAGATGCTTTCATGGGCATAGAAATAAACAAAAAGAAGTCCATGGCTGATCAGACTCGTTTTTCACAAATAATATCCTTTGCAAGAACAGCAGAAAGATAAAACCTGGCTTGAAGTTTTGATAAGGAGTTATTAAATAACTTCTATTTCTACAGAGCTGTTCCAATAAGATAACATAAGAAGCAAACATTATACGCACAGTAGTCAGTAAACAGAAAGTTGGTTTCAACCTAGCAGCGGTGGTTTGTGTGACACAGTCTCAGGCTGCCAGCATGAAGCCATGTACTTTGGTACAACATTGAACAATGAATACAAATCAATCTCTGCTAGCAGAAGCAAAGAGAGAGGCTACAGTGCTTAGGCTAATTCCAAACAGATGAACTCAAGCCAACTGTTTGATTTCTTTATGCCTGTCACCAGTCTTGGCCAACATGACTAAAGCCAGGTCTTACGCTAAAAGCTAGAATGGTTAATGGCCTTTGTCTGCTTGGCTGTTACGTTTGTGCTTGGGGTCTTTGTGATATGTCATTATTATGAGAGACTACAAACACAAAATACATAAGGCACTGTGAAGAGCATCTTACTAGTGCCCAAAGTACTGTTCTGTAAGACCCTTTTACTGTGCTGCATGTCCTACAGAGGCTGGACTCAAGGTCAAGTTTCCATTTTTTTTGTTGCAATAATAATTTTCTATTATATAAATTTATTAGGATTTAAAAACAATCCGTCATTGCTTCTCAACTTTGTCACCTTGCCACCTTTCCATTAAAATGGAAATGGTGCAGTTGTATGTCTCTTTTAGGACTGCCTTTATGTGAGGGACACTTCAGGAGATGGACTAGTGCTTTTGGACTGCATGTGAAATGAGTACACGCTGCTGGGAAGTAATCCAGGTGTCCATCAGGAATGATCAGGTGTAGCAGGAGAACTTAAGACTTGGAAGAGATGTTTCTCTGATGCAAGAAAAAATGATTTGTAATCATACTCTAGAAGCTTGAAGTCCTGGGAATCCCTTGATTAGTGAATCATTGATTTTTCTATGAATATTTAAGGGAGAGGGGACATTGCCCAGGTGGGAAATATGCCCTTCAGTTGAAGGTGATGATTCTAGATTTTGTGCCAAAAATAAGAGGGGTTTCTGAAATAATGTTTGTCCTGGTGGGCCAGCAGAACTCAGTCCTGCCTTCCTTGTCTGCATGTGACCTCGCATCAGAGCACAGTGGAGAGGGAGCACTTCACTGATGTGGAACGGCTTTCTAGGAACTTTTTTCTGAGCTCTGAAGGAGCACAGAAGCACATCTTCAGAAGTGCAGATCTTTTAAAAAAGCTGCAAGCAGGGACCTCTTCCGCAGACCGATATGCTTAAATAGATACCATTACAGTGTGAGTAACAACTGCAAAGGCTTTGGTCTCACAACCTCCCTTGGCTCACAGACTTGTGCATGGGATAGGAGCAAGGATGGCTTTTGTCACTACCTAAACAGGCACAGGATGTTGAGTTTGGTAGCTTGACAGCCCTCCAATGGTCCCAGATTTTATGTTCCCATTGTACATTATCTTACTATATTTTTGCACACGTGTGGAGAAATGTAGCAATGGGTGGAAGGGTCAGAATGTCAGGATATTTACTGGTAATACTTAAAACAGCCTTTGTAGCTGCAAGAACGCATTCAGTACTGTAAAACTGGGTGAGGCTTGAAAAGATAAATTAAACTACATTGAATAGGATTATAATATGCTGATGTTTGTGCACTACCTGAAGTATTTGTCCGTGTAAATATGGTGGCAAGATGCTAAATTTTGACCTGTGACATTTTGCTTTATTTGATTGTATCCTGATTTAAAAAGAAAAAAAAACTTTAGCAGTGGGATTTCATTAATAATAGTAAATTTCAAAACCTATCAATTCTTACATATTCATTTGTCTTAAAATACACATATTTTAAAAAAACAGAGGAAACTTTCCAGCTACTGACTTCCTCTGTTATCAGTCAGTTTGGTTTAGCTACAGCACAGACAGATAAGAAGGCAAGCTATGTGATCGCATGAGCACCAAGTTACCCATGGACTGAGTAGTCATTGGTTTTGCAACTGTCTGGAAAATTTCATCTTGCATTCCGCAAGATGCGTGCATGCTGTCCAGTGAGTACCTTGTCAAAATTCATTGATTGAGAAACGTATTTGGGTTTGGGCACCTGCAAAGCAGTGTTAGCAAGTGCCGGTCAGCCGCACTGTGGGAACTGACCACATGTGTGGTCTCTGCTTGCCACAGTTGTGAGGTGAAAGGTGTTAGTTTGACCTGCTTACTTGGGTGCAGTGGGGATGCATGTAGCTGCGTCTTGCAGATGGGTCAACAGGCTGTCATACACTACTGTCCAGTGTCAGGATCACTTTCAAAGCTCTGCTAGCCTCCTGGTGTGCTTCTCAGTGCAACTTCTTGGTCCTTTCCTTCAGTCTGCTTCATTGGGACATGCCTCTGGAATAAGTTGGTTTTCAAAAGTCAAATTATTTATTCCCTAGCCACCTGTACAGATCACATACCTTGAAAAGGAGCGGAAATGTAGATTGCGCTTCCCAAGTGAGGAAAGTGTGTGCCAGAGTCACTTGAACCGTCTTCTCTGAGTCTTACTCTGTCTCTTTCAAAGTCTAGCTTTAACCTGACTAAGGGCAGAGTTATTCCTGTTGTATGTGAAGTCTGTATCCCCTCCTCAGTGTATATTTGCCATCAGGGACAACCCCTCAAACCCATCCTCAGTGGGCACTGCCAAGAGTCTCCCTCCTGCGTCTTAAGAAGCATGAGTGACAACACTGTAGTGGCATCATTGCCAAGTTTGTCAAGGACCTTTCTATTCTGGAGGAGAGCAGCCCGGGTTGTTTGTTTTCCTCACTTCTCACACAGGATCTTGCTGTGCCTTTGCCTAGTGTGTTTCTCAGCAGAGCCCAGTTTCGCTTCCCATGCTGCAGCAGCCACATAAACATGTTCCGTAGTGGCGTGTGAGGCAGTACAAGCCCACAGGCCTAAGAGATGCAAGAATCCTTTCCCAAGGAGCAATAGAGTTTTGAGCGGGAGCTTTTGTGTGGGAAAGTGGGTTAGGAAATGGACTTTGCAGGAAAGGGTGACAGCTCTAGTGTCTAGGTTCCTGGGTGGTGAAGTTCTATTGCGTGACTGAAGTAGACACTACCTCAAGAACAAAAATCTGTGGGATAGTTGCTGGAGGATTGTTCTTATCAGGACCAGTCATGTAGCACCAGTGCTGGCAATCTACTGTCAAAGTATATCCAAAGAGTACTTAGTTTCTCCTGTCTTATTTTAGTAACACAGTCTAGACGTTGTTACCAGGAATCACGTTTGGACCTGTTAACAAAGGTAATTTGGGCTGGCAAAGATATATAGTATGCATCTTGCTTGAGGACTGTAGGAAGAATAGAAGGAATGGCCTTTGATTTGTCCCTACCTTATTGCCTGAAAAAAACCCACATGCTGCTAGTGCTGAGTCACCTCCTTTTCATTCTGCAAGCTTGGTGTTCTTGAGGAATCTCTACATTTGAAATAGCATGGGAGGAAGCGAGGCATCTTGTGTCAGCAGCACGCAGGCAATGCGCAGGGCTCTTTCACCAAAGCCAAAATGTGTGGACTTAACTTGGCTAGAACCAGGCTGAAAGTGGGCTCAGGGCTAGAACATGTGTCTGAAGAGAGAGTGGAAGAGCTGCTGTCTGGTGTTCAGACAGTATATAGGAAAAGCCCAGTCCTTCCTCTCTTTCATAGTACGGCCTGCTGGCTTGGGTCACTCTGCTGCTCCTGAAGACAGGCCTGCAGGTGTAGTGGCTGGAGTGGCTTTTCATCACCGAACCCTATTTCCCTCTGCTGAGCCTCACAATAATTCATGTTTCCCTCCTTCAGACTAGACTACGGAAGTGCAGGCACAGTGAGTATGCATAACGGCTAGTTTATTTAGTAGTGTTCAGCCCAGCAGTAAGTAACACAAATGCTCCTTACAACTCTTTTTTTTTTTGCTATGTATAGTCATGTTTACGGCAATAGCAACAGGTACCACCACTGGAAGTATTGCTACTGATACACACATCACATACTGTGATGGCTGCTCTACTGGATCTAGGATATGTCATTTTTATTACCTCGTGACTCCAGCTGAAAGTTTTGTTCTGTATTTGTACTGTATCTAGCACAGACATAGCCAGTGCCTCAAAGAAGACAGTCACATAAACAAGTCTTGCAAATGGGCAGGGTAAGTATATAAGAGGGATATTTTTGATCTATGTTTATAGGAAGTTGTCACTGTAGGCCAGCAATTTAACCCGTGTTAAGAGCAGGGGCATTGGAAGGGGAAGAATAAGATAGCTCAGGGGATGCTTACGTAGAGCTTCGGCTAACTGTGAGAAGCTGCAAGAGGAAAGCACAAGGCTCTGGTTTGAAAATCTAATGGAGGGGACACAGGAGTCTGATGTGATGGGCAAACTGGAGATAAGAATAAAGGCGCAGTATTGCAGCAACTGTAGCTGACCTACTGGGGGCTGCCATAGTCCTCTCTCCTTTAAGGGCTGGGCCAGCCAAAAATTAATCCCATTTTTCAGGAATTGTTTTCAGCTGGCTCACCTCACCGAACAATTGCAGAAGCAGCAGTGCTAGCACAAGAGAGGTAAATGGTAGCATGCAGAGGAGAGCAGGACTGCAACAGCTCAGATTTAGATTAAATTATACAGCTATGGGACTACACAGCAGCCTTCCGACACTGAGGAAGAAATAATAGGTGCAAGCGAAGGAGTCTCCCTAGTTACGAGTTGATTTTTCCTTACTGCCATGAGCTCTGCAAACAGCTAATAAGAGCTCACTCTCAAGGACTAGGTTTGAACAGAGCATTTCAGTGGTAGAAATAAACTGTGGGACATACTTCCTTGTATGGAACAATGTCAAAAACTCAAAACTTGATAGCAGCAATGAGCACTAGGATTGTAACTTGTCTCTGGCCTAGATGTCTTGAGAGGGCAGTGATATAATAAAACACTTGAGGTATTTCAGGTGTAGCTTCTCACCGGGGAAAAATCCTTTCTCTCTGTAGCCAGAGGGAATGTATAGTAGCCAGAAATGTTTGATTACTGTTGCTTCTGCTCTGAGACATAGCAGATTTTACCATTTTGTTGCAAAGCTGTCTTCTTTTGATGGAATCATTTTTGTCCACTCCAGGACTTCTCCAAAAATACTATTGGCAAAAGAATTTAACTAAAAACTGGGAAGAGGGAAAGCCAGATGTGCTCTTGAAAGCTAATCATTCTGGCTCTAGAAGTAATTGTTTTCTAAATAAGTCCTTGCAGTCTGTTCCTACTAGTGCCAGAGTTCTTTGCGGAGTTACTCTGAACTCTAGTCCTCAGCAAAGTAAGCTTTCCTGCAGCCAAGTATTAGAGTTAACCTCCAAGATTTATTTTTATCTACAGCTTTCTTGGCAAATTATGAAGCTTATGTTTGGCATTTTATTTCCCTCTACAGTCTTCTATCTTTGGTTTGTATTACCCTTTGCAGAGCTTAAAGCTTATATGGGGCTTTGGGTGGGTGATATAAATTCTAATAAGTTTCTATATAACCCAATTTAGAAGCTTAAAGGAAGCAAGCCATATCCTGTATTGGAAGATTTGTACAGAGCTTTGCTGAACTGATGTTAGTGTGGAATGAACACCTATTTTCAGTAGTGTCTTGTTTTACTTTCAAATGAAACTGTAATGGAGAGGAAGGTGGAGAGCAGATTTCTTACTGAAATGCAATACAACAGTAACACTTAAATATCTTGTAGGATCTGAGACTAGAGGCCAAACTAGGGGCCCTAACTTTGTCATTATTATGTATATTTTCTTTGTGAAATCAAATCCTAGAAACTTTGTTTTTACAGACAATTTTGGTATGCTAGTTTTCTGGAATGTGTTTCTCTGCAGCTATCATAGTAATTTCGTATTACACAGAGCAAAAAGTAAGTGTGTATAATGATTGCAGACTGTATGTTCTTATTGTATCTTGCAATTAGGGAACAAAAAGTTTGTTACAACCATTGGTTGTACTAAGTCAGAATTGAATGTGTAAACCCAGTTTCTGTATCTGCTGGTGTAAATGAATGTTTTACTGACAGCTTAAGCAGGACTGATTATAAATGAAAAATTGCCAAAAGTGCTCCAAACCACACCACACAGCTGAAGATAAAAAAAGTTGCCTCTGTATGTTTTTACTTTGACAGAACAATATAAATAAAAGCTTAAGACAAATGCTGATGGGGAGATAAGGTGGAATGCCAAACCATTGACAGTGCCTGTTGCATTCAACATTCAGCAGGGTGGTGGCAGTTTTAAACAGGGAAGTCTCATATGGGTTTGTTAAACGACTTCTAGTACTGGTTTAGATCCAGAAATTGGGAAGGAATAAAATAAGAACTACTTCTTGGCTATAAATGGCAGCTCCCATAAAAGGCAAAGGAGAGTCATAAAATGTTAGCAACTGTCTGAGGGTATGTCTATATGAACTATTTCTCACCAGGGTGATTAGCTGCAGCAGAGTTGCCATGCTAACATGCCAACTTGGTTCTCAGTTCAGAATGGTCTAATGTCTGATCAGCTTTTTTTCCTCCATCTCTCCCTGCACACTTTTGAGATAAAATACTGCTATTGCTTAGACTGTACATGGACTGCTTGACACAGATGCAGTCAAGCCAGGGTAGCCAAAATGATTTACACAATCTGCAAATCTTTAGTAAGGAAGACTTTGGTCAGAGTATGTCTTGTTCAGGAAAAAATGAAACAGCAGAGATTGTATTTGGCTTTTTCTACCCTGTCTACATACAGGCTGAGATGGTTTTCTGTTAGGCATATTTAGTATGGGTCTTTATATTCAAAAATTGGAGTATTAGAACTATAAATATGGAAAAAAAAAAAGGCTTTCTAAGCTCAATTAAAACAGATAAACAGACTGCAGGAGAGTTAAGTGATGTAAATGGGATCTTGAAAGTGGGTATACGTTAATTATAAGTGCAAACGTACATTTAGATCACTGGTAGAAATCATCAAAGTCTATATCCTAAAAATCAGCTTAGCCTAGGATGTTTTAGGTAATACTGCTGTTGTCCTATGATATTTTGTACTTGTGGCAACATTCTTCCTCTGGTGCCATAGGAACTTCCATTCCTGGAGTTGGTGATAACATTTGTTTCAAAAATCCTCTTATACCCATTGATAAAATGCTTAAACATTAGTGAACATTATTTTTTTTCAAGAAGCAATAATCTGAAAATTTGTATCAAAACTAGAGTTGAACAGAAATTCTGTGCAGCTCATCACAAAGTACTAGTGAATCTGCTGATATGTTTCAGAGCCACTGCTTTTAGTTAATATTACTACGAGGGAAATAATACTCATGTCAGTGTGGGTAATCCTGTGAAAAAGTGAGCTCAATGTTCAGTGGTGGGCAAACTAACCAGCAGAATGTTAGAAATTGTTAGGAAAGGAATAGCAAATAAAAAGAAGATACTGTTTTGTTAGTATTAGAAACCTGCAGTTTCTATATTGTACACAGCTGTGCCTCAGCTCTGCTATGCCAGCAGAGCTGGAGATGGGGACAGGGGTTCAGTGGTACAAACTAACTTTTATGCAAAGGAGGGACCATAGTGACCTGGTCTCATCGATCACCCCTGTCCTCACAAAAAGACAGCCCCTTCCTTAGAGACGTCAAATGACAGAAGTTTACAAAAATCACATGTGACATGGGGAAAATTAGCAAGAAATGGATGTTCGCTATTTTTGTACCTGAACTGGGAACTCAAACTTCTCCAGTTACAAGGCAGTTTAAACACAAAAGGCGGTTGTTTGCTCTGCAAAAGTATGAACTCATTCAAATATATCTTGGAGAAAGTCATGGCCGATTTGCCTATTGGCTCTTGAACATGGTGGTCTGGAGTCAGCCTTCAGACTAAGAGATCCCTATGCTGGTTGCTGAGAGCTGGGAGGATGCACCAGGGGAACGATCATACTAAAATTATTCTTTTTCTTTTTTTGCTAAGCTTCTGCTAAGGGACAGTGTCAGAAGCAGAATATGGGACATAAAGAGCTATGATTTGATCCAGTACAGCAGTTTTTACCATTTTACATTTATTCTTACAGGTACCCTGAACAATGAGCCCAAATAAGGTGTGTGTCCTACGTGATACCACGCCTGAGGGAGTAACACAGGGATCCATCCTTGCTTTGTTTTTTACTTTAGACTGGGAATACTTTAGTGGATGCAACAGTCACCAAAGTAAGCAAGAGTTTTGTAACTGGGAGCTGACTTGAAATGAGAGTCATGAGTTAGGTTCAAGATGTATGCCTATTTTCTTAATTTTTTTCCAGGTTTGACTATCTAAAATTTAAATTGTTACATGTGCACTAAGTAAAGAACCTAGATTTTCTTAAATTTTAGAGTAACTGCTGTAACCCATTTGGCACATGTGGCAATCTAGTCTCTAATATAGACATGTGGTTATAGACGTAAAGCACTTTAGGTTAGGTAGTCTGGCTTAAAAGATGGAAGTAATTTTTTGTGTCTTGTGAATCTCTTTCCCAAATAATCCACTTCCATATTCTGTTTCTACATATTTTCTCTTTCCTTATTATTTATTTAAACTTAATTTCTCTAGATCTTGATTCTACCTTAAGTTTTTAAAAGAGGAAATCTAACATACTGAAGTATGTTTGCAGATGGAAAGTTGCCAGAAAAATAGTCAGTAAATAGTATTCAATAAATGACAATTCCAATATATTTCGTAAATGATCTAATATCTGATTTTGCTAAAGTCACTTTAGATGAATTCCTGAGCGAATGTTGTGTATGAAACTTTCTGCTATGGTAGGTGAGCTGCACGATCACAAAGAGAAATGTTTTGTCTTTCAAGAAATCTGACTTTTCTATTATCAGACAGGAATTTGAGACTGTCCAACTGTGGTGCACCTTTAAAATAGACCACAATAAAGAAGTAGCATTGTGAAGAATATAAAGAGCATTTTAGCAGCACAAAGCTAGTATGGTCTATCCCATGTACTTGTAAAGCTGTGCAGAACAACTTTGAGCAGTAAGAAATAAACAAATGAAACTCATAGTACAGAGGAATTTTGAAGGCACCTTTGTGGAAGCTGACTGTATCGGTGAGACAGATGATTTTTTAGGATGGGGAGATGAGATAAAATTTTGCAAATTGAGAGGAAGAAAATCCAAGAAGCTCTTTATCTTTTCTGTCTAATAGACTCCAACTTGCATTCTTCCCTTATCCCCCACTAATACCAATCAATCAAAAGAAAAAAAGACACTTTTGAGATTAAATAATTACGTTTTACTAAAACTGAAAATCTGTGTGGTCTGGCTATAGGCATTTTAATCCTTTGCTAAACAAATGCAAGTACATTAGCAAACTTCTGCTGAACTTCTGTAATTCTTTTTTCCCAGATTGGCCTGTAACTTGACAGGCAAATTGTTTTGCAATAGCTGCTGAATTAAGGTGAACTCCTTGGTTCAGATCTGAAACTTTTAAATGCAACTTGTCCATAATTGGAAATTCAGTGCCTAGATGCCTGTCAGGGACATAGCTATTTGGATCTTGCCAAAAACAGCTTGCTGGTTTGCAATCACAAGGGAAAACTTAGCTTCCCAGCTGGCCGATGGGATGTAATCTGACTCCTACTCAGTTACCAGTGTGTTGCAGAAACATGTGTTCCATTTGTTGACACAACAATTGTCCTGGACAGCATTTACTTACAATTCGGTACTTTCATAAATATTATAAGAACTTACGTGGTATAGCACAGAAAGTGCAGGTAGCAGTTTCCATTTTCACTGTGATGGCCTAGGGCCATCACTTCTAAGCATGCTGCCAGCTCGCTCAGTAAATCCTCTAGACTGGAGTACAGGCAATTTAGGAATTGAGGCAGATCATGCTGTACCTTGCTTTCCTTAGCTGGCCATTCTCATTTTTGGCTGCTTTCTTCTTGCTCTAACCCTCATAGCTTCTTTGCCCAAAATTGCCTAATGGGCAGGATTTGTGCCACGGCAATTTCCAGGGTGGAAATAGAGTAAGTCATTAGAACAGAAAGCACATGCGGGAAGAGTCCTGAATGAGAAGAACAAGAGTGCGCTTTGACAGTGGCTCAGGAAAATATTCAACTGTGATCTGACTTTTCTAGACTTTTTTGCAGACATCTCACCTCTCAGAACAATCTGATGAATGCTTCTTCATTAAGAAAAAGATACAAGAATAGATCAGATTACAAAGACCTGGAAAGTATAACTTTGTTTTGTGCTATCTATTGGTGATTTGAGAGGAGTCATCTCTGCTAAGAAAAATATTCAGAGGGACAGTAATCTATGGATTTGTGCTCTAATCACTTTATCTCCTGAACAATACAGCTAAATTTGCCATCGATTCTTTTTCCTTTCAGTTGAGAATCTTAATGTAGTATGTTGTTATGGTATTTATTCTTTCAAAGTCTCAGATAGGAGACTTGAACTTTCTAGAAGTTGCATTTACACAAGGGATTTTGACAACAGTCCCCTCATGAGGAGGTTATAACGTCAGTAATTCCTAATCTGATTTGCATTAGGGAATACATAGAGCTCATTAGCAGCACTGTCATCTTAAAGTTAATTACAACATAACAAAATGTGGGACATGAATTTGACTTGTAAATAAATGTTCCTTACATCCATGCTCCTCTATCAGTGCCAGAAAACCAGAGCTAGTGGGGTTGATGATCTATGCAGTAAGTATTTCTCTTTAAGTGAGGGAGGAAGCAAAGTAGGCCACCCACTTCCTCCCCCAAAATATCACAGAGCTGTGCCTAGTGGGACGTGTAACCTCATTTGCATCAGTCATGTCCTTCATCAACAAACACATTTTTCACTGTCCTTTCCACGCTGTGTTAGAAACAACATTCAAATCTGTTCTCTCTCAGTAAGCCAGGAGTGAAAGAGTCGCCTCCCTGTCTTATTGATATATTCTTGCCAACTCTAATGTTTATGCTTAATTCCCCTTTTAAAGTAAAGGTTTCCTAACTGTTGTGGAGAAAAAAAAGAAATATGTAGGTTTATGCTTGAATATAAAAGTTGGTAAGGGCAATGTTTAATAAATCTGATAATATTTAGTAAAACACTGAAGTTGCAATCTGTAATTAGATATTTTATTATAATTTATTATAATGATTTCTTTAAATATTAAAGGACTATGACTTTATTATGTCACTGTTGTCTGTCCCTAAGTACCTTACTTCTCAAGAGCTGAAACTTCTCAAATATAGAAGAAAAGTAACTGAAGTTAGACAGGCTTTTTGGCTAGTCAGAAAGCAAAGACCACAACAGCAAATTGAACACTTAGTACATAGTAAAGATATTTCATTTGTAAAGGTAGAGATTGCATAAATATAGTGTCTGTTTTTGTTACTAATTTATTAGCCCAGTTACATAGTTTCATAAACAAAAGTTCAGCTACTGATAGCGTACTGAATAAAGAATGGTTCTACTGATAAAAATTTAGCCCCCTTTCCCCCTTTAAAAGCTTAAAATAATTATTGAAAGAAGGGAAAATGATGTTAACGCTGATGATATTACAACTGTTTTTAAAGGTATAGTCACCAGATCCTGGGTGAAGACCTTGTGGTATGACATTGTGAAATAGAAATGCCAACTCTGAAGGCATTTTGTATGTAGATAATTGGCATGTAGTTAATTGGGCGTTTTGGAACTGAGTCCAGAGGGTGTCCAAACTCATTTAGAAGTTGGCTTTTCATCACAACAGGTATGATTAAACTCCCTGGGGTGATGGAAGAGAAATTGTGTGGGAAGAATATGATCATCTAAAGAGCCTTATGGGAAAAGAGATTTGGTGTCCCATATTGCACAATTTACCTCAGCTACCTGGAACCCAGGACATATATGAATAACTTTGGTGTTTATTTGCTATCTTTCTTTTGTGCATGTGAAAAATTTTTACAGAAGTTGACTAACCTTTAATATTCTTCCTTGGCTGAGTAACGGGTTAAAGGTTAAACGCGGGACATTAGGCTAAGTAGTGCTATAATAAAGGGTGCTGATTGTTTCGATGATCTGAAGGCCTGCATGGGTGAGGTTAAAATATTACACTGAGAGCCTATATAGATAACAAGCAACAAGTGCAGATGTGAAATGTGTGAGACCACAGCATTGGAAAGAAGTTCTTGGAAGCTTTTCTTGGAAGAGCCTGCTACTACTGCAGGCATTTACATGCTAAAATCCTTGATGACTGCGTCAAGGTCTATCTTAAACTAGTAGTTCCTTGCTTTCTCAAGGTTGCCCTAGACCTGTCTTAAAAGGGTTCCCTAGAACTTCATCCTTCTGGTGTCTAGAAACTTTTTCCAGCCTACATTGTGCCAATGTTGTCTTTTAAATTAAACAACTGTTCTTTTCTTTGTCCTAGGGAAGAAGTAAATATGATGGCTACCATAGAGCTAAACAATGTGAAGGTGGAATGTCAGGAAGGTGCCTCTTCTTGTAGTAAGCTGGCCATGGTGATGCTGAGTTGGTGCCCTGATCCAGTAAGCGCTAAACATATGATTAAGTCTGAGGATGGATTTCACTGCTTTTCTATATGGGGGTCTGAAATGTCTTACATTTTAGATATTGCACACAAACTGGATGAGGGAAGAAATACAAATTTGTGTTAAAAATCAGCTGCATATATTTTCATATGTTTAGAAATTTAACTGAAAATTTTCTTTGAAGTCTGCCACTGCTACTGTGGATTGCCAAATTCCTTATTTTTGTTAGTGTACTTGGACAAGGTAGGTACTGTGTATGAGTAAAGCTGGTACTAAAGAGGGATAAATAGCAATAGATGGACACACAATCATGACATTTGGTAGTTTGTTAGAGACCTTTCATACTATCTGACCATGCCTTCTAAAATGGCCAGGTTCTACACACTGAAGCTAGTAAATCTTTTCCTTTTGTCAGAAGTCTGTACTGATTTCAGTATTGTGACATACCAGAAGATGATTTTTCTTTTCTTTTTTTTAAAGACAAACCGAAACATTTTCCTGGACTAAAAACTTTTTGAACTAACAGCTCAAACACATTTCTGTTTTAAATGTGTATTTTTCTTTATTTGGAAGAAAAAAGAAACATGAAGACAGCTGATCTTCTAAAAGACAGGAGAATTGAGGAGAGAAAAAGAAGTGGAAGTGATTTTATTTCCTAAGTAACCTGTCTTGACTTGCTATATACCTTTCAAGTCTTCTTTACTCATCTGAATCTGTACTCATTCAAGCTACTGACTGTAATGATGGTGACATCACTGCTTTGTTTACACTGAAATCTCTTTTGAGGGCATCACAACAGAGGTGGTTTTAGGAGAGGTATTGATTACGCCTCAACTTTGGAATTTGGTAATTTTGGTATACCTCAAACATGCTGCACTTGTCCTCTAGTCTGCTTTTTTTTCTTAGCTTTAGATTGTGAACTCCTCAGGCCTGTGATTATTTCTTCATAAGCATTTAAAAACCACACAGGACAATAAAT
Organism: Larus michahellis; assembly: GCF_964199755.1. NCBI lineage: Eukaryota > Metazoa > Chordata > Aves > Charadriiformes > Laridae > Larus > Larus michahellis. The sequence continues at coordinate 44,114,439 of NC_133897.1, read as the reverse complement.
CTTCTGGAAAGAAACAAGAATAACTTTGATGTCTGGCCATATTAATATACAATAAATATTTAGTCACAAATTTGCATTTAATATTGCACCCACAAACTGTGAGGAGAGAAGCACTCAACACTTGTAAATCTTAGTTTAGGATCTGCGAGAACGCAGGCTGCTGTTAGTTCTGATTTGACCCTATTCATTTGCCTTATGAGATGGTCTTCATTTACACAATTGCTTCAGTTTGTCTGTTTTTTACAAGACCATTCTTGTTGCATTCAGCACACAAAAAATGATAGCATTCACTTAATGAACAACTTCTCAGTGTTTTATCTTAGTTGTACAGACTTAGGATGTATTTATTACTTTATTATTTACTGCTCTGGGGGTGAAATTTTTGTTTTTGTTTTGTGATTTTACTAGTATTCATCTTTACATGTCTGGTCGTTTTATAAGCATTGACTTTTATGACAGCTTGCACAAGTAAGGGAAGGGGTGTTTATCGTTTTGCAGATGGTTAGCCAATGTCGAGAGCTTCAACTAATCTTCAGTATCCAATTTTACACACTTGCAACTGGTAATTTTTTTAAGTGTTAAGTATTGTGTGATACTCATCTTCAAAATCCAACATCCTCTGGCTTCGTTTGCAAATGTCTCTGGCTTTTTTGCAGTCTGAACCTGGCAAACAGGTATCCAGAATGTAAAGAATGCACAGTTTAGTTGTCCATGCAGGAGAATGTTTCATCATTTAAATTGTGATGTAGACAGTACATTGGCAGAGGTCCTGTTACTCTTCAGTTTTTCTGCTATATTCTGCCTCCTCGCAGAGAACTCTTCTCTCCCTAGACCCTTTTCTTTGTTTTTAAGAGCATGAGGCCAGAACACTCCTTTCTGCTTTTGCAGCTCTAATTTGTGTGTTTCTTTCCTCAACCCTTCCTCTCCCCATTCCCCAGTTTAACATCTGTTACTTACCTTTCTGATCCCCAAGAGATCAGCATCTTTCTCCCCAAGCTTATTACACTTCTTTGCTTGGAGACAGTCTTCTCACCCTACCCAGGTGTTTCTCTTGCCTCTTTCCTTCTGTACGTGTGACTGTTTACGCTAGAATTTGTGTCTCTTTGCCCTTATCCCTTTTGTTTGACTCTTGTTAGTCCGATTTAAATGTTCTTTGTCCTAGTGCAGCTATAGGAACCGGTTTTTGCATATTGCATCCCTTTCCTCCTCACACAGTGATTTCATTCCTTGAATTTCTGTTTGCTTCTGCCAGCATCAGATGCTCTAATGAGAAAGAAGGGACAGTCCCCTTATCTTCTTTCCCCCTTCAGCTCCTTTCTCCTTTCCTCTTTCCATTGGTGGCTCCTCAGTCTAAGACTCTGTCCTAGCCATGGAAATGATTTCTGCTCTTTCTGGTGAGAAAAGGTAAAAAGGACTAAGGAATACTGAATCCTAGCATTTTCTTCCTTCACCGTTCTTAGGGCTCTTCTTAGAGGCACTACTGCTGCCAAAATAATCTCACTTTGTGATTACCTGCACCAGGTACTCCCCACCATTAAAGTTGACTATGTTTTCACTAATGATATTCTGTCAGCCTGTAAGAATAGCCAGCATTAACAGACAAAAACCTTGAGAAAGAGTCCTCTTCGGTAGAGATAATGGCTGTTGCAGTTATCCCATCAAACACCACCTTTTCATCCTGTTCGTGAGGTCTGTGGTAACTTCCTGCCAGAGGTCATACTTGCCAAAGCAGCTGATGACTGGAGTGGATCGGATGCTGGTGACAGGCTGGATGGAAGGTGCTTTTATCATCCCCTAACTTCCTTCCTTTGAGCCTTGTAAGTGCCTGATAGTTGGCAAGAAATTAAACAGCAGGAGAGTAAAGCGTAAACCTGACACTGACGGCTCTGCCTTAAGGAGACAGGCAATTTCCTAATCAGAGATCTGGCTTATCCAACAATTTCTGCCTCTTCCATCCATGTCTAAGTATGAGGGGGAGGAAAGGGAGGAAGAGGAGGGGAGAAAAAGCACCATCAGGCCACTCTTGGTGGACCAGGTACATTATCTTACTGGAAATACTGCTGATGCACTTCAGTGCCACACGAGCCCTACCCATCTCCTTTCATATATCATCTGGTGTCTCAGTGACAATTGCACTGTCATGTATGCACAAAGCCGTCCTGTTTCTATTTCAATGACGGCTTTTGGAAAAGGTAGGTTTTGAACTTTATGAAGTTCTGGTCAACTTGATGTGAACAGAGGCATCAAGTTCTTTTCACTCGGGCAGCATGGCATGGGGAAGCTAGGTTGGCCTTTTCTGCTATAGTTATACATACGGTGACCAGATGGAATGCAGTGAGCAAACAAGTTTTTCAGCTCAGCAAATGACTGGGTGTTCACCTGGAGATACTGTTCTCAGCATAGTGTGCCAAAGGAAGTACGATGAATGAATGCTGGGCCCTACTGCACCTTGGTTTGTCTGTTGGGTATTCTCTGATGCCAGGGGAATGCTAGAGCATCTCACCAGAGATCCCTCTTCAGAGATCAAAAGGGTAATGGAAAAGGAACATCCTTTAATGCCAAAACCTAACCGACATTCATGTCAGTAGGCTCCTTTTTGATGGACTAAACATTCTTCTCACTCTAGCTGAGTTTTTAGAAACACTCTGAGGAACCTCACCAAATACTGTAGTTTACTGAACATTACAGGAAGTCCTTACTTTAGATATTACTGTTCTCTGGACTGCATCCCCATAGAATGGAGAAGTTCTGTGCTCATGAAGATGGGTTCTGTTCATCCCAGTATCAAAGGAGGACCTCTGTGATCTGCCTCCCAAGACACCTATTTAGCACTAATTATTTACGACCTGAAGTTACAATCTGTCCCAGTTACTACCCATGCTGTCTACTGCAAGATAATTTTCAATGGTTTATCTGAGTTGAAACTCTGCCAGTACTGTTCCTGGAAGAGGAAAGGACAGAACAGGTCACAGTTACACTGCAGGTATATCAAGGCATTTTATATCAAGGTTATTATTTTTGTGGTGCTTGTGCACAGTGTTTTATTTCTGTCTGTTATCCGCTCAAACTCAGCTGAGACCTGATCCAGCTCATCATCTTTGATTTAAGAGTGTGTTAAGGTTTCTCCCTCTTCAATCTGTTCCACACAGCTTGCCTTACTTTACCTCCTCAGTACAACTAGGCAGGTGTAGCTTACACTAATGATACCTTCCTCAAAGTACAGGTTATAGTGACCTGGTGTAGACCCGTGCCAAGTCATTTGTTTGAAAACTTCCTCCAAGCTGTATGGATCAGGAGCTCTGACCTTATGGCCAGGATTGCATCTGTGCCCAGTGCCATCCAACAGTGTGTGCACCTGCTGTTCCTTCCAGGACATCTGCTCCTGTTCAGAGAAATGGTGAACTATTTTCATCTGCAGACTGATCCGTCTCTGCCAGTGCCTTTCCTGAAAAGCATAGAGAGGACTACTGGTCACCAACCAGCTCTTCTTGCCCATGCTCAGGCAAAGGTTCAGAGCCTTTTGCTAGCCTGTGGCCAGCCTCCAAAGCAGGCGGATCTCGAAAGCGGTGCTAAGCCTCCTGCTGGTAGGCGGCAGGAGAGGCCTGGTTTGCCTCTACAGCCGGGTTTACATTTTTGTCTGCGGGCTCTGCAGAGCCTCCTTTTATAGTGTTCGTAGCCCTGCACGGTGTTTGCTGATGCGTGCATTCCTTTCACTTGCTGCTTCTAAAGCTACTGATAAAAGCAGTAACTCTCTTATCTCCATTTGAGAGGGCTTGTTTGAGACCCAGTTTAATTCTGATCCCCTTGCCTTGGTCTGTCTTGACCGTGTTTATATCTGTGTCAGTCAGCCTGCCTTCTCTTTTACTCTGCATCCCCTCTGATCCCAGTCTCCTTGGGAAATCTCTGTGCCTCTCTTCAAGTGAGCCTTCCAAACTTTGTCACTTTCAGAAGACAAGCTGTGACTGGGCCTGCAGTGTAGTCACCAGTATTTTCTTCCTGACACTTCTGAGACATTCAGCATTCACATGCTGTATGTAACAAAAAAGCACTACGCCCAAAGCATCCCGAAAGCGGTCCAGGGACGTGTTGTGGAGCTGTGTGCCATCTCTGCCCCATGGGTGCATGTCAACTCCTTGCCTTTATGGTGTTAGAGCTTTGTTGACAACTCAGTCCAGGAGTCCTGGGCGAATAAAGGCTGTCTTCTAGTTGAGCCAGGCAGGCTTTCAGAGTGGAAAAAGGGGCCATAGCATAAAAATCCCCCCACACACTGTTGTGGGTGCAGTTAGAAGCCCCAGGGTGCCGTGAGCATGTTATCAAGCATAGGAAGCATCACGGGATGGTTCATCTGCTGCCCGTGTACATGTTCAGTCCTATCGGTACAAGGTGTTTTGGAATTGTGAATTCCAATTACACCCAAGGAGGGTGTCATCTTCATGGAGGCAGACAAGGCGAAAGTTATCTGCTAGACAAGTGCAAACAGCTGGTTCTTTCTAAAAACTTCTACTGGAGCGAAGCTTTATAGCGGCAGCCAAAAGCACAACCTTGACTCTATCTCCCCCCCAGCCTTTTGAATAAAGGATTGTTGGAATATTTATACAAGGGCAAATAACATTATTTTTGGAAGTGACTGAATTATTTTGGTTACTTTCTAAAAAATCAGCCGGAGGCAGGCACCTGGCATGGAAAATTTCAGCCTGCGCGGTAAAAGCTTGGCAGAAGTTACCGGCAAGGGCTGCTGTGCGGGGCGAGCGTCAAATAGCCGTAGTGAGCTGCTGCGCTACTGCTCGCCGTCTGCCGGCACCGGCACCTCACCGCTCCCGCCAGCCCGGGCCTTGAACCTTTCCGTCGCCGCCCGGGCGGCCTCCGCCGGGCAGCCGGCGGTTGAGGTGAGGCAGGAGCCGCCCCGATAACGGGCAGCCTCCGCCGGGCAGCCGGCGGCTGAGGCGAGATAGGGGCCGCCCCCCGCCCTGGTAACGGGCAGCCGGCGACTGAGGAGAGTCAGGGGCCGCCCGCCCGCCGCGGTAACGGGCGGCTGAGGCGAGGCAGGGGCCGCCACGCGGCTCCGCGTGGGACGGCGCTGCCCGGACCCCCCCTGCCTCGCGTGCACCGCCCCGGGGCGGGCGGGGGCGTCGACGCGCCGGGCGCTGCGCTGCCTCCCCATTGGCTGCCGGCGCTGCCGGTCGAGCGCGGGGCGGGCGGGCGCGGGGGGGGGAGCGGGCGCGCCGAGTCGATCTGGGCTCAGCCCCCCGGCGCGGCGGAGCAGTCGCGGGCGGCCCGTCTTGAGGGCACCGGTGCTGTCCGCCCTCCCTCCGCCAGGCAGTCAGCCCGCCCCGGGCTCCTCCAGCCTGCCCTTCTGCGTCTCGTTCCGCTTCCCTCCATTTCTCCCGGGCGATCTCGGCGGGGTCCGCGATGGAAGAGGAGCGGGCGGGCGAGCAGATGAGACCGTTGCTCACCACGGTAACGCGGGGGTGGGTGTGGAGCGGAGGGGGGGGCGCACAAAGGGCCGCGGTGGGGTAGCGCCTCCCGCGTCGTGCGCGAGGCCATCCCGTTCCGCTTTTGTCGTGGGCGGAGGGGGAGACGGGGACCCTCGGACCCTCCTCTGTCTTCCCCAACCCCTCGGCGGCGGCAGGAGGCGGAAGCGGCGCCGCCGGTACCGGAGCCCCCGGGGCTCCCCCGGCCCCCCTCTCGCCGCGGGGGCGGGAGGGCGTAGGTGTGCCCGCGTGCCGGCCTCGTGCGCGCCGCCGTTACCCCCGCCCGCCCCCGCGAGGGGCCGGAGCCTTTGTTCCGCCGCCGGCTTCGGGCGCCGCTGCGGCGTGCGGTCGGCGGCCGCTCTGTCCCCGTCGTCCCCCGTCCACCCCCCCCCCAGCTTCCTTTGTGAGATCCCCGCGGGGCTTGTGCCCGGCGGCGGTGGGCGGCGCGGCAGCCGCCCCCGGCCTCGCCTTTCTCTCCCTGCCCTCCCCCCCCGCCCCGGCCCCGCTGGCTGACGAGTTCCTGGGCGAGGGAGAAGTGCGCACACATGGCAAGCAGCGAGCTTCCCCTTGTCCTCATGTTGCACGGCCGCCCAGGCGGGTCAGGTGGTGGATACGGTTCCCCGGCGGATTTCTGCTCTGGGGGGACGGGGGTGTTGGTCGTGTGGGGGGGAGATGGATAAAACTACGGAGCTCGGGTTTGTTTCCTTCCCCGGCCGGTGGCTAAGTAAAACAGACATGTGTTGCCTTACTTCCTGTGCTACTGAAAAATACATGTGGTTCCACAGTTGTAATTTCCCCTCCCTTCAGATGACTCAAAGTCTGGATTTTGTTAATGAGCCTTTGAGCCCTTGCTCGGATACTCGCCTTCGAGGCCTTTTCCAAAGAGGTGTCGCACAGCCACCTGTTTTCATTGCCTGCAGAGGAGGGATGTGTAGTTTGTGACACAAAGGATGCTGTGAGGGACAGAGAAATAACACTGAAAACGTGTGAGTTTTCATCATCTTTCTGCTACTCTTCAAGGAGAGACTTGAGTCACATTTGATAAAATTGGCAGTCTAATGAAGTGCTACCTTCCTGTGACATCAGTATGTTTAGTATGTCTTTCCTCTGTTATAACAGGAGAGTTGATAACTTAGTGGTTCAAAGGTCCATGAATTTTGCAAATTCCTTGTATTGTTACAGTCTTTGTATATTGGCTTCAGAAATTAATGTATGTGCTCACCTCTAAAGGTTTTGTTTTGTCCAGACTGCTGCGCCACCTTCTTGTCTCTGCCCCAAAAAGGCATATTCCTAATTTGTGTTAGCTTTTCCAGTTAAATTCTTGGTAAGGGCAGACTGCTTGATAGGTTTAATTCGTGTTAAAACTGCCTTCCCTCTCTGTAGGAGGTATCAGCTGGCAAGAGAATACTCCCATCTAGTAAAGAGATGCTAGGCTGTAAGGAGCAAGTTGCAAAAGCTTTGGGCTTCAAGTGTAAGATGTTAATCATTACCCTCAGGTGATTCCAGATTAAAAGAGGATTACAGACTTCATGAAAGTCAAGGTGCCCCGAGCTTGTCTTTGTCAGGCCTGCCGGGCAGGAGTCATTTAGCTTCTATTATAACAGAAAATAACTAGGGGCTTTTGGGACAGACCCGTAAGCTGCTGTACTACTGTGTGGTTGTTTTTGATGTAGGTGCTTTGAACAGAGGTGCTCAGTGGAGTGGTCCAAGTTGGTTTCCTTGCGGAGTCAGGAGGAGCCTGACCTTGGTGCCAGAGTGTATTCAGGAGGTGACTGCAGCTGTGACAAACCTGAAATAGTTAGAAAAGTGAGAGAGCAGAAAGCTTGGTAAGAACTAGAAAAAAAGGAATTTCTAGGGAAAACACATCCAAGTAAATGGCTTAAAGAAAAGACAGGACATGCTGATCTTTGGGCAATTACATAGTATAGCAGTGTTGGATTTGTTGGGGGTTTTGTATGCAAGAGGTATAATGTTATATACATGAAAGCTACTTAATCCAAAATATGAGTATTTTTGACAATATAGTTTGACTTAATTTTTCTAATCCTGTGCGTCTGGTAGTACAGACCACCTTCCTGCTAGTAGAGCTTGCTGAAACTGCTTACGCATTTATAGCTTTTTCAGAAATAAACGGTGAAAGGTGAAGTAAGGTGAAAGGACTTTGTATAAAGTGTGAATCAAATCTGAGAACTTAAGTGCTGCGGTTTAAAAATACAGAAGCACGATCAAATAAAGAACTCCCTAACACTTCCTTTTTTTCCTCCAGTGTTGGTAAATTAGGTGGTTCTGTGTTTATGTAGTGTTAGATATGTAATGAGTAAGCTCTGGTGGTGCTTGTATGGAGGACCACCTCTGTCAGTCACCCACCCTGCTCCCCTCCGTGGATTTATTTTATAAAAAATATAAAATACCTTTAATCTTGCTTGTTTTGTATTTTAGGTCCAGTCTTAAAGAAGTGAATGATCAAGGATTTAGGGCATTGGTATTTTGAGGGGACTGCTTGGTGTCAATGTGTACATGAAAGTCAAAAGAGGGAGGTGAAACAAATGCCCGATAGAGCTACTACAGAGAGCAACCGACCATCAGAACATCTGTGACAAGTGGAGAATACAGGAGGAAAAAGATACATAACTGCATAAATCCATGGTTCTTTCATACCTTACAGACAGTAAGCTGTTCTGCCCCTCAGAAAAGATGTGTTATTATTGGTAAAGGTTCACTGAAGGGCAACAAGATGTGAATTGGTTCCTGGATGAGAAATTATTGAACAGGCTAGGACTTGTCAGCCTGGTAGAGGTGATGGGAGAATGATGCGGTAGGGCTCTATAAAACTCGTGTGGAGGGAGCAGGTGAAGGTGGAAGAGGAGGCACATAGTCAAATCAGAGTTAGGCACTAGGTTCACAATAAGCAGAACTTCACTTGGTGTAGGAAATTCACAGGTATGCTTGCTGTACAACGTATACACAAGTTTTTGTGAACTTAAGGGGAGGCTGGACAAACATCGGAAAACAGATACATTGAAGTTGGTAAATGAATGAGCAATAGCCTCAGGAAGTCTGAGTTGAAAATAGCTGGAGGTTGTGAGAGTGTAAGGAGGAGTTGTACACTTGTCTTGTTTTTCCTCTTCCCTCAACAGCTACTTACAGTAATTCTTTTTTGGTTTGTTTAAATAGGAGTGGAGTGTGTTAGTATGTTGCTTTCTATACAGTGGTTAGTTTGACAGTTACAGTGATGGTATTAAAATGCTTTATACTGCATACCAGTGATCTCGGTTGTAGCTTCTATCTAGCTTTTGTCATTATGGTGTTCATTACTGGATAGTTTGGTGCGTTTCTTTGCAACAGCTGTAAGTAGCATTTAAAGGAATGCAGCTCTGTCTCTAGGTATTTTGCAGGTAATATTTTCAAAATACTTTGTTATCTTAAAAAACCAAAAAATAGATCAAACCTTTTTTCTTTATTCTTTGGTACTACTTCATGTATATCGTAAAACTTTCACAAGGTCTTAGCCCACGCAGTATGGCTAAGTAAGGGGTTTGTGTTTCTTTGTGTCGTCTTTTTCCTTCAACAAAACAAATCTGTTTTTATCACTATTCGACTGTAGATGATGATAGAACTGAAAGTGGCTCTTGTTGGGGACGGGCATATTTCCAGGCTTCTCCTTCTGGCTTTCCTAATCAAAGCATTAAAGTAATGTGGTCTGCCATATCTCACTGAAGAGGCATTAGTGTCCCTGTGCTTTTTCTGAAGTGGCTACATGGTTGGCTTCTGCTTTTATTTTTTAACAGCTGTGCATGCACATTATCAGGTGAGTTTTAGACTTTCCTGTTCAACAGTGGCTGTGTTTCAATGACAGCTTTGGGCTTTCACTTCAGGCTTAATTTGAGGACTCTTTCAGGTACACCCCACTTCACCAACACACATCACTGCCTTAAACGGGGTCAGTCCCTTCCTTTATACTGATGCATCTTCTTAATGCAAGAGCGTAGCGTCTGGTACTCCAGCTTCTCAAATCCATAACAAAACCCATGAAGGCTTGTAGGAGTATAGGGTAACAGACGTCAGAACCACTTGAAATAAAAAAAAATACACAAATTGATGAGACGTATCCTATCAGAATCTGCTGGTAGTTACAACTTCAACAGTGTAATAATCAAAATACAAAGTGCTTTTTCTTCTCAAGAAAAATCTGAAATACAACTTAATTTTCATGAATGGATTTCAGGGGAGAACCAGGTATTTGGTGGTGGCTAGAATGCAATATATGGTTTCCGAACTAAGCTTTGGTCCAGTTATTGCATTTCAGATAGTTTGGTAACTTTGCCTAGCTATGCAGTACTTCTCTTAGGTGGTTATTGAAACAGTTCCTTTTAAAATATGTTCTAAGTCTTGATTTACCTTGGTGCTACTTTATATGTAAGGATGTAAGGAGCATTAGTATAGTAAAACAAAGTTCTAGAGATCTGACTACTTTATATCTTTCCACGTATCACGGATGATGTGCTGTTTTAGAAATTAAGTAGTGGAAAGTGTTCTATTGTGTGATTATTTGCCTTCTTATTTGAGATGTGGCTTTTGTGATGGTAAGTCAAATACAAGTCTCTGAAGAATGTTACGCTGGTACATACAAATTTTTTTCGTATTAACATAGTAAGCTTGAACTGCTGTTTTCCCTTTATGGCTGGACAAGGGTAACTGAGGGTATGTTTATACTGTGTAACTGAGGACTGTGCAGGAAACTCTCCTCCCCCATGAGTTCATGGCATCTGGCTGAACACATGCTCTCCGCAAGTTACAGCAATACAGTTAGACTTGTGTCAGTGCCCTGACTAAATAGCCCTGGTGGGAGAGAATTTTAACTAGCTTGACAACCTTGCAAACTTGAATCTATGACTTTTGAGAGACGAGACAAGCTGCTTTTCTGTATTGTGCTGTTTGGGCAGGGTGTGTACCTTGTACAACTTGCACCATGCAGTGGGCTATGAGCAGTGCATCTGATCACCTCTGGGTTAAAGTGCTGTAAGCTGCTGTTAAGTGTATCTTTTTGAATTCTTAAAAAGTTTCTATGGCTGTCAAAAACTTCATGTGTTACTTGAGAACTTTCATTAGGCTTCTTTGAGCAGTTTAATTTGCTGTCCAAAATAAGCTGTAGGGTGTACTAAGTTGAGCAGTTTTTGCCTTATATCCATGTGATTGATCTGCTCCTGTAGGTGACCTTTGACATGTCACTGTGATTGTTGTTGGCTTTTGAATATTGATATCCTTTACACAAGGATATCTGTTACACAAGATCTTCAGTGGCCGTGAAGTACTACTTAGTAAATAGAACTGCTGTATAACTAGTGATTGATAAAATACAGAGTATAACTTTGAATGTACTTGAACTTAGCTAGAGAAGATCTCAAAAGAATGCTCTCATGCTTTTAGTATAGCATATTCTGGAATGATAAAGTTTAGGGGCATTTCAGATTCTTTGCTAAAATTAAGGTTGTTGTTAAGTTCATGTAATTAAGTTCATGTTTTGAAATGGTGATAAGAACAGTGAGATTCAAATGAGGTTTTTGTAAATAAGCAGATGGAGAAAAGCACCACAATCCTGTAGATCAGTAAATGTCTGAATGTGAAAATGAGGCTCTCTGTTCTTATACAGATGATCTTACAATGTTTTTAAATATGTATTTCTAAATTTACACTTGTACATTTAGCAATAGGTGAAAAAATTTACGATGTTATTTTTAAAAAAGCGCAACATTTGCATTTAAAAAATCAGTCCTGACATTGTAGAAGCTTCTTTTTGTGTTACTGAGAATAAACATCAATTATGCAAGCATCCCAAACCTACCTTGCCAGCATATCTCAATGGTTATTAGAAGGGATTATCTGTGTAAGAGTCTCTGTTAGTTTGTGCTGGGCACCCCCCGAGTTCCTTGTTTCACTGGGAGTTAAATTTGCTGCAGTAGGGAGAGCATGTCGTGACAAAGGAAATGTGTATTTTAACCAGTAGATGGAGCCATTTTAGTTACATATCAGCCATGCCTATTTATGTAAGTTTTTGGAAAACTTTATTTCTTAAGTCTTTTCAGTTACTTTGTCTTTGGAGTATGGCTCATAGTTATTTTACTATTTCTTTATCTACAGAGAAGACTAAGTGTTTTATTCTTCCAATAACAGTGCCAGGATTGTACAACAGGAAGGCTGTTTCATTTTCATAAAAGCGCCAAAAAGAATGAATGCTTGTGCTTTATGGGAATTACAGTTATCTCTGTAAATTGTCCACTGTTACGTAAGTAGAGCTCTACAGGCAACACAAGGCATAAAAAAGGCTAGATTAATGTTTCAGAATATTGATCCATAGTGTTGTATCTGACAGTCTGAATGCTCTTGTAACTTCCACCGAGGAAAGGCTGTTAGCTTGAACTGAGATTTTTGTTTTTCCTACTCCAGTGCCTTAAACTAAATTGACTCAAAGCTATGTAATGGAATGGTTGTCCTATTTGGGTATACTGGCACAAGTTGTCTTATTTCGGCAATGCTGGAGTGCTTCATAACCTTGAAACACCCCAGGCTTATTAATTCTGTCAAGTCCCATTTTAGCAGAAGTATTTGCAATGCTGTACTTGTATCATCTTGTATCCTCCTTCAGCATCCACTTTTCTAAAAGGAATATTTGTGCTTTTCTTAGTTTGACTCTTTGCCCCTGCATTTATACTTAGTAATGTACCTGATAGATCTTCCCTTTCCCCCACTCTTTCAAGTTTTCAGCACTGAAGGTGATTTTTGGTGAACACAGTGTGAACTTGAAGAGTGGGACCGTATTCAAATCTTCATTTTGAACTCTCTCAATATATGGTATTTTGTGAGGTATAGGTGTATCGTCTTCCCCAGATTCCTGGTGTGACAGACTTTGAGGTTTCTTGTGGCTCAGTGTTGTTGTGTGGGGTTTTTTTGGCTTGGTTTTTTTTTGGTGTGTACTCAATCTCTCATAACTCAATCTCATTGGAAGCTTAAATTTTCTACAAATGGTGTAGAACGAGTATTGGTCTTTTTCATAGGAGGTAGTTGTGCTGGAAGGCATCTGGACTTGTCTTGTTGGTAGTATGGCTAAGGCAGTATCCTGAAATACCAAAATATTTTTAAACTTAAAAACAGACTTGAAGTTTTTTTTAAGTAAAAGAGAGTCTTCAGTAGAAGTTTCCAGATTGGGTACCTGTTGTCAAACCACTGCCCCAGTTTAACAGAATTTCTGGAGGCTACCTCCAAACAAACTGGAGTGTCCTGTGGATGAGGCATGTGGTCAGAGGCTGCAGAGAGAAAAGGGGAATTGCTTACAGAGCAGCGTCCCCTGTCCCCCCACTGTCTGATGTACGCTGGGATTCTGATTTTGACCTGCTACTCCACCCTCTGCTACTGTTCCTTCTACAGAACAGCTCTACTACTGAGGATCTGTCAGCCGAGGTCTGCTTTCAGGTGGGGACAACTGAGGACTCACATGAAAACTTGACTATTTTTTTTGGTTATTATCTTTTCACTGTGGGGACGTGTGTGTATTAAGAGTGTGTATGTGGACAGCACGTCTTGAAAAACTATGCTTCCCTAAAGTGTAAAGTGAAGATTCCACACACCCCCCTCACCTGCTCATTGTTGCGCTAGGCTGATTCCTCTGCGTTTTCCATGACTAATGTCTACTAAGTATGTGCTGGCTATGTCTTGACTGGGATCTATTTTGGGATGAAGAAAATGACAGCTAAGTGATTGTAAATACCTAGGTTATGGCAAGCGTAATAATATCAATTATTCCTTGCTAGAAAAAAACTAAGAATTTTTTTCAATGAAAAGTGCCACTTCTGAACACCATGGCGGTTTCACTAACAGAATATAAAGAAGACTAGAGAATCTCTAATCAGACTGTCTTTTTGTATATCTTTGTTAAAAAGAACAGAAAGAGGTTAAAGCAAGCATGTTCGTAGAGGTGTTGTAATAGCATCTCGTTTGGTGTCCATTTCTGGAATGTGATTGTTTCTCAGTGCAAAAATTCTGTTGTCGTGTCAAGAGACTCAGGCTGCTGTGTTCTAGATCTCAAAAGTCAAGCTAAACGGAAGCATGTGTGATTTTTTTTCTTTTAGACAGGGTTATGAGTAGGCTAGTACAGCTAGTTAATCACGTTTATTGCTAACTGATCAGACTTTAAGTTCACAATTAGAAGCTCTAATTCTTCAGATTTTCTCTTACATTTGTAAGAAAAAGATGTATAGCAGACGCTAATGTGCATAACGTTGTGCAGAGATCTATTTTCTGTGGTGTAACTTCAGTTTTGGAGGAAAAAATTAAAATGTGTTTTCTCTCCTTTGTGTTGCCCCCCACATCCATTGTTAGTTTCAACTCCAGCAGAGCTTTGGCTTATCTAACTCCACCCCTGCATGATTAGATAACGTTTGCATATTCCTTCCACCCCTGCTTCCACCTTCCATGAACTCTTCTGCGTTTGAGCTCAGTCACAGGTTCCCTTTTCTTTCACACTGGTCCATTGTCAGGCCTGCTTCAATTCCTGCATGCAGGAGTGGTCCCTCTTGTGCTTTGAGGAGTCTGTCCTTGATCAGCCAGCTCTCACAGGCTTTCCCTTCACCCGCCGTGGTGGTGTCCCATGAGATTCTACCAAGAAGATACCTGAACAAGCTGAAATTTGCTCTCCAGAAGGGCCCACGTTGTATGTACTGGGTCTTGCTAGTACTGTGCTACTTGCCTTTCTCACTTCTCTCAGGACTTTAAACACTGCAATTTCACGGTTGCTGTGGCCAAGGCTGCTCTTGACTTCCACATCTCTGTCTGGTTCCTCTTTGTTTGGGAGCAACATGTCCAGCAGAGCATCTTCACTAGTTGGCTCATTGATCTGAGCACTGAAAAATAATTTTCAACACACTCAAGAAATCTCCTGGAGTGCTTGTGCTTGGCCACACTCTACTGACAGATACCAGTTTTAGGCCCCAGTGTGTACCAGGCCCTGCCATTTTGAAGCTTCCTACAGCTTTCGAATGAAGGCTTCTTCTACTTCCCCTTCTTGATAAGGAGGTCTGTAGTAGGCATTTAGCACAGCATCACCCATGTTGGACTGTTCTCTGATCCTTACCCATAAGGTCTTGACTGTCTCATCACTCCTTCCAAGCAAAGCAGTGTTTGTTGTAGCCAGCCCTTTGCATAGGTTGGAACCTGTGTTCCTTAACTTTCCAGCCTGACTTTTCTCAAGAGTTTGTATCCATCCGTTGCAGCACTCCAGCCATGTGAGCTGTCCCACTGTCACTCTGTAATTGCTGTGAGGTTATAGCTCTGCAACCGTGCATGGACTAAGTCCTCCTGTTATTTCCCATGCTGTGTGTGCGTGCACGCAAACACTTGAGATGAGCCCCCAGACATGCCTCTTTTACAAGGGAAGTATGAGAGCCTTCTGTCATGTGTTCCCCATGTCTTTACTTCTCTTGAGTGCGACAACCTTTCTCCACCATGCCTAGTTTAAAGTCTTATACACAAGCTTAATGCGCTTGGTGGCAAAGATACTCTTGCCGCTCTTTGACAGATGGATCCTTATTCCTGAGAGAGGTTCCTGTGGTCATAACAGTAAAAGCTCTGCTAATAACTGCATATTGACCCTCTGGATACATCTGCTCTGCCCTGGGCCATTTGCTTCTCACTGGAGAGACTGAGACACACCACCTAGGCCTCTTCACTCTTGCCCACAGTGCTTAGTAGATGCCCTTGATTTGCTCAGTAGTTGCTATTCGGAAGTGTCACTGGTGTCCATATTGGATAAGCAGGAAAGTGCAATAGTTTGAGGATTGGATAAGCCTCAGTCTTTCCAAAACATTATTCAGCAAGCAGCAGACCTCCCAAGACCTCCTGCTTATATTCCCTGTTGTGCAGTGTATTCATCCCCTCCTGCAGCTCTCAACAGGCCACTCAGCACCTCAAAGATAGCACACCACCCTCAGATGAGGCCACTGCTATCAACAACACCAGGGAGGAGCCTCGGGTGCTCCCTGTAGCCCAACATCTGGATGGTGAGATCTTCCCTGTGTGGTTCGCGGAGTTAGGATCTCTGATGTGCAAGGGACAGTTGCTTTGACTGGTGTTAGTGCAACGTTACAGGATAAAGTGTCCATCTTGAACGGTGTTTCGGGGCCTTTTGTAGCTTTAGCCTGTAAACTGTTGTGACGTCTGTTAGCTGCCTCTGTTGGCTGAGGCCTGGGAGATATGCTGTGCCCATGTTTATCATATTAAGTTAAACTATTTAACTCAACCATCTATTTCTGTTCACAATATAGATTTAAAGCACACGTTTATGTGAAACTTGTTCTACTTACAATTGGTTTCCCATAGACACATTGTATCAATATTATTTTAAAAACTCCAGTATTGTAAACTTACTTGTAATGACTGCTATTTCTGCAAGGTAGCTATTCACTAATAATAATCATTAAGGTTTTTAGTTGGCTGATGCTGTTGGCTTCTCAGCTTGGAGGGGACAAACACTACAGATTTTCATGTTCACGTTTTGCCAGGTCTTGTGCCTGTACCTTGAAATACTTAATGAGGTATTTATTATGTGCTGTTATGTAGAGGGGAGACATTTCTGCCATATTGGAGGTGCTTCAGTTGAAAAACTAAAATTTTCTTCTCTTTCTCTGGGATATCTGTAAACATAATTTGTTGCAGGTGGAAACACTGCAGCTTCAGTCTGTGTTCTAGGAATTACTTTCTTCACCTCTGTCTTTTTTTATAGAGGGGTTTTAACTGAATAGTGCCTCTGGTGCTTACTAGTCCTAGACAAAGCTAGAGTATCTTTTCTAGTTGCTCCCCAGAAAGAACACGTAAAAGAAGGAATCCTTCTGTGGGTTCTCTTACTAACTTCTGAAGGTGGAGGACTGATTGCAAGCTTTTTAATTATCATTCTAAACAATAAGGTAGGATTATTTAGACTACGGCTAGATTTATTGCTTCTTTGTTTCTATCTTAAAAAAAAAAAAAGGCAATTGGAAAGATCGTATTTAAACTACTGCTTGTTTGTAGGCTAGTGATTTTTTGCGTATTTTTTTCTTTGGCTTTTACAGCACTATTGTGAGGATATACCATTATGTAAGCCCATGCATTTTCTTTAACATGTCAAACATATTTCCAGACAGACTTTGTGTACGAAAAAGGAAATGAGAAACTTCTTAGTGAATAGCCACAGTTGGTGTTACTACTGTTGGTGGTAAATTCTTCATTTTGTTTGTCAAATGACTGCACCCTACCAGCCATGCATTTTAAAACTGTATATATAAAAACAAACAGATAACATCTGGTAATTCTTGTGACTCATTTAAGGAAGTGGTAAAACCCAAGAGTAGCAGAGATCCTTTCCTTTTTCAGCTTGATTTTTATTAATGTTTTATTAATTTTATTAATCTCTCAGTGCTTGCCTGCCACTGAGAGATATCAAAAAGGAAATTAAGGAGGCAGATACTCTTGAAATTAATATTTGGTTGAATTGCAGATAGTTAGATAATGATAGGATGGAGGGGCATGTTTCAGCTTATAAATGAAGTGTACAAAACCAGTTACTGGACAGTTTTAATTTTAGATTGTAAATCTTAAGCAAATTTATTAAAGCTTTTCTAACTGATTTTTGTGCAAATTCTTGAGTTTTGAAAACTGCTGATGAATGCCAGTCAAGAAAGGAAGAACATCACCCAGGTTTTTTTTCTTTGTTGCTGGCATCAGTGTTGCCATCCATTACCTGCCTTAACTGCTGATGCTATGTAAAATGCTTGCAATGCTTTTCCTTTTTTTAGAGGCGTAACCACAATTTATTATCAGCATATTTTGGAATGTACTTTGCTAGATTGACTTTGCTTACTTTTACTGAAATACGTAACTGTATATGATTCTGTTTATGGTAAGGATAAATATTCTTGTGTCTGGTTTATACCCAGATGTTCTAGGTAGAGCTTCAGCTGAGGAAGATCAGTTTATTGAGAAGCTGAGAACATTCTTCTTTAGAGTCAATAAAATGAACGTTTATTTTTAAACAAAGTAAAATTATAGATTCAAGCCTTGAGAACAGGGGAGACAAAAAAGATTAAATATCTCATCCCCAAGAAAGAGAACAAATTAAACAGAGGTAGGATGCTAGCTAATTTCTTTTTTAATGAAACAGCTGTTCACCAAATGATTTTGTTTGGCATGATTAAATGTACTTAATTTATGGTCCATTTAGAGACAGAAGTAAGTTCCTATTGTTTATAAATTTTGTATAGTGCAAATGTGCTTGGGAGGTAGCCTGTTGCCTTATAGTTAAAGCAAGAAGATGGCCATATTCTACTGAGTGAAGGCAAATAGTGTTAGTCTGAGGCTTTTAATTCTTGAGCATGAGTAAGTTGCCTTTGCTATGAAGAAGACACAAATGAAGGGCAAAATATAAATAGGGAACTGAAGACGTTTGATATGCTCAAGGCCAAACAATATACCTACTACTTGTATTCTGTGCTTTAAACGGACAGAACCTTTTGAAAAGACAAGAAACAAGAAAGTTCAGTGTGCTTTCTCATTGGTGATGGGTCCAACTTACTGTAACCCATTTGGTATATGGGATTTTAGGTAATCCTAATACAGCAAAGAACTTGGAATGTTCTACTTTGTTGAATAAGGTGACTGATTTCTCTCTGTGGTTTGTTGTATGACTGGATAGTTGCTGTGTTTGTGTTTATGGTAGCCTAGGCTGGATGTCTGACGGTTATAAACTTCCAGATTCTGGAGGCAATGTAAGGGTGAGAATTTGCATGTTAAAACAGCAGTTCTCAAACCAGGTGTACTTTTCTAGATCATTTTCCATATGCTTAAGTGTGTACAAGGGGTGTGCGATTACCTGCTAGTCCACACATATCAACTCTATAGCTGTGTCTCTTTAGGGAAGGGGCGGGGGAGTAGGTCTACACTTGAAAAACTATATTGTGGATTAACGCATTCATTTCAGCTTCTTGAAAATGTTTCTTTTTCTGTGGCTATCCTTGGAGGAAGTCTGTAGGGCTTGGTGACCACTGGTTGGATCATGAAGTTTCAAGCAGATAAGGCTCTAGTCTTGTCTGTTGCATTGGAGATTGGTGCAGAATATTTTGGGTTGAAATTACCACTTGTGCATATTTGAGTAAAGTCACAAGTGTCCACTTCCAGGTGCTGGGAGAGGTCATAGCCAGAGGGTGAACTTGGTGGCAGTGAAGGCACCATTGAGAACCAGGAAGATGTGTATCTGTTTTTAGAAGTAGCTTCTAGAGAATGGTGGCAGTATCTCCAAACAGAGGTTTAAGTTTGTTTTAGAGGCTGCAGAGGTGGCAAGAGCTGGGGAGAGACCTGGACAATGGCAGTACAGGTGTCAGGGCTGGGAGTGGTGCTATGGAAGCTGTTAAGAGCCCAAAGGGTTTGCAGCTGGGCAAGGCAATGGAGCTGAGTACTTGTGGAAGTGACAGAAAGGGTATCTGTGTTTGTATGCATGCTTGTTTCTGGAAATGCAAGTGTACAACATGTATGAGTTTCTACTTCGGAGTAGAGAATACATGCATCCAAGGTGGCATACTGGCTTCTGTGTTGTGACTTGCATTGTGCTATTTCTTGTGAAGCTCAGAGGATCAACTGTAAGTTTATGGTGATGCATCACAAGACTGTAAATAGTTTAACGTATTATGGCCACTGTTCTGGTTTGGGCAAGACTGGCCAATGATGGATGACAGATGCTCCCCCCCACCTCTCTCCGAGGAGAGGAGGAAGAGAGATAAAGAGATTTATGAGTTTAGAAGGAACTAAACTACTTTAATGAAATATTAATAATAAAATTAAGAGAAAAATAATTAAATAGATGCAATATATACAAAACTGTATCAAGCTCCCAGGATGATGATCGTATTACTGGCAGGCACTGGGGAAGTTTCAGACTGGACTCAGCGATGGATGGGAACTGGATTCCGGATCTGGAGTCAGCAATGACAGATAGAAACGAACTGATAGAGTCCTCCTTGGACTCCGGCCACTGAAGGAAGAGAGGCTGTCCCTTTGATCCCTCAGCATTTATACTGAACATGAGGCAGATGGGATGGAATACCCTGTTGGTCAGTTTTGGGTCATCTGTCCTGTCTGCTCCTACCCACAGGTGGGACCCCTCAACGCTTTTCAGCTTCTGACCCTACAACGGGGCAGATAACAGAGTCAGCTGACCTTGGTTGTTATAGCAGTAAGTATAAGAGAGGGCCTCTCTGCATACCATTCCTTGCCATTAACTGTAAACGTAGGTCCTATCACTCTGAGAATGAACAGTTTCTGCACAATATGCTGTTGATTTCAGAGAGTTAGAAGAGGCTTAGCTGAAAGGTAAAATTGCTGAACAGAAAGTTTTACTTCAAACCAGGACAGCCACATTATGATATGGAGAACCTGTTTCTTGCTTCAGTTGTTTTGTGGTATAAAACAGGCTCTTGAGCAAAGACAAAAGAAAATTTCCCTTCCTGTCTTGAGGGTTACTAAAAAAAAATCCAAATGCCATGAATAGATACAATACGCTATAGAATTTAATGATATCTGAACAATGCCTCTTTATTGGTGAGTGGATTGTTCCTGTGTGTTTGTGTATGTTCGTAAATTTGAATGGAAAAAGGTATGTATTGTTACAGAAAAGTTAAGAATGGGCATGATCTTAATTTTGAGAATTGACCTTCTGTGGATTTGTATGTCAAAATAATTTTGTGTTGTGCAAGTTCAAGATTTCACTAACGGATCATCGATGAACATATTTTAAGTCCACTAGTATTGCTGAAATGAAGTATAGGATGGGAAAGAGGAAAATAATCCAGGAACTGCTTTCAGCCTCCCCTTGATTATATAGGAATCATTGGGGATAAGATAATGATCAAGAAAGTGGCTTGTTGTGAGGAGTGATACAAGGTGAAGGGGAGCCTGGTGGTGTCCTTCTGTAGGCTGTGTGGCAAAGGTAATTCTCAAGAATTCCATGTGAATTTCATATGTAACAGCAAGCAACAGAGGTGAGTTTTAGGTATGCCTTGACAAGGCTGCTGTTTTCTGCTTTCCAGTTTAATTTTGATTTCCAACTTTGTTGTAAAGTGTCCAGTGCTTTTCTTTGTTAGAAGGAGCTTTGTCTGACTTTTATCCTTAAACTCATGTGTTGACAGATGGCCTCAAAGGAATTGGATTGTGACCGAGTGCCCTGTTCTTTGTGAGTAGTGAGTCTATATGTCTGTGATGTGGAAGGATTCCCATGGGATATCACCTATAAAAAAATGTGTTTTGCAACTCTAAAAAATTGGTGTGCTTTCTCCACATATCTGCGAAGATTTACAGTGACTTGTACTGCAGCATTAGAGAGAAATTTCTCTTGGTGGCTCTAGACAAATGTCCCTCTGTTAAAGTGAGAAACAGAGCATTTGCTACTCTACAGTACTTCCGTGTTTCACATACTGCTTCATATATAACTAAACACTAAGTTCCTTCTAAGAAGTATAATGTCAACTTTTCTCATGTTACTGTGCTAGTATCTCTCAACTTGGTCATGAATTGCTAAACTCTTAAGTGAAGTGTGTTCCCTGTTCTTTTTGATGAATGTAATTTTAAAGCATGGCTTCTCTTTAATAACTCACAGCAGCTTTCCAGTGTATTAATTCTAGGTGGTAGTAATGAAAACTGAACTGAAAAGGATGTTCTGGATGTGACTGTATTTTTTTGAAGTTTGGTTCTTCCTGCCTTGTGCTATTTGTATTATAGAAGAAAGTGCTTCTAAACCCCTTGGTTTGCAAGAAAGCAGCTTTGTTAGAAGTACCAGAAATTGAAGAACTTAAAAAAAAAAATAGTTGTTTTCACTTTGATATATAAACTGATCACGCTATGCTTTGAGACAGTCGTCAGCAGTGATGTCCTGATTTTGCATCACCAGTGTGGACAAAAGTTTCGAAACAAGTTATATGCTTTATATTCTACCTGATAGGCCAATAATCCTGTATCAATCCGAGTCATAGAAAATCCAAACCTGAAAACTTCTTGTTGAAAGTGAAACAAAAAGAGTCTAAATGAGCTCATGTAGTGTTAAAGCTCTTGGTGCAGTTCCTCATGGAGCTCTTCATAGACAAGAAAGCTGGTCTTTGTTAAGTGTCCTCTGATGATGATGTAATTAATGTGTTAAACTTATTGGTAGCAAGTAGTTTGACAGAGGTCTTATTAATGGGAATAACAGTTTATATCAAACTTGTTCAGAGACTAGATGTAATGAAGCAGAGCCAGAATTACTTGCTTTAAGTTGAGTAATTGGATGTGGTCCTGTCATGGTGTTCTAAGACCGCACTTGAGAAGCAAGCGAGTCTTCTTTTCATCATAGAAAGTGCCACCCAGCATACAGCTACAGCACAACAGATTGAGTACAGGGCAATTTGTCTTCCCTTGCAGCTGAGGGCTGAGTGAGGTATCTGGTTTTAAATACTTACTGGTGACTTTTTTGTGTGTCTCAGTTTGCTACTGTTACAGACAGAGCCTGTAATTCAAAGCCTGCTTATGATGTGTTTGTAAAGAAGTGGTCCCTGATTGACAAGAGGGTATAGTGTGGGAGAGTTATGTGTTAGTATTATCCTGCTATGAATGGTAGCTCCTTCAGTGGTTTCCTAGTTTAGAATAGATAGAATTTTCCTCTGTAGTTTCATAAATTTCCAATAAAAGCAACTTGAGCAGAGGGTTTTTTGTGTTGTATTCTTAATGCTTTTTGTTCATAAAATATTGTTGAAGAGAATAGCCTTCAAAAAGTTGTATTTGAGTTGATGCTTCAGAATTAATGTAAAATGTTAAGGATGTTCCACTTCAGAACTGAAAGCGCTGATGTGTCTCCAGTAGAATCATATAAATCATAGAATCGTTCAGGTTGCAAAAGACCTTTACGATCATCAGGTCTAACTGTAAATGTTTGTGCTTTCTATTAATATGCATTCTTTGACAGTTGTATTGATAACATTAGTAAAAAAGACTTGAGTCGAGTTAGTTTGCAACACCTAGCAAATACATGAATAGTTATCTAAATTTTTTTTTTTTTTTTTGAGAAAGCTTAGCTATGGAGTATAGCTTCTTGATGTTTTCTGCGTGGTACCCATGATCATAATAGAGTTCAGGATTGTGGGTACCACGCACAAAACATCAAGAAGTAAAATTACAACCTTGGATTTCAGGAGGGCTAACTTCAACCTCTTCAAGAAACTGCTTGGAGAGATGCCGTGGGCTAGGGCTCTGGAAGGCAAAGGGGCTCAAGAAAGCTGGTTGATATTCAAAGACCGCTTCCTCCAAGCTCAGGATCGGTGCATCCCTAAGAGCAAGAAATCGGCCAAGGGACACAGGAGACCTGCATGGTTGAGCAGGGAGCTTCTGAAAAAGCTCAAGTGGAAGAAGGAAGTCTACAATAAGTGGAAGAAGTATCTGACCCCTTGGGAGGATTACAAGAATGCTGCCAGAGCGTGAGGTATGAAACAAGGAAAGCCAAGGCTGCCTTGGAATTAAACCTGGCCAGGGATGTCAAGCTCACCAGGAAGGGCTTCTACAAGTATATTGGAAGCAAAAGGAAGACCAGAGAAGTTGTGGGCCCACTGCTGAATGAAACAGGAGCCATGGTGACGGAGGATGCAGAGAAGGTGGAGTTACTGATTGCCTTCTTTGCTTCGGTCTTTGCTGCTCAGCCCAGCCCTCAGGAGTCCCAGGCATTGGGGGAAGTAACGGGGAAAGAAGACGACTTCCCTTGAGTTGGGTTGGGTTGAGGAGGATCGAGTGAGGGATCAATTAGATATTCACAAGTCCATGGGCCCCGATGGGGTGTACCTGAGAGTGCTGAGGGAGCTGGCAGAAGTCATTATTGGGCCGCTCTCCATCATCTCTGAGAGGTCCTGGAGAACAGGCGAGGTGCCTGAGGAGTGGAGGAAGGCCAATGTCACTCCAGTCTTCAAAAAGGGCAAGAAGGAGGAGCGGGGGAACTACAGGCCGGTCAGCCTCACCTCCATCCCTGGAAAGATGATGGAACAGCTTGTTCTGGGCGTCATCTCAAGGCATGTGGAGGAAAAGAAAGCTATCAGAAGTACTCAACATGGATTCACCAAGGGGAAATCATGTCTGACTAATCTGATAGCCTTCTACGATGGCATGACTGGATGGATAGATGAGGGGAGGGCGATAGATGTGGTCTACCTTGACTTAAGCAAGGTGTTTGACACGGTCTCCCACAGCATCCTCATAGTGAAGCTTAGGAAGAGTGGGCTTGGTGAATGGACAGTAAGGGGGATAGATAACTGATTGAAAGACAGACCTCACAGAGTAGTGATTAGGGGCACAGAGTCTAGTTGGAGGTCAGTGATGAGTGGTGTTCCCCAGGGGTCCGTACTGGGTCCAGTCCTCTTCAATGTATTCATCAATGACCTGGACGAGGGGATGGAGTGCACCCTCAGCAAGTTTGCCGATGACGCAAAGCTGGGGGGGGTGGCTGACACACTGGAAGGCTCTGCCGCCATACAGAGAGACCCGGACAGGCCGGAGAGTTGGGCAAAGAGGAACCTTATGAAATTCAATAAGGGCAAGTGTAGGGTGCTGCACCTGGGGAGGAATAACCCCATGCACCAGGACAGGTTAGGGGCTGCCTGCTGGAGAGCAGCTCAGTGGAAAGAGACGTGGGAGTCCTGGTGGACAACAGGATGACCATGAGCCAGCAATGTGACCTCGTGGCCAAAAAGGCCAATGGCATCCTGGGGTGCATCAAGAAGAGTGTGGCCAGCAGGTCAAGGGAGGTCATCCTCCCCCTCTACTCTGCCCTGGTGAGGCCGCACCTGGAGTACTGTGTCCAGTTCTGGGCTCCCCGGCTCAAGAAGGACAGGGAACTGCTGGAGAGGGTACAGCAGAGAGCTACCAAGATGCTGAGGGGACTGGAACACCTCTCTTATGAAGAAAGACTGAGGGATTTGGGTGTCTTCAGTCTGGAAAAAAGACCGCTGAGGGGGAATCCTATCAACATTTATAAATACTTAAAGGGTGGGTGTCGGGAGGATGGGGCCAGGCTCTTTTCAGTGGTGCCCGGGGACAGGACACAAACTTGAGCATAGGAAGTTCCACCTAAACATGAGGAGGAACTTTACTTTGCGGGTGGCAGAGCCCTGGCACAGGCTGCCCAGAGAGGTGGTGGAGTCTCCTTCTCTGGAGACATTCAAAACCCCCCTGGATGCGTTCCTGTGTGACCTGCTGTAGGTGACCCTGCTGTGGCAGGGGAGTTGGACTAGATGATCTCCAGAGGTCCCTTCCAACCCTATGATTCTATGATTCTATTAAAAAAACAAAAACAAAAAACCCCCAAACCCCAAACTATTCTAAAATGTCAATAAGTACATAGCACTATTAAAATAAGAAAATTATTGCTTAAGGAAAAAGAAAAGGGGCGAGTTTCAGGAAACTACTGGTGAACTCTCTTACGCCACCGTCTTCCTCCATCCTCTTTCTTATAAAGTGTTAGACTGTGAATGCTGCTAAGGACATCTTTCAAACCTGCATGCCTGTGTTTGTCTCCTAATGCTACTTAATTCTTTTAGAGCTTTTAGAAATGTGGAGTTGTCTTGAAAATTTAAATTCAGACCCAGAGCAGAAGTGAAGCCTGCTGACACAGTGGTTCCGAAAGTCTGGTATTGTGGTACAGTTCCTTGGTTTTGCAATGTGTTCATGATGATACTGTTTAGGAGAGCACGGTGTTTATGAATATGTGTAAGTTGCTAATAACATTACGTGTTACCAGAAATCCAGCTATGTAATGGAATTAGTGAAAAGTGGAAACAAGCTTCAAATACATAGAATAAACTTTTCTTCAGGCTGTTTTCATTGCTTCATTTCCTAAACAGTAAGTGTAAACATGCAGTGCAGTCTTTTCAACTGCTTTTTGTTTAACATACTTCTTTAACAGATTGATATTTGAGTATGCAGCTTGATAATTTTCTTCAATAGAAAAGGCTGGAAGAACCATAAGAATAGAGAGAGTGATAGTTGTGCTCTGTACTATTGTACAACAGCTTCCTTTCTGAGGTTATAAGAATTCCATATTTTTTCCCAGTTACATAGTCTGTATGCGTTACAACCTCGGTGGTCTGAAAAAAGTTGTCTTCCCTCGTATAGCTGAATAACTTGTCCATGAGTGAAAATTTGGGGTTAATAGCAGCATCAGAATATGCAAGTGATTTTTGAAGTGGACTGCGTTCAGGTTCCCCCTAGTGTCCTGGTATGAATGCTGTAATTCTAAACTGAACTACGGTTCAGTCTTCCTTTAAGGGTAGAGCTTTCTTTTGGCGCAGCTGTTCTGTCCCAGTGAGAAAAGGGTGCATTACCCTTTTTTGAGCCCCTGTCAATGCACAGAGACCTCAGACAACGTAAGTAGTTTTTAGTAGACAGCTGACCTGGTTATAAACATTTTAAAGTATCCTTTTATTTGTCTCATTATTCTTGAATGCTTTTGCTGTATATAATTTTTTTTAAAGTAATGCTTCTGCTAGTGTTGATTTTGATAATCAACAATGAAAACTGATTCAAATTTTACAGACAAATCTTTTGGAAATCTCAGCTTTTGAGGAAGTCTGTAAATGGTTAGTAAAATAATGTACAAAATTATTGCTATTATTTAAATTAATTACATCTCAGTCAAAAGCTCGGAAATTGATGTTAAGATCACCAAAAGCTATGATGTTGTACTGCCCCAAATATCAAATTTTGTTCCCATTTCAATAAAAAAATCCCATTTTCTACCAACGTTGAGTGCCTTTATCAGATATGATCACATTTGATTAAGGTTAGTGTGCACTATAAGCCAGTTTGATTCTGTTTGTTCTATACATAGGAGATTTTTACAGCATGCTGTTCAGTGACACTTTCCCAGCCTGGTTTACAGGCAGCTATTTTTTCTGTAGAGTCAGTCCTGTGAAGAAATGTGAGAATAATGGCAAGTAATTTGGTGAATAGGTTAATTTCTTTTGTGTGCCCTGACTTAAGTGAAGTAACACTGGAAAAAAGGGATGGGTGTGCTTATAATATGCGTATAATCTAGGCAAATGAAAACTTTATCATTAGAAACATAGGGAGTTGCCTAGAGGACAAGTATATTCAAAATCTTCCTATTTGAATATTTCTTTACATGTTGCTTTTGGCTATAGGTGGGAAAGCTTCAGTATTACCTCTTTTAACTGTTGTTTCTCATGTATCTCGTATATAATTTTTCAAATTCTCTCCTGTTATCAGTTTGAGGTGCTTTTGGAATCATGGAAAGCTTTTTTTTTGCTAAAAGCCTTCTAGTGAAGGCTTCCCCTCAGAAAACCCAGTTAAAGATTTAAAGTTATATTAATGCGTGTATGATTAAGATTGATCTGATTGCAGAAATTTGTTTGCTATAGTAACACATCCCTAGGGCTGTAAGCTGTAGTTGTTTCTATTTTATATGTCACAGTAAAACCAAGTCTTGGATTCTGTGTAGATGGCTTCTCTACGCATTTGGTAGTATCAGAAAGACATACTTAGTCTGGAGACTTGGTTTCTAAATTGTTAGAAAGGTCATGCAATAGTGCTGGGTTGCGGGGTTTTTTTGTTTTGTGTTTTTTTTTTTTTGTTTGTTTGTTTTGGTTTGGGTTTTTTTATTGTTTTGGGTTTTTTTGTTTGTTTTTGTTTTTTTTCCTTTCTCTGTTTCCATTATCTGATGTTTGTAGAAAAGTCATTTGGCTGACAGATAGAGTTGACATTGTCTAGATCAAATCTTGCTTTTTTTTTTTCTTCAGCATTTAAAAATTCCCTACTAGCTGTGAAATCCTGAATTACAAATGTTACAGTTCTTGTAGCCATCAGGTATGGCATATTTGATTCATATTGCTGAAAGGTCTTTTGCTTAGGTCTCCAGTCTGGATGATATATTTTGTGTATTTGTCTTAATGTTTGGTTTACTGTGTATTTGACTTAGTATTTCAGTTTTCTGTCTGTTAATGGGATCAGTGATGTTCGTAAGGACATCTTTAAGCTATTGAATCTGTTTTCAAGTTCAGGCAGAGAGTGAAGGGAGGAGAGTTTGTATCTTGGGGCAGGACTTAATATGTTGAAGGCACCTTTAGAGTTCCTGGGGCTGGTGAAAATTGCCATGGTTGCATCTCAGGTAGCATGGGTCTGGTATAAGCTTACTATGCAAGTTCATATTTGTCTTACAAGAAAATCATGGCAGTAGAATTTTTATGGGTAGACTTTATGCAAGATCGGATAATTGTCTGTCTTTTAGAAGCCAATGTGAAAGCCAAAAGCCTGTCTAAATTCCATGTTGTTCAGTTTCACTTAAAATCAGTCTTTCCTTGAACTTGTGTTTGTGCTACTGGATGGCAATGCACAGAATAGGCAGCACAGAACTGTGGTCTAACTGTGGCTATATTAGGAAGACAGGTAACTTTTGTTGCTTATTCCAAAATGATTAAAAATGCCTCTGTATTGTTTGAGTAATCTTTTCAGAGAGCACCCTCTTTAGTATTTGCTGGCTGGTTACAGCTCCCATGCAAACTCAAATGTTAATGCCCTCTGAAGCAGAGAATTCTAAGTGTTTGTTAAACAAATCAAGAGCACCTAATTTGCCTACTGTGGGTTGGATGCATTCAACTTTTTTTACTAAATAGCCCCTCAAGTCATAAGTTTACAGTAAGAGTCCTGCAGCATTAGTTTTTCCTCTTCAAAAGAGAAATGTGAGCATCTTTCTTAAAAGTAGTGTTCTAGACTGTCTTCTACGTGATTATTCATAAAAGAGAAAATTGTAATAAAGTACTAAAAAAAACTATCTTTCAGAGGTTGTTCTTGACACAAAGAATGCAGTGTCAAGAACATGCACCTACAAAAGAGGTAGGTTTTCTTTTTTGGCTAATTTTTAGATCTCTGTCAGATTTTTACCCTTGCATTTTTTCAGTTGAACTTTCCTGTAATGTTCATACCATGTACAACCATGTGCATGAATCTGTTGTGTCAGAATCAGCACCTTACTTTTACACTGACTTCTCCCAGAACCTCCTAGTCAGACACAGCAAAAAACATTAAATTTCTTAGTACACCAGAAAATCAGCGGCTTTCTCTCTTTACACAGAACAAAAGGAGCTCAACTGTATACCTTTACGTGAGGGTAGGCAAGGCAAGTAGAAATAGAAGTGGATCCCCTTTTAAATGTCCCTTCAGTGATCCTTCTGATGGATCTTAGGCTGGTTCCTAGGAGTTTAAAGTTCTGACAGTTTTTTGTCTAGCAACATCTTTCCTTAAAAAGGTTATTTCAGACTTTTAAGGTACTCTGTTGTGCTTTAGAATTGCAGGAGGAAAATGGAAGCAATTTCAGCAAGAAAGTACATGTCTTACAGTATGTCTTGATGTGAAGGCTGAGCTGGACTAATTAGTTCCTGGTCTCTGAAGGGGAGGTGTCATTCCCCCTTTGTCCTGTCTCCTTTCCCATAAGCTGATCTAACTTGTGAAGCTGGCAAAACCCAAAACCCACAAAAACCCACCCAACAAACCAAAACAAACTTGTCAAGGTTAGTTTTCTGAAATGTGAGTTATATGATTTTTATATATATACATATATATATAACGTGTATATATATATAAAAACATAGAAGTGAGTTATATGTTTACTCTGTGATCAGGAAAGCATCAGATCTAATGTAAGGCAAGGATATTACAATGTCTGCTCAAAATATTGTGAGGAGAAGTCATTGTCTGACAGGTATTCATGATAAATGTAGATTTCAGATGTCTTGAAGTTATTCAGCGTAATTTGGGAGATATGATTTGTGGAATGTATTATGTATTAACAGAATCTGCAGACAATAACACCTGAAGCTTGTACGTTACACCACTTGGAAAGTAAAAAATTTATGATGAAATTCTGCCTTCGTTCAAATTGCAGTGGTCATGAGCAGGCTCGGAGTTTTACTTCCATTCTGCCTGCCTTGTTTTTAAAAAGAAATGTGGCCCAGTGGAGTGCTAATAACCTCCTGCTGTTGTCAGTCCTGCTACTGATGTTGGAAACATTACCTTATGTTTCCATTATAGTTTCCTGAGCTTTGATTTATAGGTAGTAATTTTTGTTCACTCTTAAGAGTAAATGTGTTGTCAGTAAAGATACTTGATTTGGCTGGGATTTAATTACATGAATAGAGGAAAACTTGAGAGACAGGGAAAGCTGAAAGTGAAGTTAAGTCTTGCATTCATGTGAACTGGTGAGATTCATGATCTTTCACTTTTCTGTCAAGGGAAAAACATTTAGGTGAATAATAATTCCAAATATACAGCATTCATTGAAAGAGCAAATTTTTTATTTTATTATCTGCTGATGTTTGGTGTTCTTGTCAATGAACTGTTCTGTGTGGGCGTAGCTTGGTTTTGTTATATTTGGAGAGTCTGTCCTAACTGGATAATTTGACTCTACTTTTTTTTCCTCCGCACCCCCCCCTGCCCCCTTTTCTTTTTTCCTCCTGAGGATCTGCTGTCAGGGAAAGGCGTTCGTGTTCCTGTACTTCAAATAATATAATGACAGTACAAAACAGATAACTTTATCTGACCCATATTATGCTGCTTCATATCCGAACTCATTAGCTGTTCATTTCTGTGCCATCTATTATTCTAGGAGATGAATGTTTAATATTTGTACAAGTGATTGTAAAGCATTTAAACATATGGCCTTGGTTAGGTGGCTGTTTCAACACTAGTAACGCCCTGGTTTATAGTTCTTGTGAACTTGTACAGTGATCTGAGACTTCTTTAGGATAAAGAAAAATCAGAATATCTTTCAAAAATGCTGCCAAAATGCCTGGAGATTAATTTATGTAAAAGCAAGAGATGACGGATATGTTGCAGTTGTAAAGTTGAGTGGCTTTGAATTTAGAAAGCATGCTCATTCTTTTGCCAGAAAAACACCAAACGAAAAAAAAACCCCAAACTGACAAATCAAATCACGCAAAACCCCCCTGGCCTAGCTCAGTGCCTTTTGCATGGTGACCACATGCTTATACATGTTGAAGTGAAATTCTTGGTAGTGTTCTGTTTGAACATGATGAATTTCTTCCATCTGTCTCTACTGAGGGATGTTTTTAAGTCCAGAAATAAGTAAAGTACTCTAAAACTTTACATACATCTTTTGTGGTTCTGCTTCATCACTGTATCCAAATCAGGACCGCAGGGTGATTAATGAAGGAGTCTATACAGTAGAGTATGTAGTAATGTCACTGTTGATGCCAATTCAGATTACAACTTTGTGGTAGCCTCTCTAGAGAATAAGTACACAGCTCTCGGAATGATATGTAACTGTGCAATGTCAGGAGGGCTCAAACTAGCAACCTGTCTCGTGCTCGTTCTCAGAGTCACGGTGGCTTGTGACAGCTGTCCTGCAATGTGCTGAGAAACCCAAGAGTATGCTACTAGGGCAATACACCAGAGAGTATCAGCACAGAATACGTCTATCTTTTTTTTTTTTTTCTTCCTCTTTTTTTTTTTTGTCGTCGTCTTTTTTTGGAAACACTCAGTTACATGTGTACGTGCCGATACAAACTGAAGCAAGTTGAAGCGTGCTGTGTGGATGTACCTCTTGGGAACTAGCCGTTATGTGGAAATTGTATTCTGAAAAATACTTGTAGGCAGTCAAACTTGGTTTTTATGGATAGTTTTAATTCATTAAATGATGAGCCACTCCCTATGAAGGTTTCTGTCTTCCCTTGCTAAGGGAATAATGTCTCCATAGAGGAATAGCTTATATTTAATTTATGTTTAATAGAAAACTTGTAGGAAGCTGTTCTTCTTGATAAGAAGTTAGTACGTTCCCATTTAATAAGGACCTGAACAAAACCATCTGTAGTGGTGTTTGATGTACTAACATTAGACAGTTTGTGTCATACAACTTCCTCCTGCATCATCTTAATCCCCTAGCACCTTGCCTCTCCTCCTGTCTCCCTTATGACCTGGGCCACCCCCCCACCCTCCCCAATCCAAAATAAAGGCTCATTTAGAAGTATTTTCTTATTGTCTCATTGTTAAGTATTTATTGTTTTTTTATACTCTTTTCTAAAGAGAGGTGCTTTGAGTTTGAGATAGATGCTGTCCTTTCAGATACATGAAGACAGGCAGCAGTGAACTGGGTTGGGTTTTTTGGACTGCAATGTTAGAAAAAAATGGTCATGTTCATTTTGTATAATTTGTTCATATAGGGAAGGGTTGAGTTGGATTATGGATGCAACTCTTAACACCCCACCCCAAAACATGATTTTAGAGTATCAGTAGAAACCTCATACCAGATCTGCCAGTTCCCAGGGCTACATGTGTGGGTATGTCAGTATGGCTTCTTTGCCAGCAAATGAGCACTCAGGTTTCCTTATGCTCCTGTCTGGCTTGGTCTGATAGCCCTGGGCTTGAGCTCATGTGGTAAATCCTGCTGAGAGCACAGTCCTGCCCACTGCAGCTATTTTAAATAAAAACATGCACGTGTCCTGTCATCTCGGAATGGCAGTTTAGGCACAGCTCTGCCTGCTAGAGACTCTGCACACCCTGCAATAAGGCAGTTTACTGCCACTTTATGATAGACTGGGATCATAATTGTGCACTCATTTTAAGAGCAAAATTTGTAGGACAGGAAAGAAGAGGTTGCGGCTGTAGTAAAATATATGCAGCTTGCTGGTGTGTTAACGCTGGTGTTACTGTAAGACGTGATAGGAGATATTTTTACAGATTGATCCAGAAACTAGTCATAACAAGTGACATGAAAATTACTCTTCTGATCCATTGTAAACGTTTCTGCATTCCACCCCATGATTAACAGAGCTTTTGGAATTAGTCCAATTTAGTTGATTTTGAGGGAATTTTTAATGGAAGCCTGTGCTGCTTGCAAGGAAATAATGGACTATATATTGCTTGTGAAAAGACTAAAAGTTTTGCACAAAGCTAAGAGTTCAGACAAAAATCTTTCTTTCCTGTCTGGAGAATAGATAGGTATTTTTTTTTTTGACCTGCTTTGCCAAAAAAGTGCCTTTATAGGGGAAGATAAGCTCAAATTAAGTGGAACTTGAAGGGGGTATAAAAATGAAAATTAAGAAGGACAGATTGATGGAAAAAGTGGATGTTTCATGATAGCTACTTATGTTTCTTTTTCTTTAAAAAAAATAAAGCCCTCATACACTTCATAAAGATTCTTTTGTAGCGTCAAGCATATGGTTGAGATACTGCTGCAGCACAAATAGTCTTGCTCTGAGTTCTCACAGTGTTGTCGCTGAACATGTTCAAGGATGTGATAATTTTGAATATATTTGCCTAAAGTTTGTTTTAGAATACTTTTGTAGTTAAGCATGTTGAGACAGTTGCAGTTTGAAGTTGCTGTGTTGTTTTCCATCTAATGCGAATCCCTGGTATTTATTCTTAGGTAAGAGCAGACGTTTATCCACAAAGTATTTTGGTATGGGACTTAAAAGCCAAAAATTTCCATCTGTTTGGAAAAAAAAAACCTTGTTAGTTTGTCAGCTTGGCTCTACATGTTCTTTGCTTTCTTTTTTATTTTTTTTATTTTTACTGAATAAAGCTTCTGAGTGGTGTGGTGTTGTGTTGTGTTTTTTTTCTTTTTTTCTTCCAAGACTGAATGACTATTAACTAGGAATTGGTTGACTACAGACTAGAAAGAGATTTCAATAAACTGCTTCAGAGAGGTTTTTAAGTTTCCAAAGCAAGTATTTTTTCCAAAACATATAAAAAAATCAATGGTGTGTGATTCCCAACCCCCCCTGCTCTCCCCTTATTCTACCCCAAAGGAATAGACAGCCTCTTTCCCCTTCACATACCCACCCCCAACCTAAACAAACCAACTTTTGTAGTTTTAGAAATTGAAGTACTTCTAGTATGGATTTATGCAAAGGAAGCCTGCATTAAAATGTGGGAGAGCCACCAGAACCCAGTTCAGCATTGCTGTTTCAGTATTCATCTGAGTAGCTAAAGAACTGTATGAATTTGTTCTCTGCATTAGGAAAAGAATGGGTTTGGTTTAGGATGCTCAGTTGAGAGGAGATCACTAAGAGTTAGGGTACCTGATATTTTTGTTTAGCTTTGTTCTTCCTATATGAACCATGTAGTTTACGGTATTTACATATAGCAACAGAGAAGCCTTCAATAGCTTGTAAGTGATAAGATTCACACACATGTTAGAGTGAACATCTATTTACAGAGTGGAAACAAACTACTTCTAAACTCTCTTGTCAGCACTATCTGAGAATACTTTCATTAGTGTATGGTTAGAGAATTTTCTGGACTGAGAAAGGCATTGAGGGGAACTGAATGTGGTCTTCTGATTTCTGAACTGCTAGGTGGTAAATACCATCTTCACAGTTACACAGTAGGTTTCTTTGGCTGGTGGTATTTGCCCCAAGTTTATGAACAGTATGTTGCTTGTTTTGTTTTCTCCAAGTTGTTCATTTTTTCATTGGTTGGGGTGGCACCGGTCCAGCTTCGTGACCAGACTTCTCGTCATCCAAGAAGTAGGAATGAAAGAAGAATAAAAGAACAAGGAAGGCAGTGTCATGTCATGAAGGTTAATCTATGGATAATGCCTTAAAGAGCCAGTTTTCATATGCATTATATGATGGGACAAGGAGATTAAGGTATGTCAGTGATGAAGAAGGGAAGAGTGAAATGAAGCTCAGAAACTGATGTGCTGTAGTGGAGGCTGCATTTTTCTAGAGTTGGCTTCAACAAGGAAAAAGCATAGCTACTTGTATCATACCTGAAACAGAGAGCCATCTTAATCTGAAAGGAGACATGAAATTAATTGCAGCTAATGGCATGGCTTTTTTACCTCTTCAACAGGAGAAAAAAAACACCAAACAACCAACTCCTGAGGATTTTTTTTTTTTTCCCCTAGTAAGCCCTGGTTTATTTTGCTGAAGAAGAATATATGGCCTATATCAAAAAAAACGTGTTTTGGAATGAGCATTCAGTGAAAGGTCGATAATACAGCTATAAATGCACTTAGCAGATGTTTGACTTTTGGGTTGTTCTGTTCTGGGACGTGAGGTATACATGTGCTTTCATTTTGTAGTGCTAATGAAGTCTTGGATTGGAGCAAAAATATAACCTTGGAGCTGTTCTTAGCTGTTGGTGATGCAGAAAATGTTAAGTCTCGAACTCCGTTTCAGTTCCTTTTTTGGTATTCTCTGAGCTGGAATTGAAGGCATGCAGTCTTGCCCATTCTGCTCTTGTGCGACCCTGCGGTAGCTGTAATCAGCGGCCTGGGAGATGAGAGGCTGGCGAGGGAGCGATTGGCTGCAGGGCTGGGGAGCAGTTTCCCGGAGTACATCTGTGTCAAGCAGAGCGAGCTAAAGCAGTCATGTATGCGCAGTCTCTGATCTCCTGGGAGGTTCATTACAGGGTCTCGGACAAGGGCATTCTCCGTTTCTGCACATCAGCATGGAAGCAGCTCGTCCAGGGAAGAAAATGCAACCTGTATGTAAATAGCAGCCGTATAACTAATATTCAAGCCGTATAATGGTTTGAATGTGCTTTGATGCAAGCAATATTTAGCAGCTGTGTCTTAGAATGGTGTGCTACCTTAGACTCACTAGCTGTGGAAGAAAATTTTGAAAGATATGGTGATAGGTATAGTACTTAGAGATTTCTGTATTAGGGAAGATATTTTCTGTGTAGTTGGAATTGCTTAATTATAGTAACTAGCTTAATTCAGAAAGAAAATGTGACTTTATAATCCTGAGAGCATACTACCAGATTTTGAGAGTGGTTGAGTGTGGGTTGCTTGTTTCCTCCCCTCCCTCCCCCTCATTATTTAGTTTCAGCTTTTCTTAATTTGATGGTTATCAGCTGTGGCTTTAAGTATTTCTGTGCAAGTATAGCAGGGAAGTTTCTGGTAAAGATCTTGAAATAGCCTATTGATTGTTCCTTTTGACCAAGAAAACCCCAAGACAGAAAAAAAACACTTTAATGAGCTGTGTAACTGAGGTAAAATGTGATGGAGATAGATGGAGATAGTGTTTTCTTCAGACTTGAGTGGCATAGCTGCAAAACTCCATTTATATGGGGATTTCTACAATGAAGCAGTGAACTCTTAAGTATTAGTGTTAACAAGCTATTGCTTATCCTCTTGGTTGTATGGATAGTCTTTATCACTGCTATTTAACTGCAATGCAGTGTGTAACAGGGATTACTACTTTAGAGTTCCCTGGAAACTAAAATCTATGGGATGGAATTTTCCTAAACCTTAAAGCTTTAAAGACCCCTGAATTGTTTTATATAAATTTTATAAGACTACCACTAAATTTTCAATTTCCTCGTGTGAGCATAAGAAGTAAGAGTTTCATTTAGACATGTTAAAACGCATCTGATTGCAGTGGTCTTGATTGTTAGGGTCTCTGTAGTACAGTGGTCGATTTTTTTGATTTTCATTGTGGTGCTACGTTCAGCTCTGGACACAGAACTCTATCATGCATGCATGTACCTAGAAGACTAGGCAAAGATCTGAGATGACTAGTTATAAAGATTATACTACTTCTGCTTTTTCTAACTGTAATTTTAGTAATTGAAGTGAATGGAGCTATGAATTTCTTGAATGAAATTTAGTGCTGTGAGGCAGTGATAAAATGCAACTTTGTAAAATGACTACTATAATGTTAGATATGCAACTTGATATCTTGTGTTGGATTGGTGACATTATTTGCTAACTTTATGCCTGGTTGTAAATTTTCTGGCTTGCAGAACACTCGTGTTAAATTCAAACAGGGCTTCTAATTTTAACTGAATATTCTCTCGTATTTTAGTCACACCTTAACATTAATCAAGCCATCCCTTTTTCTTGTGTTTGTTCTGACCCAATTTTTTTTTTTTTTT
Source organism: Larus michahellis (assembly GCF_964199755.1). NCBI lineage: Eukaryota > Metazoa > Chordata > Aves > Charadriiformes > Laridae > Larus > Larus michahellis. Next base: position 44,078,029 of record NC_133897.1, on the reverse strand, counting down.
TTGATAAATTGCTGCAGTGTGCTCTAGTTGACAGCCAGTCACTACTGTGACCGGTCTCTTGCCAGTGTTCATGCTTCTTTTTCTTTCTGACTTTTTCTCCCAATTTAATGTTTTGTTTTGATTAACACAAGCACTTTGTGTTTGCTGTCCAGAGACTAGTGTCTGATTTGTCTGGGACGTGGATTATCTTGCAGGTTTTGGCACTTGGCGTGACAGTGGCCAGACTGACACCTGCTAGAACTACTGAAATAAAATTAACATGTTTAGAACTGCTTTTTTCCAAAAGTTTGCTGGGGTTTGTTTTTGTTGTTGTGTGGTGCGTTTGGTTGTGTGTTTTGTGTTGTGTTGTTTTTTTTTAAGTAGCACCCATACATGTCTGTCTTTGCTGTCCTCCACATACAGTTTTGTAAAAAATAAAATGTAACTTCTGGGAAGTCCTATTGAAATCTGTTGATGTCTGTTGGACATATTTGTCCAAACTGAAGGTTTGTATAGCTCCTGTGGTTTTTTTAAGTCTTCGAGAAGCTGATTGGTCAGATGTATATAGTAGGGTAAGCTGAGTGTTTAATTAGAGGATTAGTAGGCTAGAAAAACTTCTCTAAGTATTCCTAACCTCTTTCGTTACAGCTGTGGTCTTACTGAAATCTAAGCATCAAGCCTTCCTGTGAGACTCTCGAATATTGCTTTAATTAGGAGGGATCTTCGTTTACATGTGAGGATAGTTGTGTAGAGTAGTAATTGTATAACCACAGATAAAATTCAGAAGAAAAAAGAGGGGGAGAGCAGGAGCGACACCAAAACCTTTGAGCTGTGCTGGAGTGTTTCCTGTAGTGCCTGAGGAATATCCACTGCTATGATAGTAGGGAAAAAAAAAATATCTGGAAAGCAGCTGTTCCTGTGCAAGTGAGACTGTAGCAAATACAACCAAGGGGGAACCCATCAATATGGTATGCTTCCCATTTTAAACCTGGCAAGTGTTCTGTTTGTGAATTATTAATTTTACTCTCATCTGTATATATTTAGAGGGCAAGGCGAGCTAAAAATTGCATGCCAACAAAGTGAGACAGGGCCCATTTACATTTGGTGCATTTTCCCTTCGCTGTTAGGTTGATGTGCTTGATTTAGAACTGGTAGTGTTTCATCACTTTGGCAACTTCTGAAGGTACAGTATTGTTGTGTAGACCAATACTGTGCCCAAAGAACTTCAAATGCATTTATAGAACTACTTTGCAGTTCAGCTGAAGACTGTTTAGTAGGCTGAATAATATCTTCACTTAGTAAAGTACTTAGTACTTAGGAAGAACTTTGATTTTTTTTCATATCCTGGCTGTCCTTCAAGGAGGCAGCAACTGGAGATGCCCGCCCTCCTGCCCACCATAGGCTCATCTTACCTCTGGTTTAAAAGCAGAATCAATCTGACAGAGAAGTAAAACAATATATTTAGAACTTACCAAGTGCTGCTGTTAGTCATTCTACAGGTGAGTCATGTCAAAAAGCCCTTCATGATTTACTCCCTCTTAACTAAGGCTACTTGCTGCTCTGTATGGGTAGCAGTGGGAGAGCTGTAGCGTAGACCTAGTCCTGACCTGATGATTGCCAGAGGTAGAGTGATCGTTATTGAACTCTGCATACAGTAGTCACAGATGGCATTAACAAATATACTAATTTTCAGATTTCTTTTCTTATCACTTCCAGGGTTGCTATCAAGGGTAGACTTGTAGTCCTACAAAATTAGGAGATAACGCTGATCTTGTCTGGTTCCCCCCACCCCCACCCCCCCGGTATTAGTGCTTATTGGCTTGCAGTTCTGGGACATTGATGGATAGAGAAGTGGCTGTATGTGCGTTCTGTCAGTCAGAGATGTATTTTCTTTCCTGACTCCATGGAGTATTCTGTGTGCTTGGAAAACGCACAGAAATGCAGGCTTCTGAAACAAAACACCTAAGAAATGCTGCTGTGAAAATGAATAATGAATTACCCTACTGATTCTCGATTATTCTGAACAATGTATTTCAGTAGCTGTGTGAGAAAACAAATGAGTTTGTGTGTGTATCTATCTATTAAAAAATGTCAGTTTTAAAGTATTTTATATATATACAGACGTATCTATGAAAAAGTTGCAAAATCAGGTTTCGTGGTTCCTCTTCAGTTATTTTTGAGATGTCTGATCAAAATGAAGGTTTTAATTTTTTTTCCAGATAAACTTATTTTTCAAGCAGAGCAATATTGGTATTTCTTCTGTATTTAATTTAATTTTTTTTTGTTTTGTTACTGGAGCCTTGATGGCTATTGTATCTGGCTTCTGAACGCACATCCAACAAAGTGAGGGCTGATGGTACAAAGAAAATACTGCTTTGACTATGCTTCCTAGGTCTAGGTCAAGCCATCATTTTGAATTCTGTTTGCACTGATGTGTAAGTTTATTGGGCAGTTGCTGTAGGCCACTAGTGGTGTATCCTCTTGAAGACAGCATGCTGGGTTGGGTGGATGGTTTGATCCAGCTTAACTGCTCATATGTACTGATGATGAAAGAATGAAGAGCAAAGTACAAAGACCAAAGTGTGCGGTGCAAAAATTCTCATATGCTATTGATTTGAGTATGTAAATCTACAGTAGCATGCTATATATATTAACCAGTTGGGTCTGTAAGTAGCGTGTGCTCATGTTTTGAGAGGAATGGTTTGTTGGTGCCACATTCCAGCCTAAGAGCTGAATCCCGTGTGCCAGACCTGGTGACTCTGCAAAGGTAGAGATGTATCTGTGAGTTCTTGTGAGAAGGACTGGGCAAGTATTTGCCTTCTGCCCAAGCCAGAGGGGATGGGATATAATTACAGTCACAGACTATATGTATGTTCACTGTGATGGTGTAGGCAGTAGTAGAATAATATCAAAATTAGAAGTCTTAAACTTGGCCATGGACAGATGTATAAAGGAAAAAACCTAGATATGAACACCTCCCACATCCCCCTGTTGCCCGTGTTGATTTTTGTTTTGTTTTGGGTTTTGCTTTTGTTTTTGTTTGGGGGTGGGGTGGGTGGGATGGGTGTGTGTAGTGGTGGTGGTGTTCTTTTGTTCGCGTTCTCTCCTGTGCCGATGAACACTTGTGCTATTTCTTCTGGTGCTGCAAGTAGTTCCCCAGCTCTGTTGGGGAAGAACTTTGGGACAAGGGAATGTAAATGGAGCATATGAACACTGACTTAGCTAAGTAACAGTTTTGAACGTTGAGCTCAAATTATTCTCAACGCAATTACTGTATTAAGCTTGCATTTCAAAGCTTTACAGTTAACTGTATCAGCAGCCATTTGTATAATTGTTGTCTATTACCAGAATGAATTGATTGAACTATATTTCAAGTACGTTTAAAAATGCGTTACTAGCCAGCTGCATCTCTTAGAAGTGGTTACTCAGTAATGCACTTTGGCAGCGTGCCCATCTTAAGTCTGTCATGTGTATGTGACTGCATAAGGTTAGGCGAGCTGCATGGTGAGAAGAACTTGTACAGATGACAGTGGAAAGTTTCCTTTAGATGTAATATTCTGTGCGTCATATTTGTGCCAGTCCAATAGACAGTAACTAATACATGCGGATGGAGGTCGACAACTTAATTCTTGCAAACTTGAGTGCTTTCCTTAGTGATTCATGCCATTTAGGATTGACTTTCTTAAATACTGCTTTTAAAAAAACGTGTAGCATTACTATTTTAGATATGAAAAGTGTACCATCCTAAATAAAGACAATTATTTGGGAAGGTAAATAACTAAAGTTTAAACAGTTTATTTAATAATTCTTTTAAATAAAAAACCAAATTATTAAAAAAACTCTTTTTACATAAAAACAATTAAAAAGGTTTAAATAGTACTGAAGTATTCTAATACTTCAGTAAGTATTGCAGATACTTATTTGTCTGCAATGAAAGGGGAATTACTCTTTTCTCCTAGACTGAGAAAAGGCATTTGAAAATCAGAAGTGGCAAGAGGAATCCTGCTGGGATTCTGCTAGAGCACAGAGTATTTGAAAGTGTTGTCTGGTCTGCAACAGTTGAAAAGGAATTTCATTTTCATGCTGGGGAAAGTTGGAAAGCCGAGAAGACATGTTGTAGTGTATGTAGGCAGCTCTAGCTGAATACAAAGGTTTTTACTGGAAGGTTTTTTCTACAGTATGTTTGTGAGTATCAACAAATTTGGGGTTAGGAAGAAGTGTGCTTAGTGTATTTTAGTACAATGTACTAGGATTTTGTTGGTGTGTTTTTTTTTCTTTTTCCCTTTGAAGTCATCTGGATTTGTTTTGTTTTTATAAATGACCATCTCCTTGTGAAAAAGCAAACCAAAGGTGAAGGCTTAATCTTTCCCTGGGGCACCTGGGTTGCTACTTGTGTTGTGTTTTTCCCTTCTCAATTGTTCTGTCTCTTGACTGAAAAGAGAAGTTACTTACATTCCAAGTTAGTCTTAGATGTTACTTGGGCTCGTCTTCATCATCTGGTTTTCGTGCATCTGTGGGATTATTATACATTAAGTTTCACATGAAATTCACGGTAAATTGCAGAGGAATGCTTGCTCTAAAATGAAGTCATTCTCTGTGCCTAAAAAAGGAAGTTGATGAGTTTTAAACCATCCCACCTCTCTTTGTTTATATATGTAAAAAAAAATTCAGAAAGTAAAAGAGATAATTAGAATGGGAATGTGTTTTGATTCAGCAATTGAAACAGTTTTCTCTCACTTCTGTGCTTTAAACTGACACGGTAGATCTTCTATAATTACTGGAAACCTATGCCCTACAGACTTTATTTTTAGTAAGGAAAAAGCTGTAGTTTGGTATTAGCTTTATAGTGTGTTTGAGTATTTTGGGTTTTTTACCTGACATAAGGCAAAGGTATTTTACAGTGGGATTTGCTGTTGGCATCACAAACAGTTATGTTAAATAACGATGCTTTGTGTTTTCTTTCTAAACAAAGGCTGTAAGTGATATGCATTCTTCATGTATGATATTTGTGGTTGCTAATGGTTTATTCTTGGAAGAGTCTTTGCATATGTTGAGTACTTTGAGATAGTGATAGAATGGTTTGCAAGGGCATGCATGCCTTTCTGTAATCTAATCTCAGAAGACATGTTACGTTCACATGATGTGGTTTTGAAGGCTGCTTCTCTATGTATAAGGCTGGCAAAGTACCTCTGTTAATATAGCAAAGGGTGATAAATATTAATAACATGGTATAAGGCATACAGCAAGTACAGTTTCAAAATGTTACTGGGAGATAATTTTTTTCTTTCATGTATATTTTCTGCAGCGTGTATGTAATTTTCTACCGGTATGCAGTGGTTTGTATAATCTGGAGAAAAAAATTGTGTTCCTTTATTGCTCAAAACCTGTGTGTTTGGCAAGCTTCCAAGTGTCCTAAAGGGACTCTTGGTGCTGGAGTGTAGGGGGGAAGTTAGGTAGAGGATATTTCAGCAGTCTGTGGCTGTAACCATGAAGCTAATTGTGGAAGAGATTTTGATAGCAGTTTTCCTAATATTAGGGTTTTTCCTTTAAGTTCACTTAAGGTAATTTAGAGGATTTTTAATACTTCACCTATTTCTGTCTCTATTTTGAGTTTTCTTGTAACATGCAGGATTTGTGTTTATATCTATTTCAGTGCACTAGAGTGTACTACAGTCCTATAATTTTCTATTTCTGTGTCACTGAGATAAACTGGAAATTAAGTATGCTTGACAACTCCTTGGTAGTGTTGTGGCCTACCAATGCAGTTAAATGTTTTGCTGTACTTATTTGGTGCCTCAAAGGATTGTTAATGCTTTTTAATGTTTGTAAAATGATTGTAAAAGCTTTTTAATGCTGCTGCTTGGAGACCTCTTCTTGCTGTTAGGTTTATGCATATTAAATTTTTTTTTCCCAAGCCATGTTGGAAAATCCATCTTCAGTAAAGATAAGAGCCCAGACTCACTTTGCAACTGTGTTTGTCCCTACCTCTGGAATGGTTATCAGAGAGATGACAGGGACCAGTTGCCTTATTGCATCTTCTAGAGCACTCCGTAATTTCGTTGTGGTGTGTAGATTACAGGAGTGTACTACTTCACACACACTACACCACCCCCCCATCTTATCGCCGTAACACTTTTCTAAATTTCTGCTACTTCTTTATGAACAGATCCTTGTAAGATTTTCACAGATTTGCCCATCAGACATGACTTTGGTTTAGTAAAGTGATTTTTTTTTTAAATTGTAGCTGTCTGGAGTGTGCAGGAGTTTTGATTTTTCTAACGTGCATGGAAAACTCTACTTTTGCAATGCAGGAGTAGTGACAAAGTTGTTGCTGTGTTAAGGCCTTTCTTGAAAACTTCATTTTTAGGGACACAGCTCAGAATTGACCTTTATTTAGTTTTCAGGGGTTTATTCTGACATGTACTACTTCTGTCTTGTATCTTGTTTATTTACATAGTTAGACCACATAAAAAATTTGGCACTACTTTTAACTTTTTTTTAAACTGCATCTGAATTTTTTTTCCTATACGTGCTGTTTGTCATCTTCATATTTTTTAATCAACTTTCCTCAATAGTCAAAGATTTGGACTTTTTCGTGTGTATGTGCGCCCGATATTTGTGCGCGCTTTTTATTAAGGAGTTACTCGTTCAAAATTTTTTTTTTGTGAGTGGTGCTGCAGTATCTTTTAGCTTGTAGCTGTTACACAGTTATGTTGTTTTTTATCCTTGTCACTTCCCCTTGAGGTGATAAACCTGGTCTATATATAAAACATTGCACTATTGAGTAATTCTAAGATCAAAGTTTAGGTGAATGTCAACACTGTTAGAGTTCCCAGTCCCTGTAAGACTCCTGATTTAGGTTTCCATTTTTTCATCATGAAACCATTATCACAGATCCCACATTGGTTGATGTAAACGCACCAGTGGGCTGCTGCCAGAAGCAGTATTCAGATTTATTTGTGGTGGATCTAGCTGTTATATGGACACAAGAAAAGTCAGTTTGGTGAACTGATCCAATGGAAAACTAATTAAGTTGTTTAAAAACACACGCACAAAACCCCCCGATTGCTTCAGCTCTTTGTGTCTTACTCCATGATTGATAGATCTGACTTAAGGAAAAAAGCATGTGCCCAAGGGAGCAGAAAGAGCGGGGACAGTATTCTGTAGCAGTTAGCCTGACATTATACGTAGTTAGATGTAAAGCAAAGCATTACCCTTAGGTAGGCAGCAGTTCTTTTGGAGAACCAGTTCTGCCAGGAGGCTATAATTTATGAGCTGTTAAAAGTGGACTGTATTCTAAGGAATGCAAACATTTGGAGAAAGTCAACTTTAATGTTGTTTTGATGTCAAATCTGAGATGAGATTATGAGATTTCTACTGTTCAGCTATTTTAAGGTTTATTTTTGTCAAGATTGAGCAAAATGCAGTGTTTAAAGTTCTGCTTTAGTGATGTGCTACATGTGATTAGAGGACACGTTCAGAGATCAGCCTCATTCCTGACCCTCTATCTCTTTTGGATACTGTGCTTTTTGTATTATGAGTGGTATGGTTTCAGTAGTAATGAAATCTGAAACAGATCATCATGCAACTGTTGTTTTCTAACTTTGTGCATAAAAAATGTGAATTAGATAGGGGTGTGGTTAACAAGCTGTCTGTTGAAACCCGAGTTAAACAGTTGGTTTTGGTCTTCCCAAAACGGTTGGTCTAGGAGAGACCCCAAGTTGTGTAATTTAACCCCTTTGTATAACCTTCGGTTCACGAAAACTTCTTATTTGTGCTGGAAAATCTCGCATGGGAATTGTCCCCGAAACAAATGGGTTCAAGATCTCTGAATGTTAACTTACGTAAATTTCTATAAATTTGCCAGTCATTTTATTGAAGTAGATTCACTGCTGTTGAATGTGAAACTAAAGAATATTGCGTGCCTGAAATGTATGTCCTGATCCCTGATACGATGAAATTGAGAGCATTGCAAAAGGAAATTGCATGGTGTTTAGCGTGTCTGTTGATTTACAGTTTTTCCTTCAATACAGGGTAACGTTTTCTTGAAGAACTGGATGGATAGATTTTCAGTGACACTTTCTTTCTCAGTTTCTAAGAGGTGAAAGCATGTTGTTTTAGAAAACTTAGCTTCAGAACTGCAGAATATATATGGAGATTTAGAAAAAATAGTTCTATTTCGTTAAACTTGTGTCTTGTTTCTTTAGGGTCATGATGAAGAAGCCGTTGTGGATATGGGCAAAATCAGCTCTACTATCAATACAAACTTCGAGAAGGAAGAACTAGAGAGTAAGTTTGTGGTAGTTTTCTGTTTGCCTAACACGCATTTTTTGCTTCAGGATTAAAGTTTTATTTTCCTTCAAGTAACAACCAGTATCGCTAAAAGGAATCAGAATTTTATGGTCACTATGAAATTCTAGGAATAAAACCAGTGAACAGCAGATAACCTGCACTGCTTTTTGTCTCTGTGCATGCTAGTAAATGCTCACTGTTATTCAAATCTGTCACAGAAATAAATACTAAAAGAAAAAAAACAACTTATGAAGCTTTCCAAGGAAAGCTTGCTTCTGAGATTGTAGGTTTGGAAAAATGATTGCTGTCAGTAAGTAATTTCCCAGCGTGAATGATGTCAAGTTCTGCAGAATCAAAACTCATTGAAGAGGGGCCATGAGGGAGATGTTTGTTTTGTTTTCTGAAATTTAAGTTTCCTTGTGAGTGTGGTCATGTGCTTTAAATACTGAGAGTCTGAACAGATAACAGTTCTTCTTTTCCCGTGGTAAACTGTACGTTCTGCCATCTGCAGTCAGTTAAGGCATTATGGGATCCTGTTAGTCTTCATTATTTGACTCGGCACCCTGCATTTAGCAAGAGAAATGGCATTGAGTTAGTTTCATATAGCAAAATGCAAAATTAAGATACTTCATCTAAGATACAATTTCTTGCTGACTTGAAAAGGAAGTAGATTGGAATGAAGATTCATGGATGCTGTTTAGTGAAGCCAGGCAAAAGCTAGGGAGATCCAGTGTTAAAATCTTATTTATTGACCTTTCACATAGAATGCTCTGCAGCTTAATTAGCATTTGTAAAATGCCAGAAAACTATCAGTAGATTCACTAAGTTGTATTTCTTGACAGTACTGACTCTCGCTGCTTCAGAACACCGGAGAGCCATTATAGCAGCAGTTTCTAGCTGAGAAAAGTTGATTTAGGTTGCTGTCACATTTTCTTATGCTGTGGTCTAACAAGAGACGGTTTAAAGTGATTAAAGTTGTTTGTTGCTGTTGCAGTTGTACATACTCTTGCTCTGCTCCCTTCAGGCTGTTACTGCGTTCAGTCTTGTACTGACACTTTTGCTTCTTTGACAATACCATAAGCCTGGTTAAGTATGTAAAGCCATCAGAAAATGTAACAGTCCTAACAGGAAAATAATAAGAAAGATCTCAGCAACTTGAGCACCCGAAACTCATTTGCCACACAGATGGACGCGTGCCAGCGCTGAGCGGAGGAAGGCAGTGTGAATATGAGGTTGAGAGGTGCAGCGGCAGAGGCTGCAACAGTGACAGTTTAGATAGGATTGAGCTGTGGTGAAACCGCCGCTGTGTCTGTCTCTGCAGTTAAATCTTCACTGCAGATTTAAGCTGCCTCCTCCTTTGTTTCCTTCTCTTGGTTTTCTCCAGGAGATGACCCAGAAAAATCATGTTTGTGTTTTGCAGGAAGGCAGGGGTTAAGGGGAAGCAGGGGTTCAGCTGGAGTAGCATGCCGTGCTGCAGGAACAGCTGTAATGCTTCAGCCACCAAGAATGATATGGGAACGTGCAGCCAGATCATTTCCCCAGTCCCTTTCATAGCACATTCGCAGGAGTGCTTCAGCAAGGACAACGCTGTAGTTACACAAGATACTGGGTGGGAAGGCAGGGGGTTCAGGCTGCTTGAGGCAATTTAAGCACTTGTACTGCTGACTGTGGAAAATACACCTGTCTTACCTACGGCCAAAGAATAATTTAAAGGTGAAACCAGGGCTTCTGTTTCATGAGCAACTGAGTCAACATAACAGGTGTTGAAAGGAGGAGATCTCACTGTCCTCACCTTACTCTTAGCCGTGCTGCCCGAGTGACCCAGTGTTAAGCGTCACAGCACAAGAGGGGACTGGCTACGCAGAGGTTAAACAAGTATCTGACAAGAAAAATGTATTCCGCTAGGATTATCACATATCTGAAGCTTCATATAGGCACACATTTTCACACATAAGTAGGAATTATTTTTGGTAACTACATATATCTTGTAGCATCTTATATATTTGTAAGAAAATGGGTCCCTTTTTTTTAATGGTAGACTGGGGAGAGGGAGGGACTGCATGTATTTTGACAGTGGAAATAGTTCCCAAGTTAGAACAAGAAGTGTTTTTCTTTCCTGTTCGAAAGAGAAAGGTACGTAAGTACAGTTGTTTGACTCATAGTTATCTTCTCTGAGACTCACCAAAGGAGATTCTTTAGATTCAGGGTGTTTTAGAGGGTAAATTTATGTGAATTTACAGTTCTGTCTGATGAGATTATTTATAAGCTATTATGATTAGAGTAGGTATATAGGATTTTTGGGTTTTGTTTTTAATTCTGTTATTAAAATCTTACAAGGGGAGAAATTGAGTTGTTGGCTGCAAGCAGTACAAAACCTCTGGATAGCATTATTTTTCATTACTGACTTGTGAACGTTTTCTTGTAGGCTTAGGAAGACTATAGTCAAGCATTAAGTATTGCAAGTGTTTTAAGACTTGAAGCTGTTTCAGTCCCGTCTTCCAACTTGTTTTTCTTGTGACTTGAAAAGGAGTTCTAGGAATCTGGACCCTTTCCAGAGGTGTGTGTTGATTCTTTTCAAGGAGAGGCAGCAAGCAATTGATTCAGTTCAGCTATGATGTGAAGCACTGAACCTTTTAGAGCCAGCATGGGCAGGTGATACTTAACTGCTTTAAAGCCTGTACAAACTAATATTCATTGGTTTGATGCTGCAGAAGGCATATTTTTGCTACTAATATTAAAACAAAGGTTTCTTGGTGTTGTCAGTATTGGATACTTCTATTTTTTGGAAATTCTGTAGTGTAATGTTAATGGCCAGATGCTAAAGGGGAAAACAGATCTTGTAGTTAAGGCTTCCCAAGCTCTGCATTCTATTTATGGTGGCTGGAAAAGTGTGGTACATATCCAGAGTGACAGTGTTTAGGTTAGAAAGGTTAGGCTCAGGCTGCTTGTTTTGTGACTCCCTTCCTGTAAAAGAGAAATTGGTAGAGTTGGTAAACTTCAATTATGGGCAGACTGCGTGTGTACTAAATAAAGGTACTGCTCTTTACTGAAGCTGTAAGGCCTTACTGTGAAATAACAAATGTCAGTTTACAGAAGAGCTAGAATAGGGAATAACATCTTAAAATAACGTTTTTAAGAGCACCTAATGTTCTTAAATTGATGCCAGACTTTTTGAGCTGCAATGAATGAGAGTAATAACAAAGTAAGACAGGAATTGGAAGTAAGGCAAGAACAGTAATGGCAGAGGTATTTCATGCCATCTCGTAAAAGGCATTTTCTAAGAACCATGTTTAAGGAAAGCTTTCTTAAACCTGAGTTAACATGGTTGGCTTGATATTACCAGGAGCTATCTTTTTAACTGTGTAGTTATTTTTCCACCTTGATTTGAGGATACATTTAGTAGATACAGTTTAAGAGACAAGGGATATATCGTTACTCTTAGCAGACCAGTTACAGGCATAGCAAAGATAAGGAGTTTATACATAATAGAAGTCTTGTTCCAGAAACAATCTGAGGTCAAGAGTGTGTGTCTCAGTAGACTAGTTTTCTGTGGCATAAATCCAAGAAGCAGCTTTCAAGAGTTAAGACGATTTAATAGCTACTCTACTCTCACACAATCCTGTGGCAGGTGTAAGTAGTGTTTACATTTCAAGTGACCCTATTATCTCTGATACCTTCATGCCTTATTTTTCCTTTAAGAAAACAGCTGTGCTTTTCAGTTAATCTTATTTGATAAGGACAGGTAGTTAAATAATCCTTCACATTTTCCCCTCTAGAAGTGAATATTGTATATGTAAGTGGAAAACTTGCTCTACGAGTGTTTTGCAGTTTAATGTGTTATGAGTAGTTAGAAATTTTTTCAGTATTGTGAAAGGGTTTTGGGGAACTCAGAGAACTTACACAGCAACATGTAGTAGAATGTACTGCTAAGACTTTTTTTCAGGTGGCAGGTTTACTATTATTCTACCTTTTAGATACATGTAAATTGCAACTGTCCAAAAACCCGTGAATAGTTCCTGTAATATCTTTTAAGAAAACAAGTTCTACGGGAGCAGGTAAACACAAGTAAAACAACAGGACATTGTAGCTGCTGTCTCTTTAAGATTGTGCTTAGTATTTACGTTTTTATGTTCTGTAAGAGGCTGTGCTAATTTAGACAGGCAGTATAGAACAGGTTTCTTATGGTTCTCAAACTACAGAATGAATACTTTAAAGAGAGAGTGTGCTTTAAGAGACCCCTTAATGGTCTAGAGAAGAACTGTGTTTAACAGAAAAAAGAATTTTGAAATGCTATTTCACATGAAGTTGTATCTTTTTATGTGGTCAAAAAGAAAAAAGTGAAAAATAATTTAGGATGGTCACTAATGATTCTTGCAGACCACTTTTAATCCATCCTCTCTAGTGATACCCCTAAATTGGAAAGATTTTCCCTGGTCCTTAGTTTGAGTTGAACTGAGAACAAGCAAAAACATGTCTATTCAGATACAGTACAGCTAGTCAGGTGTATGAGACATGCTCTGATTCATATGCAACAAAATGTTCACTTGCACCAGTTGTGCTAGTAGCTGGTGCAGGACAAATTGTTATGTCCTTATCATCCAGAAATAAATGTTATCTGTGCCCGGCTTCTTTGTAAGTCACAAAAATTGAGGGATGTTTTCCTCATATGATTTTTAGTGCATTCTTGATTAAGTGAATTTTGGAATTAGGCTGCATTGCTACACCTTCATCACATGTGTTGAAAACTTAGTTATAATATCTTTTGCTATGGGAATCCTACATTATCTAGTCCATGGGCAAATTCCTCAGAACCTCTTGTCCTGTTTATTTATGCAATATTCAGACTTCAGTGCAGAGAGAATAGTTGTCTTCAACTTATTTTATTTTTTGTGGTGTTTATCACAAAGGTAATTCCTTAACAAATGCTTTCAAAATGTTTTCAGACTGCCTTTTGAGAGGGAAAGTTGGCAACCTGATTGTGTAGATGTAAAACTCAATATGGCACCCAAAGTGACTAGACACAGTTTTCAGCTTTGTGTCGTCAGTTTTGGAGGCAGGGGGTTATTTCCAGTTTCTAGAACATTCTTTTTGGAAGTTGATTCTGATTCTGCCAAACACAGTACTTAAAAATTGCTGTAAATTCTGAAATTTTTACTTGCATGTTAAATTATTTGTAAATTACTGGAAAAACATACTGTAACCTCCTGGCAAGTGAACTTAATAGAAATTACTTGAGATAAGAGACTTTTTCTCTTTTTTTATGTTATGAGACTTCTTGATGGTAGCATAACAAGAGCTGAGTATAAAAAGAAGTATGGACTAGTGCACCCCAAAATTAATATTCTTTAGCTAGGAAACAAATGCATGAACTTTAAAAAAAAAATAAAAAAATTGTTAGCAGTTCTGATACCACAGTGTTCCTCATCTTTGAGGCAAATTACTCAGTATTCTACAAACAGAACTTCTTAATGAATGTCCTTGAGACACGTGGTAATTTCTTATTTGTGAAATGGTCTCAACAGCTAAGGAACCCTTCTGCATACTGCAGTTGATGAATGGCTGTTGACAGGATGTTTTATCTTGCTAAAGATGATATTATCCAACTTCACAATCTTGCTGACCAAGTTGGAACTGAGCAGTAGTATTCATACTGAAACTAAGTCAGTATTTTTTGCATATACTGTAAGTAATTCATTAGAATAACAACAGTATTACTAGTTTGATTTCATTTTTGTTTAAAAGCCATGTTAGTGTATGTATAATATATAAATCTGTATGGTATTCAATTTTACTTTAAAGTAAGGAAAATATTCTCAGCTTTTGTAATGACTTAGATCTATTTAATATTACAATCTAGGTGTTGCTTTATGGGAAGTGTAGACTTCAGTAATTTAAGTGATTTTTGCATGGGAACTGCGATACATGTGTAGGGATTCATAATTTTTTTAGCTACGCTTTCCTCCTTATGTAGCTAATGTCAAATAGAAGACCTTTACATAAATACTGAACCTTAAGTGAAAATAATCTTTGAAGGAGGCGATGCAGCAAAGTGTAATTTTTTTTCAATATGCAGCTACTTTTTCTGTAGTGTTAGAGGCAGTGCTGAATATGCTACCCTTGCATTGTTACAATTTCTGACAAATAAGGCTAGGTTATCTAATATTTGCCCTCCAAAACAGACAAAACTGTTCAGTCACATTCTCTACCCTCTAGTAATGGTTTTTCAAAGTGAATCAGCGTTTAAACTTGAATGAATTCATGACAGCATCTGCAGCAGACAATAACTTTGCTTATACTTAAATCTTTAAAATCCATTTTGGGAAATGTGAGTGCTAATTGTAGCATTGCTTCTTAAAACAGAGTTGTTTTTAAAAATGGGTGCCATTCAAAACAAATGCCTTTTACATAAAGATGTAAAATAAGTATTTTATGTAAAATAGACTAAGATGAAAGCAATGCTTTTTAAAAGTTCATGTTATAAACTGTGTCCTAACATTTTTTATTATTGTCAAACTTCTTTTATGTGAGAGAACATCATGTAATGTTTCTGTTCTGACTGCGTCAGAAACTTTATAAAAAGGTAACCAACTGCAGTTTTGTATTCTGCAGCACATGTAAAATTGTTCTTCAAGTAGGATGGCCAGAAAATCGAAATTTAAAGATTTCAGTGAGCTTGATGGCTCTAGATTGCTCAAACTTAAAATTTTTGAGATGTGGCAGAAGAAATAGAAGACTGTACTTTATTCTGCAGCCTGTTGTTTCTTGATGGCTTTCATAACATTTATCTTACTATTTTTAATCTCTTTAAAATCAGTTGTTCCAAAAATTCGCTAAGCCTGTGACTTGATGGAAGTCAGAAGTCTTGAATGGATGACTTTTCCATTTGCAATTCGCTCAAAGCTTGTGTTTCACAGCAGTTAAAGCTTTTAAAGTGTGAGATTTTTTTAAATTTCTGAACATTTTTTATTTTATAAAAACCATGTGCAAGTTTCAGTTTTTCTCAGAAAGGGTAACTGTTACATGAGGCAAGATTCCCTCTCTAATATTTTTCATATCTTAAAATATCAGGAAATAGACGCACTTGGGGGCAAGCTTATCCATTTAAAGATGCGTGCAGCAGTTGTAAAAGAGAGGGATGTCATCAAATTTGAAATGAGAATGTATTTATAACCTATTGATAAAGTGGGAAAACCTTACAAATGCTTCCTTTGAAATATTTTATAAGAACAGTGATAGGAATGTGGAAGCCTTATGTCCTTACAGGGTATGCATCAGTGAAGGGCTGAGAATGTTGGTTTCTTCAGTGGTAGATGAAGGGCCAATCTTCAATCTTAATTGGACTTTTGCTTGAATTGCGTGTTTCTAGGTTTTCTCTCCTCCAACAGAAACAACGTTTTGAAATTACCTTGGGTATGTATCCTTTTTTCTGAGCTCTGTTGCGGAGACAGGCTGGACTAAGCCTTCAGCTCCAGGTCTGACTTGGATGTACAATGCAAGGGCATCTAGTCCCCCTCCCACAGGTACCAAATGCTGGCTCCTTTCCCAGTTGGGGGAGATCCATGCTGGCGGTGGACCACAAAGACCTGGGGTGGAGGTACCATGCTAGAATCCCTGTGTAGCACCGTCAGCTGGCACTAAGCTTTTCCTATTACTGTTACTACCTGCATGTCTAATGTAATTACTGATAATGCTGCCTTGAATGTTGTTGATTGTGTCAAACAGAAATAGTCAATGCATTTTTTTCTTATGACTGCTCCTACCAACTCCTATTTGGTGTTTAAGTCAGGAAAAAAAAATCACTTCTGGCATTTACTACTCCTGCCAGAGCATAATATGACGCTCTCTTTCATTGTGTAGTGAGAAAACACTCTTACTGAGCTGCTTACTGTATGCTGTGCATACGAGATTTTTGGATTATGCCTCTCAATTTTGTCTGTCCAAGTACTGTAGTATAAAGAGCATGTTCTCAGATATACTTAATTACTAGGAACAACAAGAGATTTCAGAATACAGCCCTGGAGGTTTAAGAGACTCTAAAATACACTGCACTGTGGAGAACCTTTGGGCTCCAGCTATGACACGTAACAGTCCCGTGAAAGAATTTTCTTTACTTCTTTATACAGATTTGGTTAGAAAAAATTTTATTTCGAAAGCAAGAGATAGTTTTTGTGAAATAATTCTTTTAACAAAGCACAGAAAAAGAATCATTGGTAATAATAGATTTTTTTTTTATAGACTTCATGCATGGAAGAACAAAATTATATTAAAATATTTAATGTTCACTTTTACTACATTAATTCATTAGAAAATTATTTGAGTGTTTCTTGGGTATGTTTTGTGTGAGAGAAATTCATAAAATAAGCTGTAATACTATTTATTTTGAAATACTTAGTTTGCATCTTACACTGATAACTTCGCTATCAATATTAAATTGTACATTTAATTGCATACTTCAGAAAGGTGGCATTATTTTTAATTAGAAATTAGAGAATTTAGCATACTAGCAGTAATTTCAGTGAATTACTGACTTGAGTGAATTTTCAGAGTTTTCATTATAAATAAATTAAACAAAAGGGTGTGTGTGTGTAAACAAGGAATTCTGCTTGTTCCTTAAGTTTCACCAGAGCCGAGAATATTTGAAGAAGACCTTGGGCTGTGAAGTTTTTTAGGGCATGAAAAGACTTTCTTGTTCTGACTCTTTACTTCTTCCATCTGCCTAAGATTATTTTTCCTGTTTCTGTGTCTATACCTTTGAAGCAGACCTGTGACAGAAAAGGTAGAAGTTATGCCAATAAACTGCATTGAGCTGATTTTTGTGATTACAAGTACTTTCTGTGATGTAAGGGGAATTAATGTCAGGGCATGAGATGACGATAGATTTCAAATGCTTCCTACTAGGGTAATGTGTTTGGGGATGTGAGATAGAAGACATCAAACAGCTGCTTTTTTTCCCTGTTTTATGGTCTTAAGGAACAGATTAGGATCTCTCCTGCAGATCTTCCAATTTTTCCATACTGGAAAGCTCCATGCTGGAACAAGATAGGTTACGACATTATTTTATGAAATAAAGGCTTCTGTGTAAAATAAACGATCTATCTTCAGCTTATTATTTGAAGATTTTTGGAAATGAAAAAGTAATTCTTGTCGTTTTTTGTCTTCCGCAGACTGTTGGGAGCTTATGGGGAAGATGGAGTCAAACTCTTGTCACAAGATGCAGTGTTGGAAGTGCTGATTGGATATTAGGAAATTTTTTTCATGCAGTATGTTGTTATGTGTTGGAATAAGTTGACCGTAGAGCCTGTAGAGTGTCTGTCTTTACAGATACTCAAAGCTTGGCTGGTTGTCATCCTGACCAACCTGATCAAAAAGATAACTTCAGCTTTGAAGTTGGCTGTACTTTGAGCGAGACTAGACCAGATAGCCCACCTCCAGATGTCCCTTACAGGTATCTGCAGTTCAAATTTCTAAGTAACAGGATGTGAGGATTCACGTAGGTATTAACTTGTTTTTCTTGTACTTTCCCTTGTTAACATGGGGAAGAATGTCCTTCTTTGTATGAAGCTTAAAGGGCATCTAGCTAACAAAATATTGGTAGAAAAAAGGAAGTTCTGTGTGTATTTGTACTTACAGGGTTGCCACATCAGAGCGTTTTTGGATACATGTGTTTGATCTCTCTCAGACTTTAGAAGTCATCTATTAGCATTTTCTTAGGCGCTTTAGGGAGAAATCAGGGAACTTAAACAGGGCATATTCTATACTGTCAGTTTTAAAGGTCTTGATATAAGCTGACTTTTGGACTATGACCAACCACGCGATGGAGACATGTAGCAAGCTCCTAACGTTTAAATTTGTTTCATACTGATAAGGACCTTAAGTAGTAAATACTCTTGGCAGATTTGAATAGCTAAGCTTGGATAAAGTCACATTAGATTAAAATGAACAATTATCTCTTGAGCTTTATATTACTAAATTTAGTATTGGGCAGTCTACTAATTCTATTGATTATTGGTTTAAAGTAATTCTGTAACAAGCTTTGCTTGAGAGTGGTACTGTGGTACAGATGCTAGTGTGAATAAAGTTTTGAAGGTCACATAATTGTGTGTGACCTTTCAAGCTTATAAAAACAATATTCAAGGAAAAGGTTGGGTTCCCTTTAGAAATAACACTGATGCTAGTAATATGAATTCAGACCTTTTTAGAGTTAACTTTTTCTCCATTGCTTTCATATTACTTGCCTTTCTGGTGAAGCAAGCTTACTTCTGTGTGAAGCAAACTAAGTTGTTTTGCCTAATTCATTGGGGGTGAAGGAAAAAAAAATCCCTGTATTTTTGTTTCCCCTTGTAAATTGTGTTTGTAAGTAAATCTTTATCTGTCCATCTGCAAACATTAATTACTCCTGTCTGAATAATGAAACTTAAGGCAACACAGACCTACTCAATACAGCTGTCTCTGTTTTTAGAGGGCTTCTCAGTGCTTTGCTTTGTGGAGTTAGAATTAAAGTTAAGCTTGTCCAAATTTTGTTATGCAGTTTTGCCCTCCCTTTTGGAGTTGAATATACCTGCAATATGTTTTTTGGTAATCATGCTTGTATACTCAACAGCAGTAGTTTTGGATTTCTTAGGTAGTGGTGGAGATGTCTTTGTTTATTAATGTCCATGATACCAAGAAAAGGGCCCCTTTCTTAAGGAAAATCTGGTGCACTCATAAGCTGCTGTTTGCAACAGCCAAACTTCTTTTGGTTAGTCTATTGTATTGCCACCCCTCATGCGTGCTCCAGAAAATAAAATAAAATTCAGAGGCTCTTTTTCAACATCAGGTTTTTTTCTTGAAGTTATTCTGATAGAGTTACATTGGATTGTGATGCATTTTCTTTAATAATAGCTGAAGATTGTCTTGCTCATCAGCATTTCACGTTAGTCTCAAAATACAGTTGCAGGTGTAGCAGTCTGATCACTTTGCGTATACAGAAGTGATTTGGGGAAGGTATTCTTGTTTTACATTTGCCTGCAAGACAGTGCCTGTAAGAGGAAATAGCCATTCACACAATAGTCACTTCTGGGCAGCGTGGGCTGAAGGGTAGGATAACCCATTGCTAGCCTGTTCCCCTGTCTTTGTGATACCCTAATCTGTTAGGGTAGTGAGAAGACACTTTAAAGAAAGTTCCCTTCTGGATGAGAATGTAATAGAATCATAGAATGGTCGGAGTTGGAAGGGACCTTAAAGATCATCTAGTTCCAACCACCCTGCCCTGGGCAGGGACACCTCCCACTAGACCAGGCTGCTCAAAGCCCCATCCAGCCTGGCCTTGAACACTTCCAGGGATGTAGCCTCCACAACTTCCCTGGGCAACCTGTTCCAGTGCATCACCACCCTCACAGTAAAGAATTTCTTCCTGATATCCAATCTAAATCTACCCTCTTTCAGTTTGAGGCCGTTACCCTGTGTCCTATCATTACACTCCCTGATAAAGAGTTCCTCCCCATCCTTCCTGTAGGCCCTCTTCAGGTACTGGAAGGCTGCTATGAGGTCTCCCCGGAGCCTTCTCTTCTCCAGGCTGAACAACCCCAACTCTTTCGGCCTGTCCTCACAGGAGAGGTGCTCCAGCCCCTGACCATCTTTGTGGCCCTCCTCAGGACCCGTTCCAACAGGTCCATGTCCTTCTTGTGCTGAGGACTCCAAAGCTGGACACAGTACTCTGTAGGTTGTGGGCTGCTCAGGTTGAAGACTAAGTTGGCACTGCCTACTTGGTGTGCCTTGAAGCAGTTCAGAGG
Organism: Larus michahellis; assembly: GCF_964199755.1. Lineage (NCBI taxonomy): Eukaryota > Metazoa > Chordata > Aves > Charadriiformes > Laridae > Larus > Larus michahellis. Next base: position 44,057,987 of record NC_133897.1, on the reverse strand, counting down.
CACCTGGGCATAGGGATAGCTGAGAGGTCAGTGCATTTTGGGTAGGAAGGCAATTTGGTATGGTTGCAGGTTGTTTGAAAACACACGTGGTTTGTTGCTAATTTCAGCTCAGTTTTCCCTAGCTTTTGCTTGTTTCCTTGCAATGTATCTGCTCTCCTCCAAACTTTTCCATTGAAAAAAAAGTTTCAGTCAGACTGCGGTTTTGTAATAGGGGAGAGACTTCTCGTTCCCTTGTTCCACCTCTCCTCCGTGCAGCAGCATGGTCTTTGACTGTGGAAATGATCACACTATTACAAGTGCTAATCTTTGCAGTAGCAGGGAGAATGGTTTAAGATGGGGCTCTTAAAAAAAAAAAAAAAAAAAAAAAAAAAAAAAATTGTTTTTTTTTTTTTTTTTGTTCTTCAGTACAGAAAGCAATGCAGGATTTTTGTCTTAATTTATGGGAGCAGCAAGAGACCAAAATGTGAAAGTTGTTCTGATTTTTCAGGAAGTAAAATCTTGAACAATTTCAGATTTCTGAAATCTTCTAGAAAGTAATCACCTGCAAGGTTTTTTCTGTGCAATGATCAAAACACATGCTTAAAACAGTCTTATTAAGAATATTAAAACAAGCTGATGATACAAAATGCTCTTATTACTAGAAATATGTTTGAGTTTTTCCTAGGAAAAAATAGTTCCTGCAAAAAATTAAACACTGATGCTGAATAAAACTTTCTAACTCTGTATAACTATAGTTTTCACACTTGCTAGTTGAATATATAAAATAAACCAAAAATCCTGTCAGGGATGATAATAGCGTTTGCAGTGAGTGGTGGGTCACTCGCTTGCACCAGGCAGCTTTGAGTGCTGTGTGGTGAGTAATGCAGCTATTTTTGAACCTAGAACTTTTGCTTTCCCTATACATAAGATTATTGTATCACAATGGTATCAATAACGTGACCATTTTTAATGGTACCTAGTAATATTATGTATCAAGGGTATTGATTTATGTTTAGGCATCACATTTGCATTAACTTCTCTGGCAATTGCATTGTGCAGGCTGCCTGGCCGGGGCTGAGTGCTCTTCTTGGAAGAAGCTCACAAAAGAAAAATCTCTCTCTATAAATAGGACTGATGAATGCTTCAACAAATTAATCTGTTTTCCAGTCTTACATGGAAACAGATAGCTTTTAATATGCTTAATTTCAGATTTGGTCATAGTGCTTATCAGTCGACTCTAATTAGAACTAGTGTTGGAAGTCTGTCAAGAACCAGGTTTTGTAATTTGAAAAGCAATCTTCACCAAATTAATTAAATGTTGAACTTACTCATGCATTATTACTGATTTTTGCTTAGTCTTTTTACTCATGTAGCACTGTAAAAATACAGCTTTATAAAAGTTTTGTGTATCTTTTTGGGCTTAGACATTATTTTCTTGGAAAACAACCTTGACATACTACCATACTTTATTACTTTAAAGCTCTGTAATCACCAGAATTTTTCAATATCCTTAATCTAGTGTGTGTATGCTATACACACATACATATGTGCATGTATGTGTACGGTCACAACTCGTGGGGCTTGCTTGCCTTCTATAAATTTGCTGAATTTGCATCTCTCTAAGAGCTGGAAAACCACTTCCTTTTCCTTTTGTTAATGTCAGTCTTCTGTAATAACTCTTCTGCAGTATGAAACAAAGTATCTAGCATTAACCTCCAGGCTTATAGTTAATGTGTCTCTTCCTGAGATTGTTTGTTTAAAAAGGAATTGAAAATGTTATTGTATATGCTAACTCCATTATGGGAGACATGGTACTACTATGTTTGTAACAGTCTGTTGATTGATTTCTTTTGCAAAGTTGTTGATACTAGTATTGCCTTAATGTGAAAGGTCAAAGGAAAAACAAGATGTTGAAAGTATATGTTTTAAAGAGCAGTATGCATTAACTTGAAGATGCACTATCTAAATTTATTAAAAAATTCTAGAATAGAAAAAAACCACTCCAGCCGTCTCTGTAAGTTATTTGATGTTTTGGCATACATTTCCAAATGTATGTTCCTTTTATGCTCCCGAACTGATACTAAACTAATGGTATAGTTGAACACCAGGTTCACCTAAATGTGTCACATGCTACTTGAAGAAATATTGGCAGTTCAATTCAAGCAGTGAGAACTCCTTGCAGACTCTACATTATGGGTAATTTCTTAATGAAAATCTTACACTGAACTAGAAGGTTAAATCTTGCCATTGTAACAAGTATCCTAATGTGGATCCCTGCAAACAAGAGGAATATTGTGTAATTTCTCTGCCTTGCCCTGGTGTTTATCAAGTAGCTTCTTCCAGTGTTACAGGTCAAGCTTGTGTTTCTGCATTACTTGTTTTACAACTGAGTTGGCAGTGGTAATATTAGTTCACTAAAGGTAGTTTTGCCGGCTGCTTTTGGGTTTCTTTTTGTCAAACTCCTTGTCTTTTTGACTAAGACACTAAATTTGTGCAAGAGGCTTGGTTTTGCTTGATGGTTTCCTTTTAACCTTTCTTGAAAAGGCCACAGAGCTGTGTATATTGGCGTTCACGTCCCATTTGGAAAGCAAGGCCGTCGACGGCATAGGCATCGTGGACACAGGCATCACAGAAGAAAAAAAGAAAAAGAAACTGACAGAGAGGATGGCCGAGAATCTCCATCATATGGTAAGAAATCTGTTGTGTGAGTTCTTTGTATCTCTTGAAAATAAACTTGTATTAGTTACTCTGTGCTTAAATGTTGTTTGTTTTGTGCCGTTTCTTTTATTCTCACTGTAATTAATGTCTTTATGTACAAACGTGCAAGGATTTTGTGGTTGTGTTTTATCTAAATCATAAGCTGTTGGACTTCATCCAGGTGTCTGCATGAATGTTCAGCAGCCTGCACTGAATAGCTTATACTAGAGCTTCATAATACTCGCCTGTAGCATAAAAATCTGTGTTATTTAAATTAGATACTTTTTTTCAGATTGTGTAGTCTTGTATTATTCTTCCTCTGTCATTCAAGATTTTTTTAAAGTATGAATAGAGCTGTGAAACAGCATTTGCCATGATAATTTGATCGATGATCTATTAAAATATTCACTTCATCTTTCTTGCTGTCTGTTAGTAAAGGAATTGTACTGCTTCCGAAGTTTTAGTTTTGGATCAGACACCGCCCCCCAGCCCACCCCTTATCCTCTTGATGACTTTGTCATATCATTCTCTGAAATGAAATTACTTGGCGGTACTCTTGGCAGTTTTTCTTCAAGACCTCAAACCCGCGTTGATTCCTAGACTCTGATGAATGGGAAGGTTATGGTGCAGTGTTGCACTTCAGGCATGGACACTGTGCTGTTCACTGTCGCCTTTCTATGTCTAGAACCGTTCTCTACATGGGGCCAGTTCCCTGAAACAAAGGAGTTTTCAAATGGGAATGCTTTGACAAGTCCTCTTTTACCATTCTCCTACAGTTCTTAGTTTCATCAAAACTTCCACACCCAAATACAAATTATTATCATTTGATCTTATGTTTGTAGGTTCTGAAGCAGCAAGTAATATTAAATAGATAGAAATTCACTTCTCTCTTCTGGTCATTTCTGTATCCTGGATACAGAGGATATGGCAGATTCTTGGGATATGTTGATATGTACAGCAGACATACAGTCTGCTGTACGTCTTCACTGATAATGAGTGTTGTTCGTATTGAAGAGCTCATTTCACAATTACGTTATTGGGTGATGAAGTATGCCACAACAGCAATGCAAAAGCAAAATTCAATTTTGAGTGAAGTTTATTAGTAATTCAGATGTTATGTCTGAATCTAAAAGGTGATCATCTTCTGCAGTGGAAGCATACAGTTGTATGTTCAGATCTAGCAGCTGTGAGAGTAATGTTTCGGTGAACAAAGCACAGTTTTTAAAATTGAGGTGTACCTGGATTTTCTATCTCTGACCTTCCATGAGATAACATTGTGAATACTACGTTATTGAACCCTTGTAATTTGAAAGCTCTCCCTTGAGTTGAAACAAGATCTGTGTATAGGTATTAAAAATACAGCTAAAACCATGTGTTTTTATAATTCCTTTTTTTAAAGTTTTGCTCATAGCAGTGAAGCTCACTACTTATATTTGATCAAAAAAGCTAGTTAAATTTTGTTACAAGTTATTACTGAGCCTGTTCCCCTAAGCATTATACCATGAGAAGTTAAAATATTTCCTCAACATTTTAGCTGTGTAGTTTCTGTTTTCCTATGCTAATTTATGTACAGTGCTCCAGCCATGCAATGAGAAAGGTAATAACTTTTTCCATCCAACATAAGCAGCAACAGGCCATTGAAAAATCTGCAGCTTTAAAAATATGAGTACCTGGGTGCCCACTATATAGAGCGGCGGAGGGGGGGGTGCAGGGGGGAGAAAAAAAAGAAAAAAGCCATCTGTATTTAGCATCTTGAATTATTACTAGAGCAACCTATTTATAAGTCAGAGTATTTGTTTCTGTCAACCTATGGGGGGTTTTTGGTTTTGTGATTTCTGACACACACATACACACCCCCCAATTGGTGTCTCTGTGATGATGGTATCATTTATTTTGTTCTCAAAGTGAAAACAAGGTTTCTAGCCCTTTGGTATATTAATTTTTACTTTCTTACTAATTCTGCTGTTGATCTTTATTTTCATATTGTTAATCTGTAGAAGAGCTAAAAATACTTAATTGTGTTACATAAACACAAATTTCCAGATGTTTTGTTTTCAGAAACAATGAAAAATTTTAAAAGGGCCTCCTTTTAAAGAAATGTCCATGTTTCATTTGTTCCTCCTGCCTCTTGAAGGGGATATTGTGCTGCATATTTCTAACTGAGTAGGAGATTTAACTGTTATGTGGTGTTCTTGCATAATAGAAGTATGAATTCTTTTAATTGTTCGGTTTATTCTTTTCTTCAAGACACACCATCCCAACGAGTGCAGTTTATCTTGGGTACTGAAGATGATGATGAACACATTCCCCATGATCTCTTCACTGAAATGGATGAACTTTGCTTCAGGGATGGAGAAGAATATGAATGGAAAGAAACGGCTAGGTATGCTAAATAAAAGTAGATTGTTTAAATGTGTATGTTCTAGTGATTCTGTTTCAAAGAACTGCAAACCAGGTCTAAGTTAGAATTTTCATGAACTATAGGAGTTGTTCACTCAATTCATACTCAGCAAATTAAAACTTCTGTTGTTTTTGTCCAACTCTGAAGAATCAATATGTTTTCTCAAGAGACCCTCCGTCTTACTGGTGCTGTGTTGACTTTCTTAAAGCTGATCATGCCAAGCATTGTGAAAGGGAAACTGTGTTTAGTTATAAATACAGGTGTTCAGCCCTGAAGCACAGTACTTACAATCTCGGAAATCTCTTTGCTCTATTATTGCTGATATATTAGCGTCTATTTTTTTCACTCAAACATAAAGAAAATTGGGTATTTACATATGTTCTTCTTAAGTAGTATTTGATTACTTTTTTTGCAAATTGCATGCATGAACATTAAAGGATGCCACGATTATTTTTGGCCCATGTTGGTTTAGTTGGTTCCTTCTACATATGCATTGTAATAAATTCTGCTGCGTTTGGTACTTCTAATTACCTTATTGCATGTTAGCTTTTGCAGAAGTTCAATTTACAAAATGCACATGAGTCACAATCAAGATCAATTTATAGTTGCGCATATTAGTGTTACCTAGCTCTTAAATGTCTGACTTAGCACCCTAGGAGACTTGAACATTGTATATGGTGTGTTTCAAACAGCTTTCTAATCCTAAGATACCAATGAAACTGAGATATGCAAATCAATTAGCAAGGCACAGTCCCACACTGTTCACAAGAACTCATGAGTCGAACAGGTATTGTTCAAAATAAAAGAAGCAAAGTGGGTGAAAACTAAAACAGTTGAGTGGAGTTAAAAGTCCTGGTAAACATGTTGGAACTGTCAATCAGTTGGGTTGTCTGAGGAAATGAAAGTAGGTATGAGCTGATGAGACTTCCTGTTCCATGTCATGAGAAGTCACAGGGAAGAATGGGATTGCTCGTCTATCTTCCAGGAGAAATCTAAATACGTGTGTGCATTTCAGGTGGCTAAAATTTGAAGAGGATGTTGAAGATGGTGGTGATCGATGGAGCAAGCCTTATGTAGCAACGCTGTCTCTGCACAGTCTCTTTGAACTGCGAAGCTGTATTCTTAATGGGACCGTCATGTTGGACATGAGAGCAAACACACTAGATGAGATAGCAGGTTGCAGCAAAACTTTTTTTTTTTTAAATACTTTATTCCTAAACTTTAATCTATCACTTGAGACACCTTTGGTGGTATCTTTCTATGTTCTTGAAAATACTGTATTGAAGAAATAGGTATGTGCGTGCTTACTGAAGTTTTCTTCATCTCATTGTAAAGAGCTGATCCTACAAACTTCACTTATGAGGTGCCTCACTGGATACGTAGGACCTCCTTTAGTACATGCTTTAGGATGAGGCCCAGAATTTGCCTTTATGCTCTAATCCCTGAACATGTTCTTTGTCTTTGTTTCTACAGATGAAATGTAAATATCTGCCAGAACACTTTAGGATTTATATGTGCAGTTTAGTACCATAATTAATAATCATAACTTGGCTGATGCCATTAGTGCAGTTGATTGTTGCACATCTGCTATTTTTTTCACCTTTTTAAGAGGTGAGCAGAAATAAACTTTGTACATGTTGTTTGACCTACTGTGTTGAGTGTCCTCACTAATCACATGGTCATTTTGGATACTATAAAATTAGCATTGAAGGCTTTTTCATATACGTATATATACCTGCTTAGCCTGAATGCCTTTGAACTATTTTTACATAATTTTCCTGGTATCTCTTGCTACAGGTACCACACAGTGGAATGCCTTCTCAGGAATCATGCTAGGCTTAGGGCTGACCAACATGTATGTGAAGGATGAGGTGTTTTGGCATTAAAAACTTTGGCAGTGCTTGAAACTTTTTTTTTTTGCTTTGTTTTGAAATCTTTGAAATTCACTCAGGAAATTGGTATTCCCTTCGTATTTTCCTGACTTCCTGAGAAAGAGTGTTCAATACAGGGTTTGTAAAAGCAAGATTTTGGTTTTTAATTTATTTTTAATAATGAAATGTAGCAATAATCTTAGTACATAAGAAAAACAGTTATTGCTTAATTCTGTGCAAGCAGCACTCTTTTAGTAGGTATTTTAGTTGGAACTAGGTAGGATGTCTTAAGAGATTGAATTTTTTACAAGTTAATTTTAAGTGTTGTTACAAAGCATGTAGGATAACAATCTCTGGCATACAAATGTATTGTCTTGTTTCACTGAGCCAGGAATACCTGGTTAGGTGTTCTTGATTCTCACTTAAAACAGGAGGGAGAGGGTGGCCGGCTTCCTTCTGAGAAGCAAAACAAAAGGCGTGTTGCCAATAATCCCAGAAAGAAGCTGCACTGTACTGATAGAGACTTCGCTGCATATAATTTTGTCTGTAAGGTGGTGTTCCAAGCCATAATCTTTTTCATTGTGAAAGTTCTGTGTAATTGCAGTTTAGCAAGACAGTTAGGTTCTTGATACATCAGTTAAGACTGGGAAATTAGATTTTAGAAGTTTTGTCACATAGGTTCATGTTGATTTGTGAGTGGGTTTTTTGGGTTTGTTTTTTTTTTTTTTAATTAAAAAAAAAAAGCTAAAAAATCACAGCAGGTTTTCCCAGACATGCAGGCTTTCTTTCCTGTTGTGAGCACTCATGAGAATCGAAACTTGATCATGTTTGACAGCTGATTAATTAGTTTTTAGATGATGTGACTAGCTTTTGTTTTACACTTCCTCTTCTACAGCATGTGAATTGCATGAAGTTTGGTAGAGAGCCTCAGGAATTTAGAGCATCTGAAGGTGACAGAGGAGTTAGGGAATTCATCTCGTCCTGTAATAACTTTCACTTTGGTATAGTTGTATACTTTTGAAAAAGGGAACACCAGGTTAAGACTGTCTTAAGTCCATCGTGTTTCTGTCTCTATGTGTTCACTTCTAGTGAAGGATTGTTGAATACATAGATAATTTTTTTTTTTTGAAAGGGGGTAGCCGTTGAAAGTTGAAGTAAATGACAATAAGTTATAAAATATTAAGTAACTTATTTCTTAAAATGATGCTACTAATAAATTCTGACTTTTGGAGCCGCATGTTGTGCTTTCCTTATTCTCACATTTGCTTGTTTAGTGACATCTTTGAAAATTTCCTGTGGATTCTTGAAGATGACTTTGCTAAAGAAAAGACTTTTTTTTTTAAAATAGATTTCATTTTTTTCTTATTATTTGGTGCAACTGAAGTGTTTGAGTGTGGTGAAGGAGAGATTTGGTTGCTATACATATAATTTTCCTTTTTGTTGTTGTTATTATGTAGATATGGTTTTGGACAACATGATTGCCTCTGGCCAGCTTGATGAATCCATAAGAGAGAATGTGAGAGAGGCTCTTCTAAAAAGGCACCATCATCAGAATGAGAAAAAATTCAGCAATCGGATTCCCCTGGTTCGGTCTTTTGCAGATATAGGCAAGAAACATTCTGACCCTCACTTGCTTGAACGAAATGGTGAGATAAGTTGTAGCATCCAGTTTGTTCTAACCTGTTAAGTAATGTTCTCACTGGGAGATGAAGGAAAATTCAGCTGATAATAGCAGATAAGTGTTTCCTTCTTGATAAGCAAAGAACTAATGATAAGTGTGTGCTATGTGTAGCTATAGATGATGTTTCTGTGTATTTTTGAATTTACTCAAATGTTCTACTTGTGCCTGCATACATCGCATGCGTTATTGTTTTGAAGTATAGAAATAGACCTACATTGTTTCTAATGGTTTTTAGGATATGCTCGAATAAAATGTGTAATGTTTGAGGAATTTCAGCATCGTGGCATAGCTTTATATGTTTGTCAGATGGATCCTGCTTGCTTATTCAGTCTTTATACTAGAGATTTACTTTGTGGTAATGTCATGAGTTCAGTGATGCTGACAATTACTGTGTGTTAATCCAGGGTTGTTATGTTAATATGACCAGAAAAAGTTCACTATGCTAATAGTGAAGAAATTACTCTTAGCCAGGACACTGTTTATTTTTACCTTGCTTTGTAGAGAAGGATCTAACGGGGCTGGGTTGGGGGGAAGGGGGGAGGGGCACCAAACCCAAGAAAGATATTTGCGATATTTTTATAGGCTGTACCACATCTTTTATTGAACCAGTTCCTGAAAATATTCTGGAATATCAATACATTTTACTAGAGACATCCAGTTCCAAAGTCCAAATAGCAATACATACTGCAGAGCAGCATATTTTATTCTTGTATTTCTTACGACCTTTATTTTTGTCTCCGTTCTTTATGTTTTCTTTTGCCTTGCATTAACTAAGACATGTTTTTTGGTTTAGTGAAAACTTAGTACTCATTTCACGACTCACTCCTTTAAGTGAAGTTCTTTTCCTGTCTTGAAAGATACCTCATTGCTTAGAACATGTTTTACTTAAGTGCTTGTTGGGAGCTCTCACTTTGAGAGCGTACTTGGAGTATGCTCCAGCAAATGTCCAAGCTTGCTGGTACTTTTTGTTAGCTAGTGAATATATAATGCATGCTTAAATATTTCCCTGATAGTTCCAGAATTATTTGTTCTAGAATGAAAATACAGATAATTCCTATAAGAGCATAATTTCTTCAATAACTTCTGACTTCCCCGTTTTGTTCGGTATACGTGAAAATTTCACATATAAACTTGGTTTTGCCCATCCTTGAACACTTGTATCCCCAGTTCTAATTCTGAGAATTTTGTATTCAAGGTCTCTTGCTTGTCAGTTACTTCTTCTGTATCACTTCCATTTTCCAGTGCATTTTATTCTTAATAGTATTCCTACAACAGAATATGGGATACATGCTGAAATAAGAAACCAGTATAACATGATGAACTCTTTGCTGGTGTATACAGATTTACTTTTTTTTTTTTAATAATGCTATGATTACCCTCTAATAAACCGGTAAACCAAACACACATATGTGCATCATACTTTTTAGGCTCCTTTTTAGGCTGGGGACATATCATGTTCATGATTCATCACAGATATACTGACAGAAGTCTAGTTATTACTGTAGTGATTAATATAGACAAAATCAACCAGTTTGCTTTATTGTTCCTCATGTCTTTACTGCACTGCAGTTTTAATAGTTAATCTTTTGAGGCTTTCTTTCTTAATGTAAATCAAGTTTGTATCTGTAGGATCCGCTCTTCCATTGTTGGGGGGGGCAGGCGGGGAGGAAATGCATGTGGCCTTTACCTCGGCATACTTTCTGCGCCTCCTTGTAAATTTTTCTAGGGTCGTTCAGCGTATTGGTCTCTGTAAGGCCTAGTATAGGTGTGAGACTAAATATGCCTAGTTTGCTGTTTCCTTGCTTGATGGCATGGTACGTGAAAACAGCATGTTTTTAATTTCAGGGATTGTAGGAGAAGTAAGCTGAAGGAAGAACTGAAATCCATTACAAACTGAAATCTGAGGGCACCATGCTAAGACTATGTTAGTGGGACACTGAAACTGGATAGGGCAAGGAAAGTAACAATGGATTTTTGAGAAACACGTTTTGTTTTAGGCACAGCAAGAAGAAATGGAGAAGGGACTATAATCTCATCCATGTGCCCTCTTCAGTATTTTGAGACTACAGCTGTCTAGGAAACTTCTTATTAAAACAAGACTTTTATTGGAAGACAGCTGCATTTAACATGATTAGATATGTTTGATCATGTTCGTTTGGAATATTTTAATTTTAGAAATTAACTGTTCTTGGTATATAACGGATGCAGTTAACTGTGAAGTCTTGTAATGTTTTGGCTGCTAATGATTTTTTTTTAAATGTATTTTTTTGGATGGCCTTAAAGCTGTGCAATTGGGAATGAGAAATTCTTCTAGGAAAATTTATGAGTCAGTTTCAAGAGACACAATTTTTTGTTGTTGTTATATTAACAGATCTTACTGATTTTAAGATAGTATCTTCTCCCACATATCTTTGGCGTTTTAATTAGACTTATCGGTAATTTCTGACTTTTCTAATGTTTGAAATCAGATTTACTCTTACCATACTTGCATGGGTATGACACTTGGCCTGTAAAGCTTGCAGTTTACTGTGTAAATTGTTAATGGGTATTGGTTTCTGGTTTTTTAGTGTATCCCTGTTGTAAGCCTCATGGTGTTTCATTTGTTTTATCTCAGGGGAAGGCCTTTCAGCCTCCCGCCACTCTTTGCGAACAGGTCTCTCTGCCTCAAATATTTCCCTGAGAGGAGAAAACCGTTTGTCAGTTCTTCTCAATTACCTTCTTCCTTCTTCAAGAGCTGGAACCCCGGCAGCCTCAAGGTGTACAACCCCTATAACTACCCCTCAAAACACACCACCCTCCAGTCCTACCTGCAGCCACTCGCCAACCACAGGTGCCCAGCCAAGTCCACTTCAGGGCAAGGAATTGCTGGTGTCGCCTACCAGTGATGATATTCCTTCAGTAATAATCCACCCACCTGAGGAGGACTTAGAAGTGCAGGAAAGCCAGGAAAAGAAGACAGAGGAAAATATTGTCAAAACACCAGGCAACTATCAAAATTTAAGCTGTCCATGTGTGATGCTCTCTGGATCTGGATCACTTGCATTGCAATGTTGTGGCACATAACTTGGGCACCAAGGAATACGATAACTGTTACTTCTGCCTGCATGTTTTATTTCTTCTCAGTTGTGACTGTTTTCTTGTTCGGCTTTTTTAACTTTTTAGCTTTTAACTAAAACCAGCAAAAAAATTCTTTAATTAACCTTCGTTTGCGTAATGAAAAAGGAATATGGTTGTAAATTATAATATATAAGCAAAATGTCAAAAATGGTGGCCTTTTCCTTTCACTCACCTACAGTTCATGTCAGATTTTGCTTTGTTGTTTTTGTCAGTGGTTGAGTTAATATTTTAAACCAGTGTTTGATATCCTGACATAGCTACAGCTGAAGACATAGTGAAGTATTAGAGATGAATATGAAAAGAATTAGGAAGAATGCAATTATCAGTGGTGCTTGTAGTTTAGTTGTATCATGAAGTGTTTAAGCAGTTTTATTTTTGCTTTTGTGCTTTTAAAACACAGGGCCATTAAAACCAGTAGAGTAGTTTATGATGGAACTGGCAGGTTCAGTTCACGTACGGTTTCCAGATAGCACACTGCTTTAGTATCAGTCACATCATACTGCTTGTTGTGTTTGACTTGCAAACTAGGTAGTTAAGAGTTTATAATTGTAGGTCAGAGCTCAGCAGTTTAACTTGTTGTCTTGCAAAACTCTTTTTCTTTACTTGTAAAAAGGTAAAAAGGTATGTACATCTATAGATAAGTTGAGAGAAAGGATGGAAAGTTCTGAAGGTTTCTTTAATAGATTTTAGTAAACGTTTCATAACTTGTGCAGTCTGCATACATACTGTTATACTTGCTTTACTTTTGCAAAAATTATCACCTATTTAAAGACTTCAGGATTCTTCTAGATAGATGATGTTTTTAAAGGGATCACCTTTCTCTTTAGCCTTCAGGCTCCTCCTGCCCGAAGAAGAAATTCTCCTGCCCAGAAATTTCTCTTGCCAAAATCTAACTTGCAGGTTTATCTGCTTTATGCCTATGTGTATGGGGGGGGGGAAGCCTCAGTGAGGCTTTTCTTGTTTTCCTTCGTCACTTGTTTAATAAGTAAGAGCAGCCTGTTACATAGAGCAGTGTAAATATGCTGACAGAGAAAAGGCTGTGGTTATCTGCCTTGTCACATTTTGCACCTAAGTCACTAAAAAGGAAAGAGCAAACTGTTGTAGGCTGTCATCTTGAGTTGGAGTAGGGGCACCATCCTTACTTAGATTCAGAAAAGCAAACAAAAAACTTTCTCTGACTTCCTTATGGGGAATTAAGAGGATTCACATGAAGATCATTCTCGCTCATGGGTGATCTTTCAAAGGTAATTAAAAACCAGAAGTAAAATAACAGCTGTAATTGGTTTTCCAGTTCTCATTTTTCTACTCATCTGACAGGAATGCCAGACCCAAGGACTTTAGAACCGAAGAGAAGGCAAACAAATGAAGATCAAGTACTTGATGCTATTATTATCACTAATAAAGCTTTCGACCAGAATCTCCAAGTCATGTTCAGATTGCTTTTGTGCCTCAAGGGGATGTTTCTCATAAAAGAAAAATCTGAGATGATTTCCCAGTTAATCCATAAATAAAAGTCTTTCCAGAGAAAGATGAACACCAGTAATGATGGAAGACACTTTTGTTTTCTGGGTTTTTTTCCCCCTTTTTAATTCAAGAAATCATCTGACCACAGAAAGACAAATTTTCCTTAGAGATGCCTTTGAAGACATTCTCAGACTATGACCTCAGGGCTGCAACTGGACTAGTCTCTGTCTTAGGAGACAGGCTCAGAAGGGAACCCTGAAGAGGAAGTCATCTTCCTTGTATTAAATAATAAAAAAAAAAAAAAACACAAACCAAAACAAACTTCTTAGTCCGTTCCACTATATATTATGGTCTGTATTACCACTCTAGTAATTCAGAATATTGCAACCTGAATACTTTTTCCATGTCTGTATGATTGAGTTGAGTTTGCCTCCTCTGAGCTTGAGGAACTGTGTTAATTTTCTAATAGGTGGCTTTCTTCTGTTTAGCGTTCATCTGTCCTTGGCCTTAAGCTATTCAGACTTTATTTTTTAGTCTTTAGCTGGAAGGTTACTGAACTTAACATGAATTACTGTAAAAGGAGAAGAGGTACGCGCTTTCGGTCTATCACTTACTTTCTGTCAGCCAGTCATCTGTTCATAGTAAGTCAATCAGGCAAAGGGTTCTCTTTAACAATTTTTTTTTCTTTTGTCATCAGTTGAAAAACAGCTTTTGTTTTCTCATCTTTGAAACTGTTGAATAATGAATTCCATAGGTAGAGCTGGGAAGAAAGCTGTGTCACAGCTAAAGATGAGCACTGTTAATTCATCAGCATCATTAAGCTTTTTTAATATCCGAGATCAACAGCAAAGCAGCCTGGTTTAAGGGGTCTTTTGGTTCACTGATAAATATACTTTAAAACTGAGGAAAATAATATTTATAACAGCTTTGCTCTTACATTAATTACTTACTGAAAATATTAATTCAGAAAGGTTTACATATTTGCCTTCTAGGAGTAATTTTTTTTTCCCACATTAAGGCTGCATTGGAATTTATTTTTAAAAATTGGTTTTAATTTCCTCAAATACAAATGTGGTCTGACTTTTTATTTGGAAGTTGCGTATTTCATAAATTTTGCCTATATAAACATAATTATATTGGAATAGTCACGTTTGGGTGTTGAACTCATCTTAATTTCTAATTCTTATTTCTAATGTGTAGGTTAGATGAGATTTTTGTGATCTCAGTATTAAACTAAGTGTAGTCGGCTAGAAAATGCACATGATCTTTAGTCAAGGTGTAGCTATGAATATTTTAAGTCATCTGATGAGGTATTAATCCAAATTTACTCAAGACTTAGTCCACAGTTGTCTTTTGAAAGAGGCAGGTGGTATATCTGCCTCACAACATCAAGAAGAGTACTGTTTATTTTTAATGATCCCCTTGGTAGCTTGGTAAGATCAGAAGAATTCCTGTGCCTCACAGTCTGGAAAAACTACGAGGTAGTCTTTCAGCAGTAGCCTCTTCGTTTGTATCTACTGAATTGGAGAAGAGAAGGAAATAAGTTCTTTTATTAGTGTGAGATGTGAGTGAAAGTGTTTTGCTATTGGAGAATTTTTTATTCTGAGTTTCCCTGCAAATGTCAGATTGGTTGAGATGCATAATGAAATGCAGTAGCATATGGAAATGCTTGCTCGGGTCAGAAATCCTGTAAGCAGTACTGTCATGTGAGTGCAGCAGTCTGTCCAACTGCGAGACCAACGGAAAGGAAAACTATTTACACATGGTTTAGGATCAGATAAATGTTCCTGTGTGAGTGCCAAGACTTGTGGACCTTAACTGTGACTGGTTGGGGAAATTTTGAAGGCAAACCTTTTAGAAGAATCAGTGTCACTTCAGCACTTACATAATAAATTAGTGTTTGCTAGTATGTAGAATCTTTATTTTCTATTCTCCACCTTGGTTGTCTCTCCACTCTTTGTTCTATTCTCTGCTTGCTTTTGCTCACATGGTGAAAAGTGCAAAATGATGCGTTATTGCTTGTCTTTATCAGTCATGCACATCTTCAGCTACCTTTATTTTTACGTAGGGGTGTGAAAAAAGTGTATATGTATAAACTTCTAGATTATGGTCGTCCTCTGCAACAGCTGTTTAATATTTCTGTTCTCTTTCTAGTCCTACAAACACATTTTAACATCAACTCTTATGCAGTTAAATACTTTGAACAGCTTACTTCACAGGTGGTTGATCGCTGTTCGTTATTCTTGTGAATAATGCATACATCTTAGCAGAAGGGTAGAATGTGATTTTTTTTTTTTTTGTCTAGCTAACTGAATGTAGCATTTATAGTACTAGCCAATTACTTGTGCATGTTAGGATTCACACGGGAAATTACAGCTTATTAACTTCATTTGGTTTTTGCTTCAGGAAAAACTACCCACACCACTTATATCCCTATGAACTGTAAGAATGAAAATTAATGGTAAAGGCTCGGACCTGCATGTTTTTCAATGATACGATGACTCTTTGAAAGAGTTTTTTGAAAATAAATTTGGGGATCAAATAAAGTGAATTCATTTGTCATTTGAAATGCACAAAAATGTTACAGTGCTAAATTATAAACATGGAGGGATGCAAGTAGTTATGTAGCAGTAGTTGTGCTAGAACAGTAGCCAAAAGGTAGCCAGTGAGGACTTCAGCTTTATCTCGACTAGAGTGATGCTTGACCTAAATACAAACTTTCTGCAAGTAATATAAAGTTTAGACTTCAGTCTTTGTCTAGATACGGTTTTGAAAGCATGTTAAAAGCATGTTTTATCACCACATCTGAAAGGTCTAGTGTAGACAAGCAAGGCCAAATGCACTTCTAGTGTGTGTTTAAACTGAACAAGTAAAAGCTCTGTAATGCAAAAGATGGGATTGGGCTTGGTTATGCATGCCTAGGCCAGCTTTTAAATGATAATTGGGTAGGGGTAACCATGGTGCAACATGGAATTCAGTGTGTTGTGAACACCTGGGTTATTTGCCTTTTGCATCTTTCACTGAACCTGCAATTCAGTGTTGCTAGCAGCGTAGCAAGCTACACAAAATGGTTTTATGTTGGTGCAGATGTTATAAGGAAGCTGTACGTTTAACTTGGATAACTTCATTGTCCATGCCTCTTTAGCTAATGTGGTAGAGAGAGCATTTCATATGGTAACATCTGCTCAGAACGAGACTTGGAGCTTTGGTCTGCTGATTGAAATTAGGGTTTGCAAGCTGTCTGTCCTTCATGTCATACACTATTTGCTCGTACAGGTTAGTTAACTACTAGGGTATCATTCCTTGTAGCTGTAGCCTGAGGCTTGCCGAGGCTTTTTACAATTGAATTAACTGCTGCACAGCAGACTAGATAGCAGAGGTGTTTGCTTTTGGTGTTTGAGGACTTCTAAATATAGCGAAGATGCTATCTACTAACTACTAGAGCGGTTACGATTAAAATCTCAACAGTTGTTATTTTTTCTGCAATTAAAGTAACTCTTGTTTTCTGGTGACTGTTCTGCAAATGGCCATCATTTGGGCAATATTTAAGTTTTTTAATTATGTCATTATTTTGACAACACAACGACTTGTTAATGTTGCATTTATGATACTAATGTAGGGCACTCTTACTGAATGACTTGCACATTTGCTTTAAGCAAGCTGCCACATTGAGTTTTGGTAGTGTCTCATACTCACTTAACTTCATACACAATTTTGAACTTGTCTCCTTTGTTTTAATTTAGGGCTATTAGCATCTCCACAGTCAGCGCCTGGAAATCTAGACACTGGGAAAAGTGGAGACGTTAAAGGTACTGGGACAGGAGGCAGCAGAGAAAACAGCACGGTTGATTTCAGCAAGGTAAATAACATTAAGTACCTTAATATTTAGCACAAAATAACTATGGTGGTTGTAACTTCCCTCTTAGTTACAACTAAGACACATATAGATACACATCTGTACGAGCGTATGCAAGACACATGTACTAAGACATAACTTTTATGTGCAAGTGTCAGAATATGGCATAGGCTAACTTTTCCCAGTGGGACTGAATTTTCCATGTTGTTTGATGATCTTTTCAGTATTTGGTAACTTCAGGAGTGCAGCCGCTGTACTTCTCATGCAGAGGGAGATATTTTCAGATCCGCTATAAAAACTCTTATGAAAACAATTCTGTAGATGGTGTTGCAACATTTTTTTTCTAGAATGGATTTTTTTAAGAGGGCTTTTAAAAGGGATTTACTTTATATGTTTTATGGGTTTGCTGTACAAAAGTTATTGTACATCTTAAGCATTAGGAATGTATAATACCAGTTTCTGAGGGAAATATTGTGTAATACTGTAAATCCCTTGTATTTCTTTCATAATTTAAATTTGCTGGGCAAGGTCTATTACGGCTTTTACTATAAAGCTCAGTCTGTAGTGTCATCTGTACTGTGGAACACTGTAAGAAAATTGGTTTGACAAGTTAAATAATTATGCTTAAGGAAAGCTAACTTACACTGTAGTTCTCACTAATCATGGCAGGTGCCATATATTCCTGCTGCTCTGTCACAGTTTTTATGTTTTTGCTTGGCCCGTCCTTCTGTACACCTGCCTTGTCTCCTGTTGGGCAGGAGTCAGCCTCCTGGCACTGTAGTTGTGGCACACTTGGTGTGGGACTCAAGAGGCCATCTGTAAGTTCTCTAGATAGCAATGTAACTGGTGCTTGTGTGTGTGTGTATGTGAACACAGAGTTCATGTGCTGTACCATTTTCTAATGCTCTTCTGCAATTACGTACAGAAACGAATGTTAAGATTTTCAGCCATTATATTCTCTATGGATGAAAACATAAACATACAAATTACTTTTCAAAATTATGTCATATTTGAAATATGCAGCTGTGAAATAACTAATTCCATTCTAGAAACCATGTGTAATTACATGAACTCTCCTTAGTTAATTGTGCATAGGTTTTGTGAAGTTATGTCCTATGACGGAATGTTTGTTGTGATAAGTAATATTAGAAAGGTGGTTATGCGGTTTGGAGTCTTCTAGAGTATAGTAGGTGGTAGTAATTCTGACTTTTAGAAGACAGTTTATTATTAGTTGACTGGCTGGCTGATATTTTCTACATATGTTTGTCTTTTCTGTACTGTGGGGTATTTAATTTGCTTTTTTATTTTTCTTTGTAGCATAAATATCTAGTAAATACTTATAAAATTACAATTCTGTTATAGAATTTCTGCTAGCAAACGTAAGGGAATAAACACTTGTTTCATCTTTGTATGAATAGGTTGATATGAACTTCATGAGGAAAATACCTTCAGGAGCAGAAGCATCAAATGTGTTAGTGGGAGAAGTAGATTTTTTAGAAAGACCTATTATTGCTTTTGTGAGGCTCTCCCCTGCTGTGCTTCTCTCAGGTCTCACAGAGGTTCCGGTTCCTACACGGTAAATACATGCCTGGAAAGTCTGGCTTTACTTATACAATAAGATAATAATATTTAAGATTTCAAATAGTTGTAAATTTTTATACATGCTCTATTAAGCTCAAGAAATGTAGACTTTTGTTTAACGTGATGCCAGTCACTTGCTGCAATATTTGAAGGAATGAGATCTGCTATAAAATTCTCTGAATGCTTTAAATACGTGTAATGATGCTGTCTTAAGTAACTGTCGAAGTTGAAACTTATACCTGACCTGGAGTAAAAGCAATGAGTCTTCCAAGTTTGTGTTGCCATTTCAAGGAGGGGCATGAAGGTTGTTATGGTTCCCTTCAGCACAACACAGCCTGACAGTGGGGAAGAATCTGAACCTCTGCTTTTTATATAAAAATATGCTGTGTATGAATAACCTAGGTGGTGGAAAAAATTTACTTTTCTTAATTATATGCCCAGATCTACATGATTGACACTGGGGTAACCAATCTGCAGCCGTTGAATCGGTTTTCCAATGCAATATGCCATCCAGCCGGGTGCACCCATCCCCCCAAAGTCATGGGTCTCACCAGTATACTGTGGGTGTATTTACCACAGATGATCAAAATGTCAAAATGCAGGTCCCATGATGCAGATAGTAGGTCATTTAATCAGTCGTCATGGATAACATTTCATTTTCTGTGCACATTGATGTATTGGGCTGTTCTGTGGTGTTTGACATAAATTTGTATATTTATGTTTTTTGGTGTTTTGTTTTTTTTTTTTTTTAAATGTTTTATAGGTGATCAAGGTGCCTGTTTATCTTTGTAACTTTTATATACTCTAATGAAAGACAAAAATAATTCTGGTAGTGTTCTTATAAATAGATGTGAGAATTTTCAGAGGGTAGTTGACGTTAATGCTCATATCGTTTCTTGGGAAATTTCCAAATTTCTGCAAATGGATTATGGTATTAACGTAGCTAAAATTATCCTGTCCTGAATTTTGCAGAATGGTGTACACTTGCAGATTTGGAATAACATACTTGATTCTGAAGATGGAATCTCAGTTTCAGTTAGGGTAGTTAACTTGCAAAGGAAAAATAACATGGAGCTTTTCTGTAGTGCGATGTGAAAGAAGGCACTACTTTTTTCAAATGTGTTGTACTTAAGAACTTCATTTTCATGGAGTATAGGAAGAAGGTTGTGAAAAGAATTACTGAGGTTGACTCTTCGGTTTGTATCCTTTTGAACTTATAAGATACTAGTCCTGTTCAAGTTTGGCTTGTTTTTGTATTTTTTACAAAAAAAAGTGTGATAACTATTATTGTGATTGGAATAACATATGCTGTGACCCGCCCCCAGATTGGGTTCCCTTCCCAAAATGACACTTTGACTTTCTTAGGTGTTCAAAATGCAGGTTCCCTTCTTTTCCAGTGGCACAGGACGAGGATATGCCTATATAAATACGTCCAGTGTGTCGCTTGAGGTGTATGTGTGCATCTGCTGTGTGATGTACCCAGTTACTGCAAGTGAGAGGGGGTTTAATTCCTGTAAGAGGTGATCATCAGGGAGGCTAGAACAGGTCATAAAGCTCCAAGGCCCTAAGGGATCTTTGCCAGTGGGAATGTCGGTAAGGCATATAATCTGGAGGAAATAGTCATTGAGCTCTAGCCTGTGGATTTCTACTGCGTTTATGACACTGTAAGGAGTTGAAAAATTAGGCTTAACTAAGATGATTTCAGAGCAGTTTCGGTTCAGGATTCGAGTCCCTTCCAGTAACGATTTTGAGGCAAGTCTTTTCTTAGTCTTGCAGCAGTCTTTAAGATTTGAAATGGTGAAGAAGGTATACTTACTTCACAACTAAATTTTCTTTAAAAATTAGTTTGAAAGAACCCTCTGAGTATATTCCAATGAGTCAGCTGAATTCATCTCGATTGCTTTCTCCACAGCTTTTTGTTTTTATTGCTGGGACCAGCAGGAAAAGCTCCACAGTACCATGAAATTGGAAGATCAATAGCAACACTTATGACAGATGACGTGAGTGATGTATTTTACAGAAGTCTAGAATAATGTATTTACTGACTGTTTTCAATAAATGTACTCCAGAGTGACAGATTAAAAAAAAACAAAACAACAAAACAAAACAAACACACCCCAAACTGGTTAAATGAAGAACTGGAAACTTATTTCTTTTGTTAGTGAACTAGATAATGGTAAATTAACTTTTCCCCTTGTCTTTCTTGAAAAAATTCTAAATGTATTTCTGAAAAAAATGTTTTAGCTTTGGTGTATAGATTTCATTTTTGTATTCAATTAGGAAATAGAACCATTAAATAGAACTGCATCTGACATGAATAACTGTACGTCAAAAAGGACACAACAAACTGCGTAAGTGTTGAGGACAGAAAGCTTAAGAACGCGTGTGAATCATCACATTTTTTTATTTTTTTTTATTAAAGCGAGGTAAAATAACTAAAATTAGAATTTTACTAGGCATTTGAAGTCATACGCTTAGAGCCATGGTGGATGGTTTTAAAGAGCACAGGGGAATCTGCACTTTTAAAGACTGAGTGAAATTAGGATGTTTTAATGTTAACTTTGCATTGAGCGCCACCTACTGAATTGCTGGTAATTATTATGGTTACCTGATAGAAATTCTAATATTTCTTTTTATTTTAAAGTTTGGAAATGTAAACCAGAAATTTGTGTGCTTTTTAAGAAGTCTTTTAAAATTAATTAAGCTAGAGGTAAACAAATGAAGTTCTTATTCTTAATATAACCTTCAAACCAAAAAGCAAGTTTATTTAAAGTATTTTTGTTCTGATTTAGCACAGCATATGGGCACAGTGACTGTGGGGCAGAATTATTCAGGCAATAGTACATGAACTTGATTTACTGAATTGAATATTGAAGATTAATTTTTAAATTAAAAATCTAGAAATCAACTCAATATTCCTTTTGAGTTTGGAGATAAAACTTCCTTATTTTATATTCCATAGGGGGATGCATACAAGTAGTTTTTAATGCAAAAGTGTGCAAGTATAGTAAAAGCCTAACTTCTGAGTACCTTTAAAAAATTTCCCATGCCTTTTAAAAAATAATGTAGTGTTCCTTGAAATCAATTCCTCTTTAAAAAAAAAAAAAAAAAAGAATGTTGGGTACTTTTCTTCTTCTAGGTATTCCATGATGTTGCCTATAAAGCAAAAGACCGAAATGATTTGTTGTCAGGAATTGATGAATTTTTAGACCAAGTGACAGTCTTGCCTCCAGGAGAATGGGATCCGTCTATACGAATTGAGCCACCAAAAAGTGTTCCTTCCCAGGTAAAAGAAAAAGAAAAAAAGTCCATTAGAGACCTCACATGATTTTTACTTCGAAAATGCCATTTCCTAATGCAAATAAATCGTGTGCGGAGTATAAACTTCAATAAAGCATTAGGAAACCCCACACATTTGTTTGGAAGAAAAAGTAGTTTCCTTTTGTAATACTGAAATGAGTTCATGTGGGATGTAGGAGAATTGGTCTGAAACTGTACCCTAGTTCCTATTGTAAATTTTATTATTCTAACAATGATCAGCAAGACTATTGTAATTCATATAAAAATGTATGTTTGCATACAACATTGAAATGTTTTCATGTATATCGGCTAACATGTAATGTTCACAGAATGTTTATGAAATAGGTAAAAATGGATCATATTGCTCAGTTGCAATAGAAGCTTAGAATGGGATCCAAGGGGGAAGCTGGACCTTAGGAGAGACTCTGATTTCTTCCCTTTCCCCCTCTTTGCAACTGAGATTCCTGCTGCCAGGATCAAAAGTGGGAGTAGAGCCCAGTGCTCTTGGTTCAGAAGGTTGGCGTTGTGGTGGTTTGGGAAGTGGGTGGAATGGAGGGGTGACAGCAGTGCAGCTTATTCATGAATAGCCTGAGGCTACTTCTTAAATAGTTTCCAAAATGAGCAGGGCTCAGGGGTTTTTGGAAAGCAAGCTCAGCTGAGAAATTTATGAGGAGCTGGTGAGCAGCTTGCTCAATAAGGGAATGACTTCTCATTTTTATTGGAATGACTTCTCATTTATACTTCAACTAAATACGGAGTGTGTCATCAAGTGAGGTCAGTTTCTGTTAGAAGCGAGAGGCTTCTGCTCTGGAAATGATTGAGGAAAAAAAGTATTTAAAAATATCTAGACCTCATGGTTGAAATTCTACCGTGTCTTAAGATAGGTTTTGTTTCATCATGTCTCAGGGACATATTTCTTGTAGAAAGAGGGGAGATTAATATTGTTGTGCAAGGTGCTAATAAGATCTTTTTTGGGATGACTGGTTCTAGTCATCTTCACTCAACAAAAGATTAATTTGGCAAATGGAGGACTGCTGATAAGCTGGGAGCATGAAAAAGGTTTGGAAGGTGTAGAGTCTCTGCCTGCTGTCTTTGAATTATGCTTTTTAGTGTAGAGGCAGTTTCAAAGTACGAGCATTTTTTCTTTTTCTTTTTCTTTTTCTTTTTTTTTTTTGTCCTGTAGGAGAAAAGGAAGGTACCTAAATTTCCAAATGGATCTACTCCTACAGGAGAGACTCTCAAAGAAGAAGGCCATCATGCTGGACCTGAACTTGAGAGAACTGGAAGGTGTGTTCACTTCCCTAAATACTAGCTACCATAATGAAATAAAAGTGATAAATCTCCACAGTTTTTAATGATGACATTTGAACATAAAAAATCATGGTAGAAGTGTCAGAGCACATCCTTTTTCCTTTTCAAGTGTTGGATTCTTGCCTATAAATGCCAGTCTGCTTAAAGCATTTTCAAGCCTGTGGCAATGTTTCTCAACACATTTGCAAGGGATTTCATACAAGATGCTGCCTAATTTAACTAACTGAATTTTAAGAGTTGGGTTTTAATTTTTAATTGTCAGGAGCATGCAATTATTGTAATTATAGCAGGAATATACAATTTTCAGTATTGGGCTATGTACTAAAAATTTCCATTAATGCAAATCTGTTTTATTAAACATGTATGACATGGAGCAACAAGGAATATAAAGTGGCAAAAAATACTTTGGTATTGGTTTGGTTTTGGTTAGGTTTCTTTTAGATCTAAAATAAAATTAAAGGGATTTCTTTCAGTTGAGTTGCGTTGTTCTCTGTTAATTCTGAAATATTTGCCAAAAAAGCCCCAAACATTGGAAGTACATGGTTAACGTTAAACCTTAATATGTCAGATGAGAAAGTAGAGATTAAATCAACTGAGAAATTCTGGAAAAGATGTACAATGTTGTTATCCCCAAAATGATAAACTTCCAAATGAAATGCATCTTTCTCATACCTTTCCAAGAAAGACTTTACAACATTGGTGTTGATCTTTATCATTTTGGCTTTGTTACGCTTACTTTTTCAGCTTTTTGCAGGCAGTATGTGGAGCTGAGAAGTTCATTTCTGCCCACAGAATTATCCCTAGATAAGACTATTGTTTTTCTTAGAAATGGACTATTTTTATTTCTTATTTTAATTCAAAATAAAATCAATTTTTTGTAGGTGCAAATTATACCTAGTATTTTGGAGTCTTGAAAAATTTTGGAAACTGCCCAAAGCTTTTTAATTAAAGCTAATAAATTTACAGTTGAACTAACTTATATATGTTTGGTTTTGTATTTCATTTGTAGAATGTCTGTATATTTCAGATGAGAACACTGTTAAAAATGGTAGACCTAAATTTATATATGGACCTAACCATATGTACGTAAAGAATTCAAATCAAAAAGCTACATCTACTTATTGGAGTAGTAATATTGAAATGTATCAATGCAGTGGTCTTGGTTGAAATTTAACATATTTCTTCTGTTCCTTGTTTTGAATATCATAAAACAGATTTGACTTAATACGTTATTTAGGTAAAATCGTTTGCAAAGATATTTTATCAGTATCTAGCCTATATACAAAAATACCTAGCCAGCTTTAAAAATGTGGGTAACTTGCTTGATTATGTTTGGAATACTGCTGACTTGGAATAGATAAAGTTCTCGTTTACATTTTAAACTGTTATGCTTTAATCTGGATTATGAAATAGCTAATTTGCGCTGGCAATAGGCACTGGCAGTCATGTGTAGCCCATAGTTTTGAACTAGCTAGAATCCTTTAGTGTACAGTTTGACGAGTTTCATCTCACCTATTTAGGCTTTTTGGTGGTTTGATACTTGACATCCAAAGGAAAGCACCTTTTTTCTTGAGTGACTTCAAGGATGCATTAAGCCTGCAGTGCCTGGCCTCGATTCTTTTCCTATACTGTGCCTGTATGTCTCCTGTAATCACTTTTGGAGGGCTCCTGGGAGAAGCTACACAAGGCAGAATAGTGAGTACAAAGAATGGTAGTGGCCAGGCTTTTAGATCTTCAGAGGCAAGTCACTGTGTGCATTTGTCTCATTTATTTATACTTGTATTTGAAGAATTTACCCACAGCACTTGATTAGCCTGCCCCAAAGCAGACCTTCCCCAAAAGGTAATTGCTGTGGAAAATGTGGGGAACCCATGTGAACAGGAGAAGATGCACAGTGGAGGTAAAAAAATGTTTATCCTGCCTTATTGGATGAATGGCTTCATGAATTGAGAAAGGGCTTGCATTGCCTTCTTTTTGGCTACTTAAAAATAATGAATGGCAGTAAAGGTGCACCATCCCACTAGGCCTACTTTAGGCAAAGTCAGAGGCTCAAGGTGGATAGCCAAGAACATGTACTGGCCTTGAGTAGTAGGCCTACGAGGATGATAATGCCTGCAGTGTGTGGGTAGCAGTCAATTGTGTATTTAAATAACGGACAGGATACGTATATGTTCTCACTAATGGTATGTTGTTAACAATGAAAGAAAGTGGCTAAGGTTTATGAGCAGAAAATACTCTTCACTGTAAAAAACTTGAATATAAACTGTACACATGAAATTTTGGTAGTGTTATGTTGGGCAGTAGATAACACCAGCACCTTTTTAACCAAAATAACATTGCACTTTGGTTTTGGAGCAGGGAAAGAATACTTAACAGCAGACATCAATGTTAATAACTTAGTGTTTGTGTCAATTGGCCTGTGAATAAACTAGTTTGAAGTGTATTTTCTGTTTTTAAATCCGTTATGAAGAAACAAGGCTCGGTCATTTTGGGGGAGGGAAGGATGTATTCAGACATGTCCTTTACAAATTTTGTGATCCTGGTAAAGCTTATTATGCTATAACATTCTTCTTGATACTTAGATCAGTTTTCAAGCTTTTACTATATTAAAATTTAGTTAACTATTTTATCTCTTTCAAGTAATGATGTTGACTCAGATTTTTGTTTATTGATATAGCACTTCAAGCTGATAGCAAATACAGAAATAAGTTTTATCTTTTTTGTGTGCTGTTTTTGCCACTCTAAATGTAGGAGTGGTTATCAAAATGTTGATGTAATTTTTGTATGTACATCATGTATAATTATGAGAATATGCTCCTTTTAAAGCTTGATTCTTAAACACCTTCTTTCTTTTAGCTGTCTGGAATTGTTTGCGGGTTTGTTCCTGCCTTCAGATACTTGGTGTGCATCATTGAATATAAAATTTAGTTACTGCACACACATGTTCAAGCACAGTAGCTGACATTGTAAGGTACACAGTTTGTGTTTGAAACCTTCCCTCACATTCCCAGAGGTCATCACCTCCACAGTACTCCTGTCCCTGCCACCTTGATTGAGAGCCCCAAGGTTAATGCATTGACTAACCAAAAGCACTAATTTAAAGGTAATAGAACATGAGACTGAGATTATATATATTTTTTTTTCCAATGTAATGAACAAAGGACTCAATGTTTTCATTTTGAATAGCCCCAGTTCAGCAAACCATTTTGCCCAGTTTTAGATGCTTTCCTGAATTGGAGCTTAAGTTTGCATAAATATTGTTTTCTTAGGCTTCTATAATTGCAAAATAACAAACACTCAAAAATTCCACCAGGAACCCTTTATGAGAAGTCATGGATTACAGATTAGTTGTAAGTGGTGTAGTTAACTATTTTCAAGTAACATTAATATCATTTTAGAAATGAAAAAGTCCTGCCCCTCTCTTTTGAGGTGCATTGTAATTTTTTTTAACAGACAATGTTATAGTAAAACATTTAATTCAAGAACTGAAGCAGATCTCTTACTTCAATGAAAAAAAATGCATTACCAGGTGGGACATTGGTTTACTGCTCATCTATTTTTGGTGTCATGTATACATAAACCGATATTGTTCAGTAATTTCCCCCGCACCTCCACCTGTCAGTTTTTTTTATTTTGTAATGCTTGGTTAACTGATGCAGGTATGATACGGCACACCGTATCATGTTTTGGTACAGGTATGTTGCAATGTGTAGATATATCTATTTTCTTTGCAGAGACAGATAATGCTTTCCATAAATTACGTGTTGAGTAACTTTTTTTTTTGTTGTTGTTGTTGTTCAAACTTGTAGTAATTGTTGGTATGTTTTTCCTCCATAGCTAGCAGGACTAGTAACTTGTTCTCATGGTTTTGGATGGCTTTATGTTTCTCAGGAGTGAAGTTTTCAAAATCTGTTGTCTATGGTATTGTTACTGCAAAACCGTGTTAAGTTATTCTTGTTTCAAACATCAGTATTAATTGCAATGTTTTTACATCTTGTCTTGTTTCTAAGTTAATGCATTTTAAAACTGTGTTTATGCAGATGTGATGCTAAACACTAACCTGAAAGGCAGCATAGTTACAGCAGTTTCTTTTCCCCCAAACAGAGTGCAATAGAGTCTCTCTTTGGAGCCTCACTAACTGGGATTGCCTATTCTCTCTTTGCTGGGCAACCTCTTACAATTTTGGGGAGCACCGGACCAGTTCTAGTATTTGAAAAAATATTATTTAAATTTTGCAGGTAAGTGATGTTTGTATTAGCTTGATGCACTTTCTAACCTTCTAGCCTGTTAGAATAGCTGTAGTTGAAAGCGGATGTGTCTTCGATGTGGATGTCCATGAAGATGTAAATGCAGCGGCAAGAGACTTAAGAGTTGGATGTGACTTGGCAAAGCTATAAGGCACTGGTGCACCTTAATGAGAAAATCAGTGATAAGATGTGGCTAGGAATTCATGAAAGTTATGTTTTCACTGTGTGGAGATGTTTGCTTTGATTCTGCAGGGGTAAACAGGGATTGATCTGTCCTCTAGGTGAAAGCATCTAGGTAGTTCTGGAAGGATTGTCACCATGATGCTTCCCAAGCTAGGTAGTTGCACCCTCAGTCCTAGAAATGTCTTGCAGTGTTGCTTTACTTTGGAAGATGAGACAGAAAAATGTCTGCTTCCTTCAGAACTAACATCAAGGATAAGAGAAGTGGTGAATTACCTACAGAGCTTGGCCTCAGTATTGGTTTTCAAATAGAATATAGTATAGGTGACTTCTGAGCTCAGTTAATACTTCTGTTTGTTTCTTCACACAGGGATTATGGTCTTTCCTACCTCTCCCTGCGCACTAGCATTGGTCTGTGGACAGCATTTTTATGCATAGTGCTTGTAGCCACAGATGCCAGCAGCCTTGTGTGTTACATCACTCGATTTACTGAGGAAGCTTTTGCAGCGCTTATATGCATCATATTTATTTATGAGGCATTGGAAAAGCTTTTTCATTTGGGAGAAGTGTATGCCTTCAATATGCACAATGATTTGGATAAACTGACTTTATACTCGTAAGTACCACGTTTCTATCTGTTATTAAAATACGTAGGGAAAAGGTTTATAGTATAGAGACATACCGTTAACTAAACTGCAATGTGTGCCTCTCCGTGGAAGGGTAGGAGGAATGCTGGGGGTGGTATGGGTATGAGAAACCTCAGAAAAATTCTATTCAGGATGCTGTGGAATTGAATTTTCTGTGGTAGCTATGGGTGGTTGGAAGGGATGAGGGGCTGTGACAAAGCCTGCTTTAGTTGCAGCTTTATTAAAGGTCACCCTGGAGATTAAAGGTCAGAACACGAGTTCTGCCTTAACGCTTCTAGAACTCATGATAGTTTACCCCACCTGGGTGAGAATTATTTCCAGGTATTTTATCTCATGGAGAGCTTCTGCAACTTTCATATGCTTTGAACAGGGAGTTAACATCTTCAAACAGTGTTACTTTCTACTGTAATTACAGGGAACACTTGAGTTTAAAAAAATTCTTTTTTTTTTGAGAGAAGAAAAACAGAAAATGCAATAGTTTTGGTTTTTTTTTTCTTTCCTGACTAAGTAGAAATATTATTTCTATTCATCACAGTAACTAGCAGTAAAACTATCATTACAAAAATAACTTGTTTTCCTTTAAGGAAAGCAATAAGCAAGCTATTTAGGCGTATCTCTTTTTATATTTCATTTATTTCTGTGGTGGTTGTATATTACCTACCTGTGGTGTGTTGACTTTGGTTGGATACTAGGTGCCCACCAAGCCACTCTACCACTCCCCCTCCTCAGCTGGACAGAGGGAGAAAAATGCAATGAAAGGCTTGGGGTTCGAGATAAGGACAGGGAGATTGCTGAGCAATTACCATCATGGACAAACCAGATTTGTCTTGGGGAAATTATTTTAATCTATTACCAATCAAATCAGAGTAGGGTAATAAGAAAATAAAAACTAAATCTTAAAATACCTTCTCCGCATCTCTCCCTTCTTCCCAAACTCAGCTTCACTCCCGATTTCTCTTTACTGCCACCCCAGGTGGCGAAAGGGGATGGGGAATGGGGGTTGTGGTCATTTCATCACACGTGTCTCTGCCACTCCTTCCTCCTCAGGGGGAGGACTCCTCACCCTCTTTCCCTGCTTTAGCATGGGGTCCCTCCCATGGTAGACAGTCCTCCATGAACTTCTCCAACGTGAGCCCTTCCCATGGGCTGCAGTTCTTTACGAACCACTCCAGCGTGTATCCCTTCCATGGGGTGCTGTCCTTCAGGAACAGACTGCTCCAGCACGGGTCCCCCACTGGGTCACAAGTCCTGCCAGCAAACCTGCTCCAGTGTGGGCTCCTCTTTCCATGGGGCCACAGGACCTGCCAGGAGCCTGCTTCGTCACGGGCTTCCTATGGGGTCACAGCCTCCTTCAGGCATCCACCTACTCTGGGGTGGGGTCCTCCATGGGCTGCAGGTGTATCTCTGCTCCACCGTGGACCTCCATGGGCTGCAGGGGGACAGCTCTGGGACCTCACTGGACTCCCGTGTGAGCATGTTAAATTCACTGATCTGGCAGAAACTATACTGTAGACCTTCTTTGCACCTGATTGTGTTTTGGTACACCAGCATAGGTGTGGAGGAACATGAGGGTGGAGAGAGGAAGGTGTGACATTTCCTTGGTTTAGCTCTGTGACGTGTCACACATGTCTTCAAGGGTGTGCCACAGAGTTCAGCTTTGGTTTATCCTGTATCTTTTTTCTATCACAAAGCTGTGGGAGATCCAGCCTTTTACAATTGCACGCTTTTCCCCCCCCTCTCTGTACCTGCAGGGGGAAGAGGGTGCAAAACAAGCATCTTCAGCTAAGTGAGCCAGAAGACTCTCTCAGATACTCTTCCATTTTCTGTTTTTTCTTTCTCTTCCTGGATTTCCGCTTATCTACTTGATGGCATCCTGTATCTTCATTGTGTCTGTTTAGAAACTTGTCTTGTCAGTCTTCGTTCGGCATGCTTGTTCATGTTACTGCCTTGACCAGCAAGTAAAGATGCTTTCTTTTTGTCTCATCATACTTACTGTTGCAGTTCCTTTCTCTTCTGATGATTCTTAAGTTACTCTGTTTGCGACTACCTTCTAGGAATTACTGCTTTCCAATCTTCTGTTTCCTTTTGCTGTTACTTTAGGATTCAGTTATGAAAGGAAAGTATATTTATTTCTTAATTTTTTTAAGTTCCCTAAACATTATGCTTTGCAAATCTAGATTCTTTTTGCCTGTGCACATTTAGTGCTTTTTCCTTCTTGACCTTGGCACTCTCAGGATGCAAGTTGCCCTGGTTCTTTGCTTTTCGAAAGAGAAAAAGGAGGCTTATTTCTTGCTTATTATCTGTTTCTCTTCTTTTACGTAATTGTTTACATGTCAAGCTTACAGTTTGGTGTGCTTGAATAGCTTTATTTGAAAACATCCCATTAAATCAATATTCAGTGTGTTACAGTTGGTTTATTTTTTTTTTTTAACTGATGAGTACTTCTGTCAGTCTCTCTGACAGAAAGGATAACTGCAGTAGGGAGGGGCACTTTTACTTGTTCAAAAAGTTATTAAAAATGAATATATGCAGTTGCTTTAAATCTGAGCAACTTATGCATTTATATCTTAGGTTAGCCCACTACATACTCAAAAATTGTGTCTTATTTCAGAGTGACCACTTTTGGTCATATGTAGATCAGAAGGCATGCCAAATGCAACATAAATGGCTAACTACCAAAATTTTAGAAAAGACTTGGAAACTTCTAGAGGATAATGACACATCTGGTTTGAAAAGGAGTTGCCGAAACTGAGTCATCTACACCAATTATTTAAATTAAACTATCTCAATCTCTCTGTTTTTTCTTATGTTGGTGTACAGTAGGACTAATTGAAGTTTGACTCACTGTGGGATGTTAATGCTGTATAGAAATCTAAAAACCTTAACCTGTACACGTAGAAAACTCTTTGTGCCAAGCTGAATTATGTAGAAATCTTTAGAAATTACACAATACATGTTAGTATAGGGTTGTTGGAAAGTGGTGTCATTTGGATTATTATCTTCATCTGTAATTCACAATATGTAGAAGTCCACGTATATTATCTGTTTTGTTTTATTTTCAGTTGTCATGCTATTTAAAAGCTGGCAGATCAGTCAAATAATTAAGTCGACATTTTGCCTGCTTGTAATTCTTTAAAATACATAGTTTGGTTTTTTGGTCCAATCCATTCAACCTCTTGAGCAGTTGCTTTTTTGCATCATCACTTTCCCCACCCCTCCGATAATGCAAGTTCATGTCATGCAAGTTCATGTCATGCAAATTCATGTCATGCCTTGTGCTCTGCTACTTTCATAGAAGGTTGGGATAAACTCTGATTTAAACTCTTTAGGATTTTTAAAACTACTGCAAAATCACTGCATTTTGGCATTTACAGCTTAAAAGCATATCAGCTTTTTTTTCTTCCCCTTCAGATGTGTGTGCTCTGAGCCCGAGAATCCCGGCAATGAAACTTTGCAGGTGTGGAGGGATATGAATATATCTGTGGAAAATATAGCATGGAGTAACCTTACAGTTCCTGTGAGTATGTAAAAGCTATGTGTATATGTGTGTGCATATAAAAAATAAATACATACACAGTACCAGTCTTGATTAATATTTTTCATCTGGTTTCTTCCTTTATTTGAACCTGGATTGTTTTCTTTAAAACTGTATTTTTAAGAAGATGTTAAGATGGAATCTGCAGTTAAAATGTGGTAGCAAAACATGTTTCATCAGTCTGTTAGATGTTGGTATAAAAATACAACACAAACAAAGAAACTATCTAAATATTGATTGGAAAAAAATAATTATTTGGAAAACTGAAGGTTAAAAGAAAAGGAGAAGAGCTATTTGAAGGAAGAGGCTTGAAAGCATTACCTTCTGAACTGGATATTTCATACTGAGATCTAATTTTGTGGGTAGGTGAAGAGGAGGAAAGTTACCGTGTGGAAGTGATACTGAAAGCTTTTAGGAAGAAACATTTTTACTGATTTAGTCGATCATTGGGTGGGATTCAGTTGCCTAAATGCAGCTGTCCACAGTCACTTTGCATACCCTGGCATCTGGTTTTCACCTACATCTTGAAAGATTTGGATCTGGTAGAGATTTTGTGTTGCGTGTGCTAGCTGCATGTGCCTACTTTGGCCATCTTAGGCTAAGATGGCAGTAGACGTCTGTTTATGGGCTGTCCTTGTGTCTGAACCTAGATATTCATACTGAAACTAGGTGTTTTGCACAGCAAAAATACTATGAAAAGCCTCAGTGCTTTACTTGAGTTTTAGCTGCAGTGTTTTCTGTGTACCACCAACAGCTTCTAGTCTACCATAATCACTTAGGGTGGCAGTTTCTCTTGAACAGTTACAATATTCATTTTCTATTTATTTTTTATTTTATATACCTCTTCATTCTCTTAAGCATCTTTAGTCTTCCCAGAGAGACAGAACTGATTCAGGATTTGCTGGTGCTTATAATCAAAGTAGATTGTTAACACAGAGAATTTCTGTCATAAGTTTTCGATAACTCAGCCTGTTTGAAGACAAGGTTGTGGCAGTGCTGCTGCCGACTATTTGATCTGTTGTACTCCATGTCTCTACTTTAATTCTTTACTTTGCATTTTAGTGAGCCTTTTGGGTAGGGATTGTCTGACTTTGTTTTCTTTTTTATTCAAATCCATTATTTATGATGTTTTTCTACTTTATTAGAAACTTTTATCTGTATCAGGACAAAACAAAGTCAAGAATAAAGAGGTGGTAGAAACTGAGGTGGTCCTTTTCTATGTTCATTAGCTTGAAAGTTGATGTTGGATAGTCTGCTTTTCCTAGGCTTAGTCCTCAGTCTTTATTTATACGTTCAGTCTTGTGATGCTTTGAGAAATAGAATAGAAATGAGGTGAATGTAAAGTAGTTGTTTCTTCTTGGGCATTTCCCAGCATTTTGTCATCCTGAAATAATGTGATGGCTAATGTGGCTCTTCTGGAACAGACAGCACACATATTTGGCATTTCAGGATGAGGTAGTGATGAAGGAAAGAACACCCTTTTTGGGATTGTGAAGGTTCTTAAATGTGTTTTATATTGAAAAGCTGCAAGTTAGGTTGAATGTACTAAATGAATAAAATGTAGAAATTTAAGTAGTTTTTTTCTTTGCAGGAATGTTTAGAATTTCATGGTGTGTTTCGTGGATCAGCTTGTGGCCATCATGGACCATATATTCCAGATGTTCTCTTCTGGTCTGTCATATTATTCTTCACAACGTTTTTCCTCTCCTCTTTCCTTAAGCAATTCAAGACCAAACGTTATTTCCCAACGAAGGTAATTCTGATTAGAGACTATTGTTATCTTGTGATAAATACAGTAGTAAAACTTAGTGGAGTTGAGTTTTCTATTTTGCTTCAGAACTTTATATTGAGAGATTTCTTTTAAAACAGAAGAAGAAGCTGAAAACAGAAAATTAGCTAATAGTTCCAAAAATGAAGACATTAGATGAAAGAAATGTGCTGCAGAAAATTCACTGCTTGTTCTCTACTTTTGTATAGTTACAACACTAAGCATTAGAAGACCTAAGCAGTCCGTCTTCTCATGTTAATGGGTATTGCCAAGTATAATTTGGAAGAGTTAATACTGCTGCTCTTTTCCTCACCTAGCCGTACAAAACAATTGATTGCTTTCCCCAAGCTGCTGACATATGAAGGATTCTGAGTGGTTCCTCAGGAGATCACTATTTCTAATCAGGCTAATATCATGATTATCCTTGGACTGATTTACACAACCTCTGCTAGCCAAAATAAAGTGGTTAGATCTTCTATAAAACTCAGCTTATTCCTACAGTGTGTTCCTAATGTTTAATGAAGTCACCTTTGATAACCTGAATATGTTGCAAATTATGCCTCTCCTGTCTATTAAAACATCAAATGTACGAATATTGATTTCGGAACAATTCAGTGATGCTGTTGAATTAATCTACAAGAGCCTAGCTGTGATGGCCCAGCCTCCTGGTAGTATTGAGGGGATAGGAAGATGAGGAAGGCATTATTTTAAGTAATTTACTTCTTGCAGTAGATGACTTTTAAATGACATAATGGTATGAAGAGTTTTACAGAATGCTTTCCTTCTGCAACTTCATGCTATTCTGGCAGGCAGCTTAAATTTTAAAATGAAAAGAGAAAATATATGTAATGTTCAGGGGTGTAGTATGATATAAACAGACTTCACTACTCATAGGGGAGAAAATTGTCTTCCTATACAAGCAAATTCTAATGATGAAAAAGCAAGAGTTAATACAAGTCTTTTCTTTATAGGTGCGTTCTACCATCAGTGACTTTGCAGTATTTCTGACCATAGTAATCATGGTTTTGATTGACTATCT
Organism: Larus michahellis; assembly: GCF_964199755.1. Lineage (NCBI taxonomy): Eukaryota > Metazoa > Chordata > Aves > Charadriiformes > Laridae > Larus > Larus michahellis. Next base: position 44,023,313 of record NC_133897.1, on the reverse strand, counting down.
TGTAGGAGTACCTTCTCCTAAGCTTCATGTTCCAGAGAAATTTGAAGTAAGAAATAAAACCTTTTAAAAGCTTAACTTTTTAAATGCTTACAGTTTCATATACAGTAGAACAATGGAATTGTGTAGAAACAGAATTTTATCTTTTTTACTTATAATGTTGTTGATGAAGTAATCTCTCTTTTCTGTTTTGGACGTATGTCTCATCTGACAGAAGAGACTATGCTTTATATTATAATATCACTGAAAAGGAAGCATTCTTTTGTGCAAATGTGCAGAAATGAAGGAATGGAATGCATTTGTTTTAATTTTCCATGTAAACGTCACGTTCACATATAACAGCCAAGTCAGTCTTTTGGTCAAAGGCATTGGAATAAAATCTAAACACGTGTTTGAGACTGTTGATCTGTTCATTGCAGCTGTTTGTGGCAATAAAACCTGCATTTTCTTTCAGTTGTTTAATTCTTATTGCTGATGTTTTGGTTTTTTTCAGCCCACCCGAAAAGACCGAGGATGGTTCATAGATCCTCTTGGAAGTAATCCTTGGTGGACACTATTGATAGCTGCTGTTCCTGCTTTACTGTGCACCATTCTCATTTTCATGGATCAACAAATAACAGCTGTTATTATAAACAGGAAAGAGCATAAGCTGAAGGTAAAAGTCATTTTCACAAAACCCTAACATCGTGTAAGTCAAGCTTATTTAAATCGGATTCATCCTGCAAGTCTGTGAAACATTACCAACAGCTACTAAATAAATTTATGTATTGACTAATAAAGAATGAATATAATTTTGTGGACATTCTCAAATTATCTAACTTTTGTAGTTATCAGTTATTTACCGGCTACGTTATAAATAATGATATCAGATAAATAGAAAACTTATTAAATTATTTCTTTGCTTAATTTTACAGAAAGGCTGTGGTTACCATCTTGATCTGCTCATGGTTGGTGTTATGTTGGGGATATGTTCTATCATGGGTTTACCGTGGTTTGTTGCTGCAACTGTCCTGTCTATAAGTCATGTTAACAGCCTGAAAGTTGAATCTGAATGCTCAGCACCAGGAGAGCAACCAAAGTTTTTGGGAATCCGGGAGCAACGAGTGACAGGATTGATGATTTTTGTCCTGATGGGGCTGTCAGTGTTCATGACTTCTGTGTTAAAGGTAAAATACAGATTTTTCCAAAATATTTGTATTTTCTTTGTGCTTTTGATTTTGATACTGTGATTTAGCGTTTCATGAAGTTAGTAAGTTTTATTATGTTAAGTAAAATACGCATCCAGTCATTCTCGAATTGCTTTCTTAATAACGGGTGTTAGTTGAATAGAAACGATGGGGGGAGATGTAAGAAAATGGAATCTGAGCAAGCTAGAAATGTAGTGAGGAGTGAAGAAAGCAACCTTTGTCTATTTTACCTGATTTTTCTTGCCAGCTATCTTTTAGTTTCTCAAGTCTACGTTACCTAAAATAGTTCTTCTGTAGTTTTTAGGTGAGTGCATAAATGGAGAGAGAAAAGGAGTGTGATAAAGATATAAAGTTACTTGAGAGGAAGTAATAGTAGTGTAGCAGAAGAAACCAAATCATCTGGTTTAAAAAGTGATCGTCAGATTGTTCACTTCTAGTTCTTATCTTCAGTTTATTAAACTTCCTTGGATGTTTAAAGCGTCAAGATTATTTTATGCGTCATCACAGTGTAATACTGATTTTGTAGGTCCTATTGTGCCCTCAGTTTACGCTTCGTCTCTCAACTTAAATCCATAGTGCCCTTCTGAAGACTTTATTGGAAGAAAATGAGTCAGTTCAGTTGGCTTTTTGCTCAGATTTGCATAAAATCTATTCAACTTCTGCTTTGTTGTTTCAAATCCAATAGATAAAAGGAGAAATGAAAAAAAAAAAGTCTTTTTATTGCCAAAATAGCAGATATGGCATAAATTGCATAATTGCTGATACCTTTAAAGAACTTTATAAAAGTCTGTTTGAAGACAGATCACAAGTCATTTCACAAAAAAGTAGCTTCTGCTGGCTGTTTAAGTTTAGATAATGGGAAGAAATAAACCTATGAACACACAATTATAGTTTAGTAATTAAAACTGCATATTATAAATTCTTAATAGTTTACCATTTGCATGTGTCAAAGAATGTAAAGGTCTGAAAACAATAAGGTAGTTGCAGTCACGAAAAATGAGTATTCATGGAATCATAGAATGGTTTGGGTTGGAAAGGACCTTAAAGTTTCCTTATAGTTCCAACCCCGCTGCCGTGGGCAGGGACACCTCCCACTAGACCAGGCTGCTCAAAGCCCCATCCAGCCTGGCCTTGAACACTTCCAGGGATGGGGCATCCACAGCTTCTCTGGGCAACCTGTTCCAGTGTCTCACCATCCTCACAGTAAAGAATTTTTTTCTAATATCTAATCTAAATCTCCCCTCTTTGAGTTTAAAACCGCTACCCCCTCATCCTATCGCCACAGTCTCTGATAAAGAGTCCCTCCCCATCTCTCCTGTAGGCCCCAGATTTGACCATCTCTGGTTGAAAAGCTACCAAGAGCTCAGCTGTATAATGCACATGATCAGAATCAAAAGCAGAAATACTGAAATAGATTTATTGTTGCTCAAAAACAAAATATAAAGGTGCTGATGGCTGAAGTGATGTTTACCCCATGTTTTAACAGCTGATTCTTAGAAACTAATACTTTTATTTTTTATGGAACCGAGGGTAATAGGAATTATTACTATTTGCTCTTTATGAAGTGTTCTTCTTTTTCAATGTGAATGGCTGCTGCTGTTGGAAAAAAAGGAAGGAGAATAAAGCCGTGCATCTGTAGGTTGCTGTGCTTTTTTTCTGTGTATGGATTTATACTGATCTAATGCAGTAGGAGTTAACATAAATGAAGTACTAGCATGTCAAATTATAGAGCTTGCAGTGAGGACACTAGCTTTTTTTTTATATATATATATATATATGTACATAACACATAGATATGCAGTAATGAATCCTTAAGGCATAGTTTTATTCTACGATATTTAAGTTTCACTAAAGGCTTTTGTTCAGGCTTGATAGCAGCAGTTTTTATTAAGATTTTGAACTGTATCTTGGCTGTCCTTTACTCAGAAGTTTCATGAATTCAGGAGCGAAGAAAGCCCTGCTTGCTTTGTGTAGGCTGCAGAGGTTTGATGCAAGTGCTGCTGAAATCAGTGGACAGCTTCATTATCTTAGTAAGCTTTAAATTGATCTTACTGGAGCAAAATTTTAGCCCTGAATAGTGAGCAGATTTTCATACCTCAGTAGCTCTCATGGGATTTTTGTTTTGTCTGCTCCGGAAATGCAAGATTAGTGATCAAAAGTAAAACTTCATGTGGCAGTTTCATGAAGTTGATAGTCTCGCTACAGTTCCTATCAGATAGCAACATAAAGCACTATACTTAGCATTAATCAAAATCGTGGTTGCAACCCAGAAGATTGAATGAATGGGCAGTCAAGAAGGAACTACATTTTAATCCTGCTGGTAGTCTTGTTAGCTCTAGATTTTTTGGCTGCTTAATGATGCATACATTTTCTCTATAAATAAAGAGCCTCAGCTTTGACAGATTTCACTTAAGTAAAATATAAAGTAAAAGAATAACTTGGTCCATGTCTTTCACTGATATGGACTGCAGTGTTATGTGATGTTGGTTCCACGAGTAACTGTGTGGGTGTGTTTTCCTCCCCAGTTTATTCCAATGCCAGTTTTGTATGGTGTCTTTCTTTACATGGGAGTATCTTCATTAAAAGGCATTCAGGTAAAGTCTGATTTTGATGAGCAATTTGCTTTTATTTAACACTAAGTGAAAAGGAAACTGTAACACATTACTTCGTGAGCAACAATAAAGCCAGTCCATATTGTCTGAATAGTATGTAGGATAATTTCCTGTCTGTCATATTCAGCTATTTGTTCTTGTTGTGTTGTGCTTTCACTTATCAGTTCTTTTGCAGTTATTCTTTCGGTAGTGTAGCTGAGAAATAAATTTTCTGAAATTTTCTGAAATTTTGTAGTTAGTAATGGAGGGGGTGGGGTGGGTGGGGAACCTAACAAAACAGCCATCCGCCCCACTCCTTTGAATGTTCAGTGTACTTCATTAGCATTTTATTTGGGATTAACATATGTTTCTGGAGTCCCTTAAAAACGTTTATTTCCTCCTGGAGGGGAAGAAAATAATTAACTGAAGGATGATTTATTTTTCAATGCAGTTTTTTGACCGTATAAAACTGTTTGGAATGCCTGCCAAACATCAGCCTGACCTGATTTATCTACGTTATGTGCCGCTCTGGAAGGTCCATATCTTTACAGTTGTTCAGCTCACTTGTCTAGTTCTCTTGTGGGTGATTAAAGCCTCTGCAGCTGCTGTTGTTTTCCCTATGATGGTAAGTTTTCTGTTTCACAAGTTAATAATTTTCCGAGAGTATGTGCATCATCCAGGATCTCTTCAGAACATATTTGCTGCCTTAAGAAAGAAGGGAGTGGGAAAGAAACAAAAGAACCCGTAGTACTTCACTTTTGAAACACAAGGACTTTTCGTTTCCTGAAAATAAGGAATTCAGTTGTGAATTGCTATTGAAAGTGGAAATTATTTAACTTTGTGGTAAGATAAAACTAGTACTGCAAAAAAGGGCTTCAGATAAAGATTCTGAATGTACTGAAAGTGTGCCTGCGTTTTTGTTCATTTAAGTTGTTTAATATAAATGATTTCATTTATGGTTCCCCTAAGGTTCTAGCATTAGTGTTCATTCGCAAGCTCATGGATTTATGTTTCACCAAAAGAGAGCTTAGCTGGCTTGATGATCTTATGCCAGAAAGTAAAAAGAAGAAAGAAGATGACAAAAAGAAAAAAGAGAAAGCAGTAAGTGTGAAAACAATCAAACTAAGCACGTTGTAAATTACTAAAAAATACTCAGTGAGACTTAAAAGAATTTTAAGTGGCCTGAGCATATGACGGTAGATACCAAATACACATTTTGAAATTCTTTACTAATGAGATGTAATGCTAGAGGAACTATTACTGTCAATTAAGTTAAGGAAGAGTCACTCTTTCAATGATGCTATTATGAACTATGACTCTTATTTGTGATTAAAATTAGCAAGCAAAGTGGAAAAAAAGCAGTTTTTAGCACAAAATGTTGTTTTCTTGTCTTTCATCAGGTTAGAAGGAGAGAAATGGGAGAGGGAGAGAAAAGCAGTGGAGCAGGGATCTTTACCCTGCTTAAATAAATCACAAAACTCTTCAGAGTACCAGGGACATTTTGCTTGTTTGTGTTTGCAGACCTGTAGTTAAAACCAACTGCTAATTACCAATAATACAGTATTATAGCATGTATAACTTCTCCATAAAAGTCTTACCTAACTGTACAACAGCTATCTGAATTCCTTACAAAACTTGTAACCCTCTCCTTCACCTCCCCCTACCCCGGATAAAACACTCGTAAGAAAAAAGGTCTCAAAATATATCTCCTGCATTCAATTCCAGTGCTTACAGGGACATTCCCCTACCCCTATGGAAATTAACTGTCAGTGTGAGATACTTCTTTGATTTATGCTGTGTGAGTGATTTTATAAAAAAACTCTTCACTTGAAATTTACAGGAAGCAGAGAGAATGCTTCATACAGGGGACAATGAAAGTGTACACCTTGCATATGGAGAAGCAAATTTGGATTTTCCTGTAAAAACCTTAAAATACAGGTATAATGAAATATTGGTCTTTTAAGAGTTTTTGTATCACGTGCTGTAATTTGCTTTATATGAAGTTGATTGTACATGAGTTGAATTAATTTTTTTTCCCAAGCTTGTAACTCAGCCATGATTAGGAAGTATGAAGGTGTATCTCATGGTGCTATAGTAGCATTTTTATGTTGCATTGTTCTTTAAACTGCATCTTAATTATAAATTTACATGACCATCTTGAACAGATCAGATGACTCAATTTCAACCAGCTGTACTCAAGGTGAAGAAGCTTCCTTGGTCAGTTTTTGTGGAATATTTGTGTGTTACTGTGCATGAAATAACTGAGTATTAAGCAACTAATGGCATCAGTTGAGCCGTGTGTTTACCAGCCACTTGGATTTTTCAGAAATAAGTATGCAGTTCTGTGATGGTTTATTTAAGTGAGGGCTAAAGTCTGTAATTTCTGTGATATAAAAGAACTTTTTACAGGCAGACATTTTTTACTTTAAAAGGTCATTTTCTGAAAGTAGATGTGAGGATAGGGTTACTGGTTACAGTATAGGGTTACAGGGTAGTTACAGAATAGGGTTACAGTGCTGGAATTTCACTGATGGAAAGTTCCTTCAGCACTGGAAGGTCTTTTGTCTCAGTATGCATCTCCCTTACTGGGGATGTATTCACCTTAGTTGCCAGGTATTCGAGAACTGTTCCACACACCTGGAAGACGTGACAGATAAATAGCTTGCCAGCTTTTTTGCCTCTCTAATACTAAGGGTTCCTAGGTTAAAAATTGTCTTTCCTATGGATCTCGGGTAGTGTCAGGTCTACCCTGATGTGAGTTGGGAATAGGCAGATTTTTGGATTATATTCCTGTTGAGTGCTATTGTCTACTGTAAGAGCAGGCTTAATTAGACTTTAGCAACTCAAATGAAAACGCTAAATACTAAAGCTTTTTTAAAAAACATTTGAGTTGCTAATTGCTCTCACAGTAGAACTATGATGTCATTGACTGTGTGCATGTGTGTTTACTGTATATTTCACTGTCTTGTATCTTGTGGGGATTCCTGAGGAAAAATGGCTTTGAAAGATTTCTATGCAATTTGAAGAACTCTTACAGATGCCCTGAGGTAAATTCTGAAGCTTAAGTACGGAACAGAACAGAAGACATATCTACAGGCAACACCTAAGTCTGCTGTACATATAAATGTGTGAAGGGCAAAGAGGGAAATAGGTTTTGAAAGCTTACCATCTGTAAGGGCGAACTTACTTTCTGCAGGACTTGGGGAGGATGGTGGCAAAAAAACCTTGAAAAATGTCTAGTAAGGCTCTGCAGGAAAAAAATTACCTTGAAATCTGTCTAGATAATTGGGATTTCTAGATTTTTACTAGTTTTAAATCTCAACTGAGTTACCATTTTCAAAATTTTATTAACATCTGCTCTTTTGCCCTTGATTATTTCCTGGAAACAACTTAAAATAATTCTAATTTATGAAAAGCTTAGTGGAACAGTGTGATTAATTTCATTATTTCTGGGCACGCAAAATAATTTTCTGAAGTTACAGGTAATTTAGAAACGAGGTATCTCTCAAATAGTCTCAATGTTTTAGTGGTATCTTATGTGAAATACTGTTTTAAGATGTTATGTGATTAAGGCAGCACTAGTGAGTAAAGTTTTCAAATTTTTGTTGAAGTACATTTGTAAGAGATGAACTCAACTTGTGGCTGCGTAAATATTGAAAGAAGGCACAACTGATGTAAATGATGAGTGACAGTAAATATAATGTTGTTGCAAGGTATTGAATACTAACCAGAAAGTATGTTTGTTCTTTAGCCTTGATCCCTCAATTGTAAACATATCAGACGAAATGGCCAAAACTGCACAGTGGAAGGCTCTTGCCATGAGCACTGAGAATGCCAAAGTAAACAGACCTAACCTGAGGTAGCTATAATTACTCACGCATTTTCTAACTATGGTCTTGTGTTTAGCAGCTAATAGCTGTATTTGTGTTTCTTGAAATGCAATCTCAAAAAAATGAGCATATGTGGTTTGTAAAATCTGCGTTGACTTTTTGCTTTTGAGGAACTTGAATTTGAACTTAACTTTTTGCTGCTTACTCTTAAGTTAAAAAATTTCTATAAACAATTAAAATTATTTTGCTGAATGTATTATTAAAACTTTAAAGTTACTCTTTATTTGCTTGGTACAATTGTACGCTACTCTGATGGGTTTAGGGTTTCTAAAAGATTTACTAGAATATATATGAGCATGGAAATTGTTTGATCCTGAATGTTACAAATGCCAGTGGGAATAAAAGGTAAGTCCAGCACTTTCATTGTTGCTTTATGCTGCCCTAGGGTCTGCCCCCTGTTTTTGTGGGTGGGTGGGTGGGTGGGTTGATTGGTTGGTTGGTTTGTTTTTCCCTGACTCATTGTTAATCTCTAAAAATTAAACCTGGCTCAAATATTATCTTCACTGGATGTGAAATATACTTGAATGAAGTACTAGACAAATGAGGAGTCCTCAGTGCTATGAACATTTCCTGTAAGCTGACACGCATCTTCTGTGATGGCCAGGTGCCTCTTTCCCAGTCAGCTCCCTATCAAACAAGAAAGTCTGTATGCAGTGAATCATTCTGTTTCATCCTAGTTTCTTTCCTGTCTGGCTGAATCTGTCAAGGGGAACAAACCAAATATTCATATAGAATATCCCCAACTTCCTGAAGAGCCTGTAGTTTATAGGGACTGGTATCTGTGGACTGTTCCATGACAGTGCAACTATTGTTTAGTAGTTCCTATGTAGGAAAGAGGGGAGAATTGGCCTAATTGACTTGGAAAACTAACCTTATGCAGTCCTGCTGTCTGTAAATGCAGCTTCTTTTGGTTGATCCCTTTCAGCCAAATCTGCCAAAGGCAGGCAGGCTTCAGAGATGTGAAATTGTCAAGTTTTGTGTAAAATAACATCTCGGTGGAAGAGTTTCTGGTGAGGGAGTATTCATACGTAATCGTCCAAGCTATTGGGTACCGTTCAGCTTCCATCATGGAAACAGCAGTAGTGGTTGGCCACTTAGCACTTGTATACCATGTGTTTATTCAGCATGTGCATTGCTCCAAAATAGGCATGGAAATACGCTTTGTTTTGCCCAGACAGTAGGTCAACCAATGGTGAAAGAGGAGACAAGGAGACAACTTGGAGGTATTGTAATAGGAAAAGCTGGAGACTCATTACTACAGGCACAATTTTCAGCAAATCTTCAGCCTGTATTATTTAAACATTTAAAAATATTTAAATAAATGTTTTTAACCCTTTTAAAAACTCTAGTACCACACAAGCTAGACTGTTAGGAAGATAGATACCAGAGGCAATAGATAGATAACAGAATGTGTGTGTCAGTATACCCTCGTATTTTAATTGTTTAATTCCTTTCATGCAAAGTTCTGAGAAACCTGTTACAGAATTTGTGGACGCTTCTGGTACATTATCTATAGTCATTGGGCATATAAGGCTTGAAGAGATACAGACCCATACTTCTCTTTCCAGAAGAACTAAAATTTATAGATTTCGTTTTCAGGCAGTTAGAACTTAGTACAACTCCATCTTGTGCTTTCCTGTTTCCTGAGTAGGTTAAATTAGAATAGAGTTATATGCAGCACTAGTGAATTAGGCCTCTGACCAGTTTGGAATGTTTTTTAGTCTACTTAGGTCATATTCAGTATTCCATCTGTTTTTTATATTTTGCTATAAGATGTTTCCCTTTGATTCCATAACATACCCCACTTGAGATCAGTATGGTAAAAATTGCATCTTGGAAGGGAGCTTGCTAAAATTACAAATTGAAAATAAAAAACATTGGTGATGGACACTAGCTCTTTCAAGAGGCAATCTGATAATCGCATGAATCTGGAAGATGTTAGGAGGCAGGACCTCCTTGAGCCTTAACTCAATGAATTGGTTGTTGTTTCGAGGTATTTGATACCCTTTCTTGTATAGTGAGTGCTGGAGAGATTTAGAGATGTCATCACTGCTCAGTCAAAAATAATTCCCATTAAATTTTTCATCTCGGTTCTCTTCAGGTTTTTCTGTGTAACAGTCTTCATCTGATAGCATGGACAGATGTTTAGTGCTGTGGTAAAAATGGTTCTATAGGCACTGCTGTTTTCAAATTTATAGGTTTCAAATAGGATGCAGTTTGAAGCAACCAATGTCTTTTGGAATTCCAGATGACATGTTGTGTGGGTTGCCATTATTACTTAAAAATCGTACTTTTAAAAAAAATATTTTTTAGATTTGTTTGTATTTTCCAAACTGATCCAGTTTGCTTTTTCTTCCTACCTCCACAGTGTCTCATATCTTATAGACTCTGCGGAGTCCAGGCACACTTATATTTTCTAAGGAATCCCGGAATTCTATTTGCATGAATTTCTAGTACACTTTTTTTTTTCCCTTAAAGAGCAACTTCACAGATGTTTTGTCACTTATAAAATGCATGCCTAGAGAATCCTCCCTCTTACGCTGTTCCAGTTTCTCCTCTTCTGTCCTGCGACTACCTCGGGATGTTCCTTTCTATCCTTGCATAAGCCACTGTTCAGTGCCTGCCTCCCTAAAAGTGTCAGTTGTTTGGGTCCCAGCCAGACAGTTGTCTTTAGGGTCTTCCACTTGAATGGAGACTTAAGTGGATTTCTCACTGTCCTCTACTCTTGTTAAGTGGTGTTCCCCATTTTGAAGGGACTGAAATGTTTTCCCAGTCTTGTCTTGTGAACAAAATTGTTTCCCTGACCAATAATTAAACAGTATTAATACTATTGCTTGTTATGTATTTTTGAGTATTTTTAACTAGACATTTTTGTGAATTTTGGTTTTGTTTGTTTTTTCAAAAGATGCTTTGCAAAACAATTTCAAATCAATAAGAGCAGTGGGACCAGAAATGGTATTTATAGGTGAGATCTTGGTGATTTCTCTCTTTAAGCTTGTACTGTTCCTGTGAGTAGTAACAATTACTAGAATGTGATAGAAATGCATCATTATAAAAGTATCTTTACATAAAACACTTTCAGTGTTCGTTGTTAAGTATAAAATGTTTGAGAGTTAACCTTTACTAAAGTGAACTAAACCGTTCATTTTCCTCTTTGCTTTCAAACAGCCCTGAAAAACCAGAAAGTGTGAAAATAAATGTGGAAGAGGCACCTGTTGTGAAATACGTGGATGCTGAAACATCGTTATAGTACTGAACCAAGGGGAACTGCGTGTATTTGTGTGTGTGTGTATATATCACTGCAGGATATTATACCATTGAAGTGTGATTTCCAATTTAAGGAGCAACATGTATTTAATTCTGCCATTGTTTAGGGCACTGTAGATATGCTTGCATAATGAGAAGATTTTCCTACAAGTAAGTTGAGTGGTAATCACACTTCAGCTATTTATTTTATTGGAAATTTTATTTTCATTTTTAAATAGGAAGATTGTAATGAATGCATATTATTTTCAATAATCAATATGTGCATAAAAGTTAAATCAGCTTTTGCTGAAAATTACTGGTCCACATTGCTTAAATTTTTGCAATACCTCTGTTTATAATGTGCGCTACGGAAGTTTGTTTTCCATGCAGGCAGTTACTGCTTGTTTTTGCAGGGTATACTTTTTCGTGATTTCATAGAACAAATATTAATGTGCTGTTGACGAGAACTACTGTGTTTTATGTCTCCACTACATGCTGGTGTTTTCTGGATTCTGTCTCTCTTCTATTTTATGGAAGTGGCCTAGAGCCCTAAGTCAGGTGGTTAGTTAATCTTTAAAATATATATAAAAACCCTGTTCTGCTACCCCCTTTTTTTTTTTTAAATTCACTCTTGATTTTTAAATTGTTATCCAGTAGCAGTATGAGTGCAGTAATTGTACTGACAGTCCCGAGTCAGTATTTGTCATCCTGGACAATCCATGTTTACACAATATAAATTGGATTTACCAACAGCAATTTGGTCTATGGGAAATTATACATACTTACCACACTAGTACTTTTGAATTCTTTGGTTCCTGTTTTTACTTACATTTTCCCATCGACTTTGAGTCTGATTTACTTAGCTTTAAGACTGAAACTTTAGAGTATTTCATGTCCTCATCAAATGTATTTCTTGCTTAATTAATTTTAAATTTACTGTGTATTTGATTAAATTAGCTGTAGTTTAATTCTGTAATAGATTTTTGATCAGTATTATTTTATGGATTACAAATTGCTTGTGGTATTTGTACAGTTCTGATCTTCTCCATTGTAAGGGGCATATATGATAGCACACCAACTTATTTTTAAACATTTTATTTATTTTAATTAGTAAAAATTTTTATCTTGTAAGATGAATTTAAGTAAATATTCATTTATTAAAGTAAATGGGATTTTGGGGGGCTCAGTGATAAAGATGCAGTCAGTGCATTTATTGTACTTAAATTTTCAAGTTCTAGTGTTTAGCATTATAATATTTGAAATAATGAGAATTTTATGTATAAATGTAAATCTTGATCACTTACCTGCGCAATTTCCATTTTTAATACTTTTTTTGCCTTACGCCTTAGTTTTTTGGCTTTAATTTCTGAAATGATCTCTTTACATTCTGAATTGCCACCAGCCCTTTCTGGATGTATTACAGTGGCTTTAATTAGAATCTGTGCTCATTTAAAATTAGAAGATGCTGTTTGCTTAATTCTGCTTTTGGCAAAGTTGAGAGTTATACCATGGGCCACGTGGTAAAATTCTCAACAACTGCAAAAGGAGCTGATTCTGGAGGAGGGCAGAGTTCATCTGAAAGTACTACTTGAGGTGGAATTTTGGTGCTCTTCAGCCAAATGTCACTTGGAGAGAAGATAATCTATATTACGAAAGTAAAGCAATCAGTGGGAATAAATAGAAACATTTTAAAATAGCGTTTAAGTTAGATGGACTGATACTGTTCCCTTTAAATGTAATGTAATTAAATAATGTTGTTCTTTTTTTTCCTTTTCTTTTTTCATTTGGCTGAATTCTGAGAAGACAGTTTAAAGAAAGTAAATCATAGTGTACAGCAATACAAATAATGCTATCCAAACTGTCATAACAAAGGCTCAGGTCAGTGGCACAGCAAGTGAGGTCTGCATTACCAATTTGACTAATAGTGTGTAATGACCTGTATACACGTTCCTTTATTCCTAGACAATAGTGTAGCTTGTGCCTTAGCATGAGTAGGTGCTCTTTCAGAAAATACCCATGTTTTCCCTCTAGTCAAACTGAGATACAGTGAAACTAGAGCAGATGGTTTCCAAAAACTTTCTGCATTATTTTAAAAAGAAGTAATAAAGTATACATGTGTGTCAGTTGTTGACTACTAAGTAGCTCTTGCTGAATCAAAGAGGGAAGATATTTTGGCAGTTTACGTAGCGTCATCCAGAATATATTACCTTTCTACCAGTCCTCCCAGTAGTATTTTACACTTCCAGTTCACAGTCCTACAACAATTTCCAAAGACCCAAAAAATTATAATAAGCCTCTTCGATATTTTTTTTTTAAGACTCTTTAATGCTGGAAATCAGGGTTCCCAGGTGCTGCACATCTTGTATCTGGCTTCTACTTCAGAAGGGTTAAGTTTTGGTCAACATTACAGGAAGAGGGTATTTTTCTAGTAAAGTTGAAAGGAAACAAAACCAAAGCCCCACAAATCTAATCACAGTATTTATTTAATTTTAATTGTGTAGATATTTTAATCAGTGCCAGAAATACCACAACTTGCAAAGCAGTTTACAGTGACCTTCAGTTCCAGTGTTCTTGGTCAGTAGCATGTTAAGCTTGCACTTTTTTCCCATATGAATAGAAGAAGATCTGGTTATTAAGTGCATAAAACCCCATTGATAATCTATGGTGAAGTGATTCGCTGCTCATTTTACACCTTCTCTGCTTTAAAATCACACATAGTATTAAACTGCTAAGGATGTAGTTTACTGTAGGTAGATAGACGTTTTGCCTTAACGGATGCAAAGGAGCAGTGATAATTGCTGTGCACTGATTTTTTTTTTTTTTTTTTTTAATAGGGGTTAAGCCCTGTAAAAACTACGCCAATGTTTTTCCATTCCAACAGTCAGAGGAAAATAAAACACCCCTGCACTTTTTTTTAGATGCCTTGGTTTCCAGGAATGGAGCTTAGTGCTACTGTGTATCTGGCTGCAGAGCCACCTCAGGAAGTCCCTCTTTTTTTTTTTTTTTTCCTTGTTTCTTTTTTTTCTTTTCTAATTTATTTATAAATATGAATGTTTACATAAAGTGTAGGTCTTAATTTTGACCACTCCGTTTAAATTATCGTCTAAAATATTTCACTAAAAACGCAGTCTCGTGTTTAAATTATATTCTACAAAACTCATTCTTAGTATTTTCATATGTATTACGACGACATGCTTTTCATTGTGTTTACATATGCCCAAGTTAATTATACTTTCTTCCTAGGTTAATCTTGCAGCTGTAACATAAGGTTATTCAGTGAAATGTTCCAAATTGCCAAGTTTGTCGTCATAAAACCTGTTAGGGTAGAATTTGGTGCCCTAGTGGAGGTTTTTCAACCAAACATCTTGGCCATTTTTTTCTCCATTTAATGAAAGTTCTCCTGTAACTTAACCATTTGCTTCCCCTGCAGCTCTGTCTTTATATGGGAGCTTCCTAATTTGTGCCCTTTGCAAAGGCAGGTTCGACAGGCTGTAAAATATATCTGTAACAAAGGTGTCACGTCGCGGAGCCTGCGCCGTTCTGAAGGGTTGTCTTGTACATACGTTTCCATACATCGTACGATAAATGGTTCATGATTTTTCAGTTCACAAATGTAGTCTGTTAGATGAGCGCCACAATGATTTTAGTTTTCTTTTTGCTTCATGTGATTAGTAATGTTTTAATTACTCATCTAGATCAAGTTCATTATCCAGTACAGTACAAATGTGTGAAATACTTTGTTTATACCAACAGTAATTTATTTTACGGCAAATTTTAAGACTAGAGGCAGCACAGCTTTGAGTCAGCATAAAAGTAGTGCTATAAATAAAGCAAATTGCTCAGTAATTTTAAGTCGATTTTTATTTGTAACATTTTTAGTGAAAACTTATAGGACTTCTTAGTTGGCATTGAAGTTAATCTAAAGACACTTTCGTATTGAATTTAGTATCTGTTGATGTTTATTTGGAATAATGAATGAGTTTGAAAATTGATACTTTTCTAAATGATTTTATTGGCAAGACACATCATTTATACTACTTTTCTTTCTATTGTTGCTGATACTCCTGTGCAAAGGTGTCTTCCGGGGTTCAGCATCTGTAGCTGAACTACAATTTTGATTTTAATACTGATTCTTTGAAATGTGATTACATACTGTATGGTTCGAATTTTTTATGACTGCTTTTCTAATTGCAATGGTGTTTTCTTACTTCATAACAAAATCCAAAGCAAATGAAAACATTATTCCAAATGTAGAATCAATATTCAGTTTATACAGAAATCATGACTCTTGGTCTTGTCTTTAATGTGAAAGATCCAGCCTTTGTTGTTTTAATTACCGCTAGAATAAAATTATCTTTTGTAATGTTTCAGAAAGTTGGTAAAAGCAATAAAAATCTACTGAATTACGGCTTTTTTCCTCTTTTTATTGCGCGCAGGGAGGGGGCCCTGCCGCGGCCGTGGCGTCCCCGTGCCCATGGCAACGGCCGCCGGCGTCGGCGGTCGCTAGGGTGCCCGGGCGCTGCGGAACACGGCGGCTCGCGATTGGCCTGCGAGCCGGGCTCTTGTCGAAGAAGACGGGACGCGATTGGCCGAGGGGCGGGTTTCCGTTCCCGGCGGGAGGGAGCGCCGTCCCCCCTCCCCTCCCCGTAAGCCGGCCGCGGAGCGGAGGGGAGCGCGCGCCGCGAAGTGAGTGGGACGCGGGGGGGGCAACGGCAACCGCTCCCTGAGGGGACCGAGGGGCCGGCGGGAGGGAGGGAGGCAGGGAGGGAAGCACCGTGGGCCTCCGCTGCGGGGGAGGCCAGCCCGACAGCGGCCTCTGGGGAGGGCTCGAACCCGCCCCTCCCCGCCGTGGCAGACGCCGAGGGCTGGCGTGGGGAGGGGGACGGAGGAGGCAACAAAATTGGGCCGCTGTCCTCTCAGCGTGGTGTGGTTTTGTCACGCAGTTGCCGGGTGATCGCGTGCTTCAGCCATGGTATAATTAAGTCACGGAGGGATAAAGGTTTCGAGCTTGATGTTGAGGAAGTCCAAACGTAATGCTGGCATTTAGGAATGTACGTAGACGTGCAGCTTGGCATAAAACACTTGGAGGGGGGGGAGGGGGTGGAAATCAAGCGTGGAGCCAGGCCAGCTTAGTCATGAATTAGATGTGAAAACTCCAGGGAATCTCTGTGCTTCTAAATGAAGCCCTGTTTGTGCGGTACGCTGCCTGCCAGCTCGAGAGGCCATCTCAGTCCTGAATCTTGCCTAACAAACTAGGAGTAATGCCTCTAAAATAAGGGTTACTCTGCCCCCATCCCTCCCCCAAGCCTCCTAACGTCTTCCCCAGCCCCGCACCTTTACCAGCTCTGAGCCTTCAGAACGCTTCAAGCAATCTTTTGTGATTCACAGGAGCTCCAAGCCATAGCAGCACAGTTTCCTAAAAAGGTCTGCCTGGTAGCAAGGACAGAGGATGAATTTCACACAGCTACGTATTGTCCTTGCATTGATTATGTGCTTTAGGTAATCCTGCTCTAGCAGGGGAGTTGGACTAGATGAGCTCTAGAGGTCCCTTCCAACTCTGAAGATTCCGTGATACAGAGCTGCTCGCTAGACCTCAGAAATCCTCTTTTTTCCTGCATCTGTGAACCGCAAATTAACAGCATAGATTTAGGCTGTATCTACAGATAAAAGTTATGATCTGGAAAGTAGCCCAGAGACTCGCATTGCGTGGGTCCATGAATCTGAGAATAGGCCTGGCCATGTATGGCTCTACTGGAACTGGAGTGGTGCAGAGGGAAAACAAACAAAAAAACCCCCAAGCCAGCAGTGGCTTGAATATTTCAATTTGTTGGAAAAACAGGAACGTAATATTGGATCCTAGTTAATCTTCAGAGAACCTTCATAGAAATTATTAAAAAAATAAAATTTGAGGTAACTATACGCATGTGGAAGTTTTCATGTATAGCGAACATGCAGATTTCCATATTGATTCAGTCAGTAAGATGTGTAAGAAATATTCTTCAAATGTTGCCTCTATGGGTTCATCAGTGTAGAATTTCCTAGGCATGGGCTGTCACTGGTGGCCACCCATCCTGATTGCCATGCTTTCCGAGAGCAAGAGTGGAAGCGGTCCAGAGTTCCCTTTGGTTTCATCAGACTGGGGGAGGAGAAGTACCTTTTGGGAACTTTTTGTCATCTTTTATGCTTCCTTTGCTGTTTCTATTTTGACAATAATATATTGATAATTGCTCTTTTAAGGAGTGAATTTTCATTTGACCTCACACCCAGCTTATGGTATTAGATACATTCCTATCTAGCAACAGCATCAAAAGTCTTACTAAAGCCAAGATATAATGTATCTACTGCTTCTTTATCCAGCTTAAGCCAGTTAACCTTCTATGTATAATTAGACAGTAGAACTTGGCCACTGGAGTGATTAAGAAAGGAGTTCAAGGGTAGGTAGAGCAACTAGTTGGCTTGCAAACTATCTAGTAGTTATTGCTAACAAAGATTATAAAGAATGTAAGATACCTTTTTGTTTAAGAGAGTTTCTAACTATTACACAGTAGTTTGTGGTGGTAGATTTATCCTCCAACGTGTCTTTGTGTTTTTGTTGATTTGGTGGTTTGTTTTCACCTTCTGAAGGTTTATGTGCTTGTGTCATCTGAGACAGATACTGGACTGGGCCACAGATCAAGCCTGGGGTAGTAATTCCTTTGTCTCCCATCTCTCGTCATGTCAATTCTTTCATTTCTGATGGGGTTCTTGAAGCATTTCTTGTCCTATCCTGCATGCCAGTGCTATCAGAATGCATCTCTCTTCCTATGTAATTGAATTAACATAAGTAATTAAATGTAATTATCCCCAGGTAAAATGAATTAGTTAATATTGCTCTCATTTCATTGTTTTAAATGGAATTGAATAAGACTCTATGCTCTAAAGACATTTTCTTTTAATGTGTTTCTGTTTTTTTAAGCAGTTGTCTGATCTCAATCTTTTTCTGGCACAACCTCAGTGAAATGCAAGTGTTGTTTGGTTTGTTTCTTATACATTACTTATGGGGCTGGCTTAATAGCTAGGGGATGGTTATGAGGATAGTTAATAGCCTGGCTCCATGGAAATTTCTGCTGGCAGGAGTAAAGAAGACACACAGGGCTGGGAACTTATTCAGTGATTTCAAGAAAGTCAAATAACTGTGAGAATAGGTAAGGAAGTATTTCATGCCTGTTTTCTCTCAGGTTTACGTCTGATACAAGGAAAAAAGGGGTTGTTTCCTTTTGTCTGCCCCTCACTCAGTGTGTGGTGCTAATACACCTTCCTGATTTAATGACTGGCTACTGATGGAAGGGTTTTCTGCTCTTCTTCCATTTACAGCTGTGCGTTCTTGCCCCCTGCCTTGTCAGCAGAGGTACTCATCAGCAAGCTGCATTGGTAGAAAACTAATTTTACAAAGAGAAGCATATGGCTTGCTTTCTGTTTAGCTCTCTAAATTGGCTCAGGTTTGCGCCAAAAAAGCTGAAGATGCAGAGGTGAGTGTCTGAGGTTGGGAAGGGAAAGGAAAGGGACTGCCATTTTAACCAGCAGCTACCTGTTGATTAATTGGTTTATCTATCTCTCTTGTAAGGCTGAAGGGCATAACGCTTTAAGCTGCATGGATAAATACTTCTTTCTGCTTATTGTCCCTGTCCTTGTACAGCAGAAGTACTTGGGGACAAGCTATAAGGTAATCAGGGTTAAAGTAGGAGAGATTATTTACAACCTGAATCAGGTTTCCCAGTCCAGTGAGCTGTGCACCTGTGGTGTTGCTGTGCTGGCAGACCAAAGAGGTTGTGCAGGGTCAGTCTGTGTCCAGGGCTGGCCTCTTTTTGTTGAAGTGCTTTACTGACTCGTGCTGGCTTAGTGGCCTCTAGGAAACAGAGAGGTAAGCTCAGGAGGAGTCCTCAGAGCCGGGTGAGGGCTGCATCCCTGGTTGAGCTGCATACCTTCATTCTCGGACAGCAGTGAAGGGAATTTGGCTTGATGTTTGTCAGGTCCCACTTTGAACAGGCACATTTGGATCTATAATGACAATGAACCATTAAAATCTTAGTTAGCTGTTGCTCTGCTTCATCTTTACTAAGGTACCACAAACAGCAAAAGCATTGGACTGGTAGCTCTAAAGCAAGGTTGGTCTACAGTTGTAAGATTTTGTAAAAAATCACAAAGACCTAACAATTTGGTATTGAGTCCTAACCATACTGGGAATCCTCCGGTTATGGTTTAGAAGTTTAACCCAAGTATTACTTTGTTAAATGGAACGCTGGAAATTTTAAGATTTAACTGTATTTGCTCATGGACAAGTTGTTTTGTGTGCGGTTTTGTTTAGTGATTCTTTAATTGGTTGAAATCTGCGCTTTGTACATACGTAGTTGTAAGCAAGTTGATAATTTGTGAGTTTCACAGTATTTCTTAGTGTGCAAATGTGAGGTTATGATTGCGTTGTGTCATGCCTTAGTAATATGTCAAATGGATCGGGGTATTGGGGAGAGGATATAAAGTACAAATATCATTAAAACAATACATGGAAGCTCTTACTCATGAGGATTGGTACGTGCTTAGCAATGTGCTTGGCTTCTCTTAGTTTTTACTGCTTTTGAAGCAAAGGAAATAAATGAACTGAATGAACTTCATTTGGTTTAATCTGAATTCAGGCATTTTGTCTGATGACTGGTAGAACAGATCCTGTTTATATTCGTTCCCTGGCGGTAACTGGTACAACGGAAGTGTTCTGAAGTGTTTTTTAATAACCCTGTGGAGTGGATGTGTGGAGGAGAAAGGAGGAATTTCCTGGAGATCCAGATCAATCATCCTCTGGGGGTGGGGGGGCAGAGTGGTGGTAGGATAAAGGCTTGTTTAAAAGAATAGAAATGGATGAGCTGGGCTTTCAGACCACTCTAGAGTGACCTGAAATACAGTGCACTAGTTCATACTGTCAACAGTTTCATTTTGTGTAGCTGTATGTCTGATGCGAGAATGCATAACTGGGAAATAACTCTTATTTTCAGCTGAGAAGCAGCAGCTTCTGGTAGCTTACGATGCTTTTATTTCCTGCCAGGTTTTCTTCTTCTTTGCCTTTAGAGAAAGAGGAATAAAAATCAATAGCAGAGGAATTCTACGCTGCACAAAGAGAAAAGGAGGCTATCATATTTCATATGGAAAATCCTATTAAAGAGACACCAAAGGGAACATCCAACGGACCATGTTTAGTGAATAGTCAAATGGCTAGAAAGGAACAGACAGGGGTATTATATCCTCTTTTTTTTTAAAATTGGAAGTGCTCTACCAGTATGCTGCAGCTGTATGCAGTTCTTAGGCTTATTCTTCAGCCCCAGCCTCCTCCTGACCATCCTTCTTTCACTCAGAGCAGGATCCACATCATATAATAGCTGTCGTGGCAGCAAGAGATTCCTCTTGACTATCCCCTTTCTATGTTTTTCTGTCTCTTTCTAGGGCTTTGTAAGATTTTTCAGTGAACAAATGTTGCATACGATGCAAGCAACAAGCTGTGGGCTCTTGTGGGAAGTGAGACCTACAGACTGAACGTTGTCTGCAGTGGATCTAATATGCGGTAATGGCCCTGATGAGGCCAGGCCATACAGCTGTGCTCACCTGTGGAAATAAGCTGTGGGTCCCACTGCAAGAGAAGCTGGGCACTATAAGTATAAGGCATTCACCTGAAATTCAGAATCAAACTACTGAAAATGTCTGTGGTTCTTTGGCAGACTGCATGTTGTATGCATCGCACTGTATTTGTCAGATAGATACCTGCTTTTTCTACCCTTCACCTGTCTTGTTTGTTTAGGTGATAAAACCATTATATTCTCTGTTGTCTGAGCAACAGCTTGTATGATACAACCTTGATGTCAGCCTGTAAGCACTGTTGTAACCTAAGTAGATAATCCATGGTGAAAAGTAATGGTAATAATATGCAAGAAAAGCAAGAATCCCAATAAAAATTAAGTGTAATAGTAGGAACCAATATTACCTACCCATGTGTTGTGAAAATAGGGTTTCTGTATGTTAGGTTAATTACTTTCTTGTTAATATCTGGAATTCTAAAGGATATCCTTATGTAATGTCTAAGGGTTCATGTTAAGAAAATGGTAGAGCTGTTTTATTTCTTAAAGTTTCATCAGTTGGTTCTGTAAGTAAACATTTGCAACTTTTGCTGCAATGATATAATTGTATCTATCTACTTATTTTTTAAGGAAATGAGTTTTTAGCCGTCTGGCAATAGTGATACACAATGCCTGATCAGGACAAAAAGTTGAAGAGCACAGAAAAAGCAACAGACAAAAAACCTCATGGGATCTCTATGAGGTATAGTATCTGACGCCTGTCTTTGAACATCAGCAGGACCCGTGTGGAATTTGCACTAGCTGCCAAAGCAGAATGCTTTAATTTGAAATGCAGTATAAACTTGACAACTGTTACTCGGGTCACAAAGTTTATTTACACCTTTGTTGATCTAAGGCATTCTGGAGAAGCTATAAATTCTTCTCTATGCAAAATGGGGACACTAGGCAACACTAGAAAACTTTCTTTTCTGTCAGTAGCATTCTTGCTTGTTGACCTTCTTTACTCTTACAAAAGTACTTTTATGTAACTATTAACATATCTATTTATGCTATTGTGTTTTATCCTAGGGATTATTCTGATCTTAAAAGACTTCAGTCTCTCTTAAATGTTCAGTCAAGCAGGCAACAGGTATTTTTCAATAACTATTAAATGTGCTGTAGAATTTTATAATTATAAGTAATGGTGATTATGATTTGTGGCAGATACTTTGGCTGTTGTGTTCCATTATGATTAAACACGTTAGCAAAATCTTGTGTAGTGGATGTGTCATATTTTTTTTTAAAGTAATCTATTAATTTATTTTTTTTAATGGTTGCATATAGTCAAGTGGCCTAACAGATTTATTTTCTTCCATGCCATTCCACAATGTCATGAGAAGGTAGGCTTAGAGATGTATTACTTACAACATGATGAAGAGTGGTAAAGGACATAAAATAAAAAAATCATCATTTTAACCATAAGCAGTTTGTCTCCGGAGAATAACACTTCCGATAAAAATCTTCAGGGCATAAATCTCAATGCATGAAACTTATAGGACACAGTAAAATCTTCTTGACCTCAAGTCACTTAGTGAAGCTTGTGTTTCCCATTTGAAGCAAAGATCAACACACGATGATGGGTGCGAGTCCTTGGAATGGCAGAACAATTTCTCCCTTTCTATTCTGTAAAAAGATACAACAAAATGACTTAGGGAATTGTCCATGTGAGATAGGAGTTATGCACTCCCTTCCTGGATGGAGGCATGGAATTGCTTCTGAGCAGAAAGCTGAAACATCTGAGTTCTACAGATTCTTTCTAGAAAGAATATGAAGGCTGCGCAATTGTAGGAGTGGGACAGGTATGGAGCATAGGTAATGAATGTGTGTTGCAGATTCTGCTGAGCTTTACCATTATACATTTTAAAGGACACTGTTGTGCACAATTTATATATCTCCATGTACTAGTTTTCCAGCCTTGCTTTACATCACTTTTCTACCACATCAGTCTTGTTTTGCGTGGGGTGTGCGTATATTTTATAATGGCAGATTATAGGTCCAAACTTCAAGTCAAAACTTGAAAAAAGGTACGTTTGCTTGATAATATTCTTATAAAACTTAAAACACAACGTTTGACTCATCAGTACTATCCCTTTACTCCTTAGCTTCCAGCTATATGTTTTGAAAGTGGTCAAACCAGTGTGACAAGGGCTCCGCAAAATGTCAAAAGCAATGAACAAAAACCCCGTGGTCAATGGCAAGAACGAACAGAAGCTGCTGAACTTGAAAACTTCAGGTAAAAAAAAAAAGAAAAAAGCTAATATGATGACATTGTGTTGTATCTCTGCACGTTTTTATGTATCTTAAAGCTTCTTGAAGTGTTGAAGGCATTTGTATTTGTACTTATGTCTTTTACTTGTACTTTCATGTTAACCTGTTACCCAAGATATGAATTATATATTTTTAACTTTCTAAACCTAACTGTGAATGTTCCTGCCTTTGTAAGTTTCAGACACATGCTCCCACTCGGCAGAGTGTACTATTCAGACTTAATATTGTCAGTTTAAATAAAATAATGGTTTCTTTATTTGGAAAGCCTATATTGTACCATTATAATAGTCCCAAATTATGCATGAGACAGACTGTTCTTCCATGCTGTTAATGTCTGGAAATCTGAAGTTGTGTTATTCTATTGTAACTGCTGATATGACATTTCTTAATTTTTCCTGCTAATGTTGAGTTTTGGCAACTAAAATTACGTTGTGGCAAGATAATCAGCAATTCAACATTTTTCTTTTTTTTTTTTTTTCCCTTAGTGTGACCTACAAGAATGAGAGAAGTTTTAGCAAACATCCCAAACATAAGCTGTTTCAAGAGATCTTTACAGCTTTAGTTAAGAACAGACTTAGCTGCAGGTCAGTATATTGAACACATTCATATCCAAGGAGGGTCACGCTTTCTTGCCTTAAGCAAATAACCAAGATGCATGGATGTTTCCTCATTTGAATGAGGAAGAATTACAACACCTTAAAAAAATGGGGAGGAATAGAAAAAGATATTTTCTGGAAAAAAAAGGATGTGTTTTTCAGGATTTCTGTTACTATACACAACTACAGTGTGTTGTGTTTTCCCTTTTTAAAGCCCAAGTAAGGTCATGTAAGTAATTTGTAAATCTGGTACCTCTTTTTTTGCAAGTGAACTTTATCGTCTCAGTACCCACCAATGGGATGTCTGTGGCTTGGCTTCTTTTGCTAAAATTCTAAGAATAACTTGCGTTGTGTCTTCCCAAATTCTATTTATACATTGTGCCATACCTAGCTCATATTTTGTTTTTTGTTTTCTTTGGTATTTGTTGTTGATGATGATATAGCAAATGCAGCCTTGTATTATAAATGAAAGCACCCAGGTAAGGCTAATGAAACAAACGTATATTCGTAGGTATGTAAAACCCATTTAGTTGGCCTTTATAAATATTTTACTATGGCTGTGATGGTGTCCTCTCTTTGGAACTACTTCCATTGCATTGTGTCAGAGCGTTAGAAACTGTCACCCTCACCAACATTACATACTTTTGCTGGCATAACTGTGTTGGTTGGGGTGCAAGAAAAAAATCACACCCACTTACTGGCATCAGTGTGTTGGCAGAAATCCCGGTTGGAGGTAGTTCTCTTAACAAGAAAGCTGCGATCAGCTTTGCTCAAGTAGTTTGGATAAGGAGTAAAACTAAGCAGGTTGAAAAAAACCTGCTGGCATATGCTGGATATACACTAGGGTATCTAGTAACGTGTATTGTAAATGTCTATAGTAGAAGAGGCTCTCAAATGTTAACCAGGGTCAGAGAATTACTGTCCCTGCTTGGAAATGTGACTCATGCCTTGCTCCATTAAAGAAACTAACTTCTGTCAAGAGTCAAAGCTTTTTGAAAGAGTAACTTTGTAGAACCACTGTGGTAATGATCTTCAGGCCGCTTTAAAATCTGATCTACAAATTTTGCCTACCAGTATATGGTTGCCGTTTTCTTTCCATGAAAGTTTCGTGCAGTTCTGAAGTGGCCAATTATGGAAGCATAATGAAAAATAGTATTACTTTGAGCAGAATATTGGCATAGAAGGGCTGAGATTTTGTTAGTATCTATTTGTAAAACATTTATTTTTATCAAACTATTTTTAGCCATTGGCGTCTTTCCCAATTGCAAATGATAAAAAGGGAAGAGAACTGCCACGTCTCATAGACTTCTTCCGTTCCTTGGAAACTTGCCCAGTTGTTACAGATTCTGTTCTCTCAGTTAAAATAACAACAAAAAAACGCACCACAAAGAGTCCAATTTTAGGTTTATTTTAAATAGGAAACCTTCAACAGACAATGGAAATAGTGATTCCATTACTGGTATTTTATGCAGGATTACTGTCCCTGGATGCTTTGTGCATATCTGAGGTGTTTTCTGACAAGTCTTGTGCTGGGGAATTGTATGGAGAAATATAAAAGAGGAAGTTCTATTTGGAAGTATAATCCTATATCAAGAAGATTTAAACTAAATGACAAATTATTCCAAGGACTAGTGGTATTAGAGTTTTAAAGCCAAGGATAGATTATGATCATTCAAAAACTATTTAAAATCTAGCCATTTTTATTGCTGTAGCACCCATGTGTTTTTTTAATATTTTATGTAAGTGTATTTTGTGTACTGAAGTTTGATATGTGTTTTCTCAGTGATTTTGCCCTTTTGAGCCTCGATCCAAACACTTAAAGTGAGTTTATATCAAAGCACGATCAGTTTGTGCTTAGAGATAAGCATGTACTTTTGTGCATCGGTTTAGTGTTATAATAAGGGATGGCTGGCAACATTCATATAATGAAATAAAT
The DNA here is from genome assembly GCF_964199755.1 of Larus michahellis. Taxonomy (NCBI): domain Eukaryota; kingdom Metazoa; phylum Chordata; class Aves; order Charadriiformes; family Laridae; genus Larus; species Larus michahellis. Next base: position 43,997,967 of record NC_133897.1, on the reverse strand, counting down.
TTATTTAGAGCTGTTACTATGTTTGTATATAAATGGTATTCTAAGGTCTATAGTACAGTATGTTATTCAGCTGTTGTAAATCACTAATCTTCTAGTCAACTGATTCCTGAATCAGTGTTTTATCTGTTTTAACACTTTTTAAAATTGTATTTGGTTTATGTTTTGAATATTTTTTTCAGGGAGTGGGTTAATCAGGCTCCATCAATCCATTTTCTTAGAGTATTAATCTGCCTGAGATTACTAATTAGGGATCCATGCTATCAGGTCAGTATGTCAAAATACCATTTCTTGTTTAAATAAGAGAATGCATATAAGCATCATGCATATGAGTTGTGTTGGTGCATGTGTATAAAAATGTGTGTTCTTATGGATGCATGCTTATATGTATGTATTTCTATATGTCAAGATGTGATTTGCAAACACAGAAATTCCAAAAATGAATTTGCACTGTTAGTGCATAACTTCTTCGATTTCTGATACTTCTCATGTAGCATCTGTTGTTGCTAACCCTAACAAAGAACCTGTAAATCTCCGTAATGGATGGCTTGGTCATTGCTCTGAGCCCTAGACTCTGTACTTGACTTTACCGTAGATATGTATAATTCACATTATGTACTAAGTGCAGAAAACTGAAAGCTGCCTATTCTCCCTAGCAGCCCAATGCTCTGAACTACAAACAATTAGCTTTTAATTTTATTTTGGCTATTATAGTTATTATTCATAGGACTAAGCCTGAGGCATTTGTTAAGATATTTGGTTTTGTGTATTTTTTTCCTATGTATTCCAAAACTTATACTATTTTTCCAGTTTTAGAACATTTAAAATTTCACTTCTGTGTTTTTATTTATCTACGTACTATAAGTAATTCTGAACTCTGAAGGTGATAAGCATCTCCAGAATCTATTGACTTTGACCACTGGATTTAAGGTTTCTCAACATTCATAACAGTTTATATTCTAGTGTTCTCTTATTCTGGAGTTTTCTGTATTTTGACTCAATTTTTTTTTCTTTTCTTTTAGGAAATGCTCCACAGTTTGGGTGGGATTGAAAATCTAGCTCAGGTAAAATTCCTCATAGTACCTTTGTCCATTATGTTGCATGTCAGTTTATAATGATTAGAATAAAATACACTGTAAAAAGCGGTGTACATATATTCTTGGTTTATGGAAAGAAGCGAGTCTATTCCTTCTCACATGAAAAGTTGGTGTGGTTTTTTTCACTAGTGCACAAAGCAGCTCTCCTCATAATCTAGCAGCATTTAACTCAGGACTTTTAGTTAGGAGGCTTAGCAAATGCCTACTGAGGTGGGAGAAGGATTAGAAAAGTCTGCACAATTGGTTCAGTCAAAAGAAACTGTAGACTTTTGAAGGAAGATGTGTAAAGTCACCTTGAACTGTAGCAAATGACTTTTCAAAGGTAAAAGCATAGTGATAGAATGTTGAGCACGTTTAACTTTGGGGACTACAGTACTTCTGCATTACAAAACATTATTGGTAACTGACTGCTGTATTGTTATTGCTGTGTTAATACTGCTTTACTCCTGGGTTTTTAATACTTGTTCATCAGTGCCAATTTCGCAGTGGGATATGACATACCTTGAATATGTTTGAAATTGTCAGGAGTTTTCTTTCCAGGAAAAAAAAATATCTGAATTTTAAAAGCAAATGTCTCTTTCTAGAATGCAGTCATAATTCATTAATATTTATGGAGTCACCTGTGCTTCAAAGCACCACTAGTGTGCTATGAGCCCTTTGGTCAGACAGTCACCGGTTTGAAATATCCCTAAAGTGCAGGAGTTAAAGGTCGTTAGTTTCTAATGGATATGGTTCCCACAGGAACTGCTTGGTGTTTTCCAGTATCACATGTCATTAGTGCTTAGCCCTAGTTTTGAGAAGCTTGCGCAGTGCAAAGTGCAATGGCCTGCTGAGACATCGGCAACATCTGGACATGGAGTCCTCTGCAGCAGGAATCCAAATCATATAATTGATAATCATTTTTACTATGCATGTGTTGCTCACATAGAGAATTAAGAAAGTCATGACATGTAATTTTTATGATTTCTGAACTTCTGGGGAACTTGATCTTTTGTGTCCTTTTTGGCGAGATAAAATTGTTAATTGGGTTTCCAGCACTCTGAAACGCAGTTTGAAAAAAGTTTTAGCCGAGACTTTCAAAAATCCCTCAGAAATTTGAAAAGTGGCAGTAATTTCAAATCTTCCTGCCAAATCACAAGTCTGAAGTCCTCTGTTAGACTATTTTATACAGCATTAAAAACATTTTTGGGGGAAGTTTCAGATAAAAAACCTGTTCTCATTTTAAAGTGTTTTGGGTTGTTTTAGGAGTAAACACTAATAAAATTATTATTACCAGTATTACTTTGCATAGTAGTGTACTCCTCGTGTGCTTGCTTTCTTGTGTGCTACTGCTGTAGTTCTAGCCTCTCTGCACCATCTGCTTGAAACTGCTGTAGTTTCCTGATACTGTGTTCTGCAAATTTCAAAATGCCACCATATGTAAGACCAATATATAAGTGATAATGAGAATCATATCATGATTATGTGTACTAACAAACATTACATCCTTGTGATAATCCTTATTTCCTGGAAAAATATGTTTGAGCAGGTAATTATTAGGGTTATTTCTGACCGTATTTCCACCATTTCCGACCAGTCGGCTATGTCCAAAAAAAACCCCCAAACCCCCCACAAAATTCGTCCCCCTGCAGTTGTATAGGTTTTTTAGAGTCTGAGCCTGTTAGCTGTGTGGACTGAAGATCCATCTGGCTGTTCCAAACAGTGGCCAATAGTAGATGCTGAGGGAAAAGTTTGAGTGCAGAAATATGAAGTGATAATTCCCCAGAAAGCTCTTATCAATCTCTAGCAGCTTGCAAAGAAGGGAATTTTGGCCCTAAAAGTAGGGTCGTTGTATTTGATAGTCTTCAGTAGATTTTACTCTTGTAGCATTTTACACTTGCTTTTTGAATTCTTTTACTTCCAAGATTTCTTCTGTTCCCTGACAAGTTTTACACCAAAAGTATGCAGGATGTTGCAGATTTACTTTTTTCGTGAAACAGATGCACCACCTACAGGCTGTTTCTGTGCATAACACTCTAGGTTTATGAATTCTTAACACTATTTTTAATGGTATCTTTTATTTCTTCTCCCCCGCCAACTTGTAGTATATGGAAACAGTAGCAAGTGGCTATCTTGATTACGGAGAAGAGCAGCACAATGTAGACAAGTTGGTCAACATGACATGTAAGTGTTATAGGTAATAACATAAATTAAAAGGGCGCTTCCAAGTTCTTGTGTGAGGCTTAAAATGTTTTAAACACTTGAGATGGTCATCCAGTAAGATATTACCAGATTTATTGTAGGCATAACCACACAAATAAAAACTGAAATTGCTGTGGAGAAGCACATCTTGGTTTTGTACTTAAGTAATACTTCATTAGGAAATTAATACCTCTTTATACGTTGAAATAACAGAGTAAAATGAGATAGTCATGGTTCAAAGAACTTATTCAATGTTTTGCTTTATTATCTGATTAGTAAAATGAAAAATATTAAGTGGTAAAGCTTCAGTTTATGTGACTTCCTTTGTTCCATAGACATTTTCCAAAAGCTTGCTGCTGTTAAAGATCAAAGAGAATGGGTTATAGCAAGTGGAGCACATAAAGTAAGTGCTTTATAAAACTGCTAATTATAACCAATTAGCTACTTAACTGAATGTCTTATGCTTTTCAGCTTTGATCTAGGTGGGAGTAAATTCCTTACCTTGTCAAGCTTGTAAAGTAAGATAATCTCAGTTCTGTGTTTTACAGATGCATTAGTAGTATCATAAAAGTTATTTCTTGTATGTAAGTTAATTGCTGATGCATGGTTATTGGTTGTTTGAGATAAATAGGTCTTAAATGTTTGAACTAAACTTGTTCATATAAAAATTAGTACTCATGTTTACACTGTCCTGAGCTACATGTTACTATGATATAAATTGTCTTATATATATATATTTTTTAGTATAGATATATTTTTAATTGATATTTTTTGTATAAATTTGTGCTATGATTTTTCACTTATAAAGTATTCTGTATCTAAATGGAACAGTAACAACCTAGACATCCCTTGCTGTACATTGCTGCCAGTCTAAGGATCTATACTTAACAACTGCTCATTTGTGGCCAAACTGAGGAACAGTAGAGATGAAGATCACCGTAACTAGAGCTTCGTGATTCTATTATGCTGCAGTAAAAGATTGGCAATTGTGATCAGATAGTACTGGACAACACATGTTTAGAGAATCTAGACAAATACAAAATTTACTTTGATATGAATCATTAACAGCCTCTATGCAGGGCCTTAAATTACATATGGCATTGTTTAAATATAAGCTGAAAATTAACTTTTTGCTTCAGGAGGCTTTGATTTAGAGTTCTGAAGTGTTTTACACAGGAACAGATTTTTACAATGATATATTAATTTGGACAGATGCTTTAGCAGTCAAGAGAGATGCTAGTTGCAGTTTGAGAAGATACTTCCTTGCTTGTCCTAAATCTGGGTGTATTCTAAGACTTTAAGTGTATACTTAAGTGTATTTAAAGTGTACTTTAAATGTGCCTAAGACTTTTAGCGTATTGTGTAAGGATTTGGTATCTTAATTTTGACCTTTCAATAAATAAACCTATATGTGTTTATGTTGTAAAAGAACAGAGTATAATTTATATTTGTTTCATGTTTCATTTTCCAGACCTTAGTAAATTTATTATCTGCCAGAGACAGCAATGTGCTTTTGGGTGCCCTCCTTGCTCTGACTAGCTTAGCAGAAAGGTAGGTTCAACTTTATGTGCTGTAGTTCAGAATAAGCATTTTAATGTTATCTCTTGACACAATCTTAAACAGCTGTTTATGAGGAAGACTTCTTTGTTTCAAAATGAGGCCTTGTTCTGTGGAGATCTGTGAAGTGTGCTTAATTTTATTTGAAGCAATAGAAATTAAAAAGAAACTTTGTTCCTTGCAACAGACATCTTGCTCATGTGGAGAACTTTGCAAGACTGGAGTCAAAGAATCTCTCTTTGCAATCTCTGTGCAGGATTCTGTAATTCTTACTAACTTCCTGCATATGAAAATCCTTTGTGCTGAGCTTAATATAACAGTGCCTCACAATAACCAGCAAGGATATTGTTCAGTGTAGTAAGTAACGAATGCATACACTCAAATAAATGTCTATGTATCCTGTCTTCACTAATGACCATTTTAAATAAAGATAAGATTTTTTTTTTCCTGGTACGGAGAGAAAAAAAAAGAAAAGGAAGATACAGCATCTTTCAACCTTAGTAGTTTCATAGAAGAAAAGCTGCTGCTTCTACATTATTGTTCTGTGACTTCCAGACTTGTATAAGAATTTTATCTTTTAAATAAAAAATTATAAGAAAAATTACAAAACTGAAGAGAATAGATACAATTCCTTGAGATCAGTAGAGTTTATTTACTAAGATTTCTCTAGATTTTCTCTTTTCCCATATTTCTTTCATTCTATTTCAGTTTATTTTTTTTAAATATCAGTATTATTTTAAATGTTATACATACATTTTCAACTTCCATTTAACATTCTTCACAGAATTAAATGTGTTACATTTGGACTGGGCAAGGAAGTGTTTGGAGTATATTACAAATATTCATGGAAATTGTATTTGAATCTAAAAATGTACCTTATTTGCTTAATTTCTAGTATGAAACAAATGACATACATTTGTGTCTTTTGTGATATTTACTTTTTTTGTGCTGGAAAATTTGGCAATTGTTGCAGTGTCACTCTTGACCCAGCATATTTTTGTGTCTAAATATTTGTGTGCACAATATGATATTACTTAAGATTTGAGAAAAAAAAAAATGGTCAAATGTATAAGGAGGGAGGCTAAAGAGCAATGTGTTTTTTCATATAATTTAATTTGATTACAAATACCAGAAATAATCAATTTGTAGTCCAGAATGTAGGGAGAAGATAAGTGAGCTCACCATTGTTGAGAACTTGCTGGTGATATTACATGAATACGATTTGCTTTCTAAAAGGTGAGACTTCGCTTGTAGATTAATTGTGTTAAAATATATTTTGACTTTTTCATTTAGGGACATGTTTATTTAGAGGAATTAGATAATGTGCTACTTTAATATACTCAAGGTAAAGTTCTGATACCTATGTATTTTAAGGCTGATATTGATATAGCAAAATCTTTTCTAGTAGTTTTGTTATAAGCTGTCTCCTCTCTCTCCACTGATGGCCTACAGTGAGGTGCAAATAAATTGCAATGCTACCGTAAAGTGATAGTAATTGCTTTTCTTGGTGCATCTCCTCTTTGCTTCTGGCAGACCTGAGTGGTTAGATGGAAAGCATGCTGAACAGTTCCTGCCATGCCCAATAGAAACTACTAAAAAATTGCAAGAAATACAGCTGTTGTAGTTTATGCCAGAGGCTGGGTCAGACCCTATATCCCTTCAATCAGAACATCATAAAGGTTCCTTCAGTCTTTTAAATGCCCTTTCATCTCAGATAAGCCTTCTAGTTGAGCATAGTATATCTGCATTTCAGTAAGAAACCAAGAGACTCTCAAATTTGATGTTATATCACTTATCCTACTGCATTAATATTCTGAAGAGATTTTTTAAATTTCATGCTTAATTATTTCACACATGTAGATTATCTTCCATATGACTAAAGATAAAGAAATACCAGAATATTTTATTTAGCTTTTGTGTTTGAAATTGTTTAGATTGCATGTAAACCAAAAGTTTGTTATAAAAAATAGAATTTGAATCTAGGCGGGAAGCTCATGAAGTTCAGTGCTAGTTAAGAATAATTTTAAATTCAGATATGAATCGGAATTCATATGTTTCATCAAACACATATGTACCTTTTTTGCTTCAAGTGGAAATGGAAATCCCTAACCATATTTTCTATGAAAGTCCACTTTAGTTGGAGTTAAGTTAATGAAAACCTTCTATAAACCTTTTAAATGATATATCCAATCCCTTTTGTAAACATAATATTCAAACCATACTGGAGAAGAATCATGATTATTTGCGGAGTTATTCTAATTCCGCAGATGGACTTTACAAGTTCATGCAGTCAGTGCTACTTGTAGTATTAATGCCATTAACAAGAAGGTGGTACCATGGGTGACCGCAGTCCACCTGGCCACCTCCATCCCGGCTGTGTATGCTGGTTGCCTATGCTGATGGTCAAACTCAATGTAAATACAATTTAATCCCTTGTGCAAGTTTGGACCACCTTTTTAATTTTCTTTTCTTTTTTTTTTTTTTTTTTTAAACAGTGACTTTAACCAGTTTACAGTGACTTCAAGCATTTTTCTTTAATTTATTTTTTTATAGGAGGTCTCAGTTCTTTCTTAAACATTTGCTGTGTGTTTTCTCCCTTTGCTAACTGACAATATAAAGTAGTGATGGAGTTATTAAACTTTCTTGCTGATTACTTTTAGGCTCACAGCAGAGTTGCTACGTCTCCTCTGTGCAGAGTCACAAATCAAAGAGCAAGTAAAAATGCATGAAGGAGTTCCAGTCTTGCTCAGTTTACTCCATTCTGATCATATCAAACTTCTATGGAGTGTAGTTTGGATTCTAGTACAGGTTTGTGAAGACCCTGAGACTAGTGCAGAAATCCGAATTTGGGGTGGAATCAAGCAGCTCCTTCATATATTACAGGGGTAGGTTTTCAGTCCTCAGCATGGTGGTGATTATATGAAACTGTTTCATTTTTTAAGATATATTTGACCAAGCCCTGTTTTATCAAATAGCATCTTTGTTTTGTTCAGCTGTATGTGATGTCTGCAGAAATTAAAAGGCTATTTAGAATATAATGAATAAGCAGTATTTTTTCAGCATATTTCATTGTTATCTTAAGGGTTTTTTTTAATATTTTCAGTATATAAACTAAATAATGAATAGATTATAAATACGTCATTGCTGTCTACTTAGTTTCCCTATTAATCAAACACCTAGAGCTAGAATTGTGAATATAGTTGACAAACATAGTAGAGGAATGTTTAAAGGCTTGTTTGCTTTTTCAAAGTGTATTGAAAAACATATAAATTTTCAGCATAGCAGAAATGATTAAAAAAGATATGTTAAGCTGTTTTTTTACACTGGAAATTGGTATTCTTTTTTCAGGGAAAGAAATCTTGTTTCTGATCGCTCTTCAGTTGGAAGTTTATCTAGTGCAAATGCAGCCGGGAGAATCCAACATCTTCACTTGTCAGATGATTTGAGTTCTGATGAGATGCAAGAAAATACTTTCTCACTTCAAGCAGGTAGGTTTATAAAGCCTAATCCTCTGTTATGTGTTTACTTACACTTGCACAAAGGGATTTGAAATATTTCAAAACTGAAATTGTAAACTTTTATACCTGCTTTAGGGAGTGGGAGCACCAAGTCAGCTGTATTTATTTCTAAATGTGCAATACCAGCAAGTATTTTCAAAAAGCACTCTTTTTTAGAAAGAAGCAAAGGATAAAGTATTAAGTACATGGGAATCATATATATTTCTTCCATCTGTAAAAACATCTCAAACATATATATATATATTTTTTTTTTCTTTTGCTTTTAGACTGAGATTATTTTTATTTGATCGTATTCTCCTTCTATTCAAATTTAATACGGTAGATCAATCAGAAATTGATTATGATGGAACTCTTTCAAAGTGGTATTTTAAAGACTACCAGTCAGGTGAGGATTCCTCAGTAGCTATGGAGAGAATCCCTTTTAGATGAGATTTCTCAATAGCATGTCAACTATCCATTCTGAAATGCCTTCTGGAGGATCATATCTTTTTCCAGTGACCATAGAAGGACAATGCAAAATATCCTTACTAGGATTACATGAGCCTTTGCAGTATCTTCCTGAAAGCTGTCACATAATATGTAAGTGTTTTTGAATACTTTATCATGAATGTTACCTCTGAAGAGCTGGTAATGTGAAATAAATTGCAATACCAAAAGTATTGCCAGTGTGGAGCATATTTCTGGGTTGCTTCTGCCTTCCTTAAGGACTCCTAAGAAGGAGTAAGCACTGAACTTACAGGCATCTTTTTCAGTCCTGAGTACTTGTTTATATTTTTAGCCTTCTGTATTGGGTGTGGGTGGCAAGGTTTTGTTAGCAGAGGGCCTGCAGGGGTGGCCTCTGTGGGAAGAGGTATGGGGTTGTCCTGTGCTGGACACAGCTGGTTCCAGCTGGCTTCACAACAGACCCACTGCTTGCCAAAGTGAAGCCCATCAGTGAAGCTGGTGGTGCACCTCTGAAAACATGGAATCATAGAATCTTCATGGTTGGAAAGGACCTTTGAGACCATCTAGTTCAACCATACACACACCAAAAAACCCCCCAAAACCCACAAACAAACAACCTACAATCTCTGCCACTAAAGCATGCCCTGAAGTGACAAATCTAGACGTTTCTTAAATACCTCTAGGGATGGTGACTCAACCACCTCCCTGGGCAGGCTGTTCCAGTGCCTGACCACTCTTTCAGTAAAGTAATTCTTCCTAATATCTAACCTAAACCTCCCCTGCCGCAACTTCAGACCATTTCCTCTGTCCTGTCATTATTCACTTGGGAGAAGAGGCCAACACCCACCTCTCTCCAACCTCCTTTCAGGCAGTTGTAGAGGGCAATGAGGTCTCCCCTCAGCCTCCTCTTCTCCAAGCTAAACATGCCCAGCTCCCTCGGCCTCTCCTCATATGACCTGTTCTCCAGACCCCTCACCAGCCTGGTAGCTCTCCTCTGGACACGCTCCAGCATCTCAATGTCCCTCTTGTACAGAGGGGCCCAGAACTGAGCACAGCACTCGAGGTGAGGCCTCACCAGTGCTGAGTACAGAGGCACCATCACTTCCCTGCTCCTGCTGGCCACGCTGTTCCTGATACAAGCCAGAATGCTGTTGGCCTTCTTGGCCACCTGGGCACACTGCTGGCTCATGTTAAGCTGCCCGTCCACCAGCACCCCCGGGTCCTTTTCTGCTGGGCAGCTTTCCATCCTTAAGAAAGGTCAAAAATGCTGGGTTGGCAGAGGAGGAGAAGGAAAAAAAAAAAAGGGGTGGGGTGTGAGAAACAGCAGTGCAAACACCAAGGTCAGAGAAGAAGGAGGGGGAGGAGGTGCTTTATGCACCAGAGCAGAGATTCCCCTGCAGCCCATGGGAGAGACCTTGCTGGAGCGGGTATTCACACTGCAGCATGTGGAGAGGACCCACGCTGCAGCAGGGGAAAATTGTGAGGAGAAAGAAGCAGCAGAGTGGAACTGTTATGTACTGACTGTAACCCCCATCCACCACCCCCTAGTGCTGCCGGGGGAGAGGGTAGAGGAGTCGGGAGTGAAGGAGTGAAGATGAGTCTGGGGGAGGAAAAAAAGAATGGTGTGGAGGGAAGGTGTTGTTTTAATTTTTTGTCTTTGTCGTTTTGCTATCAAAATCTACTTAAATTGGCAATAAATTAAATTATTTTCCCCCCATGTCGAGTCTGTTTTGTCTGTGATGGTAACTGCTAAGCGACCTCCCTGTCTTTATCTCGACCTATGAGCCTTTCCATCCTATTTCCTCCCTCTGTCCTGTTAAGGAGGGGGGAGTGAATGGGCAGCTGGATGGGCATTTGTTCCTTAGCTAAGGTTAACCCACCACGCTATCTGAGTATCTTTATGAATCTTGCCCTAAATGTTACATCTGAATTTTTATTTTAGCTTGTTGTGCTGCAATTACTGAACTGGTGCTCAATGAGACCAACGCTTACCAGGTAGTACAGGTAGGAAGACTTTATTCAATCAAGTAAGAAATTATAGTTTATAATTTGACTTAATTGTTCTTACTTGTCACCATCATTTAATTAACAAACAAAATGCATTTGAAAGGGATTGGAACTTCAGTATCTCTGTTTCTTTATACATTTACACACAGAGACACATACACAAAGGTAACAACATACGTATCTAGTCGTCTGGGAGAATAAACCGTTTTATTCAGACAGGGTTCATTTTGGTTGGAATCTCTTGCCATGCTTTTGCCATATTCAAAATAGGATACTAAATAAGAGTAATCATGGAATTAACTGAGAAATACAAATTCTGAATTTCATGAAGTCTTTTAAAGCAAACTCAGTGCGGCTTAATATTGGTGTGTTGTTGTTTCACAAATAGTTTCTCTTTCCTCAGAGTTTGGTATTTATGAGATAACCTCCTGGTACTCCATCCCCAGGGCTGTGTTTCTAAACTGCATTTTAAAAAGTAGTATTTAAATCAGATAGTATCTATGGTTCTGAAAACGGTTCTTAAAATCTCTGGTATGTATTCCAGACATAGTCAAAGACACAAATATTTCTATGCAAGGAGTGCTATTAATATTGACCTTTCTCTGTTTCCAGGCAAATGGAATATATACAATAGCAAAGCTGATTTTACCAAAGAAAGAAAGGAATGCAGAAAAAGCTAACTTATTACAGGTAACTAACTCCCTTTCTTATCATTCTTATCATCACTTATTTTAAAGTGCAGTAAAAAAATCTTACTTAAAGGTGGGGAAAAAACCCCACCAAAACAAAACCAGGAATAACAAATGGCCCGGGAACTAAAAGTTAAATAGTGACTCAGTTTCCAGTATTCTATTCTGATCTACTTTGTTTCTGGCACCTCATATAGTGTAAAGAAAAGTGAATATTTTTCTTGTGATAATCTTTCCTCCACTTTTTCAGACTGCCCAGCATCAGATCTTCTTTTTAGTGCAGTGGTCTTCATTGAAACTCACTGTAGATTTGGCACTGTACTAATATCTATTTCTTTCTGGAGCATCTTACTGTGGCTGTTAAATAAAATACAGGAAAACATGACATGGAGTAAATGTAGGATAAATATACAGCTAATAAGCGTAGAATGGCTCTTGGGTTTGCATGTCAATACCCCCATAAATGTATTGGTTTGAGTCAACTTAGAGTAAAAGTTATCAATAGAAATTAATTGTCTGGTAGCTTGTCTCCAGCCTCTGTGAAATGGTGTTGGTGTCTCTCTGAGCTATAGGAAAGTAGTGGTCTGGGGTTCAAGAATGAACACAACTGCTGTTGCTCCAGTTGCCCTTAGGAGGGGGCACTTAGCACAAGTGGTCCTTAGCACAAGTGAATCCTGCCTCTCACTTGGTCTTTGTTCTGGCATAGCCTTACACTAACATGGCTACACGGCTACTCAGCTATCTAATCAGGTAGACATGCCTTGATAGTGAGGGAAGGCATTTCCACAAAAAAATTTTCGTTGTAGTGTCATCTTTCTCATTGTAGTTCTTCTAGATAAAGGTTAGAGTACAGATTCAGTGCAGCATGTACCTTTCTTCTGCAACGAGGTTTTATAGTGCACTTTAGTTAAATCAGTTTAAGGGTGAGATAAATAAAAATATTCCTAGAGTGTGTATGACGCTAACATGGAGTCTAATAAACTGGAGCATATGCTCAGTTCCTTCATACAACTGTAAGGAGCTTAATTTATGCCCACTGAGTTTTTCAGATTCCAGCAGAATGTGATAGAAAACAACTCAAAACTGACACTAAGCAACTGTAGTTTGGTTAAACATGAAGCCATGTGAATTAATAATGGACTTAATGATCGCATATGAAAACTACATCCGTTTCAGGCAAACAATAAAAATTAATTTTTTCTTTTATGAAACCTTGTTCAGAAATGTCACACTGCTATCTGCATGGCCATTGTATTATCATTGTTACTGCTATGCAATACAATTGCTGCTATTGGAATACCCATAGGTATTTTGAATTCCATAGGTATTTTTCTTAGAATTCTCGCAATACTGGTCTGGTTTCTCTACTGCTCCATTGTCTGTGTTTTCAACGATTAAATTTTTAGCTTCTTCCTGCCATACTACTTTGGTGATCTTACTCCATTATTTCAAGGGTGCCAGTGATCTCAGTCATTTATTCTGCATACGTACCATATATAAAAATCATCATGTCTTAACTGAAGCACATGACAAATGTTAAATATTAACCTCACAGTACTAGTGTGAGAAAGACAAATATTCTTACTATTTAAAATATCTATTTATCTCATTATTAATCTATTATCGTGTCCCTTGACTGATGGGCTTTCTACAGTAAGATCTATGGATAGTCTCTAAAATGAAAAACTTTCCAGGTAGCGACTATGGCCCAGCCAGTCTGGGTTACTTTGTACAGCAGAGTTGTGACTGTGATTCTCAGTGCAATTTTTGACATCGTTACACACCCTCCTTGTCCTGTTATGGGGGAGTTTACTTTGGACTAAAAATAAACGTTGCCAGCATTAACATACATTCCTTTTCTGTAAAATTTCAAGTATCTTTCTTCTTTCAAAAGTAGCATTTGGCCTTTATTTTCTTCATTTAATGCATTTTCTATATATTGAAAGATTTGTTTTTAACATGGAGATTAATTCTGCAGTTATCGCTAAGACACAGTTACCATTGTCTAAACAGGGATTATCACACTGGACTGTAGTAGTGTTTTAGTCACTGATGCAATAAAGTAATTCTAAATTATGTTAAAGGCATTTACTGTTTGCACTGTTTCAGATATCAGTACCTTATTTCCCCTTTGCTTACTTTATACAGTCATCTTTGTTTGGTGAGCCATATATGTGCCATATTATTGACTCTTGATAAACAGAATTAAAGACGAGTTGCATAAAAGCATACATATTAACTACCTGCCAGTGTCTGTTTTAAAAATAAACTTGCTTCAGTAGAGATCACATTGAAACTAAGGTACATAAAGACAGAAACTGAGGTACATAAAGATCTCTGTAAATACGATGAACTTAGTATTAAAAAAAAAAAAAAAGTTGGCCATTCTCTTTTTCTTGCTTTCCTTTTTTGTCCTCTGTTAGAATGTATGGTGTTCTACACTGCATTTTTTAGAAAAAATGCAAAATACTGTTTCTACTGCATCATTGCAAAACCGATGATTTCATTTACCATTTTCAGCATTGGAGAAGAGAGCAGCTTTCAAATCTTGAGGTATCTGCAAATAAAAAGAGATCATGAAGTCTTAGATGTTCCTCGCTGTGTGCTATAGCTATAGTCACCCACTTTTTACTTTTTTTTTCCTTAATGGCCCTGCCTACTTTTAAAATACAATGGAACTTAATACTATTTTTACTCTCTTCATTGTCAGGTTAATAATGTAATCTATCTAGTCGTTTAAGTACAAAGTTTACTGATGTGTAAAGTCAAGGGGAAACCTTAATGTTTATCAGTGGCTTTTCCATTTGTGTATAAATTTGTCATTAATTTAAGTATTTTTCCTGCTGTAGTGTTATGCGTTCAGAGCCCTGAGATTTCTCTTCAGTATGGAAAGAAATCGACATGTCTTTAAAAGGTATGTTAACAAAATGTTTTGTGAAACTCCTTTAGGATAGCTTTCAAAAGTCATCACTCCAATCAGAAAGACATGTTTTTAAAATGTCATTTATTTTCAACCAGAATAAATAGTAATGGGCAACTTCTGTCCCGTGCACAGCTACAGACAGCCATTCCTGCATTGCATCAGTGACAGCCTACAAGATTTAGATGCTCAGTGTGGAGACTTCTATTGTATGTGTGCCAGAGAAGCTAAGCTCTGTTAGGGGCTCCTTCCTCCCTCGTGAATCAATGTTTTAAATATGTTGAGGACAGATTTAATACTGTTGGAGATAAACCATATTTTTATCCTGAAGATTAGCAGGTGCAAGTCACAGCCCTGGATGGTAGCAAGGAACTGGGAGCAGTAAATTTTTCCTGAGCCCTCCACTCCTTCACATGGGAATGACTTTGCATCAAGCTGGTTTACTTAGGAATGTTGCTGAAAGGTTTGGATCAATAAGGAGAAAATGTCTTTCATTAATTACCCATTTTTACTAGTAAGATGACAGTTTCACCAGGTTGGCTACAAAGGCCATGTAAAATTTGACAGTTTGATTTGTGGGATTAGGATAGTAATCATACTGCCTAGGAGGTCTGCCTGTCAGTAGTGTTTCTGTATGATTTTATTCTGTATCGTAAATTACTAGAGTTCTAAATTGAACTTTTGTGTTATTATTTAGTTTTAAAAAGTGGATTTTGTACTGAAAGAGCCCCAGTTTGTAATGAATGTTCATGGTTGGTGTGAAGTTTTGAAAGTGATAAATCTAGACTATTTTGCTGTCTTTTTGTATTTTTCCAAATGCCCTACTTTGGTGTATTTCTACTTCTGCCAGGACTTCAAAAAGAAAAAAACCTTCAGTTAAGCCTGTCACTAATCAAATACTGCCTACTGCTAGCTTTTGCTTTTCTCAGCCCTTTTCATGTTTTAGACCAGACTTCTTGGCCAAAAATTCTCAGATGGCTGTCATGATTCTTTAAATGCAGACAAATGTTAATCCTATCACTTAATGCATTACAAGAAGGAATTCAGTTAAAGTGTCACCAAGCATAATATGGAGTACTATAATAAAAAAATAGAAGAATTACTGGAAACTCAGGAGGTGCATCGACTTTAAAAAGGCTTATGCTTGTTTGGAGAACTGGCGTTTATATTAATACCCAACCAATGGAGGCTGAAGTCTGACTTTTGAAAGGTCCTTTAACTCCTGTGTATGTAATGTTAGAGGGTTAATATCTGAATAGATTAGTAAAAAGTAAGTGTATTATTTAGAAGGTTCTAACTTAAGTTGTAATAATAAACATTCAAAAGTCTCTGCTGTAGACTAATAGCTACTGTGTACACTGTTTCTAAAATATATCAAAATTTAAACCCTGTAGACTTTTCCCTACTGACTTGTTTGAAGTCTTCATTGATATTGGACATTATGTGCGTGATATCAGGGCTTATGAAGAGTTGGTATCGAAGCTGAATTTATTAAAGGTAAATAAAAACCTTCATAGCTTTAAGAAGCTGTATTCATTGGACATTCTTAGCACGAGAAAGGCATTAAATATTTTATATTTATTTATTTGTCATTTAATTTATAACCAGGAGGATGAACTGAAGCAAGTTGCTGAAAGTATTGAGAGCACAAATCAGAATAAGGCACCTATAAAACATATACGCAATTATGCAATTTTAGAGCACCTTGGCAGTGGAGCTTTTGGAAGCGTATATAAGGTAAACTTCCCTTTTGGTATTAATTTACAGGTTTGGGGGGTGCTTCATGAAGAGGGTGTAATACCACTTTTAGGAACTACCATCTTTTGAATTTCAGTAGGGGAATGCAGGTGCAGAAATGATCTGGGATGGATCTGGGCTTGTTGTTAGTATTTACTGTGATTTTGTTTGTCCCCCTTTGTATTTATATGATTGACCAGTGTATCTCTTTTGTTTCCTACTTTTACTTTCTTTTAATTCCTTCCAATAAATAGCATTTCTGCCTACTGCAAAGGCTAACAAATCTGTCTAAAACCACAAAAATTCAAGCATGTTTTATCTGAAAAGCAGCACTGGCCATGGATAATGTTACTTCAAACACTGTGGCAAGTTCAGCAGTGTACTGCTGACTTGCACGGTGGGGCTCCAATACTTTTGGCTAATTGCATCATACAGAGAAAAAGCTATGATTGTAGCTTTCGTGAGACAGGTTTGGACTCTGATAACTAATCTGGTAGCCAAAATAACATCCTTTCTATCCCCATCCTATATTAATTGTACAAGGGTTTTATCTTTCTCGTAGGTTAGAAAACATAATGGACAAAATCTTCTGGCAATGAAAGAAGTCAATTTACACAGTCCAGCATTTGGAAAGGACAAAAAAGACAGAGACAGCAGTGTAAAGAACATTGTCTCTGAATTAACCATCATCAAAGAGCAGGTATGTCTCATGGACTCTAGTTTCATGTATGGGCATTCTGCTGTTAGCATTATTAACTGTGAGTTCTCATATGGAAAGCTGCCTAGTGGAAAAGGGTGTGGGGGTATTGGTCAACAGCTGGCTGAGTGTGAGCCAGCAGTGTGCCTAGGTGGCCAAGGCGGCCAACAGCATCCTGGCTTGTATCAGGAATAGTTGGCCAGCAGGACTAGGGAAGCGATCGTCCCCCTGTACTTGGCACTGGTGAGGCCACAACTCAAATACTGTGTTCAGTTTCGGGCCCCTCACTACAAGAAAGACATTGAGGTGCTGGAGTGTGTCCAGAGAAGGGTAATGAAGCTGGTGAGGGGTCTAGAGCACAAGTCTTAATGAGGAGCGGCTGAGGGAACTGGGGATGTTTAGCCTGGAGAAAAGGAGGCTGAGGGGAGACCTTACCACTCTCTACAAATACCTGAAAAGAGGCTGTAGCCAGGTGGGGGTCGGTCTCTTCTCCCAAGTAACAGGCGATAGGACAAGAGGAAATGGCCTCCAGTTGCAGCATGGGAGGTTTAGACTGGATATTAGGAAAAATTTCTTCACCGAAAGGGTTGTCAAGCATTGGAACAGGCTGCCCAGGGAAGTGGTGGAATCATCATTTAAAAGAAGTACATTTAAAAGATGGGTAGAGATGGTGCTTAGCACCATGATTTAGTGATGGGCTTGACACTGTTGTGTTTACAGTTGGACTCAATGATCTTAAGGGTCTTTTCTAACCTAGATGATGGTATGATTCTATATAATAGGTCTTCCAGCTGCTGTTACTATTTTTGTCTGATCAGTACAATATTGGCCTCTTTTATCTGAATGCTGCCAATATTGAAAACTTTCTTACTGTAGTGTTAGCAGCAGTGCAAATGCTTGTTACTAAAGATTCTTACTTTCTGTGTTGGCAATATTTGAACTTTTTCCAGGAATTCTGTAAATTAAGATTGTGACACAAAACTCATCAGTCTTTCTTCCATTTAATGAATTCTTGGGTTTAAAATGCAGTAAGAAGATAGTCTTTCTTGTAACTGAAAATTAAAAAACCAGACTGATCATTAGTGTTCTTAGGCTAAGAAAGCCAATACTTTGATGCAGGCATAATTGCCTGTCTTCAAACTTCATTTGCTCTCTTTCAATTATTAAGGGGAGTGTAGATAGAAATCATGCTGTATTTTCCTCCTGATTGCTCTAGTAATGTGCAACATTTCTCTGTGTTTGGGTAGCAGTGAAGGTCTACTGCACTGCAGTTCATAAGCAAGTTTGTGGAATCCTTCCTTCCAATGTGTAGCTAAACATTATAAATACTGTGCCACCAGTTTAACTGTTCTAAAAATCTGCATTTCCTTCCTCATTGTAGCTTTATCATCCAAATGTTGTACGATATTACAGAACCTTCTTGGAAAGTAAGTATAAATGCAGAGAATTACCACGTTGTACATAATGAAGAAATAGAAATCTATAATAAAACCACTTACAGCTTGGAAGGAGTGTGTCAAATTTGAGCAATAAAGGGTATTATTTTCTTCAAAAACTGCTACAGTTCAGACAGGCTTATATTCCTTTAAAATTGAAAAAATGGTGAAAAATAATGTTTATATCTGTTTATCTATCAGTAAAACTAGATGCAATGTAAACATGTAGAAAGCATCATTCTCATCCTATAGAATTAAAGATGGAAAATTTACAACTGGAGTGCTGAGTAGGGAGAAAAGCTTTACTGACTAGTTGAATGAATGATATAGATTGCTCAGCCATATTGTCTTAACTTTATTTTTTATAAAGAGATAGCTACCTACACCTGCCCACTGAGTGATTATCAGGGAGTGAATTCCTTATAGTTGCTGTGATATGAATTAAGGAAAAAATGGAATAATAAGGAGTAGAACTTTGATTAAAATGTATTTGTACAAATAAGTTTTTAAAAAAGAAAAAATAACAGTTTAACCAATATATTTTAACCTCAAATACTCTATTTTCAAATGCCTTCCGTATAAATGTAATGTTCTATTAATTAATTTTCTTTTATGTAGATGACAGATTGTACATAGTCATGGAGCTCATCGAGGGAGTGCCATTGGGAGAACATTTTCACTCTTTGAAGGAAAAGCAACAACAGTTTACAGAAGAAAGAATATGGCATATATTTATCCAAGTAAGGGCCTCCATGTCTTTTGTTAACAGGATTTTCCTGCATGCAATTAGTGGCACCATTTAGGTTTGTTAGGCTAATAAATGACAAAGGAATGCTTATTATATCAGGCACTAATATCAAATATGAATTTAATTTTATTGTGCCTTTATTTAGGTTGTAGTTCAGAATCTTTGTAAAGCTCTTTCTGTTTGGTTTTTAAGCTTTGTCTAGCTCTTCGTTATTTGCATAAAGAGAAGAGGATTGTTCATCGAGATCTCACTCCGAACAATGTCATGCTGGGGGATAAAGACAAAGTTACAATTAGTAAGTAGAACTACTTTACTTGAAGAGAATTTCCCATGATGCACGTGGTACAGTTGGTACGTGAGTAGAATTTCTTTACTGAAACTCTCAGGTTTCAGATTCCTGGGCATTGGTCACTATATTTGGAAGCTAGAAAATTATTACATTTATTATACTGTTGTGTAAAATAATTGCCAATGCAAATTTTGTGATCATTGCCACTAGGTGTTATCAGCCATTACTATATTTTTTGCAGCTGTGTATGTCAAATATGATGGAGGACGTGATTTAGCCCTAAAAATATTTAACTATAGTTAAAATGTTAACTATAGTTAACAGGCTTCAAGGCCTGTTTTTATTTAAATTAGCATCAGGAAGAATATAGAGGTAACCGGGTTAGATAACAAGTGCTACTGAACATACAAAGTATAACAGCCATCTGTTCTATTCCAGTTCTACCATGCAATTGTTTAGTATCCATCAGTTGCTCCCAGTGATCAGCTGCAGGAGGTGCTATTTGTCTAAGGCTGTAGTAGTGAATATTCGCGGTCTATGCTTCTAAAGTCTCCACAGTTTTGAGGAGGGAGGCTAGGCAGGTTTCAGGATAGACTTTGAAAGCAGTGTATGTGTGAACAGTACAAAGTATGGCAAAGTTTTACTCTTTGAGTGAATTAATGCAACCTGGTACATACAACAAGCCTTACAGGCAATCCAGATACCGTATTTTTTTAAAGTTCTCAAAGAACTACCACATGCTTTCTTACTGCTCACAACACAGAATAAACAATTTGAATACTGCAGAATTATTGTGAGAAGTCTTTATGCAAAAATCGGTCTCTCTTCTTTAAAAATAACAGGGAAATGTAGACATAAGTGCATACCCAACCACAAAACACTGAGCCATAATAGGCAAATATATTTAGCAACTCTTGGTTTATAGTAAATATTTTTATCTGATGATGTACACACTTAAATTAATTCATTATTAAATTATGTGTGCTAAAAAACTTTGATTCTGAGTAATGATACAGTTTTGAAATAAGGTGGTTTAATGGCGTATTTATCCCTGAGCGATGAAAATAAAGATTCATAATATTATTTTAAAGTAAAGTATCATATAGTTGTGTTTTGTATCAACATACTGCCACTGAGGGGCACTCTTGTCTTGATTTAACACCTTTTCCTTATCTCTGGTCCAATCTAGGTATAAAGAAATGTAAATGTACTTCCAAATGTAGGCTCAAAATTGCCACTGAAAAGCATTTATATTTCTGTCAAAGATTTACAGGAGTGGAGGAAAATTGGAAGAACTGAAACTTATTTGGTCCATTTCTACAGTGATTGGTTTGAAACTATTGCAATATTTAAACAAACACTTACTTTATTTAGTACTTTAATTAGTACCAGTGTACATTGAATTTTTGGAGGGAGCTGAGGACCTTTTATCTATTGCTTCCGAATTTTACTGAGCCTTGTTGTTTTACAACCTTAATGAAATTAAAAATAATTTACTTTCTTTCCAATGACAATAAATATGTACTGTATTGGTGCATGCTGTGGTATTATGCCTGACTCATACAGTGTATGTACCCCAAAGACTGGACCATTTGTGATCTTGATAATTATATCTCACAGTATTTGTGGATTAGTGTACCATACACTTAAGAATTTCAAGTGGTTTGAGATGAAAGTTAATCAAAATGTCAGAGGAAGGTGGAAGTGTATGCTCAAGTAATGAGAAATCTTACATCTGCTTCCGCAGTGAATTTAAAGCCTGTCGGCTTTTATAAAGAAGGTCTGCTCTAAGATCTACAGAGAGCTGTAGTTCTATGTTTACAAGCTACATAGTCATCCTAAAGAGAGAGAGTTCAATTTTTCTGGAGGGTTTCAAATCTCAAAACTGTCCGAAACTGGTCTCGATCTAACTAGAGTGTTATTCCTGTGGACTACCTGTGAAGCACTGTTGTGTGACTATGTAATTAAGATATGGTCTCCAATGGTCCAAATTATTTTGCTTCATAGAAGCAGCTTGTATATCTTACAATGTTGCTCTTTTTTTCTTTTCCTCAACCAGTCCTTCTGGAAATAGTAACTTCTGTTAATCTTTTGCTGTGAGAATCTGCAGGCTGGCATTATATCAAAGGCAGCTTGTTCTTCTGTAACAAACATTCTTCAAATATGCTGACTTTAGAGAGATGCCTTAGTTTCAGACTGTCATGGTAGATTTTGATTAAAAACAAAAAAGGAAAAAAAAGAGGAAAGTGAGCAATGCACTGGAGCGAACTGCTTCTATAGGCTAAGACTTTCATTCTGTACCATGTGTGGCTATGCAGTAGCCCCAACATTGAACTGCTTTAAGAAAGTTCTGGGACTCAGAGGTAGGGGTTTCTCACCATGTAGGTGAGAACTGAGCCACTCACATGCCAAATGCCATGAAGACCTCTCATATAGTTTCTGAGTTTACGTTGTTTGAAAAGGAAAGGAGTGCATACTGTGGGAGATATTGCCACCTTGCTGTCAGCACAGAAAAAAATAAACCTGCAAAAGAATTATTCTTGCTTGTCCTGAATTTGTGGAGAAATGTTCTACAGGTGCCCCTTGTAGAGCAATTCCAGCAGAACTTGGTAGGCAGGGACCTATAGTGAAAGGTGGTTGAAAAATAGAATTCATATAGGTAGAGAACTCTGCAACTGGCCCGGCACAACGTAAGATTAAGCTATGAGGGGCCTTTTCTGGACGTGGTGTCTGAATATCATCTCTATAGGTTTTTCCTGAGGTAATACTAGGAAGAATTTTTGAATCTGTAGAGTCATGCTGTATTTTCTTTTTCTTAAATATCCAGTGCGATTAGAAACTCTCCTTGTCCAAGTCTTTTATTTATTTATTTATTTTTAAACTTATGCAAGATACAAATGAAAGTCCTAAGGCCAGGGTGTGCTTCACTCTAATGTGAAGATTATATGACTTCCTTTGCCTTTCCTATGACATCTCTTACACATGTCAATTAAATCTGAATTATCCCAATCTTTTTCAGGCTCTTGTAAGTTGTGTGTTGTTGCAAATGGAATCAGACATTTACAATCTGATCGTAGCCAGGCTAGTGGTGATAACAAGATCTCTGTTTCTGACTGTAGAGAACTTTAAGCATGCTGTTGTCATCTAGTCTCTGGAACTGCCAACCCCTGCTCATTTGTACTGTTTTATTTCTGATATAAATTTGATTGGAAGGGGGCCATAACTGCCATCTCTTATGTTGATACAGCATTAATCATAATTGGTAGACCTACAAATACTACAAAAATATAAATACTAAATCATGCTAACCTGAATTTTGTAAAACATCTAATTTTAAATTAGTAGCAAAGTGTTACTGGGACAGTACAACTCTGGTCAGGTTGAATGTCTGATTTATAATTTCTGACACACACAAAAAAGAATTTTAGGCACAGCCTGAATGAAAGTTGTTTTGTATAAGATTTTAGAAATCCATTGAACCAATATTATCTGTGGCTGTCAGTCTAATCTGCCCAGCCTTTTTACATAAAACGTTGGAAGTTAAAGCTTTCTGAATTGAAAGTGTGTATCTGCTGTTATTGCAGCTATATTTTACTGCAGCTCGGTTTTGTTTCTAGCACAGCATATTTCTGTTTAGAGCTCCACAGCTGCATCTGTTTGTAGGACAAAACAGAAGACTCTGAACATCATCACTTTTCCTCAGTGTCATTTAGTTGCAGCAAGGTTTAGATCTTGATGGTCAGAGAGGGCTGTGTGGAATCACTGTGACACCTTTCAGATCCGATATCAAGGAGAATTGTGAGGAATTTCATACACTCTTTTGTGTGGCATGCTCTGTTTAATGTTTAGTACACATGATACAATAGCAGCAGAAAGGATCTATGTGGAACTGAAACCTAGAATTACACATATCAGCAGAATACTAATTTTGAGACAACTCACCCGTCTGAAATACTTCTATTCATGGCAGGCAGCCATGAAGTGTCAGAATGGTGAAGCAAATGAGACTTGAAAATTTCAAATAGATGCTGGATGCTGGAAGAAAGCTACCTGTTAATTTTGTAACTCAGACTACTTGCTTGTTGAGTGCAATTTTTAAAAGACCTATTGGCTCTTGATTCTGTGCTATGCCCAGAGAAGCAGTGGCCATGAGATAAAGTCAATATAACTAGTGTCTGTTGGATGTTAGTCACTACTTTTCAGTGTCACTTGAATCAGTGCTACTTTTTTTGCAGATTATATGGCTCATTTAATCAGTCTTCATTATCAGAATCGCTACCCTTCATACTAAGCTTCAAGGAAATGCTCGTAGTACTTCATTTTCTGAGCTTCCCTAATAGGCTGAGTGGAATTTGCAACTTGTTTACGTTCACACTGTTAAACCAAACATTCTGGACACTATTGGTGGTTCAATAGCACAATCACATCTCTCTCTACAAATCTCAGTTCTAGGTGTGGATCAATGCTAATGTTCTTAGTGCAGAAGTTACAAGCTTCACAAACCTGACAGATAGTGGACCGAGTTTACGAAGCATTGGCATTAGAACACAGAAAGGAGAATGATAGAATAGCTAGAAGGTGTATTTGGGAATGATGAGAAATTAATTCTGTTCCCATTCTATTGATGGAAAAGAGTAGAATAAGTATGTACTACTGTTGATTAGATTGCAAATTAACTTGATTTTAGGATACGCTTTTATGGAAATAGAATTAAAGTACTATTTTTATCTTCCCGATCACAGTAACTCAGTAAGTTGCTGACAAACTTTCTTGATTGCAGTTGCAAATTTACTGAAGTAAAGTGGTTTTGTCTCATCCTGAGCCTTTCAGAGTAGAAGAAACTGTTCAATAGGGACCCAGTGGTGGTAGGTCTCTCCCTGAGCTAAAAGCTGACACTTGGGTAAAGTTCATAAGAAGCTAAGCAAGTATTGAGTTATCTTTCTCCCACAATTCTGTTCCAGCTTCAAAAAGACATACTGCTATGGTGTGAAGCTCTTTCAGGGAACTGCTAAATATGAATTGTCACAATGGGTCCTCATTAATCAAGTCTCAGTTCACAGATGAAACAATTAATACTAATTAATAGGGGTCACCTTTATAGTTAGCCTTATCTTCATTTAATGGTATGGGAGGCAGGCCTCTCACAGTTCTCAGAAATCATGTAATTTGTTTGTTAGTTATTGTAGCAACTTTTTGCATCAAACACCAAATAAAGAATCCTGGAGTATTAAAAGCGTAGACCAATTTATAAGCAGCAGACAGATGCCTAAATAAATTAAAAGAAGCAATTTGCCAGTTCCTTTTCATTCGATTCTGTATTATGGATTTGAAAAAGCTAAGACAAAGCATTTATTTCTGATGTAAAGTTGATTGTCCAGTGCTTTACATTCCTTAGCTCTAGTAGCACCAGTCCTATTTAGGAGCTTCTTGCTGGTGTCAAGATGGTTTAGCAGAATTTGGAAAAAGTTATTGCCTGTGAAACAGGTTTTTTCCCTCTCTTTCTGAGGACCTGAGCCTAAAAGAAAGAGAATATATTTACTCCATCTGGCTGATTTTTCCCTTGCTTTCTTTTTTCCAGATAATCACTACTGTATTAAAATAGACTCCTTCCAGAACCAAGATGTCTGGCTCTCCTCTTTCCTTTCCTAAACCTTTCAAGCACCAGGAACTGAATTTATTGATTGATGTAATGTCTTAATACTCTTTGTTCATAGAATATTATGTGAAGGATTCCAAAGGATGGAATTTAGAAATATTCACCCCAATTAATCCAGGGAAGTGTTAACATTGCAAAAACCTCTGGTCCTTCTGGGATTAATATTCCCTGAGGACTGTCTTAACTTCAGGCCAAAAGGGAGGCTTCTCAGGGATCCTGTTATTTTAGCATTCTTTCTGGTTATATTTTCCAAGCACTGCAGAGCTAGTCCATCTGTGAACATTTTGTTCAAAAAAAAAAAAAAAGATCTCTGGGATGGGTACCTAGATTTGGCTTTCTTATCAAAGACCCTTTTTGAATGAGAGACCTACTCCTCTTCAGACCCTTGAGGCTCGCACTGAACAAGAGTCAACAGAAAGTAATTTTTCTTACTTGTGTTTCTTCTGATCTGCAGCTTTTTTTGATGAGATGTTCTGAACTAAAATGTTTGTGAACTATCTCACTGTAAAAACAATTGGAATAGGAATGCTACGGGCTCTGTCCAAGTAGAACACGAGCCTTAAAATATTCTGAACAATATATTATTTACCACACAAAATCTTCCCAGTTCTGAAGTAGTATTACAATCCAAAATTTATTAACAGACTTTAATACAAGCCAGGATGCTCTTGGCTGCCTTGGCCACCTGGGCACACTGCCGCCTCAGGTTCAGATGACTGTCAACCACCACTCCCAGGTCCTTTTCTGCTCGGCAGCTTTCCAGCCACACTTCCCCAAGCCCGTAGCGTTGCATGGGGTGCTTGTGACTCAAGTGCATGACCACCCAGCATTTGGCCTTGTTGAAACTCATACAGTTGGGCTTGGACCATTGATCCAGCCTGCTGAGATCCCTCTGTAGAGCCTTCTTACCCCCAAGCAGATCAACGCTCCTGCCCAACTCAGTGTCAGCAGGAAAGGTGTGCTCAATCACTGACCATTGAATGAGAACCTGAAAGGAGGTTGTAGCGTGGTGGGTGTTGGTCTCTTCTCCCAAGTAACAGGTGATAGGGCAAGAGGAAATGGCCTCAAGTTGCAACAGGGAAGGTTTTGATTGGATATTGCGAAAAATTTCTTCACTGAAAGGGTTGTCAAGCATTGGAACAGACTTCCCAGGGAGGTGGTTGAGTCCCCATCCCTGGAGGTATTTAAAAGACATGTAGATGTGGTGCTGAGGGACATGGTTTAGTGGTGGACTTGGCAGTGTTAGGCTTACAGTTGGACTCAATGATCTTAAGGGTCTTTTCCAACCTAAACAATTCTATGGTTCTGTGATTTTCTCTTGCTCTCTGTGCTTATATTTAATAAAGTGTGGTGTATCTTAGCTGCACTGTTGCATTGAGGCAGCAGTAGAGTACTGAATTGAAAAAAAACCTCAAACTTTTTGCATGGAACTTAGATTAAAAATGTCATCTCTAAAGACTGTGTGACAATTTTATGAAAGACTACCTGATAATGACATAAAAGGCATTTACATTAACATAATTGCATGATCATTTAAATCTACAACTTTTGTCACAAGGTAAGTTCACCATTATTTCTTACCAAATGCAATCTTTGAACAGGAACTATTCAGATACTAGGCACACACCCCCCATACTCCTTTGAAATTGAATTTCTGAGAAAGTCTGCCCTTCCCAGCTGTCATAATTTTAAGGAAAACAAAATAATCACTACGTTCATTACATTTTTTTTTTCCATTAATTTGGGCATTAGATCACTGCTTATTAGATACTTACCATTGTCATACAGTGTATTGGAATATATTAATAGAAACCTGAAACCAGTCATGTAGTTCAAATTGAAAGCATCAGAGATATGTTTATAATATTTTTTAAAGCTGGGAGGCCTGATTCAAACATAAGTTGATTAGTGTAGAGATAGAAAGATAGTATGGCCCAGGACTGCGAAGTGTAAAAATTAAAAAAAGCAATCCCAAACCTCCCTTCCACACTCCCCAAACTTTTCAGCTGTTGTGAACCAGCACCAATTGTCATGCAAAGAGGATGGTTATTGATGTATGAATCTTTTTTTTCTTTATTGTAGCTGACTTTGGCCTTGCAAAGCAAAAGCAAGAAAACAGCAAACTTGCATCAGTAGTGGGAACCATTCTCTACTCATGGTAAGTACTCCTGCATACAACATTCAGTCCAATGACTTCTGTCTTCAAGGTTATTTTTTGGAGCAGTCAGGCAAGTTACAATGGAGTAATGTGCAAGTTACACAACTACAGCTACTCTGCAACAATTGGTCACCTGCCTATTTTGCTGTTGCCTATTCTTGCACGTGGTGTTTACTGTAAGTTTAGTGCAAAGATGAAGTAACTGAGGTTGTATAGTAACTTATCTATCTATCTATATCCTTATGGATAAAGAAATGTGTTTTCAAGATATAAAAAGATATATGTAAACCATATAAATTAATTTTAGTGGCTTTTAATGTAATTGTGGCTTCCATGTTCAGTTACATTGTACATGTGTACAACTTACCTTCTGAAAAATATTTGAAATTGGGTTTGTTTTGGATCAGTAGGCGTTTGGTTTTAATAATTAAAAGTATTTCTGAAGTTTGAAATTTTCAGTGGTGGAAAATCATGACACACATTGTTTGCAATTTAAGCTTAGTAAACACATAAATGACTGCTCTAAAATTTTGCTTTAGACAATACCTTATTCAGTCTGCTGAATGAGCTGCAGTTTCCTTTGGCATCCCATTTGTGAGGAAGCCAAAGTGAGGAACCACATTGCTTTATATTGTGGTACCAATATAGCTACATAAGTTCCTAGATTACTACTGATTTGTGCTTTGTTTTCTTAAGACGCAGGAATAAAAAACATTTCCTAGCCAAAAGCTTCCCCTCAATATGTAAACAATGTATATAATTTAGAGTATACATGCATGCCAGATTCTCTCAAGCAAAAGTAGTTGTGGGCAGGACAGACTATTGATTTTTGTGGTGCATGATGTATAAATAACAAACATGCCTGTTAATTGAGGTTACTGTATTAGGAACAAAAGGGGGCAAATAGAATCTAGGTAAAAATATAAATTGTGGAAAGCACAAGTTCAGTATGCATCTAACAGGAATTGATGTGTTCTAGGCCTACCATTTAAGATGAGAATTTCTGTTGATTGAAATGCTAACATCAGACACCGATTAAGGAATTGCTAATCTGTGCCACAGTTCTGGGTCCCTCCATTTGCAACATTACTGGTTAAGCTTTGCCTACCCTAACTACTGCCTTATTAAGGAAATATGTTTACAATATGTTCAGCTGAAGCCTTGGAGATCCAAATATTCCTCATTCCGGCACGGGCTTCTTCCAGCTTCTTTGCAACAACTTCTTACATACAGCTGCTGTTCCCTCTATTCAGAGTCATTCTGTTGCTTCTACTCAGTGTCCAGCTTTCTAAGTTCAGAAGTTGGTTTTCTTCTTTTAGGGACTTTCTGGCGCTTTTCTTCCCACTACTATAAATTACCAATTCTAACTCCTGTAAATAAAGTGAAGTTTATTTGACATAGAGAATAGAAAAAGAAAACGACAATGAATGACACATAAACAAACAAAGAATGTTGCACAGCATGCAGTCTATGATATTGTTTTCTGTTTTCATCAGAACTTTTAATTTACAAAATGCCTGCCAATAAGGAAAAAAACCTGACAGAACATTATATCCTAAATAAAACTGGAAGTGGTTTCATCCTAAATTTCTTTTAAGGCCACTACACTTGCTGGGGCACTGACAGTATCTTTCTCAGAAGTTAAGAGGAATTTTCGATGTCAGTCTTCTTTTCTGCTGTGGTGACCAGCAGTCATCTTTTCTGCTGTCATGGCCATATACCTGCCAGAATGCTTGGCCTGTGTGCTTGTAATAAGTAATTAAAGGTTCCAAGCTACTGGGGGAGCTACTGGTGGCTCTTCTGAATTAAGAGGGAGAGTCAAGAACTCGGGCATTCAGCAGTTCAGTCTAATTCATGTTGCCACTTTTGAAGTTGTTATTTGTGATTTCCTAGTGCCAGAATGATAATTGACACTTAATCCCTAGAAATTGCTAAATCCTAAAATGGCTTCAGGAGTGAGTCCTTGTAGTGTGTTAAATATTCAAGTCACATACCTTGAAGACTAATGCTTATGCTGCTTCTTAGTGAGCAAAAGTAAGGTGATTGCAAGGCTGCCTTAACTGATTCTCCAAATAATCCTGAAGAAGCACAGTCTCTGAGTGATGCACAATCTGTGAGCGATAGTTTGGATAGTTAAGTGTAGTAAGAGTTTGGTGTAGCTAGTTATGTGCCATCTTTTTCAGCTCCTCTGAAATAATTCATTTGTTTTGTTCAGTTATAACTGGGCAGAGAAGCTGTTGATGGGAAGTTATTGTGCTCTTCTACACAACAGATATGGGTCTTTAAAGGTGTGAGGTTCCAAACCATGCCCATGTCCCTCAGGGTCATTGAGTTGTAATTTTCTTAAACTATCTACATTAGTTTCTTTTTTTTCCTGTTAAATTCTGTCACTGATGTCTTTGGGTCTTTTCCCATTTTGTAGGAAATTTTTATTTGAGAGTAGTGTTCTGTAGATTTAAATACTCTTTCTTTTTTTTTCTTTTTTTTTGTTTGTTTTAAATGTTTGCTTATACCACATTTATTATTATTCTTATACCCTGTCTTCGTACATGGAAGTTCACGTTGGAGCTAGGACTTTCACAGTTCTTTTTCTACCTCTTTGACCAGTTATTTGGACGCAGGCATGAGGATAAAATGTCACTTATATGTTGCAGTCTCTCAGTAAGTGGTCTTTTGGGACATTACTGTCAGTTCTATTCCACAGGAAAAATCATGGAAGCAGTGATCCTTGCCTGTCTGCAGTCAGAAAAAAGAACAAGGACACAGTAGTGATGTCTTTGTATTTAAAACATGTTTCTGAGTAGTACTTAAAACGACAGGCTAAAGCATGGAAGTCTTTCCAATGTCATAATAATTTAAAAATGTTAAAAAGGCTTGGCAAATGGCTGAATGTACTGGATGCCACCTTCAGGGTACTTGGTTAGTACTATGTGTGACAGTGGGCTTTTTGATATGGAAACCTGTTCACAAGGAATGAGGTGAACTGACTGAGTATTTTAACACAAGTCATGCAACAGCAGTCAGAGCCCATAGACTTAATCAGTGCTTGGACTAGATTTTTTTTTTTGGTTGGGTTTTTTTTTGAATGATTTAAGTAGATGTGAAGGGCTATAAAATAATCAAAATATTGGGAATGCATACCCACCAAGAGCAGAAATATTAGTTCCTGCATAAAAAAAAGAAAAGGAAAGGAGGGAAGAGAAAGAACTGTGAGACAGCATTGCCATTTTAGAGTGGCAAAAATTGCATTATTCTGAATTGACAGGATAATAATCCTGGGGAGTTTGAGATGCAACCTACCCTTCATGGAGCAGACAATATAGTACAAAACCAAAATAATAAATGTCAAAAGTAGTGTCTAATGCTTAGTGTTTAAATTTGGCTATGCAGCATTATGCAGAGTAGTTCAGATTAAAACATATCACTATACGTACCAAACATGTTTGTATTTGGGGTTGACTGAATCAATTTGCTAATGCAATTATTTTTAAAACTGTGGCATCATAAAATAACAGCAGATACTGTTTTATGTTTAGAGAGGGGCTTATATAATTATGCTTTGTAATTGTGATGGTTTTTAATTCTACTTCATACTAAGTTTTATTCTACTATCATACTAATTAAATTCCTTTAAATTGGTTATGTCCTTGAATTAAAAAATCCAGCAATGTGTATGTTTAGAATACCAAATATATTAAATGGATGTGTTTACACTTAATACATTAAAAATTGAGGAAAAGACTGCTTTAGGGAATTGGTAATGAATTCTGCAGTCTTTTTCCATCTCATAAGTCACCAGAAACAATCTGCTCCAAGTTAGTGGTGACAGAGTCTTTATTATCCTGCTGTCTCAAAGGCCTTCTCAGAAGAGACGTAGCAAATTGTACATAGTTATAGAGAATGATGTTTCCTTTCATGTATACCTGCCATTTATTCGTTTCACAAAAAGAATTGTAACTTATGAAGGGGATGTATTGACAACAGATCAAGAGATATAAGTAGAAGGTAACTAAGTCTTGGCTATGATAACTGCTTTTGGAATTGTGTATGTATACAGAAATTTTAGAAAAAGTCTGGGTAATGAAGTAAATTTTGAGATTGTGATGGAATAGAGAATCTCATCATAATTCCTTGAGAACTTGACTGATCTTGAAAAGCTGTTAGGAAACTGTGAAGAAGAGCAGATCCCTCAGGTATCATTAAGAAGTAGGTGAGAATGTTCCGTGTTAGTTGGTGAACTAACTTGATCTTTCTGAAACATAATTGTCCTAAAATGTTGGAAAACTGATACACAGAACCATGTTGTGTAAGATTTGGCTTTTTGTGCTAAAGTTGAGGTGTTTTCTCTTTGTGGTGTTTTGAGAAAACTCTCAGTGGTAATTAGAGGTACTATTTTACTTGTGTCCCTCATCTTCTCTGCTGTGGAAAAGAAGATATTCCTTGATCTTAGTTTCTGTTTATGGACTATGCAGTCAGTCTGCATACTGTGATAGTGACCCAAATTTCTTTTCTAGTACTGGTCACTGCTTCTGGTTTTAGCCATACCTTGTGAGAGCGCTGCATAAATCGATATTGTGATATGATTTCATGCAGAGATCTGCAGTAGGTGGTTTTTTCTCATTGCTTATTCTGGTGACATGATAAAATTTTCACTTATTTAAGGCATTTTTGTGTTTGGAAGGATAATTTAAGATGAGGGAGAGTGTTGTACTTTCATACGTACTTAATTGTTAGCCTGCTTTATGATGCTATATGATCAAACTGATTACCAGTTTTCCCAGCAGTTCTTTCTTCCTCCAGAAACATTTCTCCTCCAGAAACGCCTCTGAAACATTTCACTGATTTAAAAAAATGGAGAGTTTATGTTCTTTCAATGTGTGTGAAAATTTGGTGATGGGTAGCGAGTAGCGACACAATTTAATCTACTTGGTGAGAAAAGTTTTCAAGCTCAGCTGAAAGGTTATCTTCCAAATAGGCTGCAGTACATGCTGTCATGTGACAGTAGTTTGGTGTGTTTTGATAACCAAGAGAATAGAAAACTGAAGGTACTGTGGGCTGAGGCAGAGTAAACAACTAGTCTTGTGCTGGCTTTGCCATTCACGGAACAGCTGGCTCCTGGAGAGGGTGTGCTAATTTGATCAGAAAGGTAACAGAAGTTAAATAATCCTTTCAGTATATTAATACAGCATTTTTTGTCAGAGGATGTTCTGAAAGTCGATTCATACAAGTATTCACCCTGAGAATGAAACATAGCAATGAAATGTAATTGTGGTAGTGTGGTTGTAGTTTAGACGTAGGGTTATAATAATGTGTGTCAGCAACAAGTCCAGTGCAATTGGAGGTGGAATCCACAGGGACAGTATAGCTGAGGAGGGGCAGGTAATACTGTCTCTGTCTGTATGCCAGAGTGCGACTCTGCATAGAGCATTATGTTTCGTGGTGGACATACCATGACTAAAAAGATAAGAATGATGAACTTCAAGAAAGAAGGTTATAAGCAGTTGACAGAGATTGACTTATAAAAAGAAAACCAAATGATTTAACTTTATATAATTTTTATTAAGTGGCAAGTTTGTGTAAATAACAACCGTCACCTCACATTTGAAATGTATTTAATACCACATCCAGTGTTACATAGCATTATATGTGGGAGTAAAACTGGAAATGATGTGAAACAAAGTAAGAAGGCATGAAGATGTCTGTATTTATCTCTGTAAAAATCTTTCAGTGGAAATGATAGAAGTCCCCACCATAAGACGTAACTTAATACTAGACCAGAGAGAAGGCGAAAAAATCTTGGACTAAAAGAATGCAGGCCACTTTGGAATTGACATGCACTACTTCATACAGATATTTTTTTCTATCCTGAGAAGAGTTGTTTGCTCACAAAGGCTTAAAAGTAGCTTAAAGTCATAGCATAGGTTTTCTTGGTGAAAGGGAGTGTTCAAACATACAGGTTAGTTCCTATAGTTGTTCTCTAACAAGTGAGTGGTACTGATCTAGCTTCTGAAGAGTTACTTTAATGCTTGAAAAAAATACAACAATAGAAGTATAATATGTAATAATTTTATAGACCCTCATGATGAATTTAAACTGCTATCTTTAAAAAAACTAAAAGTACTCTTCTACCAACATAACAGATTATTAACCAACAATGTACTTGGAAATAATTCTTTCTGTAGAACTTGTATAACAATTATTTTAATGTTTATTAATTATTTTGTTATACCTTTGGAAGAGATAATAATAATGAATGAACACTTTTTATTAGAATAAGATTAGTCATTTCATCAAACTAATTTATGAGCTTGCAAACGTCTTTTAGCCCAATGTTACTGGTATTTGTTTGCTAGACTTATTCTTTTTTAGTTTTTCTGAAGTAATGTCAAATGAGCTACATTTAGATGAACTATGTTACTATGACATCTGAACTGCAGGACTTAGAATACCTTTGGTGGGTTTATTTTCTGGGTGTTTTTAATTAATTAATCTTAGAGGTCAGCGATATTAATATCTTGGGAGATTCTTACTCTTGCTAAATCTTTACTATTTCCTGTTCTGCTTCATGTTGCTGCTCGGTATACAGTGTGCTGATTCAATTTCTAGTGCCATTATATGTCATCTTGCTGTCTTTGATTCCTTAATAGTGTGTTTGCTGTTTTACTGCGTCTTTGGTGGTCAGTTAAAGCTATTTCCTGTTTTCATTTGGGTCTTGGGCTTTAGTTGCTGGTGCAGCTTTTGTTCAGTTGCTTGCTTTTTCATAGTAGCCAAATCTCAAAGCTCCGTCGAGATTTGTTCAAAGTGCCATAGTCTTTCCTTGGTTTGTTTCATCTCTTTTATACTATATCTTGGTTTTTTTCACAGCCGAGTTCTTTCACAGAATGATAATTTTTGTTGTTACAATAACTTTAATGGTACGGTATGAGAAAGCACGTGCCACTGTAACAGAACAGAGTTCTTGAACTACACGGAGACATTATTAGAGTACGCACCAGAGCAATAAGTGGCCAGGCCTCATCAGAGAAACGTTAATACTGGATTTTTAAGTGTCTGCTCTCCTCTTTTTACCCTTTCCTGTTTTCTGCAGTAGTAGATTCACTGTCTATTTCAAGGAATGGCAGGCCAGCTGTGGTGTAAGAATTACTGGAGGCAGCATGAGGTATCCTAGACATCTGACTGAAAGAACAGCCACATCAAGAACTGACGAATAAGTAGGAGGCTGAATGTTTGTAATACTCTTCTAGAATAATTGAAATAAAGAAAAGAGTTAGAATCAGAAATATGATAAGTATCTGGTTAAGAAATGCTATAAAGGGGCACTGATGCCTTCTAAATGAAAAGAAATTCATTTTGAGTCATCTGCAAGCAGAGCAGCCTGTAGTCTTTCCTTCCGTTTCCTCTCTTACGATAAGCGACCATATTTTCTGCTTGAGATGCATCCCTAGTCTCTTATCAGGTCTTATTTAAAATAGACATTATGGAAGAGTCTGTTTTGAATGAAAGAGGGGAGAGGTAAAAATAAATTATTTGATCATACTTGAATAGCTTTGTGGGTTAATAATTTGGAGTTAAGTTTCCTTTAATTATGTTACTCACATTGGCAAGTGACATTTTCCAAACCTAGAGTCCTCAAACTTCTTGGTTATGGCTGGTCATTGTTTACAGGAATGTCATAAGGAGGTTGAATTTAAATACCCCATGATTTCAAACAAACGTATATATCTGCATTTTCTATCTGTTCTGCTGAAGAAAGCTCTTTTTTCCTGGGTTACTGCTCAATGTCTAGGCTTTCCACAATTTGAGCTCCACAAGCAAGAGTCAATGATTTTATGACTAAAGAGGTAATATAGCATTATCTGGGGATGTAGCAGTGAATTAGCTATACGATCCCAACTGCAGACATGCAGTCTGTATATTTTTATAGAGATCAAGGTGCCCAGTTATTAAATTGGGAGATGCAGGAGTGTGCTGTAAATGTAATTTGTTGGTAGGTTTTGTTGATTACTATTTACAAATCAACATGTACAGTATTCTCTTTCTACTTCCTGTCTCTCTTGAGGCTTTAGTTTATTCCTGAAAGGAATTTTAGAGAGAATTCAGAGAAGAAAACTGGGGTATTAAATGTTGTTCTCATCGCAGGATCATGTGACAGTTCGGTTTAGGTCACTTGTCCTATTTTGCTTCTGGCCTATTTCTCAAGGGTGCCCATTACTGTGTTTAGAGAGTGAGCTGAACAGAATGAGGTGATATCTCAAACCTCTCCTTCTTTCTCTTTAGTCTTTGCTCAGTTTCCCATGTAGCTTTCCTTTATCAGCTGATGTCTGTACGTGAGCCATCAAGCAATAAATTTTTTGTTTAATATTAAAATATATAAAAAGTTATGCCTAGATTATTATGTTACAACTCTCTGCTCATATTTCCTCTACTGACTTCTGTGAGGGTTTTTGCAGGCATCTGGATCAACAGACTTTATTTAGATTTGGGAATTTTAAATTCTATGTAAAAGAAGACAATGAAGTTGCCATCTTATTCAGGTAAAATCTTTAGACCTTTAGCTGTCTGCTTTTTTTTTTTTGATATATTTAATCCATTCTGAATGTGATTGCTAGACGGAAAAGTAGTTATTAGTTAATTATTTTGTATATTAGGTTCCAAGTGTCTTGTATATTAGGTTCCAGTGAACCCAAATATTTGCAAAGTCATCTAGTTCATACCTTACTGTGAGAAACAAGTTGCTGTCAGAAGCAAGTCTCTGTGTGGTTGGAATTCATCTTGCTGATATGTAGTCATTCAAAAAACTAGGCATCTTATTCCGGTCAAGCGGCTAGATGATTACTGAAAGTAATGGAAAAAAATAGGCACTTCAATAGTGAATTTAATCCCATCTATCTTAAATAGCTATTTTAGGATGAGATGAATCAACCACTTGATGTGCCTGTCTCTCTTCATTTGCTACAGAGAGATCTGGAGCACTACCTTAGCATAAATTTAACTTATAGGAATTTAAAGTTAGGTGAAATTAACACCTTATATGAAATAAGTTATTAAAGATTAGATTTATTTTAGAGTTGTAGAATTGGATTTGCTACTGCTTGTGGTCACCTTCTTGCAAATACTCATTTTTCCAAGTCTCCCTTTTAATTTTAAATATTGATGCGATTTCTTGATGAGCTTATGTGGACAAAGGCACTGAATGAAGTTCATTCTGAAAGGCGTATAGCTCAATAAGCAAAATCCTTTATAGTTTTTAAGTGTTCAGATTTCTGTTCCGTAGATAAAAGGAAAAAACCTTTTTATTTTCTTGAACTGTTTGTACAGTTACAGACTTAAGGAAGTTCCTCAAAGTATTTTATAGGAAATTGCAGTTATAATTCACTGGAAAACATCTCTGGTTGGAAGGAATCAATTCTTAGAAGTATCTGTCTGATGCATGTTATGAATACCTTTTAGAATATGAGTGTTTCAGTTTTTATGTATATGGATATCACTTTGCCACAACTTACAGATAGAATTTATCTACAGTATTTCTGTTAAAACCGACAGCTTGACAATCTGCTAGATATTTTTGTATGAATAAGAGCATCAGGTGTGTGGACCATGCAGTGATGCTTGCCTTTAATAATATAAATCAAAAATCACATTGAAGGGAAATTTTATGTTGTAAGTTTCAGATTCTGGCTTATACTTCCTCTTGTTGTTTTAGACTTTGTTCCATGATATCTCTGAAGGAATAATAGGTGTAAATTAGAACTTCAATGTCTTTTTGTGTTATAAGTCTGTACGTAGCACTGGAACACTAAACTACACATTAATGATACTTTGATTTGTCCTTATAATTTCCTCAGAAGTGCATATAATAATCTTGAAAATTCAGAAGCATAAAAAAGTTGAAACAGCTGTGCACATTTTGATCTTAATTAGGTAGTTGTATTTTCATTACAGTATGAAAGGTGATACTTCATGATATTCTTCAGTAATAGTAAGACAACTGAAGGAACAAACAACCTTGCTGTAGACATCACCTTTTCTAATAGACCCTGCAAGGCTTTTTAAAATGTCCTTGAAACACGTTTTTAAAAAAGTGACTTTTTTTCAAAGAAGACTTTGAAATTGCCCAGTGGTGTCTGAGCAAGTACGCAATTGCCGTATCCGGGAATTCTCGGAGCACGTTGTTTTCCATATATTCAAACACGAGAACATTTAGATATGGATGTGTCTTGGGCAACATACTTGGTGAACATCGGTGAAATGTATTCTTCAGTTTTAAAGATACTTTTAAAAAAGACACTTATGCAATGAGGTGCTTTTTTGCTATTGGTCCATGAGATTCAGAAAGCTCTTGTTTTAA
This sequence comes from Larus michahellis, assembly GCF_964199755.1. NCBI lineage: Eukaryota > Metazoa > Chordata > Aves > Charadriiformes > Laridae > Larus > Larus michahellis. The sequence continues at coordinate 43,960,488 of NC_133897.1, read as the reverse complement.
ATAGCGCTAAAGTTTCATATGTGTAAAAGCAGTGAAAATATAAAGCTGTCACCAAAAAAAAGGTCTGACAGATAAATACATGAATCTTTTCTAACTGCCAGAGATGTACACTCTTGCAGAAAAAGTACAGAGTTCAAAGATGGGAGAACACTTAGTCATTTAATGTATCTTGCTGGTCTTCTGAGTGTGAACACAGAAGTCCTTGCAATAAAATTCTGTTCTTTTCAGCCGCTTTTTATGTAGGCTTTATGCTCAGAAAGAGGAGCTGAGAAGAGATATGCTGAGGCTTTTTATACATTTTCTTGGTTTAGTTATATTTTGATTGACTAAATTTTTGTTACTGGGCAAAGGGAAAAAAAAGTTTCAATTGAGCATTATGAACTAAAATTAAACTAAGAGGCTGTTTTGGCCACCTTCACAGTTTCATAGGTGCTCTAAGTTTTGCTGGGGAAAAAAGCAGGTAGGAGTGACTCTTTGCATTTAGGGATTAGGAAGAAGACCTTGTGCTCTGAACGTGCTTCTGTCTTAGATATTTAATGATTTAAGTATGAAGAAAATTTTTGTTAGGTTGGTTTTGTTTAACAAAGCAATAGGAGTATAGAAAAATAGAGTAAGCTTTTAAAAAAATGTCATTTAATTTGTATTAATATGCGATGTGGGTGAATTAGAAGTGAATTTCTGGCATTTTTTTCATGTGTTCTAGAACACTATCTTATTACACTACTAGAGGGCATAAATTTTTCAAAGTTAATATATTTGGCATCTCTAAGCAATAATGCATAATGTTAGCACACATAAAAGCTTAAAGGTTTGTAAATTCAAAGACATACAAATCAGTTGTTGAACGTTAACTGGATGTCTGTAGCTTTATTTTCAAAACTGTAAAATGAAAAACCTAAAAGGTGGAGTATTTTAGACAGAGAGACACTGAATATGTGCTGAAAGAAAGCAGTAAGTTAGTGATTTCTCTAAATTGTTGATCAACAGCAGTGGAGCTGCTGGTTTCTTACTGGAATCTTGTTTTTACACATTTCTTAGTGCTCATTAAGCTTTTGGATTTAGAGAGACTACACAACTTTACTACTATTTGCAATGAAAAGTGTCCTTCCACATCAAATCAGGCATTTTTTGGGGAAGATTTTAGTAAAAAACATAAGGGAGTTATTATCATACAGTCTGTCTATCCTGCAGTTATTAGTGGCCTGTCACTGAGCTGAGATTGATTTTGCCTCTCTATAGACTAAATTATATGAATATAGAGGAACTTTCTGGGCAGACACAGGCAATACTTGGACTAGAAAATGAAACTGTTGAGGAAAATGAAACTGTTGAGATTACACTGATGAGAGAGCAATTCTACATATGAAAGTTACCTCTCTTAGCTGACTTCACCCTTTTTAAAATTACATTCCCCACCTGGTGGCAAGACAATTTATTACATTGTAAAATTGCAAACCGAAGGTAGTAAATTTCTTCCCTACCCCCAAACATTTAAAAAAATGGTGGAAATGATGAATTTTTCTGTAGGCGTCACCAGAGGTTAAGATGCCTGAAAAGGTGCCTTTTGTGAAGAAGAAATTATATATATTTATAATATTTTACAAAAATATTTAACATAATTTTTAATAAAAATGTATACAAGTTATAAGACAATGTAATAAATTGTTATAGAATTGGTTGGCTATACATTTCAAAAGATAAAACTGTGAATGCAAAATTTTTAACTAGTGATTGAAAATCCTGTTCCAGCTTCATCACTCAAGGGATAGACAGAATATCCCCAAAAGGCTTGTGTTGAATTCTTCTTGTAGGTGAGAAATGCAAATAGCTTTCAGCAATGTTTGCAGAAGCTCTTTATTCAAACTGTCAGTTTTGTGGCTCCTATTTCTTCTTCCAGTGCTTTTAGTGGTAATTATGAAGCTATAATACTGAATGTGTATGTGTAGCTTACAGCAAACTATTCACAGAAAAAATTGTGACAAGCAGCAACTATTTTTCTTTTTTCTCTTTTGGGATGATGCTGATGGTGACCAGCTTTTTTTTTTTTTCTTTTTTCTCCTTATTTTTTTTTCCCCTCTTTCTGTGATTCAGAGAATTGATTATAAAGTAGATCTGTGGTTTTTCACACTGGTCTCCAAACACTCACAAATTATCCTGCAGTAGTTTAGTAAAATGAAAACGTGCCACCTGGTTCATAAAAATATAGAAATGGTTCCCAAACACAAACATAGCCTTGATTTTCTCAATCTTTGGACTGAAATTGGTGGTCTTGGCCCTTTTCTGAGAAAACAGACACCATGAGAGATTCTAACTTGATATAAGGCAATTTTTTTTTTTTACCATCATAACAGTCAAATGTAGAACAGGCTGCCCAGAGAGTCTGTGTAGTCTTTACCTCTGAAGGTTTTGAAGATACTGCTGGAGAAATCCCTGGTTAGCCTGGGCCAGAGAATGGCAGTCTCATTTTTATAGTGAATTGTGTCAGTTATAGGTGCAAAGATTGTGTAAATCCCTTTGATGATTTCTCACAGCAACTACAAAGGCTATCCATTGCAAGCAAGTATTATTTTATAGGTATCTTAACAAAGATATCTGGATATCTGAAGCTAATAGAAGCTGCAGAGACTCTTTCATTATTTGGGACCAAAAAAAAAAAAAAAGGTTTATCAGTATATGGCAAACTTCTTGTCTACTGTCTCTGCTACTGTCCTGTCTCCAACAGTGGCAGTAAGTCAATATCCATAAGGAAGGAAGAATGGGATAAGCCTCCAACTTTTTTCAGCTTGGGTTGCTTCCTGAACTAGATATGGTTTCTAGGCATGAGTGCTTGTATAACCACCACCAACTGCAGGAATCTCCATCAAACTTTAAATAATTAATTGGAGGAATGATAAAGACTAAAAGCAATAACTCTGTCATTGTTAAAATCTTCTACAGTGGTGTATGCTTCTTATTTATTTACTCTTTCATTATAGCCATCACCTCTTTTGGCAGTTAGTCTTGAAGAATAACTCTTATTTTACTTAACCATAACTGTCTAGTTGAAATTATGTCTCATTTGAAAATATTCCTCGTACTGTAGGATGAGATACACCAGCTTGTTCTTACACCTGTCAGAAGCACTGGGTTTAACCAATGAACACTGTACCAAGACAAGTCATGAGTGGCTTATTGAAGTTCTGTGCAGCCTGGGAAACCTTCACTGATTATGTTCCATGTAAAGTCAGCCTGATAGTGTTGACAACATTTCTTAGAAGCTTTAGAAGCTCTAGAAAATTAATGTTGTTTTGAAAACACCATTCCCTCAGCTCCCCCTTTCTTCACCCTCCAAATTCAGGACTTCTTCCTTCATTTTGGAACTTCTATCCACTCATAACTAATGTGAACATGAGCTAATCCAGTGAGAATAGTCATCTTCTGTTATAAATATGTGATAGTACTAATGTAGCAGATTCAGATTGGGACAGTCCGTTTGTAAATCTCTGTTAAAAGTATTCTTAAATAAAAACCATGACAAAATAACATCAGTGAGAAAAATTATACCTCAAAGCTTGACTGCAAAAATGCCTCTAAGGCCACGTAGAGATGATTTGGTGAAATGGTATTGGTTTACAAGTAACACAAATAATGACAAGATTTGATTTTCCTTTTTTTTAAAATCCCAATTAAAAATGCGGGGCAGTATGGAAAGCTATCCTCTGTATTTAAAATAGCTGCTTAGTTTTACAAAAGTGGTGCAGAAGAAAAAAAAAGATAACTCTTTGGATTAAGCAATGACTTAATGGAATTCAAGGCTCATTTTAAGGCTGTTGGCATAGAAGACAATAAATACAAAAGCAATGCTGATATGTTGAGCAAGAGTGAACTTTCTGTTAAATGGTTATAAAACTGTCTGTTCAAGAATGTTGAGAACTTGGAGAATTATTCTGTGGATGTATTTCTGTGTCTTTCATTTAGAAGAATTTAGTCTTGCTTATGCTATGGACATTTGTTCAGTGGAGGACTCTCCTATAATTAACAATGCTGCTGAAGTAAGCTTTTTCAGCTTGAATACGTAATTTGGAAATGAGCAGTGATTTGTAAACCTAGAGGAAAACTCTAGTGATTATCTTGAATATGTTAGCTGCAAGAACTAAATGACTAATTATATAAGTATCTGCTGCCTCTTTTAATATCATAGAATATAGCATCAGTACTGCTGCTTCTCATCAGTATGATCAGCCCTTGGAGCAATGGAAATGAAATTCTTTATCAGCTCTTAGAGTTTCTAGCTTTATGTATTTTATTTTGACACTGAATGCATTTTATGATGTGGACATCCGTTTGCTAAAAAATGAATTAACGCTGCTGTCTTGTTTCAGCCAATCAAGATCTCTTAATCTAAGAATTAAAGAAAGAATCCTGCCCTTACAAATAAACTAAAAAAAAGGTCACACCAGTGCTATGCCCTTAAATTAATTTTCAGTGTTTGTGGCTAAGGTTGATTTTGTAGGGTTTTTATGGAATAAAATTCAGAGTCTGGTTCTACTCATTCTTTCTGGTCTTGACCAGACAGTGACAGTTTATACACAGTTGTCAACTGAATTAGACAAACCATATGTACTCCCACCACCCTCCTGTTTGTGGGTGGCAGTGTACAGGAACAGAACTGGGTACTTTCTCTGCCTGGCATCCCTCAACAGGGTGGATTCAAAAGATGCAACTCAACTGCAGAACTGTTTTGCTAGTCAACAAGTACCGTACCCCACCCACATTTCTAACTAGCAGACGGTGAGGCAAGCCTGTATATCATGGTGAGGGATTTCACTACATCTCTTAAAAGTAAATGAATAATATTTGAAAATTCTATTTAAAAATCTAAATTGCAGAGTTAATTAGCCATGAAAGCATAGCATCATATAAGTATAGGATTTTATATTCTCTGTAAAACTTTAATGGTCACCTTAGATAAATATTACTTAATTGACATAATTTAAAGTACTTAAGCATGAGACAGTATTTATTCAAGGTATTGGTCATTCTAATGCTCTAAATATCAGAGACTTCTGACTAAAGACATTTGTTCTGGAACAAAAAAATCAATCAGTGCTCTGCTGCAAGTCCTAGTTTGGATTTAAAAAAAAAAAAGGATTAGATATGCATTTGGAACAAGAAGTCTTTCAGCATGAATAAGCAGACCAAATGACTTCATTAATTTTCAGCTATTGTGCATTTGTATGAAACCACGCTAAAACTAAACCCCTGTCAGCACTGGATTCTTTCTGTGATTTCCAAATCATAGTAGTAACAAACATACATTTTTCCTAGTCACCAGCCCAATGGACTGCTGTTTGCTGTGGACATCAAGCTAGGTTCATCCCTGCTGTTCATGAAAATAAGATTCTGCAGCCAGGTCATGGTTGCTTTGGTTTCTCTCTCAACTATATTCAGCTTATTCTTTCTGTGACTGCTGTGCGACTTTTTCAATAGTTACATAGATTTGGCTTGAATAATCTCAGTTTGGGATCTTAATATTATTTAGTCATTTGAAAATAATAATTTATAACTTTATGTCTCTTTATGCATGAAAATTATCACTGGACTGAAAGCTTGTAACATTCCAGTCGGATTCATTTTTCTGAATAGGAACATGCTTAGAACTTTACTAAGACAGGGGCTTTGCCTTATTGGGCACACCATATATATAAGTTGCAATACTGATGTTTGCTCTAATACACATATTTAATACATAATGAAATTTCCACAAAGTCCTCTAATGAATTACTGTCACAGTGAGGAATAAAGACAGTCTGATTACAGAAATGGTATTATGTTCTAGCACCATCTTCACATCCTGTATTCCCCTCTATGGGTATGTAATAGCAGCTGCAAAATTCAAGGAATTAGGTTTCACCCAGGAATCTGTATCTTGCTTGATCAATTTTATCAAAACTGTGTGACCTGTCAGTCTCCCTCACTTCCCCACACTGTGACCTCTGTTCTGACTTTCTGTTCTGTTAAGATCACTTAATTTATCTTTAGCATAACAGTTTATCTAAGGGACCTCATCCCATCTATTTTAAAAATCTGGTTTCTTCCCTTTGTCCATATCAGCAGCACACCTTCTAGCAATATACTTTATTCAGACTGCATCATTAATTGAATTTACACAGTACCTCTCGGCTCCAAAATAAGGCATTTTACTGAAGATATCAATAGTATAATCATGAAGTTGATATAGTGGTTCCAAATTCTAAGCTGAAAGGAAAAGGAAAACAAGTAGGTTTTGAAGTTGATTTTAGGGATGAAAGGAGTCAAGTATTTTTTATATCTCTGAATAATTACAGAGAGAAGATGCTAAGTGGAAAAAACCACATTATGTGATAATGACCTTTACTTACTGCTAGGACTTGAATATCCCTAGTAATGTAAATATTATTTTCAAGGTTTATTAAAAGCATTGAGGAAATTAAGACAAGGAAGTGAAGTCTGCTTTGTACTGAGTCAAAACTGAAATTACTGCCTTCTTCCATTTGTTTTAAACGGATTTTTGCAATGATTTTTTTTTCTGTTTTTTTTTTTTTTAATGGTCATTTGGCTGGCTATTGAGTGTCCATGTCGCATCCTCACAGGGAATACATTACAGTAGTTTTAAGAGGATGAAAATGATATAATGAGCAAAGTTTGTTTGCTCACATTAATAGCAAAGTCGTATCCATTAGCATTCTAAATACAGTAATCTTATTAAAATCTTTCTGATATCTGAATTAAAAGAGGATGTATTACATTTATTTGTTTTCTAGTCCATTTTATTGAAATGCCATCAGTGTAAACGAGTTCTGGATGCTGTAGTTCATTTGTATCCATGAAGTCCAAAGATGATATAGCATGAAATGAGTGGAAATGACAAGTGAAAAAAATATAAACAACCAGTGCTGTGAAAAGAAGTAGAAGTGGAAGAGCTATTAATTGTATTTCCTCTTAAATAATTTGGCTGCTAAAGGAAATAAATGCAACCTTTTGAACATAACAACTACCTGAAAGGAAGTTGTAGAGAGGTGGAGGTTGGTCTTTTCTCCCAAGTAACAGGTGACAGGACAAGAGGAAATGGCCTGAAGTTGCGCCAGGGGAGGTTTATACTGGATATTAGGAAAAATTTTTACACTGAAATGGTTGTGAAGCATTGGAACAGGCCGCCCAGGGAAGCGGTTGAGTCACCGTCCCTGGGGGTATTTAAAAGATGGGTAGACACAGTGCTTAGAGATATGGTTTAGTGATGGGTTTTGTCAGTGTTAGGTTGATGGTTGGACTAGGTGATCTGAAAGGTCCCTTCCAACCTAGGCAATTCTATGATTCTATAATTGTATTTGCTCCGACAATATGTTGTAGTGACTAACTAAATATTGGGTGTGGGGTTTTTTGGGGGTTTTTTTGTTTGCTTGTTTGATCATTTTTAAAGCCTACTTCTAGGTGAATTAATTTGTGGGTTGTAACACTTGTGGGTTACATTGCTTTTTACTTAGCCCTGAAGTTGTAAAGAGTGAGCCGTATGGAGAGAAGGCTGATGTCTGGGCTGCAGGATGCATCCTTTATCAGATGGCAACTCTGAACCCACCGTTTTACAGCACCAATATGCTCTCCTTGGCAACTAAGGTATTCAGGTTTGCCAGATCAACCTACCAATTATTTCTGCATGTGTTCACTAGATCCATAAGAATTTATGTTTAAGGCTATAGTAGCATAAACTGCTCTCTTGTCTGATGTGTGAATGAGCACAAGTGTTTATCATTGTATGAATTGCTATCTTGCCATTCTAATTGCAAAAATTGCTTGTAAATGTTAGTATATTATTACCTCTCAGACAACCATGTTTTTATCACTGCATTGGTGCTAACAAGCTTTAGATATATAAAATTTCTTGATGTGCTATAATGGATTTTCTATAGCCTTGAGTATTTACACCCTGGGATGTGATCATAAATAAAAAGAAATCATAGTTTTTTTGTTTTTTTTTTTTTCAAATGTTTCCCTTATTCAGATATTGTAGCCCTTTGATCTACAGTGATTATGTACATTAGTATGGATGTCTGATTGGAAGTGACATTCTGCAAGAAGATGTGTTCTAAGTTGTTTTGCAAGTTAGAGCTGATGATGTAATATTGATCAGGTTTTTTCAAGGAACAATACTTATCATATGGGATCTTCAAATAAATAATGGAATACTTTTCTTCAATTAACTGTAGGTTATTTATTTTGCAGATAGTAGGGGCTTTGTATGAACCTGTGCCAGAAGGACTCTACTCTGAAAAGGTGTCGTTTACCATTAAGAGGTAATTATCATCTAGTTTTATTTCAACATCCTGCTGAAGAGATGTTTTGTTTTGTATGTTTCCAGCAGTGGTGATGTGACAGTTTGATGACTTTAGCAACTGCCAGTATTTCTCTCTGAATATGAAATATCTTCTGATTTAAAGAAAAACGGAGGTATCTCCTTCCCCTGCTAATAATATATGCAATGTAGTTGCATATATGCATACATGCAACTAGAAAACCGATGCCAGTATAGTCAGCACATTTATCCAGCCAGAGTACACCTTATACTCAGTACTGAAGTTTAACAATACCAGTGCTGGTTAATTCCCTACACATCAATTTTTTTCCCCCATGAAAATACAGCATCTTGAGTCATTGTCAAGTGCAGTTTATGGTCACAGAAATAACCCTGTTCTAATAAGTTATTTATAGATCACTGTATGATCGCATTCATAGTTTTGAGTGTTTATTTGACTGACAGAAATATGTTTCCCACTACCTTCTAATCCTGTTAGGAGGATAGCAGAGATAACAAAGCAGAGATCACGTAGTAATGGAGGAAAAGATGAGCCTGTATTTGTTCCACTCACTCATCACATATTTCTCTTAGTTATCGTTACATCTTCCTGGTGACAATGTAATGTGTAAGGCAAAGTATAGAGCATGGATTGGTGCATTTCTATGAGATTTAGCTCCCTCGACTTTTCCATTTTAGAAAAACTCCACTTAGCACAAAAATGCTTTTTCTTTCTCACTCAAATGTTGAATTCCATTTCTAGAAAGCACTTTACTGTACAAAGACTAATGTTTTTATAGTATGTTTTATTGTACAAAAAGGCTTCTTTTATTTAAAGACCTTGACAATGAAGGACAATGGAGAGGATAGGAGCTAACAGAACTGTGTTTAAGAGGTCCTGAAACTAATTTTAATATTTTAAATACTTACAGATAGTTGTAGTTAGGATAACTGGCTTTGTTAATTCATTGTTTGCTATTTAAGAATAGTATAGTGATCTCAAATGCATCCAGAAAGTATCTTCCAGTCACATCATATCAGTATTGATATGTATTGCATTCACTTACAAATTTTAAACACATCTTTATGACTGACTTAGATAAAGTTATGTGAGTATCTGGCCCTCGGTCTTTTCCTTCTTTTCCTTCCTGATAGTGATCACAGAATCACGGAATGGTAGGGATTGGAAGGGACCTGCGGAGATCATCTAGTCCAACCCCTCTGCCAAAGCAGGGTCACCCAGAGCAGGTTGCACAGGAACGCGTCCAGGCGGGTTTTGAATGTCTCCAGAGAAAGAGACTGCACCACCTCTCTGGGCAGCCTGTTCCAGTGCTCTGCCACCCTCAAAGTAAAGAAGTTTTTCCTTATGTTCAGACAGAATTTCCTGTGTTCCAGTTTGTGCCTGTTGCCCCTTGTCCTGTCACTGGGCACCACTGAAAAGAGTCTGGCCCCATCCTCTTGACACCCGCCCTTTAGAGAAACTCTGTAATGGGAAGTTTTTGAGGGGTTTTCCGAGGCCAGCTATTGAGTTATTTATGATTGTATAAACAGGTTCACTGAAAGTGACATATCATCATGAGACCAGCTTCTATGGAGACTAACTGGTTTAAATAAATGATTGAATAGGTATTTGCATGAAAATATTAAAATTAAGTTTTCCTATCACACAAGAATTTTTCCGCTTAGTTTAATAGCAGTGGGAAGCATAAATTATGTTTTAAAAAAATGTTAATTCTCTCACTATGGGTTAATCCTTAAATGAAATACTATGTTTAGATTTTGGCTTATTCTTTGTGAGATATTTAGAAAGAATAAAGAACATTAAAGAAAAGCAGTAATAATGAGATTTTACTTATAATATAGATGAGGAAGCATTAACAGAAATGAAGAAGTTTTTTCCGAATGACTGAAGCACAACACATATTCAAAGATTCATAAATAGAAAAAATAATGTAGTGATAATGATTAGAAAAAACACTAAAAGCTTCATATTGCAACTGTAAATTTGCTTTTAATGTTACCATTATTATTATTTGGTATTGTTATTATTAAAATACAGTTTTATTGGATTAAGCTACTAAAGAAAGTTCTAGCATCATAATCATCAAAGTCTTTCAGAGTAGAACATCAATCTCCTCAGTCTTTAGTCATAAATAAATAATTTCTTTCTAGATGAATGGGAAATGGATTTAGAACTTCTCAGAAATCTTTTATAGCTGACATCGTTCTTGGAAATTTTGACCAATTTCAGGGGATTAAAATAAAAAATTAAAAAGAAAAAAATCAAATGGAACATTTCCCTAGGGTGAAAAACTTGCATCTGTTTAAAGGAAACACAAAATTCTAAGTAAAACAGATTAACAAAGTTATGAAAATTAATGAGATGAATCAATGGATTTGAGCAAATTTAAACAAAAAAAGATTAAAATCAAGAAGTTCAAGTACTGTAAAACATTTTCTCTTTTAGAAATAAAATCATCCTGTGACACTTTCTTTAAAGATGGGTGTTGGGTTAAGTGTATCTGTATGCTAGCTGGTCAGTGGTACTCTGCAGGGAAATCATAGTAAATTGTCAGGTTCACTGGAGTTAACAGATTTAAGACAGTTTATAGTACATGCAGAACTGTCCCTATCAGCTTTCAAGTCCTACACTGCATACAAAATAGTCTGAGGATCTAAAAATAGGCCTAACAGTATACTACTAGTGTTACTAAACAGCTACCTAGGGTGCCTGAAACAAGAACCACAGAACTGTAAAGTAATTTAGGTTGAAAGGGACCCGCGGAGGTCATCTAGTCTGTCTGCTCAAAGCAGATACAATTAAATCTGGTTGTTCACTTCTCATGGTCTTGTCTAGCTGAGTTCTGAATATCTCGAAGGATGGAGATCCCACAACTTCTCTGGGCCCTCTTCAGTGCTTGTCTGCCTTTGGGATTAAAATTATTATTATTAATAATAATAATAATCCCTATATCTAATCAGACTTTCCTGTATTCTAACTTGTGTCTATTGCCTCTTGCACTATCGCTATGCACCTCTAAGAAGGATCTGGCTCCGCCTTTTCTATACCCTCCCATTACATAGATAGCAATCAGATCTCTGTGTAGGTGGCCCAGGTCCCTCTGACAGCAAGCCTGGCCCCATTTATCAACTGATCCCTGCAACTTAGTGTTCACAAACCTTCTGAGAATGCACTCCATGCCATCATCTAGGTCATTAATAAAGACATTAAACAGTACTGGCCCCAATATCAGTCCCTGGATGTTGCTACTTCCAGCCACCAGCTGGACTTTGTACTGCTGATGACATCTCTTAGAGCCAGGAAGTTCAGCCAATTATCTACCTACCTTATAGACCTGTGGATATTGTGTAAAAGGCCTTGCTAAAATAAAGCTACCCACAGCATATACTGCTCTCCCCTTGTCCACAGAGCCAGTAATCTTATCATAGAGAGCAATCAGTCTAGTCAGATAGGACTGCTGTTTGGTAAATCCATCCTGGCTGTTCCCAGTCACCTTCTTGTCCTTTGTGTGCTTGGAAATTACTTCCAGGAAATTTGCTCCATTGTTTTCCTAGGGAGTGAGATGAAACTGACTGGCTGGTACCTTTCTAGATCCTTCCTCTTGCTCTTCCACTGCTCCTTTGGTGGTTATCTCTAGATTCTTCTCATTCTTTGCATTGTTTGGGGGTCTGGTCTCTGTGAAGATCTTGTCATTCTCCTGTAAACCCTCCTGACAGCACGCTCATCTCCTTCACAGCCGCTTTGTTCAGTAGTGCAGCACCTTGACCGGAGCACAGTCCCCACAAGGGAGGCTAGTGTCTCCCCCAGCCTCAGGAAGAGGCAACAAGCACTCCCTAGTGTGTCTGGGAGCACACGGTGGCAGCCCCCCATAGCAGTTCTGTCTGGGTTGGTGCCAAGGATAATTGCTCCGGCTGATACCAGAGAGACTGTGCTCTGTGGTGTGTCAACACCAAGGCTTCACAGTGTCATACTGTCCCACGCAGGCTTGAGCAGAGTGCTGGACAGCGTGACTTGGTACAGACCAGTGCAGAAATGCAGTGGTAGTAAACAGCTTTTTAGAAAGAAGTAATTAGCTTTCAGTAGAGATTTTTCTTTCTGTAGATGCTTGACTCCTGATGCAGAGGCCCGTCCAGACATAGTGGAGGTCAGCTCACTGCTGTCTGATGTGATGATGAAATACCTGGATGTTTTATCCACCTCTCATCTCATGTTGGAGAAGAAACTGGATCGGGAGAGGAGACGAACCGAGAGGTACTTCATGGAGGCTAATCGAAATGCAGTAACCTATCACCATCAGCTTTCCATTTTATCACAAGTAAGTACATGTATTGGCCTTTATTTTTTCTTATCATTGTTTGCCATATCTGAGAAAATAAGGTACAACAAAGCAGAAAATAAATCAAAATGAAAAGACCAATCCTCTTAGAACGTTTTTCCATGCAGGCTCTTTAATTTATTTTTAATGGGGTACTCATTCATTTTTTGTGGATGTGCTTATGCAGGAAAAATAACAGCATCTTAAAACCTGGTACCATTCCATGTTAGAAAATGGCATTGTTATGGAGGTACTTGCAGTTTTGATAGATTCTGATAACGTTTAATTATTACTGCACACTTGTGAATGGTTTGTGAATAGGAGAATATACACTTGGCTAAGGTGAAACAAATGGATAATCATGTGTATGATTCACGAACAATGACACCTAGAAAATGGAACCTACACAAATATAATTTTTAATTAGAGATTGCTAAATAAAGAACAGTGATGCTGATAAGGTATTTGCTCATGCTTTCTTACTGTCTGATACAGTTCTGCAGAAATGTTTCTTAAAATTCTTCCATTTGCTTCAGGCTGTGTTTTAAGCACCCTTCATGAAGGACATCAGTATTTTACATAATGAACCAAAGTTGTATATGATCTCAGAGAATTTACTTAAAAAATACAAGGACAATGTTTTTGTGTAGTAAAAGCTGACTGTGAAAATCATTGTTATGGTAATTGTGAAAAAAAAGTGATAATTTACACGGTTACTCTTGTCTGTCTGAGATTCCTTTTATCAGGGCTTCAGTAGTTTGCATGGGAGAGCCTTTTTGTAGGAAAAAGGTTTTCAGGAACACCTGGTCCTGAACTCATGGATTTTTTATTTTTTTTTTTTTATTAATACGTTCTGTGTCTTTACCTTCCTGTCCAAACACAAGACTTGTAGAATTTGTTAATAGTTTTTTTTCAGTATTTTTTTGACCTATCACTTCAAGATCATTATTTGTATCGTAACGCTTTTTCTCAATAAAAAGATGCCAAAAGCTTGAGAAAAATTTTAACAAACCACTGTAATTTGAAATAGAAGAGGTACTGAGGTGAAAGGAAGGTTTATACTTTAGTAGGTTTTATACTTTAGCAGGATTTAGACTTCAAAACAGTATGAGAAATTTTCCCTTTATTTTAAGTTTTCTTACCCTACACAGTTGGAAACTTGTTGTATGTCATTATTTTTTCGTACCTTTATATAGTCATTCTCTTGCACATCTGTGATGAAATTTGCCAAAAAAATGTACTATGGATGGAAAGCTGCTTAATTTGGGATTTCTCAACCTAGTTATCCTGTATTTGAGAGAAGAGTGCCCTATCCAGACACTTGTAAGATATGATAGAACTAATAGCTGTACATTGAAGTTATTTGTATAAATACTTGAAAAACACACCTACAAAACAAGAAGGAAAATGCTGCTATTTTGGGGGATAATGGCTAGTCTTCTCAAGGAAGGAATACTCTAATTCTAGTTCCACTCCAGTGGATATTTTTGTATAATAAAAGAAACAGCTACAGCAGGAAGATGTGACAAAGATCCAGAACACTGCAGAAGCTGAGGGGAGTATGGCTTAGTAATGAGAAGTGGAAGACCTAATTGTGCATCCTCGCGGTAAATAAGATAGAATAAATCAGGCTAGCATCTTTCGAATTTCAGAGGAGTGCTACAGGGCTTAGAAAGAGAAGGAGCTGTGTTGTTTCTTTGTTCCTAATATTGTAGGAAAATTTTATGAGGTCGGAGGTTTTCTAATAAAGAGAATAATTATTCCTGAAAAGTTTGACTTTTGAAAAAAGACAATATTCTGACTAGACATACTAGGAAGAATTTCAAGCAGCTGTTCCTGAAATAAAAACTCTGTAAGGTATGGACAACCTAATTCATCTTAGTCAAGGCCTTAGCAATTCCACAGCCAGGTAATTTGTCATTTTTCCATTGTGTCAGAGAATTCAGTGTTTCTGCCACATACTTTGATGTTTTGTTGAAGCCAGCTATCTTACACTTTGTTTTCTTTCTACTAAAATGTACTTATGGCCTCCTTTTTCATCGCAGTTATGTCATATTGTGAATGTTTCTGAAATAAAGAGCGTACTATTTATCCTGGTTTATGGAACTAAGCAACAGAGATCTTTTGCAGCCAGAGTGGAATCTGTTTTATAAGTAGCTGATAAGTAGGCAAATGAAAAGCAGGTCAGTAGATGATGTTGGAGAAGTGTAGTTATCTTGCCTGGCAAGTATAGCATAAGATCCGTGCTGGAAAATAATCCTAGTAAAAAGAATAATTATCATCTCCCCACATAAATTCCTAGCTTTCCTTGTTTTCCATAGAAATTTTTGTTTACGTGTGAACAAAAGCAGATGTAGGGAAGAAAGGTGTTTGATAGAGTTAGTGTTTTCAGTTCTGAAAGATTAAGGTTGCTGACATAATACAGGGCACAGAGGACCCAAACAAGTAGTAATAATAGTAGTAATTATCTCTCACATAGTACCTTTCATTTCAAGGTGGTCAATATTATATTTTCATGCTGTGGGTAGGAAAAGGTGGAGAGGAAAAAGGTAGTTTGTGTAAGGCCACCAAACAGACCGGTGGCAAAGTTGAGTTTTCTGTGTTCCAAGCCAAATTTGAGTCTCAAAACCGTAGTTGATTTAACTAATAATGGAAGTATCTTTCTAATATTTTCCTTTAAAGAGATGAGAGGGTAGCCAAATAATAATTCGATTGCTTTTTTGAGGTATATAGATTTGAAAAATTGAGACATTATTTTGGCTGTTTGCAAAAAGCTGAAAATAAGTCACTTTCATTACTTTCGAAAGATGTATTTGATTACACAGGCATCATCCATTATTGTTTCATTTACTGCATATATCCTGAAGTGTTTTTAACTTGAAAATAAGGCTTAGAAGCCCTTAATAAGCCAGTGTGTTCACATACTGTTTGACATAGAATAACTTTTTTCTTATTGCCAGATTTTTAATGTAAAATATACCTAAAACAAGATAGAATGATGAATATTGAGATCTGTCACATATTTTGCAGGTGGGAGAGAAAACTGCAAGCATTATAATCGGAGTCTGTCAGATAAAAATATATAATAAAATATGAGCCATTTGTATCTCCTGCTACTCTTATCAGTCAGGTAGTCTATCATGTCTGCCCATTTTTAATATATTCTCTGAGAGTAACTTCCTTTTCTTGATGCAGTTTCCTGTCTTCCATTTGTGGCATAAACCTTCATAATCCACCTGTAGATAATTAGGAGTAGATTGTATTATAACTTTCCTAGATTAGTTTAGAAACATGAATGGTGTGTCTAAAGTCTTGAGAAACTTTGGGATTTCTTTCTGTGTTCTTTCTGTCACAAAGACCCTAATGTAAATAATTGTGAAGCATTTTGTAGGAATACCTATAAATACAGAGCATGCTACTGCTCCCACTCTTCTTTATCCCCAGGAACGGGTTTTCTCTATCCCAATCTTTTTCTTCATCCACTGTGGCCAAAGGGGGAAGGGTTAAAGCTCATGGTTTAAGAATCCATGCTTTTGTAACCACCCTGAGACTACTGGCAACTCTTGTAATTAAAAACAGACATAAATTCTCTCATGTTTTTAGAAAAAATGAGAACAGGATCAGAGCTATCTGAAAGGCAAAGAAATACAAAATGATTTAATTGCAGTTTCACCAAGTCATTTCCCCCCATACCCAAATGCAGTTCTGCACCATTGGCAATTGTGCTAATAATCATGTCAGTTTATAAGCATCAGCACATACATTACAAAGTAGTGCTTAATTATCAATTAAATTTGAATTAATCTATTTTTTTTGTTGACTCTGAAAAAGAGATAAAGATTGGATTAATGTTCATTTTAATTTCCTTTTTCTTTTTTTTTAGATATATTATGCTTAATTCAGCCAATCAATGCATAAAAGATTTTTTTTCTTAAAACAACTGTTTTTGTATTGGTTGAAGGAAAGAGTATGTTTGTTTTTAGAATATTTAGAATGCAACAGGTTATTAATATTTCAGCAAAATAGTCCAATCTTTACGATAGGTTAGAATATTCAATTCCTATTTTTATTAAAAATTGATTCTTAAAAAAAATTTAAAAATTATTAAACCCGATGAATGATTGTGCCTGTCTGTGCGCAGCTGCATACAATTCC
Source organism: Larus michahellis (assembly GCF_964199755.1). NCBI lineage: Eukaryota > Metazoa > Chordata > Aves > Charadriiformes > Laridae > Larus > Larus michahellis. The sequence goes on along the minus strand of NC_133897.1, from coordinate 43,943,688 downwards.
CATTGCATTGGAAATGAGTGGGACCTCGGGAATGTCATGAAAGCTTACCATTCCACAAATTGTTTTCTTCTTCCGCCTTTCACTCCATTGATTTTGTTCTGACACCATTCTGTCTTGGCATTTATGAAGCAGGTACTGGAATTAAAGTTTAAATGTTAGAAATTACAGTTGATGGGATAAGAAGAAAGTAACCTTTTTAGATTTATACTGTTTATGTTTGGAGAATAAAATAGTTATGCAAAAACTGCTTTGCAGGTGTAATTTTTTTAAGAGTTGCTGAATGTAGAAAATAGTCATCACAGCCAAGTTACTACCTGTGAAAATATGTGATCAAACCATTAAGGACAAACCCATAATATGATTAATTCAGCTTCAATTTGTTAGTGCGTCAAAGTACTTTAATAGAATCATGGAATATATGGCAGGAAGAGTTGTCAGAGATTGTCTTGTCCGTCTCCAAGCCTTAGAGCTACCTGTCACTCCTGACAGGTATTTGACCAGTCATTCATAAAAATGTCAAGTGATAGAAAGTCTCTCCCAAGACAAACTATGCCAAATTGGGGAACAGTTTGGAACTGGCAGAAATGCAAAAACTGCCTTCACAGGCAGCAACCACATGTCTGAATGAGTCTTGGTTTTTTTCTGTCTGAAGATAGTGCCTGGAAAACCATGAGGATGCCTGAAGCACTGTCAGAAGAAATCCTGGGCATACCCAGAGCACACATACACTGTGGTGTACACCGTATCTGCAGTTAGTCTGATAGTTGCTGAAAATGTCGGTCTCGCTTTGTATGCCTGACAGAGTAGATCTGTTATGTATGTCTTGTTTCCAGGAGATATTAGATGGACTTACGCATGTGTGCATACAGGATGTATATGACACTTGAAATTTTCAGACCCGCTCTTAAGTGTTATATAATTGCTCTGAGAGCACTAGGTCCCGAATGTCCCCAGAACACTGCATTTACTGACCCACATGCAAACCTGTTGCATAGTGTATGAACACTTACTTCTCTCTGCAGGATCTTAGATAGATGCAATAGTTGAGCACTTAATTACTGTTAGATGGTCTTAAAGTCTAGCCTAAATTTTATTTGTTGTAGCTTAAGCTGCTTACTTTTTGTCCTCCCCACAGTGGAAATACGTAAGAGTTACTTTTTTCTCTTAGATGTTATATCACTCCTCTGTAATTTTTTTCTTTGGATTGAATAATCAAATTCTGTCGGCCTTACTTTGTTATTTGTGTTTTGTAGACCTCTGATTATTCTCATTTCTCTCCTTTGCTGTCTCTCCACATTTTTGAAGTGTAGTGTTCAAAACTGGACACAATTACTCCAACCGAGAACCTTATTGGTACCAAATAGAAAGATTACCCAGTCCTTAGAGATGATTCTCTTCTTTTACATCCCAATATGACGTTTCCTTTTCATAACGGCGTGGTATCGTTGAGTCATGCTCTGTTTCTGGTGCACCAAAATCCCCATATCTTTTCCTGTAGAGCTGCTGTCTGACCAGTCCTTCCCCAGTCTATGCATTTGTACAGTTGTTTCTCCCTGCTTGTAGAACTTCGCATTCTCTCTATTTAAACTTCATCATTTCTTTCAGTTTCTCCGGTTTATCAAAACTTTCTTTTAAACCTATTGTCACTTGTACTAATGCAAAGCTGTGAATGATGTATATGCTGTAATATGATATGTGATGTGAATGTATCACGGTCTATGCACATTTAATAAGCAGTCTATCCATCCCATTATGCAGATTATGATTGTAGTTCAGTGACAACACTGCATGGTTTTGGAACAAGGTCAGAAGGGAGCCTGAGAAATTGTGCTCACTACCCATTTTCAGTTTAACAAACACTCAAAGTAGTTACCAAGTTGAGTACAATTTTTATGGTCAATTGTACAGCCAAGTGATCGTGATTTTGTCTAGGTCGCACTTCCCTAGCTTTCTTGTAAGATATCATGAGAAACATTGACAAAAGCCTTACTAAAACCATTGTAACTAACATCTACTTTTTGTTCCCAATGCACAATAGCTGTCACCCTGTTACAGAAACACGCACATTGGTTTAGTATGTTTTTTTTTTTCCCCCTCCTGACAATTTCATGTTAGCTGTTACTCATTTTATTGCTATCTTCTAGTTTTTTATAAATAGTTTAATGGTGGAAGTAGTTCTGGGTTTTTTTTCCCTTGAAATAGAAATTCAACTGAGTCGTATAATGCTGTAATTACTTGTATCTAATAAAAAAGATTAATTAAACACTGTTTGCAAATGCCACTAGAGAGCTCTATATTTCTTGAAGACAGAAAAGTTAATTCTTCTGTACAGCAAGATGGCAAAACAGAGCTAAACAATAGATTTTTTTTTTTTGACAGTGTTAACTTTAATTTATAAAGATTAGGTTTCTGTTGGAAGTTGAAAAGACCAGTTTAGGTTTCATGTTTCCAAAAATAAAGTATATCTGATTTTACAGTGGTGATGGTGACCAGTGAAGAGAGAGATAGTGCAAGTGTACAGGATATGAATGAAGAGTCTTGCTTGTAGACAGAGATTTTTCTTCATGGCTAGGACACAAATTTCAAGTGTTTCCAGAGATGCTTTTGCTCAGTCATAAAGAAAGATGAATCCTGGAAAAAAATTTTAATTGGTTTATAATTTGAACATTTTTTTCCACAGGGGCACTTTTCCACTTAGATTTCCTTTTGAACTCTGTTTGTTTATCTAGAAGGTAAAGTCTGTTTCAACAAATTGGCAAGTAATCTGACCCATGGGGAAACTGAGGCACTAGTTTATTATGAAAATGTGAAAATAAACTGGATCAACTGATGAAGCCTCCAGAAAGATTTGTAAAATACTGGACTCTAGAATCAAGTGTAGGTATGAGCACAGTTCAAATGAATATATATCAACCTAACTCATGTTTCAATGTTTGTGGTGTTTTGAATCTCCCACTGTTTCATGGATTTCTTCGAAGGATAAGTGTATGGACAGGTTATAGCTTTACAGCTTATATAACTGCTTTAGGGCTTTAGAATACATTTCACTGATCTCTGAACAGTTTCTATAGCAGGTCTGATGATTAATTTTATTATGAGGTCTACAGAATTCAGTTTACGCATTTCAAACAGATTTTCTTTCTTGATGTGGCAGTTGCATCTGACACCAATTGGTAACAGCAGTCTTTTTGATCTTTTTTTTCCCCCCTGGAGTCCCCATGATTTACAAGTTATTGTTAACAATTAGTCATTTGAGTGTGAGGTTCAGTATTGGCAATGTTGGAAGGAATTTTAAGTTTGAAATGTCCATGCTGTTTGACCCGTCTCTCTCTGTACTTTGTTTTCTTTCATGTGGAACAGGTGAATTGGTTCTCTTCGGTAATTGTGCACTGACTGTTCAGGGCACAATAAGTGTGCTCATGTGCCATGACTAGACTGCTCTCTTTAAGTGAGCTTGAGAATCATCGTTAGTAGTTGCCATACTGTGGTACACCACAGTCATTGCTATTGTGGCATCTTGGACATAAGCTCGGTCCAGTACTTAAGTATAAAATTATCTTTCCCCACCCGAATTTTAAGAGAAAAGGTTGACAAGGCATCTCTTACAAGTTAAGTTATAGTTTTGGGAATAGAACAAAAGATAGGGAAATAAGTGAAGCAGACCATTACACAGGCAGAGGTATAGTCAGTGCTCAGGGGTGCAAATTAGGTTTCTGAGGGAGGAAGGGTTTCTAGTGCACCCATTCTGCTGTGTCCCAGTAAGGTCAAAATACTTCATGGGAAAAACTTTGGAAGAACATTGTCTTAGATACAGGCCAAATTGTCTTTGACACACTTGGTAAGAATATAAGTATTTAGGAATGTATTATCTCCTGAAATTACTTTAATATTAAAGATACTCACTTGTTTAATCTGATATATTTGTGTGATATATCTCCTCTTCTCCTTTATCGCACTTTGCTCTGACAAGATAAAGTAAAAAGAAGCATGAATTTATTTACGCACAACAGAAACAATACAAGAAGACTTAGAACAATATATAAAGAGATCATAAAAACAGTCTGCCTTCAAAATATGTTGCATTAAGGTAGAAGCAATAACAGAGATCAGGGTTCTCTATTCTTTCCAGAAAGGCTATAAACATTGACAGCAGCAGAAGCAGAATTTTATACTCATTAAAGAACCCTATGCTACAAACAAGATTCAGCACTTAAGTGTTACAGGCAAATTATTTATATACCATGTTTTGATTTTCTTAGCTCTGCTTTGGTAATGCCGGTCAGCGTTTGGTCAGTTCAGCCTTGGGGAGTCTCTCTAGCATCACATCATATCAAGTCCACTTCATATCTTGCTACCATCTTGACTGTTGTACAGGTTTTGCATTGCCCAGAACTAGTCTGCTGTTTATTATCTAAGCTGGAAGAGAGTAAATCTCCCATTGCTTGTGTCTGGGAACCTACTATCTTTGTCCAGTCTTTTATTTTTTGTATTGTTCAGTATTTCTTTCTGGTCTGGCATTTATTTCATTTTTTTCCACTTTCAGTGCTTGTTATGAAAAGACCTTAATCAAGAAAAAAGATTCCTTTTATGTAAAGGCTAGAAATAATTTGTTTAGATTAAGAGTTTGAAAGTTTTGCTCTAAATTTAGAACCAGTAACTGAACCAGGTACCATGTAATCCTGGACTAACAGCTGAGTGGGAACAAAAAGTATATTTTTATCTGTGTGTGTATACACAAGTGACACTTTCATTTGCAGATTTTCTGATGAGTGCTGGATAAGGACAATATGTAACGCTTCCTTTTTGTTCTTTGTTGTCAGAAAAATTACGAGAAGTTGAGTCTTCATAACAGGAGCAGTGGAGCAGCCAGTTGCAAAAGTGATTTTTCAGAAAAAAATGACCTCCTAGCTGAAAGCTGTCAATCTGCATGTGGAAAAGATGAGGAAAGAACATATGAAGAAATCCTGGTAGAGGATCACAGCACTTCAGAGAACTCTGAGAAAGGTAGACATTAGCAAAAGAAGCATCAGAAATACTATTATGCTGGTCAGAGGTGGGTTAAAAGCTTCTTTGCTTTCATTTTTATGCACAGATATGTTATCTGAATTAGATGATGAGCTGGACGTATTGGACAACTCAAGCAGCTCCAGTTCAAGTAATTGGAAAGAGCCTGCTATTGGTAAGAATCATTAAGAATGAAACGTACACAACTTTCTAATAGCAAAGTAGTTATCTATTCCAAAATATTAGGGTATTTCATGATTTGTTGCAAGTTCATTATCTGTTGTGGGTGCTAAAGAAAAGAAAAATAAAATAACCGCTTCCGTGGCAGCCATTTCCAGTATAACACATTTTGCATCACAGTCTTTGTGTAGCTTGTTCCTGTGTTTTGCAGTAATGGCTATGAAAACTGGAATATTATTGGGCAACTTGCCAAAGAAGGTGTTTTTAGATTTGAAGCATAAGATAATTAGTGTTGATAAGAAACAGAAGGAAGACAGTTTGAAAACTTTTGTCTCAGTAACAATAGTGCTATGCAAATGAATAAATGGAGTGCCCTGTTAGAGGGTGTAAAAAAGAAACTTGAAAGAGGCAACCTTTAGCTGTCTAGATGTATTGACTGAATGGAACTGAAGGATTGCTTAATGATCATATTTGAATTAGGAAGGGATTATGTGACAAAACATAGCATTAATTCTGCCCGTAGTTATTTATGGTAATCAGATAGGAAAGCACCAGCTGTGTTGGGTATTATCTTAAGTAATAGTTTTCTGGATTATATTCTGAATATGAAAATTAAAAAAAAAAGAGATGTGAAACATCTGTAACCACTGTGAGCTACCTACTAAATTATGAGCTACCATGATCTACCTGTTAAATGGGATGGGATTCTGATTAGAGAAAATCAAAGAGCATTTTATACTAGAAGAAAAAGACTGATATTAGAGCTGAGCAAAATTTGAGATTTGCATTCATCCCATGAAGTTCTGATAGAAAGTCTGTGGGTGATTTAAATTCTGCTTTCAAAAGGTAAAGGGAGCGTAGTTGTCTGAAGATCAACAAATATTATTATTGCAAGGTTGCAGGCTTCAAAAAATGTAGAATAACATTATTTACCTGTTTGTAGTCCTATTTGCTGTCTGGATTTCCTTCAGATTTTGGCCTAGGTACTGAAGAAATATGAATGCTTTTAATTGAAATGTCTAGCCAAATATGATTTGATAATTCTACTTAAAACCCATTAATGTGATTTGCTAATTGTAAATGGATAGCTTGCGTACAGGCTGGAGGACCTGCAGCTAACCAGCCCTGAGTTTATTGTCAAAGTTTTCTTTAAAAAACTTTATCTGTTACTTTCTCGTGCTAAGAGACTAACAAGAGAAGTTTACAGGGTACAGGGAAGCCTGGTCTGACTGTGGGAGGGGGCTGCATAGAGGAACCTCTTGAAGAAAAGCAGCCTGTGGAGGCAATGTTCTATTTTGGTGTTTATGCTGAAGAATAACACATTGTGCATCTCCCAGAAATGTAATTCTTTGTGGGCTAGTTCAGCATTGTACACAGACATTTGAAATCTTTGTGTAGTTTGTAATTTGCCACACCCAAAGCATTACTGTTAATGATTTCCTTATTGTTAATTTTTCTTTGTTAAGATTTGGACATTAACAAAACATCAACTTTTTCTAATGTTGAAATATTTTTGTGCCAGGTTTCCATTGATTTAATGAAATATTTTAAGTGGAAAGATCCAGTCAGTTCCTATTAATCCCAGTAACTTTAATCAGCATTTCTAGAAGTTGTTGTCCATTTTCCTCTGAGCATGCACTTTAATAGTTATATAGATACTTCAGGATTGCTTTTTCAATAAAATAATTCTGAAGTCGTATGTTCTTAGATCACCTGTAATTTCTTCTTAATGCTGAAGTTAGCATTGTAGATCAGTTGTAATTAATGCTTGCAAATTAATTAATGCTGGAAAATTAATGCTGGAAAATCGACCAACTTTCATCTAGCTAACTTGGAAACTGCTAACATGAAAATACGAGTTTCAGTTAAGGGTATATTGATCAGGGTCTTGAAAGGGTTTGTCTAATCGTGCTGCCGTCACATCACTTTCAGAGAAAACATGATCTGCAAAAGTAGAAAAATAGCGCTCTAATTTAAAACCGGGATGGTATTTTGTAAAAAGGTGTGATAATGCTGAGTTGTTCAGTGGCACAGAAGCTGGTACGCATGTGAGTGACAGTGTGGTTAGCTTTTTTTATGGTCCACTAATTTTCATAATATTTTTAATAATTTTACATACCCTGTGCTTTTCAATTATGCTTTAAGAAAAGGATTATTGTAGACAATGTAGTTCTACAAGACCAGCTCCTTTAACAACTCCTAAGAGTTTAAATATTTACTCTGTATCTGGGAACACTTTTTAGAAAATATTTTTTGTTTCCTTGAATCCTGTTCATTTACACTGCAATCAGGGCAATGTCCTAAATACGTAGAAAGACTAGTTCTGTGTAAAATATGCTGTTAGAAAACCCTGTTCCCTAGGGTTTTATGTATTTGCCCTCTGACCTTCTTCACAATAAAAAGGTAAGCGTACAATAGGTCCCTTTCAGAATTGCTCCCCTGCTAGCTTTTCATGAGGCTACGAAGTCTCAATGCACAGTCCAGTTGTTGTGCTGTATCTTGCTTAGGGTTTTTTCTGTTACCTCATAATTTAGTATATGTTTCCAGTATTGGAGGAATCTCTGAACTTATCTAACCCGTGACTAATAAGCAAATATGTGGAGATGCAGGACTCCTTTCCTCGCGAAAATTTCTGCAATGCAATAGTATTCAGAGTTACCATGTAATGAAGAGATCACAGATTTGCCAGAAGAATATTCTAGTGATGTAACTCTAGAAAGGCCTCCTATTTCTTTCTTTGAACTTTTAGAAAAACTACTTGTTTACACAGTGCCAGGACTTGAGTCTTGTGCAGGTAATGCTCAAAGCAGTCAAAAGTATCCAGTTGAATAACTGGGGATTTCTAGAACTAGGTTACTCTCAAAATAGGAATTCTGCATGTTGTATGCAGCAAATGATTGAGCTCTGAGTTTAGGTCATCACTTAGCTCCAAATTTAACTATTTTTGAGGATAACAACAAACACAGTAGGAGAAAAATACCCATTCAGTAATGTCACTTGCTGTCCAGAACTAGTAGTTTCGTTCAAAATTTGGGCTTAATTGCAGGCAGCTACCTTCTATCTTGCAAGTTCTGTGATCACAGAGATTTTTTTTTTTTTTTAATTCAGATGACATATTCTTTGCATCTGATGATTTTAGAAGTTTTCTTTTCTTTAAGTAAAACATTTAGATATTTTGGAAGTCTTGGGGCAAGATCGTCTCACATCTGCTATATATGGTTCTTTAGATTGTGAAGGGAAAGCTTATGAAATTTGCTGAAAATTATTATTGCATCAAGGAACCTATAATTTGCACAATGGGTTTTCTGTTAAGAATCTGGGAGATGTTACAGTGTTTTGTAGGCTTGTTTTTCCCAATTTGACTATGTCTAAGATTCAGATTACTAATAAGTATTTTCCTAACTTTAGCATATGAATCAGAAAATACTGCATCTCTGCTGTGTACAGTGAGTGGTGAGGCAGACTCTCTGGTGTGAAATATCATGCACTTGTAAATACACTCATAAGCTGGCAGATTAGCAAGTCAAATGTGGTGAGTCATCAAACTGATCAAGCAAATTTGGATATGAGCCCTTTACTGATAGAGAGACCGTTTATTTGAAGCAGCGAAAGGGTATAGTATTTCAAATCCAATTTTGTGTATGAATACTTTGAAAGGGGAGCTGTTTTTAAAATTTTAGCAAACAGCTGTGTTCAAACTTAGCCTTTCTAGCCAAGTGGCTTCTGTTACAGGTTTTCTCGCATATATGCCTATAATATATTATCGTCTTTGTTATAACAGAGTGTCTGAGGTTGTAACTCAAAATTCTTACACCAAGCAACAAGACTTAGGTTCAGTCAGAGCTTCTGCTTTTGTATTTGCATTATTGTGTCTGCATCCTAAGCAAGTAAAATATCTGTTCCTTGGCACAGTCATATTTTTTCATTTTCAAAGGCCTTCTTTACTTTCTAGACAGTGGACACTCTATTCTCCTATCTATTTTTCTGTCTCAGTGTTAAAAGTTAATTGAACTATCTTTGCTTCTATAATGGCCTAGTTTATTTGCTATTACTGTTATTAACAGTTGATATTAACAGCTATCAACTGTTCTTATCAAACCTTCTTTTGGCCTAACTACGACAGTTTTAACATCTGTCTTGGTAAGCAAAGCATTAGCAAGGAATAAAATACTGTTGCTTTTTCTTTCATTACCTCTCTGTCTGTCTGTGTATCTTCTTTTTAGGGAGACAGATTTGGCCTAAAGATGTATAATTTCTTTTGGTTTTAAAGTGAATTCTGTGTAACAGATGCAAGCCTCCTTCAGGATTTTTTTTTTTTTTAAATTCAGAGGATCTCAGAAAAGTAAGAAAACCAGACACACTATATTTCAGAGCATGACAGAAAGTGTGTTTGAACACAAAGAAAAGATTTAAGACTCTCAGAAATGTGTTTGTTCTCTAAAAGACCTCTACCTCTAGAACTAGTATAACTGCCGTTACATGACCAACAATGGGAAAACTAGTATAAGTTTGGCATAAAATCTTTTTTTTTCTTAGCTACTGTTTGAGTGATTAGATGCCTCTGTTCTTGTTCTGTAATAATGCTTATGATGTTACTAATGTTGAAAAAACATGTCATGTAGACAAGGATGCAGGGTATTATATTAAAATGCATTAATTATAAGGGAAAGTTGTTGAAGAATTTACTAATCTTACTAGGCAGACTTTCAGTTAACTGAAAAATCTTTTGATTTAAACATACGCTTAGTCCTCATTCAAAATGAGATGCCATTTGTAGGAGAGAGTGCTCTCATATGTCAAAATTACCATCAAATAAATGGTTTTACAGGAATGTTTGAAGACAGATGCTTAAGACAGATACTTGCTTTAATATGATGCTTTCCAAATGCATAAATAATAATTATCATCAATCATTACCCCTCCCTCTTCCCATTTTTTAGCACTGTGCAATAAATTACATAAATGTTTTGGTTCAGTTTTATTGCTGATTTGATGTTTGACAAATAACTGGTCATACCCCTTTCTTCAAGGTCTTAAAATCAGTAGGATTATTTAAGAAGTAAGGTATTGCGTATGTAGTAGTTTGAATAGTTAGCTAACAGAATGGCAGCAATAAAACTCCGGTAGAACAAGATTTAGACAACCCATCAAAGGTCCTCTGAGAAAGTAGGTAAATTTTCTAGCTGTTTATTCAGACTAGAGACAATTTTGTGGCTAGGGTGGTAGCTGTAACTATAGTAATTTAATGCAAATCCAGATATATCTTCTGTGGACATCTAGTCAGTATGTATTATTAGTTTCTGTGAAATTCTGAAAATATTTATTAAAATACTATGCAGGGCTGAAAATTTAGTTATGATGCAAGCAAATCTTTGATACATCAAACAGCAACTCCATAGTCAAATGGGGATTTGGAGTTTGTTTGACACTGCTTTAAAAAAGTTATTTTGACACCATGTCTGGGAAATAAAACATATTAACATGTATGCATGTATTTTATTTGAGGCAGCGATAATATTTATGCATTTGTTTCAGGTATAATTAAACGAAGTTTTAGTGCTTCTGAAAGACAACCTCAGAATAGGTAGGTAAAATTTATGATTTTAATATAGATTATATAATTGATCATTATTATGATCAATTCCAGTTGTTCATTTCACAGTGGAACAACTGAGAGGTTGCCTTTATGAAACATTCCCTTACTTATCACTACAACTTCATTTTATCTCAGCCTATGACACTCAATCTGCTTGAGGATATTGTTAGAGGGTGTTTGCACACAGAATCTTTACGTGAGTAATTTAAGGGCTGGCATTAAACTGAGAAATAGTTTTAAAAGTGCACCTTGCTATATCAGCTTAAACTGACACTAGTTGGGTAGCCAAGTTCTGGGTTTGCATTTTTAAGCAGCTGTTTTTCCATAGAAAAATGTGTTTGTGCATTTGTTAGTGTATAGTAGTATCTTGTCCCTTTGAACTCCTCTAGACCTTCTATATAAACGTAGATACCAATCTTTGGAATTCTGGAGTCCTCATTTCTTTCAAAAAGGAAACAAATTGAAACAGAATATGGCATGGCCATCCCTATTCTCCTTCTAAATGTCTTTCCTTTTTCTTCTGTTATTTATTCAGAAATGCATCAAAGACATTCTTGACCGACCATTATTTTTTTCTGTTCTCCTCGGCACCACACTTATTCATAGACTCTACTCTTTGTTTCTTCATTTTTGCTTTTCTTTCACATCTGAAAAAAGCCCCAAATCACTCTTGGCTCCATCTGCCTCCTAAGTAATTTCTTCCTCTTACCTTTAAGTTAACTAAGCAAGTATCTATAATAATGGTATTGATTCCTCTCCCCTTTTTCTCCACAGACCCTGTTTGAGCCAGCTTTCACTTAAGGAATATTGCTGTAGCAACTCTTACTAAGCTGTTTAATTCCTTTATTTTCTTGATCTGCTATTTACCATTGGTGCTATCTTTGTCTTCTTAAAATCATGCTTTTCTGAATCTTCTGACTTTCCTTTTCTAATTCTCCCGCTATCTTTTGAAACTATTCTTAAGGACCATGCAGACGGATGTTAGTTTATCTGTTCATCTGATTTCCTCTGAATGTTACACATGGCTTTATCACTGATTCTCTTCTCTTTTCTTCTGCATCTTGTCTTTGCCTGTGCAAATGTGTCCACTCATTCATCTACCTGCAAAATTATACTGCAAATCATAGATTTAGCTGTGTACACCAGATGTATTTCCTTTTGTCTATACTAAATTTTTGCTCATCTCTGTAAGATCTCTTTGTGGCCATACAATTGAGTACTACATAACTAAAAGGAATGTCATAATTGCCTGTACCTGAAGTCTTGCCCATTAGCTCAGGTTTTGACCGTTCTCGAAAATAATACCCATCCTCACCAATACTTTTACATCTGAGCATCCACTTTAACTTGCATTCAGTGTTCTTGCATTCAGAATAAGTCTCAGTGTTCTGCCTGGCACCTCTAAGATATGACCTTTCCTACCAATATAAGCTGCTAAAACTCTTGCTTGAGTTCGTAAGGCTATCATGCAGACATCTTTCCTGGTTTTGATACATGCATTCTAGTTACTCAAATGCCCATTCAGAAGACTGCTGCAAGGAACATCTCAACAGCCCTTCCTTCAACCTTGCCATCTTCTGTGTGTATCCTTTTACTGATTGTGCTTTTCCTATCACTTCAGATGCAATACTTTGTTTTTTTTCTTTCAGAGTTGTTCTTAGTATTTCACCATCCAGTCTGTCACTTATCACTCACTAGCTTTCCAGCTTTAGTCCTGCTGCAGTCAGTAATGGCAGCCCCCTGAAGCCTGAGCTTTGAAGCTAGCACATGTTTTTTTTCTCCATCTCTGCCCCTCACGTAAACATTAGCAAAACTATTTCTTTATCTTACTTCATAACTACTCCTTGAGACTGTAGTTTTCCCTACTGCCTAAAAACAGAAAAATTCTTGTCATGCTAGGGCTGTTGAGACTGCCATCCATCAGGACATCATATTGGTTCTTTCAGTTCCCCATCTGTCTGTATCCGTTTGTTGTTGCTTATCTCAGCTGCTGAATTCTGCAGGCTGGGACAGTGTTTGTGTAGCGTATAGAGCAGAAGCTAGCATTGAAACATCTGGACTTGTATTTCTGACATTGAGGTATTGCTGTCCTGGTGATGTCATATTAATTGTTTTTCCCCACTTTACTAGTACCGTATGCATTATTACTCCTGTTTTTATCCACTAGACAATAATTACTTTAATCTTTATGTTTTTCATCATGAAATGGGTTAATTGAAATGTCCTTAAACATGTAGAAATGCAAATAATTTGCAGTCTAGTGGATTGAGTTTTAAATATCTGTCTATATAAATAGACAGATTTTAAATAATCCTGTTTACTGTTTTTGTACTTTTCCACTGAAAACTGAGCAGTGAAAGGAATAGAGTCTAACTTTTATTTAGTAGAAGCCATGTTGTTTTGGATATGTAGAGTAAGCCAGCCTTTATGTGACTTATAAATGCACAGTTACAAACTAGTGAATTTGGACAGATTTTCTTTAGAGGAAACATGAGAAGTAGTCAGGGAATACTGATGTTTCCTCTACAGTCATTGATGCCAAACACAATTAAAACTACTTTTCTTTTTTTTTATTATTTTTTTAAAATAATAATAGAAATTATATTGAAGGTCCTGGATCAAGACTGCGACCAGGTAATTTTGTGCTTGCAACAAAATCAAACTTTAACTTAAATTAAACCTAATGATTTCCAAGTTTTTAGACCTTATTCTCCTGTTGCATATAGAGTGTCTCCTGTTTTATTTCTTCAGCTTTTCAGCTTTACTGCCTATTGATCTGTTCTTGAGCGTGCACCGGGCCCATACTAAGAAAACAGAGGATTTGTTCATGACAGGGTGTCAGTCGCATAGTTTTCTCGTTGTAGTTCTTTGAAATATGAAAAATCAGGGTATTATCTAATAAATATTTTAAAATGTTAGAAAAGGAGATAATTACACTTCAGATGCAAATATCTGAAATATACTTAAGGAATTTTTAAAAAAATATGAGTTCCAATAATAAATCAGTAAGACCTCATTTTAATGGTCATTATTCTGGCTAAATTTCTGCTGAATGCAATGGAAATTTCTCCTATGAAAGGAATGTTTCATAGAGCCCTTGTAAATTATCATGTATTTATAAATTATCATTGATGAAACACATTTTCCATTTGAGAGATTTTTATTTCTTACTGACAAGCTTCACAGTATGTAAGAAAGAAAAGCTCTGATTTCAGAATGCATATTGTCTGAATTAAATAATATTTGGAAGACGATTATTTTGAGCAGTTGAAATATTTTCATAAAAAAGTACTTTTTGTCTATACTAATTTCTATTTCACAGCTTTTTGATATAAAAAATGTATTAAGAATTCAAATTATGTACTACAAATCAAAATTTGTTGTCCACTTCCAACAGTTTTCGGTGCTGTTTACTGAAGAGTGTCATTATAATACCAGCACACAGGTTAAACACACTATCCAGCCCTAACGTATCAGAGGTACAACATGTGGAGACAACGTGTGTTAATATTTTCAGTCCTGTGGGTAATTTGAGCAAATCTGATATCTTTTGTCAATAGTGTTTTCCTTTTGGGTAAAACTCTTAAAAGTTTTGATCAAGTCCTCAGTAGCCTATTCATATACTCATGCCCTCACCCCCCAAATAATGGTATACTTCTGTATAAAAAAAAATATAATTATGGAGTGGTCTTGGAGTATATGGACTTTATGGGAACTCCTAAAGTTCCTAGCTGAACATTGGGTCTCTAGCTGTCTTTGAAACACATAGACACTACAAGTAGACATTACACCTGGTCGTCCTAGACTGGTAAGTCATATTGTTACTATCATACTAGAAAAAAGAGGAAGCTCTATACACTAAATAACAGGGAAATCCGTATTATGTCCTACTTGGTCCTTTCTGTTTGCTGATATGATAGAATCATAGAATCGTTTAGGTTGGAAGGGACCTTTACAGGTCATCTAGTCCAACTCCCTTGCAATGAGCAGGGACATCTTCAACTAGATCAGGTTGCTCATACCCCCATCCAACCTGACCTTGAATGTTTCTGGGGATGGCGCATTTACTGCCTCTCTGGGCAACTTGTTCCAGTGCTTAATCACCCTCATTGTAAAAGATTTCTTCCTAATATCTAGTCTAAATCTACCCTCTTTTAGTTTAAAGCCATTCCTCTTTGTCTTATTGCAACATGCCATGCTAAAAGTTTGTCCCCATCTTTCTTGTATGTCCACTTGAAGTACTGAAAGGCTGCAATAAAGTCTCCCTGGAGCCTTCTATTTCCAGGCTGAACAACCTCAACTCTTTTAGCCTGTCCTCATAGGAGAAGTGCCCCAGCCCTCTGATCATCTTCGTGGCCCTTCTCTGGACCTGCTCTAACAGATCCATGTCTTTCCTGTGCTGAGGGCTCCAGAGCTGGATGCAGTACTCCAGGTGGGGTCTCACGAGAGCAGGGTGGAGGGACAGCATCACCTGCCTTGACCTGCTGGCCATGCTTCTTTTGTTGCAGCCCAGGATACATTTGGCTTTCTGGGCTGTGAGTGTCCATTGTTGGCTCATGTCCAGTTTTTCATCCAGCAGTACCCCCAAGTCCCTCTTGACAGGGCAGCTCTCAATCCCTTCATCCCCCCAGCCTGTATTGATACCGAGGGTTGCCCTGACCCAGGTGCAGGACCTTGCACTTGGCCTTGTTGAACCTCATGACGTTCACACAGGCCCGCTTCTCGAGCTTATCCAGGTCCCTCTGGATGCCATCTTGTCCATTGGTGTTGTCTGCAGACTTGCTGAGGGTGCACTTGATCCCACTGCCTGTGTCATTGATGGAGATATTGAACAATACTGGTCCCGATATGGACCCCTGAGGGACACCACTTGTCACTGATCTCCATCTGGACATTGAGCCATTGACCACTACCCTCTGGATGTGACCATCGAACCAATTCCTCATCCACCAAAGAGTCCATAAAATCTCTGCAATTTAGAGAGAAATATGGTGTGGGGGACCGTGTCAAAGGCCTTACAGAAGTCCAGATAAACAACATCCATAGCTCTTCCCTTGTCCACTGATGTAGTCACCCCATCATAGAAGGCCACTAGGTTGGTCAGGCAGGACTTGGCCCCGGTGAAGCCAAGCTGTCTGTCTCAAATCACCTCCCTGTCCTCCATGTGCCTTAGCACAGCTTCTAGGAGGATCTGCTCAATGATCTTCCCAGGCACAACAGTGAGGCTGACAGGTTGGTAGTTCCCAGGGTCCTCCTTTCTTCCCTTTCTAAAAATGGGTGCAACGTTTCCCTCTTTCCAGTCACCAGGAGCTTCATCTGACTGCCATGAATTTTCAGGTATCACGGAGAGTGGCTTGGCAACTACATCGTTCTAAGCATATTTTTATTCAGGACAAGAAAAATAAATGTGAGGAGACCCCAAAAGAAAGGGCATTTATTTATTTGCTTTTGTTTTGTAATACAAGCCATTGACAGCAAAGGAGAAATCAAATACCACAGAACAGGGAGCAGTGAAAAAGGTAACGTTGTCAAGGAAGTAAAGTTTTTATCAGTGTCCTAACAAAAACTGAAGATTCCTAGGTTGTAACAGCAAGACAACACTATTTATTTTGGGATTGAATATAGCAGTGTTGAAACAGTTGGTAGAGTGGTGAAAATGAGGCAAAAAGAGATAAATCAAAATTGTTCTTCTCATGGCATATAGTATTTTAGGTTATTATAGCATGGCTTACACTGTCATCTTGAGCAGAAAGACCAACCGAAATTCTTCCTTAAGTGGCTCACAGGGAATGCAAGACTAGTTTTCCTCTTATTGATTATTAAGAGGACACTTAGGGAAAAATATTGAACTGAATTTCAGTTGCCTCTCTCAACCCATCTGCTAAAAGGCATTACCACAAAAAATATGATAATAGCAATGATGTCATTATTTTCCTGATCCTACTAGAGATGTGTGTGTCTGTGATAGAGAATGACATTTTCTGTATCCCTTTATTTTCTGTGAGAACGCAGCTCAGATCTGGTTGGTCCCTAGACACTTTGAGTTTGTGAATGTCTGTTGTCGTCTGTTTTTTTAAAGTAGCCAGCACAGAAATTAAAAAGGAAAAAAATTATAGTAGTTCAGTTGTAGGCTAATTACTTTTGGTATTTGGATTTCGTCCGCCACTCAGTAGAATTTTCATTCTTGATACCATATTACTTTTCAAAAAAAAAAAAAAAAAAAAAAGGAGGTTTAGGTGGATGTAAATCTGTACATAAGACTTTATGATCCTCATAGGTGTTTCTGTATGAGCAAATTTTAGAATGTGGATCTAAGTTAGCCTCTGAAGTGAAGTTTAGAGATGATTGTATTTAAGAGAGATACAGGGCTGCTGGCTGAAGTTCAGTACTTGGACTTAAGCGCTTTGCTTAGCTTCCACGTCTAATAGTCAACTTGGAAAGCTAATTTTGTTAACTAATGTTCTTTAGTGATACACTAAATGTTTTATAGTGGCAGTCTGCTGATAGACTTTTATTTAATCTCTGTGTCTGACAGTGTGTATGACTTAAATATGCAAGATTAAAAATCATAAATAATGACTGATTTACCACATAAAAAATCAAGAATCTAATTTAGTTTTGGCCCTATACTCTTTCTCAGCAGGCAAAGCATGATAAAGGAGCACTAGGTAAATAAGAATCAAGAATAAATAAGAATCAAGCTGTTCTATTTGTTTAATTGTTTTATTTAAAATCTGAATGATATTTTGTAAATCTGCACAGTTTGTAGAATATGTAGTATTTACTTCTATGTCCTAATTCTGTTAATTACCTAAAGCTTGATCATCGGTATTTCTCTATTGGTTGTTATGGCTGGAATTAAAATTACTCCATGGAACACAAATAGATTATTATATCTTTTTTTTTTTTGGTTCAATAGGGAAATTCATAGTGCTCTTTAGTTAACAAAATAGTCAACTTTTTAGATATAATACTCACAAATCAGTAGTGAGTTTAGTGTGCTTTGTAAATTTTAAGTAATGCTCACTCATTTAGGTAGTCAAGTGAATTTGGGTTTGCTTTTTATCAAGCTGCCTTTGGCTAGTGTTTTTCAAATATCTCATTGAATATGACAGGAGACAAATCACATGGATATTTG
Source organism: Larus michahellis (assembly GCF_964199755.1). Classification (NCBI taxonomy): domain Eukaryota; kingdom Metazoa; phylum Chordata; class Aves; order Charadriiformes; family Laridae; genus Larus; species Larus michahellis. The sequence goes on along the minus strand of NC_133897.1, from coordinate 43,925,770 downwards.
GTATTACTGGCTGGTAAATTAGGGCAGTTTTGCTTCAGAAAAAGAGCACAGTCTTTTAATCACCAAGCTACTTGTACTACAGGAAAAAGCAGACAAGTATGTCTATCTCAAATTCGCGTTGACCAAGACCATATCTGATTTAATGGCTGTTTGTGATGAGTCCCAAACAGTAGTTCAGTGGGGGAAATAAACTTTCACTTTTTGTTTTCGGTTCTTGATCCCAAGAACTAAATATTTTCACATAGCTGATATGTATATTTTTTTCTGATTTTAATACATAGAAGTAAATGAATAGTTAAAATTGTGTTAAATTTGTTTTGTGAAAGAAAAGCATAGCTTCTATTCATGCATGACTTTTCCTTTGCAATGCTTTTGTCTGTGAAAAGTATACATTATGTACATGGATTTGCTTGGCAGAGGATGGTAGTCTAGCTTAGAGGAAGAAGAACAGGTTTACACCTACTCACTGTTTTCATAAGATAAGAAAAATTCAGCTTTCTTGCTCCTTGCCATGATAATTAATTTACACCTATCTAAATAAAATCAACAATAATCTGATAAAAATTATATGAGGAAGCCTAAATGTTTGAAGTACTGCAATATCCTTAATTCAAAAGTAATGTTTTCCTTTTGATTCTAAAACGACTCCATTCTTTACCTCAAAGTTTGTACTACAAAATGTAGTGTCATTGTCATCAGGTACGATGGATGCTTTTTTGCAAAGATCACATTTGGTTACCCAATTTAATAGTTAAGCACTAAAATATAAGTGCTTAACCTATATAAGTGCTCAACTTAACTAGATAAATAAGCCTGTGTGTGCACTGTTTATGAATTGGTGTATTCATGTCTATGGTTTGTGTTGCTAGGTAATAGCTAAAGGAAATGTTCAAATACAATGTGTTTAAATTTTTTTTAAAAAATAAAATACCTGTTTTAGAAGAAAATATTAGAAACAACTTATAGCAGTGTTATTTTCTCAAAGTGCCAATACTTTCTTATTGTGGATCTCCAACGTCGTGATCTCCTCTTAGTATTAGTCAGTAAATATTTTATCTTCTCATCTGTCTAGTGTACAAGTCTACTTGAAATGTTAATGCTTAGAGAAATGATATGATAAAGGCTGATAAAACATTTAATTTCTAAATTTGTTTAGTCTTTTCTTTTTCTTCAGACAGGCCATCTTTATATTCCATATGATATGGCAGGGTGGGGGAGTTTTCATTGTGTATATGTCATGCGCATGGCTCATCATTACATGGGAATTGAATCTGTGTTACTATTTTCTGGTTTGCATAACCCCATTTTGTAGTTTGCTTAACCTCATGCATTTTTTCATCAGTATCTAACTAGCTTTGCATTTAAAAGTTTTTAAACCCCACTTTTCCCTTATATTCATGGGTCAACACTACTATTTTTGTGGAATTTGCAAACAAAAGCAGTGTACGGACTGTAATAAGGAGCAATTGTCTGTATTCTTTCCTTTGCGGGGAGAGGAATTTTTACAGCATTATTCTTTACTTAGCATTGATGTTCTTTTACTCTAAACATGAAAAATGCATTTATGTGCTTTATGATGGTGTCATTTTGATCATGGAGAGTGCTGGTAACAGGTCCTTTCCACAGTCTCCATCGTACGTCCTTTAGATAGGGTGATTTCGGGTGGGGAGGAATTTATGACAAAGAACAGAAACCACTAATTTTCTGATGCAAAGTAAAGGAGACCCAAGAGAATCATAGCTTCTTGCACATTTTCTTGAGATTTTCTCTCAAAACATGCTCTTGCTAGATGCTGGAAACAAAACGTAGCTGTAATAAAGAAACACACATCACTATAAGGCAACATGAAAATATATTTTAATAAAATTGTTCTCCAAATGGTCCACATCAGAGATTTTATTATAATTCTTAGGGTAAAATGAAAGTAAATTTCATAACATCAAAATATTTAAAAAATAAATAGTATGTGTGTTAGTCTATGTTAAAAAAATTTCCGTTAAAATAAGAAAATTCTGTTTATCATCTCCTTAAATTTTCTTTTGCATAAATGTGGGAAAACTTTTATGATTTGTGAGGTACATTAATACTTATTTCTCTTGGAGTAACTTAGAAGTGAATCAGATAAGAGGATTTTCTTTTGAAACCCATTATCAGTTACATTGTCTAATCTTTTAAGTTTTTAGATTATCCTTTTCGTGTTCCCAACACTAATGGAAAAACAAGTCATGCATTAAAACTTAATATTTACATCTACAGTTTTTAAACAGAGTACACCATTAGTATATTAAGGCAACAAAATGAGCTGTCCTCCTGATTTTACTGTTGTCATCTACAGCATCGGCAGGAATTGCTGTATCGCAAAGGAAGGTGCGTCAGATCAGTGACCCTGTTCAGCAGATTCTTATTCAGCTGCACAAAATTATCTTCATCACTCAAGTATGCATTGCTGTTGCTTCTGACATTCTATACTTTTTAGTTATTTGCTGTTGTCAAAATGATGGTACTGCAAAGTGCTGCTAATTTAGTCACTGTTCTTTAAAAACAACAGAACTTGACATTTTTGCAGATGGCAGGATGCTTTAAAAATATATAATTTAAATAAAGACTAACCTTGAATATTAGTATGTGGCGGATGGCAATAATTGAGTCATATGAAAAAAAACATTGGCTCACCTCAGAAAAATGGATTGTACAGTAAATTATTTTTACAACATTCTGTCATGCCAGCAATATGAATATTTTAAGTGACTTAATATCATACACTGACATGGAGACTACATAAAATGCTTTCCTCTATAGCAATAATTTCTAAATAGCTTCTAAATAATATTTTTATTATCAATAAATAGTAATAATTTCTTGTGATTTCTAGTGCAATAGTTCAAATTCTGAATGTGTTAAATACTGTGGAATGTCAGTTCTTTTTCAAACTTAAGACTTATTTTAAAATTAAGTTCAAATGTTTCATAGTGAAAGAGAGTTGAAGTCATTTCAATCTTATTCCAAAGCAAAAATGGGAATGATATCAGTCTGTATCGAACTCTCAACTAAAAACGTGACGGAAAACTTTTTATTCTCCAGAAAGATAGATGACATTGTTACTTGCAAAATTTGCTGTTATTAAATAAACATCTTTTAATCATAGAATCATAGAATGGTTTGGGTTGGAAGGGACCTTGACGATCATCTAGTTCCAACCCCCCACCATCGGCAGGGACACCTTCAACTAGATCAGGTTGCTCAAAGTCCCATCCAGCCTAGCCTTGAACACTTCCAGGGATGGGGCATCCACAGCTTCTCTGGGCAGCCTGTTCCGGTGCTTCACCACCTTCACAGTAAAGAATTTCTTTCTAATATCTAGTCTAAATTTCCCCTCTTTTGGTTTAAAGCCATTACCCCTCATCCTGTCACTACACTCCCTGATAAACACTCCCTTCCCATCTCTCCTATAGGCCCCCTTCGGGTACTGGAAGGCTGCTATTAAGGTCTCCCCAGAGCCTTCTCTTCTCCAGGCTGAACAACCCCAACTCTCTCAGCCTGTCTTCATAGGAGAGAGGTGCTCCAGCCCTCTGATCATCTTCATGGCCCTCCTCTGGACTCGTTCCAACAGGTCCATGTCCTTCTTATGTTGAGGACTCCAAAGCTGGACACAGTACTCCAGGTGGGTTCTCGCCAGAGCAGAGTAGAGGGGCAGAATCACTTCCCTCGGCCTGCTGGCCACGCTTCTTTTAATGCAGCCCAGAATGTGGTTGGCTTTCTGGGCTGCAAGTGCACATTGCTACGTCATGTTGAGCTTCTCATCCACCAACACCCCCAATTCCTTCTCCTTAGGGCTGCTCTCAATCCATTCTCTGCCCAGCCCTTACTTGTGCTTGGGACTGCTGTGACCCAGGTGCAGGACCTTGCACTTGGCCTGGTTGAACTTCACGAGGTTTGCATGGGCCCACCTGTCAAGCCTGTCCAGGTCCCTCTGGATAGCCTCCCTTTACAAAATGAAGTGTTTATATTTGCGAAGTGATGTTTATCACCTCAGGGAATTTCAGATTGCTGAGCTAAATTTGGTTTTGTTTAGAATAGAATAGCATAACTGAACATGTGTGTGTTTTACATGTCTTTTTTTTTTAAACTGTCAAACTTATCAAAACAGGTAATACAGGAAATAAATTATTGGAAACAAAGACGACAATTGTAATTAAAATAACTGGAAATTATCTCCTTCCTCTGCTATCAGAAATGAGGCAGTTCAGTCTGTACATGCTGTAATAGGAGTATGTCCAAGATGCTCATTAGTGAACCTATCCTCTCCGCTGAAGAAGATTTTCTCAAGTGGCCTACTAATTAAATGCAAGTTACCATAATGTGGATGCCCAATAACTGAGGACTAACAGCAACTCAAAGTCTTGCTCAGAATTGACCACTGAAGCAGTAGTAACGACTTTGATGCTTTTGGTGTCAATTGGTTTTGGAACAGGAAGGCAGAGAAACCAGGATCCACACCTGTACTTGTTCACTGTGTACTGTGTGCTTCTCTTGTACTTGTTTATGTTCTTAAAAATCTAAAGTAGAATATTTTTTATAATACATGGCTGTTTTCTAAAACTCTGTTACGTATTTCAGCTGACAATTCTAAACTGAAATTTACAAGGGAGAGTTCTTGCCTGTCAGTTCTGGGCTGCCAGCAGCCTTCCCAATCCAGTTTCCATGGGAACAAGAGTCAGAGTGATTTCTGGAAAACAATGTAAGAGGAAGCTTTTAAAAAAGTGTTATGTAAATCCTTGGCCTTTTTTTTTTCTTTCTTTCTTTCTTTTTTTTTTAAACTGATTTGACATCTGATTTCATTAAAACAAAAGCTAAAATTGAACACTAGTGCCTGAGGCAACTCTGAGTTTCTCAAACAGTGGGCATGTTCTTTACTGCTTTTGCTTCAGAATAACCCAGTATGCCCATGGTACATTAACTGCACACAGTTCATTGCAGTGGCATGTAGTCTATTGAATAACTTGCAGGCCTTTCCTTACAGCATCTTTTTTTTCACTCACTTATAGGCTAAGGAACATTCAACATCTGATTTAAAGCATATGTGGAAGGCCTTATCTGCATGAAAAGAGAGCAGTGTCTATCTGTAACAAAAAACTGGATGCAATCAGCTGTCTGATGAAGTCTTTTATGCTTAGGATGTAACCTTGATGCCTGGTTTGTCAGAGCAAATGAGGACTCCTGGGAGGCCAATATAGCTGTTTCAGATTTATAGCCCTCTAAGAGTAGTAATTTGTTCCAATGGGGAAAAAAAAAATCTGTATGATGTATATTGTGACAGTGTTTGAATGTGAATCATTAGTGGCCAAACCTTCCTTGAGTAGTCAAAGAGCTTCCTGAATTCAGTGGAATGACACTTTGTGAATTTACATCATGCATCTGTGGGTCCTGAAAGAACTGGTGGATGAAGTTGCCAAGCCACTATCCATCATATTTAAGAAGTCAAGGCAACCTAGTGAAGTTCCCACTGATAGCAAAAGAGGAAACATAAACCCCCATTTTCAAAAAGGGAAAAAAGGAAGACCTGGAGAAACTACAGGCCAGTCAGTGTTACCTCAGTGCCTGGCAAGACTGTGGAGCAGATCCTCCTGGAAACTATGCTAAGGCACATGGAAAATAAGGGGATGATAGGTGACAGCCAACATGGCTTCACTGAGGGCAAATTGTGCCTGAAAAATTTGGTGGCCTTCTACTATGGTGTTACAGGCTGGGTGGAGGATGGATTGAGAGCAGCTCTGAGGAGAAGGACTTGGCGGTATTGGTTGATGAGAAGCTCAACATGAGCTGGCAATGTGCACTTGCAGCCCAGAATGCCACCTGTATCCTGGGCTGCATCAGAAGAAGCGTGGCCAGCAGGTTCAGGGAGGTAGTTTTCTCCCTCTAGTCCACTCTGGCGAGACCCCACCTGGAGTACTGTCCGGCTTTGGAGTCCCCAACATAAGAAGGACATGGACCTGTTGGAATGGGTCCAGAGGAGGAAAATACAGGAGAAAAAGTATACAGAATCAGTTTTGCTTTGTAGACAAGTGAAATGTAAATTACCTCCCACAGGAAGGTTCTATCAAAAGAGACATTCTGAATTGTATTAAGATGTACATAAGGATCTTAAAGAGCCTGTTGAAGTTCATCTACACACAGCGAATGCAGGACTAAGCTTCTTGAAGTTCCATTAATTTCTGCTGGAATGACTTATCATAGCCAACATGAAATCTAGTCTAATGTTCTATGAGCTTCATCTGTCGAAAAATGTCCAAATACTAGCACTTTGATCAGGGAGGCAAATCTAGTATTGCGTCTATTAGGCTTGTTAACGATTTTTACCCTCAAGGTGTATGATATGCCAAGCCTAACAGTGGGCAAACTAAGGAGCCATGAAGTCAAGTCTTGTGCTGTTGTTTATCACCCTGCTATTAAATATCAATGTTTCTTTTTGTGGTGTAGCTACTTTTTTCAATAATGGTACTGCTCATTAGGTCATTTTTACAGCAGGTGTAAACACCTGTTTCTTTGTTTCACGTAGCTTCCTCCAGCTTTGCAATGCAACTTGAAAAGGAGAATCATTGAGAGATTCAAGAAGTCCCTCTTCAGTCAGCAGAGCAATCCTTGTAATCTGAAATCAGAAATGAAAAAGGTGTAGTATACCAATTACTACCTGTGGTCAACTTTGTCTCTTCTTCTGTTTGAATTAAGCTATCAGTATTAATATCATAAAAATATAAGTGTAAGATTCCATTTTTAAGAGGAAATACTTAGAATATTCTCTAGCTATCCTTTATCTGGAAAATATGGAGGCTTCTTAAGTAAGCAGTTGCTACAGATTGCTTTCAAGTTTGTGTCTGATCATTAGAACATTTTTAGTGAATGGAAAGGACCTGCTGGCTGCTAATATGCAAAAACCATACTTCATTTCGTCAGAGCTCAAAAAGAGAAGAGGAAGGAAAACTTTTTGTGGCAAAGGCTGATAAAGATTATGTAAGATCTTTATTTATGTAAGATCTCTTAAATTTTTTTATTTGTTTCAGAATATTATTCATGTTTTGGAATGTATTCCTACTCAAACTGTGAACTTTAAGAAAGTACTGTCCTAGATTGTCTTGAGTCCTATTGTTATATAGTATGTCAGCAACAGATTAGTGTCATCAGTTTAAAAATACTGCAGATTTGCAAGAATGGCATGACTAAAGAACCTATTTGCATGACTTGTCATCTACTTGCACTGAATTGTGGAATCTTCTAAGTCATTGTTTGCTATGGAATGGTCTGACCCCAGATGCTAAATCCTGTAGTTTTGTAATAATTAATCTGAGATGCTTAAACTCTATGGAAGGTAGCTACTTAGTGTTTACATTGGTAGTACACGGAATCATAGAACCATAGAAAGGTTCGAGTTGGAAGGGACCTTAAAGATCATCCAGTTCCCAAACCCCCTGCCCTGGGCAGGGACACCTCCCACTAGACCAGGCTGCTCAAAGCCCCATCCCGCCTGGTCTAAAGATGCTTCCTTCTGAGCCATCGGTTTCATGCCAATTTGCTGTCCTGTAAATCAATCTGTGCTTTACATTAAACAATTCCTGTATTTCAGCCATAACATTTGCTAATTGTGTATTGAGTTGATGTCTTCAGGAAAGGATGCCCAAAAATATAATAAGAAAAAGGAAATGTTTACTGTAAAATTAACCTAATTTTCAAATGCCTATAAATAAAGGAACCTATTTATTTATAAATTTATAAATGTTATCAACTGTAAAATTGTGTTAGCTTCAAAACTATTTAAAAAGTAACTGGTAGTAAATTGAAATACTGAATGCAATTCTGGGTATTTCTACCTTGAAGGAAATAGTTAATAGAAATAGTTAATAGAAAGCAACAACAAAATGTGCAGTTAGAAGGATGGAGAATTGATAAGCATCCATGAATAACTGGTACTTATTTTACCAAAAATCACCACCATAAATACACTGGGTAACATGGATATCATCCTCCTATAATAGGAAGAACCTAAATAGAGAAAAGAATTAGGTTGAAGTCTTCCAGCAAGTGTTATTATGGGGTTGTGCAATTTCTGCAAATAAAACTAAAAAATCATGGGTTTTTAACTATGCTGAATTAGAAAACCTAATTAGAATAACAGACAAAAAGATTCCTCCACTGATCAGTGGTGGGGTAGGGGTCTTCCAACAACAGATATTCTTCTGTTTGTGTAACTGTAAAAGTGTTAACATGCTGCAGAAATGCATAACTGGAATTTCTTTCCTGCCCACAAAGATGTTTTCATGTCAGAGTTGTTCCCAGTGGATATTTTCAAAACTAGATATTTTTAAGTTTAATGTCAGTATCCTTGTTCACATAATCAAGTAGCTGAACTGACTTTCAGGTTTCAGAAGTGCTGAGATCCCTCTAATGGGAATTACACCACTTGAATATATACTAACAATTTAACTTGAAGCCCCAGTTTTGAAAACCAGAGTCATCAGCTTGAGGGAATACACTTCCCTGTTTATCTTCACACAAAGGCATAGTTTATGACGTTTTATTCAGGTAGTCTAAAGAACTCAGTGCTTTATGTTAAGTGCAGATTGGCAGCTTGCAATGTTCAGTCAGTGTTTCTGGAGAGAAGGTGGTAGAATGTTCATAATTGTGTTACCACTTTTTCATTAATCTAAAAAGTATTGAAATCTCCTTTGACTTCTGATTTCACTGGGAAACATAGGAAAGGGTAAACTGCCTCATAGAAGTCTGAAGTTTTGGCAAACAGGAAGGATGGAGATTTCAGGTGTCCTTTTCTTTTTTTCTTTTTTTTCTTTTTTCTTTTTTTTTTTCTTTTTTCCTTTTTTTTTTCTTTTTTTTTTTTTCCCTTCTGCAGCTGCTGCAAGGTTCTCCTGAATTGATTGAGCCAAACTTCTTCACAGCAGATTGGCATGTGGTACTTCTCTCTTCAGGTGGAAATATGTTGCTTCCAGGTGATAGAAAAGGTAAAGAAAGCAACAAAACCTCCATAGTGGCACCTATATTTCTAATAAAGTGTACGGTATCAAAACAGAAGGAATTGCTGCTCTAAGATCAATCTTTAAAGACAGTAAAGTTATGTTGACTATACTGATTTTAATTATCAGGGTTTTTTTGACTTGTTTATGTTGTATTTTGTTTCATTCCTGATAAGATGTGCAGTTTACCACTGATAAAACATTCTACTAATTTAAGAGAGTATACTTTGACAGGACAAAGAAATATCAAAGATTTAAGTAACACATGGTTCATCCATGAAAATCAATAGAAATGTTTGTAATGGAAAAGGTCCTACTAAGGATGTACCTGTCCTTGCATGTGATTTCTAAACAAACTTTGTTTAAACTCTGTGTTGTTCTTCTGTCATGTTTGAAACAATTATACTGGGATGATGTAATTACCCAGCTAGATCAAGCCGTACAAACTGGAGGAGCGAAATGTTACGTATAGATGTATATGTTCACATATAGTGAAATGTATAGATGTGCTATACCACATCTCTATAATGTCAAATATATATATATACACACTTTAGAAAATGAATAGCATCAAATATAATTCGGACTACTGATACTCCGTGTGACAGATCATGAACTCCATCTTTAATCAAACCTGCCATCACTGGCATCACCCAGGATGGGGAACCACAATCCCTGGTTCAGAGATTTGTTTCACCATTGCACTCTGTGCAATGGACATAAGGGAAATGTGCAGACTGTATTCTGCTATTTGTGCCATTTCCATTCTTCTAAATATGGGAAAAGTTATGCCGTAATCCATGGACTAAAGGACATAGTAACATTAAAAAATATGGTGCCAGAAAGAAGGGTGAGAAACTTGGATTTTGCTGGCCTTTATGTTGAAACTAGTGTATCAGTTCCACAGCTTATTGTAAAACCAAAAACAATACCAGGTGTCAAGGGTGCTATTTGAGTAGGAAATGAGTCCCTAACAATCACTTTAAATGTAAGCTTTTTTTTGTTCCCAGAAACAACAATAAAATATTTTCAGATGCTCAGTATCTCTAACTTTTGAATCTCTTAACCTGCAAAGAATATGTTTGTCCTCACAAATTGCTTCTGGCTGTGTGCCCTTTCCACTATTAATTGTAAGTGGGGAAGAATAAGAAAGTTGCATTGCTGTGTTCTGTTACATTAAGTATTTGAAGTATTTTCCATCAATTAGAACTCTTTCATAATGTTATAACGTTGTGTGCCTCAAATGTTCACATCATGCCATAAGATGCTTCCCACCTTTGCAGGGGGTCATTGTGGTCAGTGGAATAAGCTGCTGATATTCAAGCACCTCTCTTGTCATTGTATTTGTAGTGGAACTGATGAGGGAGCATAAACCCCAAACTCAATAGTATAACATTATTTGCCTTTTACTTTAAGGTATTGTTGGCACTTCTGACATTGCAGAAGGGATGACATATGAACAGTTGCAGGTAAGCTATAAATACACCTCTATGTATTAATTTATTACTTTTAAATAAGGATAATTTACTGAAATGAATTTCTTTTATCTTGTAGACTCTAATTGAAGAGGTCCTAGAGGAAAGTGGTTATTACAATTTCTCTTCTAACAGGTGAGTCTGTTCAATTTAAAAAGAAAAAAGTAATTATGATGTCCTAACACCAAGTGTATCATCTGCCTATTTACTTGATTGCATTTTCACTTTAAACTTAGTGCAATACATGGTTTATTATAATACATGGATGCATGCACTGGTAGAAATACAGATGGGACATATTAGCTAATCTACGCATGTTTTTTTGGCCACATCTGTTTTCTTCACTCAGATGATAGAGTGGTCCAAGTTTGGCAGCAATTTCCTCACATTTTTCCCATATAAATCCAGAGCTGAACAAAAGTTTAATTTAAATATAAGTATATTTTATTAAAATACTCTACTATTACAGTGTTGAAAGGATGAAGCTGACATATTTAGTAAAATGTTTTGAGTACCGCACAACAAGCAGAGTAAGTGGTTGCTAGCACAAAAGTGCAGGGGATGAAAAAAAAAATTGAACAGTCTTTGAAACGAGGCAAATGCCTTGTCCTTGAGATGGTGTATCTTTCCTGCAGGAAAATTTTGAGGAACACATGAAAGAAAATATATGAAAAATATCGTTGTAGTCCACAACATAAGCTTAGCATTTTTCATTCTTTTTACCTGCTAGCCTGTTATTTATTGTCTCAGACATTCTTTAGTGCAAAAAACGTTTGCTACCTCCATCAAGTAAGTCTGTTCCTTGTCTTTGCAATAATAAACATTTTAAAGCCTGTGAGACTGCAGTTAGGTTTTCTAAAACAAATAAACAAATATACCCCCCACCCCCCTCTAATACAGATATTAAGAGGTTTTAAGAATTTATAGTTCCTGGTGCCTCAGTGGTATTTTTCAGTTATTTATTATCTCTGCAAACTTTTCTGTATGGATTGACTCGAGCTTGAAAACTTTCAGATGTTATTCTGAATATTTTATAGGCTACTCATTAAATTGGAATTCCAGCTTACAAGTGTCTTGCAGCTGCCAGCTGTAAGTATTGAAAAATCATGATTCAGCACTCCCAAAATAAAATATTAATTCATTCCTTAAACCTCTAGGGTATACTTGAATCATGTTTACAAATCACTTTTGCAGCCATGAGGTCTAACAAATTTGTTTATAAGTGTTTTCAAGTATTTTAAATTTTTTTCCTAATCACAAGCTCCCAAGATTTGTTGCTGTAGAAAAAATACCACACAACTTATTGGGAAAAAAGAAAAGAAAAGAAAAAGGCTCTCATTTTTAACATCAAGATCTAGCAAGTCTTATTATAAATATATAGATGTGTTGTAGTTGCCTAGGCATTTATCTTATAGACTGGCAAAAAGCGTCTTACTGCATGCAATTAACTGTAATGAAGGAGGTGTGTGCTGAATACAGACTTGAGTATTTTACACAAACTACTATAAAATTAAGATATCTATTAATGCAAATCATAGAATCATAGGATATCTGAAGTTGAAGAGGCCCATAAGGGTCATTGAGTCCAACACCCTGATCCTTGCAGGACTATCTAAAACTAAATATGACTAAGACCATCGTCCAGATGCTCCTTGAACTCTGACAGGCTTGGGGACATGACCTTCCCTGGGGAGCCTGTTCCAGTGACTGACCACCCTCTCGGTGAAGAACTTTTTCCTAATGTCCAATCTGAACTTCCCCTAACGCAGCTTCATTCCATTTCCTTGTGTCCTATCGCTGTAAAGGTAATCAGTGAAATACAAAGGATGCTTAAAGATTGCAGGGAAATATGCTAGTACTTTCAATGTGTAACATAGGAATGCCACAGAAACGCCCTGGGACTAACAGAGGTAAAATAATTGACATTCTATTTTTCCTCTTTTAGTCAGGACTACTTATTTTTCTGCTGTGCTGGTATTCCCTAGAGAGTAGTTGTTCTGTAGAATCTTAAATTATTTTTCTACATTTTTGGAAATGTAAAACTTCAGAGAATATTCTTCATAGCCAAGCAAGATGATAGTGTAGTATAAGGTGTTCTCTATACTATGTTTATCCTGCAGAAGGGAACAGGGGGAAAAGAGCAAGCAGTACATTTCCACACATTACATAAAGTCTGGAGAAGGCCAGTGGATGCTCAGCATCCTTCTTCGCATTAGTGGATGTGCCGTGCATTAGATTTTCCCAGGAGCACAGAAAAATTGGAAGCCACATTTTGCTTTCCCTGAGTCATGCAACTTCTTCAGCAGTGCTGATAATATGTTATCCACAGTCAGTGCTGATTTGTGCTTTGTTCATGGGACTTGTGGTAAAGACAAAATTGATTTTGGAGTGGGTGAAAGGATTGAGTGCAATCTCCTTATAGGTATGAATGTCCTTAGAAGTTTAGAAGTATGTTGTCTAGACTGGTTGTTTGTTTCTTTTTTCTTTTTTTTTTCTTCTTGGTTAGAATTGTTAATGTGTGCACGGTTACAGCTATTGTTGTCGACTTAGATGCACTCCACTGCATGTGTGTCGCTAGCATGCCCTGGCTTTAGCTGGCAGATACAAAACAGCCACGCTGCAGCAAAGTTGTTGTTCCATCACCAGCAGCTTGGTTTTTCACTATGCTTTTGAATCCTGCTAGCTGTTGTGATGCATAATTATGTTTACTTCCCCTGTCACTATTACATTACTTCTTTTCCAGACAAGGTTCTACCCTACAGACAAATAACTTACTGTTTTTCCTTCTCTTGCAGAAAATCGACAGACCATGCTTTGGCCTTGGCTGTCAAAAAACATGTCTCTATTTCCAGAGGACTTGCCATGTTTTCTAAAGTATGCTCTGCTCAATGCCATTCAGAGCTTTCAGAGTTCAAGGATTTTTTTGTTTTCTTCTCACACTCTCTCCAAATAGCCAAACAGTCCAGTTTTGATAGCTGTCCAATATTGAATGATTAATTTGGCTAGCAGACATGCATCAATAGGTTTCGCCTTAAACTCTCCAAACAGCTTAAGCAAGCTAGAAGGACAAATCGGTCTCCCAAGCTGCACTGCAAAGTCACTTATCAGTGTCCACCATTATCTGGTTTTATTCCACCACGCAGAATTAAGTTTGCAGCTCTCAGAGCAACATCCTACCAGCCAGTCTTGCCTAAAGCTGTTTTGAGCCTTGGTCTACTTCCTCTCTTCTATACACAGTGAAACATTTCAGAAGCAACTGCAAATTTTCCAGCAGAAACTCAGTACATCCTGTAGCTTTCCTGGGATCCTGAAAAGTGTTCACAGAAAAGCTTTAGGAAAAAGTATGAGGAGTAATGAATATCTGTATCTTGTTTGCTTTAGCAACATATAGGGCAATACACCTATTTTTTAATTTTCCTCGCTTATTTTAAAAGCTTTCAGTTTAGATTTAGTTTTTCAGTTTCTAAGATGGGAAGTTGTAATGATGCAGCGTGTGTGGGTCTTTCGCTGTGGAAACTGAATGATAGTGTTTGTAGCAGGGAACAAATTGCTTTCCCTTCTGCCCATAATAAGTCTCTAGCTCTTCTAATAGAAGAGAAAAATAGAAATAGAAATGTGAAAAAAAAGAACTCCAAAGGCTCAAGAGTCCTCAGAAGGCACATCAGAACACCATAAACTTAACTTGTGAAGTTGCAAATTTTTAAAGATGTTTCTTCATTTTAGGGCCAAATTTCTTCATGATTTCTGACCAAGTTGATTTGACAGTATCAGTATCAGTTCGATATGTTGTGATGCCGCAAGGTGAATTCTGTTTTGGAACAAAGAAATCCACAGCTGCTGTGCAACGACACAGGACATACGTGCTGTTGCTAAAATGACTATTAAATGCAGAATAAACAGCTGGATAATGTATAGTGTAATAATGCAATTTCATACCTCATTGTGGAACGCACTGTATAGAGAGAAAACATTCTGAAAGAGTTTTTTATTTATTTTCTGTTTTGGGGGGATTTTGTGCATCGTCTTTCTTTCCCATTGCTGTTGCCCCTTGCCGTGCCCCCCAGAATTCCAGGAATATATGATGGGAAACCAAACATGAAGTGAAGCAATGACATGAAAATTGTTGTAGGACGAATAAACTTTATAAAGGGTTAAAAGTGATTCAAGCAACTTGATTGGGTGATGAGAGAAACATGAATTCTTTAGAAACGGAGACAGCTTTATAAGAGAAATGTCATGCTTTTTTTTTCCCTCCCCATTTTCATTATAATAGTAATTACTATCTCAATACTAGTCATTTCATGGGGATTAATGACCAGCTGAGGATAATGACCCTCAGCTTTATCTTGAATAATCAACTTGTGCCCATTTATCACTAATCTCCAGAAATTACTCAGCACTCCAATTGTATTCCTTATTTATACAGAAATTTAGTAAACATGCATACCCCCCCCCCCCGCCCCGGTAATATTTCAAGATTATTCTATTCACATCCATTGTGCCACTCTTCCTTTTATTCTCCTTCTGATTTAATATTATCCTGCACAAGAGGCAAGCTCCGTGTTTGGGAGCCTATTTATGAATAGGACAATGAATACTGGTTTCAACATTTCATCATGCTTTTTTAAATTGAAGTATACATGTAATACCCAAATTGATGCAGAAATCTATTTTTAATAAATTGCATTAAGAGACGTGATCCAAGCAGAAACTCAGATATATGAAAAAAAATTTGTTATAAATAAACAAAAATAGCGATGGTCAGAGACAGGAGTTGTGCTCAGCTGCGTGTTGTAGCTCTGCCATGGTTTAACCGCAGTAGGCAACTCAGCCCCAAACAGCCACTCGCTTACTCCCCTGAAATGGGATAGGGGAGAGAATCGAAGGGTAAAAGTGAGAACACTCATGGCTTGAGATAAAGACAGTTTGATAGGTGAAGCAAAAGCTGTGTGTGCAAGCAAAGCAAAATAAGGAATTCATTTGCTACTTCCCATCAGCAGACAGATGCTTAGCCATCTCCAGGAAAGCAGGCCTTCATCATGCCTAACGGTTACTTGGGAATACAAGTGCCATAACTCTGAACGTTTTCCCCTGCCCTTCCTTCTTCTTTTCTGCAGCTTTTATTGCGGAGCATGACATCATATGGTATGGAATATCCCTTTGATCAGTTGGGGTCAGCTGTCCCAGTGTGTCCCCTCCCAGCTTCTTGTGCACCCCCAGCCCACTCACTGGTGGGGCGGTGTGAGATACAAATAAGGCCTTGATGCTGTATAAGCATTGTTCAGCAATGACTAAAACTCCGCTGTGTTATCAACACACTAATCCAAAACATAGCACCATACAAACTACTATGAAGAAATTTAACTCTATCCTAGCCAAAACCAGTACAAGCTTATATGACCAGAGGTTTGTTTATGAGAGAAATGTTGTTTCAACATTAGTTTTGTAGGAAAAAAATGGTTGCAATGCAAGTAAGAATAGAAGGAAACAGTCTTCATTATCAAATGCACATATTGATATGTTGTCATAATTTTCATAACTTTGTTCAATGCAATCTTTTCCATTGTTATTGAAGTTTTAGAATTAGAGTAGCAACCACTCGTGTAGTTAGAGCTATTTCATGAAGAGAAAACTGTCAAGTCTGGTTCTAATGATAGCTATACATTTTTAACTGCTCAAAGAATAGCTCAAGGTATTATTCACAGAAGGATAATATAGCCCAGGAATGACAGCAAATTCTGAATTTTGCCTGTTTCAGGCAGCTCTCATTTGTATTGGGTCTATGGTCCATGGGTACATCATTCAAAAATAGAAATGCATTAATGGAGCTTTTTTTATCTGCAAATTCTTACCATGTCTCCTGTGTGTTCTTCAACATTAATGCACCTTTTTGTGTTATGTGACTAATGGATTCAAATTTATATTTCACTTAGTTAATGTTTTTTAATGTTCTAGAACCTACCAAACTAGACAGTAGATGAGTGTACACAACTCCTGAAATCTGAAGTGGATTTTTTGACTTAGCGATAGCAAGGTGATTTAAGACACTCTGCTACTTTTTATTCCTTTCTGGCACCGCTTCCTGCTAATGTTACCTGACGTTTTCTGTTAATTGTTTTCTTCCAAATGGTGGTCCATGTTGATTCTTACTTCTTACGTCTCACACATCCAAATGAAGATTGTTTTGGCCAGCAATGTTTCTTAGAGTCATACCAGCATTCTGTTGATTTGTACTCCTCCCCAGGGAGGTAGAAAAGTCTGCCAAAGCTCAGCAGTTTTTGTTTGTTTGTTTGTTTGTTTGTTTGTTTTTTCTTCTAAACATCCATGACTGCAAGAGTCTTTGATCTACCCACCTGCAGTTCTGATGGCTATCAGCTGAAGGTCTGTGTGGTGCTCTAAGTATGCCGCCCCATTCCCACAGACCAGCACTCACTGCATCTCTCGAGTTAGCTGTCCTTCCACTAAGAGGCAGTATTGGCCTACCTTTCCCAAGTCACAGTTCCTACAGAAATTAGGAAGCGGAGAAACAACATGAAAACATGGGGTAGCAATTGATCCTAGCTTCAATTTCATCCAGCTTCTAGGGTAAGGCAGCAACTAATCCCTGTCACATTGATGAATACAGAGTGTTCCAATGACAGTGAAACATTTGGCCAAGAGATGGATTAAAAGACACTTGCTGGATAGAGTTCACCACTGCACATGGTGATACTCACACTGCACCTTTTCACACTTGCTAGAGACATCATTTTTACCAAGTTGTTACAACCACACCAATTTTGGCTGTACTCAGAAGATACACGTGCCAGACTTCCTGTTAATGGTACAGCGGAGCTCTAGAGAAGTAAAGACTTATAAACTAGAAAAAAATGTATGCTCTGGATCCTGGGGTATTAGCAGCTGTGCGTGTCAAAATCAGATGACCAGGTGTGAAAAACTTACTTCTAACTGGATTTTTAGAGAATTGCAGGAATGTTACAGTAATTTCAGGGAGGCCAGTAATCTAATGGCACAGAAAAAGAATTTGCATTTTTCTGATGTGACAATACCATATCAAAACACTTTTTCCCACTTTGGTTAGTAAGCCAGTCTTTTTTATTTTAGGCTTTTTTTCCCTGTGAATCAGAATGATAGGAACTGTAGCAGAAACTGTTTGTTGCTCTAGCAGTTAGTCAGCATCAAGACTACTAGATTTGGCTAGTATCAGGGCTGCTAGCTATAAAGACTTAGATGCAGAACCTGGCTGCAATTCATGACATTGCATTGTGCAGAAGAGTGAAGTGATCTGGGAATCCATCTGGTGCAAGCACCAAAATAATCTGATCATGTGGTAGGGCTGTCATTGACGCAAAACCTCTCCCCTCACTAAGCTGAAGATCCTCTTTAGCAATGAGATGTGCGGAAAGGTGCATTTCATCTCGTGTTGGAAAAAATGAAGGAGCATGTGGCCTGAATTTTGGCTACTGGTAGGTATCGAGTCATTGATGCAGTTCAGTGATGAATACACAAAATTAAGTAGTCTCCTGACAGTGGAAATGCCTGAAGTCCACACTGTTTGTAGAAAAAGTGCGTGCTTATGAAGCTGTCTGTCAGCATTTGGACTGTGGGAATGACTGTTTTCAACACCAGGCAGATGGCTCTGATCCCTTGCAGAGATCACATGCCCTGAACTCTCAGACATTCTTGTATGAGCTTCCCATCTTTGAGTAGAAGCATCTGTCGTCACAGACTTGTTTGGCTGAGATAAGATGGGTTTGCTCTTGCAGTTCTGAAGCAGGTCTTTCCTCCAGTTTAAGGAAAAGATTTACTTTGAGACTGACTTCTGTGTGTCTGAGATGTCTGCTTGGCAGAGTTCTTGTACAAAGCATAGATAAAGTCTGTCAAATAACATCAGATAAAACGGCACCTTCCTACTTATGATGGTTCATAAAGCTCACTGTAGTCTGGAATCATTCTTGTGCTATCAGACCTGTGTCTTATACAGCTGCCGTGAACTAAACACTTTGAGTTGAAGAGGAATTTTTCTTGGTTTTTTTTTTTTTTTTTTTTCGTTTGAGGCTTTAATGGCTTGGTCCAGCTAGGGCAGTTTAGCTGAGAAGAATTGTAGTAGCTTTCCGTGTCACAGCAAAGTGCTGTTGAAAGGAGTTTTAGGAACTCTTAGGCTAAGTGAAAGACAATCTGAAAGTTTTCAAAGAAATGGAAGATGAGATTGGCCTCAGTGTACAGAAATCAGGGCCATACAAAGATAAATTCTTTTTAACTGTCTCAAGATATCCTTCATGACAGCAGCTAGGGGAGGAATTGCACATTGTTAAAGGTAGCTGTTTTGATATGGCAATATAGGATAAATGAAAATTATTCTAGGATGTCAGTATAGTACTAGCAGGCACAGCATTCCTCTAAATACTGTAGTTGTTTCGCTTGTCCTTGAAGACCACCTTTTTGCTATCAGAACTTCCATTTACCGATAAGGGAAAGTCAGATCTTCATGCTTCTGTTATGGTACTCCATAAAGATAACTCTTAGGCCTCATCAAAGTATCCGCCCCATTTTTGAAAGTTAACTTGAAACCTTTTACTTAAGACCAATCATCTGAAAATTATGTAAAAAGAAGGAATAACTGTTTGTCTTACTGGGGTTTTGTGATTTTTCAATGTTTCCCTGAAGTCCTGTAGCTCTAGAAATCTGTGCCGTGGAAGGAGCTGAAAGATTTTAGCCTTTACAGCATTGGATGAAGGTATTGAAAATATGAAGCTTTGCCCTGCATTGCTTGCTCATATTAAAAAAAATTCTAGTGTTGTTTTCTTTATTAACTTGTGTGTTAGAAAAAGGATTTCAAATTTGGCCAAGAAAGTACCTTTTTTGTCACAGATATGACTTTCACCCTTCTCTTAGAAATTTGTGCTAATATAACCAAATTATAAATTTGAAAAATCACAGTAGGTATATGCTTAACAATAGCCTTAGTAGAGCACTGAAATATTGTCAGATCAAGTCTAGACATCAGAACAGAAAGTGAGTCTGTCTGATCATCTTAAGGTAATGCCTTAAAGAAAAAAACTGATAAGTAGCAACTGATGAGATAGAGTCTAGGAAGTGAGCAGTAGATACCTGCATCTAATACAGAGCGTAGAACAGCAGGAGACAGAATGTAGGAATCCTGAAAAGGAGACTGATATGGGTAGAAGGAAGAACCACCTGTAGCTGGGAATGACCAGGGGAAGAGAATGGTTTGCAGTAAGGGCAGAAGGTAGAAAGAGTAGGCACACAGAACAGGAATCAAGCTCAAAAGCTCAGACAGAAGGGGATGCTCTGGCAGCTGGAACACTTGAGTGCACACTATTCTTTTTTATATTGTGAGAAAAGTGTGTATGTCGTTATCATCTGGTGCTGGTCCTCACAGAAGGATAGCTACCCATATTTGCTGCAAGATATTTATTAACTTAAATAGCAGAGTCTGTGCAGTGCAGATAATGGTTTCAATGAACTGAGTTGGTGATATCACATAATGAAATTCCCAGAGAGGGGTTAGTTTATGATGTAAAATTAAGAAATAACATACATAAACCTTTACATTAAATATTCTTAACTGTATTGTGATTAAATACAGACAGAAAGTACTCTTAATATCAATCATGGTAAATATTTTAATTGTGTCACTGCAGCCAACATCTCTTCATCAAGGGCAAATCATGTCTGACTAATTTAGTGGCCTTCTATGATGGAGTGACTGTGGCAGTGTTCAAAGGCAGTACTATGGATGTAATCTACCTGGACTTCTGTAAAGCCTTTGATACAGTCTTGACAGCATTCTTACCTCTAAATTTGAGAGATATGGTTTTGATGAATGGACTGTTAGATGGATAAGTAATTAGGTGGGTGGCCATATCTAAAGAGTTATAGTCAATGGCTCAATGTCCAGGTGGAAAGCACTAACAAGTGGTGTCACTTGTGGGTCTATACTGAGACCAACACTATTTATTATCTTCATCGGTGATGCGGACAGTGGGATGCAGACGACACCAAGCTGAGCGATGCAGTTGATTTGCTTGAGGGAAGGGAAGCCATCCAGAGGGACCTTGACAGACTTGAGGGCTGGGCCCATGTGAACATTCAACAAGGGCAAGTGTAAGGTCCTGCACCTGTGTCAGGGCAATCCCCAGTATCAATATAGACTGCGGGGGATGAAGGAATTGAGAGCAGCCCTGAGGAGAAGGACTAGGTGATATAAAACTGACAGAAGCAGCTCCATCACTTTCTGTGCTAATTTTCTATGTAGCAGGCAAAAGAGGAATTAGAAAAGGAGAAAGAAGTGATTTTAAAGACTTTCTTTCAACTAGTTCTCCATAGTGCTGAACTCTCCGGGGATGTTACATCAGCAACATAAGTTAATGCTGGCCCACAAATACATTATGTTGCATTCAGGCCTCATTGATTAGCTGTGGGAGACCTTTGTGCCATGCTGCTCTAATTCTATTTGCGTGCAGTGCAGACTAGTCCATAAATTTTGAGTCAGAGGATCATTAGACGAACTAAATCCCTGTGTGTAGCATAAATGATAGAATTTCACCCAGAGATTTCTGCATCAAACTCTGTTGTAAAACCTGAACTAAAGAATTTCTTTTGATAGACTTCTGAAGTTTCTTGACTTCTCCATCATGCTTGTACATCAGCTCTCAGCTCATAGCATCCGGCTCTGGAGTCCTTACCACAGAAAAGACATGGACCTGTTGGAGCGTGTCCACAGAAATTATCAGAGGGCTGTAGCACCTCTCCTATAAGGACAGGCTGAGGGAGTTGGGGTTGTTCAGCCTGGAAAGAGAAGGCCCCGGAGAGACCTTATTGTGGCCTTTCAGTACTTAAAGGGGGCTTGTAAGAAAGGTGGGGACAAACTTTTAGCAGGGCCTGTTGTGATAGGACAAAGGGGAATGGCATTAAACAAAAAGAGGGTAGGTTTAGACTAGATATAAGGGAGAAATTTTTTTACAATAAGGGTGGTGAAACACTGGGACAGGTTGCCCAGAGAGGTGGTAGATGTGCCATCCCTGCAAACATTCAAGGTCAGGTTGGATGGGGCTCTGAGAAACCTGACCCAGTTGAAGATGTCCCTGCCCATTGCAGGGGCATTGGACTAGATGACCTTTAAAAGTCCATTCCAACCCAAACTGTTCTATTCTGTGATAGCGCTAAGATTGATCCTATGCCTGGTAACTGATTTTTTTCCTCCCCCTCCAGGTATCTCTACTGTCCGAGGGGAACAAAGAACTATCCAGCAAAAGAAGACAACTTGTAATTCTGAACAAAGGGTTCAGAGTTGTTCCTAATGAAGTCAACCTGCCTGTACTTTGCTGAGGCTGTCTGATTACCAAAGGGGTGCGCTTTGCTCATTAAAGAGCATCCAGATGGAATACCGATGTGGGACAGCTTCAAGAGACCTCACATGATATTTCAGGATGATACTGTTAACTTTAGCTTTGTTTACAGCATAAGCACTTTACAAGAAACATTGGGAAAGATGCTTCCAGGTTTATACATTAGGAGGAAAACATAATTCCCAACAGTACATATCTTCTGTTTTTATATATATATTTTAGAAGAATTGTTGAATACTCAGGTTTTCTGGAACGATAGTTCAAAGCTTGCAACCTTTTTATATGCATGTATGTCTTCTATGGGAAGAAAAAGAGGTTTGTAATATGACCAGACAGAAAATATATGTAGGTTCACTGTACCAGAATTAGAAACAGATTAAACACCATTAGTATGATTTTAGTATTTAGAAGGAATTTCTTTACTTATGTTTGGATAGTAGCAAATTCTAATGCTGGTGTGACATGTTAATAGTCCCTGTTTGCAGCCTGCATAACTTCTGAAATTATTGTTATTTTAAAAACAGCTGGTTTTACTGGGATTTCAAAATTTCTGTATGTCTGTCTTTAGGCACACATTGTATAGATCTGTTTATATAAAATGTGTCATGTACATTTATATACATTTTATATACACGTTCGTTTATTGTTTTACAAAGTAAATTAAATGCCTGCTTTGCTGCTAATCAAAACTGTAGTACTTAAAAGCAATTTCAGAATTTCAATATTTATTAACTCTGTATTAAATGTAGATAAAAATGTCTCACTGCATCAGCAGAGAAACTGTTTTTTGTCTACACTTTAGTAAGGGATACTTAAATACAAAGGGTTTTCTCTACAGTTGATACTGTGGCAATCATAACTGTGGAAAATAAGCAGAATGCATTTGGTCATATAGTTCTGTCTCTGTTGAAAATTATTAACATTATGGTCATCACATGATTACTCACAAGTAATTTGATACAGATGTATGTTGCATACTCTTTATAGGCTGGCAAAGGTTTGGGTTTTTTTTCCCACGGTGGTTTGTTTGTAACTATAAATAGCTAACTGGCATTAATTTCCTGACAATTCAAATATATTATTTCACCTATAATGTGTGACTTCAACGTCCTGAATTGTGAAGCAGTGGAAAAAGGCCCAATGGGTAGTGTAAAAAAAAGAATAAAATAATAATAACATCTGTTCTCTTTTCACATATACGTAATGTAGAAAGTCATCAGGTGCTGTCTTTGCATTTATACAATGGTACAGTAGTGATAGCAAAGGTCTATTAAGGGTCAAGACATATGGTTCTTAAGGTACGACCAGCAGGTAGCTACAGTGATTCATTCACCATGAATCACCATAGATGATGCATTTCCTACAATGTTACCACTAAAAATCAATTCCTATTCTAGTTTGGAATATTAGTTTTGCCTTGCTAGCCCGGAGAAAGGGAACACAGTATGGTTAAATCTGATGGATTATAAAGTAAATCCATGCTATATATGGCTGCCAATGGAACTGATTACACTGATATTTTATCCAAAAAGACTTCATTTAATTTCAACCTTGATATGTTTGTTCTATTCAAATTGCATATGAATTCTCATAATCATTTTCCATTAAAATAATGTAAAATCAATCTACACTTAAAGTAACCTATTTTAATATCTTTTTGCAGAAATGTCTTATAATTTTACATTGTCAGAGTGCATTGAATGTCTTAGAAATAATTTGGACGTTATTTTAAGTGTGTTTTGAAGTATCATTGTTTACATTTTGTCTGGATTTGTGTGATAGGATAGTGTTCATTCATACTTGATGGCATTATTTTTGTTGAGAAATAGCATATAATTAATTACTCTTATTGTGTTTCTCTTAATGTATTTTTAGTACTGTTAACTTTGAAGCAAATTTTGTGCTCTTTTCTGTGGCTGTGAAAAGTGCTGGTGGCCAGCAGAGGAGAGCAGACTTCTCTTCAGTAACTACCAGAGGTGGATTGGTGGGATGTACAGCTGCAACCACCAAGGCAAATCAAAGCTGGAAATCAGTGGTTTCTTTCCTAGTCTTCACTAGCATTTATTTTTTTTTTGTCTTCTTGGCTGCAACTGAACTGACATGCTGAATGTTGTAGGAAAGAGCTGATGCGTTTTACATGTAGGGCAATTAACTGCCACAGAAGATTCATTATCTAAGCCGTTAGGTAATTTATGGCATTAGTATGTAGATGCTCTCCACTGAGATCAGCATCCGTTGTGTTTCCCATTATATGAAGAATAACAAGAGCCAGTTATGCCATGGATAATTTCTGTATGGCTAAATTCTGTATAGACAATATAGATAAAGCATATTTAGGGAAACACAGAAACCAAAATTAAGTTGCGCAATATCATTCAGCAAATCATCAGCAAACGTAAGAACGGGACCCACATCTCCTGAGTATCAGTCCAATGCATAACCAGTATTCTTCAAGGTGTGTATCTTTTTTTCTTATATGCTTGTAATCTTCAATGTAATCTGTGCAAAAATCAGAGAAACGGACATAGTGGTACTTATTATTTAGCTAATTGAAAAAGATTCGGCAAGTGTGAGTACTAACAATGTTGAAACTACTGAACTAAAGCTAACTTTTGATTATTTATGAGTTAATCTAAATTGTGACTTATGTAGGCTTTTCTTTCAGTTTGCTTGGCTGCAGTGAAATACCTGAGATTATGCAGTATTCTGCCTTCTATTATTCATACTTGCACCTATTTTCTACAGTCATTTGATTGCAACTACTTTCTCAGGAGAATGCACTGTATTTGTATTCTGTAGCCTGATTTACATATATTTTGCTCTATCTGAATCATTTCCCAATCTCCTGTCATATACCTGAATAATCAAATGTTGACATTGGATCAAATTGTTAATTTTACTCCATAAGGGAATTCTTACTTACAGTCACAGAATAATGTATTTAAAGACTATTTCTTACAGTCATTCTAACTTGTAGAATTACTGCCTGATTATTGGTACTTCATATCAAGGAATTTGTCAACTAGTTCATGAACTTATGGAATTATGTTAAGTAAGGAAGAAAGGGCAACAACATTCCTTGCTAAAAACAAGAAAGCTTCTAGCATTGACTTCCTCAAACTGAATAATATACACAATTTTAGTATGTATGAATTCTGTCCTGCTTTTAGGAAGAACTAGCAAGTCCGAATGACTGCATTTCAGGAGATGTGAAAAGAAGAAACCACTTGAGAATATTTGTGTTTGACTCTATCAATTCACCATGCATTTGAATTTAAAAACTTCTCAGCTGAAAGCTTCATTGTTCAATTTGTCTAGATAGACAACAGCAATTGGAAAGAAAGGTCTTCTAATTAATTTTGTTTCTTGACTTGCAGGATGCTACATAATGTGAATGGTCTCTGTACAACTGCTTTCAACAGGAAACGGTGAGAATCGTAATGATAAAACTAGTGATTTTAAAATATTTGACATTAGAGTCCTCAAATTTCTGACCAAACTGAAAACTTCCATCTATTAAGGTTTTACTTCCATAATTGAACAAATTATCCACGGTCGTATTTTGACCTATGTTGTAATTTGCACCAATCAGGACATCTTCCCTGACTTTAACTAGACTTACTCAGTTTTGATCAAAATTTAGACTTACCATAGCTTCAGTACTGTCTTTTCTCTGCCTCCATCTCCATTGGGGCAATGTAAGCAAATATAGATAGTGTTGGGAGTTAGCCTCAGCAATGGAATCACTAGTCTGCTGCATTCAAAATCTTGTTTACAAACAAAGAGGAATTATTATATCTGTGTGTGTGTATATATATAAAATATATATCCATGATTTTTTACAAATTAGTATAGTTGAAACCTTAGCAGTCTAATTGAAGAATCATTATTAATCTAGGTCGGTTGCAGAAAAAGAAAGAATAATAATGCAGTTAAAATTGCTTTACAAACACTTCTTGGCTTCTTCCTATTTTGGGGGATCATGCTCACCCTTTCACTGCTCCTCTGCATCCCAAGGTCAGTGTTTTTGTTCTGGTGGGGGTGTTACCATGAGTTGTCAGCATCTAGAGTCTTGTGCTGGGAGGAATAGGTTGTTCATATCGATGGTTCCTTCTTCCTCACTCTAGGATGCACCACTCAGGATCATTTTTATACATTTGCTAACATGCTTTTACACCTTTGCCATTTCTTCATTGATCCGCAGCTCCATGATACATATGGATTTATAATGTATGGTGCATTTTACGTGTACTGGATACTGCATCTTTGTTCTTCTAGCTACCTTTAAACCCAGTTTTGTCCAGGTCTGCATTTTGTTACTGATCATGGTTGGGCTGTTTATAGTCACTAGTGCCAAATCTGTGCCTTGTCTCTTATCCTCCCATACCTGTACTCCTCTATACCCCATCCTGTGTCTCCTCCCTCGGACCGGGCCTGTATCTCTTCATACTACATTATTATGTTAGAGTCCTGAGTATCTCATTCTACATTGAGTAACTGCTTTTATGGCTATCTGTATAAAACTATGGTTGTACAAAGGTAAACAGAAGTAAATCAAACTAAAGGTATGCAACTGGTCAGTTAGAGGAATCGCAAACACAGCTACACTAAATAAAACAAAGACATATTTAGAGTGTGGCTGACAAGTTCAGTACGAAACTTATGGTCTGTTAGCAATGGTACTGCTGTATCGCAGCGCTATGTGATTACAGCTTTCAGAACATTTAAAAATGCACTGTCTCTTGCCCCTGTAGCCTGTGTGCTGCTCTTAATGCACTTGAAAAGTACAAGTCATTAACACAGTGTCAATATTCCCATGTGTCTGAAAAGAAGGCCGCCTTTTGAAAGTGGTGACTACGGTCTGGCCGATGTGTGGTCAGCAACATTCATTTGAAGAGAGATAATGTTTCAGAGCTTGTCTAAGCGGTGAATTACAGTTGCTGAATGTGACCATGTGGCTGAACAAGTGGTTGGATAGCTGTCTCTCGTGGCCTAACCCCAGCCGGCAACCAAGCCCCACACAGCCACTTGTTCCCTTCCCTCACAGTGGGATGGGGGAGAGAATCGGAAAAGTGAGAAAACTCATGGGTTGAGATAAAGACCGTTTAATAGGTAAAGCAAAGGAAAACAAGGAATTAATTCAGCACTTCCAATCAGCAGGCATGTGTTCAGCCATCTCCAGGAAAGCAGGGCTCCATCACGCGTAATGGTTACTTGGGAAGACAAAGGCCGTAACTCCAAACGTCCCCCCGCTTACTTCTTCTTCCCCCAGCATCATATTGCTGAGCATGACGTCATATGGTATGGAATACGCCTTTGGTCAGCTGGGGTCAGCTGTCCCGCTGTGTCCCCTACCAACTTTTTCTGCACCCCCAGCCTTCTTGTTGGTGGGTGGGGTGAGGAGCAGAAAGGGTTTTGACTCTGTGTAAGCGCAATAATGAAAACATCCCTGTATTATCAACACTGTTTCCAACACAAATCCAAAACATAGCCCCATACTAGCTACTACAAGGAAAAAAGCCCTCTCTCTCAGCCCAAACCAGCACATTGTCTTTCAAAGCAGCAAATAGTGCCACAGTAGGATAAAGAGGAAAAGATGGAAACAGGAGATCCACTGCACAAGACAGAAAATGAGTCTCTGCCAAACGTGTGGTCTGAATGCTTAGGACTCACTGCCTGTGCATCTGGTGCAGTGCTGATGGGTGGGAAGAGACCACTGGCTTTGTGAACTGAGCAGAACATGCCCATAAACTCTGGTGTTCCAGCAGTCTGTGGGTATCTTGGATCATTGATAACAAGGCTCCACGAGGAATAGTTTTGACTATTACTGATGCTTGCTACTGAAAAGATCATGTTGATTATAAGGATATACTATTGGATAAGTTGCTCTGTGAGCCTACTTATGGTTTTCTCATCTTTTCTACCTGGTCCTCAGGCAACATAGGGATGGAGTTTTTCCCATAGACTACCTTCCTGAGTTTCTTCCACAGTGTAATATTTATATGTTCTACAAATACATACATAAAATAATTGAAACAATAAATACAGTCATTGAAATAATATTTATTGACTTAATTTAGAAGGGTGTTTAAAATTTGTTTTAATTAGCAGTATCTGGAATTGAAGGTTTACTTTTCTTTAGCTTGATCATGACAATTAGTTCTTTAACTTTTTTTTGGCCAGGTCATGGTACAATGGAATTATACAAGATGATGAATGTTGGCAGAACGTGTCAGCTTGATGTAGTGGGTCTGATGCTCTGGCCCACAGCCGATGACACAGCATATGCCTGAAGGGTTATGTATCTAATATCTGTTGTGATTCATTTGTAGTCCAAATGCAGCCAATTAAAATAAATGGGAGACAGCAGTGTGCCAAGTAGAAGCAGGACTTTCACCTGTTAGCAGTGGTGGTATGAATGGGCCTCTTCTGAAGATCTGTAGGAGCCAGCAGCAGCACAGTAAACCCCAGAGACTTTTGTAAAGCTCTACAATGCAATCTGTTAGTCTTAAATTATGTTGTGCTGAATGGATCATTTCTGCAATTAGGTTTATATTGCAGAGTGTAGGCATTAAATAAACGAGGGAGGTGTAGCACTCTGTAACTGCAGACAGCTATTTTTAAAGATGTCTTCAGTAAGGCTTAAATTAATGTTGACCTGTATGTCATCTTCCCTTCTTTGAGACAGATATTTCCCATGCTCCTTTACATCAAGTTTGAATACCGCCTCTGAATAAGGAAGCCTGGCAGTCAATTAGAGCTTTGCCTTGAGTGACCTGCCCACTGTCTTTCAGAAAGAGTTTTTCCTGAGAGTTCATTATTAAATGATGATGCACTAATAGTGATTTTTTTTTTTTATTGAAAAATAATTATAGAATGGATGGAAATAGATGTTCCTGACATGAAGGAGTAATGGACAATGAAAAATACTGTGTTCCTGAACAGGTTAATCAATAATGAACTTATTTTTCATAGCCCTGTTCTCAGAAAGAAGTGACTGCTGAGAGACATGCTGGTGGAAATTGGTGGGTACGAACCTTTTTTACCAATAGGAAACTCACTTTTTATTCAGATTTCACGATGTGAAACTGAGTCTACTTGACAGAGCAGGATTGTGGGACAACTATTGAAAAGGTCCGGTAAATGCAAAGCACGACAATAATTGAGCACTATTCTGCTGAAATCACTGTGCATTGTGGAGTATTTTGAATATCTGGTCAGGCTACCTCCCTGCAATTTCATTTGTTGAGACGTGAGACTTCCCATACTCACTAAATACTTATTGTAAGGAGGGCACTCTTATTCTTTCCAAGAATGAGACTCCATTAGTCTCCTTCAGGCATTTTCTGAACCCTGTGACCTTTGCATTGGTATATCTAGCACTGAGATCACACACAGAAGATCAGGATACATTGCTCTAGAACCTGGTGAGTGAAGAATTCCTATGAGGGGAGAATTCTTGCAGTTTTTTCTTACCAAAGTAACATGGAAAAACACATAGTACGGCTGCAATATAGAGCTAAAGCAGTGAGCAAACACCCAGCACGCTGAGACTATTCTAGTGAGTAGTCTGGGAAGACTTACTTTGTTGAAGCTGCCACTATAAAGACATTTTGGAAGTTGACTGTGCCCTTTTGCAGGGTACCTGGAAAGTACATATAGCTTCCAATCAAAAGGAGTTTACTTAGAGTTATTAGTAGTGGAAAAGGATGATCTCCATATAAACCCAAGCTATGCCAAACCCTTTTGGTATCCAGGCTTTAATTCTAATTTTAAATCAATTCTTAATCTAAACTTTTATCACCTTCTGTTTCAATTGCTTTGTGTACTCCTGCCTTGTTTTTGTCAGCCTATGAAGAGAAGATAGCATACTTATATGTAGGGGAAAGATGAATTTCCTCAGGCTATTTTCCAAGATTTTTTCTTTGATTTTGTGTTTTTCTCTGTAGCTGCACAGTTCTTTTGTACACCTCAGAAAGATCTAGATCTAGAGGATGTTCTTAGTTCTTCAGCCAAACATCCTTGGCAACAAGCTGCACCTTTTGTTTAATGAAGAAGGGTTACCCATCTTTTTTGTTGTTTGCCCTGTCTGGTCTCATTCCTGTCTATCAAGACTGCACATTGCAAATGTTCATTGTTTACTGCTTCAAAGACACAAGCCCAATGCATTGCATTCAAATAAACTTCAAAAATATATTAAAGGGTATCCTGAAGCACAGTGAATTTTGGGCTGAATATCTGTAAACATCACCATAGGACATACTGCTTTTATTTCCCTAAAGCAAATGATGTATTTCCTCTTCGCTTAAATATGTTAATTGCTTGACAGCAATTATTCTACTAGTTTGCTTCATTACCGAGTAAAATATTAAGGCTTAAACATCGCTAATGGTAGGGACTAACATCCTGTAGCTTTGACTCATTTGTATGTTTGCAAAAAGCCTTCAGATTTCGTGGGTGTTTTAATATTTTTCTTTCATATTTAAGTTTTTTGCAATTTTCTTTTTCATTCATGTTTAGGAGGGGGTGAAGATTATTACTTTGTGTCACTGGGGTGAAGTAGATGGAGGAGGAGGGAAGAAAACTAGGAATTGTGGTAAAGGTTTTGAAACTCCATTATTACATTTGAGAGTTCTATTTAGATGAGACAAGACACCTGTATTTTTGTAACATATGGGAGAACTTAATAGTAATTTGCATTCCTGTACAGCTTTCCATCTAAAGCTCTGAAGTGCTTTATAAACGTTAATCAACTAAACCTCTTAGCACCCAAACAAGGTTAAAATTAAGATCCTTATCTTACAGATGCAAAAGCTATACAAAGAGACAGAGGAGCTAGCAATAGCTTAGCTCTTTTACCCATGGACCAGAACTCTGCTGGAAGTTTTTGATGAGTGAAACATCTTATATCTTGGATAAGAACAGCAAGTTCTTGAGAATTTGTTGTGGACCTATCTCACTGCAAGCTGTACAATCAAAGTCTCTTGATTCTTTGACTTGTATTTTAGCAGGTACCTCCTCTTTCTTCTCTCAGAATGGAGATCTTGCATCTAAGAATATTCGTATAATTATTTACTTGTTTGGAAAAAGAAGCTTTTCTATGTGTTCCTGAAGAGGTGGTGAGAATGACTTGTGTCTTGTGTATTCTTTTACCATTATTATTATTGTTATTTTCCTTTTCCATTATCATTCTATTAAACTGTCTTTATCTCAACCCACAAGGTTGTTTTTTTCCTCCCCCTTTCCTCTCCTTTTCTCCCTTTTTTCCCTGTCCTTCTTGGGGGGAAGCAGGGTGGGTGAGAGGCTGCATGGTCCTAGTTGCTGGCTGGGGTTAAACCACGACAAAGCTGAATCTCTGTGTTGAAGACAATATTTTCAAAGTACTAATAACAGCTTTTGTATTTATACTGCTTCCTTTTGTATTGCTTTCATGACTTCATTGTTTTTCTTCTTTCTTTTTTGGTGTATTTCTTAGAATCTCAGAGGTGGCATTAGGGGCATTTGGAAACATTCAGCTCTAGTGATCCTGTAGAAATACGCTGTCTGCAGTGAGTGTTGGAATGTACACAGGGTGCAGGCTTCCTATCTTCCAACTGAGTGGCTTTGAAAGTGTCATCCATTGGTACACAGCAGCCCCTGACTCTTTTTCTTGATGAATTGTATGTTATTTGATCATTCTCTACGTATATTTGGAATCACAAGTTAGTTAGAAAATTCATGTCAGGTCTTCTTCCATTTTTATTATTCAGTGAAACCATATATTTTACATGTTGCAGGAAACAGGCAAGTAAAATCTGATCTCTGTGTAGTTTCAATCTCTTTTTTTGGAAATTCACAACTACTGCAGTATACTGCCTTCCTCACACACACATCTTTCCCTCCTCATTTGGCTGTACTTTGTCCACTCAAGCTTGGTTTACCATCATTAATTTCAGATCTGTGTAGTAAAAATCTTTCTGTGTAATTCTTCTTTCTAAATGTTTGGGATGTTGTTTGTCTGTTCACTTCTTACTTATAGTAGATACGTTGCTGATTCAAAAGATGCTTCTTTTGTTCTCTGTTGGAAAGCTGCCGGTGTTCCAAAGTACTATCATCAGGTGGACTCAAAAACCTGCTGACAGTCATACTCACTAAAATGTCAGCGTTTTTATTCACAGAATTTAGGGACATCACTAAATTTTCTTAGCATTCAATGAGGCATGAAATTTTATTTATGCCTTCTGGAAATGTAGGTTAGGTATACAAATGCTAACCCTCCAATTGTTTTTGATTTTATTTTACTTGATAATACTGACAGCAATGTCCTTTTAAGTGTTGGTTTTCTATGAATTCCTGTTAGCTTGTTAGTCTATCCCTCAGGTGCAAATGTAACGATGTCTTTTAAACACATTTAGATTTTTGTTTTTCCTTTTTTGATTCTAGACAGTGTCATTTGTTTCCTGACTGTTAGACTTTTTATTTAATATACGTTATCCTGGAACATTCCATGAAAAATGTGTTGAAGGTGATTTTTAATATATTTCAGAGACTTAATAGGTATTAATAGAGCAATAATACCTACAGCAGCAGGCACAAACTGGATTTGTAGCTTTACAGCTTGTAAATTACAGCCCGTGTACTGAGGGCAAACACCATTAAGAGAACATAATTTGAACATTAAAGAGATTGTGTTTGCAATCAGGACATCTGCCAAAACCATATCCAAAGATGCAGAGGTCCTCTAGCACACTTCTTTTGCAGCATGCATTTATACAACCCCTGATGTCTTCATCTGTCTAATTGAATTAAGTATTTTAAAGTACAGCCAGAAGGATAATTACTACAGGAATACCGGATACAAATACAACTTAAGTGGAGGTAATATGTGTAAAATGTGGTCAGCCCTTGGATGTAGCTCTCTGTCTACATGAGCTGATGGAGGGATTCCTGTCCCATGTGGGGTCTCATAGAGAATCAAGAGAATTGGCTAATTACTTTGCTACTTCGTGTTCAATCTCTACCTGAAACTACATTGACTTGATCACCTAGTTAACAGATTTGAACTCAGTGTTGCTTCAAGATGAAAGTGATCTTCCTAGCTGGAGCTTGAGCGTGGCTCAAGGGAGAATAATTTGCAGTTTATAATTTTCCGTAGTTTCTGATAGTTTGTCTGTTTTGAGATTTCTGTTCAGGAATCTAATCTTCCCAAGTCTTTCTCCGACCCCTGTATGAAATGCTGTCGTCTTCTGAACCCTGATAACATCCCCAAATACTTGAGAAAAATCCCGAACCCAAGACCTAATTCCCTGTTGATAAAGAATTTTGAAAAATGTTTCAGGTAAGAAGGGGTGAAACTTGAAATGCAAGGTTATCTGTCTGCATTGGACAATATGCCTAAAAAGTGATCAAGAACGGGCAGCGGCAGTGGGCTTTTAATCTTTGGCACAAGTATGATTTTATATACGTGCAGTCCTTGGTTTGTCTGATGCAACTACCAAGAACGGGCTGCTTTGCATCAGTTCTGGTGGTAGATTTTGATATATGGTATGTGTCAGTGGGGAACAATTTCTTTGAACTCAAAAGAAATTGCTTCATGGAAGCTGGACTTACCAGATCATTAACAGATCATAGATGGTAGATGACTGCCACTACTTATAAAATCTATTCTCAAAGCAGGGGCTGAGCGTAGAAAGACCAATTAAAAAGCTATGGACTAATCATCTAGCTAGATGATCATCACAAGCTCAACAGCTGTTTCACGTCTAACTCTGCAAATCACGAGTGACTTCAGGCTTTGGTTTTCTTGGCATACAGCTAAATTCCTTGAATTTACTCTCTAGGTGATTCAAACACTAATAATTTATGGTTTATATGTTTGAATCCTGCCTGTGATCATGTAACATCTTTTCTTCCTTTCTGCAGTGGCTCTTAAATGCCTCCTACTCTGTTTCCCCTGTCTATTTTGTATTTTGTTTCTGTTGCTCTGTAAGACTATCTGTTGTAGTGAGCTTGTAATCATCTTCACCAAAAGTGGGCTGGCAGCTCAGATCTCTTACAAAGGCTCCACAACAGAGTGAAATCTGTGTAGAGCCTTCTCCCAAACCAGCTCTTTCCCATTTTGAGGACTAAAGGGCAGGGCTGTTTCCAAGTTGTGAGATATTGAGGGACTTCAGCATTTCAAAGGAACTTTCCTCTCGTTTGACAATGACACTTTTAAAACCAGTTTTATGCGTTTACATTACACTAAAGAACCAGCCAGGGCCTTTTGGCCCCAAGTGTGCATGCTTCCACATTTTACTTTATGGACAATATGATGGCAATTAGATCACCAGTTTCCAATTATACTATCACTTGCCTGACAGCATAATTGGAAACTTGAATCTTGAGCAGTAATCTTGAACACTGATAGAAGGGAACAGGAGAGGAAGTGTCATAGCGTTATTTTAGTGTCAGGGTGTTTCCTCTGGATGTTCTGCTACGTTTTACCTTTAGGTTTTGTTTCAGGCTCCCACCCTAGTTTCATGCTATTCAACCTATTCATCAACACTATTTTTAAAGCTTATATAGAAATCATGGCAACTTATCTGAGTGTGAACCTGTCACTCCAGCTATGCTACAGCTCTGTCTGATTTACAGAGAAAGCATCATTATGCGGTACACATGCTGTGACCGGAGCAGAAATGCCAGTAGCTGAATGTTTGATTTGGAAGTGACAAAAGAAGGATTTCTGCTGTTCAGACACTGAGATAAAAGAAAGAATTCCTACCCTCGAGGGTGGTGGACAAAGAGCATCATATTTGCTTTTACCTCCCACAGCAGGAGTTACCCGGAAGAATCAGAGTCCAGAAGAGCAGACCTGAATGGGGTCTTTTTCTGAGGCCTCTTCTGCCTCCAGTCACAATCAGACTCCACACCTGGGCTTGTTATCACCCGCCAGTCCTTCCTTGTATGCTGGAAGCATCAGCATCCCTACAGAAAAAAGATGCATATCGAGTCACTTCAAGGCTTTGTAGCCCTTTCAGATTCCCCTCCGTTAATGTTTGTATGTGAAGCTAACTCATGCGGCAAATTAGGCAACTGTTGATTAGAGTGACCTGAGAGAAAAAAAAATTAGATGCTAAGGAAACATTCTGAAATTAAGTGTTTTAACTGGCTCAAAATCTTCAAACTGCTGCTGAGCATAGCTGGAAAACTAATGAGGAGTTTCATCTGTTTCTGTTTTCAGAAACGACACAGATTTGGCAGTCATGCTAATGTTAACGCTTTAAGGGACTTACACCTTGCTTTATAAATGGAATTCAATCCAGCATCAAGGCCCACAGGCAATTACTGGAATAGGCATTTCCATGACCACATACTTTTAAACTCTATATAATTATAAAAATGCCAGGGGAGTTACAGGGAGACAGCAAACTCAAGAGGAAATCATATTGGAGGAACTGTATGACAATCTATATCTAAGCACATATGTCATAAAGTGCAGGAAGAGATGTTAGCAGTATTTGTCTCGCATTAAGAAAGTGTCATGTTAGGGAAAGCAGGAGAACTGATTATTATCGAAGCAACCGGACCGAGAGTGTTGGAGTCCAGTAAAGAGATGCCTAAAATTAAGAGAATTTTCTGAGAACAGTAATGGCAAATGGCCATGACTATTACCCAGGTAAGTTTTTGAAAGTGGTAGCAAAAAAGCAAACTCTTAAAAACCTGGAAAAAAATAAAGGAGTTTAAACATAAAGTTCTGAAGGATCCATTCTTCGTCTCAGCAGTTGGTGTTCTAAAATTTTAGAAAAGTGATGTTCTTTGTTAATATAAAATGGTATGAAAGGTTAGCCAGTTCAGATGCTATCTTAGTTTTGGTAATCTTGTTTGTATGTGCAAAGAACAGAAAAAACCTCAAGAAGACTTCTATTGATAATGACTTTTTTTTTTTTTTAACTTATCATGCCAACTTTTTGTTCTCACTGACACCTAACAGGTTCCACAGCAGTTTTTCCTGTCTCAGTGCAGATCTGCTCTGAATCCTTCTCTTTTCCTTCCTGTTCGTTCCTATAGGAAGTGTTAGACATCCTCTTCATAACAAAAATGTTGGGTTGAGATGGAGCTCTCTCTCCAACGTTCCTCTAAAATTGTTTTTCTTTAGTTATTGGGTGTCTGAACTGTAACTCGATGTCTTCACGTTTGATCAGTAAATGCTTGTCACTTAAAAAAGCAGAGTAAGATGGAGAGGAGCTTCAACAGGAATGGTAAAATAGAAGCATCTGTAGTGTGTTTTCTACTCTTCAACCCATGAAGCCATTTCATGTAATATTTTATCACTGTTTAAGTTATTTTCAGACATTCATACTGCTTGTTTTAAGTAAGGGCTTCTATGCACATGTGGTTATTTTGCAAGAACACTGCTGGATTACTTGCATGTGTGGACACTCCTTAATGTGGAATAGGAGTGCCTGATCTCTTTTAGTTTAAAGTACCTGGAAAGGAATAGCTTTAACAATATCCATGTGCATAAAAGCAACGAAATAGAATTACATCCTGTAGCACGTTTGTTAGTGAAATTGGTGCAAGGCCTATTTTCCCTTCTTTCTTTCTCTAGGCCAATAGGATCATTAGAACAATAGCAAATAAGTCCAGAAAGGATTTTGGGATTGATTCTTTTGCCTCAAGGTAGGATCAGTTAGACTTGTTTAACTTCTCGCAGATGATTGTGTATAACCAATTACTTTTAGGATTTTTTTGCAAGTTTCAAAGGCGAGCCTTTTACTAGTCTCTGAATGAGCAAAAGCTCAGTTGTTCTGAGACAAAGGAATGATAACCACATAGGCCTGCTCTCTGTATTCGCTCTTGAGGTATTCGTATTCACTCTCTTGCTCTAGTCAAACTGGTGTTGGTAATTCACCGACTAGTGCAGAAGCTTGGCAGCCAGTGGTTACATGCTGTCTTCTCACTCAGAAGTTAGGAAGAGTCAGGCTGCTGCCACCTGGGGTTACTGAGCTGCTGCTGACTGTTGCTGTATAGTATGTGCAATTATTCCGGACTCTGTCAAAACTCCTGAAGAGGTCACGTGGCTGAGAATCACTCACATTTTAAGACTTGAAAATCTCTCCAGCTGCTCTAGCCCACTATTTCACAATTGTTAACATTAGGAAGTTTTTCTTGTTTTCTAAGCTGAGCTATCTCACTTTAAAGTCCAGTTTAAATTCCTTATTTGTTGTCCTTTTTTTGATGAATATTGATATTTTTCTCTTTGCAAAAACTTTTTATATTCTTGAAATCTATTTCTGTGTTCTTCTTGGTCATCTTTAGGCTGAGAAGTTTCAATCTTTTATTAGAACCCACTGTCTGAGAATATTAATGCATTTAAAGTCTTCCTTTCAATGGGAGTTTTGCCATGGGTTTCTCTGGAAAAAAGTATGGAACCTCACTGCCAAATTGTTATATTTTGGATATTAATGAGCCCTTGACATTTATTTTAACGTTAAACAGTCGTTTAAAAAAAAAACCCCTCTCTTCTTACATGTCCATATAGAGATTGTCATGTATAAGTAGAGCCCTAAGCATCTGATATGTAATTAAAAATCAAGAGAAAGTTAGTGGCCATAATCTTCAATTTCTGAAATAATCTTAGCCTGTCTGTTTCTCTCACCTAACAGTCTAACTCTTGCTTTCAGAGCTGTAATCTGCTGCAATGACAAGATGAGACAACCGTACACAATATGTTGTATCTAATTGGTGCACTTGTCTCTTGTCCTTTGCAGATTGTCTCTTTCTAGATAGTCTGATGCACAGCTACTGTTTAGTTTCACAAGCATCATTTCAACGCATTTGCAGATAAGTATGGGTCCGTGACTTTAGATAATGCTGCTGTGTTCTAATAACAGTAGCTACACCAATATGTTAGATGGCCTTGCACTTCTTGTTCTGGCATGGTTGGATTGCACACAAACTATAAGAATGATTCTAGAAACTTATAAACAAGGTTCGACCTTTCATTAAGGTAAAGTTTGTTTAACAATTTGGCCATGAATTCTAACAAAGGATAGTGTTTAACATAAAAACGTGTTCGGTGCTGTTTTCTTGTTGTTTGGAAGTAAATTGGTATATAGTTCTCAGGCAGCTCGTGTAGCTATAGAACCTATTTAACTGATGGACTGTTGGGTACAAATCATCTTTAAATTGATTAGGTCGTGGTCATTTCAGAGAAAAAGAGCTTTAACATATGATCAGTGCTCTCCACAACCCAGGAATTTGAATGAAGATCAAAGCTCAGGAAACTAAGGGCATATGAAAAGCAAGATGAAATGCAATGTGCCATGTTAAATATTTGAGAACTCTTACGCCAAATGGTTATTGATGAAATAATAAGATCAGAGCTAGAATTCATCGGACAAAATCAGTTTTGAGTAGTCATGGGAAAATACATTGCTGTCACAAGGTTAAACTAGAGCTATGGTTAATACGGGAGTGCTCCACAGGTTTAAACACTGATGAAACAAGAAGCTGAACAAAGGTATGCCAAAAATATACGAAAACCTTTGTATTTAGTTGAGAAAACATACTGAAAACTAGCTGAGCAGCCAGAGTGGGAAAATCATTAGATATTACAGGGAATGGCATAGGCCAGAGAACAGGTTGTCAGCACAGGAACTTGAGATAAATGGTAGGTGAGAAATGGAAAAATCAATCAGAGGAAGTAGAAGAGCAAATGGGAATGTAGCAAAACCCAACAACATGGAAGACGGCATGGGATTCTGAACAGTGGAAGCTGATCATATATGATCAGTGTGTGCTTCTTGTCACTACATAATCAATTTAAACACATAGATTATCAGTTGATTTTACTATTTACTGTACTTCAATCAAGTCTAAGAAGGTTGAGTTTTGGTGGTTTCTGTTTGTTTGTTTGGTTGGTTTTGGTGATCTAGATCTCACTGACTAAGCAATTAAATTTTAAAATTTTATTTTGCATCAGAAAATTGTTCACTTATGTCGTGGTTTTGGCCGGATTGGCCAATCAGAATGACAGATGGCCCTCCCCCCCCTCTCTCCTCAGAGAGGAGAGGAAGAGATAAGGAGATTTACGAGTTCAGAAAAAGAACTAAACTACTTTAATGAAAATAATAATAAATAAGGAAATAGTAAATAATAATAGAATAATAAAAATTAAAGAAAAAAGTATACAACATATACAAAACCGTATCCAGCTCCCAGGATGACGATCGCGTCACCAGCAGACACAGGGAAAGTCCCAGACTGGAGTCAGCGATGGACAGGAGCTGAATTCTGGAACTAGAGTTAGGAATGCTCAGATCAGGATCAAAGGCAGACGAACAGACAGGGTCCTCCTCAGACGTCGGCCATTGAAGAAAGAGAGCGAGCCCCTTGCCCCTTTGATCCCTCAGCTTTTATACTGAGCGTGATGCATTGGGATGGAATACCCTGTTGGTCAGTTTTGGGTCACCTGTCCCGTCTGCTCCTCCCTGTGGGTGGGACCCCTCTACGCTTCTCCACTTCCGACCCTCTAATGGGGCAAACAGCGAAGTTAGCTGACCTTGGTTGTTATAGCAAAAAGTATCAGCAAGAGCCTCTGTGCGTACCATTCCTTGGTATAATCAGGTCTTTTCACTCTGAGAGTGAACAGTTTCTGACCAATATGCGGTTAATTTCAGACTTTAGTCAGTTAGAAGAGGCCCAGCTAAAAAGTAAAATTACAAATCAGAAAATTGGTTATGTTTTACCTCAAACCAGGACAACTTATGCTAGAATATGCTATGTATACTGTAGAATACGAAGTAGTGTGGATCCTGCCACTGTAGACACCTCAAAGGTGTCACAACCCAAGCCTCAGAGGACTAGATTACAAGTGGCTTGAGGGAAGTTCTGTTTCTATTATAGTTTTTGCTGATTCCCTGGAGGAAATTAGATTTATTGGTCTTACTGCTGGAAATCTTCCAAGAAATTGTCATCAGATTTCCTATCCTCCATCCTTCAGATAATACATCTGATTTAAGTGAGGGTTACATCTCCCAGTTAATAGCTCAGCAGCTCTGTGCTTGAATTTATTTATAACTCTTCAGGGATATCTGGTTTTGGAGCATTTTTTGCTACTATTTCTACTGATTTGTTCTAAAACCTTTACTACTGGCTCTTCAGTTTGAGATGACGACTCCTAATTGTTCCTACAAAGCACTGTGTGGGTGAAGAAACCTAAGTAAGCTCCGCCATAGCGAACGCCAGTGCAAAAAGTTCATTCATCTGTACCCCTACAAGTGTGCTCTGTTACACCTCCATCATCCATCAGCCCCAGAGAGCCCATGACCCAGAAGCCTCCTGCTTCTCATACATTTGAGAAAGATGTTGTTATTAGCCAGCAGCAGGTTTCTGCTGTTCTATCATGTTCTATACTTCTAACAAGCCAAGACTAAATGCTGTGTCTTTTTTTAAATAACCATGGTCACTACATCAGTATCATTTTGATCCAAATCCAACAGTGTACTCAGGAAACAATCAAGTATTGCTTCTTCTCTTCTGGATGTTAGTTGTTCGAAGAAAATGTAGTTTAGATGGTGTAAAATAGTTTCTTATACTCCATTGTCACATTTACCGAGTATGTATGGAGATAAAACTCCTCCATTATTAGTCTTCTGCACTTGACTCTTTTTCTCAGCCACTCTTCTGGATGGATAAGAATGCAATAGTAATATTCCTTTTCAATTTGGGCATGGAAAATTCAGTTTGTATGAATTCAGTGCTTCTTATTGACATTGTTAATATTTGTGCCCTATCTGACTCTCAGCTTTCTTTAACACATAAATACTCCCTCACAAATGTCCCTATTATGTCATTCCTATATTATTATTATTTCATCTTCATTATTATCATGCACCACATATTATACTTTTCACCAAATTTTTGAGATATCATTATTATCACATACAGCCAAACATTTCTGTCCACCACCTTGTTTTTAGGTTTTTGCAAAGTATATGAAAGGGTGATCTTGAGCTGATCACCTATTTTTATACATCTACTGTAATAAGTCTTCTTTGTTGACACTGTAATTCACTATGTCCTGTTATAATTTTATCAACTTTTATGTTAAACTTTGAAAGTATAATCTCTAGTTTAATGACTTAATCCCTCAAATATCTGTTGCACCGTGTTGTTGTTCTTCACACCTGTTGGCTTATTTTGAGTCTTAACTTTACAAGTTTAAAAACTCTTCCATATTGTTTTAGTTTTTAGTTTCAAATGTGAATAGATGATTTCTCTTGTGCTGTACAGAGACATTTCTTTCTTTATAGACTCCATCTATCCCAAGCTTTCCCAAGTTATAATAAGTTAAGCCTGCTCTGTCCACTGCTGTTTTCTGAATTGTGCCTTGAGCTAACTCAACAGGACCTCTCCTCTTTGTCGGGTTCTTTGACTAGTCCTAGTCCTTAGAGATCTAAGCCTTGAGCTGCCTTGTTTTGCTCTGGTTTTGTCTTGAGCAACTCTTTTCCACCTCCTTCCTTCTCACTGCACTATGGTTCCTTCCCATGGCCCAAGAAGTTAGAATTTTATTGTCCTCTCCCACTGGCTGGAGTTCCTGTTGCATTCAAGTTTCCAACACTGGCTTACTTACTTTTAGCCTCTGCCTGTATACTCTTAGCATAATACACACGGGCAGAAAAGCTTGTAATAGGGTGTTTTCCACCTATGAGTTTCATGTAGCAGGGATATTTTGCTGTCTGTCCAACTTGGGATGGGAGCCAACACTGAAGATATCATCCCTTGACTTGATTGTATTTATTGCTCCCATAATAGTTCCTTGATTACATGTTTGTTCTTTTCTAGGTCAGTTGTCAATTAGGTGAATGTAGATCACCAGGAAGGTGGAAACATATAGAAAACAAATAGATGGAAAGATCAGAAAATCTTTAGGTGAGTGTGAAAAAGCGCTGGAAGATTGTGACAACTGAGGTCTGACACCCAAGGGGCAGCTGGAGGTACAGAAAGTCAAGCCAGGCAGGCAAGCTTGGGTTCAGGGTGCATCTTAGCACAAATTAAATGAGTTTTTATGACTGTTTTAGTGAAGCTTCCATTAGAGCCTTGGCAACAGCCCAAAGTAAGTCTGCGTTGAAGAGATTTAACTGCAATTGGTACAAATAATCCTTATGCAACAACTGAGTCAGTGCTTGAGGGAAGAGTGCATGTTTTTCACTTGTGCGAACAAGAAAGAGGGGAAAAGTCTCTCATCTTTTGCACGCCCAGGAAAAACATTCAGGATGTCAGTGTCTTCTTGCTTGTATTGAGTTTTACTTGCAGTGAAGCCTCAGAAGGCCTCTGTACAGTAAAACCACTCATAATCAGTTTAGGATTGCTCCCAGAAAACATAACCTCTGAACCTGCAAGTTTTGTTTGCCAGGAGGCAATCAATGCACAGTCAGTTGAAATCTCTCTGACGCATTGTTTGTGGTTTTTTACAGTGTGCTTCAGAGGAGCATTTTCTCACGTTGTGAGGCCTGTGCAATAGAGATAAGCCCAGCCCCACAGTCCTGAACAAGCCTAAAAGGCATTTTTTTTAGCGGGAAAAAAGGGTTGATTCTGCATTGTAGTCCAGATTGCAAGCCAATCTGGAAGCTTGAACATATTTCTATTTTACATGCGCTAACCCTCCCCCCCAGTAGCTGAAAAGATTTATGTTTCTTCAGGACAAATAAGGGTTGATGGATTATTTGCCTGGGTTTTCTTTTGAGAGCCCCTGATCATAACAGGCTTTTGCAGTTTTCTCACAACGAAGCTTCCCTTGCCTGCGTGACCTTGTCGACCGCTGTCAGAACGTTGCTGCCATTTGTCAATGCCACTGATGCTCTGCTTCTGAACGTTGTGTTGTGAACTCGTTATTGAACTTCTCCTGACGCTGCCAAGAGATCTGTGCTCATGAAACTGGTGACATAGACAGATATCTGTCTGTCATCTGTGCATTGGGGAAACGTAGAGCCTAGCAGGCCATGAGTGATCAGAGTGCTTAAATGAGCTGTGACAACCATGTGGTGTGATGGCTGGGGCTCTGTGCTCCGGCTGGCAGGGTTGAGGAGCTCTGCAGTATGGAAGGGATTTTTCTGCCCACACAAGCAAAACCCTGACTGTGAAAAGTGCCCTTTGTTCTGTGTTGGGACTCAAGACACTTGAGCTTTGTTTCTTTCTCTGCTCTTTCATTATTATATTAACATAACGCAATATCATTAACATGGTTAACATTTCATGTGTGCACATGGCGTCAACTTGCCAAGGCCCACAAGTAAGCTTTTAGAGCAACTGCTAATTGTTTTTCATTTTAGAAATCTGAAGAACTACTAGTGAAATTAATCACGGCATAGCCTTTTAAACTGATATAATTCAATAATAATTAGATTTATTTAATAAGCAAAAGGATGGATCGAGGCATTGTTAACAGGATGCAGAATCTTTAAGCCCCCGTCTAAAAGTCAGCATTGCCTACAGATTAGTGAGGTGGTTTCTGTGAATTGAATCTGGCGGTATCATTGCGGTGTCTCTGGCAATATCCGGAGGGGACACATTGTGCAGTTTGCTCCACAAAGTCTTCATTATTCATATTCAGAGACTGGCATGAAAACCTTACATGGAAATCGGGATGGTGGGATGACGCACCCAGCTGTGTAGTGGAGCAACTGGAATGCTGAACCTCAGAGCTTGGAAGCACTTGCAGTGTCCATAGGTTAGCTTTGTGATTGTAGACATGCCACCTCCAAATTAGCTGAAGAGGA
Source organism: Larus michahellis (assembly GCF_964199755.1). Taxonomy (NCBI): domain Eukaryota; kingdom Metazoa; phylum Chordata; class Aves; order Charadriiformes; family Laridae; genus Larus; species Larus michahellis. The sequence continues at coordinate 43,882,157 of NC_133897.1, read as the reverse complement.
CTAAGAATGATTGCAAAGATGGGTCATCTTCACTGCTGATCAGAGTTTGTAGAGCCCTGGGGAGCTGGGAACTTCTCAGAAATTCTTGCAGTTCTTCTGTGTGTGAAAGGAGGTTCCCTTGGGTATCAGCTTGACAACGTCTGTTGGCATTCCATCGGTTTGAGAAATAACCAAGAATAGTATATACAAAGATAGCAAAGGAGTGAAAAACAAGGTTCTTTTCAGTGAATATATTCTTTTTACTATTTTGAATTCTACAGGTATTGTTATTTCAGCTGTCACCACAGTATCTAAATAACTTCCAGCAATATGTTAACATGTGTGAATAATCTGTCAGGAGTAGCTTTTTTGTTCTTTCATACTCTTTTCATCCTGAGAACTGAGTATATATTTCTGTAAGGAAAAAATAGAAACACAGTTTGTGTAAAAAGTATACCTAATGTTTTTTTGTTTTTATATAATTATATATACATATATGTATAGATATAGAATACTATATATCTCTCTATGCTATATATAATATGTTAATATATTTTTTATATATATATTTTATATTCCCATTTTTGGAGGCAATGATGAAGAGATTCCTCAGGCTTTGAGAAGGAGTGGCCATTTAAGGTAGTGATCAAATGCAATGGAAAATTTAATATATGGAACAAAGACAGCTCAGGAGCAAACGTCTAATCGTCTGTGTGACCAATATCCTGACTGAGGCTGCAGGCTGGATATTTGTTGAAGGAAAGCAGAAAAATTCTGGTTTGCTTCTGAGATGTGAACAATTCAAGACTTTTGGAGGGTATGGAATGATTACAGATTTGCATTAATCTTGTACCTAAGCCAGTGAAAAAGAGGTGCTCTTTAAGTACGGCAGTGCAGCTTGGTCATCCTTTAGCACAGCTTCCAAGAGAGGAAAACACTAGCCAGTACCCATGCTTTGACATTTCTTAAAGCTAGTTGTTCTTATCAAATGAATTTTTCTTAAGGACAATTTCATATTTTCTTCACAAAAAAGTGCAAGTATGTTATGTACATGGATACATAACTTCCTTCGTGGATGTCTGGTTAGGATATGAATGGAAAAACAAAGAATGACTCATTCTGTGGGTTTTCAGTATGTGTATGCTCATGTGTCTGTGCACAACAGAGACAAAACTAGGAAAAAAAAATAATCTGCAAGGGTTGGAAAATGGCCAGGCTGGACAGGGGAATGTGACAACGGCTTGTCTTGTGGTGGGGAGAATCTCTGAAATCCTGCAGTTCGGTAGAAGACTTACCAGTCTTCTGTATCTGTGTGTAGTCTTCTGTATGTGGTATTTCATACAGCAAAACAGAAGGAGTGCCCAGTGTAACAGGAATCCAAACCAGTTATCTCCAATTTTCCGGCTACAAATTCCAGTTGTAGAAGACTGCCAGACATGGATCAGAATGGCACAAACCAAACTCTGCTTTTGTTTCTTCTAAAAATCTTCTAAAATCTTCTTTCAAAGAAATCAGACTTTTATTTAAGACATGAAACAACATTTCCCTTCTTTACTAATGCCCTCCTCTGCCAGCAAAACCATAGTGCATGCACAGGCGCGTGGGTGAATTTGTACAGCTAGCACCTTTGAAAAGATGTTGGGCAGTTTCCCAATGTTTCTTCTCTTCTCTAAAACTAAGAAATGAGTGTTTATCTCACCTCTCTTTTGGGCTCTTTAGAAAGTATGAAAGCATGGATTTTTGTTTGATCTGATCCCCAGTAGGGATTTTGTTTGATCTGATCATAGGTTCAGCTACCAAGGTCAGAGGTTAGTCACTGTCTCAAATAAATCACCCGCTGATGTAGAATGTATAGAATTGCCCAATTTCACACTTTACTGTAGGTCTTACCATCTTTATTTTCTTAGTCCATCTAGACCTTGTTGTGGAACAAAGCCTGAAAAGGTGAAGGAACCATGCCATGAAACAGGCGGATAAATTAGAAAATCTATTTTTTTTTTAATTTAAAAATACTTTTAAGCAGAAAAATGTGACATTACTGAAGGGCCTGATCCTTTGACTTTGCATACTTCAAGAGTGTCAAGCTCAACGTAGGTTCAGATGCATGACTTGAAAACTGGATTTGAAAACCATTTTAACTGGAATACAGAGATGGCCAGGCTGGTTCTTTAGTTACATATGGCCTCCAGTGCCGGGTTTATGTCACGCAAACAGAATAAGGCTGGGCTCGAATGGAGCTCCTGGAATAAAGTTGGATTTGTGGCTGTGGAAGCAGGGAAGGCAACAGAGGCTGTAAATATATTATTTCCAAGCTGGCCGAGAAAGTCACCCTTAGAGTCTGAGACACTTGCATATGTCTTGCAGGTGTTTTTTTAAGCATATAAAGGGTTTGACACACACTTGAAAGAAGAAAAAGAATGGTCATCTCTTTGAGAGAATGCAGGAAATCATCTTGTCAGAAAATTTGCATGTTGCTTAATTTCTCATTTTGATAATGCATATTCTCACTGCTTTGATTTGCATTTCACTAATGTGAAACCACTCCTCAGGGTAAGCTGGAAGCTGCTTCTGTCAATAGTCTACAAGCTTTGTGTTTTATTTGGGAAGAGGCCGAAGGTAATGATGATTCTGCTGTGGTAAGAGCCAGTTTCCAGGGAGATGAGAAATTTCATTCTCCAATCAATTGTCAGCGCAATTTTTGAGTTTTTGTTCAAATGTTTGCTTCACTTGTCCACCTTCTGGGGAAGACCAGACAAGCAAAGTGTGCAAAATCCTTACTCCATTCCCTACAAGGAAAGGCAAGAAGGTGCATAAAAATCCCAGCAGCTCTACTCTATTATGCCTCTCCTGCCTCATGTCACCCTGCAATAGGATGGCTCTTCTGTCTCTTTTTACAATGAGAAGTCTTGAAAGGAAGGTGACCACAGCTCCACCAGGAACAGTTTAAGGAACATGAGCTGAAGGTATGTAACTGGGGAATAAAAGTGGTGTGCGGGCTCTTTTTACCTGCAAATTGCTTGGAAGTGGAATAAAGCTCCCTAAAGAAGGCTGGGAGTAAGCAAATATCACTCCTGTCTTCAGGAAAGAGAATCTGGAGAACTACAGGCTGGTCAGCATCACCTTGATCCCTGGGAATGCGAGGGAATGAATAATCCTGGAAACCATTTCCAGACACTTGAAAGACAAGAAGGTGATTGGGAGAAGTAAATGTGGATTTATGAAGGGGAAGTTGTGCCTGACCCAACTCGATAGTCTTCTACGATGAGATGAATGGCTTTGTGGATGAGGGGAAAGCATGGCTTTTGACACTGTCTCTCCTAACAGCCCTAAGACAAAATGATGAAATGTGGCCTAGATACATGGACAGTGAGGTGGATCGAAAACTGGCTGAACCACTGGGCTCAGAGGGCATCTGTGGCACAAAGTCCAGCTGAAGGCAGGAAGCAATTGCTTATGGCTGCGCAGAAAGGGAAGCACCAGGGACATGCACTGAATTCCTTCCTCCCCACCTTCCTCCCTGGCCCCAAAGACAGAAAAAAAGAAGGGGGGGGTATTTATTCCTTTAGTGAAGTTGTGGCTGTTATTGCCACAGGAAAGTAACAGTGGTGATAAGTAAAGCAGGCTCTAAAAGAGCTGAGACATGGAGCAGGAGGAACAGCTAGCTCTCAGTCTCGATGGTCTGGATGATACCTGTGGCAGAGAAAACTATCCAGTGGAGAGGTTAGGCGGTGCCACATGGAGAGTTCACCTCTAAGCATCAACTCCAGTCTACTGTTTGAGAGAGGATGCCAGGACGGACAGTCCTTTAGCTTACCCTTGTTAGACTGTGCTTGTGTTCTCAGGCAGGATGGTATAGCAGACCTCAGAACCGGTCCTCTTACGAGCTGTATTTCCCAGAAGATACCTAAATCTTGTTCTTCATTATGCATTTTGGCAGCATGAGCACAATTTCCATTGAATTTAACACGGATCAGCACTTGTCCATGAGGGGATATTTTAAAACCTCTTAGTGCAATTAGAATTGTATTAAGGTTGTAAAATCCATGCCAGGACACGGGAGCTAAAGAAAGTGCCAGCAGCGGGAACCGGTTGTGATAGTGGTGACATGTGACATCTTTTCTTCCCGCTGTCATTCCTTGTGTCCCTAAGTACTGGCATCTCAATTATTTAGTGTCACATGCCAAATACTGATGTGTTATGTTATAATTCTTGTAAGAAACTGTGAAGGTAAAGTTTGGAGTCAAAAATGACAAAGCATGCTTTCTGTATTTTGGCCTGCAGCATTATTTGTCTTGAACAGTGTCTCTCATGTTTCTTTGTGGTAATGATGTCATTGCACGGTTAGGCATTGAAACCCACTGATTATGGGAAATAATGTGGAAAAACTCCTAGATATGTGCCAGTGTCCATTTCACTATAGATAATGAGCAGTCAGGAAATCGAAATATGTTTGTTTTGTTGTTTTTTTTCTGCTTCTTTTAGAGTCCATTTAATTGGTTTGTGATTAATGTTTTTAAGTTGGGAGCCATGAATAAATCAAGAAGAAAGATCATAACTGGAGGGATGCCAATCTGTCTGAAGGTAATTTGTCTAGTCTGAGAACAAAGGTGTTTATGGGTCATGACTAGTAATGGCATTCTTACTGATCTGTTCTGCTTGAACAGACAACTTAATGAATTCACATACAATATTCTGAATCCAAATAAGTGGTGGGCATCTGATCAGATAAACATGTTTTTAGTGTTTTCTGAGGCATTGTCTCATGTCAGAGCATGACATAGCCATGATTTGAGATAGTGTCCCAGTTAGAGAAGCATGAACCTGTTCATGGTTATTCTACTCTTTAGGGATCTCACCTAAACTTCAGGATGTACAGATCAATAGGGTTAAGAGTCGGTATCTGTTTTGATTCACGTGAGAAATTATTTTGCCTCCCTACAGACCTCCAAATGTCTCTGATCCTACTCCCACCCTTTAAAACCTTCACTGTTCCTCAAATTCTTTCTCTCCGAAATACATGGTCCTTCACATATAAACTCTGACTTCATTTACATACTCCACCCTAAGGACTTTGTGCTCTCCTTTCTAACCCATCACTCTTTAACCAGCTGTCATTAAGTTAAATTTACATACACTCCGTCATTCATAGCTCCTTAACTTGCAGCACGTGTATTCGGCAGCAGATGGAAGCAGGAAGAAAAATTGCCTGCAGTGCTAGGTTTCATTTCCCAAGGCAGACAGAGGCTATAGATCAGGAAGGAAGAAGAAGGAGACTCAATAGGAAGATGCACACAGACTTCGTTGTACTATAGAGGATGTTTGAACACTGTAAATAAGCAAAGAGCAGGGGGGTTATCCCATGATCAGAGAGGACAGAAGGCTTGCAGTGAGACTGGGAAAGAGCCCTCAGGTTATGGCAGAGGTGAAAAGGAATTTCTGAGGAAGGCGAGTTTTCAAAGACCACACAGGCTCAGGTTTATCTGCAAACACCTCAGCCGTAGTCTTTGGTATTCTTCATCAAACCGTTGCAGGTATTTTCCTTATGGGAAATTAAGCCAAGTGATTCTATTCCTTTTGTGTGAAGGACAGCTAAGTTTTTAAATATTATTTTCCCAAAATGTGCCGTACTTTTTGAGTACTTGTCTGTGATCAGTCCTAGGGACAGCTTCCTTTGCTGCTCAGTGTCAGCCAGTCTCAATGGGGAGTTTGTGCAGGACTAGGGATACCCATTAGCCAGAGCAGAGACAACACTGAAATGGACATGAGGACCACCTCTGCCTTTCTGCAGTGGACAGCCTTGCCCTCACCATGGTATTCACAATTTAAAATAAGCATTTCTTAAAAACTGAAACCAGAAATATTCTATAGACCACGAAATTCCTGGTTTCTGCTCTGATCCTGGATGCATCTTGCTCCACGATAACTGCCCTTTGTCATTCCTTCCTGCTTGAGTTCCAAGCAGGAACTCAAAGTTTCTCTTACCCAGTCCTCTGTGGATTCCCGTCGGTGAATAGGTGACATAGGTGCCTTGGGTGGAGAGGCCCTCCCTCACATAGCACAGATGTGATGACAACTTGACTGCCACGTAGGTATCTGGCAGCTGGGCTGCTTAGACTCCTGCTCCCTGATGTTCGCTTGCAATCCTGCACTGCTCCCGCTGTTGTGTCGGTGCAACTGATTGCACAGCTGGATGAAAAACAGCTTTACGCTGGATCCTTTCCCTATTCTAGTTCTCTGACAGGCCTTGCTAACAGTGGTGGCAGCAGCACAGGGATGCAACTGGACGGCCCCAGTGGAGAAGGGGTGTTTATCAACAGTGTTGCTGGAGATACAGATTGGCCTAGCTCTTAACAAATAATAATAGCAGAAAGAAGAGCACTGTCAGTACACAGAATACTGTGAGAGATGAAAGGCCTCTGGGCAGAAGGAAGGTGACACCGGCAGTTTGAGCTGGGCGTGCAGAGTATCCATACACATGGTAAGAAAATGAGAATTTGGAAGTGTGGAACATGGAAGACCTACACTGTCAATGGGTTTTATGGTTCCCTTCAAAGCCAGGTATGGGATTCCGTCAGCCCACATTTACTATTTTCCCAAAATAGTTGGCTGCTTCAGTACCTGGCCAGAGTAAGAGCTACATGCATGTGAATATTTATAGCAACTGTGTTTATTAATTTCTAAAATGTGACAGGGTTCAATGAATGAAGACATGTCACACTAAAATACATGCATAAAGTGACAAGAGATTGTGTGACAGAGAAGAGTGTTACCTCTCATTCAGTCAAGTAGTTGCTAAAGCCCAGTCAAGCAGAGCAAACAGTCACAGGTCCCTTAAACTAACATTTCCTTTCCCTTCCTTATTTTTAATCATCTTCTTGTTATCTCTTGAGTAAGACAGAAGTAAATAAATTTGATGGGCACCCAGAAGGAGGGTGGAATATCGATGTAGCTGGAGAACCTCAAAAGGGAGATTGGCTGAAAAAACTGTTAAGGCTAGCATGCTTCAGCAGGAGGATAATTTGAAATGAGTCAGGAATGCAAATAGTCAACATTTCAGATGTGACCTGAATAGTAGAGGCTTGGACAGGATTTTCTTTCATTTCTTTACTTTTATTGTTTATAAGTATTTGAAACTGGGTTGTTTATTTTGTAGATTGGAAATAAATACTTCTCCATGCATTTCACTTTAACCTGCTTTGACCTGAAGGTGATTTTAAGGTAACTGATTAATACAAGATATTTCTCACCCACAGATATGGTGAATCTTAAAGGCAAAGTTCTGAGATGCCTAAGAAACCCCCAGCTCCCTCACACATCACTCCAGGGTCAGATACCCACTAGGAACTAGGGTAGGTTGGCACAGAACCACGTCAGCCTGTCGAAGGGCTGTTCATTGGAAATGTCAGGGCTGGGAGAGGTGTCACCCAGGGAGAGCTTACAGCTAAGAAGGCTCCCCAGCATTCAGCAAGTCAGCAGAGAGCGCATCCAAGTCCCTTCTCTGAGAAATGTGAAACTGTGTTGTATCACCACATCACAGACACCCATCCCACTGCTCTTGCAGTGGTGTGCCAGAGCAGAGCAATGCCAGGAGACTTCTTCTAGTCAATGTGGGTGAAGGTGGAGGTAAAGCTGTACAACAGAGCAGAGCTAGCAGCCAAGATGAGTCAGAGCAGTCAGTTTTAGCCTCCTAGGACAGGCAAGAGTGCTTAGTTCTGCCTTCCCTAATGCCTTCCCTTGCTGACTTAATGTCTTCAGCATGTGATAAAGTATGGAGAGAATTAGGTTATTTCTCACTCTTGTGCACTGGGCTATTTCAAGAGGCGGCCATTATTGCTGGCACACATTTGCGGTTTGCAGTTTTGCTGTGCCCAGTGTCTTGAAGGTGGGGGCAGATGCGTTCATCATCTACCCATAACATCCCCACCGAGCAAGCAAGAAGACCGAGGATTTGCTAAGAGGACATTGAGAAGAAATCCAGAGTATTTCCAAGTGCCAGAAGAGAACTTTACAAAGTGTTAAACACAGCGGCCCAGGAAGTGGGTTTTGGAGGAGTTGTCAGTGTTTGCCACTGGAATGGCCGAGAGTACTTCTATAGCTGAAGTACTCCAGAAAGTTGCCTCAGGATTAGATCTAATAACAGAAAATACTCCCAGATGATAGTCATGGCAGAAATCTGATTTCCAGCTGCCCTGCAATAACTATAAATTAAGCCATTAGCCTGCTACTCACAATTTCCTCCTGCCATTTGTAAGTAGCACAAAACGACGGGGTCTAATGTAATTTGATATGGAAAGTTTTGAAGTAAATTTAAATTTAAAATGGAAAATGAAATGATGGTCCTGTGTGTAAGGTCTGATGTAATAGAAAAAATGTATTCCTCTTGCCTAATGAATTTACTGGGAAATATATTGCCAATTATGCTCAGCTCTCTCTGTTAAAAGTCACTAAATAACATCCGTGGTTATTTAAAGAGCTGCCAGTGCAGGGCAGATGGGAAGAAAGGAGTGGAAATGCAAAGGCACCTGTGAGGCTGGCAGATGCATTGAAAAGTGGAAATAAAGAGAACTGGCTGTGTTACTGACAAAGATGATAGGCTGACTGCTAGAGAAACCATGTTTCAAATATCATCTTTACATAGGTAACTCTCCCGAGGTTTCTGTCAGGTGCTTCATGCCTGAAGTTAGCATTTCACTGACACAGAAAAGGCAGAAAGGTATTTGAAACACTAGTATTCTGTTGTCAGGATCCTCCACATCAAAACCTTGGAAAAATATTTCTTTTTAGTGTTTCTGAATCACATGCCTGTCTGTTGATACAGTCTCTGCAAGACGTGATGAACCAGACTTTTTTTCCAGAAATATTTTCTGCAGTCCCTCAACAGCACTGAATGAGGTTTTCCTGGAAAGTAATCTGCATATTATCTCGGAGAAGAGAATTATCTCCAGTAACAGGCAATCTGCAACAAAACAAACTCCGCTTTTATGAACAATATAAACAAGGGAAAAAAAGGAGTACACATTCTGCTCTGCATTGTCCCTCCGTTGCACTAGCTCTCCGTTAGAACTGCGTTGTTAATCTCACAAGGGTTCTGCTGATAAAGGACGGATTTTTGAACCAAGCCAATTCATAGTTGGTCCTGAACCCATAGCCCATTCATTCTCTGTATGTTACATTACAGGGCTTTTTGGTGTCAGCACTAAGTTTGATGGGTTAGGCAGGTTTGATTATTCTTGGCCAAGGCATTAAGCGCAACACGAAAGCCCAGCCATGAAAGCCTATCACAAGGACAGAAGCGGATATGGTTGATCGAGTTTTAGTTGCTGAGTGGCATTTCCAAGAAAAAAATAATCACATTATGGTTAAAAGGTACGATTATGAAGTTGCTGTAGCTTGAAAATGGAGCAGCCTTTGACTAATAAGTAGACACCGTGGCAGTCAGTAAAATAAATTCTTTTGCCTTTAACCTTACAGCTAAAATCGGCACCCTTGGATTACTGTATGGATGCAGCTTTTGTATACAAACAGCAAAGGGCTTTGACTCAATTTTCTGAACGTTTCAAGGTCCTTATTTCTACAGAGAAAGCTGTGATCCTTTAATGACTGTGTTACTTCTCTAGAAATGGTCTGAGCTTTTTCTAAAATTCTTCTCCTGCACAATTTTTTAAAAAAGCTTATTCACCTCAATCCATTTCAGTCCTTGGGACTTAAAAGTGTTTGACAACTGTCTGCCATTGTAGGAGGCAGGCCTTTACTTCAATGAGTTTGGAATTCTTTTGTGTAATACTTGGGAAATAAGAAGTTCATTCTATTACAGTGTGCTGACATGCAGAAAAAATTGTTCGCCTGCTTTGGTTTTGTAGCAGGTCTCAGGTTGAATAGCTCACCTCAAAACCAGCACTCAGATTGTTTTTTCAAAGAGTCAATTTTCAAACATTTCGTGACTGTGTGAGACATTTATTTATTTCTGCTTTATTCATTCCAGCTCTGAGCGGCAACCTTGTCTGGATGAAAAACACCAGCATTTGACCATGGCTGGGAGTCTGGTTTCTAACTCATGAATAACTTGCACGACCAATTTAGCTATTATCTCCTGCTTCTACATCTGTCTGTGAAGAACTGCTTTCCAGTGGAAGCGTCTGACAAAGCGAACACACACAAACATATGTGTAAGTGCATGCAAGACTCTGGAAATACCATTCACAGGGAAGAGCGCTGTGCAGAAAATCCAGGTCAGGTGTTGGAAGCTTAATATAGTCATGTTAGTACACCACAGAACTTGGGCTAATAAAACCCACATCTCTGAGCAGGTCTCTGTAGTGTAGGAGCAGCACAGCTTTGATCTTCTGCTTCCTTTTCTAATCCTGGAGGTGGATCTGTCTGGAGGACCTCCCGGCAGCATTTTGTTTGGACAGGTGGAACTGCCCCATGTGTCACAACACTGGAGGGAGGTAGGGCTGCTTCTCTGGAGGTGTGGGCTAAGTGGGAATCTACGTGCAGATGCGTATATTGTGGTGTTCACTGGAGTCGTATCTCCTAGCTGCTTCTGCTTCTAAAGCTTCATGTTAAGAAGGAAGGATATGAGCAGATTGACTTTCAGAAGTGCTGAGAACAAATTGTTTCCATTAACTTCAATGGGAATAGTCCTGAAAAGAAGCTGGTGTTGACCAATGCCTTCTAGATGCTAGCAGTCCCTATATGTTCCTTGCTGGAGAGACATGCTAAGTTTGATTAATTATGCTAGGATAGTACAGACCAGGATGCAGTAGAAGTAGCATGTGTATATATGTCAAATTGCTAATGACAACCCTGCCTACACTTCATATTGAAACAGTTCCAAGATGTGTCAGAAAGAGGAGGTATATCATAACTGGCAGGGAAGAAAGCAGTGTGAAATTTAAGCAGTCGTCATTAGAGCTTGCATCTAAAAAGTAAAATGAGATTACTGTGAGACTAGCTAATGAGTTGAGACTCATGAGTTTCAACTAATACCTGGCTTGATTGGATCCTCACAGTGCCCTCTCAATCTGCAGATGAAAGAAGGGAAATAGTTTACATTTCAGTACGGCAGTGCAAACAGATGCGGCATTGATTAGAGACCCCTCAGTTTAAAAAAAAGAAGGAAAAAAGATGGATCCAAGCGCACACAACATCTCCTCAGCATTACCCCAATAAGGTAGAGTTATTGCAAGATTTCCAGATGATTCATAGTGCCTGAAGTACAATGTTTCGTGTTCTAGTTCTCTGGATCGTGGAGATTTGAGTTTTCTTAACTGATTTTAACTCATAAATTATTTTTGGTTATTAATTGGTCAATTGTTCCAGCTAAGGAGGTAGTAATCCAGAAGTTTCTGAATAGTCTGTTTCTATGAACTAATCTTTCTCTAGAGCTTTACAACAGCAATAAAAAATATTTTCCAGCATTCCACGGTAACTGACCATTTCAGCATGGGGAATATACCACCTCCATCAAGACAGTGATTCAATGTCCCTGCTCTGTCTTGAAGGATTGAAAAATCCCCAAGTCATAGGAAACAGAACCTAAGGAGAAATGCCAGGCGATAGAAGATGATAAGTGATTGAAGTGTCTTATATATGCATATTACAGTCTCTGCGGGGAAGCATTTGCTGTCCTTTGGAGGCAGTTTGATCACCTCCATATGGACTGTTGAAAATGTCACAGCCTGCAATTTAGCTCACTAAGAAATACAAGATGTTTTCTCCCTTCTCTCCTGTAGATCTTTCTATCACCTGCCATCTTCCTCAGCCACTTCTAGAAACTGCAAAATTAGGAATGACAAAACACGCAAAAATGAATCATAGGTAGAAGTGACAGCTCAGAAATATCAAAATGTGCTGTAGGTGGGACTTGTTTTAAAATGGAACATGAAAAAGAGCAGGAATTCTTTGAAAAAAAATAAGTAATATGCAGAAAGTGCAAATCTGAAGACTCTGAAAATGCTAGTGAGAAAAGAAATGGCAAAAAATCAACACAGTCAAGTGAACACAGCAGAGACCTGTGTAATTAAGCTGCCACGTGTGTTAGAATTTGCTGATCCAATTTGCTCCTGAGCATTAGCTTCTGTTTAAGTCGGACCTGTCCAGCTCTTTGGTTATTTCTGCCTTAAATCTAGGATCAATTACTTTAGTTCTACTTTTCAGGTTTATGTGCCTTTGATGACTTAGCATTCAAATAAAAGACAGAATGATGTTTTGTTTGTAGTATTGCAATAGCTACAGCTGAGTCAGCTGCTTTAAATATAATTTTACAGTGTTAACTTCTCATTCTTTATGACTAAAATGTTTTCTTTTCTTTCTTAACCATGCCTGCAATCACTTACAGTGAAGTCTGTAAGCCAAAGTGACCTGATAAAGTATGAAAATTGAATCTACTATGAGTATTGAATCTGCTATAGTACTAAGGCCCTACTGCATGTCTAACTGCCTCTTTAAATGTAAGCATGAAATTACAGGAACTACCTATGTATGTCCACAGTGCAGCTGGTATTCAAAGTATCCTTCTGGGGCATGCATTGCAGCAATTGTATTTATTTCTCCGTTTTTAGGACATGCTCTCAGACTTCATTTTGCTGAAACTTTGAATTCTTTCCTACAATAAAGCAAGGCTTCATTTGTATCTTACAGGTGTTCAGCCTTTAGCCTTTTGCATAGATGTGACCTGGATCTAGGCCAAACCCAATCTTTTTCTTGTTTGCTTCATAAAAGAGGTGCTTCCTAAGAGACACAGCTCCCACCCCAAAGAGCTTGTGGTTTGCACGTAGAGATTGCTGAAGGATGCTGCTAATGCATAAGGAGGACACTCAAAGTAATAGTGAGATGGCTGTGGGTTCTGGAGTACATAGCAACCTTGAACATCTGCATCTCTGGGAGAAACTACATTGGAAAACACAAAATCACCTGGGGACAAAGATGCTTCTACACACACCAGTTCGTGATCCCAGGACAATGGTAAGCTGTGGTACGCTATGCCTTTCACCTTTAATTCTGTTATGCCAGACAATGCATCCAAAATATCTGGGACGTTTAAGATCTCTGGGGCCTGTGGGACTTAAACGAAAGTTCTGCTTGTCACGCTGGTGCCACGCAGCCGAAGTATTGCGGAAAAGTGGGGAAGGAGGTTTTTAAGTCTGGAGAAATTGGTAGAAATCTTTGTCTTGATTTCAAAGAGCTTCATCTTATGGCAACAGAGCTGAAGTCAGTTCTTCAATTCTGGAGACGCCAGAGCCAGGGAAGAAAAATCAGGTGAATATTCCGAAGGATTATCCCATCTGTATGACTTCATAAGTCAATTTTCTCCTCTTTTTTGATCTTAGAGAGCGATCACTTACCTAGAGAAGAGGAAACCTTGGGCTGGTCTGAGGCGAGAGTTCGCTGAATGCATCTGTGGTCTCATACATGCTCCTGGTTCTGAGAAACATCAGGGCAGGCTTCAAGAAACACTGTAAGGGTGTGCCAAAGTGTCCAGGGAAAATGTAGATCTTTTCCAGCTCTGTTGGATATACTTTGTGGATCCTGAGCCAAAACCCAATGTAATTTCATGCTCCTGGACTGGTCTGAACGTGCATTCCCTTTGACTGCAGACCAGCACATTAGTCCTGGCACCAGCATTCTCTTTCTACAAAGAAGAGGAGGAGAGTTGTTTGCAGAGGGGTTTTAAAGCATGATGGGTTTCGTGCAAGCATGCAACAAGATGTAAGTACTACAAAAATGGTCATATTTTTATAGTACTATTTTGTTTTAAAATGTGTTTTTCCTCTTGCAAGGGAGAAGGAATAGACTCAGACAAAAAGCAAAAACACTATATGCTTTTTTATTGTATTTCTTCTTCATATGCATTGTATTGGCTTTTATCCCCTGCGGTATTAAAAAGGAAGGCTGTGAAAACTGTTTCAAAGAAATCAAAGAGCACCCAAAATACTCATAAACACAAAGAGCTATGCTGCATATATACAACTTTACACATGGCCTAACTCCTGACCTTGTTCTCCTGTGCTAGGCACGCAGAATCTCTAAAAGCAAATTACTCAGCACCAGCACAAAAAATGGACACTTTGCCCATGCTTTCTACTGAAAGCCCGCACCTCACACAGTAGCACCCGTATGGCTCAGGTAGGATGAGATCCCTTCAGGGGATTAAACACTGTCCCAATAATGCTTCCTCTCCACTTTACCCAAAAACAGACAATGGGGTGGCAGGCTGCCAGACTTCTATTAAATTTCAGCCATTCATTTATAAGTGGCAAACGGAGATGGGACTAGACTGAAACTCTGTCCCAGTTCATTCAGTTGTAGAGACGAGGATCAGTATCTCTAGCAAAAAAAAAAAAAAAAAAAAAGCTACACTGACATAACGGCCCCTTTGGCAGCGTCAGAGGTGATAACAGGGAAGAAGGGGGAGGAAAGGCTCTCACAGGAGGTGACAGATCTCAAATGAAGCGATTGAGATAAGCTAGGGAATGGCCAGAGACACAGATATTTGGACAGGATGTTAGAATATCTACGCGAGTCATTAAGAAATGCACATGTGGGGAAACGTTTTGTGAACCGTTTACTCAATGTGAACTGCTCCTGTTGTACAGGCAGAAGCATTCCCCTCGCATGTGCCACCACAGGCAACTGCCTAGAAACCTTGGAACCAGTAAATCTGCATGTGCAATAAGACCATATGAAAGAAAGAAAAAGAGAACTGAAGATAGACCATGAAAAATACAGGGACTATCAATAATATATGATGAAGATGCTAAATATCCACCCTGGAGCTATTCTTGGCCATAGTCTTCAGCTCAGTTTATTCAGGTTTATGAAGTCTGTAGTGCTCTTACTTCTCTTTGTCACAGTCCTCGCAGAAAGAGGTGAGAGGGTCACCTGGGTGGATTTCCCTGTAGCTTCTGTGAGGCTGATAACCTGCTGATGTTCTTGCGCTGCCAGTGCGTAGCTCTTGGCCTGCCCTTGCCTCTGTGGTGTTTCTCATTCTGTCATTTGGCTTGGCCTGGTGACCCAGCTCCTCATCCTAGCCCAGTCTTAGTGGCTTAGCTCTAGGTATGTGAATGGGGTGCAGCGCTGCCTGCCTTACACCGCAAGGGCTGTGCCGACCAGGCTTCACCACCTCCTTCCTGTTGGCAATGTCAGCTTTTGCAGGTCATGGGGAAAGAAACTCTGTGTAGGGTCTACATACTGTCGATATAGTATTCTCTTTAAACCCTGCACAGGCCCCAGTAACAGTCCGTCTTGGAGAAATTTCAAATTTAAGTACAACTATAAACAAAACTCAGCAGGTAGATAGGAGCTACCCTGCTATCTTTCTTCTTGCCTTTGTTCTTCTTTCCTTCCATTATTATTCACAAGACTATCCAACCCAAAAGTTGACAGAAAAGACCTCTTGTGTGTGTGTTTGGCCTGAGATAGGCTTTGTTATGTTTGGCTGTGTAATTACCCTTTGGTCACCTCACTTTCGTTTGTGACAACATGAGTGAAACGGTGAGGTCAAGCAATGATATGGTGATAGGGATGCCACAGGCTTTGTGTGTGGTTAGCATTAGTGACTGGCTGTATAATGCCCACACAGGTGTATACAGGTAAGTGTGGGTATTCCTCTAAAACAAATCCTTGAGATCCTTCTTCCGTCTCTCTAAAGTATCAGAACTCCCATTTTCTGCAAGCTGTCTGTGAAGAGAGAGGTGTTAGCATTAATTCTGTTTGAACATCAAGGCTTTTTCTCACGGTAAACTCCTCCCTCCTTCCAGATTTCCTGCAGTACTTCACTGTCTGAAGCTAGGGAGGGGCTTTCATGTTGAGATGTGACAGGATCAAGCCCTCTGTTGTAGTTCCATGCTGGTGATTGGCATCTCCCCCCTCAACTAGGAGGGCTTGTGCATGTCTTCTTCAGAAGCTCTTACTGAGTGTGTGAAGGGAGGGCAGAGCCCGTGCTCTCTCATCCTATCACAACTTGAGCACAAAGCACCCGGTTAAAAAATGGTATTGTAACGGAAGGAACCAATGATCTTTGGCAGGTTTTAAGACTATCTATCTGATGGATTACCTGATAGAGTTTCTGGTTGTCCTTCCATCCTTGCTGGATGCATTTTTTGTCTGTATGTTGCTAAGAAGAGAATTCTGGTAGATTATCGAAGAGGCTCAGCCCTTCTTCCTTGTCAGAAGCTGGTGCAGCCTTCTGCAGGTAGCACAAGTGTACGTGCTTTCAGAGCTTTATCCCATCAGGTCAGCTATGTTGCTGTAGCATTATTTTTTAAAGCAATGCCTCAGATATCCACATCTCCGAAAACAGGGACATAGAAGAAATACTATGTGGATGAGTAACCTATGTTGACTTTCTCAGTCTTGCCTGTCTTACCTAAAATGGTCCCTGAAGTGATTTTTTCCAAAAAGTACATAGTTGTAATTAAGAGAGAAAAATGAGCTGTTAATCAGAAACACACTATTTGCTCTAACAGCTCAGATACACCTGGGGCAGAGATTGCCATGTGTGATACATCCATATTAAACAGCATATGGGCAGGCTTTTCTTTTCATGGTTGCCTTTATCATTAAAAATGAGTATTGTTCTTTCACAGATGGCTTAAGCCCAAGCAGATTCTGGATGCATCAGTTGTCCACTGCATCCTCCGTTATATTCAGAGCTAAAAAGGAAAGGTACTTAGGTTGACTCTGCAAACAGGATATGCTGAGCACTGTTTCTGTCCTTTCACTGGACCTGCTAATATAAAATAGAAATGCTAGTGATTAATATAATGAAGTGACTGTTGTGTAAAAGATAATAGGCACAGAATTTGAGAGGTTAATAAGAAGAACTGCATCAAGTTCATTTGGGATTCATAGAGGTAATGGAGTGGTAATGGAGTTTATGAAGTCGCTATTAAGCTCCTTTCTTCCTTTCCTGGATACTTGAGTGTCTCAGATTCACAGAGTAAATCCAAGAACGTGTGTCTACATAAAGTTACTTCAAGGCATGGTTATGGTATGCTGTTACAGCTGTAACCGTAGACAGTTTTATGTCCTGATATAGGTTTGGTGTGGTAGACCAGGCCTTTCGGGCACATAAGTCATTGCAACTCTGACTATAGGGCCTTATCAGATCACACGATAACCTATTTCAGCAGCAACCTGTGCTTTGTCTCACATTCCGTTTCAGTCTCATCATGGATTAACACCATCTGAGGACTTAGAAAAGCGAACATTGAAGGCAAACAGCAGTAGCGTTACAGAAGCCTCTCATAATGAGGCAAGGATAAACTCAGGCATCAGTGAGAAGTATTGTTTCCTTGGGCATTTTATGCACTCATACCCCTAATATCACCTTCAGAAGCTTCGGCCAACTCTCAGTCATAATGCAACGTTTCTATGTATAAAGATTCCTTTGGCAGACTTCAAGATAGTGTAATCTTGCAGATGATAGAAAGTATTGTATTTAGAAGTCAGATTTCTTGCAGCACATAACAGCTGTAAACTCACCAGAAGTGCTTAACAGAATTCTTTCACTGCAAAGCAAGCTAATGGTTGAAGAAAATATGAACGACTGCAAAAAGGAAGGGAGATGGTAGGTAAAATTCCTCCAGTTTTATGTTAGCTGGGCTGAAAACTGTAGTGGTTCAGGAGTTGTTTCATGGGCAAGGCTGCTACTGTAAAGTTGGCAACTTCCATGAGAGGGGCAGTGCAGAAAACTGAAAATAGGAACAGTTTTAGATACTGAATTTTAATGTACTGCTGCACATCTATCAGAGATCTTGGAAATGCATTGCATTTTCCAGGAATCCCAGTCCCATCACCACTGAATTTGCCATAATGTTATTAGAACATTTTCCTAAGAAAAACATTCCATGTGTCCATAGGAGAAAAAGACCAAAGTTCAGTAGCTGAGAGGTCTGTGCTCAGAAGCCTCAGCACACCACTGCTGGTATGGTAGAGATTCTAACATACAAAGTCGAGCTGAGTGGGCAGGATACCATAGCAAAATTTGACTTTTCATTCAAGTCATGTAAGTCCCGTAGGTTTCATCAGATTCATTTTCTCTGGGTTATCATCCTAATGCACACACACATGCGCACACACCCCTCATTGCCCTTAAAAAAATAAAAAGCCTTCTTATTCTGAAAGTGGAAGACTGTAAGCTCTTTGAAGACATGAGACATGATATTTAAACAAGGATTTTACCTGAAAACCCCATTCAGAAGAATGAGTGCGTATAAAGAGTTTTCAGTTCTCTTCGAGACTGGCTTCAACACAGAGATTGTTTCTGGCCTGTGTTAATTTGGTGAGAGCCATATCTCCAACTCATGCTAATGGCATCTCAGCTCAGGTGGTTTCAGTGATTTCTGGGACGTATCTTCCAAATAGCATCTGACAGAACAGATGCTATTAAACATGTGTAAGCGTATTGGAATCTGTCTGTATCAAGGTGAGAATCTTGATGGAAAGCCCTTGAAAATGGATTAGGCTTTCACAGTCCTCTTCAGTGTTATCACTGATTGTTTTCTGCTAGCTACTGTGCTGCATATCTCTGTTGTTCTCCATGTTTCTCCTGATGCCCCACCCTGCAGATTTAGCATTCCCTGACTTTGCCTCCTTGCTCCCAATCCTTTTCCTTTCCAAGGTAGTGATGAGATGTTGAAGAAACTCTTTGTCTAGCCTCAAGACATTTAGGGACAGCTGAATCACTCTGGAATATCTAAAAAAAATCCTGAGCCATTTGCTATAATGCTGTATTTGAGGTGCCCATATCTCTACTGTGGCTACCAGAAATGAACTTTATTGAGGCAGAAGCAAATAAGACACCCATAGCCTGACACATTCAGAGAAATACTATTATTTCCACAAGGAAGCCCCTGATCCTCCAGAACGGAAGGCTCATGTTCAAAGAACTTTAAAATCTTTCTCGTACTTGTATTTAGACTTAGACTAATCTTGTACTTAGCCTAAAGGATAATAATAGGTGGCTTATTCCCTGGAGGACCAAAATGAACAGCAAGTGCCCATTTGGGACAGTGCATTTCAAAGGAGCTTCATTCTCTGAAAGCTTAGAATCCACCTGCTTATTCCATGGATCCGAAGGGGATATAAATATATTAAGACCAGTTGAATGACTCTGCTGGGTCAGAACAACTATCCGTCTAAACCAAGTACCCTGCTACCAAAAGTATCTATGAACAAACATCTAAGAAATGTCAAACACATGTGACACTTCCTCCGAAATCTCTCTCAGGCCTCAACTTTTTCCAGTTCAGGGATTTCCTGGCTTGGATGTGGTTTTTCAGTGTATGTAGCAATTCTTACTGTATTTCTCTTCTATGCACTTGTGTAGTATCACTTTGAACCCATGTAGATTTTTAGCACCCTGAAGTAATTTAACAATAATAGTCTACTGTCTACTGTGTGAATAATCAAAATGTTTTGTTTGAATTGGGCTTGGCTCATGTTACCTTTATTTGATGCTCTCCAGTACTAAAAGACACTGAACAATCAATGCCTATCCATCCATGGCACACTTATTTTTTAAAAATATGCCACTTCACCCCCAGTTATCCTTTTTCCTGACTGCAGTGCTTAGCCTGTTCATTTATCCTTAATATGACAAGCCATTCATGCCCTTGATGATCCTTATTGGCTTTTGCTCAACCTTCTCAAAATCTAAAGTATTTTTCTGAGATGAGGGGACCAGAAACGCGCGTTGAATTCAAATGGTGGACAAACCATGGATTTATACAGTCACAGAATAATGTTCCATTTTCTTCCGTATTCATTTTCTAATAACATCAAACATTTGAGTTGCTCTGTTGACTGCTACTGAGTATTGAAGTGTTGTTTAAATGGAGCCACCTACAAGAGACCCAGGACCTCCTGAGTGGTGAAAACCAGTTTAAAGCCCATTATTTTCTGTGTGAAGTTAGGAATATTTTTGTCCCATGCCTATCACTTTGCATTTAGCTGTACCAAACATCATCTGTCATTTTATTACACATTTTATTCTCTTTCTCAGTTTGGTTCTAAGACTTCATATAGTCAGCCTGCACTCTTGCTAGACTGATAAATGGGGTGTCACCAACAAGCTTTCCTATTCCACTATTGTACTATTTCTAGGTTTTCTTATAAATACGTTGACGAGTAGAGATCCTGGCACAGACCCCTGAAAAGTTCCCCTTGATTCCTCCCTCCATTGAAAGAACTGGTTTTTTGTTCTATTCCTATCTTACAATCATGTAAGACCTTCCTTCTGAGAGTTACTTTTGGTGAGGGCCTTTGTCAAAGCCTTCTGGAATTACAAATAGACTGTATCGGCCAAATAACCCTGCCCCACAAGCTTGCTGACACCTTCACAAAAAAGGCAGTATTATGGCCTTTTATATAAAGCTTCACTGACTCTATCTGGATGGGTTATTTATGGTACAGTGTTTATGCAGTTGCCTGTTAACTCTTTATAGTTTCTATTAATTTATCCAGTATGGACATCAGTCTGATGTTCCTGTAATTCTCCACTGGGACCTCGGTATCACATATGTTATCCTCCAGTCCTAAGTACCCAGACTGCTTTAAATGAAAGGTTACACAAGTGTCTCAGCAATTCAGCTATTTCATCCTTGAATTGCTTCAGAACTCTTGAGTGATTACCATCTGGTCTTGGCAATGCGTTACTGTTCTTTATATCATTCGTTCCCAAACTCCTTCTGTAGTCACTACAGTATTTTTTATGACCTGAACTAACCCAGGAGTCTTTCCTTACTCCTGAATAGGCCAGGGCGTAAAGCAGTTGAATAACTAATGCTTTTCTGAAAGCACAGATCTTGCAGATGACATTTGGTTTGGGCTGGGCTACAGTTTGGTGATATTGCCTCTGCTAGCCAGTGATTGAATGTATAAAAGTACTGTATAAAGGGAAGTAATGACGTAATACAGAGATGGCCATTTGTCGTCATTAGTTGTCAGAAGTGGCTGTGCTCTGAACATGCCATGAAGCCAGGAGTACCAGCACCGAGTAGCCCACCCACTGACCCCAACCAGCATCTGGTGTCTTGACACAAAACCACAATTATTCTCTTGAAGTAGAGACATTAGTGAGCATTGCAGGAGCGGGATTATGAAGCAGAACCCTACATGCTATGTGATGGTGGGTCCCAAGGACCACAGCTCGGGCAAAATCTTTCCTTGTCACAGCTCAACCACAGCCTCCAGAGAGCTCACAGCTAAAAACAGAGTGCACAGGAACAGGGCTGCCCAGAACAGCAGGGTGTTATATATGTCTTTTCATAAAAGCAGTTATAAATGGCTCTTCTTACACTTAGAAGAACTTGGAAACTAACAATTTTTTAAGGCAGGGATGACATTATCTTGCCTTATGCTGGTCCCAGTTTAGGCTGAGTCCCTGTCTTGAAGCAAAGGGCATTGCGTTTGGCCTGAACAGGGGCTTGAATTCGTGTGCTGGCATTGGTTTGGCTCCAGATCTGTGGATGCCATAGCTCATTTTGCCTCAGACCAGGGGGGTCGGGGAGAGGCTGCAGAGCCGGGGGTGTCAGGGTGCAGTGAGGGCTGGCTGCCCTTCCCTGGAGGTTGGCACAGTCCGAGGGAAAGTCTGCAAAGCATCTCCACTTGCCAGCAGATTTCTCCCTGGCCCTGACTTACAGGCCTTACAAAGAATTTTCGTCCTCTTTGCTTTCTAATAAAAGAGACCGCTTGGATCAGTTCATACTGTTCCTTCAAGCTTCTTTATTTCACTGTCTCTACAGTGAAAAGATTATAGATCATTTCCTGTCATCTTTCAGCTCCATGCTGCTTCTGGCTCTGTAAGTTGCATAGGCAGAAGGCACTAAAAGCATCAAAACAAATCTCTGGAATATACCTACAGACATTTCTTAGTCATTTTCATGAGATTGATTCTATAATTTATCAAGTTGAGCCTTGAGAGAGCATCTTCTCTCTCTGACCAAGAACAGAGTGCTGTGAGCTAAGACTTTTTTGGTCAAATCATAACAGTGGCTACTGGTAGATGACATTCAGTCATTTTCTATATTGCTTTAGTTTTTAAAGATGTGATTACCACATTAATCAAACCAACTTATTAAAGTAATATTGTGGCGTAATTTGCAATCCCCTAATAGATCTTTGATTTGGATCTCAGATTTCTTTATTTTGCTCTTTTCTTTGTCTTGATCTTTTTCCAGTCTCTAAACCAGCACCAGTTTAGCATACACTCTGGATGTTCTTAGGAGTCGCTGTGCTGGGAGTGGACATAATGATCTATAGTAAGTACTTCCAAGCTCTTCCTATTCCCAACTGCTGCTCTCAGATGAACCAGCAGTTTTGAAGTCCTTCCTTGCTCCTGCACTAGACTAAACTTGGTACTCAGCATGCTCCAAGTTCAGCCCTCTTTTTTTAAACAGCAGAACCTCCCTGACGCCTAAGGGCCAGGTGAGGATCCTGTAGTGGGCCTGCAGTGAAAAGAGGTGTAAATACAGATCTCTTGACCTCTCCCTTTCTTATCCTTTCCCCACCTCCTGCACCTAAAAGTTCTGAGGTCCCTTCCCATTGCCTCACAGCTAAAATATCTCCTAAGGTTGTACAGAAGAAAATGGCTGGATGGGGTGAAAGGAAGAGCTGCTTGAAGAAAATAGTGCAAGAAAACTACAGATAGAAAAAAAATAATTGCAGATGCAATAAAAAGGATAAGGGAAGAGGTTTTTTGCTTACAGCCGTATTTTTCCCCCATTTACTCAAATTTCCTTTTACTCCTCAAAAACAGTTTTCATAGAATCATAGAATCAGGTTGCAAGTGACCTTAAAGATCATCTAGTTCCAATGCCTGCTGCCCTGGGCAGGGACACCTCCCACTAGACCAGGCTGCTCAAAGCCCCATCCAGCCTGGCCTTGAACACCTCCAGGGATGGGGCATCCACAACCTCCCTGGGCAACTGGTTCCAGTGCCTCACCACCCTCACAGTAAAGAATTTCTTCCTAATATCTAGTCTAAATCTACCCTCTTTCAGTTTGAAACTGACAATGTTTTGGACAACGTTTCATTAACATAGTGATCTCCCAGCAGTTATTTTGATACAGAAGACTGAGACAGTTACATTTGTGGTTGAATTAATGCACAAATATTCTTTTTTTGGGGCTCAAAATTCAATGGTTTTCAGACTTATTAATTCCTGAACCATCTTTCTAAATAGCTAATTTCAAGGTGACTTGATGAATGCTCAGATCACATACAGAGACTGTTTAGGTCCCACTATAGGTTGGCACCGCTTCTCTTCAAGGTTTACTCAGAATGCTGCATTGTAAATCCCAGGTGCTGCGTTGTAAACCCATTGAAAACATATGAGGTCATAAACAGAAGAACAGGTTTTGCTATAATATGTATCTTGGCTAGTCCCTGTTGAAAGGTATCTCACTTGTAAATGATACATAAAAGTTGCTAAAATCTGTGTTTCAGGCTACAGTTTGGCTAAGTAAAAGTCAGTTTAGAAATTGATCTGTAAACATTTAATTGGAATCTGGTTTTACTTTAAGTGTCTTTGTTATATTTCAACACTGTCCATTAAATGCAGTTTTAGTATTGGATCATGCTTTGGATTACTATCAAGTGCACTTCAAACTGTTAAGAAATGCCACTCTTTAGAAATTCAGATCAATGTTCAGTAGTAAAGTGACTCAGATGGAAAATGGTTTTGAAAAGAAGGGCTATTTAGTAACTGAAAAGGCTCACTCAGCAGATCACGGAATAGTTTTAACTGTTCAGGCTGCAGAGATATACGCCTATAGTCACATACAATTGCATAGCTAATATCATGCATACTATTGTGCAAAAATTCCTGTTTGTCTTCCATATTTGCTCATGTCTTTAATTAAGTCAGTCCATAAAGATATAGAGTTGTTTGTATATTTTAGCAAAAGAAGCCTGTAATTCTGCTTAAAAAACAGAAAGGTAATTTAGACTTTTCAATATTGTAATCTATTAGATCTCCTGACATTTGTCCTGATCGTCTTTGTCATGAAAAGCAGTATTTTACAGTTTAATCTCTACTTTCGACTTCTATTTCTCTAAACACAACACAAGTAGTTCTCAAGGGTGTTAAAATTCGGTGATTTCTTCCAGGCTTAGGCCTTCTTGTGGTATATAAGGGAGTAGCAATTAGCAAGCATACAGTCAGTCTTTTGTAAGGGTGGTCTTCTGCTGTGAGACCTGCCAGGGCAGTCCTCTCGTGATTTATGGACACTTTCCATTCCCAGAAGGCCAGCGGGAACCCAGAGCTCAATGTTACTGTGATGGCAATGGGGGGCTTCTCATTGCCTGGACCATTGCCCTGGCAATATGTGCGACATGGGACAATGTTAATCGAGGAGGTAATGACCACCTTATTCCTGCTCCCACATCACTTCTAAAGGAGAGTGTTTCTCCTCATGGGATCAAATCTAAAAAGCAGTATTTGATTAAAGTGGTCCACAAAAATGGACTAAACAGCACAGACAAGCCTGTAGGAAATAAAAAGCAGAGGAACATAAGCTTCTCTGCGGTAATGAAGAAAATTAAAATGGTCTTCTGGAAAGTAATGCTCTTTCTACATGATAAATAAAACACTTTGGTTTTCTTCACTTGCTGCCTTCTTATGAATTATAAAAAGACCTTTGTGGCTCTCTGCACATTCCTAAGAACACAACAGTCATTTTCCTCTTTTTGTCTCTTAGGAAGAAGACTCTGAGTACGCCATCATCAGATACTTTCATATAAGGATTAGCGATTAATGCTCTGTACTGTAACAGATAGAAAGAGCTAGATGTCTCCTAATGCACTTCCAAATATTCCCAAAGAGTGGCATGGAGACACTCTCCACATTTGCATTCAGAAGGTAATGACCTGATAGTAAAAGAAAACTAAATTGGACTGATGGAAACATATTGTCATTGTATCTTAAATCCAAATCACCTACTGGGTTTCTATTTTGCTTCTGCAGTTTGCTAGGTAATGAAGGATTGACTTCTAACATTCATTATAATATGGCATTATAGTTACGACTGAGAAAACATTCTCATACTTCTATTCAGCTACATAAAACTTTCCGGCAAAATTACCCTTCGGGCTGAAATTACTTACGCTTGTTCTCCTCCCTGAAGTAATTTGTTTTTTAAAAGTATTACAATGCTCTTTGGTGGTGGTGAGAGAAATACATTTTAAAAAAGGATAAGAAAAGAAATTACTTTGTTACAAAATGTGATTCTTTGATCATTAAGAAATGACTAACAATTACAACCTCAGACTTGCTGGGTTTCATACATAAGGAGCATCGGTGATTGTTCTGTGTTTGGAAAATTTTAATTGGTTAGAAATATCAATACAATCCTGCCAATTCCATTTACCTTTTCAAGGCAACCATGAGTCATTTTGCAAAAAATATGTTCAGGGTATCTGCAATTGTTTGTGGTTTTGTGCTGGCAATGGGACATTCCATTTTCGCAGAGGACTGTATGGCTAACAACATATTTGTGACTTTTCAGAGTTCTATTGGAAAAATTGGCCCTTGGCATTTATTCTCTTGCTTCCATTCCAATAGGTTATAGTGAGAAGGAACCCAAATTCAGCACTGAGCAGCAACAATTTAAAGCTGATTGTGAATGATATTGCTTTCCCTGTCCAATATGAATTCTTTCACCTCTGTAAAACTTACTTAGAAAAAGAAAGCAACATGCCAATGAATTTTCATGTACACAGTTAAAGTTGTAAGTAAACTAGTGGAATTGGGTAGGCAAATCATGAAATGAAGATTTTTTTTTTCATTATTATTTTCAGACTGCAGAGGAATTGAAAGAACATTGAAATGTAGCATATAAAGAGAAGTAGCTTATGTTCAGCTGTTCGTCTTGTTGGAGGCATGTAGAAATTCACTGGTTGATCCATCCCTTGGTTTTACAAAGTCACAGATGTCACTGTAGGATTTGTGCCCAGGGATAAGAGTAAGGCCAGTGAAATGATTCCTAGTAGCACAAGAAGAGACTACCAATCTAGTAAGGTGAATAGGTAAGAGGAGTACTTGGGATGTCATTGTATTTCTGACTTTCTGACCGAGACATTTTATTTCAAATCATACAGTATGTCTCTTGTTTACAAGGAGAGACTTTGAAAAAGTTTCAAAATAAAATCCAGCAGCAAAGCCTGCCAGATTTTTGAGTCCGTGCATGTGCCTCCATTCTACTGCAGTTGGCAATAGTGCACCATAACGGCAATCCCTCAGAAACCTGATATTCTGCTCTGGTAACTTCATACCAAGTCTCAGTGGTCAAATAATCATGTGATTTACCCTCTATTCAATGCACATGGGGAAGTCTGGTCTACAGGCTGGGCCGTGCCTGGAATAAAAGGAAACTGTGTCACCTGCAACCTTATTCTATCACTTTGAGGTTAAACTAAACCCAGAAACCGTAAGAAGAGCTGATTTGGCTCATCACTTCCAAATCTGATGTAACATTTGTGAGTTTTAGAGTAACTATCAGAGTTCTGTTTGGCTATATAAGTGAAAAGGGGGGAGGTCAATTGTGGTTCCCCAAAATTTCCCTTCAGGTCAAGGCTGATATGTTTTCAGCTGTGATGGTGATACAGTCTATGAACAGAAGGAACTGTTCTAGGAATCATATTGCAGACCAGATAGATTAGTAAGTCAATAGTAACTGGGAAAATTGATTTCAAAGAATTCCCTGTGGGCAAGAGAAATTCGAGGATTCCGTCACAACAAATCAGTCCTCACCAGTGCAAGCTGTCTCCCAGGGGACAGGTGATAAAGCTATAGGAAAGGAAACAGCATGTAGCTAGAAGAGAGAGAAGGGAGTCAGAATTAGCAGCAGGATGGAAGGCACACACTGCAAAACCCACCTAAGACACAGCAAAAGCCAAAGAAAAAAAATCTGTGAATTTCCCTTTGGCCAGTCTCCCTCAGGGGAGGCTGAGGCTTATGCCTAATCTTTTTGGTCTTCATTTCATTATGCACCAGGTGTTTTGGTGTGGCCTGCACCCCAACTTGACAGAGGCCTGAAAGGCACAATGGCAAATAAGGGGGTGGTCACATGAATATATTAAGGTATTTCATTGCATCACTCATCCTTACTGCTCTAAGAGATCTAGTTTTATATCTCCTGAATACTTTGAGGGTTATGATTTTACAACAGAAATGTAAATCAGAGCCAAACTTGGGCACCTGGTACTTAGAATTATAGGTGTTTTTCCTCCAAAGGCTGATCCTTTCAGTCTGCGCCCCAGTACTTGGAGGACATGTCTGTAATGCATCAAAGCTTGATTTATCTCAAAACTAGCAGTGTCCTACGTTCTTCCAGTCACCAGAAATAAACTTTGGTATCTCAAAAAAGAGAGCAGAAATATTAGGGTGGGGGATAAAAATCTCCTATACTTCTTTTGCGATTGAAATTCTTCAGGAAAATAAGCCTTTTTCATTTTAATGACCAATGTTTGAAATATACAAAGTCTACAAAAATGTACACCTTAGCTTCCTCCATCCTCCGTCCCCAGCTCAAAGTAGGCCCTGGTTATCAGCAGTACAGGCAGCTTAAAAATGCAGTGAAATTTAACAAAAGCTGCAAAATCTACTATTAAAGCTATCACTCTGGCCAGAGTTAGCACTTTTGTGCCTGGCTTTAATGAGAGCTTTTCTCAACAATGGGTGATCTTAAAGGAGACCTCCAAAAATTTATATTTTAATATTGCCACTTACTATCTTCCGAACTCCTTATGAAACCAGCGTCTCACTCCTTCTCTCTTGCTCCAACAGTGTAAAACATTCTGTCAGCCTTTTCTTTTTCTAATTCTGAGATACCTAGGCTCACTAAGAATTACTGGTTTCCACTGGACCCTGAAACAGTGACAAGAGCTAACCTGTTTCAGCCAATGCACCAGCGAAGTCAGCGGGAGCAGCCCGCTCTGCAAATGCAGTAATGGGCTAGCAAATCAGCCGTGACAGACTTTGCAAGAATACGTTTAGCCTGTCTTTTCCCCACATGCCCACATTTGCACATTTCTCTGTGTTACGGGATAAAGTAAAACACCCTGAAGTGTACTCAGCATCCTCTCAAATGGTCTTTGAACTCAGACCATCATAAATAACAAACACCAACAAGGTGGGTCTAGGTAATTTTTCTTTCCAGGCCTGACCTCTATTTTGGGGGACTTGGAGAGCTGAAACAAGGTTTATGTTAATAAGAGTGGAAAAGGATACCAAAACTAACAATTTTGGAATCTGCTAAGGAGGACTGAATAGTTCAGCCAGCTCTGGGAATACTTGCCTGGTGCAGGGACAAGGAGGACAGGGCTGCACTGAGCAATGATACAAGCATGACCTGCTGCCAGATTTGCCAGAGAGACTCGGAATAACAAAAAGGTCACTTCCAGGCAGGAGGTTTTTTATTTTGTTCAGACTTCTCTATTTGAAGTTTGCAGATTTTCTATTGGAATAATTACCCGCCTGATGCAGGCACACGGTATCCTATAAAAATTGTGCTTGTGGGCATATGCACTTGTTTGTCTCTCCCCACAGTAAGTTTTGAACGAGGTGTGTGACACCACCAAAACTTCAGAAGAGATGAGGGTCTGGAAGACAGTAAGGGAGGAAGACCAGGAAGCTTGTTGCAAACACCCTGATGGTGAGTGCAGTGGGAACCCCACAGAGCAGAGGCTCTTGTCTTTATACCTGTCCCAGCTCCATGCAGAATTTCAGCCAAAACTTGCACCTTTCTATAAAACAATATCAACCAGCCTCAAGATGTCAACCTGTAGAAGCCAGGCTTCTTCGGTCCCAGGATTCAGTATAAACTATGACTTTTCTGCAAATATTCAAGCACAGAATAACTCAAGGGAGGTAAAGGGTTTCCTCTTTTTCCTCCTTTGCAGTAGCACCCTCCAGCAAGGTGTATCGTGCCTGTCCTGTCGTGGCTGTGGGGGGGAGGCTGTGCATGCTGCAGGCCCCCAAGACTATCGTGATGACTGCTTATGATTTACCTTCTGCAGCTCTGATTCTGGTGTGAGAGGTGTATGTGGGCATCACTCTCCCTAAGGGTACTTCCTCTGGACCCCCAGCTCTGTGTAGGGATGATGCCCATAAGTAGTTCATCCCAAGATCAATCCAGTGCCAGTGAGCTAGAAACTCAGGACTACAAGGGGTTACTTATTCCCTCCTTTTCTCCCCCAGGTGAAATTCTGCTTGACGCAATCCAGGCTACACTGGAGGCAGCGCTCTGAAATGTGCAATAGGTTATTTTTGCCTTGGCAGTACACTCCAGACATAGCAACAGTATTAGAAGACAAAGGGCATGAAGCAGTAAAATATGCCAGATTTGAGTATTTGACCAAGATACTAACAAAGCTGGCAGTGTTGTCAAAGATACATGCCAGTGAGCTCACATAGCAAATGTATGCAGATGCCTTTTTTCATATTGAAATTACCTCTTTTTCTTTTTCACAAAAGAGGGGGAGAAGCTGCTGGCCTTTTCAAACCACTAACATTTGGATTTACGAGCATACCACCCATATTTTTGTGTGGGGAGGACTGCCATCACTAGCCTTGCCACTGCTAAAATTAACTGACATCTTAGGCCACATAAGCTGCTTATTCCCAAATGTCAAGTCACTAGGGGCACTTACAGCAAAGAGAATGTAAATGGGGTATTTCTGAGAATAGGCAGTAAGTATGGAAAACACTGGAGCAAAGAAATGCATGTTCGAAATTTATCTCAGTACCTTATGCACCGGCCAGAGTGTTCCTTAAGAGGAAGCTGCTGAGATGCACAGTTCTGCAGAGGGAGTTGTGAAACTCAGTCATTTCCTTGTCCTGAACACTTAATATTAACTTCCATTCCCAGCACAAGGAACGCTTATTCCTTAACTTATTCAACAAA
The DNA here is from genome assembly GCF_964199755.1 of Larus michahellis. Classification (NCBI taxonomy): domain Eukaryota; kingdom Metazoa; phylum Chordata; class Aves; order Charadriiformes; family Laridae; genus Larus; species Larus michahellis. Next base: position 43,852,268 of record NC_133897.1, on the reverse strand, counting down.
GATGTTCTTGGCCCAGCTGTGCCATGAACCCATCTGTAATACAACCTTATGGCTGTGGGCATCTCATTCAGATCCCAGAAAGAAAGTGGCTTTCTCCTACCCCAGCACCTCAAACTGTACTATAATACGGGAAAAAAATGCATGATAAGAACTGGTTTGTGTTCCAGAAGTGAAGCCAAAGACTAATCAGCCACTAACTTGATTTACTGAGATCAGAATCAGGTCAGAAAGAAGGGAAATGCAAACTGTTTTTTAGATTGAGATTTTATATATTTTTACATTACAGAATTACTATAAAAGCAAATCAGTCAGGACACGCATCTGCCTGCGAAAGGAGGTCCTTTGTCTATGAAGCCTCTTTGCTGTCTGCAAGCCTTTTTAAAAGGTAGACTGAAAGAGATTGTGGAAATCTGGACTCTGTCCTGCACATGTCCACAAACAGACCACTGAAGTAGATTTGCATGACAGCTCCTGTACTGTGCAAAAGGCATATTAGATTTCAGATGTGACACCTCCTTGTCTCCTCTGAACTTCAAAACACACCTGGGCAGTTCATCTCTCTCCCTTCTCACAGTGCTCATCCTTCCTTAAAAAGGGAAAAAAAAAGAGATCTAACACAAAATTCCCTGAAAACTCACCATCTTTAATGTTTGTAGAATAGATCACAAGGAGATTGTCAGTTTCTTGCAATCTCCCCTTGCCTACAACACTCCCCTGGCCCAAAGAAAGTTATCCAATCAAAGTTAATACATTCTAATTAATATCTATGTTCACAGGGGAATCACTTGGTGTTTCTGAGGAGCACCTGTGCGAGGTAACCTTGAATGCAAAAAGTATGATGGGGTCTGCAAAAATGAACATGGACATCCTAATGAGGCAATTGGCTTGGGGAACACAGGCAGGTCTCTGTAATTGGGGGAGCCAGATTTAAACGGCAGCTGGCCAAGTGCAACTCCAATTATCGGAACCGCTTAACTGCAAACCTCAGGAGACGTGACCAGGTTTTCAACTGCAGATAATTTGGGATAAGTAAGTACTGGATACTTACTTTTTTGAGTTTGGCTGTTATGGCTTAAACCTAAATATACTGTTAGTGCAACCCCAGTTTTCTCACAGGAATACAAAAAGGCGAATTCTTCTCAACTTCCCTGCTTCAGCTTTTGCTGCCTTCAGCCTAGAAGCCCCTTATCGGGAGTGGTGGATAAGGAAGGGTACTGTCTTAATGAGCTGACTGCCAAGTCCTTAGCGAAGCTGGCCTCTTTGAAGCCACATTTTATAGCTGAGATGGACTGCGATTCCACCCATTCATCCATAAAACTAGGAATGAACTGTATTACAGCACTGATTTAATGATATTTCTGTCTAAACAGTGAACACTGTTGTGTTGCTAGAAGGTACCAATGGAGGCAGGAGCTGTAGACATTGCTCCAGAAATAAACAAACCATAAAACATCTCCAACTCTCTCTCTCATAAAATCCCTCTCTTGCTGTGTTCACCAGGATCCTTGCTAGAATTTGGCATCTTTTCCTACTCCAGGTAAGGAGAGGCCTCTGAAATATTTGGTCTGTTGCCTCAGTTAAATAGCATGGGCTGAGAAGCATAAGTGAAAAAATAAATTAAGAAATTCTCATTGGTGAAACAATGTTCAGGATCTTGTCCCCACGGTCCCAGGAACCTGGTTTGTGAAAGAATTTTGTGGTTGTGTTCACAGAAGCAGCCCAACAGGCTGCTTCACAGCCAGCAGTGATTACAGCAAGGAAAGCAGTGTCTCTCTGGGGAGTCCTCATCTCTCCTGCAGAACAATAGCGCAATGGCACCAGTTAGGTGCCACAAATGTCGTTTATTGCCAGTTGTTCACAAAGTTATTTCCCTTGTTATCTATGCCACCTGGTTTAACATAGCTTTCCTTATTGCATTAATTTGGCTTTCCAAAGCCACTATTTCATTTCATTTTCCTATTCTGCCTCTTCTTCCTGGTATATATTTGCTAACTAGATCTCTTAACTAAGGCCCAACCTCTTCATTACTGATCTCAGCATTGTGTATGACATTGTGACAATTTTATGCATACACATTTTCACATGATTTGCTTCCCTTTCTTGTCAGCAATTATGAGCTGTCATTAAAATTTTACACTGACAGGTAATCTAAAGGGAATAAGGGGAAAGGAAGAACATAAAGAGTCAGAAAACCAGTGTGGAAGAGGAGAACCGGGAAAAGGCTGAATTAATGGAAGAATATAAAGAACAGGAAAATGTAGTTCCTAGACTCATAATTTCAGTATATTCTCTGGTACAGGGAGCTTTTAACAGTTTTCTAGGCACAGTTTAAGGAGACCTATTTGGAAAAGGGGAAGAGAAATCTTCCTGGTAGATAAGTCTCTAAATTGGTTGCTTGATTCCGGTTGTTATCAGAATTGATTTGTTTGCCATAGCAAGCAAATTCTGCACCAACAGGGGCAAAGGCAGCTAAAAAGGGACCCTACTTAAGAAAGCTAAGGACAATACGGTCAAAAGCAATAAGGCATGTCATCTCTGTCATGTAGCTATGCCTCTCGAAGCCTCTTTTTCTGCTAATGATTTGGCTATTTGCTATGCAAGCTTGTTTATTGAGACCATTCTCTGCCCCACACTGGGAGAACAGAAAGAAACACGTAGTTCTATGTTTTTGGCATAGTATAAAATGTAATGAAACAGTCTGGTGTGATGTAAGTCTAGATTCTAACAGGGTGGCAAGCTTTCTTTTTCTTCTTGTAGTGCCCAACCCATTCCCATGCCATCAGCTGCAGGAGACATCACAACCATCATTAAAAACAGACATGAGGTCCCTATCATTCAAATGTATTTGTGTTTTGGTCTGAAAATGTTACATTCCAGGACAGAGTCTGGGCATGATTTTGTTTCTGCTGGGGAATATGTGTTGAGCATCCGAACATCCAGGGATACCAGGGTGACATTCAGTACCAGGTCTTTAGAGGCTTGTGTAAAGAGAGAGGTTATTGCTGTGGAGGATTAAAACGAAATTAGAAAAGATAATGCACTGATGTGTCTTGAGAACACTCAAGACAATTATAAGTATGTGCATGTCAAAGCAAATTCTTATGCTTGTTTTCCAAGGAATGTATTGTAAAAGCAGTCATTCATCTTGATAGTCTCGTATCTCTAGAAGTCAAGGTGGAAAAAGCTACAGAAGAAGAGTAGAGGAAAAATTGGTAATGCAGTTGGCCAAAAATGTACAAGGATATCCCATAAAAAGAGGAAAAGGAGGTTTTGCCTGAGCCCAAGATGTATCGCATACCTTCACAGAGGCAGATTGCTACCAGAGGTAAGTCATAAATACCACTGCTAAGTGTGAAATAGAGTCATGGGATGTTACTAGTCTATGACATTCTTGGGTAAAGAATACGAGGAAATCAAAATAGAAAAATGAGGAAGGAGCCAAAGAAAGTCTCATTTTTGCTTTCACATGCAGGTTGAATCAGCCCACCATTTAATTCTGTATCAGAAGAAAACTCTATAAACTAAGAGCCTGCTCCATCTTTCGTAACTGATCAAATAATGCACTGCCTAATAGCAAGAAGGTTGGAAGAAATTTTAATAACATTGGGTTATTGAACCAGTGAAATACAAGAACGTGACAGACCTATCCTTGCAGGATGTTCAATTACTTTTACATTATTGCTGACTCAAGGGAGGGTGATCCTGGGCTTATCGTTCGTAAGCAAAAGCACAGAGCCAGATCCGAACAGATATTGAGAATCTATGGCACGTCACCAGGCAAGCCCTTTCTTTTAATCTTTAATTTGTGTAGCATTTGCTAGATCTGTTCCTCAGGTTTTAACTTTTTTTCTAGAGGGCTCCAAATAGTGGCCTTTTAGCTTCTGCTATGGTTTACCAGTTTTCCATTACAAGTTGGAAGAAGTAATAACTGGCCCAGGAGACCAGAAGAGATACCACCTCAACAGATGAAGATGGATCTCGAGGCTGAGAGTATCAATGTTTAGCACAGACCTGGGCTAAGGAATGTTTTCTTTAATAGCAATGAGGAGAGGTGGAATAAGCTCCTTTCTCTGACCCTGCCTTCAGAGAAGTAGATGAAGGTATTCAGGTACTACCTCCAGGCTGATGCTAACTGGGTTACAATAACTGTATCTAAAAAGCTAATGATTATAAACTGAATGAATTATTATGTACCATGAAATGGCAGAGATCTATCTAGACTTTGACTGTGGTGTGTGAAGAAGTAATCCATCTTGCAAGTTGGCCAGCTGGTTGGCTGTGTCTTGAAACAAACCAGTCTGGATTGTGTAAATTAACATTTTCCTCATTCATATGCTGTTCATATGCTTTGAACAAAATACAGTTATTTTTAATTTTCCAACTAAGGATTTAAGGTGCCAGTATGACCAGTTTTGAAACTTTCAGCCTTCTCTGACAGTTGTATTGATTTTTATTTATTAGTTCAATGTGTTTTACTGTCCAGGGGATAATCAAATGGCCAATCTACTCTGCACCTCTAAGTTAATATCACTATATCAATGAGAAAACAAATTCCAATTTTGGCTGAACTGTAGGCTTTCAAAGAATTGAAATGATTGGAGTGGAAGAGTTCATTAGCACTGAAATACCAGTGATTTGTAACCCACTGAAGTGTAACAGGGTCAAGATTTTGGCTAGAAGATATGAAAAAATGTACTACTAGTTCCATTTCCAAAGCAGGCCAAATCTACTGGTGACCTAAGGCTGTGTATTGGTTTATAGGAAGATTTTGGAATGAAGAGATCATGGTTTCTACTTGGCCAGTATCCTGGTTTATGACTGCCTGTCATGTTTCTGTGCATATTTTTACAAACGTGTCATGAGTCTGGTATATTAATCCCCATCCTTCAGATGTGCTTCTTTCCATTTGTCTTTCTATGTGGCTTCTCTTATCTCTATTTATGTCATAGTCAAGCCAGTCCTGCAAACACAGGAAGAAAAATATCAAGGTCCATTAACAGTGAGGTAAGCACTCAAAAAACATCAGACCAGCTGCTGCTCGACTCCATCCCCAATTCTTCCCCTCTAGCTTCATCTTGCTTTTCACAAGAAAAAGTGAAGTTGTCTGTCTCTGAAGGATATATACCCCGAGTTCTTTCAACTGAGGAGAAACAAATTGTAATCAAGAGCCAGGTGAGTGCATATTACATTCTATGGGAAAATGAATGTCTTTTGGTGTCAAGGAAGGCATAGATCTGTGCAAAATGTGACAAACACCAGCCACAGGAAAAGCTACAGCCTATAAGATGTGTTTTTAAACAATGATAACTTAGGAATTAAAAATAGGATTGATATCAAGAGCCAAGTCACACAAGGCTCATATTTTACACAGTTTCCTGTATGCCCTCTCCCAATGTCAGTATCTTAATTAAGTTTGGCTTTAAATTCTTCCAGCCAAAAAAAATAAATAAGTGATGGAACTGAACTGGCACGCCAGTGATTTAGAAGTAGCTTGTACCCAGGCAAGGGCAAGGCCCTCATTGTTAAATTCAGTACCAAATCAGATGTTTTACATTGTTTCAAAGCCCAAGGAAGAGAACAAAAGCATTCATACTTTTTTAAAATTCAATTCTTTGAATTTTTTTAACTATCTTCTCATATGGCCTCAGAATCCACCAAAATTTATTCAGTAAATTCTTATCACTTGCATGAACTGCCTCAGAATTGCTACATAAAGTATGCCACCTGCCCCACCACAAAGGCAGTGACTCCTCAAGGGAGAGTAAAATCTACTTCTTCTAAGACACCAGGTTAAATAGTCCCTCCAATTAAGTCAATAGCAAAATGCCTGATTGGTTTAGTGCAGCCAAGTTTTCATCCATGTGTATTTGTTCATATCAAGGGAACCTTCCAGGGAATAATGGAAACTAATGAAATTTATTTGTGTGTTAGAGAATTCTCTTATACAAATTAACACTAAGGCTACTTCCAACTTTTGTCCTTGATCAAAAACATAGGTTAAGGGTGTGGTCAGATGTGTAGGCTGAACGGGCCTTGATCCGACATCTCTGCAAAATATTGAAAACTGGTGTGACATTTACCGTTCTTACAGTATGCTAAATCCCAAACTGAATGTATTTGGGCACTTCGTAGCTGTAGCTGCAGCTGCAATGGCTTATCTGAAACAGAAGCATTGCTGAAATATTGTTCTTTTTCTCTTCCTAATTTCCGCTCATTAAAAATAAAATATCAGACAGAAAAGAACTGATTATGATAAACCAACCTTTCCAGATGCTGGTAAATAATATTGACTTCTGAAGATAAATTTCTCCCCATCTTATCACAGGTGCTTATCATATTAAGTGCCACGTCTTCAGTGCTTAGAACTAATGACATTCAACTATTTTCTTCATCTAAGTATGCCTTAAAATGCTAATTGATCACTGAAGTTAAGATTCAAACCTTATCAGTGCTGAAATGGGGAACACAGGGACATCTGAATAACATGCTGGAAGATGGAGGGTTTAAAGGGTTTATAATTTTGTTTTAAAATACATCATCAGAAGTCAGTGAGTCTTTATGTGGACAGAATGCGGCATAGCAAAATGCGCATCGTACAGGTGATAGTGAATAGATTTCTATTCCTCAGAGACTGTCAAGCCAATCTCTGGGTGCTTTCTGGTTTTGGCAGAACTATAAAGTGAGAGATGCATTCAGTTCTCTATTAGCTCAGATGCATTATAGAGCTATCTTTCACCAAATACTTCTTCCTCTAACATTTAAAATTCCAGAGGTTGCCTGACCATGCATTGATTTATACTTATGTTCCCTTTGATTTTAAATACAAGCTTTCTTTTGCAGCTTCTCTGTTTTACCTGTATATGTGTGAGCTTCTATTTTTAACATGACCGTGCCAGATTCTTTTTGTTGATCATTAGTAGACCTGTCTCATTAGTTGCCTACTCTAGACATTAAATTTTCAATGCTACTGCTAGCAGAACATATGTTCAGCCGTTGCAGTTTTATTGTGTTTCCTTAGATAATTTTACAGAAGAAGATTGTCTTACATTTGGTCTTTCAGTTTAATTTGGTAAAAACTTGACTAGATATTTGCATTTTGATTTTACTTCTTTTCCTAATTAACAGTGTTCTGTTTGCTACATACAATGAAACTGATAAGTATGCCTACACCCCAATGCGACTGAGGATATAAAGAAGGAACCTCTTGGTGTCTAATTATAGCAAGTAAGAAGGAGGGCTGAGGCCAGAACTGATTTATGGCCTAGTGCATCGTGTACTCCTCCTACTGTAAGTCACTGAATTTCTAAATGGTAGCCTATGAAGGTTAAAAATCTACAGTACTTTTCCATATTTTCTTTTCATTCCAACAAAACACTTAGCCAGGAGGTAGAAGGTTGTTTTGCCTTTTCTCATTTTTGGGAAAAAGAGAACCTTCTGAGAGCAGTATAAGGATAATCCTCATTAAGACATTATTAACAAGGCATATTATTAGAACTGTTAAAGCCATTGCCCTTGATTATAAATGAGTAAATTGGTTAATGAGAACAGTAGTTAATTGTGGGTATTATTGCCAAACAGGGAAATTATATGAAAGTTAAATACATCACAGTGGTTCTTCTACACAATTAAAGATCTAGGAGGAAAGAGATTAAGGAGGAGAGTATGAGAAAGTAACAGTCATAAAATAGAAGTACATTTTAAAAAATGTATTGCAAGAGTCTATTAAATAAAACTGAATAAAAGTCAATGGTGCATATTTACTCTGTTGAAACTCATCTGAAGCTACTTCTTGCAAGGCCATATACAGAAAATCTCAAACGCCAGCACCGCACTGAAATGTTGTGTAATCATAGGGCCATCTGGCAGGGATAAAATTTTCCCCCTGCATTTGCCTTAAGATCCAGGCCTTACATCTGTCCTTCCTCAAGCTTCTCCTTGCACATGTTGGTGAGTTTTATACACTGTAATAACTGTGAATATTTTGAGCAGCTCTTTGCTATAAGGGTTAGATTTTGCCTGGCTTTTGCAGGCTTAATTGTATTTCCTTTCCCAGTTAGCTCTGCTGGAAATTACATGCCTTCCTGCCAAGAACTTCTTGTGAGGGAAAACTGCACACATACGCAAATGCTTGGGTCTAAATCTGGTCCCAGATTGGATAATGCCCTGGAAGACTTTGCTGAATTGGCCTCAGGCTTGAAATGACATTTCTCCTTTAAGACCTTTTTTGAAAAACACCTAATTTTGTTAAGGGAGCTTTTATCCAAGTTGAAGCCCAATGTTTGTGATGCACTTATGCTTCTGCAGTACATTTCAAGGAGAATCTGCAAAGCTCATGCCAATGCTGTACCCCTGAACAGGGCTCTATGTAATCTATGCTGTCTCTTGTTTCCAACTTTGGCATCCCAAGTATTAGGCACCCGAGGTACTGGAGTTGAATGTGGTGAAGGATACAAAAGGCAAAAAGAAGGGCATCTAGAAATACATAAGTGGCAAAAGGAAGACTAAGGAAAATTTAGTTCTGCTGCTGAATGAATCAGGAGCCCTTATGACACAGGATGGGGAAACAGGATGAGGTACTGAAGGTTTTCTTCACCTCAGTCTTTACGAGTAAGAGCAACCTTCAGAAACCTAAGGACTTGGAGACCAGTCTGGAGCAAGGAAGACCTACCCTTGGTGGAAGAAGCTCAGGTTAGAGAATAGTTAAGCAAACTGGACACACTTAATTCCATGGACTATGAAGAGATGCACCAGGTGCTGAGGAAGTGTTGATATCATTGTGGGGCCACTGTCAATAATCTTTGAATGATCATGGAGACTGGGAAACGTGCCTGAGGACTGGAAGAAAGCAAACACCACTCCTGTCTTCAAAAAGGGCAAGAAGGAGGAACCAGGGACCTACAGACTGGTCAGCCTCACCTTGATGGCTGGGAAGGTGCTGGAGCAGCTAATCCTGGAAACTGTTTGCAGGCACATGAAGGACAAGAAAGTCATCAGGAGTAGTCAGCACAAAGGCAAAGTCTTACTTGACTAACATGATAACCTTCAATGATGAAATGAGTGGCTTGGTAGATGATGGGAGAGCAGTGGATATTGTCTACCTTGATATCAGTAAGGTTTTCAACATTGTCTTCTGTAACATCCTCATGGAGAAGATGGAGTATGGGTTAAATGAAGGGACAGAGAGGATTGAAAGCTGGCTGAATGGTCTGACCCAGAGAGTGGAGATCAGTGGCATGAAGTCTAGTTAGAAGCTAGGAACTAGTGGTGTACCCCAGCGGTCAATACTGTATCCAATCCTGTTTAGCACCTTCATTCATGATCTGGACGATGGGAGAGAGCGTACCCTCAACAAGTTTGCTGATGACACAAGACTTGAAGGAGTGGCTGGTACACCAATCCAGAGAAACCTCGACAGGTTGGAGAAATGGGTTGACAGGAACATCATGAAGTTCAACATGGGGAAGTGCAAAGTCCTATGCCTCCTGGCAGGAACAACCTCATGCACTGATATATGCTGGGGGCTAACTGTCTGTACAGCAGTTTTGCAGAAAAGGGCCTTGGGGTTCTGGTGGACAGCAAGTTAAACATGAGCCAGCAACCTGCCCTTGTGGCATAGAAGGCAAACAGTATCCTGGGCTGCATTAGGGGGAGTGTTGCCAGCAGGTCGAGGCAAGCGGTCCTTCTCCTCTGCTCAGAACTGGTGAGGCCTTACTTGGAGTACTGTGTCCAGTTCTGGGCTCCCCAGTACAAGAGAGGCATGGACATACTGGAGCAAGTCCAATGAAGAGCCACAAAGATGGTTAAGGAACTGGAGCATCTCTGCTATGAGGAAAGGCTGAGAGAGCTGGGGCTGTTTGCCTAGAGAAGAGAAGGCTCAGGGCAGTATTAAGCAGGATCTCATCAATGTGTATAAATACCTGAAGGGAGAGTATAAAGAGGGAAATAGGTTCTTTTCAGTGGTGCCCAGTGGCAGGACAAGAGGCAATGGGCACAGATGAAAACACAGGAAGTTCTGTCTGAACATCAGGAATCACTTTTTTACTCTGAGAGTGACTGAGCACTGCAACAGGTTGTCCAGAGAGGTTGTGGAGTGTCCATCCTTGTAGCTATTCAAAAACCTTCTGGATATAGTCTTGGGCAACCAGCTCTAGGTGGTCCTGCTTGAGTAGGGTAGTTGGACCAGATGAGCTCCAGAGGTCCCTTCCAACACCAACCATTCTGTGATTTCTTTTAGACAGCTGAAATTCACCCTGGTTTAGTTGTGGTTGGTAACCTAATGATCATACTTGCCTTTGCAATAGAAAAAGGTCCTGTTGGGAAGGAAATTGTCTTATAAATTCTGCCTTGAAAACACAGACAGGGAGGTAGGTATCCACACTACCACAGAGCTCAGTGCCAGGTCCTACCCAACAGCAGGAGAATCATCTTGGAAGTTCCCTAAGAGCAGAAGAAAAGACTAAGTTCCCTCTTGAGAAATAACAACACCCCTATGGGTATGGTTTGCTTCAACAGGTAAAGAATGTGGACAAGATGCTTGTTCAGCTTGGAGTGTGCCTAGGGCCACTTTCTGTGGTTGCGTAGATATAGTCCAGCAAATAATACAAGATAGCAAAGGTATAGAATTGGTGCTTAAATCTGTAGTCATGCAGTGTATTTGTAAGCTTGATCCAGAAGGAAATCAGTCCAGCCTAGGGTCATTAAGAGCAGTATGACAGACCTTTGACTTTGGAGTTCCTTGAGCTCCTTAGGCGCAAAAGGACTATGTGCCTAATGCCTTTGACTTTAATAAGATGCAGGCTATGCCCTGGAGCAGTTTGTCAGCCAGATGCCTCCAGCTTGCAGGCAGGGTTAACCCTGGAGATGAAGCCATAGGAGGATACAGCACAGGCAACGCACTTCTTGACTTGTATTAGTCTCCATTTAAATCAAGAAAGATGCACAATTCAAGGCGTTTCTGAACTACATCCGCAAATGTCTTGTTAGCAGCCTGTGGAATATTTAAGAGTACAAGGTGTATGGCTGGAGTTACACTAGAAGCATCAGGTGTGGCTCAGAGTTGGCTACTTGAGAGCACTGGCAGAGTTAACTGTAATTATTAATATTCTATGAGGTTAACAGCCTGGGGCACAGACTGTCATTTATAGTGGCATGTGCAATGGACTGCTTAGTTTCCAGATGAAATTGTAACAAAAACACAGATGGAGTGATCACATCCCACCCACCCTAATTCTTCTTGAAATTCCTAATGAAGTATTTTCTCTTCCAGCTTTCCCCTTTATAAAATAAAAAACAAATAATCCTGTGGAGTGTTCCTGGGGAGAGGAGGAGGGGCTGTGTGGCTCCCAGGTGACACCTCAGGAGGGGCTATTTTTTCTTGTACATTGGCAAACCCTATATTGAACCTATAAAGGAGCGAGGCTTTCTTCATTTTGAGAGCTGCTTTGGAAACCTGAAGGCATGGTAGGAGTGGGCGGAGAAGGAAGGGCAGGAGGTCCGTACTGAACAGTGTTTTCCATTTAGTTGCAGAAAGCAAATCCACAGCATGCTGCCAATTTCCTGTCATTTATTTGATGGTGGTGGCATACTGTGGAGCGCCAAGCTGAGCATCCCATATATCTCTTGCATAAAAAATGTGTGGGAAGATGATGATACATGTCTTGTAACAAAACAACGCATAAGGGCTGTGCATCACTGAAGTCTCTTTCTGTCTCTTCATTTTTTAGTATTACCCTGAAGAAGAGTTTGAGTTTGTCATCCTAAAGCTACAAAACAGTTTTGTTCTTATGCGAGATAATAAAAAAATCCTGCCAAAACCACAATGTGGTGGCAAAATTAAATATCAGATCATAGCTCTGTGAAAAGAGTAATGTGGATTATCCACAGATAGTTAACTCCCATGAATACTGTATAGCTAAGGCACCTCTTCTTTTCTCTGATCTCATCTATTGGAGATTGTTCTGGTGATATGTGTTTCATTTCATATCTCACTTTAAAAAAAACAGTCAATCAATTTTTGTTCTTCTGTTTTCCTACATTGCCATGAATTAGTGTAATGTTCTTTATCTTGCTGGACAAAAGAATAAAAATCCTAAAGCTGTTGCTCTCCTCCTAACCTCTCTTTCAGGATCACCACAAGAACTGGTCATGGTTTGCTCTGCTAAGAAGGCGGCCCAGGAGGACTACTAGGTTTCCTTCTGATCCTTCATAACCATTTCCTTTTTAGCTCAGGCAGCTCTCAGCTTTCCAGCAGTCTTTAGCCTTTTGTTCCTTAATTGCTTCAGCTATTTTGAGGGGAGAGAAAGAATTTACCTGAGAATAAAGGATGCCCTTTAGGCTTCTATCCTGCTGAGGGAAAGTTGGTATATTAACATAAAGCAAAGAACTGGCAGTTTTGGCCAGGCACTTCCATGGCCTCTTTCACTGCAGTGTCTAAATGCCTGACAACTACCTGTGAATATATTCTTACTGTGCTACAGTCAGCTTCATAAGTCATTGTTGTTAATTAAATTTGCCCAGATCACTCCCAAAAAGTTTACAATGAAACAGAGAAGTTGGCTCAACTCTGAGTCACCAGCCAGTATCTTAACATGAGACCTTTCTCCCAGTTTTTGCCTGGTGGGGCTCTGCTTTTTCCTGAGGGAGGGTATGCACACTGCAAGGCTGGGGTTTGATCCTTTTATGCTGGGTCCCTTATAAAACTGATCTTGGAGTAAGATGTAAATTCAAGGCTTTTTCAGTACATTTTGGACATCTTCAAACAACCAGCACCCAAGCTGTGCACACAGGGGAACCCATCACAGATTTCCTGAGACATGAAAGAGGAGAATCTTGACTCCAGAGCTGCTAGAAATAGGCAATGTGTCAGCCAGAGAAGGAATCTTCTGCGTAAAATTCACTCTGAATCAAGCTATATCAGGAACAAGACAGCCAAGATCAAACTTATTCTTCCCAAGATAAATTACAGAGAAACCAGCTAAAGGCTAGCTGCAGGCTCACATAATTGAAGCTAATATGCTTAATTGTAGCAAAGCCTGGACTCCAGCCGGGATATAAAGCTGTGTTGCAGCACTGGTAGATGATCTCCTGGCATTAATGGGTACAGAGTGATCTCTTTCCCTACAGCCCCTGTTTATGTCTTATCTTTGTCACCATGAGATGCTGCTGTCTCACTGAGGGGTACTAGAATGTGCTATAGTCATGACAGCTGTTATGGCTGCGAACTACCCAATGAATTGCAACAGGAAATTACCCCTCCATCCTTAGACTTCTTTTAGTACATCCAGCTATTTCTCTGATTTTCTTCAAAGATAGCAATGGGCCACACTTTGAATTGGGGAGACGAAATAGACCATAAGCCAGCAATACACAGGGGTGGTACAGGGTCATGTTGATGTCCCTAAGCCTGCATAATATCAGGGTGTGAAGAAGGACCAAGGAGCCAAAAGGACCCTAGAACAGAAAAGGATAATACTGGTGAGCATCCGCACTAAACTGGCCAGCATGGCAATCCTTTGTTGGGGATAAGATCTCATGCGGCATCATTCATGAATAGTGTTTTCTAACACCTCCATTTGCCCCAAAGTCTCCATTCCTTCCTGATGAATGATGACCTGTCTGTAGATAATCACTTCTCCAATGGCAATGTGACATGCTGGAGCACTGCCCATTTGGCAAGCAAATCCTCATAATATAGACCACTACTTGGCACATCTTCAGTGCCAAGGCTTCCATGGCACATCCAACTAGTGCTTCATTCTCAGCAAGGAACAAGGATAAAGTTCAGGATGTGGGTTCATGGCTATCTGAAAACTCAAGTCTACTTGACTGGGCTTTTCTGATGACTTTGACTAACCGAATGCATTTACTTCATGAGACCTGTAGCTGCCTTTTTCGCTTCTTCCAACTGAAGTAGAAGTGCTAAGGCATGTAGCATGTTCGAGCTCCACGGGTAACAACAGGTACTTTTGTGTGTATATCAAATATGCTTTCAGGCACTGCCGCAGGTGGATTAAGCTTGGCAGTGCTACGAATGACACGGTCATTTCTGGAAAATAAATACACAGTGCTGTGGGCACAGAGGAAGAGACAGGATGACAAGATCTGTAAGGACCAGAGACCAGACCTGAAGCAGGTATGTATGTATGGAACATACCTCAGTTTCCTGTGTGCTCCGATCCCCTAGGAAAATGGCATACTAGTCTAAGCTATTAGTGGTGATTTTCCACTTGAATTGCTGCCGTGTTCAGCTCTCTTCTCACTGGGCAGCTGCAGAAACCTTTCCCTCACTCAAGGGAAATCCTGGAATTTCTATTGCAGATGAATGTACTTGGTCTGAATATTGTTAATACCTGTGGCTATAAAGAGATCATTTTATTATTATTGTAAGTCTGGACTATGCATGGGACAGGGCAGGTCTGACCCTCTAGTCCAAGGTCATGTCTAATTGCATGTCTTGCGTTAAGATGGCAAACCTTTCCCATTCCAAAGAATAAGTGTTGCAAACACTCTTCTGCCCCAAATCAAGATCAATTATAAGATTGCAGCAGGCAGTATTTTCCAATAAAATATCACTGGCAGGAATGAAACTGTATTCTTTTGAAATGCCATCATGTTACAGAAAGTAATAAACAAAAAAAACCTGTGAAATCCATAAATGGTCCCTCCTCTGAAGTGTGTAGGTGGAATGCTTAACCACAGTTTCTTACCACTGTATTCTGCTCGGTAACACAAAGCTGGTGGAAAAGATGATGGGATTTTTGAAGTACGAACAATTACTGTGTTAGTATATGATGCTTAGATGTATGTGGAAATAGGGGGGACACACCCATTCTATATTAGTTTATGTGATTTAGCAGTCTCATATTTCATTTTCTTTGTTAGTGAAGTAGTTGACAGTATGTCTTGGGGTAAACCAAAAGATGACGCTGGTGCTCTGTCAGAACTGCTATGAATGTATGTTAGTTAATTAGTTAATTTAACCCAGGGTTAAAATTGTGAGGTAGCTGTATGTCCAAGGTGGACACCAATTCCTAATGATTTCTCTAAAATGGATTGCTGAAGCACACATAGCCAGATAATTCCCTGGGGGCTCCACCCAGTGCTAAAAACACCCATTTCTGTAGGGGCAATTTTTTAGAGATGCAAAATTGTTCTAAATTTCCTCCTACAGTAAGCAGTGATATTGCTTAGCATGAAGTTTGGCCATTTCCATTCACAAGAGCTCTGTAACATTTCCCATTAGCAACAATCTGCTCACGCCAGCAAAGCAGCTATTTGATGCTGAGGCTGTTATGACAGATACTTGAACATATAAATAGAATCATGCTTCATAAATGAGAGAATATCACATGGTTGAATGCATGGAAGTGCTGAAGTGGGAAAAATTTCTCTTACCCCACAATTATGTGTGTGTTAGTACCACATTCAGTGAAATGCTAGGCCTGGTTAAACCCAAGAATGAAGCATTTGTGGCAAGCTTTAATTTAAACTACAACTGTGATAAAAGGATTAAAACAAGGTTTGTGATGTAGATGGGTACCGGCACTGTATCTGTGCACATACCCAATGCATTTTGTCTTCAGCTCCATGGGTGATCCAGGAAGTCCCCACATGGTCTCTGTGTAGATGAGGCAATGGACTGACTAGAGACAAGGTGATAGATGGATCTTTTACCTGCTTCGTGGTAAAGCGACTGACTGACTGTTACAGCTATCCAAGTGGGAATTTCAGACAGTTGCTTGCTGTGCCTAGATCAGTTGATAAGCACTATTTGTGTGCTACAATGTGTAGATGAACTCCCTGGGTGGAGGAATCCTGGGCAATCCCAGCAATAACCTCCAGCAGTTCCTGCAGTAGGTGAGGGAACTGACCAAACTGTACACGGATAGTTTGAAATAGTCAGCAGAATACAGATGCAGAAATACCTTTGGAGGTGTTCAAGATTTACCTAAGCAACCTGAACTAATTAGGCAGGGGCGGTTAGGCAGCAGGAGGTCAGATTAGATGACCTTCAGATGTCCTTTCCAACCTAAATTATTCTCTAATTCTATGGTTATCAGTATGAGACTCTTTTGTATATAGCATGAAAGTTAGACGTTTTGTGCATAGTTTAAGACAATCAGTAGAAATGGATCATTCATGTGCAGTAGTCATCATGTAGGACTACAGACCAGCTGGACTGTAGCAAAACATGAGAACAGCAGATTGTGGTATCCCACCCTGATCCAGCTGAAGGTGCTGTGGCAAGAATGCTTGCGATGGAGACTCCCATCCAGACAGCAACTGACGACCCTGTTTGAGAGATCTGATTCCTCACATGAGTGAAAACGTTTATGCAAAAGATCCAATATATTAGATTTTTTAACAAACGCTCTGTCCACAGTTGTCTGGGCAGTGCAGTTCTGCAGGCTTCCACGGACTGGCAACAGCTGGGCTATTGGAAATTTTGGGGACCACCGGAGTTTAGGTGGGTTTTTCTGTGCCTCCTATATTGTGCTTCTGGCCCTGCTTTTCATAGGCACATGGGAGTGGATGGGATCTTGTGGGTCCAGTGTGCTCCTCTTCTATTAAGAAGCAGAACCCATTCAGGTTTCTCAATGCGTCATCAGGAGTGAAGGGGTTGGGGAAGAACTGGTCAGTTCCAAGTTGTTTTCTTGTGGATTGTCTTCTTTCCCACTGATATGGCTTGTTTACTGAAATCTTTGCAAAGAAAAATATTGGTGAATTTTCCTTAAGAAAAAGAGGTACAGGGAAAAAATAATGTTGTTAGTAAAAACCAAAAAAACAAAATTAATTTTGCTCTCTAAAAACTGAAGAAGGTCTTTGACATAACAAAACCTTTTTGCTGCTTTTTGGGCCACAGTTCATGAGAACCAATGCTTATACTGGTAAAGTGACATGAAGGTGGTGGGTCCGCATGTGTGCGGGCAGAGGGGTATAGCACCACTTGTAAAAGGCTGTGAGTGGATGTGGTGGCCCTCCAGGGCCTGTTCTGCTGAGGTGTTGATTTCCCTCTGACTGCAGCTGTTGGTGCTGCTGGCCACAGACCCAGTGACAAGCCCTGGTGCCTCTCCACTCCCCTCCATCCAATCCTACCATCCCTCAGTCTCTGGGCCTCCATCAGGCTCAAAAAAGTCCTGTGAGCTCCTATCCCACTCTCTGTGCCCTCACCCTAATCTGCCTTTGCTCTCTTGCCTGGCTCCACATCCCAGTTCTTCTGTTCTTACAGCTCTCCTCTCCCTTCATCTAGCTGACCTCAGCTCCATGCACCCTCTAATGGAGGATTCTTTACCTGATAGCACTTCTGTCAGCAATATCATCTCCCCTTGCAATTGGGTCCAGCCAAGAGGAATATTTAGCCAGAAAGGGAGTGACTTGGCATAATGCATTTGTAAGTTGTCTGAATTTCTGGCACTTGTTCTATAGCAATGGAAAAGATTTGAATAGAAACTTGTCAGCAGGTTCTGGTTTGTTCTCTTCACAGCAATTATTCAGATGACAGAAATACTTACAATATTTTTTTTTCTTTCTGTTTTACTTTTCCTTGTCTTCTTTATAGTCCAGATATAACAGTAGGCTATGTCTCTATGCTATGATGAAGACTGCAATTAGTGTTTCTATGTGCAAGATGATATATCTCAAGAGACCAGCAGCAGAATTTATTTTCTGTCATACACACAGACACATATATGACAATGACATATTTCAAGGTGTTCCAAAGATTTCCTGCTAAAAAAGACCGATTCCACATTCCTGCAACACAGTATCATATTCTGTAGGTGTTGCAGACAGATTATGCCAATGAAACTCTGGAGGCAAGAATATTTTTATGTCACTCTTGCACAGTCTATTTCATCCCAGACATAATAGCAAGCACACTTTTTCTTGAAATCCTAATAAATGCACCATTTTTTAGATATGGTTTGATTTCATGCTGTCTTGAAAGAGTGATTGACTTCAATTTTTGAAACCCTGCACAGGGTATAAGCAGTGCAAAGCAGTCTTTCCTGTTTGTAAAATATTATTGTTAGCCCTTGGAAACTTTTATTTCTATTTAATCTTCTGCTTCATGCCTCCACTTATACTGAAAATCATTATCAAGTGCCATTTTGATGTGTTACCTCATGCAGCGAATTACCAAAGTCAACTGAACTGCAAGGAACAGAACGAAGGCCAGTCTGCCTGCAGACCTGTATAACTTCACTGATGCCAGTACTATTAAACTTATCTATGTCCAATTTGAATGAACCCAGATCTTATTTAGTTTTCTAGCAAGCTGTAGATTTACATTCTCAGAGTCTGTTCCAACGCCAGCTGAAGTTAACGACAGTCTGCACTGACTTCAAGGCGTTTTAGATGAGGTCCCAATTCTTGGATGTGATGACATAAAGGTAAAAGATTTATTTTTTTTTGTGAAAATGACGGATGCAAGACAGTAGATCAGATGACTATCTAGCCAACGACTGCTTCACTGGATAGGGGTTTTCTGGCTGTGAAGCTGGAGCAGTCATACATGGTAGTCAGGAAAGGTAGAGGGGGAATTATCCCTTTTGGCCAGGTTTTGTCATTGTTTTTCCCTTTGTAATAGTTTTATTTTTTATCTGATTCTGAAACTTTAAAACTCTAACTTAAATTGATTAGGATTTACATCCACTAAGAATGTGGCCCAGAGGCTCTGGGCATTTCTGATAAGCAGTAAAATAGAGTATATTGACAAGCCCTGCAACTGTCTTGGTTAATTGCGAGTTATTTTCCCTGATTTACAGTGCACAGCAGGGCCATCGGTTGTATCAATTCTCCAGGGCCCTGAACTTCTTACTCTACCACTTAAAAACACCTGGAACCTGACATCAGTGATTCACTGGCTTCCAGCCAGCAGATTCCTGCCCTGATACATGGCCCTCTGTTGTTGATTGTCTTGGTGCCTGTGAGAACCAGGTGTGGCAATAGGGCTTCTGCCTCTTCAGAAAACGTTCATGGCATTAAAGAAAAAAAAAAAATACATGATTTATCTGCAGCAGTGTTTCTTTATCACTAGTCATTTTACTATTGCTTTGGGTTTCCTTTTTGCAGGTCCTAACCAATGCACAAAATCCATAATCATCAAAAAACAGGTCTGGACATACAGATTCATATGACTGTCCTGACCCAAGACCACATACTGACTAGATGCTTGCTGAACAAAAGGACAGCATATAAGTGCCCTGTAATCCCATGGCATCCTTTGGCAAAGATTTCAACTTGTCAGGTACCTGATGCACAAAGAACCATTTCCTTTGTTTGTACTGAATCTGGCTCCCACCAGCTTCATTTGAAGCTCTGCAGCTCTCAAAGTGGAAAACACAGCTCGCAGTTGTTTCCTATTTACCATCCCCATACCAATCATGATTTCTAAAGATCATTATCACATCAAAATGATCATTTTTCCAAACTCAGAAATCATAGCCTGCTCACTAGTGTCTGATATAGAAGATGTTTCCCATGTCAGATTATCCTTCTTGCTTTTCTTGGGTTATTTTCTAAATCTAATATACCTTTTCTGACAGAGGGGAATTAAAACTGCATATTTTTCAAGGTGTAGGCAAACCGCGGATTCATATGGTGGTACAATAATGTTGTGTATTCCACTTTCTATTTTTCTTACTGATGCCTAACTTTTTTCTGACTTTTTTTTTTTTTCCCCTGACTGCTGCTGAGCAATACACTGATGTATTCATGGAACGATCTCACTTCTGAGTATTCGTGCTGGGCTCAGAGCCCGTCATTTAAAATGAGACATTAGACCTAATTTTGTCCAGTGCTCATCACTTTACATTTATCTGTACTGAAAGCTCTCAGCCGCTGTGATCTACCCAGGCACTCAGTCTTGTAAGTCGGGCAGTTCTTCCCAGTCAGTTCATTTATGAATATGGTAACTGGAACAGGCTCCTGCACACATCACTGTAGACCTTCACTGGTTTCTGCCCGCCACCTTATCAACATAGGTTGCTCACTTCTACTCTCTATTTTTTTATGTTTTTTAGAAGTGCTCAGGAAATTAAACACTAAGAAATTTGCTGGAGACTGCTTAGAAGTACAGATACACTACATCAGCCAGATCACCCTTATTCAACTCCTTATTGAATTCAGATCACTCCACTGAGCCTGCAAGGTAAGGCATCGTCTTAAAAAAAATGCCACACGTGGACTCTTCCCTATGGATCATACTTATCCAGGCTTCTGTGCTTTGCGATATTAATATGCTATCAATGCCAAGGGCAGGTGTTGTGGTTTAACCCCAGGTGGCAGCTAGAACCACACAGCCGCTTGCTCACTCCCCCCGGTTGGAATGAGGGAGAGAATCAGAAGCGTAAAAGTGAGGAAAACTTGTAGGTTGAGATAAACACAGATTAATAAGTAAAGCAAAAGCTGTGCATGCAAGCAAGGCAAAACAACGAATTCATTTACTACTTCCCATCAACAGGCAGGTGTTCGGCCATCTCCAGGAAAGCAGGGCTCCCTCACGTGTAACAGTTACTTGTGAAGAAAAATGCCATCACTCCAAACATCCCCACCTTCCTTCTTCTTTCCCCTAGATTTATATACTGAGCATGATGTCACATGGTATGGAATATTCCTTTGGTCTGTTGGGATCAGCGGTCCTGGCTGTGTCCCCTCCCAACTTCTTGTGCCCTCCCAGCCTGCTCACTGGCAGGGCAGTGCGAGGAGCAGAAAAAGGCCATGACTGCCTAGCAACAACTGAAAACATCAGTGTACTATCAAAAGTATTTCTCATCCCAAATCCAAAACAGCACTATACCAGCTGCTAATAAAAAAAGTTAACTCTATCCCAACTGAAATCACAACAGTGGACATCAGGGTTCCATATCTAGACTTCCATGGTTCTCCCTGGAACTGTTTCTTTAGTTAGTGTCATATCTGACACCTTCAAATCCTCAGGTGTGCAGGGCAGTTTTAAGCACATTATGCACTACTTTTAGTAATCAAACTATTTCATTGTGGAGCTTTTCCAGAGCTATTGAGTGAACACCATTTTAATCCTGACAATTTGCTACTTTTGTCCATTCTCTCAAGGACAAAAATAACCTCATCTATTTCAGTCACTTCAGTTTCAAAGAGATTCTGTAATGAGTTCTCCCACAAAGAAGAGTCTGAGCAGGTGAATTGTGCCCATTTTCTCTGTTTTGTGTATTGGTACAAAGGTGATGTTCAGCTTCTTGGCAATCACCTCATTGTCTCTGAGCATTCTTTTTGTATCCTGATCATTCACAGACCCAAAAGACTCTGAAGTGAGCCTGTTCTTACTGACATGCTTCAGGATGTATTATTATCCTTTTGCCAAGAACTAGGAAAGCAAAGCAATGGGACTTAGCTGTCCATGATACTAGAGGATAATAGAAAACATCAAAAAAAACTTATTCCGTGGGATTTTGGCAATTTTTTGCTTCTTAAAACTGGAGCTACTCATGACAAAAGGCTACCTGTACTTTCTGTCTCCTGCTAATTTTGCGAGCTTTAGTTCCTCTCTTTGTCCAGATGGATATTAACTAAATGTTTCCCCCCTGGTTTTCCTGCCGAACTTCAGATGACTGTCTGTGACTATATGCCTTATCAAACAGGTACTGTTCAGGGAGTGAGGAGAGACGCATTAGCTAATCTTACACTGGAGAAAGTCTTGGGTCTGGATCCAGGGCCAGCTGCATGATTCAAGTATTTATCATCACATATTGCCAAGACCAAGCCATGCCAGAGTGCATTCATGGGACGATGCTTGACAGCCAATGGGATACAAATACTCTTTCAAAGATTATGGAAATGTTGACTGTTTTCTTCTGCAATTTTTGCATGAGTAGGATTTGTAGGGTTCAGATGTTTATTTACCAATTCAGAAAAACCCAATGTTCCTTTTAAAGTACAGGAAACATTAGAAAAGTTCTGGAAGAAACTCAGCCTGTTCCTGTTTCACTAGGATTCTTTCAGTTTAAGTAGATTATCATAAAGTGATAGTGGCAATTGCCAAGGCAATTGCACAGGGTACAACTCTCTCCATCAGCTGAGCAGAGGTAATTAGATTGAAAACTTGGCTGCATTAGTCTAATCCAATACTGTACCGAATTGTACAATCGGTTATACATCATATCATCTCAGCGCTGTGTCAAATCAATATCTGTTTTCAGCAGAAAAAACGTGCAGGTTGTGCTGGAGATATGACTAATGGGAATGCTTTTTGGAGTGTGTGTGCAGTTTGCACTGTAAGGAATGATGACAATTGGTTTCATCTGGAGTAATTACAGCTCAGTGACCACTAGTTAGGCAATTACTCAGAGGAAATCCCCTTGAGGGAAGCAGATCGCAGCTCTGAGGAGAAAACATACCCAATATAAATTCCTTATGTATGGTAGAAAAACATTTCTTTTCCCAAAAGAAAGACAAAGCAATGAAAAGAGAGTAACAGATTCATTTAGCCAAGACCCACAGAATTTCATGTTTCCTATGTGGAAAAAAATTTCTGAATGTTACAGTGTCAGTTTTCGTCACCATGATGCCATGAACTCGTTAAACGAGTGAAAGAGAGATGGAACATAGTTTTGACAAAGCGCTCTGTCATCTGCATTACTAATGCACCTTGTCGCCAGAGAGTGCTCAGGGAGAACAAAGTGTTATGCATTTGGTAAAATATGCACACAGTGAATACAATTTATGATACATACTTTATGAAACACTGTGGAAATGTTGTATCTTGAAATGATCTTAGAATGGTTCTGACCTCCAGGAAGGCTGTTTTAAGCAGAAAGAATGTGCTAAATTCAAGAACATGCTTAGCCTATGAATTCAGGACATTCCCAGGGAGGGGAAGGGAGTATTGTGCATTTGATACTTCAGATTGCAATTCCAGGAAGCAAGGGAGTAGGGGTAGGACGTTAATTATTAGCACCATACTTGATAAAGTGCTTTCTATTATCAAAGCTCCCTTGTTATTGGAATAAGGAGCCGAGAAAAATGAGGAAAGGGAAATCTTGAACAAAAAAGAGAAAGGTAGTGCCAGGTGATGTTGCCAAAGCTCTTCCCTTAGATTAAAAGACCATCTTCTGTTTCATTCCTCTGTTACAGGTGTAAGCTGAAGCCTTGAAGCCAGTCTACCTCTGCAGAACTACAGTAAGGAATTAACTTGTCAGTAAAGCCTTGTTTGCACTGTAGAATTCAGCCTGAAGAAATCTGGTCTTTTAACAAAAACTATCCACAAAGCTTTTCCTCTTTTTTTTTTTTTTTTGTTGTTGTTTTGTTTGTTCTCCCGAGACTGCCTTGAAGTAAAATCACAGCTATGGCACAGCATGATAACTTTTGCTGTTTCTTCTACTTGTACCCCTGATGAGGATCAGTTCGCAAGAAGAAAAAAAAAAAGCTGTCTTTTGCAAAGTGCCATTAATAGCTATGTAAAAATTAAATACTTGACACAAAGAGACATTAGTGTATTTTAATGCTAAATTTTAGCACCTACTGTGTGCATAACAAAGATATGGAACACAGATTCTTCAGACAGACCTTGGAAGTTTCTAGGCAGGTATCATAGCAGGGGTCACTGCAAACTCTCCTCCAGGCACAGCAGAGGACTCTGACATGGGGGCACTTCTGAATTACTGAATCAAACTTGCCTTTGATGAAACCTCATTTCTCCCCAGATAGTTCTGATGCGTGATCTCCATCAAAAGATCATTTTTATACCTGTGTAGAGCTTTTCAAACTGCCGAATCCTCTATTTCTTTATACATTTTATATGAAGAGAATTCCAACCTTCACTGAAATGGAAAAAAAAGAAAGTGCAAGATGTATTTTCAGTACAGTTGAAGTCTACCTAGAAGAATTACTGCTAGGATTAGTCTATGTATTCAAGTCCTCAGTAAATAAAGAGCATTTTATCACAGGTATTTATTACAACCAAATAACATTTGTGTAGAATACAGTATCTAATGTCTGGCTCAGTACAGAGTGGGCAGATTAAGTCGGAGTTTAACTACCATAGCATTTTTCATTGGCTGAGGTACCTCCTTATAGGGCTCGTAATTTTGGCAGTGATGGCAACAGTAATTTCTTTAGTAAATTACAATACACTCCCTAAGTAGAAAGAGCTTTGCAATTTCCTGAACAAATGGAAAAATAATTTTGCAGGATCAGTAAAGATAGCAATAATTGTTAGAGGGCTTATTGCAGTTTATCTGAAGAAGCTCAGTTGCTTATGATAGGCTATCAGAAGTAAGACAGCATGAAAGTGGAGTCCATAATAAACATAAGTGTGGCATAGTTTAAAAAAACAACTTTTTTGTTGCAAAAAAAAAATATAAGAGTGCAGAAAGTGATGAAATGACTGCTCCAAAAGCAACGAAGTGCAGAATGCCAGGTTACTTCATCGAGATAGCAATGTGAATAATGTTTTCCGAGGTCCACTTAGAAATAGGTTGTTATTGGTAAGTGCAAGAGTTTTTTTTTTTTTCTTTTTCTTTTTCTTTTTCTTTTTTCTTTTTTCTTTTTTCTTTTTTCTTTTTCTTTCTTTTTCTCTTAATTAGAGAGGCCACTGATATCCCAATACACAGAGATATTAAAATGTTCCAATAGTTGTTCCTAACTGTATGGGTAGGTGGATAGTCCATTACTTTGTTGTCTACTTGCTTACTTTGTAGGCAACGTGAAATTACGTCAGGAATACTGGAAGATACATAAAATGTTTAACCATAAAGTAGTGCAAATTTTGACAAAAATTAATATTTGCAACAGACCTTGCAAATGCTAATTTATGGAGATAAAATATATTAAAATAGACTGAAAATGAATATTATTCCAAATAATCTCCTAGTCCACATACTGCATAACACAAAATGGGAAGCTGTATATGGCTCATGGTATGGCCTTTCTCTGCAACGTGGTTACCTCCAAAACCCTGCAAATGAAGTCTGAAAATGTTGATCTAAAATTAGAAGCTATTTTTGTATTTTAGGCTACAATTACTTATTTGGCTAAGATAGGGATGATGAAAAGACATTTTGAATAACTGATACTTCATCCTCTACTCTTCTTTCACAATGATAACTTTGATGATGTCTTAAAATCAGAATAATGAAAGCTTGTAATGCTTTCGTTGATGAAATACAGAAACTTTTTTCTAAAAATAATGTTCAGGAAATACCAAGCATTTCTGAAGGACACAACCTTAACAAAAATCTGGATGCAAATTGCTTGCGTAGGAAACAATGTGTGATTGCTTCAGTGGCCTGTATGCAACCTGTATTCTGGAACAGACTAACATTCTGTCTTCCGATCACAGTTCTTTCGTATCTGTGAAGTTTATTTTTTGCAATCCAACCTCAAAGGCAGCACTAGAAACAATACATTCTTTTTGTGAACAAACGCAGACATTTTACAAAAAAAGTGCTGAATACTGATTCTCTTAGGGCAACACTTCAAATAAAAGTTAGTTTCAGTTGCACACATAAAGATTTTAACAGATGGATTGAAAAAGAAAAGGATTAAAAATTATAAATACCATTTTAAATAACCAATTGAATTTTATGACAACAGAATTATTTAGGTGAGGGCATCAAATGTACGTTTGAAGAAAACTACATGACATGCTATGAAAAAGAGTGTTGCCATAAATGTTCCTTATTGTTCTTTATTTTTCAGGTGGTTGTCCTTGGGACTAGGACTAACTTTGTAAATCTCTAATCTAGCACTTAAATCTAAGAACTAGCATTCAGGATGACAGCGTAATATCCTTCAAAGAGCCCAAGCAAAGGTTATGAAAGATATCAAACGTTAAGTGCTACTCAGGATGACCTTGTGTTTGCTTTGTTTATACGCTCTTGCTTTCAACATTATAATCGGGAATGAAACCTGTTGTCTGGTTAGGATAAACTTGTAGTGTTTTTGCATTTCAGCTCTTCTGATGCTAAAAGTGACTCATGGTACGACTGATAAACCTAAGCACTTTGTGTAGACAACTGTGTGTGGTTTTCACATAACTTTTTATTATTTTTTTAAAGACGCTCCCGCCAGCTCCCACATTCTCACTTTCAGTTCTCTGCCCTCTCCATTTTCTTGATGTAACTGTGGGTAGTGACCTGCCCTGTAAGCAGATCAATGAAATGAAGCTGGTTAAAAAACAATCTGCAAACACGATCTCTTGGGGAAGGACAACGTTGCCCTCCAGAGCTAGACCTGCCTGCAGGCACTTGGCAAGGCTGACGGCTGATTTGAGAGAGAAATTTCATCAGACATAGACCAGTGTCACAGGAGCTCTGGTGACAGGTAAAGTAGCCAGCATTCCCAGCATCCTCAACTTTGCCCTGGCCACACAGACTGCTACACCCTAGGGCTTTGACAAATAAATGAGAAGTGGTCTGAAGCTGTATCTGTCTGACAGTTTTCACAGGGAAATCTAAGAGGGTCATGTAGGTGGTTTCAGGGAAAGCATATTTCCACTCATTTGCTAGCTCTGAAATCCTTATATGCCCGAAGTGAAGAACTGTGCCTTAGACAACATAATTTTTATACTAAGCCATTGCACAGAGCATGCCACTCAGCGTAAATACTGAAAACGCCCTGCAGGATGTAACCATCTATTTAAACTTTTCTGAAAGAAGGTCTGTGCACCAGTGTGGGTAATAGGGATCCAGTCGTCTCTTTGATAGTGGCTGGAATTATTAATACTTCTATATTATTCAACGTTAGCCTCTTTTAGTTAATACTTGTAGAGAGATGCGGTACTGTGGTATTGTTCCAGGTAGCAGCACACGGTGACAGGTTGGTGAAACTCTCATAAGCAGTCAGACAGATATAAGCAGTCAGAAGGATAGTTAACCAGGGAGCAATCTACTCACTTTTTTAGGTGCTAAACGTGTTTAATTGTATAAATAAATGAGACTAGAAGTGATCTAACTTGTTTCTCTCCAAGGAACAGTGTCCCATATAGCACTGTATAAAGGCTGAACACGCATGTAATGCTGGGCACTACAGAATCATAGAATCATAGAATCAGTATATTGACATCCCAGGGAAAAAATACTGGGAGTGAATCATCTATCTAATCTAGCAAGCAAGGGCACAGGAAGAACCATGGATGTGAAGCTAAAGAACAGCAAATTCAAACTGAAAACAAGACACACGTTGTTCTGGTAGGAGTGATTGAAACAAACTATCAGGCGAAGTGATGGATTCCCCATCTTTCAATGTCTTCCAGAGCAGGCATGTTCACTGAAGACGTGTCTTTTTTGCCAACTGCAAGTTACTCAAAGGACAGTTTGAAGAGCAGTAGCTGATGAGCTGTAGATCCCCTCTGGGCTCAAACTCTCCAAACATGGTGCACTGCCACAGATCCTACAAGCAAGACACAAAATACAAAAGATGCCACAGCTTTCTTTTACAAGCTAAAGGAGGGAAAAGGAACAGTAAGGACCACACGGAAAACTGAAGCCTGAGAGAAGTAAAACTCTCATGCAGGTATGTCTAAACCAAATAGGCTGTGGAATGTAAATAAACACCTCCTGGAACCATAGACTATAGTCCCAGGGTGCAAGGAGAATGTATGAGCTTCTCTGTGATGCTTTACACATGAGATCCCCTATTGGCTTAAGTGTACATTAATTCAGATGCCATATGCATAAACCAGAGTAAATGCACAAAAGCTGTAGCATGAAAACAGCCGGAGTACTATCTAATTACAAGGAACCCTTTCCGTATGGGTTGCTGGGGATCTCAGATGAAAATTAAAATCAATGCTGTAAAATGTACTGGCATTTGTGCAGCTACAGTACAGAAGGCACATGTGGCAGGTGCCTATCTGCATATACCCATTTTCCTGGCCAATTACCTAATTTTTCAAGGCATAAGGCTCTGACAAGCAGGCTTGGTACTTTACCATGGGGAACGAAACATGCCTCATCTCAAGGACTCATGAACTAACCACACCCCGCAGAGTTGGTAACGCCACCTTCGCGTAGGGGAAAATACCCATTTCCAGCCCTGCCCTTGCACCCGCACAGCCCCCCTGTCCGGTGTGGGAAGCTATGTTGGCAGGGTTTCTGGCACACCGTGCTTTTGATGCCCTCACAGACAGGCAGCAGGGCTGGCAGTGGCTGGTTGTCTCCTTGAAACAGGAAAATGTGGACGTCATGCGGCCGCACCTCTAAGCTGTTTTATGGAAATGTCGCTACTGGATAAATAGTAGGGGATGGAAAGACTCAAATGACTGATTCACAAACGCCCAAAATCTATGCAAAGGTTTTAATCCAGCAATAATACTAGCTTCCAATTTTACTCTTTTTTTGGGGTATAGAACCTTTGTAATGAGTGATTTTTCTTGATACTGCTAAAATCATGTGGCCTTAATCCTTTTTTTGCTAAACAGGAGTCAGTGTGTTCATTATCTTGCAAAAGTTCAAATCTTTGTCACTTCCTTGGCACTGTCATTACACTGATGTTATCAGTGGAAGAGCACAAGCTACTCTGAGCTGTTATGGATTCGTCATTAGCGTAGACTCCTATTCATTCTACCTATCTTTTTTTTCCAAGGCTGAGCTGCATGGACAGCCTTGAATATAAACATTTAGCACTGAGTTTAAATTGAAAGTACTCTAGCTTGTTTTCAGGGCAATTTGCCTCAAAGTAGAGTGAATAGCAGGAAATATTCACAAATATGTTTGAGTCTTAAGATTCAGTGTGTTTGAGTGTTAAAAATTACTTTTTCTCCATGGTGGATAGGCATTTTCTGATAGGCTCTTTTCGAATGGAAGTTAGAGACGTAAAGTTGGGTGTTTCCTTTTCTGATAGATATTAAACAAGCAAGACTTCTTTCTAAGGTGTTTTATTCTATTGTGTCCCTAGTTATGCCCTTTGAGCTATCCGTGCAAACAGATTGTAGGGGGAAATAAGAGGGAAAATAAGATGGGAAATAAGATGAAAATTATGTGAAATGTTCATTTTAAAAGGAAAGCCTGCCTCATTCTATAAGATTGGAGTTGGGGACCTCTGCCTAGACAGAGGGTTCAAAGCCTTGTACTGCCAATTTGGGCTGAGTTCAAAATACGGCCAAGTTTTGAGCAAACTTAGACTAAATTATAGATTCAAGCACAAACCAAGTGAGGCACCTTTTGTTACCATCCCAACCCCAAACAAAGCCTTGCACTGTCAACAGCCCTGTGCTTTACATTTGTTCAAAATTGCACCCAAAGCCAAATATCAAGATCCTTAAGACTCAGCCTTGGCTACCTGTATGCAGCCCAGAAGGAGTTATTTAGGTATTAGTTAGGTATTTTCCTCCAGTTTCAGTTCTTTTCCTTTACTTTGTTATCAAAGGTCTGTTCAGTGATGAGTATGTCCCTCCTTTTTTTTGAGCTTTATTATATATGGGATGTGGCTCACTGGCACTGTATGCTCCGTTGCTTCTTGAATTAGGTAAGTTCTGAGTGGATTGTTCTTTGAATGTTGCCTGCAGATTCATATGAGTACATCCTTCCCTGGGGATGTACATAATCTTCTCTTTTCCCATCAAGGAGAGTGTGATTACAAGGGAGTGTGGTGTGACAGATGTGGGTATTATAAACAGACTGTTAACGCTTTCTGAATGACTCAGGCATTAGTTTTCCCTCTTACCAAACACCGACAGAATGTTCTGTGTATCTCTGTGTTGTAAATTATCATCTTGGTATCAGTTCCTGTTCATTCCCACACGGTATTTTAGCCAAGCACCGATAACTATACTTTGCAATCTATGTGATCCCTCCTTCCTTCCTTTGCCTGCTCATTTGTTCCTGCCTCCCTTCCCCTGCTCTAGTGGAGACCAGGAGCTTTTCTTTGTTTTCAAATGGAAATCAGTCTGGATTTGCATTTATCAAGAATGTCATCCAATCTTTCATTTACTGCCTTTTCATGCATTTCTGGGTTCTGCATTTTTTTCTATTAAGAAAGAACTGTCTTGAACCTTTGCACCTTTTTATTGTGTGTTGATGTAACTGTTCAAATCACACAGCTCATGGCTCACTTCTCCTCAGAGTCCATTTTTTTATTATTACAAATCTGCAGCGAAATTGGAGAAGCACTCTGCCTTGCAGTATATTTTACACTTACATGAACATACAGACTGAAGACTTTTTATTCCTAGAGGTCCCACTTTCCTGTAATTCATTTCATGCTAAATAAAATGAAGGGCTATCCATTTTACCTCTGACTTGGAATCCGAAAAACAGAAGAAAGCTCAAAAATGAAAGCAAATCTCCGTGGAAGTTTAAGTGGCTTCTTTTTAGTGGAAGAAGCGTAGAAACAAATAGTTTTTTGCATCCAAATGCAAATGGAGCTAGAGGAACCTAATGTCCATGTATCCTTTAAAGTTCTTCTGTTATATCTAGTCCGTTTTTTTTCCTTTGTCCCATTGTGCAGATTTGTGTCACTGTGGCAGGGAACTGCTTCATAAATATTCTTGCATATAAAGGCAACTGTCTTATTGTTTCTGAATTGTTTGGGTTTTTTTTTTGCTTACTCAGAAGTTCAAAGCCTGGTGTCTAGACAAGTACCTTAGTACTCTTGGTTGTTAAGCAAAGGGAATCCTCCGTCTTTTCTTGCTGCCCTGCAGTATGAGAAAACAGCGTAATTGCCAGTGCCTGAAGGCACGGTACTGATGCCTGAGCCTTCAATGAGATCTTTGAGGCTGAAACCACTTTCACAGGTAACTGATGATCAGGCCAAGGGAAGGATAAAATTTGAGTCTCTCTCCCTTTCTCTCCTTTCAGCACCTCTTGTCTACAGGTTTGGACTCCCAGTTCAGCCACAGCCCCAGCACTTACAGGGTTTGACAGACAAACTCTGGTGGGCTGCTTCCACTCTACATACCTGTGGCTGGAGGGCATCGCCACTCTAACAGAGCTGACAGGTGGGCACACGGCAGCAGCACAAGTGCTCACTCCTTCAGTTTAACTCAATCTCCCTTTCCCAGGCAGTTTAACCCAGGACACCAGGTCGGCGCTGAAGCTGCTGAGATGCAGGAGTGTGTGCCATGTGGCTGACAGGGAGGGAGGCAACAGAGGTGCAGGTGGAGATGCAGGATGGACAGTCCTGGCCTGTAACACCTTCACCTTCTGCCGCCTGTGGGCCTGAGCCTAACAGTCCTCCAATTCAGCACATAACTCAGCCTTGGGAACGCCTTGGGAACACAAAGCAGAGCTCAGCCTCTGACTTAAACATTGCAGTGCACAGCTTTCAGTCTCCATATGAATCTGGACCTCAGAGACCTGAACCTGAGCATCAGCCAAACACTGACTTCTCTCTTCCTTAAGCTGCAGAAGGGCTGCAGGGTTACATTGCAAGTACTGCCCAGGCCAAAGCACAGACTGAATCTTAGTGGGACCTTCTCCAGCATTTCTTGCAGGCATGTTTGTGTGTGTTGGCAGGAAATGCAACGGATCTGCCAAGTGAAGAATTCCCTATCCCAACCCTCCCTCTAGCCCCGTCCCAACACTTCCAGGGTAATGGTGCTTGCAGGGAGTAATTTTGGAAACACTTTTTCGCAAGGAGAAATATGCCACTTCTCACAGCTCCTGGCATCCCAACCCCAGTGCAGTAGGATCCCTCAGGCCCTCCTGTATGGGTCCAGCCACGGAAATGTGGATTGAGCCTCTTTCTAATTCCGTGTTTTTATTGCAAGAGTGTTCATGGGAAATATAAAAATTATGGACTCCATCCCAAACTAAGTCATGCTCCAGACTGTCTCTCAGTATTGGTCTTAGTCTAATACCATACAGTTCCCCATGTTCAAGAATAACCCATAACAGGGAAAAGGACTCCTCTTTCCCTGTGGGACAGGGGACATGACACATGCCATTCCTTCAGGGAACAGGAATAAGGGAATACGGCTCCTGGCTCCAGTCAGATGCTGCAAGAACTGAGCATATGGCTTGTTCCTAGCAGCAGCTTCATGAGGGAGTCGATGGGTAAGATTTGTTTGCAGATGTATTGAAAAATTGTGAAACAACAGTCTCGACTGGAGAAGAAAGGCCTGCATTCACAAGGTAAATTACTTGGGATAAATGACACAAGTGACTCCAACCTCCTTCAATGCAGCTGTTTACATGAGGTGCTACTGAACCAAGAAACAGGCAGGAAGGACAACCCGAAAAGAATGAGGTGAACAATTTTCTTTCTCAGGGGCTGCTGTTGCTGTGTTGGCTGTGTGAGTGACTGTTTAACTCAGCAGTCTGTTAGAATGAAATTCATTTCAGATCCGAGCATTTTTCCACATTTTGGGTTCATATTTACATTTGTTAAGGTTAATAGACCTGACAACTTCTTCATGTTCTCACCAGGGAGCAGTCACTGACAAACCGTGGGAGGGACTGAAACAATATTCTTCACAGAAAGTAAAATCTGTGCATCGTGGGGCTGTTGCATGTTACTCCCTAGTAACAGTCCTCAGTGCCTGTTGGTACAAATCAGCGTAGTGCCCCTGACTTTACCCCGGCAATGCTAATTTGCACCACCTGCAGACCTGACTGCTTATTCTTGCTACTTGTCTTTGCAGCGTTCTTCCAGTAACCACGGTGGAGCCTCAGCGTTTTTTAAATCCACTTTGTTATTTCAGAGTCTTTCTTGGTGCTTTTCTTTTTCTTCTGAAGTGTTTCTGTTTCTGTTTCTGCTGTGCTTGTGCTATAGCACCCCAACTTTAAGTACTCTATCTTGCCTTTTAGACCCCATCTGCAAAAAGCAATTTTTTAAGAGCCCAGGTAGAAAAGAGAGGTCAGGCAAG
This sequence comes from Larus michahellis, assembly GCF_964199755.1. Classification (NCBI taxonomy): domain Eukaryota; kingdom Metazoa; phylum Chordata; class Aves; order Charadriiformes; family Laridae; genus Larus; species Larus michahellis. The sequence continues at coordinate 43,819,486 of NC_133897.1, read as the reverse complement.
AGGTTCCTTTGGCTACTCGTAAGGTTGCATGCCTTTAAAAAAGAAAATAATACAGGAAACCAGGAAATTAGTTCAGGAGAGAACCAAATGGAATTTTTAAGGGTCATACATAATCTAGGGAAGTATGAATCTGCATTCTGCCCACTGGTGTCAGGGCTCTCAGGATATCCAAGGCAGGGATATTAGTGAGCCTGAGACACTATTCTTTCGGTTTTCTTTCCCTTCCCAGACTCCACAAAGGACCACACAGGCCGACTTTAAAGATTCAAGCAGACAAGTAAGATCTAAGAAGTTAGCTCTTTTGAGCTGAACTGCAGTAACTAGCCAGATGCCTGCTCTGAAGCTGAAGTAAATGTGAACTAAAATGCAGAAGCTAAATGGAGGAATTTAAGGTAAAGTATTATGTTTGCATTTAAAACAGCATAAACAGCATGGGCAGGTCCTGTGCCTAAGTGGATGTTCATCTTGCCGTTGAGGGAACCGGATCCAGTATGTGAGTCCACATAGAAAGTACTCTCACTTCCCCTTCTTCCAGCTTCAGTACAAGGAGGCAGGAACTGAAAGCCAGTGACAGTGTTTAAAAGTCTCTGCTTTGTGGACTATGTTTTCCAAGGAGTCATCCCCAAAGCTTGCCAGGCATTTTATCAGATCATTGCATTCCTTTGTGCTCTTGGATTTAACGAAGTCTGGCTCAATCACTGCAGCACTCACCCACGGGAAGATCTTCCACCACAATGCCTTGACTTTAGAGGTCTCCATAATAAATGTCTTCCAAAAGTAGATGATAGTTAGAGTAGCGTGAAGAGGTCAAGCTCTTGCTGTTAGCGACCTTGTGGTGAAAAGGGTAAGCCAGCCTTTGTTAGCACCTTGTATTAACCTCTGTGACAGATGATACTGCTCTTTCCATGGGAGTCCCAGCAACAAATGCCGCACGTGGCCAAGTACTAACCATAGTTTATTTGCAGACCAGCCTTACTCTCACCGTGCCTATCTTGTTTCTGCCTCCAGCTCCACCCCATGTATCCTCTAGCGTTTTGGAAGCCCAGGAGCAGAAATGTCACAGCTTGCCACCAGTGCACCTTTGTAATCTTATGTCATATCTTGTTTGCCAAGCGGGTTTTTTTCATCAGGAAGTTCTAGTGCACATCCTCTCCGTGAAGTTTTAATTTAGTTCTTTGCAGACAAATCTCGTATGGTGACTAATGCAGGAAGAAAGACTGGGTAAAAGTCAAATAAGGTCTCAAAGATTTGGCCCCGAGTGAAGATACTAAATATAAATGCAAATAGGAAAGGTAGACTTGGGGTGAAAAAATGCTGGCTTGCATACAGCTTTTCTTCAGGGATAAATAAATTCAGAACATTTTTAGATACAGGCTGAATAGAGTATAATGCTGTATTTGTCCTCAGTTTTTATCACAACTGAGAAGAGTGAAAAATTGCCTCATCTGTAAGGGCTTGGAATATAATGAGCAAGAATGAGCTCCTCTGTCAGTCCCAATAGCTTTCCCTCTGAACAGATAGCTGCAGTGGGGGAGATGTCGCTTGTTCCAGCAGTTACAGAGTAGCACTAGTTAACCACAAGTTTCTCTCTGCAACTCAGCTGGCTAGTTAGAAACACAGACACATTCAATGGTACGCTGTGGAGCATCGGGTACAGGCATATATATAGCTATAGATGCACATAAAGAGAAGCAACATATATGAATGCATACAGAAAGGAATAAAAGGCTAAAAAACAGGTAGCCTAAAAAGTGTTGTGCTCCATCATTTTCAATATGTGAAGTAAAACTGTATTTGAACTAAACTTTGCATAGAGTAACACCAAATTTGCTTAAAATATCTCTCTATACTAATAAATAAATACATGCATATAAAATACAGAACATATATGTATTTTATATATATTCACATACGTACCATATATATATTCACCAGTTCATTCTGAGCAGCACTGAAGATGTTATTTTAAGTCCCTAATACCACAGGTTTATTTAACCTCTAAACTTAAAGAGCAACAGTACATGTTCTTACATACCACTAGATGGTGACTTGTGTAATGAGTCGTTGACTTTTATCCTAAAGTACGTTTCTCTTTTTATTGGAATGAAGCGGAATCATGATATTACTGTCTGCATTGTTAATAATTTACCTCTAAATATATTGCCATAAACATCTCGCTGGTTGTAGAAGTCTAAGGAAAAGCTATGGAAAAATAAGGTGAACATGGTCCCTGCCAGATTCTGTTTGGGCTTTTTAACACCTGTGTGCAATCCACAACTTTTTGTTTTGTTTTCTTTTGTTTTGTTTTGTTTCATTTTGTTTTGTTTTGTTTTGTTTTGTTTTGTTAGTAGGGGCTGCGGGATGTCATGTACAAATGATTAGGCTACAATTCAGATGTCTCCTGAGACAAAAAAGCATCCAAGGTTTTATTCAATTGTGTAATGCCGTGTGTATCATCCTGTATAAAGAATAAGCCTTCCTGCATCAGGCAAAACTGCCCACCCCAGTGCGTTGTGTTTCCACTCAGAGCAACTTCTCATTTTAGCTATCTGCTATTAAAAGGCTACTTCAAAATCATACTTGGCACCGTTCCCTACATGGCTGCAGCAACAAGATCAAACAAAAGGGCTTTGTTTGGCAGCTGTAGTCTTGCTCTTCAGCTGGACGGGGGATCAGACTCTTATCCACAACAGGCTGTACCCGCACCCTGCTCACCGCTTCCCTCCAGTGACACTTGTTGCTATTAATACTCTTCATCTGGCATAACGGGCGAGAAAGACTTTAGCCTCAGATAAGTGGTGAAAGTTCATTGATGACTATCCACCGGATAAGGAAAAGTAACATTTCTCTCTCTCTCTCCTGGTAATGCATTATTGAGATCGGAAGCCGTTTAGAGCTGAATTTGTATTTTTTTGTACAAGAAATTTTACATTTGTACAAAATTTCCTACAATGGGGAACGTATCTGCAGTTGTTTAGCCCAGGCTGACAATCTTTATCTTAACAACAACAACTAATAATAACAATTCATTGCAATAAGTGGTGACTTCCTGGAATTTGCTCATTATTTCACAGGCTGTGACATATAGGTTATGGCTTTCATAAGCAACAGAAGAATGAGACATCTTAAAGGCCTCGGTTCCTGATAATCAGACTTTTTTAAGGAGACTTAAAGTCTAGAATCACAAACCACTTTTAGCCTATACAGCTGACTCCCTTTCTGTAAGTGATTAGTGAACAGTTTGTAATGGATATTCCTTTGATTTGTAGCCCAGGAGTGTGACCAGGTATCCCCTTGCTTTGCTCATGCTGTCTTGCCCCATGACTCTGCCATTACAGGGGGCCTGTTCTCTACACCAGATCAGATTTTCTTTTCTTGTCAAGCAAACTTCAGCCTGCAAACTACCATTTGTTTTCAGGGACCATTAACACAAGCTATATTTGTCTTATGCAAATGTTAATGGAAAGCCAAACGAGGGCTTGACTGACTCAAAATGTGTCTGAAGATCCCCCAAAGCATCTGAACATCCCTTTCCTGGTCTTCACCTACCTCCACTGTTGATTGACCTATTACAGCAAGGCCTTGGGCATGGCTGGACTCCAGGCATTTTTTTGGTACAGTGTTTATTAATGCCTTGCCAAGATGAAACATTTCTGAAGCAAGATTAGCATCAGCATTTACAAGCAGAGGGTTAGCTCTAGAAATAGCTCAATCAAAAGATGTCAGAGCAGGCAGCTATTCATGGGAAATTATTTACAAGGGACGCATTCCCCCTCCCCAGTTACGCTTAATGTTTTCCTCCCAGCATCAGGTTCACTCTCCAGTTCAAAGCTTAACTGAGGAAAATACACGTTTGCTTCCTAGAATACAGCTATGTTTATTTTCTGCTACCCTTCTGCCTGCAAAACTGCCTATTGATTTCTTAACCTGTTTATTTCTCTTCTAATGACAAATTACTAAGGCAATGCTGACAAAACAGGGTGTGTCTATGCCACACTGCAGTGGGCATAAGAGGAGTTATGTGGGTTGAATTTGCTGTTGGTTTTTTTCCAATTGAAATAACCTCTGGTCATGTCTTGCTAAGCAGAGACTGCTCTTGTAACCAGCTGTGTGGGGACAAGAGGGATGGGAAGAAATGTCCCGGGAGAGCAGGAGGTTTGGAGGCGCGCAGGACTTATGCTGAGCCCATACACTATTAGCCAAAGACAATTTATGTGCCTTGGACTATCCTATGAGCATGATTCTTAGTTATAGCCTTCCTTTATTTTCCATCCTGAGGAAACAGCAGCAAATATCTTGTCTTTCAGAATGCGTATACAGGCAAGTCTTGTAAATGCAATACAGTTAATTTTCAGTGTCCTGCTTTGAGCCTAGTGACATTGTAGCCTGAACCCATGATATGACCAAAACTGGCTTCAGGCAGAGTGCGTGCCTTTTAAAGCAAACACACAAACAAAAAGCAAAACCAAAACCCAACCCCAAACCAAAGGCAAGCAGAAAATTACATGGGGAAAAGTAAGAAGAAAATTGTGATTATTCCTTATTCTGTTTGAAACAGGAGCTTTTGCTAGACCCTAATCTATATTCTACCTTTCCTTTCACTACAACTTGCCAGATGAATTTTGAAACCCAAGAGAAAAATTGGTAGTTTGAAAAATTGGTAGTTTAAGAAATTGCTCCCATTCAACTATTTTAGAGGCTTATAACCTAATCAAGAAATATGTTCTAAATCTAGCTTGCTTTTACCAGCTAAAGGAATTTATTAAAGAAAGATATGTTATGAGCAAACTATATGTGCACATACCTTGTACCTGAGTATCAGCCAAAGAGTTAATCCTTATAGAAAATGTGCATAACATAGACTGGAGCCCATGTGATTTTCTGTTTTCCTGTTGAATAAAGTATCTGGGAACAACAAATGTGATACACATTGCTGCTACTAATGCTGTAGCCTGTCCCTTTGTTTAATTACTGCAATTAATCTTAATCTGCCTTTGTTTGGCAACAGCTAGGTTGGGAAGAACCAGCTGAATGCTTTTAATAGAGACTGCTGTTTTGATCACAAAACTCGCAGTCTTTTCTTTGACAGATAAAAATATTCAGTATTTTATTGCAATTCAAGTGGATGCTGTATGGTTCTTCAAAATACAATTGTGTATTACTAAGGGAGTGGGAAAAGTATTTGCTACAAAGGAATATTTTTGTAAACACAATAGAAAAATGAAATTCAGTGTGTCTAGAACATTTTGCCCTGTTCTAGCTCTAAAAATGACACAGCTGTGTTTCACATTGTATGAAGCACTCACATAAGCATTTAGTTCACTCATTGTAAATCGAGCTACATAAAGATGATGTAATAATGAGGTCTGAAACAGATGGGAGGCCTACTTTAGATAATACACTCACTAAAATAGCATATGCTGGCTTCCTTCAATTCTATACATTTTATTCTGTAAAGCTGTACTTTTGATCAGATGACAGTTACTGAAAATAATAGAATAGGCAAGATTTGCACTAAATTTTCTGAGACAGGAGCTCTTCGGTTTTGCAGTACTGTATTCTTGTAGGCATTGCTGTATATTCATAGAGCTCCACGTACAATTTCTTGGTTGTGATTCTAGGAAAACACAGTGAAGGAGCACCAATCTCATTGAAACAAGCTTCGATTTTTCCATTGAGTGACAATGAGTAGAATTTTAGCCCATGGAGGCTGAATGACCATAAGCTGCTCTCGTCTCATCGTGTCTCACCTGGGTAAAGATCAGCCAAGTGGGTCATCTGGTCTTTATCTACCCTTGAACACGTGAAGAACAAGACCATTCACGCATAGAGAGGACGGAGCACACTGTCTGGATAGTCACACCTCCAAAGGTAAGCCCTCTCACTCAAGTGGGCCTCCAGCAACTCTGTAAAAAGAAAAGGTTCTTTTGTCCCTTTTCCAATGCTCCTTCTTGCAAGAGCCCAGTTAAGAAAAGTTCTTCACTGTTTTCAGCTCCCCTGACCGTGAACACGAGCTGGTGTTCCATCTGGCATAGCAGGTCGAAATCAAGTCTGAACTTCACCAGGGATAAAACTGGAACCTAACGCAGCATTTTGTAGAGCAAGCATTGGCTCATACCATGCAGCCAGATTTCCTGAGTGAGCAGGTAAACGCAGCTTCTGCAGATTTCAGAAATAGCCTTGATAAGAAAATACCAGGTGATGGTGACAAAGACATCAGGTATTGCAAATGCTGCAGAATAAAGTTGTTCATTGTACATTTGCCATTTCTAGGTGTTAAAGATTTTCTAGAGCTTATAGAGACATGCTGGTATTTGTTTGTGTCAACACTATACAGAAGTGACTGGTGTGCTCAGACCCTTGGATCTGGACAATGTTCTTTTCAGAATGACTGTATGCCTGACCTGTATTCCAAAAGTATTTTAAACAGTAAGAAACCTTCTGGGTGTTTTGACCTTCTACTTGTCTGTCTCACTGATGGCCAGTTGTGTCTCACACAGTTCTGCCTACTGTGAGGTGTCTTTTCAATATTTACATGTTGTGCTACTTACGCCCACCACAATGCAATGCGGGTCAAGACTAGTGTTGGGGAAAATTGAAATGGTTGTGTGGATTTGTTTGTAAAACCAATGTGTTGAAGTTTTCTCATGCACAATTTTGTGTTGGCTGGGTCAGGCAGGTGGGGCTGAAGAAATCCTTCTTTGGACCTATAATCCCAATCCCTTTAGCAGGGGGCTCTCTGCTCCAGGGGGTGCAGTCACGTAGTTCAGACCATTGCTCAGACTCAGTATGGATGAGAGCAGATCAGGAAAACCATTACCATTAATATCCCTCAATTTAATCAGTACAGAGTCACCCAGCTGTGACTGGGCAGCCATCACTTGTTCCCTGAAGGCACAGTTCCGCACTAGGGGTACATGTGCTTGCGTTTTGCCAAATAAACTTCAGTCTGTGCTTGCAAGATGTCCTCCACAGGGATGCAAGTCTAAATCACATATATACACATAAAATGACTCCATGAGTGATTAATTCAAATCAAAGAATTTTAAAAGCCAGACATGGTAGTTTTGTTCACTTGAGGAAACATTCAGTGTCTATTTATTATTGCGAACAAACCCCAGCAGATTATAATTACTATTTTCTTTTCTTTTTACTGTGGCAATCAGAAACACTGCAGAGAGAAACTCTCTGTGGCCCAAAGAGCTTACGAGCCAAGCATAGGACAAGGGATAGCAGATGAATGTGATGGAAGTGTCAACGTTGTTTCAGCAGTAAGAAAAATAAAGAAATGCATTATTTTTCTTTTGTTATTAGAAATGGGAAGGGGAAGGGGTAGGGAAAAGGGAAGGGAAAGGAAAAAGAAGGATTGAACACAGTATTGTGTCTGTCCCCAAATGAGAGCTTGTTATGGGTGCCTGGAAAAAATGCAAAGGAAATGAAGAGCTGGATTTTTCACAAAGCTGCTACAGATCCCAGTGCTGGCATCTTCTTACCCACTGGCTCACAAATAGGCATCTATCTCCCTGGCTTGTCTTTGACAAGAGTCGAGGGCTCTCAGCTTCCCCTTTCACTCTACCATGCTTGGTATTGACAGTTAAACAGACCCTGGGAGCCTGGTCCTACAAAAGTCTTCGGATGAGAAGACTACAGCGATGTTCTGTGGCTTGCTCTTTCCTTTTAAGTATTTAATATAAAAGTGATCTATCTAAACAGAGGGATTCTGGAAGCCCAGATCCAGGCTGGGCTCTCATCCCATGATGAAACCACTCACCAGGGAGGTGGGAAGGGGTTTCCCCATGCTCAGCACCTGGGCAGCGTGTCCACTTTTGGCATTTGAGCATATCAGGCCAGATCTGCAGTCAGACACCACACCATTTTGTGGATGCTTGTGATATAGCAGAAAAAACTTCAAGACCCTCGCTTAACAACTGAGTGATGGAGCCTCCTAAAGCAGACTGGCCTTGAGAAGGAAACAAAAATAATATATAAATATACACATGCGTATACAGAGAGACTCCTTACTTCCAAGGCAAGGCTCTGAGGGCCTTTGTATTGAAAATAAGCAGCTTGTTTAATGTGATACTGAAGTAGGTAACCAACAGAAGGATTCAAAGACCTGACTGAAGGTCTTCTGTTGACCTGTTGCCTCCCAGCAGCAGAAGAGCAGAGACAGGCTGTGAGGCTTTGTACTGCTGTAAGTCTGGGACAAGGGTATTATTCACAAGAGGGGTTTAAATCAGACATCCAGGTCATTCCAAACAAGTTTTCACACATCCTATATACTACTCCACAGCATTTCTGCTACGTTTGTGATGCATGCTTTGTAGAAAAATGTATTTTGTGTGAGCTTCAGAAAGCAGACATCTCTACTACTGCCCTTTTTCTTCATCTGTCAGTCATGCTGCTAACTGCAGGCAGCACGCTCATTTAGCATACCGCAGAGATGTGTCCCTTTGTTTGGTTTACAGATTCTTCACCAAGAATGTGTTTGTTATTTGGCATTATTAAACAGCTGATTTTGCAGGAGCACATTCGAGCTCTGGAGTGTTTGCCAGCAGTTTCTAATAAGCCAAGAAAGAGCAACAACATATAATCAAATCCATTATGACTACATTAAGATTACAGTAGAGAAAGGAAATTAAACAAACAAAAGTATTGCAAAAGTACAGCTAAGAACAATGAAGATATCTGAGCAATGTTGTAAACACTTATTACTACTTACATAAGGACCACTTGTCTGTTTACTCTGAAGCCTGGGACTGAACAGACTTTCCTTTTAAGGCTGCCCTCAGATAAGGTCAACCTCTGTTAATATGGAATCATATCAAATATAAACTTGTTTATTTCTCAGCAGCTCTCTTAGCAATACTGAAACCATTCCTTAAGTGGCCAAGCTCTTCCTTCAGTACTGACATTTTTTATTATTGAGCAGACACCAGGAATAAAAATGCAGGTAAGATGCTAAAATCACAGTGGAATCTATCAATCTTAGGAAAAGCAGATTTTTTTTTCTTAAAGAAATACTTAATATAGACAAATTTAAAATTTAAAGGCAAATAATAATTAACATAAATATATAATGGAGACCCATTATGTATGAAGCACTAATGCAGATACACTTGTCAATGGAGAAAACAGGTAATAAATTAGGTGCAGTGTCAGTTCAGGCCTGAAAGTTCACCTTTCTTCTTGGTGTGGGGAGGGAACGGAAGGCAGAAAAAGTCAATAAATACAGGCAAGCCACTAGCAGAGGGGAGGCAGAGGTACCAGGCTCCACAGAAGACAAACAGGAATAGTTTTGTTAGTCAAAGCCATTTCCCAGTTCTCCCTTCTTTGACATTGGCCATGGGAGAGGGGACGGAGACGGGTGACAACACCGGCCGTCTGCCCTGCACGCCACGCTGCTGGCTGTCCCATGCTCTGCCAGCAGCTTTATCTTGCCAAAATGCAAACACGAAGGGCAGTTGCAGCGATGTGCAAGCTCCAACCAGTCAGAGAAGCACCCTGGTTACTGAAAAGCATGTTTTTAAGGGAATGGTCTCATGCAATGATTGCTATAAGAGGTCTGCCTTTCTCTGCCAGCATCTTTTGATGAAAATCTTAATAGCAAACTTCAGATTATTGGGCCAGAAAGTTAATTGGGACTTTGTTCAATCAGCTACTATGTCATTAAGATCAGTGTCTTTCCTGGGATTGAATTTATCTAGAATACAATTATTCACTGTGTTCTCAGAAGGAAGGATTGTAGTTCAGTATTTTGCTGGAGAAGGCTGCTGAGGCAGAAAGAGAACAGAGAGAGAGAGAAAATATATGGCATGCTGTGCAAATGATATGGTCCTCCTTTCTTCTCTGCATAATTCAGTCCTCACCAGGTTTTAACAGGCAGGCTGCACTCAGTTTGCCTTTCAGAAGCTGACGATTGGAAATGCCATCTCTCACCTGTTTCCCTGCCACAGCTCCAAACACGGCAAATAATTCCCTCAGAACAGGGACTCTCAATAGCTGGAAATCATTACTTTCCCCCCAGGTTTCCCCTCTGATCGTTTTTGCCATTTAGGGTTGAAGAAAACTAGCTAGCATCACAGCATTAAAACAGTAACTAGCTGCTGGAGGTACAGGTGAATTAAGCTGATTGAGACTGAAGGGACCAGCTCTTTCCATCAGTACACTTGCACTGAAGTAAAGCTGGTGGGAAGCAGTTGTGGATCTGTTCCACTAGGGCAGACCCGCTCATGCCGGGGGGCATTTCTATCCGCTCACTCTCTGCAGGGTTTTCTGCTCTCATGTACCCAGGCAGGAAAAATTAGTTGGAGGGGAATTCTTATTCTTCTTGATTACAGCCAGCATTACCACTGCCTTCTGGGAATTAAGTCAGTGCCTTTAAAAATTAAGTCACAGGGAGGTTGCTGGTTTTGCAGGCGTTTTCAAGATCCGAAATGCGTTTCAGGCTTCATAGAAAGGAAACCACTGAGCCTTTCTTCATACACAGAGAATGGTGTGATGGCGAGTTTTTTTTCAGTGCAAAACCTGAGAAGCTCAGCCACGAACATAGACACGAGTTACCTGGGAGAGGGGCTCTGGTGGTACCCTCTGCAAGGGGGAGGGAAGGCGATGGGTGATCAGCAGTTGGCCCCAAAGGGAGGTGTGTGACTTTTTGTGTATCTGCAACCCAAAGCCCTGCCTGGCGACACAAAGCTTGTAGCCTGCACAAGCCCAACACAGCAGCATAGCAAGTGCCCGGTGTGTGCCTCAGACATACTTTAAGCGTCGATCTGAGCTCTGTTCACCCTTTATGAAGGGTTTGGGGGCAAGTCCTCAGTGCTGTGCAGAGATGCAGGGTCAGGGTGAATAAAGCCAAGGACTGCACCATCCCCTACCTCTGTTTGATCAGGACGTGAGCAGCAACCAAAGCCGTCATCACTTATCCCACGCTTGTGGGAAGCACTGGGTAGCTGGTGTCTGGTAGGGTGCCCCTCTGCAGACACCCAGCATTACGGGCTGCAGAAGCACATAGAGGAGCCAAAGAAATGACAACAAATGAGCAATGGAGATTACGGGGCTTCTGCTCATGCACTATACTCATGCCCATACTGCTGAGCTCTGTGCCTCCTTTCCTGTGCATTCAGATAGTATTTGTATTCTCAAGGATGTGTAAATTAGATTAAAAGTGGCGAGAGAAAGCTTGCCATACAGGATCAGGCTGCTGAGGCATCTGCGCCAGTATTCTGCTCTAGGACCAGCTGTTCTGAAAAAAAGGCTCAAAACTCAGTAAGTGGCATGTAAGGGAATAAAATTCTTCTTATCTCCTTTCTTATAAAGACTATGCTCTGCTTGAAGCTTGGCTGCATTTAGAGACTATTCAGAATTATTGGGTTTTTTTGCAGGGGGAGGCATTTTTGTGTAACATTAAAAGAGCAACTAATTAATGAACAATTTTTATGATTAAAATTTTTTTGTGTTTATTTACATTTGTATATTTTGTTGTGAATATAAACATAAGCATCCTTGTACATGTATTTACCTCAACATAGACCTATACACAAAATATACATAGTGTAACATGCTCAGTTTCTCCCATAACTTATTATGGAGATCTCTATCTATCCTTTTCTTGGTATGCCCTCTCTTCCCCTCTCTCATATCACTTCAATAAAAAAACCAAAATCCAGAGGAAGATAATAATGCTGTACAAACATTTGAAATGTGAAAAGAAGCTAGAGAAAAACAGTTTCGCTTACCCAAAACTGTGAGGGATAAAATGAGGGCTCATCAGCTCTTTGTAAAGAAGCAGAGATTCAGGTCAGGTATAAACCTTTCTCAGTGCTAAAGCAGATCAGGTTGTGGAATAAACCGCCTGAAAAGATCAGTGAGTCACATCAAAGGAGGGATTGTGGAGCTGGAGGCTGTGGAAATTGCGGTGGTATTAGGATGCAGATAAAGAACCCAATAAGGCCAGGTCAGTCGCCCGACACTGCCACCTCCACTTTGGGGTCAGTTTTTATTTCATGCACAATTTAATGTCACTTCTGGCTTATCTGCATGTAACTAAAGCTTGCTGCGCAGCTCATGGTGTCCCTAGAGCAAAGTCTCAGGTTATGGCTAAGCTTATCCGGCCTCCAGCAGACGGGGAGAGGAATGCCCCTTCCCTGGCTCCCTGGGCTGTGCACTCCCAGTCCCTCTCAGTCCCCCGGGAAGCCAAGGAGCGGGAGTATGGCTCCATGGTGGGCAGGAACGACAGCAGGGGAGAGATGGGAGTAACAACCCCTTTCCACACCCGCAGCAGGTGAGACATGAGACCAGCGCAGCCATTACACATAGCCATGCCCTGTACTACTGTGGTCCATGTTGACCATCAGCTAATGAGCTGGACAGAGTAAATAGCAAAGACGGGCAGAAAACAGCTGGCTTGGCATGGCTGTAAGCACACCAAGTGCAAACACTGATCGGTCACTGCCATTCCCGGATGTCAGATGCACCAGTTTGCTGTTTGTTGTAGCCATATCGCAGATGCCAGCAGCCAGCACCAGTGGGTCCTTCACCACCAGCAGTTGGGGAGTAGCCATCACGGTGGGGTGAGTGGCTCTGCATGCAAGCAGCAAGTGCCGTGTGCTGCATGTGTTTATGCAGAGAAACGCCTGTGTTCCTCTTCTGCTTTAATTTCCTTCAGATGGTGTTTTTTGCGGCATTATTCCCACTTTCCTAAGAGTACCACATTTCCAATGACACTGGCAGGTGCTCATCACTGGGATCAAGGAACAAAAGGTCCTCTGTCGTGGTAATGGTAGACAGTCATCCTAACTGAGCTATAGTGTGATGTCTTTTACTTGGCTGGCCTTTTCTCAAGTAAACGCACATCCTGCTTCCATTGTCTTCACCAAAGCTTCATGGCCCACTCCAATATTGGCACTGCACAAGATCTATGGCATAATTCACAACAGGCCTCTACAGCACACAGTAACTCTACAAAGCATTCAGGAAAAGCTAAAAAATACCAAACGCACTTTGAGTTTATCCATTGCGGGAATGCACAAGGGCAAAGTGTAACATCTCCTGCTGGGACCCAAGCTGGGAAATACACTCTAACCAGTTAGAGCGAGGCACTGGGCAGGCTGGAAGGAGAGGGCTGTGTCTGGGGGCAGCGGGCATCACCCTGCCACAAGCTGGAAATGGGCGCTTCATCCTGGCTGCTCTGGTGACTCTGTCCCATGCCCAGTGCCAGGGAGCGCAGCTGGCGCCTGTCCTGGGCAGGCTTTGAGAGCACGGGCAGGGAAGCAGGGGGTGTCTGCAGGCAGCCCGACATCAGGGTTTCTGGCCCTGATGCCCTGCAGCAGCATGGATTTTTACCTGTCTCTGCCTTAGCACCTCCACAGGGCCCTCTGTGTGCACGATGAAATCTTTATTTCTCTCTGTGAATTATAGAGAAAGTCTTGAACGACTATCAGCTGGTCACCTGCCAAAAGTTGCTGAAGTTATGTGAGGTGAATGATATACAAGAAACAGTTAATAACAAATGTACTTACTAAAACTTGTTATTAAAACTTGTAAAAACCTAATTGTTTTAGGACTGGTGGCCATGAAGTTTTTCCAAACTATTGTCCCAAGTTCTGTCAACACCTAAGATGGAAGGTCTTAGAAATCTCCCGTTTTTCACCTCAATTCAGCATTTTACTACAGTGGCAAACAGAAGGACAAGCCTTGCAGATTGAGTGCATCTGAAATGGAGGTTTGTAATGAAGACAATGGGTTCCTAATCTGTGTGTCAGGTTGCTTCAGGCTATTTTGGGGGAGTCACCGATGCGTACATAGTTGACAAAGAGGGTGTGCAGGGCGGTAATCTGCAGTTTATGGTTATTGTATGTTATGTGCGTTGCTGGGTGCTATCCTTCTGCATAGGGATGTGTTGGTATTAATGTAACTGGTCTCCTAGGCTGGGCACTGAGCAACTCTCATCCCGGAGAGAATTCCCTGTTTGGCTTGCATTGTATTTGCATGAACATTCACCGTTATATCAAAAGAAAAGAAATTGCTGATAAGAAAATTATTTGAAAGGAGGTTCCAAATAGTTTTCCGAGAAGGAGGCTGTGCTAAAAACAAATACCTATTTATGTACATGCATAGTGTGAGGATTATCACCTCAGAAAAGTACTATATGATGCAGTTAATCACGCGTAACACTGCTCCACACCTCTACATGCCACTGTGGCAATTAGCTTCCTTTCCCCTATAAACCCCTCACTGTGCTGGCAAAAGAGGATCTAGAAAGCAGCTCCGGATGCTATATGAGTTGCCCAACAGCCATCGCCTACATGCCACTGGGCTGCAGAGACTTTCTACTGTCATATTTTCAGCTTTTCACTCCTGTAAAGAAAACACATTGAAGCCCAAAGACGATTGACTTGCCATAGACAATCACAACCTCACTTGGGCATAGCTGCGTGTCTATTCTATTTGTCCTGCCTTGTCTTAGGGGGAGTACCTCTTGCTAGTGAAGAGCAGGGCTGAGTCCATCATTAATATTGTTTAGTAGAATCATGTGCTGTTCTCCTGCTAAAGAAAACCCACAGTTGTCTGGAAAACAAAAAGAATACTTAATTTATGGATCTCTCGTCAGACTGTACTAACTATAGGCTGTTGCCTTCTGCTCGGACTCAGAAAAGGTAGTGTGCATAAATATTCAAGTGAAACAAGTATGCAATATCTTGCACGATTCTGTGTTTAAAAGACTGGTTTTTAAAAGCTGAAGGAAGCATAGATTTGGTGTGTGACTATGCAGCAGTGCAGTACATCGTAATTCCAGCTGAGAATCCAACCAAGAAGCCCCAGTCAGGATATGAAACACCTCATATAGTATGTTTGAGAACACTATCAGCACCTGTAGCTACAGATCTGTGCCTGCCAAGTTTGCCTTTGTTTGAGGAGTAATTGAATTGTTCCCACCTTCCTGGAGACAGATCTGCAGGTCCAATAAATGACAGGGACCAGCAGGTAATTAGAGAGCTAAATGCTGTCATTTACAATTGTGTTTATTTAACCTACAATCTTATACTTACAGCTGACTGTAAGTATAGGAAGTGGGATGTGGAATCACAGGCTGTTTAAAAGACCCATGGTACCTGACCAGGTCTGAATCGGTGTGATGTATTTTCTCTTACATGTCTTACTGTCATGCTTTGTATCAGCCCCTCGCATGTCTCACATTCTCATTTGGCAGCGACTGAATCACTCTCCCTCTCCCCTGCTTAGATGGTTGGTCTGTGTCTCCCATTCTCTAGCCAAAACCCCTACTTTTTCCTTCCTGTGATTTGTTCTGCTGTTGCTCTGCCCTGGAAGGCGAGTTTGGCTAGGAAGCCGCAGGTCCCGAAGCTTGGATACTTCACATACAAATACATTTTCACTAAAGGTTAGACACTTATATCATCCACTTTTCTAGCCTGGGGTGCTGGATAGCTAATATGTGCAGTAGCTAAATAGCAGTCTTATTTTTTTTAAAGGTTACATTGCTTTTAGCTTATCTACATTATGTTGGGCATAGGGTTACTGGCATTTCATGACTTCAGGGTTACCTTTATTCTGACAACAGTACAGAAATACCCATAAGCTACAACATTACTTAAGCTCTTTATGATGGTTGTGCTTAAGGCAGCCCTGTAGAAAAATGCAGATTTAACTTCAGTCAAAAAAGTAAACTTTTTTCAGGTCTGTGAGCTCTCTCCCCATTCCCTTCTACCTCTTCCCCGTCATTTAGCTCAGTCTGAAAAACTATCAGACTTCTTTCCATATGAGATAATCATTACCTTTTAATGTCATATTTTGGGAAATCCTTTTTGTTGAGCTGAAAGAAAGCAACATAGAAGGTAGAGCACTTTTTCAGTTGTAAACTAGAGGAGGAAGAAACAGTTTCTCTCTGTGTGAAATAAAATCTTTCTTAGAGCCACCCAAATGGATAAAGAAGAAAAATCCCCACTATTCCCCACCAAAGAAGAAAAAAGAAAAAAAAAAAAAGGAAAACAGACAGAAGGTGGGTGAGTTTCTTTTCTGTGTCTCTGGAAATAAAAAAAAAGAAAAACCTTTTTGGACTTAAAATAATATCTGGTTCAGTAAAAATATTGGATGTTGGATCAGTTATCAACACACTTTGATTCAAGCCAACACTTTGAACCACATCCGGAACACTGTTGAAGGCCTGCTAAATCTGATGAGTTGAACGTTTCTACGTGCTAACTTCTAAAGTAAGCTTTTATCCATGCACCAGTGACAGCTTCAGATGACACAAGCAGGACACTGCAATCTGTAGGGTTCAGAAAAGGCTTGCTGTACCAGAGCTTTCAGCTCCTTTCTTCCTGCTCAAATTACAGGTCATTTGAGAACCAAGGAGATCTGTGGAGATGAAGCAGAGAAATTTGGCATTAATATCTGACTACACACAAGAGGAGAGTTGTTTTGATGCCATAAAAAAGCCCAGTGCAGACTACAAGAGCATTTCCTCCCCTGGAATTCGCCAAGGCTCTTGGAAAAAAAAATACAGCAAAGGACACTACTGAACAAGATGAAACATGTGGTAGGGTCACAAACCACAGCTTTGACTGAGACGGCAGAAGTGATGCTGACATTGATGAAATGGATTGAAAAATAAGCATGTGCCTAGTGTCAAGATTTGAAAGTGAGGATGAGGAAAAGCACCTAAAATTATTTGAAAATGGGACTACAGGAAGGTTTGCACATTATTAGAGTCAAGTCAGGTAGCTGAACCTGGAACGAAATGCTAGGAAATGTTGACTGGCTGGCATTAGAGATTTTCCTGTGGGGGTCCTGGTGGGCAACAAGCTGAACATGAGTCAGCATTGTGCCACTGCAGCCACAAAAGCAAATCAGATCCTGGGCTGCATCCGCAGAAACATTACTAGCAGAGATAGAGACGTGCTTATCCCACTCTATTCAGTACTTGTCAGGCCACTCCTGGAGTTATGGTCCCTCCAGTTCAAGAAAGATGGTGACATATTGGAAAGGGTCCAAAGGAGAGCAGTGAAGTTGATCAAAGGGCTGAAGAACCTGCCCTGTGAGGAAAGACTGAAGGAGTTAAGACCTTTTCTCCCTGGAGAAGAGAAGGCTGAGGGGAGACCTCATCACCATTACAGTATTCCTGTACTTAAAGGGTGGCTACAAAGACAAAAGAGGCTCTCTCTTCACAAGGAGCCACCTGGAGAGGACAAAGGGCAATGGGTGCAAGTTGCACTGGGAGAGGTTTCATCTCAACATACAAAAAAAATTTTTTACAGTAAGAATAATCATTCACTGGCACAACCTCCCCAGGGATGCAATAGAGTCCCCATCGCTGGAGATTTTCAAAATGTGATTGGGCAGGGTGCTGGATAATCTCATCTGGGCTCCCTTTCCCATGAAAGGTCAGACAAGATGATCTTCTGATGTCCCTACCAACCTTGGTGATTCTATGATTCTAATTTGGAATAAAAAGACTTATTGCTATGTAAGGATATTTATTGTGAAGGAGAGCGTTTCAATGTCTAAGGAAGGTTTATTTTGCTGTAGGATTGGAGGAGGCAGGGGTTAACACGAAGAAGTCCACAGTCATGGCTGGAAATAGAAAAGGGAAGGGTTTAAGTTTGACGTCAAGAGAAGTACCAGACCTGGTATATGACACTGACTTGTGAAGTAGTTCCTTACAAAATGTGGAAACAGAGATTACAAAGAAATCTAAAGATACCACTGAATATATCTGTCTGGTTGTGCCTGTTCAGCACAGAGACAAGACACAAGTGGTTTTTCCCATCCCTTGACCTACTGTCTGGTACCAATACACTAAGAGGGATGCAGCCACCCTGCTATACTGAGTGCTAGGTTAACCGGATGTCCCGGTTTGGGGTGAAGCAGAGCCAACTCTGTTCAGTGAGAGGCTCCTACTCACACTCGTTGCTGTGGCACCCAGGGTCACCAACTGGGTTCTTTACCCCATGGAGAGGCTGCACCTGTGGGGAGGCATGGACAGGTCAGGTGACCCAAACTGACCAATCGGGTGTTCCATTCCATCCGCCATGATCAGTATAACAGCTGAGGGGTCAGGTTGGCTCTTTTTCTTTGGCTCTTCTCCAATGGTTCTTCTTCAATGGACTGTTTCTCCAATGGTTCTCTTTCTTCAGTGACTGATGCCTGAGGAGGACCCCCTCAGCTCATCTGCCCTTTGATTCCGGTCAGTGTGTTCCAGTTCCCATTTGTCACTGAGTCCAGTCTGGAACTTTCCCAGTGCCTGCCAGTGACATCTTCCTAGGAACTTGATCTGGTTTTGTATATATTTGTTTATATTGTATCTGTTTCATTGTTTCCTTTTTTATTGCTAATATTTCAATAAAGTAGTTTAGTTTTTTTCCAAACTCATACATCTCTATCTCTTTTCTTCCTCTCCTTGGAGCGAGAGGTAAGGGAGAGCATCTGTTGTCTTGTCACTGGCCAACCTGGACAAAACCGTGACACCAGGGATAAGCTTATGTTTATGAAGATCTCAGTTCAATGTCACCGGGGGGATCTCTCCACTGGTGTTAGGAAACAGCTTGCTCTATGTTTCAACCCTGTGTATGAAGCTGCTGCTTGGATATCAAATAGCAATATGGTACCTTTATAAAAAAATAACTAGCTCTTTGGTTTTGGCTATTTTCTATTGACAGAATAGCATAAGGAATATATTGCTAGAAAGAGGAAGAAAAGAGCTCATGAACCCTCAAGGCGTAAGTGAATCATACTATCCCTCTTGGTGAATATACAAGGGTTTATTCCTTGACAAGGAATATTCCTTTTTTTTTTCCCCTGCATATTTTTCTTGTTGAGTGAGTGGGCAGGCTGTGATAAGGGTACCTGATTTGACATTACGTGTATTTATGGCCTACAAAGCTTGATATAGACTAAAAAGAGTGGGTGTAGGAGAGAGAGTGAGAGCTGGCTTAGCAGTTGAAAGTAGACCAAAGAGCCAAGAAATCTCCAGTACTAATTGTACTGATAGTACCTATTTGTGGGGTGGCCTTGGGCATTGTTAAAACCTAGCAAGTGTTTTGAGGTGGAAGGGAGCTATGTGTTATTATTTAAGATGGCATAATGAGGCTTTAATTAGGGTAAAATTGACTACTTCTCTGCTGAGATGGAATAACTACTGTAGATGTGAATATATAAATATGCTACTGAAGCTGAAAGAAAGCTATTGGTTCCTCTGACATGAAATCTTGAGAATGGGCCATAAAACAGTCTCAGTTAGTATTTAACTAAAAATTGTATATGTTCTTGGATGTGCCAATGTTGCCATCAAAGGTAAATATACTTGAATTAATTTTAATTTATAATTCCTTCTGATTGAAAAGATTGTTTTCATTCCAATCCAATTCGTATAAACTGCTACATTCTCAAGACAGGGGTGGAAACTTGGCAATATTTCCTTACCACATAAGCATTAAGCCAACTTTGACATTTTATATGTTTTTAATTAAATCACTGTGATCTTTCCAGGCCAGTGTTTGGTCTGAGAGTTTTTTAAAGATTGAAATTCAAAGGTAAATTATTTTAACAAGTGTGCACAAAGATTAAAAAACGAAACCCTCAGGGTTGAGACTGCATTGTCTGTTATCTCTGTTTTGAGTAAAACAGATGGTTCGTGTTGCAAATGATGCATGAATAGGACTTCCCCAATGTGATGCAAATGGATCGTTGAAACTGACGTTGTACAGATGAAAAGAGGCTGATGTTAGTAAAACCGTCCTGGACAAACATCACTAACGAACGTGTTCTTTGATTATGTTTCACCACCTCTTAAAAAGCAAAGACTGCTCAGAAAAATTCACCAGCTCATCAGCGAGAAAGATGTCCTTTCAGTGACTGATTCTTTCAAGGGAAATAAACCAGCTCAGTAAATCGGCTCCTGGTCCTGCTGCTGATTCCCATTGTCAAATCTGGCAAGTGCATTCACTCAACGTCTCTGGGCCAGCAGCTGTAACGAGGGTTACAGTCTCCCACTGTTTATCATCCATCTCATGTATTCAAACCATGT
Organism: Larus michahellis; assembly: GCF_964199755.1. Lineage (NCBI taxonomy): Eukaryota > Metazoa > Chordata > Aves > Charadriiformes > Laridae > Larus > Larus michahellis. The sequence goes on along the minus strand of NC_133897.1, from coordinate 43,799,442 downwards.
GTGTTTGGGGCAGATATTTTTTCTAGTGGTTGGCACAACCACTGCTGTAATCCAGAAATCGGTAACATCTGAGGAGGAATAGTGTGATGGGAGCAACATCTGCCTGAGCTAGAATGACCTTCCACATGCACCAGATTCTGTGGAATAGACCTATGAGCTCTCATAATGAAAAAAGGCCATTTCATTTGAGCAGACTTTCTCACCTTACTGTGTCCATGACAATCTATTGCCTCGAAATACACTATTACTAGTATAAGCAAGTGAGAATCAGGTCTAAATTCCCCTCTATGTTCCCGGTTCAGAAGAGGACTTGATGAACTTCCAGTCTATTCCTACGACTGTCAATATTTGTGTTTCTGTGATTAAAACAAAATACGTTACTAGGCTAGCAGTATGCTGACTAGATTTACATACTCTTTTCAGTGACTGAATCTTCCCAGTTTTTCCTCCTTCGGAGGAGGAAAATTCACATTTATCTCAACAAAGCAGTATGCAAAAAAGGGCTCTTGTCCTTAATAGTGGCATTAAAAGTGCACAACAGCCTTGTTTTAAAATGGAGCACCCCAGTCGCGGTGACACCAGCTTCTCTTTTTTTTGTGTGTTTTATTTCACTGAGTATTATAGGTCAGAGAATGTATGGTGTTGGTTTTGGAAAATAATTTGATGAGTTACTTATTTGGGTGTTCAGGCCTGGTGGCCTAAGGGTTTTACAAATTTATGAAATGTCTGGGAGAGCAGCTGCAACAGGTTCAGCTGCAGGATGGGAAAAACATGCTCATGAGAAATAAGATCCCTAAGCTTTTGCTCGTCCTTCTAGCTGCACATGAGACTATTTTGCAGATTCTGATCCCAAGGGTTCGTTTTCCTGTGTTTATTGCACCTATACCACATGTACACCAACATGGTCAAGGTTTACCTCTCACTGTTAAGCGTCACAATTGATCACCAGTTCCCTCCTGGAAACATTTCCTCTTCCCTTATTCAAAATTACATTGCCAAAGAATAAAAAAACCTCTGCCTTTGCACAATTTCACACAGGCTTGCTGAATTTCAACCTTGTCTGGTCTGTGGCTTTTGATTTGGAGCGCGTAGGTGGAGAGGCCCAAGATGGACCCAACTAGGAACAATCTGAAGCCTTGGCAAAGCAAGGTGACGTCCAGGATCACCAGTTGGGAAGGACAGAGAAGGCTTGTGCAGGGCTAAGACAGGAGTGTGACAGAGCATGTGGAAGAAGGAAGTTTCAGAAATTTGAAGTTATAAGGAGAACAAACAGAAGTTTGAAATGCCATTAGATGTTTGCCTGGGTTTAGTTGCTGAACGTTATACATCCAGTTCTCTCCATGAGCTTGCAGGAGTACCCAATTCCTGTATCAATTATTGTTTTTATGGTATACTGTGCACAATTACTTGTGCACACGTGCTTCAGAGCTCACCAAACTGAAAGCCATGATGGAAGGTTTGCTCCTTGCCTAATAGGCAAGCCTGGTCTTGAGACCAGAGGACTTTTTGGCCGTTGTAGCGAGTGATGCAGGCAAACCCCGTAAAATGAAATGTTCAATATTATGTGTGTGTAATCATACCCATTTTCACCACATCCAGAATTATTCCCCTGACTTTTCAGGGCTCTTTAGCCTAAATGTTCCGTGAAGTCTGCGAGCAACTAACAGTCGCTGCTTTTTTTCTGGAGCGGGAAGGGAACGTACATTTTTGCATCTGTTTGTGTGGCTCCTGGGACTTTTTCTGCTTTTAACATTCTCTGGCAATGCCTCGTGCTGAGTCTGCCTTTGGCGGTAGCCACTGCACTCAGGGACCATGCGGGCAGAATAAATAACAAGGCAGTGCTGAGAGGCTTTCCTTGATACAAATTGCTGTAGGTTGGGAGGAGAGGGCGTATTTTCTTAGCACAGAAAAGGCCCCCACGGCTGCTGCTGTAGGAAACCGATCCATTGTTGTTACTCTCTGTTTTGTGAAGGGACGGAAGAGCTTTTTGATATTCTTTGGTTTCTGCTGTATAGTCTGCCACAGCAGTTGGCATTAGCAAAACCAGACCCGTTCTCATCTGTTCAAAATATCGCTATTATTTCTGAATGCTGATTACTCAGGCAGACTGCAAGGCAGAGCTGTGTGAGTTTCAAAAGCAGGGCAACAAATCGTTGTACTGAAGTGGCAATGACATGGAAAATGGAGGCAGGGTACAAGCAACCCACTTAAGGGACCTAGAGAAGCTGTGGAGAAAAAGGATTCTGACTGAAAGAGAGCAGTTACCTGAAGAAAGCATTTACTCAGGGCTTGCTAGGCCCCATTTAGAGTACTGTGTCCAGCTTTGCCCCCCCCTGCAATAAAAGAAAGGATGACCCAGAGCGAATTCAGCAGAGGGCCTCCAAGATGATCAGGGCAGGAGCACTTGCCATTTGAGGAGAGACTGTTGGACTTCTTCCAACAGGAGATCTGATGGCTTTGGAGGGCCTTAACAGCAGATGTCTGATGCCTACAAGGAGGTAATTGAAAAGATGGCGCCAGGCTGTTCGTAGTAGGGCATGGCAGGTGGACGACAGACAGTCAGTTTCCAACTAGATATAAGGAAAAAAATTTTCACTGCAAGGACAGTCAGGCACCAGACCAGGCTGCCCAGAAAGGTTGTGCACACAGTCTCCATTCTGGGAGAATATTCACGACCCAACTGGATAAATCCCCAAGCAACCTGCTCTGAGTTCAGAGCTGACCTTCCTTTGAGCAGGGGCTTGGACCAGAGACCTCCTGACCCTTCCCACTTGAGTTACTCCATGATACTGATTACCAGCCACTCCACCCCACTAGATGTAATGGTAGCTCTGCACAGCTCACTGCACCTCAGTCACTAGTCTAACTCCTGTCTTCAACAGGCAAATGCTCAGGCCTCCAAGCTCTAGGATCCTTGCAATATTTTAATTTTCTTAAAAGAGAAACCTTGAAAAGTTGGGCTCAATGTCCTCAGTAGCATTACAGTAGCCTAGGGTGTAGGGAACACAAAACAATGATCTCAACCCAGTTTTCCCTGCTTGTGGTATATTAAACCTGAAACCTCCTGCTCTTAGGGTGTCCCTCCTCTTAATGTTAGATGGATGTTGAATGGTCTACGTGGCTTGAGTGGGTCAGAAAAGCCAAAGATTGGGGTGTCAGGAGTGGTTTGAGATGCTCTTTTCTCTCAGACTGTGACAGAGGAAGTGACGTTAATCTTTTCACCCCCTCTGGCTTGCTGTTCTTATACAGACATAATGGTACCTGCCCTAAACCTCCTAATGTAATACAGAAGTAAATGGAAGCCACAGAGTTAGTATTGTGTAACTGTTAAAGAGGGGAAAACAAAAGCTATCAGAATTTAAGCACTGTAGAAAACACGTGAAGGAAGGTAAAGAAAGCATAGAGAAAGCGTCTTCCAGGTTTAGGACAGGGAGGACTTTTTAAGCTATAGTACAAGAAAAATAAAGAAATAATAAACGACCACCTTTGCAAAATGAAAGCAAAACTATTCATAACTGTGATAGAGGAACGAAAAATCATCTGTTGTATACTCAGAGAAAAGCAGGTGATACTGTAAGGGTGGTGAGGCACTGGAACAGGTTGCCCATGGAAGTTGTGGATGTCCCATCCCTGGAAGTGTCCAAGGCCAGGCTGGATGGGACTTTGAGCAGCCTGGTCTAGTGGGAGGTGTCCCTGCCCATGGCAGGGCAGTTGGAACTAGATGATCTTTAATGTCGCTTCCAACCCAAACCATTCTGTGATTCTATATGCCTATGCCATGTTAAATATTTTCCAGCCCACTGGAAAGCAAGGAAGGTGCTACCATGTCTTTAAGATTAATCTTTATAAAGCATCAAAACTGAGTAACTTGCATCAAGAGATATAGCAAATTACTACAATCATCTGGTGATGGTACAGTACAAAGGAAAAATGCGTTAGTATAGGTAATCACCTTGCTAGCCTGACGTATGACCCTTGCAAAATAATGGAAAAACTGAAACAAGATTTAATTATTAAAGATGTAAATAGAGATAAAAGGTGTGAACATAATTTCATGACAGTCAATATGATGCTATTAAAAAAATAAATCTTGTCAGAACAGCCTGATTTTATTGGGAAATACATGTTTGGCTGATAAACACTGTTGTGTAGACATAAAATATTTCTATGGTTTAATGTGTTCTGGTTGCTGCTATAGGATAATCTGTTTTTAAAAAATTAGTAACTGCATGGCAAGGTTGCAAAAATGAGCAATTAGTGTCAATAAAGCTTGGATAAGATGAATTTAGAACTTGCTAAATGGCAGATTGCAAAGCTGTTGCTAACACGAAATTTTCTCTGAATGAGTCTGTTTCTAGTGGCGTCCCATGGTGGTATGTACTAGAAACAATGTTGACCAACCAATTTCATCAGTGATCTGGAAATAAATGCAACGCTCATGTTGATTTAAAACAAATCTGTGAGTATCACATATGCTGGCGGAGCAGAAATAATGATGAGGACATGACAACTATATGAAATGATGATTGGGTGTATGGGATCCAGTCAAATAAAGATTTTTAATATGGGTGAGTTACGCAAGCATAGACTGTAGGCTGTATCTGCAGAGTTGGGGAAGCAGCAACGCTGAGAAGAGTCTTGGCGTTGCCACCGTGCAAACTGAGCCCCACTGTGATGTTCTGGCAACACAAGCAAACGTAATGCCTGACTACATAAACATGAGATAAACAAGTAGGAGCAGGGAAGTAATTTCACTGTAACTGAAATACTGCATGAAGGTCTGATGTTGGCATCTTGAAAAAGATGTTTGAAAATGAAAAAGGTGCAGAGACAGTAAAGAGTTTGAGAAACTGTTTTGTTTTGAGAGGGCTTGATCTGTTTATTGTGAAGTGGCTTCATAACAGCTGAAGCAGGGGAAAAAGGGAAGACAGGGCACAGAGAATCCTTAATCTAGTGAGAAGAGTTCAGCAAGAAACAAGAATGGGAGCTTAGCAAGCTCAAATGTTGGAAGGCAGAAAAAGTTGTAGGACAAGAAGATGCATTTTTATTTTTTTTTAACAGTGGGGTATGAATCTTTGAAAGACATTACAAAAACAGATGGTGAATCTATTTCTGGATCTTCATCTCTGTTAAGAAGAAAATATTTTGAAAAATAGGTTTTAGTCAGCCAGGGGTCACTTGGTGTGGTAGAGGAAAAACCCCTTAAGCATTAAGTTGATTATACAGACAAAAGCCACCCTGAGATCTTCCCTCCTATTATCCCTTAGGTTTCTTGGAGATGTCCAATGGATGGACTTGTGAGGGTAATTTAATGCTTGTAATTATGCTTTTAGTTTAACTGCCTATAGGGAGCTGTAGGGCTGACTGTGCTCTAGCCACACTGGTCATACTCATCCTTTTTTTTTTTTTTTTTTTTTGCATGCTCTGTGGTTATCACAGTCGTCTTTTTCTGAAATGAGAAGATCCATGTGTGTCTGTTCCCAAGGTCTCCTCTGCACAGGGAAGAACCACCAGGAAAATATCCTGCAAACAGAAATTTGTTTTCTGAAAGAAGAAAGCAAGAAATGATTTGGGAAAGAGGTATGAGCCATTGTGTTTTCTCCCTGGAAGGATCCCTCTCCATATTACTGAGACTGGCCTTATTACAGCCATCTCCAGCTGGCAGGAAAGTTATGTATGTACTCAATAACAGCAAACATCAATGAAATGAGCCTTTAGAGCTACCCTTACTGTGCTTGACTCACCTTTATTGATGCAGTGGGATGCAAACTGCATTTCCAATAGCAGCAGCTGATGGGCCTCCAGGCCAGCCAGGAGAGGCTGCCTCAGACTGGGGAGAGCAAATTGAAACTGTTCCCAGGTGCCTGGAAATAACCTCTCAAAGGCCCATGGTTGCAAGAGGGCAGGCAGAGTCTGTACCACTAGGGACGTTACCCAGCTGAGGTGCACTTTTGGAGTGGCACTTCGTCTGCCTGAATAAAATGAGAATGGGAATCATCTACCTAAATGTAGGTCACCTGGGCTGTCTGGTGACCAGGGGAGGACTCCAGACAATATTGAACAGAGTCAAAAGTGTGATTCAGCCCACCCTAAAATAGGCATCTAAAATAAGACAGAGGTGTGCTCCCTAAAAGTGCCTTATCTCTCTGTTGGCTGTGTAGACAGTTTGCTAAGTAGCTCAGCTACAGACTACTGTGCTGCAGGTGTCTGCCTTCATTAGCTTTTGGGGTCTTACGATCAACTCAGTTTCTGCCATCTGTCAATGCTGGGAAAAGGCCCCGATGGGCCACAGTCACACTTGTCATGTACCATGAAAAGGAGCAGATGTGATTTCATTGTCTTCCACATGCACAAAACACTCATTCACACTAGCTGATGGGCTCTTACTGCAAGCGGTGCAGGGAGCCAGTCCAGCCTCTGATCATCCAGCCTTTGTTAGCGATCTTTGGTCGCCACTTACAAGTGAGTAAAAGCAATTTCTGAATTTTTTCCTGCTCATTACAAATGAGGATTGATCCAGCATTGGTATCAAAAGGCAACAAGCTCATTCCACTTATTAACTGAGAGCAAACCGAGAAAGCCAGTGTGAACTTTGCACCAGAGACGCATAGATAACGTGGTGGTACAATTTTTCTGTGCTTTCTGATTATAGACTGCATCATAAAGTTAAGGTAGGGCTGCCACATTACCAGAACCGAAGTGTCACCTGTGGCATTATCAGGTGGCTGAAGGAGGACCGATGGGCTGGGTCCTGTTGCAACTCAGTGCAGGAGGCGATATCAGCATCACTGGAAAATTTGCACAGAGCTCTGGGACTGTCGGTGCTCTGTGAGACGCAGTGCTATTTTTGAAAGCTATAAAACTAGTTGAGTGTCTTGAAAGCATCTCATTATTTCATTCATTGGGAAAAAATACGTTCTTCATCAGAGATGGACTGCGGAGCGGTGTAACGGAAGCAAAGATTAGTTCAAGATTCCTGGCATTTGTAGGAATTGGATAAAATTTTATTTGTATGAGGCTGTTCTCTTTCAAATGGAAGACTGTAGTTACAATGTGATAGAAAAGAGGAGGAGAATTTGCACTTGACTAACAGAGCATAATCTGATGCCAAAGCAAGACCTGTGACTTGCAAATTTACACAGTTCAAATAAATGATAAACTGCCCAGTAAGCCTTTTGAAATGACAACAGCTATAAAATATTCACGTGAATGCCTTACAAATGTATTTTTTATCAAGTTGATCTGTAAACTTTGGTGGTCAATTATGCTGTTCTGCGCTTAAAATGGGCTAACAAATGAGTGGCCATGTAAATTATGGCACTGTAGGTGACATCAGAAGCAACCCTTTGAGAAACTTAAAAAAAAAAAACCAAAAACAAAAACAAATGAAAAACAGAACACCAATGAATTTTTACATGAAAGAGGACCTTACCTTCCTAATGCAGAAGTAACACATGGCCTAAAACATATACTTTTCTTTCCAACCAACATTTTCTGTCTTCCATTGTGATTCTTGCTTTCCCCTCTTGGCTAAGACCAAATTAAGAGTCAGTTGTAAATATCCTTTTTCTGTTGACACATAGGCAAGGAGATGCTTAGTGAGTGCCATGCTTAAAAATGTCTTCATCTTCTGAAACTAAACACAGAAGATGTGTGATGGAAAGAACTCAAGTGCATGCATTATTTCTGTAGTGAAATAAGGGTATAACCTGCAGTAGTCCTACTACAGGGAAGCTCCTGTTGGTGGTATCAAATAAAAGGGGATGGCTACATATGGCAAGTACAGCATGTCTAACAGAAATCCGAAACAGGCCTCTTTGTCCCACACTCTGTAAAGTGAGACCTGGCTAGCAGGCAATGGAGGCTACACACAGGCAAACCAGCAGTGACGTGCAGGATCTGTTCCAGTGGAAGTGGATATTGGACTGGGCCTTGTTACATACAAGCACAACTGATTAATCACAACTGGACAGCTGTGAGCTGTGGAAATTGCTAATGCAACTCAGGTGCCTGGCTTTTACCATATGATTTTTTTCCTAAATGGAGCCAAGATGCTGCTTAAGCATCTGCAGTGCAAAGGGAAAACCTTTTTCCCTGGGAGTTGGTTTACTTTTAGTTCATGTTCCCAGAGCCCTGCTCTGTGTGATTTCCTCCTCTGCCATTTGCCCTCCATGTATTCTTCTCTCTCCCCCAAGTTTTGCAGTATCATTGCTGTGAGATCCCCAGTGTGATCATACCCGACATTATCCTGCCCGTTTTATCTTCCTGACTGCCAGTCACAGGAAATTCTCACATGAAGGAGGATTTGTGAAAAGACCGTCATCTCTGCGTGTTGCCTCTGACTTGTTCCCTTTTTTCAGTTCATGCCACAGCTCCTTGCTGCTCAATCTCAGTTGTCTGCTGAATCTAATCTGCATCTTCCTCCTGCTCCTTGACTGAAGGTACCTTCAAAGCTGTTGCTCAGCATATAACAAGCGAGACAGCTACATCTTATTACCCTCTTTTAAAAGCAGTAGCTCCATGTATAGTGTTTTCTTCCCTTTTAAATCACTCCTTCCTTTGCAATTTGAGGTGGGGTCCTCATTCCTCAGCCCAGTTTTGGACCCTGGGGCTCAGAGAGAACTGACAGTGCTGCTACCTTTCCCTCAGACACCAAAGTCACCTGTGCCTTGATCTGGAAAATTTATGGTCTCTTTCTTAGTCACATCTAGTAAATGCCTTTAGCCTGGCTGTAAACATGTGCCCATTCCCAGCTTGGAGGCAAGGTTGAGAGGATTCACCAACCGGCCCACACATCTCTCTCTTTCCACCATGAGACTCCAGGAAGTCCCATGTTTTACTGCAGACCCACCTGTAGTGGGGTTCTGCTGGGATTCCTCTCAGGTCAAGTTTTCAGGCTGAGTTTTCAGCACCTCCATTTAAAACATCTCTGTTTCATCAAAGGGTTTGTTAGCACGAGTCAAATAAACCCCCTTCAACACTTTCTTCAGACTATTTCTCAGTGAAAAGACCTCTTTTTTTTGCCCTCTAAAAAGGAGACGCCACAAATATCCTTTCTGGCAGCTGCTTCCTCAGAGCCAGTGGCATTTCCCGCTATGGATGTGAGGGGACAACCGTGCTCCTCCGGGTCATATGGCTCCCAGCCAAGGTGTGCAATTCCCCTCCCAGCTCCGCTCACATGCTAAATCATTCATGACACTTTCAGGGAGCTGGGATTTGAGTAGCATGGGGCAAAAAATTCTGCTTAGTGAGGTTCTCTGTGAACCAATTTTTCCCTGTGAAGATGCTGAAATGTGAAATGATCCTTGCGGCTCCTACCGGGGTTCACAGTATAGCTGGACTTTATTTTTATCTCTCTACCTCTTTTTTTGGCCATTCATTATTTATCTCTCAGCTTGGGAGAGGTCACTCTTGCTCATCACTCTCTGAACTTTCAGATACTGAAAGACTTCAGCTCGTGCCTTTCCCTGCTTCGATTAGGTATGGTCCAATAAGCCTGACTAATGCTGGCAGACTCCCAAAGCTTGGTTTGCTAGAAAATAAGCCTAATGCCCATTATTTTATCCTCAAGGTACTTCGGGTTTCCAGACAGCTTTCAAATTTGAGATTAGGAGGCATGAACAAGCCAGTTGATTAATTACAAGAGGTATTTTATACATCAGATCCCAGTTTTCAGCTGCTAAGGAAGAGGGAAACCTCCTCATCTGCCAGAAGTATGCCTGTTTGCTCACGTGGCTACTTAGCGTGGGGGCAGGCTGCTTTCTCATCAAAAATCCTGTTAACAAAGAGGAAAGACTTTCCAGTATTTTTTTCCTCCTTTACGTGCATAAGAGACAGTTACACCTTAAAATCGCAAGCATCTCGTTCACTCATGTGTGTGCATAGGGACTGGGGAGAAATTACACCTCCTTTTCTTTAGTGGGAGCCACGCTCTTCTACCCCAGCCTAGAAAATTAGCTTTAAATTTCTGGTGTCAGTAAGTGTGCCACATCTGCTGGAGCATGGAGGACACAAGTCAAGGTGGACTTAGAAGGAATTGCATTTTCTGATATTTGTGACCTGTAAGAAAGATGGATGGTTTGTGGTTCACGCCGGGACACTGGCTAGCGCTTAAAAGGAAGCTTACTTTTCTTTGCTAGTCTTTTACTAGACAGCAAAGACTTAGTTCAGTACCTGGGCATCTCTAAAACAAAGCATTTTGAACCCATATGCATAAAGGCAGAATTCAAACAACCCCTGCCTTTTTTTTCAATGTGCCTTTCACACATTGCTCTTTATTTCCCTCAACTCAATTCGTTGGAGGCTACCAAAACCCCAGCGTCAAATGAGCAGGGCCAGGGTTCATCTTCACTGGAGGGAGGATGGGAAAGCCTGTCTCCTGCTTCCCGTGAAGGGATGCTAACATACAGCTCCAGCAGTCATTCCTGGAGCCTGTGTTGCTCCCCTGCTGCCTCTGTGGTGGTGTCTCACCCCAAGGCTGCTCAGCCTGCCCACACTGATGGCAAGCTCAGCCTAACTATGGCATTAACAATGGCATTGTGGGCATCCCTCAGTGTCTGCCAGGTTACCGTGAGAGCTGCTGAGCTCCTAATCTCGCCCTCCTGGCACGGGTCTTCATGACTTCTGCTAGTACTGACTTCATGGGGTTCGGACAGCCTTCCTCTTCACACAGGAATGCTGAGCTTGCAGGTGCAGTGTGCATCTGCTGCCCTTCCTCCATCTCACCAGCAAATGCCCCCCTCTCTCAGCAACCCCCAGTCCCACGCTGAGACATACAGAAGAAGAATGGAGGGCTAGGCCTACAAAGAGTTTATCTGTGGCACTTCCCTAGCGACATCCTATCCCCTTGAGTGACTTTGTGCAGCATTTCCCCATGGACAGAAGTTTTTAGTTGGCTTGTAAGAACATAATTTTTTTCACTAAAAGTGAATTGGTTTTACTACCAAAGCAGAAGAGGTGGCAAATGAATGACATCTGTTAATTTCCATCCCTGCGCAATTCCCAAGTGCTTAGAAGCTCTGAGTGCAGAAGCCAGCAGGGAAGGGGGCAGGGCAACTGAGAAATCCCATGAAAAATGAAAGCTATCTTGATACAGAACATTAGAGTGTAATTGAAAGCAGCTGCACTTTTTAATTTAATGCCTACCCAGATACAAAATGAAAACAGTAGCTACATTTGTAATAAAATAAAGCCTTAAAACAGTCCTAACTAAGAGTGAGATGTCAGATACCATTCCAGACCCGGTCTTCTGCTGACTTCTGAAGAAGGATCACTTGGCAAGTGACAATTGATGCCACAACCCAACATTTCTAAGAAACTCTAGTACTATAAAGTGTACTGCCAGAATAGCTACAAAAAGCTGTCTGAAAATGTTATGAATGACTAAATATTAAAAGTTGGAGATCTCAGGAGACTAGATTAATGGTCTATGCGTAATAGTGAGACATACATGTAGAAAAATAAAGTACCTTACAAAATGAAGTGAAATTAAATAAAATTCAAAATCAAAGCAGAGACTGAAGTAAAAGATGCAGTCCCCTCCACCACCCCCACCAGCTTTGCTGACATAATGTCAGAAACCTATGCACTGGAAAAAAAACTTCTGTCCTCTAAAGCAAGGTAACAAGCTAGACGTGGAAGACTGGGCCAATGAAGGCACTGCATCCATATTTCAAGTCTTTTCATGAGTGATGGTGACAGATCATTTCCTGGCTATGAGTGGTGTAGGAAAGAACTAATTTTCTTTGGCTTTCCTTGAGCATACAAAAAACAAGGCAGTGAGGCATAGATAATATGGTTGGCAAGTGTCTTCTCTGGATATTCAATAGGACAGATCTTTAGCTTGCATACATCAGCATAGCATCATTGTTTTTATATTAATTAAGCATCTGCCCTGATATATTAATGATTCTGCTATTGTTCTTTTTTTAATTGACATTCATATATATTCTAGCAAAGAAATCCCCAAAAGAGCTGTTTTAAACCAATGGAGAAAAACAACCCACCTCATAGTGGAAAGAAATATCAGAATGGCATTCAAGGAACAACGCAGGATGATGCAGCCTGAGATTTGTTTGCAGGAAAAATGAAGAATCAGGGCACGGGTGATTTTACCTCTGCCAGGACATGCCTGCCCATTCCTGCAGCCCTAGCCTCTATGCATGCATGCCTCTATGTACTAAGTGAAATCCAGTAGTAGTATTCAAAATCACTCCCCAATATGACAGGACCATGGGAGTGCTTAAACTAGATTAACCAGCACAGAGCAAGCATGTGCCTAATCCTTTAATTGAGTTCTTCTATAGATCACAACTATTTCTTTCATTGGTATTCTCTCCGAATATATTCTAAATATAAAACACTGTGTTTGGTTGGGACAAATAAGGAATCAGCGGTAGAGAGTATGGGTTGTCATACTTCTCTGTCATAAACTACTAGCTTAATATGTTCCTTGCCCACCTGATTGCCTCTCCTTGGACTTTAGAGCATTCCTTCCCATAAGCGCCAAAACCTGCACATCTGGAAGCCATAGCAATGTCTGGGAATAAACCCTTTTATTATTTCTTTGAGTACTGAAGCTTATCTCAAAGATCCACATCTTTCTCTTCTATTTATTACCTACTTACCTATTGGCTGTACCTTGGCTCTCCTGTCCTTCAGTCCACTGGAAATTCATCTGCTCTTAATGAGGTGTCAAAAATGATTGATAATGCCTCTGTAATTATCTCTGCCTGCTCTTTAAGCACATTCAGGTGAGACTATCTGTCCTTGCTCATATGTGAGCATTTAGTCTGTCACCATCATTTTCTTCAATCTTTTTCACCAGCCCAAACAATTGCTTCCGTAATTGTTTTCTCACTTTCTCACCAACTGTACAGAAAGTACAGCTTTGAACACAAAGCAACAATTTCTGTACTTGTACATATCTTGCTTGTGAAGTCTCACTAAAGTCAACAATAAGTGCAAGATACAAATCAGAGTGCATTAGCCTTAGAGAAACGTATTCTTGTATGCTTCAATCTGTTACTTCCAGTTAATATGTCTGGATCCCAAATTAGCTTTGAATCCTATGCTTTCATCTGATGTGCCAGTCTGCAGGCCAAGTTTCTGTAGTAGCAGCCAGATTCTACCCTTTGATGGACACAGTTTCACTCTTGAAGGGTTTTGTTTGAACTCCATGCACAAACCAGATGGTAAAGTCAGATTTGCAATCCAGGACCTTAATTTGGTGTGGATGGAATGCTCTAGAGCACTGAATTTGCAATGAAAAGATAAAATTATTTGCTTTTGAGGTAAGTAGGGAAATTCTATCAATTTATGCAGATTGCGGTGCCTGGGAAAACATCATTACAAATTAAGTCAGAGGCATGAGTGGGGCTGATAAAGCCCATTTTCACTGAAAATGAAGTTTAAAATAAATGTTGATGTATAGGATATCAGAAAATTTATTGTGGGTTTAATCTTCATAAGAAAGTGGTAGACATTCAAACCAACACAAATCTATACTTCAGTTTTCCCTGGTTGTAAGTAAGAACCTTATGACTGCATCATTTTTTCAGTGAATTTTTTTGAGTGTAAATTGCTGTTTATCTCAAATAACTGAAAAATTTAGGGCATTGAAGCTGAACAGTAAAAAGTACATGATGTAATTTTAAAAGCATCAGGTCCAGTTCTTAGGAACTCATTAGGATTCTTTCCATAAACTTTAGTGCACAGAAGCATCCATCCAAACTATGTGCTCATACGTAAACATACCAAGGCATATCTAGTGGGCTCTTAATCCTGGTATTGGAGAGGAGGCTTCACTGATACTGTACTTATCATGTATCCTCAGCTCATCTCACACAGTTTGAGACATTTAAAGCATAGACATCTGTAATAAGTATCTCACTGTAGTCTTCCTCTGGTCAATGGAATGAGACAGGGGTGGCCAATCTGTCACTTAGGCGTCACCTTCAGAAGAGGAGGAATCGTGCTCTAAATCCTCTCTTTTCCTCCCACTTGGGAGATAACTCCATTTGATCAAGGGATCCCTTCAGAGTCTTCGTCCTCTGCATTCGTTTGGATTTGACATAAAATCTGGGCTGGTCATATAGAGATAGGATTTTCCTTGGTTGTTTCAGAAGTCTGGTTAGGGCTGGAAGAGAGATCTAGACAAGAGGCTAATGGTCGTCTTTTTTATTGTCTTGTGGAATAGGAGTGCTTCTACTGGTAAGAGATAGAAATACAGCTCTTAGCACCTTTGCTGTCATTTTAAAAGGGGAATCACTACTACAGAATGTCCTGTTGTTTCTTCTGGCTCAATCCGAATGAAATGGGGACTAGATTTTATTACATTGATCCTTACTTCTGTACTTTTTAAGACCTGTTTTTGTAGTTCAGATGGAGCACTACAAAGAACGGCTACAGTTTCACTGCCGCCGTCATCTTTTTCATTAAATTCACCTCACATCATGCAGTAATTTGGTTTCCTGATTTGGAGTCCTTAAGGTTTTCAAGATTCTTTCAACCTACTAGTCATGCTAATGTCCATACCCAAATATGGCTTGTCCAGCCACCAGCAGAGATCATTATGCACCCTGCAATTCTCTCCTAGGCAAGTCCTTAAGCTCCCCTTCTATCCTAATCCAGTTACCCCTGGCACAGATGAATCCTGCAGGTATGCCAACCACCCATCGGTGAGCAGAGAAGGATTGAACGTTGGCACCAATGTGAATTCTGTACATACCATACCAGGCACTGAAAAGGAGCATTTAGATGATCCTCAAGACATCTAGTGATTTTGACTTGTATAAAGGAAAGCCAGAATGCTTTGTTCACATGAAGCCAGGCCTGGGAACATGCTATTTCAGGACAGATATTTTAAATACCACTTCTATGCACAAGTGGGGTGGTGTTTTTATCTTTTTTTTAAAGCACAGAAATACCCAAATGTACATTGAAACTTTTAAACCACTTTTAGCTTAATGCTTAACTTAACATATTTAATGCTTTCTTTATTCATTTCAGGTTTTGCTCTTGAAGCGGACATCTGGGGAAGTGGGAGGTCTTTCCTTGTGTGTTTTGAAGAGATTTAGATAAATCTGAGACTAAGCATGAAGAGACAGTAGAGATTAAATTTGTGCTTGTTATATCTTCAATAAAGGCGAGAATTTTCTGGAGCCTCTTAGCCACAAAGGCCAAACTGCTGGAAACCAAAGATGTTCCAAGTTGGAAGACAAAAAAAAATACACACATCAGCACAATGAATCCCTCGCACACACGTTGTTCGCTCAGCCTGCAGCAACCGCAGACTGCCTCATGTTTGCCACCCGATCATTAATACCCACGCAATTACTGCAGGTCCCCTGCAGTACGGTAACCTAATGAGGTGCTGATAATGTATGTTCAGAAAGCACCACCTCATTGAACGTGAGATTTCAGGTCCTCCCGCGCTGGGAACGCCTGCGTGGGGAAGGTGGCTGCCCAGGGCGCAGGGGCAGAGCGCTGCCACCTGCTTTTGGGCATCCCCTCGGCCTCCGGTTTTCATGAGATGCTGTGGCTGCAGCTCAGTGGGGCAGAAGTTGCCTGGCATTTCCCAGGCCTGAGTCCTCATTGAATTATTATAGATACTTTTGAGGTGCAAACATAAATCTTCCTCTCTGCTAACTCCACGTTATTTAGCTTTTGGCAGATTGTTGCTGCAAAAGCAGGCTTACATTACATTAGCAGTAGAGTAAATAGCTCTGAGAGGGCAGGTGTGTTACCCTGAAAAAAAAACGCATGCTATTCAACTACAAGTGTGACTGAAATGTTGTTTAACTTCATCACTTTCTTGTTTTAATTAAACATGCCCCTTTCTTTCTTTCAGGAAGAGAATGTCAGCTAAGAAGCATAATGATAAAAAAAAAATAATTATTCAAATTTGCTGAGGACAAAGAAAGATTTCTTTCTCAGTCAATTTACAGTGAGTCAGTCTGCCAGGGCCAAGAATTAGCACTAAGTGAAAAGAAACCCAAGTGGGTAATTAACAGCAGCAAGAGCAATAACAGTGATGGGAGCTCAAAACCAGAAACATAAATGCTCTTCAGGTGCTGTCTTTGTTCAGACTGTCTGGAAAATGAGAGCTGTGCACTTGTTCTTCAGAAACTCAAAGCGGACCATTTACCCTTGCCACATAACTCACTCCGACCTTATTCTCAAGTCTTAATCTTAGACATGTTGAAATGAATAAAATCTTTTCTTTCACATCCGTGTATTCTGAATCAGACCCCCTGTCCAGAAACCTGAGGAACAGATTTTGAGGAGAGAAGTGCTCTTGCTTGTTGAGATGCTTGGTTTTACTTTCAAATCAAAAAGTTTCCAGTGGGAGATGGCTACTTAAATATCTTTAATCAGGACCACACATTTCTAGTGTGTTTCCTCATAAAATATGGAGAGGACTTCTCAGTTTTTAACAGGGCAGGGTTGCACAGTTTTTTGCTGTAAGTAGGGAAAATGCTATAATTAGACATCTGTTACATTGGAAGCTGGATACAGAAAGGATATAAAACCAAGTCTACAAAAATGCTAATAACACCCTCACAATCAAAATTGTAATTGTGTGACATCATTGTTGAGAAACAGGTAATTAGGCACAAAAGGTTTCTAACATGCCAAAATCAGTGCCATATTTGGGCAGAAGGTTCAGCTATCAGTGGTAAAATTTTATACCTATTACCTACTATTTTATTCCTATTTTCCTCACTGTTCTTTGTCAGCGTATTAGATGTTCATTTCTTTGTGGGATCCAAGAAGTCACGCTAAGGCTAGCACAACTCAAATTCCAGCTCAAAACCCACAGGAATGACACTTTATAGGTAAAGTGAGGCAGAATCAAAGACATAACATAAGAAACTGATATCCTTATTTTGATCATGGTAAAATACAGACTGAATATTGATCTGGAGAACTCTGATGCTTGAGTAGCCTGAAATTACCTGAAGTATACTGCAGCATATCCCAGTAAAATAGCATATTGTTGGGAAGAGCTTCTGTTCGTGAAATTTCTTTGTACATATGGATTTACCCCTATAAATCATATTGGAAATATATTTAAAACCAGCTACACTTTTGAGGGATCCTAGTTTTACACTAACACAGCTTATTTTTAAGGATAAGCTATAATAATTAAAGAAAAAAAATACATTGCACAAATAAAGCCATATATGACATATAATAAACTAGATTATAAAAGGTCAGATGATAACAAATCCTGAGTATATGCCAAAATCTCCAAATACTCCTTCAGATATCAGTTGGGTACTTCATTCAGGACAGCCTTGGCTCTTGGCCATTACACTTGACTGTACAAACTTGGTAACTCAAAGTGAGTGTTTTTTGAGGGTCAGCTGGTGGCTGATTTGATTCTCTTCCCATTTCTGTCCCAAGCAGCCAGTCCTACTGCAGACAGAGACCAGGGCCACACCCGTGGCTCCTCCTGGTTCCTTAAGCATCTGGTCATGCTTAACTGGCAGCCACCTGGAGAATCAAGTGACTTCTGTCAGTCCTTTCAAGAAATGCAGAAGCTGGAGATTAGGAAGGGAAGGCAGCCTTTTGCCTCCCCTCATGGTGCTAAAGATCCCTCCTGGAGTCAGGTACAACCTGGCTTTCCAGTAAATACTCTATTAAAAATGGTTTTCCTCTCACCAGAGGTTGCCAAGGTAATACTTGCACGAACAGCATTCAGAGTAAGACAGGATCTTATCATTAATCATCTCATTTAAAATGGAAAGTATCCTCCTCATGTACTTGAGGATTTTGCCTTGGCTGGGGTTAACCCATAGGTCTCCCACTAGCATTTTCTGCGCAATTAGTTCTTTCAAAGGGCTTATTGAACCTACACAGATATTGTGTAATCTAGGTTAAATCAGGAAATAGTATAACGAGAAGCAGTTACATGGGGAAGGGAGGTCAAAAAAAGCAGCAACAGGAACTCAGAAAATATGAGGATATAAATAAAAGGACAGGTGCTATCTTCAGTCATGTAACGTGATGGGGACTCAGTAATTGACCTAAAAATAGAAGAGACTAAAAGAAAACATTCTGAAAAGCACAGTAGAGGCCACAACCTCAGCTGGTGTAATTCAACATTACTTCCACAGAAATTAGTACAGAAGTGAATCACTACAGCAGAATAATAACTTACATATTTATAGAAGAAGTGGCAAAAATAGCACTTGTCAGAAAAAATTACTCAAATCTACAAAGAAATGCTTATCGAAGCAGACCACATTCTGTGAACAGAGCTGTGATTACTATATTATGCTTACAGTAAAGGCAGGCAATGCATAGACTAGGTTAATTTTAAATACAAGTTAAGCAAGAAGCATTTGGTAACTATGATACAGATGGTAACAATCCTAAAAAAAGAAGGGATCATGTTTATATTTTCCTCCATGGCAGTATTTTTGGAATGACAATGGCTAAATCAGAACAAATACTTAAGTGGATCATGCTCAGCTGGATATATATGTGATCAGGTTTCAAACCTTGACTGTTTTGCCTTGGATATAATTATCTCAGGCCCTTGAGAATTACTGAAGGATTTTTACTTATCAGAGGCAACTGGTGATTTTAAAGGATGGGCATTCCCCATCAGTCTATGGACAAAAGGACACCAAAGGCAAAGATTGCCTCGGACAAACTAAACCTGAATTTTAGCTTTCTTACTTTGAAGTGAGATATTAGATCTCCAGTTTTCCCTCTTTCAAAACAGCTATACTTCAGCTTTTCTAAAGCCCATTCTGAGCAACTTCACTGTTGAAAAACCTGGGGAGACAGAATAGATGAGGAAATGCTATTTTTCTCTTTGGTTGAATTTTCTTTCACTTGAATAAAAAACTTTCATAAAGTTGGAGAAATTCTGCTCAGAGAGGAGTAAACAGGAGGAGAAACAAGCTTTCTGGCTGGTATCATGCAGGCCAGGAATACTCCTAAATCTGTGCTTTAATCGCTGACATTTTATGCAACTGTCTATAATTAAAAGCAGAGTTTTCACCCGAAATGTATCTTATGCAAGCAACATATGTTTTGTGCACTTGAGCTTAACTGATCCGCTGAAGGAGGAACTCCATTCCTGGAGAGCTGAGACCGGACCATTTCCTTACAATGCTGCTGTGCTTTAGGAAGCCAAGCTCAGCGTTACCATTGCCACAGTCATAAAGACTGAGCGCAATAAATACCCTTGTTGTTGTAAATTAGGGTAGCGCTGTGAACTTTCACAGTACTGTACAGATTTAAGCCTACTGAGAATGTGACTCCCATTTAAGCAGGACGGGATTTAGCTGCGGAGACTTCCTGCAGCACTAGGATAATTGCCTCCAGAAGAGGTTTTTCTCCCACAGTGGCTGAATGCAGAGCCCAGCAGCGGAGCCAGCTCCTCAGATGCATCGCTGGGTCATTGCATCCATTTTGCACATTCCTAGGTGAGCAGCCTTGTATGAACCATTTCAGAATGGTGTACTTTCATACAACGGAGTGGCGATAAATGGTAGAAAGTGCTCCATTTTCTGTTTCAATAAGGCTAAGGAATAATTTCATAGTACAAAAATCACGCTGTTTAATTCAAACTTTTAATAGCTTTGAAAATACGTATATTCACAAAATAGAGTTCCAGCCTTCCCAAAGATCAGTGAAAGCTGTACAAGTGTATTATTTCTTTGAGGACTAGCACAGCCAGGAAGTGTTATGGAAGCATTATGGTTATTGGCTTTAAATTAGAGCCAGCAAATTTTAAACCAGCTAAACCAACAGCTCGATTTGTAGCTGAATAGGGTAAAATGAAATAAAACTAATATATATTCCTAAAGGCTACGAGACGATTTTTCGACAGAGCAGTAAAGTAACATACACAGTTTTCTTCAAACAGAAGAACAACACACACAATAAAAAAAAAAGCAGGAAAATTTCAACACTACTTGGACCTGTTTGCAAAACTTCAACAACTTCTCCAGAAAAAAAGCCGTTTTTTTCACATGAGTTTGAACCAGCTGTCCTCAAATGCTTAGAAATCTCTTTTAAGAGCCAAGCAGAGACTTGGCACCAACTGGAATTCTGTGCTGCAACATCATGAAACACAGTGCAGTAGAATAATATAATAATAGCCCTTCTTGTTTTCTTAATATTTACCCCTTGTTTTGTTTTGCCCAGAAAAATCCTAGACATTTTTTTCGTTGTTTCCTTTTTGCCTGAAATACTGATCTGTGAACCAATTACCTTTTCCTCCAACAAACATGTCATCATCTGTCACTGCAAAGCTCGCAGGATGGTGCAAAGTGCTAATAAGAGCAGCAAAAATATATCAACTGCTTGTTTATATTTAATCATTTTAGAAACCATGCAACTAGTCACACACTGCATCACCGCCCATCTTTTATTACATCCTATTAACGTAACACTTTGCTCAACTCTTTTCTGGAGTGAGCCTGTACATCCATCCATCCATCCACACATGACCACACTCTGCCCTCTGTGCATAAGAGTATTGTTCCTTGCTGGAAATTCTCCCATTAACCTTGCAAGTGGTCATGAGAAATGTGCTCAGGATCGTGCAGTGGCACAGAAATGCTCAGGAAGCTTCACCGCCTGTTTATTTCTCTCCCAGTAGGGGCAGGGGTGCCTGTGGCTCTGCAGTAATAGAAATGGCAGATCAAGTCTGCAGCAATGCAAGATCTGATTAGCAGATCTGTGCAAACTTCTTTGCTTAATAGCGGGAAAATTCTTTCTGTCCATTTAGTGAAAAACTTTAAAATTGGATTGTTTGAAGTCCCACTTATTACTTATTTACTAGTCTGTGTGTTCTCCATTTTGCCAGAAAACCCTGTCTTAAATATTGACATGGGACTAGAACAAGATTATCTAGCAAAGTGGCCAGTGGATGAGCAACCAGAATTCTCCTTTGCAGATATCAATATTAGGATATGTATAATATTTGTTCTCCAAAGTTGAAAACACTGCATTCATTTAAACAGTAACAGCATTGTTTTAGTTGTCATAATATAGGGCCCCTGGCAAGGTGCGTGGGAGGAGCTGACATGTTTTTGTAGGCCAACTGACATAATTGGGAGAAAAACAAACAAGCAAGTATTTTTTGCAGTTTCTGTGGTTTGCAAGAGCTTATCTGTTGGGTTTTTCCCCCCCTCTTCTTTTTTTTTTTTGTCTCAGCTATATCCACAAGTCTAAGAAAAGACAGTACCTTTCCACTTTTGTAACAGGAACACTAACGGGAGAGAAAGTGCAAATGTGCTTGAGGACTTAGAGGAATGTAAAATCTTTGATAAATTAATTCAAAACCAACCAACCAGAAATCCTTGTGTGAACTTCAGTGGTTTGTTTCTTTTTTTTTTATGGTAGAGATGATCAGGAAGAGCATACTGCATTCCCGTTTATGTAGTTTTTGCACTTGCTTTGCTCAATGGCACAGCCGTAACCAGCAGCGGAACACCTCAGCAGATGTTCCCAACATTCACAGATCTTAGATCAGAGAAAATAGTTTAGACAGCTGGGTATATTAGGGGACCACATAAAACACAGTTTATCTTAATCCTAAAATTCTGCCACAGAGTGTATTTTTTTATGCCAGTGTCTCTTCAGGTTTTCTGTTTTTTCCACAACTTCTTTCCCAGGATAACTGCAAAACCGAGAGAGGAATGTGAACCCAGAGACTCACACACCATGTAACAAGCCACAGAAGTTTGAGCAAACAAGCCACTCTGGCATCAGCTACTTTTGAAGAGCTTGCAGATGCACAAATTGATCTTTATGCTGAATTCAATGAGCAAAATGAAAGCACTTCAGTATGTCACATATTTCCAAAGCTAGACTTTCCTGGCCAGCTGGTTAATACATACCCCATTAGGATATGATGTCTGACACCAAGACCTTTAGTTGTAACGAGTGGCCAAGCATTCAGATACTCTGAGCCCTTAATCCTCGTTCGAGTCACTCAAGTAAATGTAGTTTTCCCCTGGAGACAGTCCTAGAAAACATTATATAAAAGCAGTCTCCTCTCACGACAAGTGGCCATCAGCAAGCTGCATGCCTTTTTGAGATCTTTAAAGCGGTCTCAGTCTCACAGTGCTGGAGCCCCTCTAACCACCTGCACAAGAGGTAGGGTTAACACCTTGCATTTAGAAAACAGCATCCTCAAAGCATGCAACTCTTTTTCCAAACACGCTTCCTCTCATTATAGGTCTGTCATGAATGGGGAAGACAGGCTTTTTCGCAGAACTTGGATTTACATGTATCTGCAGAGCGCCCCCCAGCCCTTAGACCCAACCCGGGATTGTCACTGTTCTGTATCAATCCAGAGGACCGAGTCTTGCCTTCAGCAGCTGGCAGGAAGAAACAAAACAAAGTGAAAAGGGAAGAAACATTTGTCACAAACATCCCCACACGTAGGGGTGATCTAGGAGACCTGGGTGAGCACCATACCAGCACCATGCGTGGTGGGGCATGGAGGTAGAAGCAGTGCCAGCTCTTGCTGATGACCAGGTTGACAACCCACCACACTGGCTGAGAGTGCCCAGGCCGCATCCTTGCCTTTAGCCCAGCTGGAGCTAGAAAGAGGAGCTCCTGTCTGCCCGATTCCCACCTCGCTGTTAGCAGTATCCCCATGGACCCTCTCTCAACCTCTGTGAGCACCATAGCTCGGCACACCAAGAAGAGGTCCTGGGCTTGGCTTCACTCTCCCAGGCTGCCCCACACTTTTGAAATGAAGAATTGTTTTTATTATTTTAAAGAAAGATGCTTTGATTTCTGTCTTTTACTTTCTTCCTGAACAGGCATTTCTAAACTTAGGGTCTTCATTAAGAAGCTGCTAAAGGAGCCTTGTTCTTTAAGACAAGATTTTAATCACCCCGACTTCCAAAACAATCTGAATAATCCAGCTCTAAGTCTCCTCATTAAGGCCAGATTTATAAAATCTCAATCAGACTTTTGCTTGAGGTTTTCTAAATCTGGTCCTAATACAGATACTTAGAGCTGGAACACAGATCAGCTTGAAAATTCAGGGAATTAAAAGAAATTAAAGCAGCAGATAAAACCTGTACACCACATACTGCTTCCATTGTAGCTGACATGAGAGAACATATATATTTTGTATGGAGCTTGTCTTCCCTGTCCATTCAGTGTCTAAATTACAGCTGCTGGGTAAAGGACAGATGAAGAGAATAAAGCTAAAACCTTGATTTTCTTTTACTTTAGATCTATCTGAAAGATCTGGAATTTAGCCTTTCAAACTTTCCAAGCCTTGATAAAGGATGCATCAAGGATGTTTATTTTGAGTTCTTGCATTTCTGTGAAGAAGCAAAATTGTTATTAAAGACTTTAAGATCTCTTTTATCTGATGTTAATTAGCTACTGAAAAAAAAAATTACATGCTAGCAGAGTGTGAGGCAGTCTGACTTAAAAAGCCTTTTCCCGTCTCTTATTAAACATCATCTTATTTGGCTGTGGCAATACACTATTTCTCCAATCACTGTAAAATTTTGCAGCCCCAGTAGACTTTCAGTTTCAAAAGTGAAAAACAAGCAAGGGGCGGGGAAATAAAACCGAACCATCTGTTTTCTGAACACCTTTCCAGGCATCCTCCATACATCTTTTCCTTCAGAGGTGACCTTTACCAAGGTACATTTGTCTAAAGGTTGAGCAACGCTCCTGTATTTCATCTGGAGTTTCTCAGCCTTCGTTGATATCAAGCACCCCAGCAGACAGGTCTCCCATCCATAACATTCACATCTAAGAACGATGAGGTCCTAGAAAAGGCCAGCAGCAGGCAACAAGGGTTTACATTTACGGAACTTGACTATATTTCATGGAATTACAGTGATAACAGCCCCAGAGAAATTCTCATTTCCTTGACAATGATAAGGATCTTAGGTAGAGACAGCAACTGTATCTAAACCAAGTTCTATATGCCTGCAAAACAAGGTTATTTTTAAATGTAGGATGCCCCTTGCAAACTATTCCGCTGTAAATTCCTCATAGAAGGAAGGGATATAACACTAGCATTGTAACCACTAGAGTTAATTAACCTCCGGTTCAAAAGGACAGTTTCTAAGTTAAGACAAAGCCTGAGTCTGATATTTTAGAAGTTGTTAAATTTTTTAAATCTTGTTGGGTGTGGGAAGTACCTCCAAACTGGTAGGGAGATATGTCTTGAGTTTATGTTTTAGCATGAAAGGTACAGCATCTCACAAGTGCAGTTTTAGGAACTTGCTAATCAGACCCTGTTCACTGGCAAACAATTCATGTGACATGAAAAAAGTTCAGGGAAGATTTAGCTGCAGCAATATGCTAGGAATTGGTGGGAGGGTAAGAAACTTGGAGAAAAATATCAGAAAATATGGTTTAGTACACATCATTTTGCACTCACAAGATACCACTCGCCCTGCCATGTAAGTGTATGTATTCACACACGGAGAGACAATTATAGATATGTATATTTGGGTGGACCAATTGCTCCACTGTAAACAGTCCAGAGGATAAATAAATCGCAAAACTAACATGGTCATTATAGGCCCTTCTGAACACTCACGGGCTTCTTGCTTCTTCTGCCTCTGTGTCTTTGTGTTATACTAGCATGCTCCTACAAGAAGAAGGTGTAGTGTAGAGACCCAAGTCTTCACCTGTCCCTGGTACTTTGTAGTTAGATTATAACTGCTCTTTCTTAGCCCTGCTTTACTGTCCTTGCAGTTCAGCAATGACATTTTTAATATTGTACCAGATAATTCTAAGGAAAAAACAAAGTTATATTTGCCTTCCCAGGCTTTGGGCTAAGAGCCAGGACTGCTGCTACCTTTAAGGTGGGAGAGGAGTTCATGTAGATGCTCCTTGTCGTTCTACGCACTGATGACAGAATATGACCTTTTCAAAATTCACTGAAGATCATAATTAAAATTAGATTCTCTTTGTTATCTACAAAGCCTTGAAGCTCTCATCATTTGAGTGCTTTTCTTCTTGATCTACTTAGCCCTGACAGCTTAAGTCAATGCTGAAATAAACATGTTCCAACACAAACCCTCGTATCAGTATCTTTTTCTCTGATAGGAACCCCTAGGCACAACTGAAATAGGAACAACAAGCACCTTTAAACCAAATGGCCTAAATATTCCCCCCAAATTACCATGGATTTCTTTCCCTCATGCTCAGTGAGGATGCGGGCAGTTAAAAATGCATTCTGCAAGGGGATCGTCACTGTGATAAATGAGAATACCTCCTTTGATTTTAATGGCATTACATTAAACTGCTGTAGGTAAGGACCTGACCCTCTACACTTTTGGATTTCACCCAGGAAGGCATTACAGCAGGGTAGGTGGTCTCCCAGCTTATGAATTTTAAAAAAGACAGACAAAGCAGGGAGAAGCATGCAAGGGATGACTTGATTTATACAGCCTGCTCCCCTCTTCACTACATCTTCCCTGCACTTCGAAAGACATGTACAGCTGGTTTAAACGCCCTTCTGTGGGAGAGCAGAGCATCGACATTATTTACAATTCACTGCCTGAAAAGAAAAATATATTTCCTCTTCAGAGTTGATGAGGGCCAGGTAGAAAAGTGTCAAGCATCAGACGAGCTGCTGGGGTGGCAATGTGGCAGTGGCTGGTCAACTCAGCCGCCACCGTAGCAGCTGGCACCTCGTCTGCCCCATCCCACCCGTTCGGAACCAGCCTCGCAGCTGGAGCAGGGCCAGTGGTGGGATGTCTCCTACCAACCCAGGTCCCAATTCCAAGGAGGTCTCAGAGGCTGCAGGTGGCAAGGGAGAAACACTCCGGTCAGGCCAGGTAGGGCTGGCAACTGATCTCCTCATCAGGAGCATAAGCATCCTAACACCCTTCTCTCCCAGCTCAGCCTTGCTCCCAAACAGCCTTTCTGGAGAGGGGAGCAGTAGCAATAGTGTTATGGGAGGTAGGAAACAAGTTGTGGTGTCAGCAAGGGTCAGGGTGACTGAATGGGGGAATTCCCTCTCCTTCCCCTGCAGCTCCCCGAATGAATGAATATCGCCATGCAGAGCATCCTCTCCAGGCAGTCACGTTACCTCAGCCTCTCCCACACCTTCCCTTCCCTCTCTGCAGACAGCTCCGGATTTCTCCTATATACAGACTACCAGGTTTTACTGGCTTTTCC
The DNA here is from genome assembly GCF_964199755.1 of Larus michahellis. Taxonomy (NCBI): domain Eukaryota; kingdom Metazoa; phylum Chordata; class Aves; order Charadriiformes; family Laridae; genus Larus; species Larus michahellis. Next base: position 43,773,297 of record NC_133897.1, on the reverse strand, counting down.
AGGCATTCCCCTAACCCCTTGCTTCAAATCAGGACCTCCTTCATCTACCCCAGCTCCTCCTTTCTCCTTGGATGCACCAGGAGCGGATTCCCACCACCCCTCGTCCTGCCCCGCTGCCACCAAAGGACATGGAGAATCCCACCGAGTGTAGCTGTCAGGTGAACAAGGTGCTTTACTCAGAGGCAGACACCTTGTGGTCGGGCAGGGATGCACCAAGAACTTGGCTGGCTCCTTGCCCTGGGGAAGTGGCCTCAGACAAAAGCAACCTGGCAGGCTCTGATGTGACATATAACATGCAGCAATTAAGTGCTTCTGCATTATGGCAGTGATAAGTAATGATTTAATTACTGTGCCTTAATTTTTACAGAAAAGGTTCCAGTATTAGGCCAGCAAAAGAACAAAAGACGAAGTAATCAACCCTTTTATGTCAATACTGGAATAGCACATGATCATGACAAGCAACCCTCTGACCCTCTCCCACCCACCCTCCAACAAGCCTGTGGATAGCTTCCCAGGGTTATTGCTGCCACCCAAGCCCATCATCTGTATACGCACTAACCCACAATGTATGTAAATTCCCGCTCTCCTGCCAGCAAAACCTAGTGGAGTCGAATGTTACTGCACCCATGCAAGTGCACACGCACGAATGGGGACAGGAGGCTGGGACAGCTGAAGTCCATGTGCCACGAACCGAACCGATGTGTCATGCCCACAAGGGATGCGAACTGGGGTTTCGAACCAAGTTCATCAGAAACAGCTTCATCAGGCCTGCAGTGAGGGATGCCATCCGCTCACTCTGCGAATCTTCAGCCAGACCATGCAGCGCCTTTCGCCGGCATCGTCTCAGTTTGTACTGATGAGTTGATTCTCCGTTGTGCTCAATCCAACACCTGCAGCAGAAGGAGCACATGCATCAGACACCCCGTACTGTGCTCACGTAACGTGAGCAGTCATCACCCATACGCCTCTACCAGCTAAAACTGACTGCCATACCTATAGTCATTGCCATGCTGTGTCAAAACAGATCTACTGGCATCAGAAGGAAAAGCATTTCAAGACTGATTTAAGACTTGCCTGCAGGATTTGCCAAATGCAAAGCCTATTTAATCATTGAATTTCTGTGGGTTTTCAGGAAAAGCAGCTCAGCTCTGAATGACTCACCCTCCTCAGCCCAAACCATTTGTTCTCTGTGCTAAGTTCGGCATCTGTTTACTCAGGCAGTCAGGGTCCAGGCAGGAAATGTATGTCAGGTCTCCTCAGGTCCACAATTATTTACTGCCGTGGTTTTAATTGAGGTAGTTTCCATGAAAGACCTTTCTTCCACCCCCTCAGGAGAGCTTGAAAATTTAGAGCTTCTTCCTTCCAAGACAACTTTCTGCTCACCTCCACAGTGGTGCTCACCGAGGACACAATGGTGCAGAACAGCAGGAATTGTGGAAAAATACTGGAATACAAGCATTTAAACAATAATGGTGGTTATTTTTCAGAAGCCTGCTGACTCCAGCAAATTCGCCATAACATAACTTTGTGGGTGATGCTGGCTGAACAGTAACCCATTACTGGAAACTAGTAACATGCAGTCAATGTGCTTAAATACTATTTTTTTTTAACACTGAAGAAGCCTACCCTCGTACATACAGACTTACAGATTCCAGAGAGGTCTACGTACAGCCGAAAAGACACCATCTGTCTTTTATCATATAAACAATAGAAAGTTAAGACAATTGCCACTGCTGTTTGTCACCAAGATAAGGAAAGGCAAGGTCCTCATTGCCACTCCAGAAATCTGAGGGTGCACTACTGCAGAGCTGTGTGATGACCTTATTTAGAGGTTAAACCCATATTAACCCCTTCAGTCCAAAAGCAACTGCCAGAAGAGTCAGTCAGTTCACCCCGTATCAATAAGACATTTATTGCAGAAATGCTGATCCCATGGCAACAGCAACACTTCTGTTTCACATACAGCCCAAAGCGTATTCCTGGATTTGGGAAGGAAGCCTGCTAACAAAGAAAGTACAAATTCAAGTTCAGCCAGGAATTTTGGTACATCACAATGTGAGACCCCAAGATAGAGATTGATTTTCTTTTATTATCTAAAAATTAATTCTTTTCAGCATTACAATTTGCATCTAGTATGATGCTTCCAACTATAGTTTCAGCATTGCCACGGTCGGAAGAGAAATAAAGGTTTCAAGGTATTGCAGAGCTTGTCTTTTGAAAGAATACCTTTATACATCACCCAGCCCTTCCAAAGAGATAGTCTGTCTTTCTCTACTTCAGAACTTCAGAATACAATACAGTAAATTCCACTTTGTTCATTTATTGATCAGCCATTTTTCTTAAAAAGCTCATGTATACACATCACATCTAATTTTCTTTGTAAAACAAACCTAGTATTTTATTCAGTTCACGAACCTTGTAAAAAACATGAGTAAAGACAAAATCTATGACCACCCATGTACATTTTCCCAGTGAGGTTTACCATTCATAGCAATAGGAAATAATTCTTGATAAGTGAAAACGAGCTTGCTGAAGATTCAATATGAAGACCTATGAAGGTTATTCAACCACAAAGGTAATATTAAACAGCAAAAGACTAAAGAGAGGGGGAAAAAAATTCTAACATTTTGAGTATAGCTGCAATATGGTTAGACACTCCCTTCTTGAAAATCAAACTGGCTATGCTGGTATTTTTCAGTTTATAGTACTGGAGAGTTTGATGTCCCAAAACTAAGTTCTGTCATTCTGTAGAAAAGTAGCCATGAAATTGGCTTACCCAGACAATTCAGTTTCATCAGCATGTCAGGATGCCCAGTCAGAAAAAAAAAAAAAAAAAAAAAAGAAAAAAAAAGCGCCTGATGGTTTTAAGGGACAAGCTGTCTGGGATGCTGAGCTGTGGTGTGTCTGCTATTAGTGGTAACCAAGACACTTCAAGAGGGTTCACAGATTTCATCCCAACAGCAGCTTCCCTCCTTTTACATATGGCCTAAAATAATGCTGCTGCCAGTGCTGAGGCGGGACCCTGAGCAAACTGCTCTCAGGGTGGCATTGCCCAGGTACGGCGTTTCCCAAAGCTCTTGACCTTAGTGAAAGCATGAAGAAGGAGGTTTTGTGTTCTCTAATAGCAACCAGACCTGTAGCTTCTGAAACAGGGCAGCAAAAAGGTGTGTTGGTTGCCCCATATACAGCCACATTAAGAATATACCTGCTCTAGGGGACCCTGCTCTGGCAGGGGGGTTGGACTAGATGATCTCCAGAGGTCCCTTCCAACCCCTGCCATTCTGTGATTCTGTAATATAAAAGCCAGCACCTACTTGAGAATCTCTACTGAAATCTCTCTAGCATTACTTTAATTCAACAACAACTCTTTTCCTTTGCCGCTACATTCAATTAACAGGGTATAGAAATATTGTCTAGAGAGCTTATTTGTTGCAGTCACAGTTTTTTTCAGCCAGCCTGATATGCCTCAGTATTCTCTGTTGCTGAGAACTCCATTTATAAGAGACTTTGCTGAAAGCGAATGTTAATCTGGCTTAGGCACAGAAATAAAAAATTGGTAAACCGTGAAATGCGGCGTTGAGCACAAAGCTAATCCTCAAAGGAAGAAACAAGAATAGGTTGTGCTAGGGCTATTTTTTTTTCTCCTTTTCGTCCAGCTTTGATTTATGAAGAGGACCTGAAAGTTCTGGAGCCTGTTTTTCCTTTCCAGTTTTTCCTTGCTTTTTTACATTAAAAGCTTTCAGAGCATATCTGAAAGAGCACGGTCTCATCGCAACACCTATATAAGCAAAATTTTTAATATATACCGAATTATTTGTTTGCAGATATGCACACAGGCATACAAGCAGACCTCAGTGCAGATGAGGTTTAGCTAATATGTTAAACTTCAATGACCTTTTAATTACTAGTACTGTCAGGTCAGATACTAGCAGTGTTAGGGCAGATGTGTTTAAAAAGGCCTATTTTACCAAATTAAGATGGATCTATGAGGAAGTCTAGTGATCACAAACTCTTTGATTATAAGGCAGAGACTAATAATTGTGAAGGATAGAGATATCTAAACAGACTGTTCAACATATGGACTTTTTTTGTTGGTTGTTTTTTTTTCCTCCCTCAATGCCCAGTTTAATCTGCCACTGACAGGCTTTGGAGATTGTTGCGTCTTTATGAAATCTGCTTGCAGACTGCCCCACCAAACCAGCAGGACGCTCACCATGTGCGTTTGAAACCTCACAGCAGCATTAAGAACAATACAGATGTTTGAATTCCCAAACACTTAACTGCTTCTCAAGTTTCCCTGCAGTAGGGAAAGCTTAAAACCATCTCATTTTTCACTCTGGAGCTTTTGTTGGATTTAGCAGCTGTATTCCGACTCACAACCATCTCAAGAAATCTCCTTCGCGCGGCATAACTATCTCCTAGGAGAAAAACACAGCCAAACACACTGTAATGCCAAGAACCTACTCATTAACAAGTGCAGAGAGAAGAGCAGATCCAGGGACGCTAGCCACATTTGCGCACTCTGGTTTTTTACAAACAGGACTGTTTCTTATGAGCTAAAAGGCATTACATCATCCACCTAAACATTTTTCTTTCTAGAAAATCGCATCGCTTTCTGTGAGCCAGAAGGAAAACAAAAGGTTGTTTACAAAGGTCTGTAACAGCTTTATGTGGTAACCGACGGACTTGACTAAGGATTTGAGGATGAGAAAGAGGATGAGCTGTGCCAGTCACCCCGTTTTCTTTCACACCACATGCAGCTGGTGCTGGGACCTGGGGGACATTGTGAAAGGCTAAGGATGGAAGTGGCGTGAATCATGTCATCAAAGCAACCTGTTTCACTATTAAATAGGGCAAGCGAAAGCATCCAAAGGAGTTCCTGTTTTATCTGCGTACGTGCATGTGCACACATTATCTGCCACACTCATGCACACAACTAACAGCAGGGAAATACAAGTGAATTTGAGAGACCTATGGATGCCCTGCACACATAGATACCCATTTATGTATCGTCGTGCAAAAAAACACTTCTTCATATATTGCCACGGTGTGGCGGGTACAGTCTGTTTTTAATGTTGGTTGGTTGACTTCACTCCTCAAATTAACTAACTCGGGCATACCAAAACTTCATTAAACCATCACATCAGTTTTCACTTGAAGAAACAGACAACGATGAAAAGATTTCTTTGTGAAAAACAAGACTTTAGCCTTGTTTTAATGAAGAATCTATATAATAGGGAAATCATCCTTTTTAGATGGACCACAAGGTGAGCTGTATAGTATCAAAGCACCCCGACGTGTCAGGAAAGATCTCTCGATAACCTTCCTACAGGTCCCCAATGAAAAGCTGTCGCTCCTTTAGTTAACACAGTCTTGGCACAACTCAGCACGGAGGGCCCAAAGCCCACCTGGCAGTTAGCACTGCAAATCACAGCAACGAGACACCAACAGTTAAATGTGATTTTTCCTGAGTTTCATTCGCACTCCACGCATGTGAGACCTCCTTGTCCGCACAACAAATGCCCCCTCCTGCCTCACAGGGAGAGCAGTGCAGCACGGTTTGCATCCCACCAGACGCAGGAGAGCATAAAATGCCGTAAAATCAAGCCCACCTCCCCTTCTTCAACAAACACCTGCAGCAGGACCTCAGAGAGAGTAAGAGAAGCACAGACTTGTGAGCCTTTCCTAGAGAATCCATCCCTGCTTCCTGGGATGAGCAGGGACCTTCCTCCTTGAGAATTGTTATCTACATCAGTGTTAGCAGTGTTAAATAGCCTCTGGCAACATTGACTTGCATGAATTTGTGGAGTCCTACCTTTGAATATGTGTTTTCTTCTCTACAGTATCCTGTACTTTACCATTTAAATGCATGCTCTGTAACAAAAAATATTAAAAAAACCCCAACCAACACCTGCCATTCTTTAATCAGAATTGCTCTATTTTCTGTTGCAAGAAGCAGAGATCAATCCTTCTTAAGTTCCTTTTTGTGTACTACTCTAGTAGTTTGGAGACTACAGATCTACTTTTTTGGAGATGCGGAGAACCTGAACTAAACGCAATGTTCCAGATGTGGGCTCATCACAGTTTTTATTCAGTGGTTCATCATGCCATTCCACCACACTGTTTGGCTGTCTATTCCCCTCCGGATAATTTCTGGTGTTTGTCATCGAAGAGCTTCCCACTGTGTCTCCAAGATGTTTTTCCATTTGCTTATAGCCAATTTAGAGAATATCTTTGTGTTCATAGCTAAGGATGTGCCATCTGTGGTACTTTGCAATTATTCACACCAAATCCAACCTTCATTTTATCATCATCTGCTAACTTAGAAATGTGAGAACCTTCTGTATTTCTTCACAGTTAGCTGTAGGTTGGACTGCCCTCAATAACTGTTTATCATCCACAAATGTTACCAGTTCATTATTAACTCCTTTTTCCAGATCACTCAGAAGTACATTGCACAGCATTGGTCCCATTCTGAGACCTTTGGGACACCTCAGAAATGTCAGTAACCATCCTCCTTCAAGAAAAGAGATAATTGCTTCTTTTGTTTCTTATCTTTTCACCAGTAACTAATTCATAGGATGATTTTTTTCCTCTTCTCACATGCTAGTCTACTTTCCTCCGGAACATTTGCCCAGTCTATCCTGGCCCTTGCTAGGGTGGGATTCCTGTTTTATGATTTGCTTAGAAAAAAATGTTCCTGTTTGTTTTGGCCATACTGTGGCTTTACATCTAACCCCACCAGAATTTACACCCTCTTCTACTTTTGTTCTTCAGATTTCATTCCTACAATTTAAAGACTATGCTTTTAACGCCTGAAATCTCATTTACTCTTGTTTGTCAATCCTAGTTTTTTTTCCGGGTGTGGGAGTAGAGGGACATCCTTTTAAAAATTGATTTAGATTGACTGCACATCTTAAACACGCTGCAAGACTCCATGGCATCTTCAAGCATTTTAGCCTCCAGCTGTTCCTTCTACCTTTCCGGGTTTTTTTTCCTTGCTTCCTAATGCTTACAATTTGCCCCTTTCAAGCTGAGAAACACTGGTGGATTTTCTGTATGGCATCTCTTTGGTAAAGCAGGATTCTCCTCTTTCCTCCACGGGAAGACCAGAACCTGCACCACCACACTTTCTGTTTGTACTCAGCCCCTGAAAGTTATGGCGATTGCGGTGCAAAATCTTGCTATGGAAGACTTAAAAACATAATGTACATTAATGGTGAAGATATCCGTATCTAATTCTGTACAAAACTGAGAACAGAATTAAAATATGAGCCTAAATACAGACAGTCCAAATGCACCATCACAGATCTTACCCAAAGAGCATAACACCACTAGAAAATTAGCAGAGAATTATCAGCGTTAGTTTTAAGAAAAAAAAATGTTGAGAGACTTATCTTCTACCATTTAGAAACAAAAACCAGGAAGTTTTTTACAAAATCAGGGTATTGAAATGAATCACAGTTAATCTATTGAGCCCTAGTCCTACTTTTCCTGAAGCATCTTAATGACGAAAAACATAATTAAGAATCACTGTGCTATGCATTTCCCTCTTTATTTTCTGTTGTATACCATCTCCTGTGAATACGGAAAAAGCTATTTCATTTCATCATATTTATATACAAAGGTATCACAGCTACAAATATTTCAAATTACTAATTTTTGAGCAAAGCTGTTTGGGTAAATAAAATAACTCCTTGAAGTATTATGCATTCAAAGTTTAAACAGTTTGTGCCATTGACTTCAAAGGGCAGCATGTAGGCTTTTCTACAGACAGTAGCTTTGGACAGAAAGGTGTGCAGTAAATGTGATAAAAACAAGTGTCTTCATATGCTAAAGGTCTTTTTCTTTCTTTCCTATTTCTTTTCAATGAAACAAAGAGATGCAGCTCAAATATTTGAGTTGTCAGGAGTACTAGCAGTGCCAAGTCCACGTAGCTGAGGAACAGTGATTTAATTCTTTTTCCTCGTCAGCTAAATTCAGCTTGACGAGTTTGCATCTATCGGTTGTCAGAGCATTGCCTTGTTTCTCAGATTTTAAATGGAGATTTCAGTGCTGGCTTTAAAAGAGGAAAGGAAAAGTTTTGTGATGAGAGATGTTTGATAGGGAATCAATTAAAGAAAATCAGTAGACCTGAAGAACTGATATGAAACCATCCCTCCAGAGGCTTTCTACAGAGTACTGCTTAACTTGGTTTAAATTGGTTTTGGTCAGGATTTGAACATGCAGAGTCAGAAGCTCAGCTGGGGCAAAACTGTATCAGCTCCAGAACCAGTCTTACAGATCAAGTAATAAAGTGGAAGAATGGAAAAACTAAAGAGAAATTATTTTTAGTTTTGTCGGACAGTTTTGGGGAGAGTTTTTTTATTTAAAAAAACCCACAACACTGCTTGAAAGCAAATTTTAAAAACCTTTTTGTAAAAAAAAACACCTTTAAAAACCTGTTTTAGAGTGTTTTAAGGCTGCCCAGATTTTTGTAAATGTTGCTGTTTAAATAATTTTTTTGTCCAAATTTTGTGGAGAAATTCCTGCATTTGGTTGTGAATAACCAGCACTGCATTCTTGTTCGAGTTAGTATCTCCAGCTCAATCCTTACTTTCACCTAGTACCCCCCCAGCTTTTTCCAAAAGCAGCATACTAGCTGGGATCCCAAATACCGCTTGGGGAACACACCAGTAGAAACAAGACAAATTTTACCCTGAAGGAGATTTTAAGGAAATTAGGTGAATTGCATCGGGAATGAACTTGGCTCAGCCTACACAGAGGCACTACGCGTCCTGTTCAGCAGGGTTTGTTGTATTGCCAGTACAATATCACATTTTATCTCCTCTCTTCCGATTCACGTGTGTATAGCCCTACTGCTTTTGGCTCCTGCAGGAGGCCACGCAGAGCTCGGGGAGCTGGGGGCGGCACTTCAGCGAGGCTGGAAAACTCAGCTTGGAAGAAAAAGGAAGGTATAAAATACAAACTAAGCAGGATGCGTAATCAACAGCCTCCTCTCCTCAGAAAATACAATTTTTACTTGGTGGGAGAGGAAAGGGGGGAGGCAGAAATATCAGAGAACAGATTTTTTTTGGACAGACTGTGCCCTTTAAAAACATTAACATTCTCTTAATATGCCAAAAACTGTTCACTGAGGTAAAACAATGCAAATATCTAAGTCGGTCACAAGAACGGGTACTCAGGCAGGACTCAGCCCACAAAGGTGACATAAAAAGTTGAGTCTATGCACACTTAAAAAAAAAAAAAAAAAGCCTTTTTTTTCCTGTTCTCTCACCTCCTCTGAAACAAAGTTTAGATATTCTTTTAATAATGTTCTGAAAGAAATAAGATAAACAAACTTGTGCACTCTAAAATATAAAATATAACTGTAATAGAAATAACGGATAATCTACTGGGAGATATGACTCTAGAGTTTTTTTAAACTTTTTAAGACTGTCCTTTAGCACTTGTTTTTGCAAAGCAGCATTTTATGTATTTTTTAATACATCCTTCTGCAATCCATATTCCAATGTCAGTTAGACTGGATCTATAGGGACCCAGAGACAATATCATTTTATTATGGTAATAAAGGACAAGAGGAATACATTCTTGTGAATTTGTTCCCTTTGAAAACTTTCTCTATAAAAACAGAAAACCATCAAAGACAGCAGAGCTTAAAAAAATATCTATTTCTTATCCAAGGCTGAGTTTAACTGCGTGGTCTTTATATTTTCCTAAGCATTTATCCATAAAATCATATAAAAATATTTCCTAATACACAATAAAATATGCCCAGCCAAATGTTCACTTATTTCATTCAGCTTTTCTAAAAAGGCTGCACCCTAAAAAGTAAAGCCACTTTTAGTTACAAACCAACATACTGATTAAAAGGACTAATTTTATTTAACTTTTTAAATTTTAATTTAAATCATCACTGTGGTACTCCGGTTTGAATGGTATATTAAGTTTGCTCCTGCCTTCTTAGCGTCCCCCCCAGTGCTGGGGACACTTGCATGAAGGTCATGGGAGGCAGTAAGTGGGTGTAAGATGAAAAGCTGCCGCATTTCCCCACTTACCTCTCTTTGATGTCCTGTAATGGAGCTCCTTCATGTTGGTTCCTCCCCAGCACTGCCGAAATGCCCTCTTGTGTCTTACCCAGCATCAATCCCTCACACCCAGGGTCAGGACACTCTGGCTCCTCACACTGTGCCCCTCTCCCATCATGGCGAGCAGCCCCCAAAATGGGCTACCACACACCAGCTCTTCACCTTGCACCCCAGGGCGAGAAGTGCCCTTCAGGGACTCCCTGCTCCCGGACCTCTCACAGCCCTCTGTCATCGCGCCTCTCTTCTACCTCACGAGTGCTGATCAAACCAAGTGTGCTCTGGCACTGGACAGGTTTCTGATCAATAAATTACTCTGGTTTACATGGTTCAAATTTAAGCTTTTATTTGGTTTTTAAATTAAAAAAATAAATTTCGTTATTAAATAGTGGAATGGGTCTAAACTAATGTTTACATATTAATTCACTTGCTTTAGGACACCACCAGAGAAATAATTAAAGTATACCACCCGGACAAAACTTTCTGTTAGAAAGCTCAACAGTGGCGTAATTCAGTTAACAGAAAAAAAAAACCCAAAAGTCTTAATGTTTACAATGAACGTTAGAAGTAAACCTCTGGTTTTAGTGTGATCCGAACCTAGTTTCCATCACAAAGGCAGTCATTGTATTCAGAATACTATACCACAGTGCTAATGTCATCGGCTTCATCTGGTTTCTTTTGCCTGCTTGGCAGGGATTTCAAGTACTCAAGGTGCCTCCTTGCATCCTCCTGGTTTTGCCGGACGTAATAAACCACGTACGAGATCACCATGGTGAACCAGCCAAACATGGTGACCAGCATGGCATAATCGGTAGTCTTTTTAGGAAGGTTGCAGAGGTCAGCATCATTGGCAGCGTTGAGGAACGGTCTCCCCGCATGTTCATCCAGCACAGAAGTCTTGCAGATGACGTTGTTGGCTGTCTCGTGGTTGGAGGCCATGCTCCTCAACACCTGCTGCAGCGTGCAGTCACAGTGCCAGGGATTGTTTGCAATTCTGGCTCTGGCCTTTAAGTTGTTGAAAGCGTTTTTGTGCACGCTTTGAATCCGGTTGTCAGACAAATCCAGAGTCTGCAAGGTTTCTGCCACCCCTTTGAAGGCATGTTCATCTATAAACTCAATCCCGTTTTTTGATAAATTGAGGACTCTCAGTTGGTGCAAGTCCTTAAAAATTTCATTGGGGATTGATGTTATCTGATTGGAGTCCAAATAAAGTAAGACTGTTTCTGGAGGAAGATCTCTGGGTATTTCCTTGAGGTTCGCATTGCTACAGCTGACGTTCAGACCTCCGGAGTGAGAACAGAGGCAGCCTTTCGGGCACATACTGGCAGAATGAAAGCACAGTATCATGAGGACAAAACTTTGTAAGAGCAGACACATGGAGAGGGAACGAGTTAACCACAGGTCTACCAAATGCATGCTGGGGTGTCAGCATAATCACACGCCCATTTCTTCTTCAGCCAACAGTGGTGGGAAAAGGATCCGCAAAGCTGAAACGTGGCTTCATTTTCTTCGGTGGGATTAGTTAAAAACTGACTAACATGTGGGCTTCCTCATGGTCAATACTCTTCTTAAAAGCGCACCTACAGAGAGGAAGGAAGACAAGTTGCTTATACCGTAATTCCAATCCAAATTTTGTTTTCTTTTAAAAAAAAAAAAAAAAGGGAAGAAATAAAATGAAGTCAACGTGATGTACAACACTAAATAAATGATGCATTATCCTATCAGCACACCAAAGAATTTATTCAGGTAACTTCTGTTAGCATTCATCTGAGTTTAGTATATAAATCCCCAGGATGTTTTTTAAAGGGAACTTACGACTAATTGCACAGGTTTGGACTTTAATACTTAGTAGAGGAGGCACTGGTTTGTTTTTATCAGACTTTTCTAAAACAGCTATAAAACTAAATTAAATTTTCCCTTGCTAAAGTAGAAAATGCATTATTAGGACCTAAGAGCTGGATCTCCAGCAACAGTGACACGTAATTGAGGAATTTGTGGTGGTCAATGTGAACTTATCTCAAAATAATTTATGCTATTTTAAGTCCAAATCGAAGTACTTCGGCAAGGCAATATTTTTACTATATCAAGAAACAATAATGAAGTAAACCAAACGCTGCTACAAGACACCACAGTCTCCTTGTTTGTCTCCCCCTCCTTCTTATCTGCTGTTGACCCCCGGATTTCCTGTACCTCCCAGCATTTTGTGAGACACTGCTGAGAGACCCACAGAAATAATATCTACTTTCAGTTTTCTTCAAAGTTTTCTTTTCATTTAACATGGAGAAAAAGAAGGAAATATAACAACAGCAAAAACCTCACCCACAAACCAAATAAAACTCACACAAACCTATGTACGAGCCAAACAAACAAACAAAAAGCCTTTATTCAGGGCATGTAATTTGCTAAAAGAACACATGAAAAATATTGTTTCTGCTTCTCCCCTCTCAAGTTGGCTTAAAAATAGTAAATATCCAGCAGCTTTTCCATTTTCTCCTTTAATTGGAGCACAAATACAGAAGTCTGAAATGCTGACCTATAAGGTTTCAAAGACAACCTCATTTATTTTTCCCCCTATTGTGGCAAACTATGAATTTTCTAACCACAACAGGTCAATTTTTTGTCATGTATATGCCCTCTGCCTTTGTAGCAGCTTGGATATTTGCAGCCTTCAGGTTGTATTTACATATAAATGAATTTATTTTTTTTCCAAACCCACAGTGTAGTCCCCTGCAGGGAGGGCATGTGTGATTCTACAGGAAAAAGAAGAAATTGCATTGCCATCATTTTTGCCTGCAGAACTCACATACTAACTGCAGTTTCCGGCACATCACAGTAATATGGATCAGATGTGTCACGTAGCATTCAAACCCATAGCTCAAGTTTTATTTAACCCTTTTGCTGAGGCTTGGTACGTCAATAACCCCGCAGAAAAAGACCCAAAGCATCTTAATAACATGTACATTATGTGTGATCACTCCATCGCCATGGCTTGGGAATGGCAAAAGCTCAGCACACTCTCACTGCAACTACTGCGAAGAGTAGTAGCGTATCACAGAATCACAGAATTGCCTAGGTTGGTAGGGACCTTTCAGATCTTCTAGTCCAATCATAAACCTAACTCTGACAAAAACCATCACTAAACCATAACTCTAAGATCTATGTCTACCTGTCTTTTAAATACCTCCAGGGATGGTGACTCAACCGCTTCCCTACTCTTCCACTTATCTATTCATCAAGAGAGAGATGGCCCAGGAACCTAAACAGAAAGTTTACACTTGGACTCCATTACATGCAAATCTTCTACTCTAAAATTAAAGAGAAAGGAAAATGTTAGCAACGAGAAATTGTGAAGTTAACCCTGGAAATGTGAATCATTAAGAAGGGAAGTAAGCAGAGCATGGAAAGCTCTCTATGAGGAAATGCGAGGTGAGGTAGCACCTCCACAATCAACAGAGTCCTGCAGAACCTCTGTGGAAGAAAGAGGGTTTAATGTGAAAGGAGACAATTACACGGGCTGCATCCTTGCCATCCCTCCCTGTGGTACTTGGTCTTCAGATCAGATAGAAATCTGCTACGGAAGGAGACAAGTTACAGAAGTTGTTTTTTCCCAGCCTGCCCAAAAGTGCTAAATACTTGCTAAAATGTGCAGCCCATTCGGAGGCCAAGCTTGAGCTGTCAGCTGCTCCCCCTGGCAGCTCCGAGCTGGCAATCTGCTCCTGGGTGCTGCTGTAAGAACACCCATTCCCTGGAAAAACAGCCACCCATTTTCTTTTCCCTTCATGTTTACATGACTTACTACTGTGCTGCACCAAAAGAGTATACGAGCGGTCCAGCTCATCAGCACAGAATAAGGATTTCATCACTGACTACTTGCATGTAGGGGCTTTCCACCAACAACACTGGAGCCCTACCGCAGGAACGGACTGGGGTGAATGCCTGAAGTAGGTCCTTAATTTTGTAGAAGCATAAAAATCACACTGTTCTCACCAGAGTGTGATGATTAAATATCATATTCGTTTCATTACAGGCTAAAAAAAAACAACCCTGCCAACCTGAAATTACACCATGGATCCTGCTGAGTTCTCCATAGCACATCTATGCCACTAGAGATCACGTGTCCAAGATGCCCCACGCACCAAAACCAATGTGGAATGTCTTCATCCCACTGAAGACAAACAAAGCTCTTTTTCTTTAATGTATTAATGCGTTTAGAGTGGAAGAAGTAGGATCATTACAGACTAAGCAGGAAAGTGTTTAATGAAGCAATGCCTCTTCAAAAGAGATAACTAAGTAAATAGATAAAGAGGGAGAAAAACTCCCCATGTTTTAAGTTGTTACAAAAAGCAAATACAAGTTTAAACCCATCATTAACAACCCAGCCAACAAAACTTAGCTGAGCAAGAATAAAGCTCATCAAATTCTCAGTAAATTAACTGGAAGCAACCCAATGGAACTAAGCATCAGTCACGGGAAGCAGAGCTTTGTTTACTTCCATAATCAGAATATCTTATCCAAGGGATATCTGAGGTTTGGGTTTAACCAACAAACTTACAGCAAGGACTTTCTTGAGTCACAGCATCTTAGCGACTGCCACAAGAGAAAAGAGAACTAGGATCTGCACATTTGTAATGCCAAAAGGAAGATTTTAGGCTTCTTGAGCATCTACCGAATTCTCTCTGCTTTGAACACAATAAACAAAAAAGAAAGTAACAAAGTTGGAATAAAGGCAAGAGATATATACCAGACAGAAACACTAAAGACTACAGAGAAAGGGATGGAAGACACAGAATTAAAATAAATATATGAATTAATTAGAAATTTGCAAATAAAGAAAAAAAAAGAAAAAGAAATTTAAAAGTAAATGAAGGCACAGGGAAATGACAGCAATACTACAAGCACAGGTAACAGCATGGTATAAAAATGCTTTTTGTGTACATTTCTAAAATACAAGTACAAACACAGAAAACAAATATTGCAGGGCAATAAAACTACAGAGGGAAGATCGCACAGAAGAATTCTTTACAGTCTTGCAATTTAAACTGGTTTTCAAGCTTTCCACTTCTCATGCTCCCCCAAGACCATTCACTCAGTACAAACATCTAACACCGTAGGAAAATGTACAAATCCTGAAATCCTCAAGGAAAGCACATTTGCTTTTAATAGACAGTGAGATTTCTGCAGAGCTTCAGGTGTCAGCTACTTGCAGATATCTGCCTTTCCAGCAAGCAAGGTGCAGAGACTGTATCTTAGCACCTGAATGCTATACTACCAAATTAGGAATTTGATTAATAACTCCTCCCCACAAGAAATGAGTGATGTAAAGAAGCATTAGTGCCTCCAACTGCCCACCTGGTAAACGGGGCCTGCAGACTTAGCCAAGTCACAAAGAATGTCCATGACAAGAATACTTGTGATATTAATTTATGCTGCTGTGTCTTCAGAGCAAGACATAGGAGGACAAGAAATCCTATAACCATCCCACAGAAGAGCATAATAATGACACAGACTGAGACTTGTTGTTGTTTAGGACAATGCTAAGACAACAAAAGATGCAGGAAAAAAGAATCAATCATATATATGTAGTTAAATGTGTCTGACTTAACAAAAGAGAAGGGGAAAGGTAAGGGGAGGTAAAAGTGGTTTCTACTATGGTGTACAGACTTTCAGAGTCCCCATGGCAGCTCTTCAGCCATTACCCAAGTGCTCACACATGTGTGAGCAGCTCCTCACTGGCCTTTTCTGTTGAGGAGAGATTAAGAATGTCACCCTTTTCCTGATGGTTATTCATCAAGCAAGATCTCACATGATAAAGACAAAATCGTAACCCAATGTATTTAATATAAATGTCTTTATGGGATTATTCCTGGCCTAAATCATAGAAATGGGGGCCACAAATAAAGTCTGTAGAATAGGATCACGCAGGTCCACGCCAACGTAAGACCCCCAGACTCGCATACGGCAACACAACTTGTCTTGCTGGTGGTCAAAAACTGATGGGAAGAATCAGCAGTGGCTCTCTGAAGTCAGTACCACACTGGCCTTCACTGGATCACAGACTGTAAGGACTCTTCAGCAACAAGAGACAGGGGAGGATTTTTAAAATTTTTTTTGTTGTTGTTATCATTCACAAACAAGCAGAAATGGAAAATGGAGAAAGATATGATCCTAAAATACATTCTTGTTGCCTACGCCAACCAGCACAGGCACCGTGCAGAATGCACGTTTCTAGCAATAACAACTGGATAAACATTGCAGATATTTTGGAAGATGCTCTTTCTTTGGGATGAGATGTCATGGCATGCTGAGAAAAAAAGACTGAGGGTGCTATAGCATTAAGCTGCAGCTGAAGCAAGGTCTCCCTTTGAGCACAGGGTCCATCAGTAGGCATGCTTCTTCCCATCATGTTCCTGTCCCCTACCCGCTATGCAGCGTTCCCTCGATTTTCCCTCTTCCCACCCCAGGGGCTGATCACAGATATCTGACAGACAACCGATCAGGTCAGTCAGCTGCATCTGCCCCCTCGGAGCCCAACCCCAAGAACTGGAGGGTGCAGCAGTGTCAAGGGTCAGAGTACCAGTCCCAGCCATGCAAGATGTTTTTATCCCCCTGGTTAGGTTCAGAGATTGCATGGGACTACAGAGTCATGGAACAGAATGACTTACAAAAAACCAAAAAGTAGAAGTATGCAAGGTGCCCAGCAGATGAAGAGGAACTGCAGCAGTGTCCCAAAAGCATGAGTGATGCTCAGGGCAACTGCAGTAGCACTGGGATCATAGTGATAGTGAGGGCACAGGAGCAAGGCAAGCTTGTGGAGTCAAGTCCGGGGGCACAGTATGAAAGCAAAAGCATAGCCGTCAGCCACCTACATATTTTTATGTGGCTTTTAGGGTCACAAAGTCTGGCTACAAAGGGTTTTCACTGTCTATCTCTTATGCCAAGTGATACTTCCATCTCATGCATGATCATCTGTGCAGATTCCATAAGCTAAATTACGTCTTCACTGGCATTTGAGCAACTACACCATCCTCTTGTCATGTGCAAGGAGAGCTGAATGTTTCACTGTGAAGGAAAATCAGTGATAACAAGTCCATTTTTCCTATCAATAATGTAAGGTACTAGAATAATCTCTCTTCTCGTCAAAGCTGGATCCCCTGATGTAGAAGACTGCATCTGTTACTCCAGCAATGTCAATGGGGTCCCAGCTAACTAGAGATGCTCAGCATCTGCATGTACAGTTTATATTTGTGGTTACTGAAGATGCCATGATTAGAGAGGAATCCCTTCTTACTACTGTAGCTTATGTGCTGAAACGAGCAAGCGAGAACGGGAAGAGGCAAAAGGAAGCCAACAGATCAGCCACAGGGGGTGGCCTGTTGGCTGTGTCCTATTGCACTCAATCTGTCTGGTCTGTCACTTTCGACTTCCAGAAAAAAAATGGGAAAAAATTGTGCACAACCCAACTTCCCAAGAATGTGGATCATAGGGCCTTGGCACACAATTCACCTGACCAGACGTATCACGCTTCTGATGATGTACAGCTGAAAAACTTAAATGACCTTGCTACTAACTTTAGGCACAGTACCTGGAGAGGCCCTCATTTGTAAACAGATCCCAAATAGCACCGCAGCGCTCCACACTCCTTGGGATCAGAGAGTCCCCACAAACGTCACTGGTTTTTCAGTTAATACCAAAGGCGTCCCTGTGAGCAACCGCAGGCCTTCCCCGTCAGAGACGGACTGCACACGTCAAGGCGTCTCCTGTCCTCCCCACGTACAAACCATACGAATCTGTAACCTGCTTGCGTTCGTGTGTGCAGCTCTTCTGGCTTCAAATGAAACGCCCAGCTTCAGCTGTGCATGCAATAAGCCTTCAAGAGATCCCTAAAAAAAAAAATCAGCTCAACTTTTCAAGCCCAGTTTAAGTAAAGTCCTAACCTTCAGAGTAACAACCTTCTTGCGTGCAAACAGCAGAAGTTTGCTACAGAATTAGAAAAGCCCAGGAAATAAAGACTCCTACAGGGCTCTTTTTTTAGACATCCTTTAGAGCAAACTTGCACTTTGAATAAATATTAAAATTTTATAACTAAGAACCCATTAAAAAGGAACACTGTAAAAAGATCATTGCTTTATTTGACTTCCAGACAATTACTGAGATGTTCTATAGTTTTGAAACTGACATTATTATTACTTTTTTTTTTCTCTTTAAGACATTGACTATGTTGGTATATAGAAAAGATGGTCATTGATAAATCTAGCCTCCTATTCTCTATTAAAATAGGCCTTAGCTTTGCCATATTGAATACTTTTGTTTTAAATCAGGTTTATCAAATTACCCAACATTTCTTCTTGTAAGGCCAGTCTGTTACCGCACACGCAGAGACCTGCCTTGCTCTACACATCCATAAAGAGCTATATTTTATGTCTTTGTACTCCTTTTTTAATTTTTTTTTTGCCATTGTTACAAAATGTCATATACTAGTTTATCTCTAAAATCATTACCTTGTAATTAATATTGACAAGATAGCCATAAGCTGGAGACTAAAGGCTAAAATTCACAGGTGGTTAGCCCACTGGAAAAGTCCAGTTGGCTAAAGGACTGAGGATGGGACAATTTCACCTGAAACAAAGAAAGAGATTTGCCACCACTACTCCAAAACAACTGCAGCCGGCATATTTACGAAGAGTTGGAACAGGGAAGATATCCCTGGGAAAACTATTTCCACACATCCTATCCTTAATCAGTCTTATACTACCGGTTAGTACAGACCTTCTAGTAAGCTACATGTTGGGCTGTCCTGCAAATCTGCATGCCATGTTTGAGAGCAGCTGAGCCTCTGGAGGCCAACAGTCTGTGCACACTGGAGGACATACCTCCATGAAATCCTGCCCTGCTCCTCTAACACCTGCAGGCTGAATCTGACCACAATTATCTAGGACAAGATGAAACAGCCTCAAGTTGCGCCAGGGGCGTTTTAGACTGGATATTAGGAAAAATTTTTACACTGAAAGGGTTATTAAGCATTGGAACAGGCTGCCCAGGGAAGTGGTTGAGGCATCATCCCTGGAGGTATTTAAAAGACGGGTAGACACAGTGCTTAGAGATATGGTTTAGTCATGGTTTTTGTCAGTGTTAGGTTGATGGTTGGACTAGATGATCTGAAAGGTCCCTTCCAACCTAGGCGATTCTATGATTCTATTTAAAAACACAAGACGACTGATGTAAAAATGCTGAGTCTCCTTCTTCTGCATCTTGCTCTAAATCTGTTCCAGGATTTAGACAATGGCTCAAAAGTGACAGTGTCAAAATAACAATAATAAAAAATAATTTAAACAAATATTTTAAGAAGATACTTCTGTTCACTTCCCTATGGACATATCATAAAACTAGACTGCAGCTACGTGACTGACTGAGTGGGCACTGAGCTGGAAAGTGAGGATACCTGCGAGCTGGAGCTGAGCAGGAACAGCAGGACCCGAAGGAGAACACAGCAGCCACGTCTGATCTCTGTGCTGTCTGCACACTACAGAACAACAAATTTCATGGGTACCAAGTGAATTCCTCCAGACAAACACAATCATTTAAAACAACAATGTGTACTGTCAGTGGGGAAGGCATCGCAGCTAAGGACAATCTCACCAGCTGCACAGACAGATTCCGAGTTGGGTAACTCAGCCTTCTCTGTGGCTCTGGGACACCATCAAGAAATTCAGTTTAGCAGATGAGCCAAGAATCTCCTCAAATGTGGAGTGGCTGCCTGGCTGCTTCACATCACAGCTACCTTGAAGGAAAGCAGTGAAAATGCTATGAAGCACCAAACCAGAGAGATGCCAAGAGCTGCTTTGCAAGGAGCCAGGTGACTTAAATTCCCAGATGAAAGTCTCCAGCAGTGGAAGATTTTCAGGATTTCAGAACACGGCAAGATGAAATCCTAAAGCAGTAAGAAGAGAAATTAATAGAAGCCAACAGCAAATGAGGTGGGAAAAAAGGGGTGCAAAAGATCACTGATTCAATGAATAATTGAAATGTCATGATTAATCAGTGTGAGCCTGAACTCCAATTACATAATGGATTCATTATCTAATGAAACACCAAATGTACTCAAACTATAATATTCTCGCCTAAGACAGGACTCAGAATGCCAGTCGACATTTTGTTCCCAAAAACCTTCCAGTATAGACATCCTTCTAACAACTGATCACGGCAAACCACTTCCAGTTGCAGAAGCAAACTGTGTAGGTAAACATTTACAGATCTTAAGCTACGAATACTCTCTCTTAACAGTAACGGAGGAATACAATGGTTGAGGAGAACCAAATGAACATTTTAAGCTATAATTACTTTCTGATTGTGAGATCACTGAATGTATCACTCCTTATTACAGATTAACAGCTTGCTTAATTATACTGTGTGGGCAAATGAATCAGCACTTTAAGACTGATGGGTTGGGTTCATGTTAAGAAACATATTTGACTTTTCTCCCTTTTCATCTCAAGCCAGGAACTATTTTATAACTCTCAGCTGATAAATAATTGTGTGAAGCTTAGCAGATATAATAACATAGCAATGATAGAAAAATATTACCAATTATCTTCTATCTTTCCTATGATGCTTTGCTCTTGGAAGTCTTCTGTGGCAACACACTTCTTGGAATGAAATTTTATATGCTTGATGGAAATTTAAAGAAACAGCTGTCAGGGAAGACAGCTTAGACCTCTTTCTTTCAAGCCCTAACAAAAACTGAATCACTTGTTTTTCAGATGATGTTCAGCGCTGCCTGCTTTTCCCAGTTCTCTCCTGCATCCCCTTCATATGACTTAAGACTACAAAAGGCTCACATCTCTTCCTTGAGCAATATACCCTGCTGGGACATATAAACAACGTTTTGTATGTGTATCTATGCCATTTGAAAAAGGAACCAAAACATTACATACAGTTTCAGTGCATATGTAGTGGCAACATGAGGTAAATTAAAAACAAAAGACATAACCTATAAGATAAATACCATAATCTCTTGAACATCATTTATCACTATATTTGAAAGAAATTGACTTGACAATCTATAGAAGAACGAACAAAGGCCGAAGATATGCCAATTACTTCTCAGCAAACATATCTGCAAAATGGATTTTTTACCACTATATAAGAGCATAAAGAACCACATTACAGATGCTAAAGGGAAATGTTCCAACACAGACAAATGACTGTCTGTAAAGAATTCTCCAAGGCCATATCATTTGTTTCTAGATTAATTATTAGCGTGCATGAGAGTCAAAAAAGATTTTTAGAGTTTGGGATTATATTCTACCAAGTCTCAGTCACATTTTCTCAGACAACATCAACAACCATTCTGTTTGGCAAGAAAACCCTTTCCAGCAGCAGCTGAGTCAATTCTCCATATGATCTATACTAGAAAAAAAACATACTCTGAAAGCTTAAAATAACCTGAAGGGGAAATACTTTGTCTTCCTTGGGTAAAGACACCCAGACTAAAGTCTGTTCTAAAGTCTACTTACGAACTGAATGCCTAGGAGCCCTTCACGATTAGGCAATGCAGTAGGTTTTCAATAAATCTGATAGAATCCAATGGAAAATGTTTTCAATATGAAAGGTCAACTGCACAATATTTGCTGACGTATATTTCTCCCGTATTATAAAATAACACGATCAAAGCAAAAAAGGCAAGTGCTTGGTTGGAGCCATACCCTGACTCTATCCAGTAGCTAATGATGGATGCTCCTTCAACTTAATTCTGCAGTACCATATCAGAGAAAATGTCTTCTTGATCTCAAGATAATTACACTGATCACCTCAATGATTACCAGCATAATCAGTGACAAGTCTTGCAATTTAATCTTGATAATTGCATCTGGTGACTGCAGATAGCATCCTTGTCCAACTGAAAATCTCATTCTTATTTTGCAGAGTTACTAAGCCAAGTAACAAAACCTGCGCTAACAGAAACTAATAGGCCTTTAAGGCACCACCTTGCAAGCATAAGCAAGATTCAGACCGTCTAGAGACCTTTCTTCCACTTTTAAGGGTGCTTATTTGGTTCTACATACTGCTATCTTCAGGCTCATTTAAAGTTCATCCAAATGTTCCTGCAACTTAGTAGGCAGTGGGAAGACAGAAGTTGTAATTAGGCTGGGGAAGCTGTGCTGATAATAAAGTCAGCAGGGCAGAAATAAGCATGCAAACCTGAAGGGACCATTCAGCAAGGAACATGCTAGCGGCTTTGTAAAGTTGACAACAGTTGCACGAAGCAGCCAGCAAGACAGCTGCTGGCAGCAGATACCCAGGCACTAGGGAGTCCTAGAAGAAATAAGATGTGTTACAGACTCCAAAGTAAGACAGGGAAGGGAGGAGGAGAACGAAGCAGTGCATGACTGAAAGTTGCTTCTTCCAGCTGGCCGTCTGACACAGAGCAGGTTCCCGGGACCACGGCAGGTCACCACAGATGAGACCACCTCTTGGGTTAGACGCCTCAAAAGGAAATACAGATGTGAGCAGAGGCAGTGCTATAGTGGCAGTTTACCATCCACTTTCACATATTCCTGCTAATTGGGATCTAGATTACCCTGTTGTGTTACACCACAGGACACCAAGGCTGTGTCTCTCCATGTACAACTGCCCAGGGACAAAAACACAGAGCAATAATCTATGGCACAAGGAATTTGCAAGGAAAGAAGCCAGGGCAGTAGAAGCTGCTATTAAAATTAAACAATCTGATTAATATCCACAAGATGAGACCACAAACAAAAAGAACATACTTCCAGGGAAATTACTCTATATGAAAAAATCCGAAAGGGGGGGGGAGGGAAACCACAAACTGAATTAGCAATAGGGGACAGCACTTTAGCATAGAGTACCTCAGCCATTACTAATTCAGCTCCTTCTGCTTTCAAATACGCTAGTTGTGTAATAACAGGACCTTTAAAAGGCATGCAAAAGTAGAGTATCTGATTTAGAAAAACGAAAAAAAAGAAAAGTGTAACTTTTGTATATAAAGGAAACCAATAAAGTTTGAAATTCCCAATTAAAAGCTCTAAACTTAAAAGTGAATACTCAACACCACAAAACCACAATGTTCTATTAAAGAAATTAAAATTGTGACCTATCAATGCATTTTGGAAAATAACGAAAGAGACAGCAAGTATGGAATAATTATGAAATCAATAAGCAATTAAGCAACTTTAAGAAGACATTCAATTGACCTTCTGGAATCAAGTGGCACACTGAGTTAACTACACACCATTTGGGCTTGCCGAAGAAACTGGTTGATCAGTGACGCTGGTTTTGCTGGGTCGATGGTTATTAAACCTGCATGCTGACACTTGTGTAGCTGAGAGAGCAAAGAGCACATCTACAACAACACACCCATCTATGCTTCCCATTTCTGCACCAAAGGTGTCAAGCAAAAGTATCATACACCTCTACAGTACCAAACTACCCACCACTAAAACCACATCCCACTTTTAATATTTTAATCCATGAGCAGCTTCAAATGACTGTAATTTCTTTTTCATCAGCTTGCCAGAGAAACTTATCTTTTTTCTTTCAATGAATGCCATAGTACTGAGCTAATAGTAGATTTTATTTCTATATTTAGATATCATTATAGCTCTAAAAGCTGAATGTGTGACAGTCTGGAAGAGTAAGACACAGGGCTTTTGTACTTCCATGAAAGCAAGACTAGAACTTTCCCATCAGGACTCACTTTCAGCTCTGCTGGCTGCTACCGGGGCGTTAGAGGCTGAAGAAAACACCGGCCCAAATACAACCTCCGCAGCTCCGCTTCAGCTGAGGATCTCCCAAGCAAGCGAAATCTAGCAGTGAAAAGCTTCAGTGCCATCTTGTGCTGGCAGCATTTCCCTAATTAAGAGTTTAAGGCCAGATGGAGCCATTAGATCATCTAATCTGACCCCCTGCCTATCACATGACGTGTCAGTTTTACCAGTAAACCTCATATTGAGCCCAATAATTTAGGTCAGACTGAAGCATGTGAGAACTGAGGAGACTGCTGCGTGCCCACGGCAGTACCTTTTGTACCCACCGTTCTTGTACCACCCCGTACCAGGAGGTAAGAGTATGCCTTCAGCGGAGTCTGAATGTGCCCAGAAAACTCAATTCCGTCAACGTCCACCATAATAGTTACCCTATTCTAGCAGAGATACCTGCTCCACCAGCATCTAGATACCAAGCAAGAGTGTCTGTTTTCAAAATAAAAGTTATATTCAGAGATAACGTTAGACTGCTCATCATAACCTGCTGCATGTTACCACTTGTCTCCAAACGAGAGCTAGAAAAACTGGCTGTTTTTGTAATGTGCTGGTGAGTTACATGAGGCCCTCAGCTGCCCTTAAAGGACTTTGCAAATTACATGTGTTCCACCTAAGGAACAATCAGCATGGTTTCATTTTGAAATGACTGCCCTGGAGCATCCCCAAGGCCTCCCAGGAAGTCAGGTAAAATCCTTTTTTTTTTTTTTTTTTTTAATCGTGCAGTATTTTTCCAAAGTCATAAAAAGCTCGCAGTATAAGTTTCTCATCTGAGGACATATGATCATAGCAAGTTGTTATTACAACTTGTTGTAGGAGGCTGAAATCCTTTAAGGGTTATTTAGCCTAGTTGCAACTCCACACCTTGTTGAGAGGCGAGCCTTCAATGTTCAGGGGCCTGAAATAAAAGTTTTTTATCAACCATTGCTAAATAATAACAGCTCTAAAGAAAAAAAAAAATGGATCGGCATTTCTCAGTGGAAATAAACACCAGTCTTTATCAGACATGAAATCTAGCTGTGCTAAAAAACAAAAACAAGGCACAGCTGCTCAATACTGAGTGAGCAGAGATTTTCCAGTCAGTCAGTCAGTCATTCTTCCCAAGGAGAAAAGAAAAGAGTGAGCCAAAATAAAGTGTTGCAATGGCTGCCTCCAAGATGAGAATAAACTGTTGAGGTCACATTTATTCTAAGGGAAAAGAGGTCTTTATTAGCAGCACTAGAGCACGACAGGAAGAGACCGAAACGCAGTTCAATAAAACCCTTATTTTAAAGACAAGAATACATCAGCTCTTTGTGGGTCTCCACGGAGGTTATACAGCCAAGTTGACTTTGGCAGAGCTAGCTGATACAAAAAGCAGGCGTTGTGAAGAAAAAAAAATTTTCTTGATTAGCTGGGCAATGATCCAATGAGCAAGACACTGGAGGCTGCAAGTTCACAGCCGAAGAAGCTCAGGTAGAAATAATTTATAGCAAATTAAGTTAGGTCATGATAATGAAATTTAAAGACAAGTGGGACATGATTTATTTTACAAAGGCTTGTTGAAAAGTGAAAACCAAGCAGACCTAACAGGAGGGCTAATTTAACTCTGGTTACAGTTGGTACTGGCAGGGAGATAAACTTACCTTGACGTATTTAGAATGGGAAAGAGAATATAAGAATAGGATTTTGAAAAAAAGAAAATAATTGTATGCCATTTTTTCAAATTGCAGAGGGGAGCAGGGCAAATTTGGTTCTGCAAATCCCTACTACTTGTTTCCCCATTTTAAAGCATTCTGGGGCACACAGCCCTCAGTGGCAAACGCTGTGGAAATACATGATCGCAAGCACTGGGAACGGATGGATATCAACACCCGCGCTGCAAAGCCCCCACCATCAAGGAGCAGGAGGGAGGATGGAAAACCCTAACGGGAGAAGATCTTGGAAAAGGTGCAGCCCCCTCGCAGGTGACTGGAAAGCGGCAGCCACGGCAGGAAGGATGCTTTGATCATTGAGGGCTTTGCGAGTTACCTCAACAGGTTATCCGGCGGCAGCCCGGGCTTTGGCTTCATTTGGCAACAGATGCGGTGCCATTATGTCCTCAAGTGTCCCTCCTGCCACCCACCTGCCTCTCCCTCCTCACGCTGTGAAAAGTGGCAGGCGAGGGGAAAAAAGAGAGCGCCGCTTTGTAATGGATGAATGCAGCAGTTTGCAGGAAGAGGGGAGAGAGAGAGAGTAATGAAAAAGCGTTAATATTAAAGTAATAAAGCTTGTGGCCATTTTTCAGTCTGAAATGCACAACACCATAAAACAATGCTTAAAGGCACTTGCTTCTGTTCCAAACCACCTGCACGCTAAGGCACCCTGCTATTAGCACAGAAGTTGTTTACTACCAGTCTCGTTTCAGTCTGATTCCAGGAGGGCCATAAAGCTGAATTTTCTCACTCAGTACAAGAGCCCATGTGGCCTCAGGTTTTCTTTGGAATGCCAAGCCCTGCCGTGTCACCCGCGATCCCTGCCCGGTCACTAACCCACTCATTTCTAACAAGATGTATAAAAGTCATGTCGGAGCAAAGGGAATCTGTCCCCGGTGCATGGCACATGTATGTACTCCTTCTCCTCCAGTTCCTGAAACAGCAGCTGCTCTTGGTGAGGTGTGCTGCGCGTAGCTACGACCGTGGCTTTGCCAGACAGCATGTGTCACTTGTGTCCACACACTGCCCCAAAACGGTCTGGGTGGTAGTATGCAAAACAAGACTACTATTTCCTCTCCTGAAACAATTCCTTCCAAAACAAGAAATGGAGAAGTGATGAAATACAATGTCAGGGAAAATAAAAAAAAGGGAATTATTTTGAAATTAAGACTTATTTTTACCTGTTGGCGTTTTTTTTCCCCCCCTTGCTTGACCCCCTTTCCCCCCAGCAAATAAAAGCATATGAATTCAAAGCCAGTCACCTGCGCTTTTTTTCTCTGTTGGAAACAAACATTAGCATTTAGGGGCTCTTTACAGAGATGGCCCAGCTACAAAGAAAGCCTTTGTCTCACTGGCAGGACTACTAATTCAAGGACAAAAAGACAGAGGGTAGAAGAGTGGCGATACCTACAGGAACATCCAAGGCTGTCAGAAGAGCCTGTGGAACTGCAGGAAGAGGAAAGAAGAACGAGAACCAGAAACTGCTGTCACGCCTGTGCTCTCACCGCGAAGGGAGGAAGCCAGACGTGGGAGTTTCACATGAGAGACCCCACTGGCTCACAAGCCGATGGGTGAACCCCTTACAACCTGGAGCCCAGTGAAATTGCCAAGCATTAGCAAGTTCTGTGAATCGTACCATCCTTCTGGGAGCTACATAACAGACCATGAATTGGCCCACTACCAGCAGCATCAGCTTCCTATTGACTAATATGGTAGAAAGAGATGCACTGATACAGTAAATGACCCATACAGTGATATACTTTTACCCTGTATCTACTGCACTTTTTCACTGAAAGCAAGAGAGAAATCAAAAACATCGTGCTAATTGCCCCCTCCTCTCCCTCTTTTTGAGAGTCAATTAATTTCAAAGGCACTTTTATTTCTTTTATGTATTCAAATCCCACAAGTCAACAGTCCAGGACACCCAAAGACGTCCAAAAGGGCTATACAGCACCATTATCAAGTCCCGATCTACATACTATGAAGAATGGCAAAACAAATAGTAAAGCAAACCACATCACTTGAGAGCAGCACTGTCAAATGTCTTTTCCTTCACGCTCCCCGTCAGAGGAAACGTTACACTGCTCATTCGCCTTCCCTTAGTTGCCATAGATGCAGAGCCACAGTGCTGCAGCAACGCTAGTCCCATCTCCGTAAGCTGGTTCACATCCGAACACCTCCCGCACTCCTGACTCCTTCCCTTCTTGCTTTCAGTCAGCCAAAGGCACCCTCCAGTTCCACCCTGCCCGCTCTTACTGGATACTGGACAGTGAACAGACAAGCTCATGCACAATAAAATGCACTGAACTGTCACAGCACAGTAGTGCCATACACACTTTCAGTGCCACTCATGTTCTGGTCCAGGGAGAGTTTTTCTGCATCCCGAAAGGATGCTTCCCGAAAACGTCAGATTTTCCATCTCCAGCTGCAAAGAGGAGCCCATCCTTGCAAATCTGCATTTCAAACCTTGCAGCCTTTGCCAGCCTGAGGAACAGCCCAGTAGTAAACCTCAGTCAACACACTGCTGTCAACTGATTTTCCAGCTGATCCATGATAGATGAGCTGAATTTGGAAGCAGACAGTGTTCACGTGCAATAGCCACACGGTTCTGCACTACCAGGGCTCTCACGGTGCTCTGTGCTCAAAAGCGTCTCCACAGAGCACAGAGACACTTATAAGATACACTTATAGCTGTGGCATCGACAGTCCCCCCCATACTGTCACCATTGTGGACACATGCCCTCGTCAACAGGGCTGCTGCAGACCTCAGCCTCCTGCCCGCGCTGAGCGTGAAGGGATAAATCGAGGTGGTCTCCTGAGTTTCACAGCCACTGCTGAGGATGCAGAGAGCATGTGCTAGTGGCCACAGCACAACTACACTATGGCAAGCCAGGAGACTGCATGCTGGCAATGGCAAGTGCCTGGTTACTCAGGGCACAAGTCTCAACAAGTCCTAAAAAGCTATTACGGTCACTTCACCTGCTTCCTTTTCACTGGGATATAGAATTCCTCCTTTCTCTTTCCACCAAAAAAACACCCTGCCATCTTGCAAAAAAAACCACAAACAAACATTCTAAAATTCTTTGAAGTTGCAACACTGAAATGTACTTTGGCAGATCAAAACACCTCTGCAAACAGGGAGAAGCAGGAAACTGTGGAGGTGTCTCCTAACTCCATTTGCAATATTAACCCACTGGACCATCATTTCATATTACGAAGTTCCTTTTAAAATTGCATGAACAATTTTGTTAGGAATGAGCGATTAGTTCTCTATCAGTGATTTTAACAGCTGCCTAAATGTGGCAATCATTATTTTTAACAAAGAAGATAGTAGCCTTCTCTTAGAATCAATGCTAAGTAAGAAGAGAGAAAAATAGCCTATTAATAACATGCTAATAATTATTTTATTTAAAGTTATTAAAATATTCCTCAGGCAAAATTCCACATTCTACCTTTACTCATTAAAATGTAGCTGGTCTTGCACTCAGGAACTTGCTAACAATCTGAAGCAGAAACTCAGACAGTTGGAGTGAGATTATACGATGTGTTTGTAAAATGAGACACCTAATATGGACTACGTTATGAATGGTCTACCATGAACAAGACACACACATCGCAACCCTGTCTTAACAAAATCTGTTAACAACAGAAGATACACTGAGGAAAAATAAATGACCTTTTTTTTTTTGTGTAACAGTGCCAGCAGAAAGCAGCCCAAAAAATGGCACAGCTACTCTTGGGAATAATTACTGCAGCATCCACAGACTCCCAGTAGTTTTGAGGCAGTGTCACGGTTCCCACTGTGCTTGCAGTGCAGAGTGAGGAGTGACCCTGGCAGACCTTCACGAGATGGTAGGCCGAGTCCTCACTGCTGTAAAACCCCCTGAGAGCTGCTGGCTGTTTAAGAAACCCTAAGAAGCTGAAGGGCTTTTTTAAAGTCATTATTAACTTAAAGCTAATGGAGCTGTGCTCGAAGAATAGATGAACTGCCAAAGGCAGGTGGCTCCTCAGCTCTGACTCCACTCAGTGCGGATGTCCAATTCCTCTTTGGAGGACAGGGCTGACTAACCCATGCTCCCCACTGGCGGCAAGTGCTCAGCAGGAAAGGGCTGATCCCTGCTTTGCACCCGCATAAGCGGTGGGACTCTCACTTAGGCTGGAAGCTGGAAGCTAGGCTGCTAGGCTGGAAGCTCAAAAGAAGCTGGGAGCCAGAAGCCTGCCTCTTGCCCATGGCCCCACCTGTACCCTGCAAGGCAGTGGCTCCCGGCATCCTGGTCCTGTTGAGCTCAGGAGCTGTCAGGTTCCTGCTGAGCTGGAAACAGCATCTTCACTCCTTTTCTTCTCTCCTTTTCCCCATTTGACGACTGCACAGAAAAGCTTGTAGACTGGGGCTGCTACAGCCATGCAAGCTCAAAAGAACCTTGCTCACGCACAGACGACAGCTCTCGATGGCAACGTGAACGTGACTGCAGACTAATCCACCTTGTTGTTCTGACACATTAAAACCATCTCTGAAATTCCTGCGCTGCCTGTAGTGACTCCTGTTACACACCTCTGCGCAGCCAGCACTCAGACAGGCCAACACAGGGGAGACGCACAGAGGAAAACACTCGCATTTTTGGTAGATTCGCACTCCTTTACGAACTAGAATTTTTCAGCGTAACCATGGAAAGACATTAACAGTTTAGCTTTAAATACAGGCCTATTGACAAACTTTAGCTCTACTTAACACACACATTCTGCAAAGAACTGGTTTGCATTTAAAGCACATTAAGTGTATCTCTGATAGTTAGAGACAGACTACTACCAGAAAAACGGTGGTCAATTTAAAAGCTATTTTTTCCTTGAATATTCTGTTCTCAGAAATCCCAGGCTCCTGCAAGCAGTGAGAAAGTCTGGAGCAATGAATACTAACCCTCAGCAGAGGAGGATCAAGTTAAGAAACACTTAAACAAACTGGACATACACAAGCCTGTGTGTCCCGACGGGATGCATCCACACATGCTGAGGGAGCTGGCTGATGTTAATGGGAGCCCACTCTCAACCCTTTTTGAAAGGTCATGGGGATCAGAGCAGGTTTTGAGGACTGCAAGAAAGCAAAAGCCCTATTTTCAAGAAGAAGAATTCAGTAAACTACAGGCAGGTCAGTTTGACCTCCAACCCTGGGAAGGTTATGAGCAAGTAAATCTGGGAACAATTTCCTTAATATATGGAGTGAAAGAAGGGGATTGGGAGTCGTCAGCCTGGATTTATGAAGGCAGAAATCACATCTGACCAACCTGATAGCTTTCTGCAATGAGACGTCTGGCTCATCTCACTGAGATGAGAGAGAAGTGTATGTTATTTACCTTGACTTCAGCAAAGCTTTTGATGCTGTCTCCCATAACACCCTCATTGACAGACTGATGAAGTACAGACTAAGTAAGTGAACAGCGAGGCTCATACCTGATCAGGGGAATAATGAAGACAGAACCAGACTCTTCTCAGTGGCGCCTAGAAAAAGGATAAGAACTGGTTACCCAGAGGTTGTGGCATCTCCATGCTTGAAGATACTCAAAAGCCTGTTGGACAAGGGCCTGAGCAACCCGCTCCTGAGCAGGGGGGCTGGACTAAGCGATCTCCAGAGGTGCCTACCAGCCTTCGCCATTCTGTGATTACTTCCAAGGTTAAGCAAAACGTCTGCAAGAACTGCAATTCAAGAAGAACTACTTGAAATCAGTGTAAATTAAGACAGAGATAATGCTAGGCCTTGCAGCACAACATTTAAGTCCTACTGAAGCACGTTTTTATTTCCTGTTTATGTCACACATCATTGTGCAATCTGTGTTGTCTGTAAAGAAGGGATGCATTTCATGGGGTGCTTCACTTGCAACAGGGAGTTATAAACACAGATCCCAAACTCAGAATTCAGTTGCAGATGTTTTCTATCACTTAGACAGGGTTTATGAAACATCTTACCACTGAGCACAGTTTCCACTATGACTGGGGTGGGTAAACAAGTCCAATTACAGATGTTCTATTTTTAAAATATTAACTGTAAGGCACATAGTGTAAAACATTAATTAAAATTGCGCCGGTTTCCACAACAACAGTGCTTCCTGAGAAATGGCTGTATTAACAAACAAACATTGAAGATACACAATTATCGTATTGCTCTCTAACATTATTCTCTAAATCAAAATAGTGCTCTTCTTTTTTAACTCATACCAACATCTAAAAGCAAAGGACCAAAACTGCAAATATTTATTAATTGATGTCACTGAACTGCAGTCAACAAATTGAATTACTGAATTGACAGCATGACAATATCCCCAATAAATATGCGTAAACTTATTTGGAAACTCTTGAAAGGAGAAGATTTTTAAATGACAGCAAGTCACACACAGCCAAACTTCTGGTAAATAAATTCCTAAGCTCCTAATGAACCCATTAAGTGATTAACTGATTTCAATGCATCAAACATTAACTTGGGTGCCTACTTTCATACAAACTGTTTTAAGAACTCTGCCCTTAAAAAAAAAAAAAAAAAAAAAAGAGGGGAAAAAAAGGCGCTTAAGCCTGTTTTAAATGCTTTTGGGCACCAAAATGATACTCAAGCTGGCCAGAAAACAAGGGCAAATTTTCATTCTGTTTTCTGCACCCAAACTACAGAACAAAATCTCATAAATTGTAGCTAGAAGGCTTAAAAACAAAACAAAACACCTGAACTTTGTCCCTATTTAAGTTATCTTGCAAACTGTTCTAAAGAAGTCAGTCAAATGGATTGTAAAGGATATACGTTTTTCCATCCTTCATTTACAATCCTGTCTCAGAAAATCTGAGGCAAATTCACATCCCTCTACAGGGATATGCGCCAAAGGAAAAGAACTCTGCAGGAACAAGCCACCAAGGTTTTCCCTGAAGCCTCCTGTTGGGTTTTGTAGCCTTGAAAGTAAAAAAGGCTTTTATCCTGCTGGATAAAAGCTTGTCAAACCGAGAGCCCCTGTCTCTGCCCAGTATCTTGTGACCGCTTTCACTCAGAGATTCTCTATGGCTTTCTCTTGCTACCTTCCAGCAGAGCCAGAACTGTTTTCACCTCCTGGTTATCAGTCAACCTTTCTATCAGGCTATTTGCTTAACCTAGCAGTCCCAGAGGCTCCCAGGAGACAGGACTCTGAAGGAAAGTTGAAGCACTGCCAGTCGTTGGGGAAGCAAGGCATACCACCTCTGCTCCACGCTTTCACAGGACCAGATAATCTGCAGGTGAGAAGGGGAGCGCTACTGCTGACCTGCCTTTTTCCAAAGTCACAGAAGGATTTGACCATGGAGATAACTTCTGCATGTAAGCAAAGGAGCTACATCATGGGATCATGTAGTTCATGCCTTGAAAAAAAGCACCATCTCAATTTTCCAGTTCACAGTAACAAAAATATCTTTACATTTCAAGGACTGATAGCACTGATAGCAGACAAATTCCTTTTAAATGCCCTGAACATTTTGGTTTTACATTTCAATTTATTTTCTATTTCTGTTCTATGCTGAAGAGAAGTTTCCTTAGGCACCAAGCCTAAAAAAGGCAGCCCACCACATACTTGCCCACAGTCATTACCTCTGAGTGCTGGCAACCAGTGCTTACTCACTGCTGCTTACGGCTTTTCTCATGGTGGGAAAGGGCTGACTGCAAGGAAGCAATTAATTTTTTTTCTTTCTTTTTTTTATTTATTTATTTTCAGTTCTTTCTGTTTCTGGGCTACACTGTTTTAAAAGTTGTTGTTTGCATATTTCTCCCTCGGGTTTCACAACTTCGTCTTAATACATCTTTCACTCTTCTCCATAAAAACGTCCATTCTTTTCTGGTTAGCCTTATTAATTTGACCAATTGGATTAAACCCACTTAAAAAGCTACTTCCTAGATGAGCTTTCTGTGTCTCTACATATTAAACTATTTCTGCTTATTTCACTTGTAATATCTTAATTTCATTTAATTTGATCCATGAAAAAAAATGGTATACACAAAAATTAATGCAGAAAAAAAACCCAGAGGAAATAGTATTAGAAAGCTGCAATAAGAGCGGGAATATACGTACATATGTTAAGGAAAAAAATACAATTAAAGTATCTACATAATGGAGTCAATAATGAGTTACTCTGATCTTTTAATTTAATCTCATCTGAAACCATTTTTTCAAGGAGAATTCTTTAATTCATAGGTCCATGCATAAAAAATTCAAATGTCCAGATAGCTCATAAAAATACTACTCAATTTGGTGTATTCATGCATGACTACATAAAATAAGCAAGATTCAACACTATGGTAAAGAGAAGAAATGAAGTGTAAAAATATTTTCCCTTACAACACCAAATGGAAGTCACACTCATTTAAGTAAATATTTTCCTATATTGAGAGAAGCTAAATCCATGTTTTTTTCAAAGCTTTGCTTTAGTTGTCGCTTATAAGATACTGTGCTTCTTTTGGTCTGCTTCATACAAAATGACACAAGAAGTTTGTGTTCGGGTAACACTATTGATGAAATGCTCTTTGCTTTTTACAAGTTGTTTGTAACGAACACTTTAGCTCTCTCGAAAAGGTGAAGAAAACAATCAGCCAACGTCTTTGTGCGCGTCCCGTGAGGATGCTCATCCTCCATACAAACAAATTTCACTAACCTGAGTCAGCAAGCTGTAATGGCGTGTGGTAAAACTATGATACGCACCAGAAGCTTACAGACTTGTTAATCAGCAGCAAGATACAACAGAGTACGCCCTCTGAAAACTACCCAAATGGCCCCAACAGCATTTGGATAGCTTCCCTCTTTGAATGGGCACTTGATGCTTCACATTCAATCCGTGCGCACCATTTTCCGTTTCTGGGCTACACGGTTTTAAAAGTTTCTTTCTCCCTAAATTCTACCCAAATTCTAAACATTTTTCTTACATTTACTTCTTCTGAGATTCAGTAGTGACAGTTTCTTCCTTACACTCCTACATATATTTTGCACAAGCTGTTAAACAGAGTTGGTCCACGCTCCTCTTTCACATCAGTCACCGTTGGCCAGAAATTTTTCCACAGAATCTCGTATACAAGAATCCAACTGACTTCACAGTTGCAAAAGCTCAACAGCAGCCAGACTATTAAACAAAGTAGAGAAGGGAAGTGTTTATAGGTGATACTCCGACTTGCAGTGGGATAGAAGGCTGGTTTTCCTGTGCTTTAAAGGAACCTAATAAACTGACCTTAGAGAAACCCCAGTTCTGACCGTCACCACCCAGCTTCTAATTTGTGCTACAACTGCTTGGCAGCCAGGCTGAAGAAAGGTTTTGTGGACTATTGTCATGCTGACCCTTGAAATGACCACAAGACGCATTTACTAGGTGAAGACAGGTCCCAGATGGCTAGCAGGGAAGGGGTATGGACACAGCACTTGGAAGACAGGTTGAGCATGCCCAAGGTAAACTCTTTATGCTGCCTTCAACTACCGTAAGGGCATCACTTATAAGCAGGTAACAGTAGAAACATTGCCTGGTACCACTTGGCAGTATGGTATCACTTGGTAATGGTATCACTTACCATTCAAAGCCAGTACATAAAAACTGGAAAAATGAACAAGTTAGAATTACCTAGAGAAATTAAACCTTGTGGTCTTCACAGACCTAGCAAAGCAGAAAGATTAATATCAGCAAATCCTGCCCCCCACCCCAAAGCCAATACAAAAAGGCAAAATTATACCCTGGTAATTCTTTCAGTTGCACTCCACCAAGATGTCTATTAGTAGTGAACAGGAAAAACCAGTTTTAAGGTGACAATCTAAATTCAATGTCCTGTTTTTTAAAAAATTAAATAAAAATACCAGAAGAGATACCAGAAGAAAACAAGGGCCATTGGAAAACTGACAAGATTCCAGGAGATGAAATAATTCAAGTCTGAATGTCCTTCCTTCACCATGTGTTAGGACCACATGGCACGAGGAGAAAATTAACATGTGCTGTATCTGAAACCCGTGTCAAAGAACAGAAGAACTAATCTGTTATGCGAGTGCGTATGTTCAAATCCGGAGGCACAATACCCCTTCCTGCAGAGCTTTCTGCTGAGTACAGGATCCATGGGGAAAATGCTCTAATCCCCAGCAACGACACAGTGCGAAGAGCCTATATGGAACATACTTAATGCTGTCCTCCACGCTGAGGGTGCAATTCCAGGAATAAAGAGTTAGTCACCACGTCTCCCTCCACCACCCATCTTTTCATCTTCTGCATATACTGCTCTCCAGAGACAGGCATTCACACCTACGGGATGCTGCTAAGTCATGTGGGGACATGGCATGAAGGAAGCTGCTCTTCTACAAAAAACTCCTGCAAATACAGTGGACATCCCACTAGGATTTCTTTCTTTACACGGATTTCTATAGGATGTGAGATGGATGTCGCTGGTGGCTTTGCTACAACCTGTACCTGAATGGCAGCACCACTCTGCTTCAGCACACTCTGACTTCTCTCATGCGTGCTAGAAAGGGGCAGAGAGCTTCTTTTTACATCCTTTGCATATACTGTGAGGCCCAAGAGAGGCATAATAAAACAGATAAATGATTTTTAAAGAAATTGGTTTAGTTACAGCAACCCTTTCTTTCCTTTTTTTTTTTTTTGTAAAATAGTTTTGTGGAATTGCAATTCACCCTGAATGCTGTAAACATTTCTTGTTAGCTCGCTCCCAAAGCTCATCTAAGAATTGGATAAGATCACGTGCAGCCATCCGATGAAGCAAAGGAATGAGTCATTGGTCTGCAAGCTGAACAACAGACAAAATCATAGATTCAGAACCAGGTAAGCACAGTAATGAATGAAACACCAGTTTCTAAATTACACCTCTGGAGACAACAGTCTAGGACGGCAACTCATAAACATACCTACCTAGCCTAGCGTGAAAAAGCACATCGGGAATCCCATGGGCCACTTCAGAGAAAAACTCCATGGAATTCAAGGTGGGGGAAATCCCCCTGAAAAATGTCTGAAACAGCTGAAG
This sequence comes from Larus michahellis, assembly GCF_964199755.1. Classification (NCBI taxonomy): domain Eukaryota; kingdom Metazoa; phylum Chordata; class Aves; order Charadriiformes; family Laridae; genus Larus; species Larus michahellis. The sequence continues at coordinate 43,736,765 of NC_133897.1, read as the reverse complement.
GAATTCAATTACCTCTCTAACTAACTTGATCAAGCCTTGTGTCCTATGTTCTTACAGGTTGGTATAATATTATGGGTTAGGAAAATGTCATTTTTTAATAAACTAAGAACTTTTAATTAATTTACAGTGAACTCTATTAGTCTTACTCCTACGGAGATCGGTACAATTTCCCTCATCACAGAAGGAAAAAAAAGGACAATAGTGCAAATGCTTTCTCATTTTGAATTCAACCGGTTTCTTCTTTGACTAAACAAAGCTAGCAGGGTCTCATAAAATGAGAGCACTTCCCACCAACCAAACTGACAAAAAAGGCTCAAATTCTGTTTGCAGTTTTCCTGGTCTAAATGCAAATAATCTAGGTAATAAATTCAGGTTTCTACCAAAGCAACTGAAAGCAAAACACGTCCCCAGAGATCTACAGCCTGGTTTACTGATGATAAGCTGAGATAGCACAGCCCCAGCTGCTCAATATTACACAAAGAAAGAGGTGGGCAGGTTCAGAGAAAGCTGCACATATTGGTTTCACTCCTATTCACAATTTACCCCTACTATTTCACTCACCCACTCTCTCTCCACCAAAGCATGAAATGGCAGTTGCTTAGATTTAAGCTGCTCAATATTCAGCTGCTGCCATCACAAATTACTAAATAAATTAACAAAATGCCACCATTCCACATAATAACTCCCAAACATCATGCTAGTCCAATGCATATTCAGATGTTTTGCTCGCCTCCCGGGCTCTTCTGCCCTGCCACCACCTAACCAGACGCAGCACCGAGTTGCCATCCCAGCTCCTACTCCTTCCCTGCCCCGGGGCAGCACACCCTTCCCTGAGGACCAGTGAGGCAGCACACTCTTCACTGAGGACGGCTGTGGGTGCAGTACACATCAGGGGTACTTCTCCCCCAAAACCTTCACCTGCACCTAGACGTCTCTGAGAATTGCATCCCATCCATTACTCCTTTGGTTACTGCATGCTACAGAGATGGCAGTAACCACTCTCCTGTGAACCCTACACACAGCCACGCAAAAAAGACACGGACCTGTTGGAACAGGTCCAGCGCAGGGCCACGAAGATGATCAAAGGGCTGGAGCACCTCTCCTATGAGGACAGGCTGAGAGAGTTGGGGTTGTTCAGCCTGGAGAAGAGAAGACTCCGGGGAGACCTTATAGCAGCCTTCCAGTACCTGAAGGGGGCCCACAGGGGAGATGGGGAGGGACTCTTTATCAGGGAGTGTAATGACGGGACACAGGGTAACAGCTTCAAACTGAAAGAGGGTAGATTTAGATCGGATATCAGGAAGGAATTCTTTATTGTAAGGGTGGTGAGGCACTAAAACAGGTTGCCCAGGGAAGCTGTGGATGCCCCATCCCTGGAGGTGTTCAAGGCCAGGCTGGATGAGGCTTTGAGCAGCCTGGTCTAGTGGGAGGTGTCCCTGCCCATGGCAGGGGGGTTGGAACTAGATGATCTTTAAGGTCTCTTCAAACCCAGACCATTCTGTGATTCTGTGTGACCTAGCTTAGCCCTAAGTGAAGGATGGGAACAGAATGAGAAGAAGGAGAGCCTGGGAATAGGGTCTCCAGCTCAGCTCTTCAGGAACCTTTCCCAACCAGCGACTCTGCTGGCTCAGGTACAAGATTCACAGGTTTAATTTTGGTGGCTCTCTTCCTACTAACACTTTATTTTAGGCCAGACGTGCTGCAACATACTGTGCACTGGCTGTGCCAGCCTGGGCAGGGTGGATATGCTCAAAGTGTGCAGCTGAGAAAGGTGAGGACCTCATCAAGAAAAATAACACTGAAGATATATTAAGAGGAAAAGCGCCCAAAATGGGGCAGTACAGGACAATCTGCCATTTAGGGACACAAAAGGGGAATAATACTAAATTTTTGTATTGATACCTCCAAACCTATGCTTCAGCAGCTTAAGAGAAGATAATTTTGAAGGCTATAAAGACTCCTTCCCTTCTTCTCTAATCTGGACCTGCTTCTTCACTTACTGTTTTTTTAAGGTAGCTCAGCTTCCATGTCTGTTTCATGGCTTCTAACTAACTCATTTCTCATTTTAAGTATTTACAGCTTGGGAGCAGAAAAAGCAAAGGGAGAGGTGATGAGCAGAAAGAACAAAAACTGGCCGTGCAGCATGCCCACGCCAGGAGCTGGACCACCTCTCACCTGCGGGTAGGATGGAAAAGGAGCTAGGGGATGTCTCCTTCCTGTTCATGACAACACGAGGGGCTGTGAAAGATTGCTTTCCTGCCAGATTGGGGCTGTATCACACCTACCACGCGGTGACCCAGAGCACCCCCGCCACACACACAATTAAATTCTGTCAAGCCACTGCTGACCACCCCTAGTGCACAGCACATGGCACGCTTTAATTTAGCATTAGCAAAATACCAATAGGCCCTGGAGAGACTTGGATTTAATTCTATTCCAAAAATATGTTCACTACACTAGAAGCAAAGCAGCAACAGTGAGTAATAATTACTAATTGTCAGCTCTTTGAACATTTTCATACCTATACCAAATGTCTTGGAAAGGAACAGCTCCTCTTCCCCACCAGGAATGCCAGAAACAGTATTTTTCTGAAAAGGAAGACCATTTCAGACTGCAGATGATAACTCTACATTTCTTTTCCAAACTACTCAAATTCTGGAAGCAGAAGAAAAAAACAAAAAAACCCCCAACATTCAGTACGTAAAACTGCGGCTCAAATATCTTCAGCAGCCCAGCAAAATCCTCTTGCGCACATTCTTATGAGTAAAAAAGCAGATCTGCTGTGAGGCACAGCATGTACCTCATGGCAACAGTGTAGATGTATGTTTCTGCTCTCTGGGAAGTCACTGCTACGTAAAAGGATACGGCTGGCTTTACAGGTCAAGGTAAAATCTATTGCCCTGAAACAGACTGAAAAGGAAAAACAGCTCTAGCAACCTCAACACAGAGAGCTATCAGAAGAGGTTCAGAGGTAGGATATACCACCACTGATTTATACAGTTTAAATAGCACAGTCAATGCCTTTCTCCTCCATTTGACAACTTCTCTTTTTGCTTTACGTATTCCTTGCTTTTCAGTCCTTTGGAAACCTCACTCAGGGGGGAGAAGATGTCACATTTCCTCTGGAATGAAATGGGCATGACACATCGTATAATTCCAAAAATACATAATGCATTAATTTGACACACTCCTGTCATCAAGAGCTTAATTTCTAACATCTTCTTTTCCAGATACAATTAAAAAATTTCTCTGCCTCAGCCGTCTAATTTGTATCACTTAAGAGGGAGAATTTCTTCCCACTCACCCTAAGGTCCTTCACATGGGAGATTCCGAAACCTCTGGGAGAAGGTCTGCTTGAGTCTCTTCTTGAATGTACTACATTCTCATCCCAGCAAGTGACTATTACTGAGCTGCTTATCTCACTTTGTATTTTAATTCCTAAATTTTCTTGACTGATTGCCCCCCTCTTTTTCTGAGCATTAGTTCTCCCCCTACCCTTGTGCTCCTGTTACTCTTTCCTCTCACCTTGGCTTTGCTCTCTGGACATGTGTGTTCCTCTTCTTTACCACCAGACTACCATGCATGCTGCAAGTTATCAAAAATACTGCAAAGAACTACAGCACTATTCTGTGCAATACTCTGCAACTGTAGGAGTGCTGTCTGGCAACTGTTCAGGTAGATCCCTGAAACTTAAATGGGGCATTTTCTGTAAAATAGGTGTATATCTGCTATATAAACTTTATGCCCTCCTACCTTCTCTAAAATTAGAGCTGCTTCTCTTCTGAAGTAAAGGCAGGGACAGAGAGAGATAGGATATGTGAATATACTGAAATGCTTTATAATGTCTTCTGGTGGACAGTTAACTGTAGACTGCACATCAGAGAAGTGTAAGAGATCCACCTGCTCACAGGTTTGTGACCTTTCTGGTGAATTTTAGGAGTTATACACCATCTCAGGTAAGTTGCCATTTTATCTTCACAACAGACCTCATCTGGTTGAATATCACATGTACCTTGCAGAAAGCAGAAGAATTATTAGCAGAGAGACCCTTTTTTTCTGCTTCCCGTAACACTGAGCTACCCCTGCAATGACCTAAGATGAGGAGACAGATGACTACGAGGGGATGGAGATACAGCAGTGTCAATGCCACCACAGGCGGTATTGTCACAATCTGACCCAGCATCTCTATCTTGCCTTTATCTCCCTCGTCATACATCTTTTTTCTCACCCTGCGTCCATCAATTACATGTATACACAAATCAAATGACCTGGTGCAAAGTTTTTTCACAGAATGTCCAGAAGTCATATTCCCTGGTTTCACGGTTTGATGGTGCATAGAATTATGGGAGTGGGCCCCTAAAAAAAACCAGAAACCCAACCTACAGTGAAGACTGATGTTGCTGACATCAATCTTGCCTCTCTAAATCAGCCCTAAATTAAAATATCAAAAGGGAAGTATGCTTCACAGAGATATAAATACTGGTAATTATTGTTCATAGCCTTCAATACACAGCCATTTGCACTTGTGAAAGACAATTACAAAACATTATTCTGGCACTGTGCATCACCAAATCAAAACAGTGCGTGTAATGTACCAGCATGCTCCCTTTGCACTGCTCTCTGTCACTCTGCAGAGATGTTTGGGAAAACCACAAAACAATATTCATGATTTTAAAGATTTCCTTTCCGTGTCCTCTCCCGCTGTTTTTTTTTTTTTCAATCCCCGCACGGTCTCATCATCGAAAATCAGAGCACCATTCACTGCCATGAAGATGTATATCCTGGACATAAAGGAAAACCAAAGTTCTCTGTTTTGGACCAGATCCCTTCGATGGGAACACTGCCCGAGTGAAAGCAGCCTGGCTGAGCCGTATAAGAAGCTAGGAGGCAGGCGACAGTATAGCAATCCTACGACTTCTGGATGCAAGTTCAGGAAAGAGAAAGGAAAGGCAGGTGCCGGTAGCTGCTGAGGACACCTAAGGAGTGGCTCCATGGCACTGCACACATGAGCTAAGCCTGATCTTATTTTTCCTTCTCACACGCCTGGCCAAGCAGCCCAGCTGAATGCACATGTGCACAGAGACTTGACTCTTTATACTATATACATTGGCCAATTCCACCAAAAATACCCCCCAATTCTGCGCAGTACCGAACAAATGAATGGAGCTGAAGGGCCACTGCCAGGTTGAAGAAAATGGCTCTGATTATGGTGAGCAGCTCGAAAAGAAAGAGGGGAGGAAAGGCTGGAAGACGTGCATTCATAGGGTCAAGAAGACGCTTAGTCATGTCTTTGTCAGTAACTACTGTTTTTCTGCTAAATTTGCATAATCCCTTGCACAACGAGGTATGTTTGACACATGATTTTTCAAAAAATATTTCTTAAAAAAAGAAAGAAAAACCTTCTTGCAGATTAAATTAGTAAAGCTATGAAGGCTAAAAAACTTCAGAGTACAGATTTTACCCCGGCCTACTTCATTCCACACCTCGTGTGCAAATTTATGACAAGAAAATGTTACTTAATTAAATATATTATGCTTTGATTTTTTTTCGTTAACTTATTTAATTAAAACCTTCTCAATTTATGTAATTTATTATGGCATGACCATTGTTAATGAAGCTCACAACCGTACAAAAGGTACTGTTAGATAAATTCATGCAAAGGAGATGAAGCAGAGCAGAATGAGGGATTATGTTCTCAGACTTATGAGGCAAAGAATCCTGAAATAAATGCAAGCTGTGAGTATTTGGAGCAGAGGGTATATTCATTGTAATTATTTCAGACTGCATGCCGATTGCAAAAGATTAACATAAATAGGAGTCGTTATTGCAGATGTTTCTATTCTTGCTAGGAAACCCCTTGAATATAGGAAACAGAATAAAAAATGTGAAGTTGCTATACTACCACATTGTAACTTTTGTTCTATTCTTTTTTTCTGTTCTGGACATACCAGAAGACACAGAAATAAAACTGTTCCTCTTCAAGCCTTGAAGGAAAAACACCACTCCTCTCCGATAACACAACACAACATCTAGATGTAACCTCACTGCTCAGCATTGAGCATTTTGGCACATTCCCTCCTGCCTTCCAGAAGTGCCCTTAGACAGCACGGCACTATGTTACCCTCCAGAGCTGACATGGCCTGCGGCTACAACCATAGTCAGTACAATACAATTCATAGTAATTAACAGCTTTTAACATCCTTCCTTCTCCATTCACAACAGCAAATTGGACATATACATAATTCACACGTAATTTCGATATTTCTGCCTCCCCTTCTACATTAAGCAACGGCAAAAATCCGTGTAAAACAGTCCATTCAGTCTTCTTTCTGCGAAGCGGGTATAAATGTCTAATGACAGTACCGGAGGTACGTATAATACATCTCACTCTATCTTCTGCTTCACCTTCTCACTTCCCATAATTTGTTTTCTTGTCCCAGTAGGATCACAACACAAAGAAACTGAGAAGAAAACCATATGGCTCAGGGCAGAGCTCTTTGACTGCAACTTCGATCTGCTCAGGTCTATCTTTGCAAAACTTTTTTTAAAGAAGAATTATATAGCTATTCAAGCTTTCCAGTTATTTGTGGACCAGCCGTATGAAGTACCCTCCACACTCACGGAGGCCGGCATGGGTCAAAGATGCCAGCTGCTCAAATGGGCATGGCTACAATGGTCAGTACAATACCCATCTATAGGTTGCATAGTATTTCCTATGGTTCTGCATTGAACATGAAAGAAAAAGGTCATACGGGCCTTTCCATACAGCAATATATATCTCCACATACGCTATGTTTCGCAGTCACAAATGGCACGGCCATCAGCTGCACCACCACTGGCCAGACCCCAAAGCTTCGCCCCACTGCCTGGAGACCGAGGGCATGCAGACACCTTCCCTTTATGTTCCTCAGCCCTGTGCTTGCTCCATACTGGATGGTGCCAGGAATGTGTGAGACCTAAATCCGATTTTCTTGGCCCAGGGAGGACTCTGCTGCCTGGGACCTGCTGTGCCGCAGGGCAGGTGTCCAGCAAGATGGACCTGGGACTCTGGGCACCCCCGCTGCCCACCCCTGCTGGGAGATGGCCCTGGGCCCTTCCCAAAAGAGATCGGGCCATGGAGGAGGATGGTCACACTGTGACCAGTGGCTTGAATGCCGAGAGAAACCAGAAGCCCACAGAGAACATCGATCTCGCAGCACAGACATTGCTACCACGCCTGGCTAAGTCAGTTTGAATAGCAAACTCCACTGACAGCACGGCACATCTCATACTCCAGATCTCTCCCTCTACTTCAATGTTATGAAACAGGATCATCGACTGCAGTTCAGGTACAGCTTTAAAATAAAACGTACTAGCGCAAAAACAATAGCCCTGTCTAACATTTACAGAGCAACTTCCAGTGAAGCGGCTCTCGCAGGATTTCTTAAGTCGTTCCAAGCCAATTGTGTAATGCCACAGGTTTTCAGAAGTGCAGCTAAGGGCAGAGTTTGGGTCTCCATATATATGATTTCTTCTACTCGCTGCCAGCTGCAAGGGGTCAAACGCTGACAGCGTACAGAAGCAATTCAACGTAACAGCATCGCAGAGGAAGGAGAGCCTGGTCCCCAGCAGAGGGAATTCACCGCAAGCACAACGCAACTGCTGGGGTTTGAAAAAGAGGGAACAAGCAAAAAAAAAAAAAAAATGAGATAGAACTGCTGTTTTCCCCAACACAGAACAGTAGGGTTGCAGCAGAAATTTTACCATACTTGCAGGGGGAGCAGGCGATTTATGGGCACAATTATAAATTCTGCAAGTCCTTTCCAAAGGACTGTCCTTGAACGACCGAAGCAAGATCCCAATCTCCTCGAACTAACTACATAACAGGGCTCAGCAGGAATGAAATCCATTGTATGACTGTCATTTCTATCATTTTGAGCAGAATCTTGTTTTAGTACCCTGTCAGATGACAAGGGCAGATACGAATTCAATAGATAATACTGAGGGCCCAGAAATAGTTATTTCAAGTACTTTTATATTGCAAGTGAGGAACAATACCTCATTTCCCATTTGGACATATGCTGTGTTCAAATCAGAATGAATAACATCCATTCTTAAGGTGTTTTCATTATGATTTTGCATAAGTCTATCACCAACTGAGACAGCATGCACATTATGGACGTAAATCTACAATGGCTTACAGCCACCTTAATCAAAGCAACTTCAGCGAGCTCAGATTTATGCAGGTTTACCTCAAGTCTTTAAATGTGAGTGATTCTCAATCTAAAAAAAACCCACCAAAACCCACAATACTGATGTTTCCGAAACAAATAGCAACCTAAGCACGAATGGGAATACGTCTGTACAACCCCGGTCTCAGATCTGAACCTATGCATATTCCCGTGGCTCCTTCTCCTTGGAAGAATCCACCTCCATCCCCAGCAGACCCATCCGTCAGCTCTGGCAGGGGTATGGGAGGGCCAGCTCCAGGCACCTGCACTGAAAGTCTTTTGCTGCCCTGCTCCATGTAATCCTTACCCACATGAGGTGTTAAGTTGGTGCATGGCAAGAGTTCTCCCTAGCTAAAACCTCTAAAGAAGGGGAAAACATAACTTTCAAAAAGCAGCAGCAATGACAATGGAAGAGACATAGCAAGATAAAAAGAAAACAGTAAAAAGTTTAGGGACTGTAAACATTCTCATTAGTATCCAAATATTTGCAAAGAAAATAACGCAGAGTTTACTTTTTATTAACTTGCCACACTGCTATGCTATAATAAAACATTTCTCCACTCTTGATTGGGAAAGGCAGAGGTGCTGCTCTTGTTTAAGCCTTTTGAAGACTTTTCTAATCTATCACTTGAGAACACCTTACCTCCTTATTCAGAATGACCAATTTCCCTTGAGGAAGGAAAGACCTATCCACCTCCCATTTCAGACCTCCTAAGCTGACTCACATCTTCTAAAACTCTTTTTCTTTGTTGTGCTAACATCTCTAATGGACTTTGTTCTTTAAACATCACTTTGGTTCAGCGAAAAATTAGAACAAGGTCTTAAAAGTCCTGGGGAAGGAAGAAAAATAAAAAGGAAATGGCTGGCAAGTTAGAGATTTTAACCCCACACTGCAAAATGCCACATGGAACTCCCCCGTCGCTGAGAACACTGAAATCTCACCTACCCACCTTCCCCTCAACCATGCTGCCCACTAAGGGCAAAGAATTGAGCACTTTTTCTCAGTAAGGTTTTGGAGAAGACCTCCTGAAGTCCTGAATCACAGCCTTGAAGGTCTTATGCAAACCATGGCAATTAAAAACATCCTCGACTTACACTGATGATGTTCACATTAAAAACTCGAATGGTGGTATTTCAGAGTGCAGTAAGCATAACTAGGTTTGGCAGCAGCAGGTACTGAAATGCTGTCATCATTCTTCTTACACTCTGGACCAGCCACCCATTCTGTAAAGAAACTCCTCTTTTGTAGAAAAGTCCAGCTCTTGAACGGACTTTTAAGACGACGACTTCTGAGGGAAGCCCATTACGGCTGATAGCTGTGAGCTCTTCATGCAGATGCCTAGAGACAGAGCTGCTGCCTTAAGATGCTTCCCTGGATGGATTAGGAGCTCCATCACTCACCATTTGTACCAGTGTCCATGTCTCAGCCCTGATAAATTCCCATGTCCTCTGCACACTCAAAATGCCTGGTTTCTCTGGGCCAGGGAAAATGTCTCCATCAGGGCTGGCAAGAAAGTAACCGTAGGCTTAGCAGAGAGATGCTTTAGCGTTAGCTGGATGTTTTATCTTTTACCTCCCACCAGAGGTACAAATCTTACAGGAAACATTTCTGCATGTCCTGACCTTTCTGCCCTTCATCTCTTCAGATGAGTCTTCTTAGACAGGTATTTTATCTGGTACATCCCGGCCAGCTCTTTATAGACAGCACTTCCCTCTCATGCCGCCCCCAAGTCCAAACTGAGGAACACCGACCCCATCACATCCGATGAAGTAGCACTGACAGAGGCTGGCGTTTTTGTTTGGTTTGTTTGGGGTTTTGGTGGTAGTGGTGGGGTTTTTTTCTGGATGGGCAAGGAAATGAAGTTCCCCCTTCAAATGAACCCAGGGTCAAATCCCTAATGAAAAATCCAAGGCCTTCACCAGCAAGGGGAACTACAACACAGCGTAAGGATGCAAGGTGAACTTTACAATGTCCCACCGAGTCCCTGAAGAAAAGAGGTGTTCCCCAAAGCTGACATGGTCATAGGTGCACCCTGTCCTTGCGGCAATAATGCTTACAAGGAGCCTGCAAATACCATCTCCCTTCTACAACACCGACATCGAGACGCCAGCACTGCCGCTGCTGTAGGGCAGCAGGGCACCTGACTTTCAGCCCCGTGTTTTCTTTGCTTGTTATCACCGTCGTTGAATAGCAATATTCTCCTTATCGCATCTGAGGAATACAGTGTTCCTCTCTAATCTGAAAAAGTACGGGCAGGTTTCAAAAAGTTTACACAGATGGGCACTTTTTTCCCCCATTCTGGCATGAAAATGCTGAAAAGATAATATAATTATGCTGGTTTTATACTGAATTTGTTTTGGAAGTGATGACACAGAGCACTTGCCTTTAATTTCCTTATTCCAGGTCCATTCTTTATTTAGTAAGAACTATAAAAATTCTTTTGAAGAAGTAATATATTCAAGACAAATAAAATTCAAGTGCAAAATATTTTGAGAGGCAGCTTAGGTACAATTGTTAAGTTGTCAAATAAAATCATCTAGTCCAAGTTATACTGGAGAATGGACAAAGTTAATATCTCAGACCGAAAGGGAGCTGTTTCCAGGAGCAACCCTTCTCCCCAGGATGCAGCTAGGTAACTCCAAGAAGAGCTGGGTGAGAACAGTGATCCTGAGCACAGCATCAATGTCAGCAAGAAGTCCACCACTCACCAATCTCCATTTTTCACTACCATGAACTTTGCACCTATAGGGTCAGCCTACCTCTACTCAAATCTACTGACCGCAACATTAAATTCAACAGTCTTTTTAACCCCTTGCCTTAAATATTTTTAGAAGGTAATAATATTCTTTAAAAAAAAAATAAATTGAGGAAACTATGGATGCACAGGAAATGGAGAAGACTACTTGGAGGAGCCGAGTGGATGGAAGAAGACACGTGGTCACAGAATCAGCCCCTCGCTCCCCACTGCTCCGCATTAACGAAGCACTACTCTGCGAGCCTGAGAGTCTTTCAGTCTCCCTTTGCAGAAGCCCAAGTGATTACTCTGGATTCAAAGCTGCACTCCACAGCTTCTAGAACCAATTTAAAACTAGCGGGTTTAGCCCACAGGATTAAAATTGCTTCATAAAAACAAGAGACAAGACACAGTAACTCCAGTCAACAAGACTCCTTTTGCGGAGCCCACAGAAAGCCAGAGCTTAGCTGCTCTGCAACTCCACAGCAAGAGGAAAATGAAGGACCTCCGCAACCTGCAGCGTCCTCATTCACCTCATGTTTTTCCAATGATTTCCCAGCTAACTCGAACATCCATAAACTTTTTAAAGCAATTTACTTATCATCAAAGCATTGCTTTCCAAGTCATGCGTGCCACAGTAAAAAAAATACTAAGATGACAGTGCATGGAGCTGACACTGCATGGAGAGAGTTTCTCTCAGGGAAGGCTAGGCTCTTCTTTGGAGAAGGGACAGAGTCCATAAAAGTACATTTGTGGTATGGTCACACAGTCACACACAAATTGGAATGGTATTTTTATACAAATTAATCCTGAAATTAATGCAAAACATATTTTATCGGATCTTATCTGCAGTCTGATTTCATATCAAGAAATATCCCCAGCATAACAGCTTTTTGTATGTTAAAAATAAATACACATTTGCAAGCTGAAATCAGTGGCAAAGGTGTAATAGCAAATATCCCTGTGGCGAGCTTGCAAGACAGAGCCATTCTCCGACAACAAAGCCTGAATGCGAGAGGGTACATCAATTATTGCTGCACAAACCAGATCAAAAGAACAGCACACAGCTGATGCGTTCATAGTTGTTCATGCAGCATGACAATGAGAAGGGCTGAGATGATATTAGACAATACAACAGCACGCATTCAATTTTTAACAGATTCATGCAAATATCTCTTCCCCCCGCCCCCCGCTCACAACCAAGGGAAGCTGCAATGCTACTGACACTGCACAGTTGACTGTTGTTGTTCAATGTGTTAAAAAAAATCTGGTATAATTAAGGAACTGCTTGGCCTCTGTCCATTTTGTTCCACACTGCTGCCTCACACTTGTTTAAAGAACTGAGAAAATTTGTTGAAAATGTGGCAGATAGTGGGAAAAAAACACGTTAAGCTTGACTGGTTCAAATTGGGCAGCATTTGTACAGATGGAGCACCTGCCGTGACTGGCAAGAAGAACAGTCATGTCGCTTTGCAAGAAAAGTTCTTGGATCGAAAGTTATTGAAATACCATTTGTATCCATCAGGAATTTTTTCTGAGCCAAAGATTTAGGTTTCTTACATGTCTAAATCCTGTCATCTCCTACTCTAGCAAAATAAGTATTTATGCATGAGAGCTGCCAATAAGCATACCATGTAATTGATGAAAACGATGAGCAGAATACATACACAATGTCTTCTGTCAAAGGGCAAAAACCGTGAAAGATTCTGGAAACAGAGAACGACCAATACATTTTCTTAACAGAAATCATTAACCCTTCAATGACAACAGTCATTGCTTGCTTAAAACCAAGAATGGGATCAGAAATCTGGTCTGCAGGGACACGACATCTCAGCTTTGCAGGCTCAATACGTACTTAAAGGGAAAGAATTGCCCATTTACCGCATGCTGTCATCCCTGTGCTGCTTTTAAGTCAAAGCTGAAAAGCTCTTATTCTACTTGAATTGGTGTGCTTCAGTGACGCACAGTGTGTGAGAAGTGACAACTGAAGCTCTGAGAAATACTGTGATCTGATGTTTTGGAAGTTGTTTCACTCTAAATTTGAAAATCCTAGAAAACAACAATTTCCCATTCATATCCCGTTTTATAACGTGATGGGGACCATTTCTTGGAAACAGTTTGGAATCTCTCAGCTTTAAAAAGGAGGAGATATCCTTGCAGCAGCAGAGTGAAGATCGATACTCTTATCTACAGAGCAGGACCAGGCACACCCAGAGACCAGCAAAACTCAAACATGAGTACTTAAAAGCAGTTCTCCTCTGATACATGCCTTCCCTTTCAGTGCTTGCGCAGATTGGGACCAACACTATGGATGAACAGCAATACTCTATTATAAAATTTGTTAAAAATAGACTGTTCAAAAGTCACCAATTCTCATCTCAATGACTCAAGTGTCAACAAAGCTGAAAACAAGGGCAAAAAGGACGTTTAGAAACACTGTCTGACTATTGGAAGGTTGCAGTGGCAATTGTACTCTGTTAACTTCATTTCAGGAGAAAAGAACTAAGGGTCATTCTCTCTTTTGACACTAATAACAATAAATTATGTTTAATAATACACAGGAATCAAGATAAATTTTAAAGACCGTTTCCAGCAAATCTAGGAAAAAAAACCCAAACAACACACACACACACACAAAAACAAAACAAAACAAAAAAAAAAAACAACAAAAAACCCCCCCCTAGCCACACTTGCTATAAAGACTGGCCCCTGGATTTACTGATTCCCAGTCTTGTGAACAGCCTCCTGCCTTTGAGTATCTTCTCTCTTCTGAAACCCCTAGACTTGCACATATTGATTAAAGATTTTTGTTCTTGGCAAATACCATTTTTGCCTAGATGGAGGAAAGTATAACAGAACATCACCATTTCAAAATAAAACTTCAGACTAAAAAAAGCATTACAGCATCTGTGTTTAGAAATATATGAAAAGGTTTTTTGGTGTGTTTTGGGTTCTTTTGAAGTTAAGAGTGTATTGAAAACAATACACAAGTACTGCTACGCGAAGAATTAAAAAATAAAAATAATTTAAATGGAGGTCTAAATAGATTGCACCAATTTTCATTTCCCAACACAAAATAAAAATACATAAACCAGTCAAAAATTAAAACACCGGTAGCTTAGACTTATTTTGGTTTCAATATTCATAAGCTGAAGTTTCATCGGTAAGATATATAATCGCCATTGCTTGCTTAACCACATATGACCTAGCAAGCAACTTCATATAAAATTTTTGTTGTAGTTTCTCTTCTAAGAGGAAGAAGTACTTGCCTCTGCTCTTAAAGGAGGAGGAGTACCTGCATGAACTGAACACTGTACACCCAGGGCTTTTGTTTCTTTTTAATTATAATGCTTTTACAATAGCAAACAGCATAGATTCATTTGAATGTCCAAAGGCTTCACCCCTTTGCTGCAAATTATTCACACGCACATAAAAATATGTACTTTGTAAGTACTACAAAAGTACTTTGCATGAAGCAAATTCTGCCAAAGACATACACGTTTGTAATCTAGCTGAGGGAAACAACCCTCACATGCTCTTCACGTGTCCCACTAACTCCCAGTACAAGCATATTAAATAGTCAGTCATTCACGCACTCTAATGAAGTGATGAATACTCATGATCTTTACATACCAAATATTTTTAGTTAGTACAGTAGCAAAAGTATGTGACCCAGTTTTGGTAAACTGCAAAAAAACATTCCCTCTAAAATCAATGCTATTATTTGTTGGAGGGAGAGGTAACTTTCACTGCGCCTTTGACAGAAAAGAAAATGACAACGCCATTAAAACTAACAGCAGCCACAACGCATACATCCTAAGACAGCCTGTCACTAAGGCATGCCACCTTTAAAAACACACACCCTCTTAACTGAGGTTGTGCATCCAAACGATGAAGCAGGAACATGAAGGGACCCAACCCCTCCAGACCACCCACCCTGCGTCCGACTTCCACAGTTTCAGTAAAATACAGGTTGTTATGTAAGCACTGCGATATACAGATTTATACAGATAATATTTTCCAATTGAAAACTCCACGGAAATTTTAAATCCATCCCCTGCCCCATTGGATCCCTCCCTGTCCACCTTCTACTTTCTTTATGCATTGCTTCCCTTTCCCAACTTTCTTTTTATTCTGTTTGTCTCTCCTTTTACTGTCACTTTATAAGCCGACTTTTCATTTATTGTTCCTTGAATAATTAAATAGTCTCCATTTGCTTTCCTGCTTCCAAGCCAGAGTAGCATCCCATTTACGTGCTATCACTCACTTCTATCACCTTTCACTTTCTCTTGTTATCATATCTTTATAGTATTATTTGCCAGGCAGGGATCAACTTTTTTCTTCTTCTCAAAGGGTAAATTAGCACCTTTATGAAATGGATATTAATTTAGGACAAAATTCATTTAAAACACTAGCTAGTGGAACTGACCCTGAAACGTGGAGGTAAACCTTAATCAAGCATATCAAGATCTGTAGCGCTAATTTTCAGCTCTGTTTAAGTAAAAATTCCAATTATCCAGTTCAATGTATCTCTGAAAAGGCCTTTTACCAGACCCGTTTACTCGAGAGGGATTTTTATCTCCTTTCTATCTGTGGAGTTGAGACACAAAAAGCCAAGTTCAATCCCTCCGCAAGGCTTCTAGTCCCACTGAAATCAACCAAAACATCTCTTCTGAAGTCCCCCAGCAAGCCCATGGCACAGCAGGGAGCCGAGCCAGAGGGCTACGGTGCAACCCCACTGACCCCTCCATCAACCCCTCCATCCTTTGGGAGGTCAAACCACCCAGTTCAGCCGCTACCTTTCTCCTTGCTGTCTCTTACTTTTCCCCTGTTTCGAGGGCATCTGGCCGCCTTCATCCGTTTCCACTTCTCTCTCTTTTTTCATCCCTGTACAGGTTCACACTTGTATGGGGAAAGAGAAAACCCATTCCAGTTCAGCTACCACTGCCTTTTCCTTGCTGATGGAAAGCAGGACTCGGGAGCTGCGCCGATCTTTACAGTAAAAGGCTTTTCCCATATCCAGTATTGAAGTCAGTGCAGAAAGAAGCTATTTTTTTTTTCAAAAATGTGTTTGGTGAAGGTGCTCAATAGAGCATTTGAATATCCGTGGGGGAGAGGAATAAAAATTACTTTCTTGTTCAGTAGCAGTAAGCTTTGTGCTTTTTCTTCAAAGTTCAAACTAAGTCTCCCTGTAAAATGAGGCAGCGCCAGCTACAAATGCTGGTTAGTCTACAGGGGTAAGCAATGCAAGTGGGTTTGGCACTTGCTCATCTAAACCATGAGCTCCGATGAAGCGGTGAGTAGAACTGGCACCACATCATGCTGCTGCTTCTCTGGGATGCACCCGGGTGTCCGCTGTACACCCAGACCAGCAAACTGCACCAGAACAAGGGAAGCACAGAAACTACAGTATGAAAAGTGCTAGATTAAAACTAGAAGCAGAGATTTAAATTCACCAGAAGACAACAACTCTAAATTTGATGCTACTTCACTCGTAGCACGTTGGATTTAAGAGCAGAAGGCACACCCTGCTCATGCATGTATTTACGGACTGTAATCCATTTCAAAATACTTATTGAATGTGCTTAGAAATTCTTATATCCTTATTGCTTGTAGTGTCTGTAGACATATTGACATTTGATTCATGCCAGCACGGAGGTCTTCTACCACATCTGCACTTTCTGGAGGTTACTTTTAGAAAATAAAATAATATTTAAAAAGGCTTGGCCAAACAAGCCAAGGTAAATGCTACACATTCCATGAACTCAAATAATTTACTCTTGGCTCAAAATACCATCATTTTAAAATAAGGTTCTATTTAGCATTATTATAAGTTCTTGAATTTCATAGCTGCATAAGAGTTCTCTCACTATTTACTAGCACATTTTACTGGATGAAGCAAAACAATAAGATTATTTTGCTAGCCACAGAACATTAATTTAATCTGCATTCTCAAGTGAGGACTGATCCAAAGACCACGCATGCAGATGACAAGGACAGTAGTTACATATAAATCCTAGAAGTGACTGCAGATGTAATATTCTACGCTGAGAAAAGGTACCTTCCTTACTCCATCTTCTAATGAACTGAAATTGGAACAACAAATATTTCTATGCGTTTTCCTGCTTGCTTATTCATTTCATTAAAAAGCTTAAAATCTTCCTGCCAATGAGCCACATATCTCGTGTGTTACTCTCATAAATATTCCTAGTGAAGCGACAGGAAATATCCTTAAAAGCAAAATTCAGAAGTGCCTTATTATTAAACTGAAGATCTAAATGCGGTTTTGTAATAAAGCAATACATTTCCTCTGGGTTTAGACACCCAGGTCTGCACTTATGGGTAAGGCTGAATTTTATAAATTTCAGTTCTACTGCTTGGAGGTTATTTCTTGAGTTGAGGGATTATGTGTTTGCTCTGAAGTTACTCTAACGCGGCTTCAGTGTGAGCAGAAAAAGATTCCTGCCTCCCAAAAGATTTGAAATATGGACCCCGTAAAGCGCACGGCAGAGACAAATAACAAATGTATCCTTAAAAGTCTTGCTATTATGTTTTTCTGTGGCAAAGCTGTCATAGACTTTACTAGCACAGTGCTGGATCCAGAGCACAAACGTATATCCCTATTAAACGACGCTCCTTTTTCGATTAATCTCTCATTTGTGGCAAAACACGTCAATTCTTGACAATTGCAGATACAGTCCTCTTTCTCATTCACTCAGACCCCGATCTCCAAGACACTAAACAGCTTCAACTCACCCTAAAGCAATGGGAAACTACAATCACCCAGAGGAGCTCATCTTAGTTGGACTCAAGTTGGCGCGAATTTTACAGCGGACCTTGGGAAAAGCAAGATCAGGGCTCAGGGACCCAACCAGCAACAGCTGAATAAATGTAGGAGATCTGGACTTAACCCTAATTTCTTCTCCCCTCAAAGTCAAAGACTTTGTGCCAACAGCAGCATCCCCACATAGTGCCATATGCTGGAACTCTCTGAAAATGGGCCCAATCCTGCTATCTTGAGTTGTCAGAATACTACCTGTAGGAGTAATCCCACAGAAACCCATGGTAACTTGTGCAAGTAAAGGCTGCACAATCTGCTAAGCAATCGCACTGTTATAATTAATTCCAAGCAATTTTAATATTTAAACTAGAAAATTAAGACTCTGAACCTAGCAAAGGTTTGCAAATTAGTTCACTCTACAGCTTAAATACTTTCTTTCCCTCTAAATCAAACTAGAAGCCTATGGTGTGCCTGTCCTTTTTAATTAGATTATTAAGAATAATATAATCGGGTAAGCCATATGAACACTGTGGTGCTCTACATCAAAGCCTTCAAAGTACTGCTTTCAGTGGGGCGTGACACACACCTTGCAATTTAAATGGACAAATTATTAGACAGATTACCACAAGAAGAAATTGTTGCCAGTTATTTTTCAGCACTCAGAAAAGGCTACCCTAGTCAGAGCTTTCGGCTCTAAAAGTACTCATTTTCCTTTCCTTGCCAAATCTGTAACATTTTCTCATGGTTATTATTTTTTTTTTTTTAAATTACAACCATCTCAAAAGCATTAGCTTATTTTGTCATTTTCATATATAGGTAAATACCTCTGTGCTCACTTCTGTGAAAGGAGCAGTAAATGCTGTTTGCCCGCTTTTCATTCTGACTCCCTAAGTAGTTAATTTATTCACGCTTCCCAAGTTATTTGTCTGTTTTATTCTGTAACCACACCATTTCTGCTGTCTAGGGACACTCGGAAAGACCGGCTGATAAGCTGCAGCCTGAATCACTTTGCGATTTTCTAACAGATACTCCCAAAACCTTCTTAATTTCTGAAGGCAGAAGCCAAGAAGGAAAGAAAAATTCCCGCTGGCGCATCCGAGACATTTTCCAAATTTTTGGGAGAGGGGAATTCTGAACGTGTCAATTGCCAGAAAGGCGAGAGAAGAGCCCGCCGCTTCCACACACACACGCACACCCCTCCCCCGAGTATCTGGTACCCGCTTACTGCGAGCCATCACATTCCCCCGCGGGCTCGAAGGTGGCGGCCGTGCCCTGCTCGGGTCGCCGGGCCACCGCCGGGCCCCCCGCCGCCGCGGGATCCCCCCGCCTAGGCAGCGCTCGCCCAGCTCGCACCGGGGGGCTGCACCTGCCGCTCGGGGAGCCCGGGCAGCCCCCGCTTACGGTCCCGGTCGGTGCCCCGGCGCGCAGCGGGGGCGGCCCGGGGCGGTGCGGCTCACCTGGGCGCCGCAGGCACCGCCGCTGCCCCCGCAGCCCGCCCGCCGCCCGCTGCCATTTGTTGCTGGCTTTCAGCGGGACCTGCCCTCTCCCTCCCCATCGCAGCCGCCGCCGCCTGCTCCGTAGCAACTGGTCCTGGTCGGTCTCAAAAGTGGAAAAACCCCACGGCGACACATACGGCGTCTCCTTCCCCCCGCTCCCCGCCTCCGCCGCCTACCCCCGTTCCCCGCCAGCCCCGCGCCCCGCTCCGCGCCCCGGCCGCCGCCTGCATGCTGATCAGCGCGACCTCCGGCAGCCCGCCCCGCACACGGCCGGGGAGAGCCGCGACCAGCCGCCTCGGAAACCCAGACACATGGGGGTGCTCATTTCTTTTCCCTCCCTCTTTTTTGATGCTGCTCCGGTACGGGATGGGGCGGCGGGGGGAGGCGCGGGGCTCAAATCCCTCGCTGGCTCCCAAGCCGGGGGGTGGCAGCCCCCTCCCAGCAGCCTCCGCCCCTCCATGCCCTCCCCACCACCCCCCGCTGCCTCGGCGGAGCCCCGACCCCGTCGCCCCCCCTCCCAGCACTCACGGGTCGCCGAGGGCTCGCCAACACGGGCCGGGGGAGGGAGTATCTCCCGATCAGTGCTGGGCAAGGTGGCAGGGCACGGCGGTAGCCCTTCGGCAGCGCTGCTCGCCTCCCTCCCTCCCCGTCGAGTTTCCCCCCAGCGATACCGCCCCCTCCCCACCCAAGCGCGGCCGCCGGGCCCCGCAACTCACACGGCGGAGCGGCGCCCTCCCGCAAAAACTTCGCGGCGTCTCGGTTCGGCGGGGCTCGGCTCGGGCCCCCCCCACTCCCCTACCCCGCGCCCCAGCAGCGCAACAGGCAGCGCAGCCTCACCTGGCGCCGGGCCGCCGCGCCATGGGAGCGACGGGCGGAGCCTGCCGGCGGCGCGGCCGGGGCCGGGGCGGCGGGGGCCCGGGCGCAGCCACACCGCCCGCTCGCCCGCCAGCCCTGCTGCCTCCGCCGAGCGGCTCTGCCTGCCGCGCCGCCGCTCCCTTCCTGCCCCTGCGCTGCGGCTGCAGGCAGGGAGGCAGGCAGGGAGGGAGGGAGGAAGGGAGGAGAGAGCGGGGCGGGGAGGGGAGGGAAGGAGGAGACTCCCCTCTCGCTCCCACAGCACCGCGGGGAGCTGCTCCCCCCACCCACCCCGGAGGGGTGATGCTGCCCGTCCCTCCCCGGGACTGGTTTTGGGTCTCCCCCCCTGGCCCTAGGGGCAGAGGGAGAGCCCTACCACCCCCCACCCCCACCCCTGGGAGGGGTGATGCTGCCCGTCCCTCCCCGGGACTGGTTTTGGGTCTCCCCCCCTGGCCCTAGGGGCAGAGGGAGAGCCCTGCCACCCCCCACCCCCACCCCTGGGAGGGGTGATGCTGCCCGTCCCTCCCCGGGACTGGTTTTGGGTCTCCCCCCCACCCCCGCCCCGGCTGTAGGGTCGCCTGCCGGCAGCACCGCCGGACCACGGAGCGCGGGCTGAGGGTGCCGTTCGTCTCTCTCCCCAGTGCCTTCCAGGTTCCCCAGCAAAACATGAGTAAGGTTAATTGTTTTGCCAGTCTGAATGACAAGCTGTTATTGCCAGCAGATAGTACTTGATTTGGCAAACTTGCTGCTGCACAGTTTCTGCTACAATAGGTGAACTTGCTCTGCAGCCAATCTAACCAACCCTTTGAACTGGTCTTGCGTGGAACCCTGCTTTGGGTTTACCGTGGTTCTTGCCAGGGTGACTTTCTTCTCTGAGAGACGCTTCCGTGAAATGCACTGTGTTGCGGCAGTTGCATGGACTGTCAAAATACAGGCATGAAGGAATATCACCGGCTGGTTGCCTGTCTCACTCAAACATGCATTCTCTCCTGTGCCCTTTTCTGCTCTGGCTCTGCAAAGTAAACTTTCTGTTTGCCTTGTGCAGCAAAGGATTCTGTTGCCTGTCTCCAGTTGAGAGCACCCGGGTAGAAGGCGTTTAGAAAGATTCATCGTTGCTTGGTAGCTGGTTTGCTTTAAGGTGAAAGCTGCCTAAGATGCTACATGGAACAGAAAATGAATTGGTTTGGGTTTCCTCAGGGCTTTTTTTTGCCTCTAACTATACAAAACTGTGTTCTCCGTATAGGCCATTGTTAAAAAAAAACTGCTGGGTCAGAAGGACCACTGCTATGGCCACAGATAGGTGATCTTTGGGGGGGAGGGGGGAAAGAAGGAAAAACATGCAATTAATACACTGCTAAATGCCATTTGCCATCATTAAACCTCAGTCCTGGAAGTCTTTACCCAAGTAAATACTTACCTCCCTGAGTAATCTGTCTGGATCAATTAGCAAGATATGATATATATATATATACCAGGCCTTTGAATTATATCAAAACTTGCTTTTTTGCTCCTAAGAATATTTGCAAATTGGCTCATGAACACTTTTATGTATGCCTGTCATTTTACGTTCTTATTAGTATAAGAGGAAATAGCAAATATGAAGAAACTTGATAAAAATCACTTTCATCAGTTCCTTACACATCCTCACAGTGCCTGACTCAACCCAGGTTTGAAGACTGAATCAGTTAAAAAATAAAAACCTTAGTACATGAGCATGCATTCCTGTTTACAATGTGTTGGATCGTGTCACACAGTCAGTGACCAGAAGAAGCCATGGCTGGACTGCCAGCCCTGCATTATTTGCAACGGGAAATGATTTTTAGACTTTGTGACTTTTATTCCTTTAACTGAAACTGGCTCAGATTCGGTTTAAGGCAGTAGAAAAATAGTCATCATTGCTGAGAACCCAAAATCTAATTTGCAGGAGCCATTTCTTCAAATTCAGCTTGTGTTTATATTTTCACTGTTCAGTATACAGGCATCTGACAATGGGGTACAGCACCCAGGATGGATGCACTTTGTTGCTCATACTCACAACACTAATATTCCTATGACAAGCATTGCAAACCTCCTTGGAGTGACTTGCTGCTGTTAAATATTTTTTTAATGAGAAAGAAGATTAGCAGATCTGCTTTTCATTTGGCTCAACAGTAAAAATAATAATAATTTTTAAAAAATTTATTTGATTAGGTAAAAATGGATGTCTCCCATGCAGTAATTTCCTTGTAAAATTGAACCTGTAGTTGTACTTTGTGGAATGACCCATTTGCATAGTTAAATATCAAATATAAGGGAAGACTGATCTTAGCTTGCATAACATAACTCTCCGCATTTCCGTGATCTTATTCATCCTATTGATTTAAGTGTGATTGTGTTTAGGAAAAAAGGACCTCACAAAAGATAGAAATACTTATTTATGTTTCTGAAATTGCAGCTTATAAAAAGTTTTTTGACCAGCTGCACATGAGTAGCTGGTTTACAGGTTTGTATTCAAAGACTCACTCCTGAGAACAGCTAAGCATTTATAACTTCAGTTGAAATTAATGGGTGTTTAGTATATCTTTGAAAAAGAGAAGAAAGTAATTTTTCTGGGGAAAATTACTGTGAAGGGATGCACAGCTACTTGCTGTTAAAAATGTCACAGATTCTTAAGAACTGAAATACAGCTGATGTCATGCCCTCCCTCAGCTGGCTGTGCGTGCAGTAGAAAGAATATGTTATTATTCTAGGTGGAAGAAACTTCTTAGCTCCATGAACAAACCCACTAGCAGATTTGCTTATTAGCTTGTTGGCATCACATGTCCATTTTCCATGATAAGTAGAAGTGAAAGGATTAGTCCTGTGTTAGGAAGGAGGGTAAGTTTAAAGGATAAGGAGAAGGTCATTTGGCTGCTCTCAGATAAGAAAGGAACTGCTAATACTTACTGACTTCTACACATAGTTATGAAAATTAGGGAGCATAAAATAATAGGTGATACCATATGGTTCTTAGGTTTACCTCATAAAATAATTTCGATAAGTGTTTATAAATATTTAAGGGAACAGTACTACCAGCCATTACACAAATTATTTTTTCTAGTGCAAAAAGAACACTACATAATTCAGCAAGACTGTTTTTGAGTAGGAGTTATTCATACAAGTAAGACTTTACAGGATTGGATCCTTAAAAATTTATAAAACACTAACAAAATATTTCAATGGCTAAATTGAAGAATCATCCAGTGCCATCTATTCCTTTAAGCTTCCCAGATATTCATAACTTTGTACAAAAAACAGCAAAGAATACCGCTTCTTCCAGTGCCAAGATAAATTGAGTGACCTTCTCCTTATCCATTAACTAATATTCCTTTTACTAGAGGATTAATTCTTTTCATAGCCAACAATGGTGTGAAATCCATATTCTAGATGTAAATACGTTAAAGAACTAAATCTCACAACGGTCTTACCTTCAGCGGCACGTGCTTAGGAGTTTAGAGGGAATATTTCTCCTGTTCATGGGACAGAGTGATTTTTTTGGTAGAGAACAGTGCAGCACATGTGTCGGCAGCACATTCTGCTTGGGATTACTCAAAGGGAGGACACACGCAGGGCCCAGAGTATTAGTCTGCAGCAAAAAGCACAAAATATTGCATCCCAGGAATACTAAATGCAACACAAACTATAGTGTTCCCACTGTAGCTGTATTCCTAAACAGGATACCTGCTCCTGCTGTCTCTCTGGGCTGATGATGCCAAGAGCCTTCATGCTCTTCTTAGCCCATGGGCACTGCCACTGCATTTCTAGGTGCCGAGGGTTTGCCCCATGAAGATTAATAATGGAGAAAAGCCATCTTTGCAGAGGGCTGGCACAAATCTTTAGTGTCCCTTAATCTAACTTAAGCCCTGTGCTGGCAATGGGCATAGTTCTGGAAACCATCTTGATTTCTAAGCACTGCTACTCTCACAAGCATTTGAGGACTGGCCCTTAAACCATCTCTTCAAGAAGTACCAGTAGCTTCTGTTTTCTTGTATTTGGCAGGTTCTGTCATTTTGAAAGACCTCGCTAGTTTTACACGTACTCCCTTTTCTACACAGTGAGGAGCTGCACTGTATTATAGAAGAGAGTTTCTGTTTTAAATAACAGAAAATCCTTAGACTGTCAATAATTCATTAGCTCTGGAAGAGAAACAGCGGTTGTAAATAAGCTCAACTAGTTCAGCTCATACTCCACGTAGCTCTGATTTAGAGAAAAATATAAGTAGGGAAGTA
This sequence comes from Larus michahellis, assembly GCF_964199755.1. Classification (NCBI taxonomy): domain Eukaryota; kingdom Metazoa; phylum Chordata; class Aves; order Charadriiformes; family Laridae; genus Larus; species Larus michahellis. The sequence continues at coordinate 43,712,444 of NC_133897.1, read as the reverse complement.
TATTTTTCTGCTACGTGCCATCCATTACTTGAAATTGGTGGTTTGGGCTGCTCACAAAATAGCACGCATTTCTGGGATATATAAATATTAGGAAAAGAACTGGAGAATAAATGTATTTAATGCTAGTCAAAACAGGTTAGTGGAAGTTAGGTCTTGTCAGACACAATTGTTGTGGAATTTTTGGTTATTTAGAAGTTTTCTAGAAAAGATTACAGGTCTGCATGAGAAAAGCAGCTGTATTGATAGGATGTACTTGGATTTCTGCAAGGCAGTTGACTTAATACTACATGACATTTTGATTTCAAGTCTTCCATTACATGGCATTAACAGGTCACCCATTACAAGGATTAAGAAGTGTCTCTGACAAATTTCAAAATGTGGTCTTTTAATGGGGAGGTTTTGTTCAATGTGGGGAGCTTTTTCAGCAGAATCAGAAACAGTCTTCACCTAATACTATTTTATATTGTTTTCAGCAGTCCAGGCCATGAGATAAAATCTTCGCTTTAAAGGCTTGTATATGACACAATGTATTTTAGCACAGTAAATAAAGAAGATATATTACTTCTGCAGTGATTTGATTTGGCTAAATGATCACTGTGCAACAAGCAGCACACTAAATTCATTTTACTACAGTCAAATGCAAATTAATACCTCTGGGAACCAAAAGCTTGTAGGAATGGACACTGTCTCCGAGCGAAGAGACGCAGGGAATGACAAAAAGCGATTACCCTAGATAATCACCCCTAACATGAGATCTCAGTGCAATGCTGTGAAAAGGACTCAGCACAGTCCTTGCGTGTTTCCAAAATATCAAGCACCGTTCTGGTGCCTGTGCTTTAAAGAAGATGAGAAAATATTGGAGAAAATCCAAATATTTTGCGAGTCAAGTACAAGTCTTGAGATGGGAGGCTTAAGGAGCTGGACATATTCCACTTAAGAAAAGGTTGAGAGGATACAGGGAAAAGATAACAGATAGCAGTGAGCTTTTTCACTGTTGCTGACAAAAGCACAACTAAATCCAGTGACTGGAAGTTTAAGGTTAGATGTAATCAACCTTGAAATCAGATGCAATTTCCTAGCAGTAAAGGTAATTAAACTCTGTAAGAGCTTACAAAGTGAGGTGGTGCACTCACCGTTGCTTGAACTTGTCCTAAAAACTGTCTGTCTTTCTTAAATATGGGCTTTATTTCGGCTTCTGGGAGAACTTCTAATGGACAGAGCAGCCTCAGACAGGGAGGGAAGGAGGGTCATGTCAGTCTAGATCCCCTGGTGATCCCTCTAGCCCTACATCCATTAGCATGACGCATCTGTGCGACTTCTTCCATTATGGCTGAAACTAGATGTCTTGAATTACACCCTGCCCACTCAGACATTTGCAGGTTGGCATTAAGGTAATGAGTATAATCAAATCCCATACTTGAGAGCTCCAGTTGGCTGCCTACAGCAGAGAGGAAGAATCCCTTCTCCACTCCTCCCAGAGGATATTTGGCCTCATATATTCTGCAGTAGAAGTTTTTGCCTTCCCTTGAAGCATGTATTATTTATTTAGCCAGGAAGAGAGTAAACCAATGCAGAAAATTATTTTAGACATCTGATGCTTGGGTCTGAATTAAGCCAACTCCAGGAGCAGTAGAGATTTTTCTAGCTCAGATTGGCAAGGATGGTGGATTTTTTTGCATGGATTGTTTCTGTGATTGTCTGGGCATGTCATGGCTAATCAGTTCTCAAGTATTGCAGGGATCTCAGGTACTGCTTTAGACACATAACAGTTTGGTTTCTCAAGGGCTAAAATACTATGAGCTAATGAAAGTAGTTGTCTCAAGCTTGAGGTACACGTACAACATTTAATAGCCACCAATATGCAGGACGTCAGACTAGACAATCTGATGATCTCTCTTGGCCTTAAATTGTGAGGAAATGGAAAGCTTGAACATAATATAACAACAGCCTCTACTTTTCCAGGGCTTACAGGAACGCAGGTTACACCATGAGTCACACGCACCAAACAGTCTCCAGTACCACTGGTCAGGGAGTGACAAACTCATGGAGAATTCAAATGCAAAGCAACTCCCACCAAAAAGGCACCAACGCTAAATATTGCCATTTGCTTGCAAGTCTTTGCCCTGCAGACGTGGGAAGGTGGTACCTGCCTTTAGTAGGAGACCTGGCCTCGCAGCTTCCGCCATCCGTAGTCCCTCCCTGCCTACACTGATAGGACAGGAGTGCCGGACAGCCAGACATAGTCATGGAGAAGCCCTGTTCAGAGCAGGTATCTGAAGACTTCCAGCCCTTAGCTAAGAGATGTTTCATCTTTGTGACAGGTGAGGGTGCTCAGCATCCCTGCGTGAGAACGCAGATATTTAACACCCTTTCTGGCAAAAAGTTCACAAAGGCGCCATGATGTTTTACCGTGGTTGCCAGGCACAAGTGGCTCCATGTGGAAAACCATTACTGATTAAACATAGATTAGCTGTTCCTCTATGTAGACTAACATAACTAGTAATAACTTGTTTTTAACCTCTTACCCAGAGTCATGGAAAGGAATGAAAGAAAACCAACTGAGACTGGTGAAACAAGACAGAAAACAAATGTACCTGTATCGTGCCAACACAGATGTACATCTCTGTGACTTGTTGCCTCTGAGTAATAGACTTATATAATGCGAGTGTTGTACTAATCACTAATAAGTGTAATGAATAGTGTGACAGTGCAAATTATCCATAAACAGAATGAATAAACCATGGTATTATAGATCCCCAAAATGTTTGCACCTGGCAGCCTAGAAGAGCACAGTAGGTATAGCTTCACATAATGCTTATCGTTGCAAAACTGTGGATGCTTTTTGTTGCTGGATGGTGGGAGGAAAGGACACATTATAGCTTCAGCTCATCAAGATACTCTTCTCGATTTAGATTTATCACAGGTTTCTCTTAAACCACAGCTTTATTTAAGAAATGGGCTCATCTCATTGGCTGTATGTACAGACTGCAAATGAGGTTTTCCAAACAAATCCTCTATTGCATAATTCTTTCTGTCATTTTTAATAGCTAGATGGAAAAAAAAGTTAGCATGAAGAATCATTGTTTATGATGGGACATATAAGAAGCAACCAGTGCTGACCCAGAAGCAGTTTGCGGGGTGTCTGGGCAGAAAATGAGAAATTTTGGTGGATTTATTATGTTCCTGAAACAGAAGAAAAAGAGATTTTAAAAAAAGTAATCCAGCAACAACTAACAGTAACATAAAATACATTAATTCCAGACATCTGAGACACTGTTAAGAGAATATTGAAGTTATTTCTTACTTTGTGCAAAATATTGTGAGGACTTAGAAAAACCTGATTGTTCTGGAAGAGTTCACGTTGTACCCAGGATCTGTTATCTTGAGTCTTTCAAAATAATCAATGTATTGATTAGATTGGAGGTTGAATTGTTTTAATCATGTCTATTCTTGTTATGTAGAAAAGCATTAACCAAATTCATTGCGATATTGTGCATATCTACTGAACACGCATATTTTGCCACAAATTTACATGGTATGTTACATTAAGAAAAAAAAAGAGAACTATGATGTGCCCCAGAGAAGGTGTTAACATAAGATTCTGATCCAGCAGGATCTTATGCAGGAGTAGATTATACATCTACTCAATATTATACACCAAGTCTTTTAAAGGATTTAAAGGTAACTATGTGCTTAAGTCTTTCACTGACTGACACATTTAACAATACTTTGGACACACCAGGAGAACAAAATATATGGGTTAAATGATCCCTCAATGCTTAGACACTTAGTTTCCACCCAAATAAAATGGCAGGGTATATGCAATTTACTTCCAAAGTAAATCTTACTCACGAGATGAAAAGTGCTATATAAAAGCTGTTATGTCTATAAAATGCTGTTGTTTTTTTTTCCTGCAGCCAGTTTGTTAAAAAAGTGTACTTTCATCTTCCATGAAGTGGCCTTGCCAGACAATTATGTTATGGTGTAATAACAGGTATGTTATGTTATGGACAAATATATTATGGTGCCTTAACAGGTATTACAGATGAGATTACATGATCTGTAGTACTCTCTCTATATATATATATATATATTTCCTGTGTGTGAAGATTTCCTTCTCTTCACATACATCAGACATCCGTTGTTATTACTGTTCATGTCCAGGACTGGACATCAGGGAGGACCAAGATTGAAACACTAAGAAGGTGTGCATTTTCTCCCCTCATATATTAAGCTCTGAAAAGAAGCTGACATAACATAGTCTGGGATTCTCATAATGGTTCTTCAGCATGCTCCTTTTCAGGAAAATTCCACGGAAGACAGTCCGATGTGAACCCCCTGTTGAATTAAGCTTTGCCAGTGCACCCTGGGTGGACAAGCACCATGAAGGGAGCAGAGGTCCTGGGAAAATGAGAAGCGTGAGCACTGATGTGGTTTTTACGAAGCGGGACAAGAATGACCTTCCACAAAGAAGCCCACTAAGGGATTTTTTGTTACAAGGCACTGATCTTAGGCAAATTGCCAAAACTGAAGTTAGAGACTCTCGATAGATACAGGGTGATCCACAAGAACAACTGTAAAGCAAAAGAAATGAAAAGGATCAAGGAAGCAGAAACATTTGAAGCATAATTGCCTCCTTTCTTCTGGCTGTCAATAAAATCAGACTTTTTTTGCTCTTGTTTAACTAGTCGAGTGCACAAATTCTGACTAGAGTTCTTGTTAACTGTTGTGCTCAAAGGCACTAATGGCTGTCATTCGGACAGTGTTTAACCTGAATAAACATTAAACTCCACTTAAAATCAGTGGTTTGCCAAGAACTCTTTCAGGCTCAGTAGAGTATCTGAAAATGTTAATCAAAACTGATCACTAATTGGAGGGGAGTAATAGCCCAACAGACCGGAGCAAATTCATCGTGGGTGCAGGATTTTTCTGGTTGCAGAGAATAAGCCTGGTTGCAGGGTTTGTTGCTGGAAGGACCAGATGATCCAAGTTGTCTCCCTCTCTGAAAAACAGCTGGAGCTTAGACCCTCTTTATTTTGCTATTATGTTTTAAGGGAGCCAATTATCCTGTGGCATATTCATTTAAATTAATTTAAATTGTAAATAAGTAAACAGGATTAGACCAAGGATTTGGCCTGACTCTTGTCAGCTTGGAGGAAACAATGAGACGAAGTCCCCAAATAATACTGCTGCCAGCTAACGACTTGGTTCACTAAGAGAACAATCTTGTGATGATAATCATACCAAAAGTGCCTAAAATCATTAGAATTAATTTTAAAATGGTCTCTGGGAAGCAGCTGGGCAGGGAGTTAGAGGACAAGAATGAGAGAGAGAGAAAAGTGAGGACATTAAAATGGACGGATTAATAAAATATGAATGCAGAGAAAGGTGTGCACCTGGGGTTTTACACTAGCATTTAAAAATAGCCATACATATTGTTCTGCCTCTGTACCAATATCACTTTAAATCTTTTAGAAACATATTAAAATTACTCAAAGAGGGATCATTTTGAAAAGCTCTCTAGAGTTACGCATGATAATTAAAAAGAGGTTCACTGTAAATCCTTCTGTCTAGTTCAACAGTATTATCTCCTTACAGGCAACCCACAGAGGGCAAAGTCGCAGCCTTGATCTGGCAAAATTATTGTCCAGTGCTGATGCATTGTTTGTGCTTACAGAAATGCAGCGTGAGAACAGTAACAACAGATCTTATATGTGGATGCTACAGTGTCAGGAGAAAAACAGCAACTACATCATTATTTATACCAATAACACATTTATGAAATAGCACTATTTGTCTAAAACTGAGGACAGATCAGTTTCAAAAGTCAAGGAGAACAGGTAAGGGAAGAGTCACCTGTACTTCAATTTTCCATTTTAGGACAAATATTCTCTAGATCATAGAGAAGCATTATGAAAATAAGTGTAAAAATGAATTTGAGGGAGATGAGGGGCTGGAAAACATTTGATTGATAAGATCTCTGTATACATATGAGCTCAGAATATCATGATCTTAGAAATAAAATAGTTCAAGAAAAGAACAGGGTGGAAAGAAATCTTTTAATTCATCTGGGACTCTATACTGGGGGAAAAAAAAAAAAAAGAGCTGAATTTGAAGTTCTTGTTAGTCATCACTGAGGCAAGACATGAATCTGTATCTGACCTACAAAGAAGCAGATTTTTTAAGCAGCATACCACTGTTCCCTGTTGGGCATGCAAAACTGCACTGAATTTTGGAATAGCATCTGCCCTGATGCAGAGGGCTGGCACAGGCCTGTGAGATTTTCTTCCATTTAAGCCTTCAAGACAGAACCGAAGTGAGATCTTGCTTCACTTTAAAGCCAAGGAGTTTTTTTTCACCCTTTTCCTTTTTTCCTTGTTCCTTATGTTTACGTGCAAGAAGGGGTTGGGCAGCACTTCCAAATGTGCTGAGGAGTCTCCTCGTGGAGAGGCTGTGTACACAAATACTGCGCGTGCTTTCGAGGGTGAGTACAAATGTGGCCTCTGTTACCACAGAACAGCAGTGAAACAACAGATTCATTTTTATGAGAGATGCATAGGCGCTTCCACGCTTCTTACAGTTTAGTTTGAATTGTTGCTTTCATTATGAACCTATTAGTTCAGGGTTTTAACAGAGCCAAACAGCTCTGCTTCAGGCTACTATTTGGCACACAACACCAGCAGTACAAGAATAATGGTTTATTCGGACAGTTTAATAAAATTCAGTATCTCAGCTGTTGCCAGGCTTAAAGACAAGCAAAAATGCATGTGGAGGTTTTCAGATTTTACAAACCATATTCAGATCGTACGAGGCGTCTTAGCCTTTAAAAACTAACTCCACAAAAAGATGAGAGTTCCTAATTTGAGGTAATTGCCTTGCTAAATTAGGCAAAAAACATATTACGATATTGGCTGACATACTAATGGGTAAAAAGAATGTTCAGAGATAGCACAGTAAACAATTGAAATTCCCTGGAATTTTGTTTTAAATATCCGTTGATGATTGAATTACAACAATGTGAGTCATCTGACATGGCGGGGTATAATGATGAATTGCGCGCTGTGCTCCTTTGTGAGGTGTTCTGAGGTGTGACAGAGAGCACGTGCCTCATACCTAAGTACATGTAATTGTTATTGATTAAGAAAGATGTAATTCAGTAACAAACTAAACATTTTTTGGTCATTACAGATCTTCAAAGAACAAACCTTGTAAAGTACTAATTAAGCCTAAAATTATTTCAAGAAAGAGGAGTTTGAAAACTGTTGCGATACATATATAAGAAACATCATATACTGCATACACTTGACTGGAAATGCATTTTCCCTCCTTTTTTTTTTCTGTGCCATTTATTCCCTACATTTTCACAACTGAGAATGAAGTATATTGGGAGTTGTAATGCTAGAAGCCTTGCAACTGAAAATTTTAATTTAGAGGCTTTGAATCAAACGAATGGTTGACTTGGGAAACTGGTAATAGGCTATATAGCCCTTCACCACAAGACTGCTTGTTCAGAGTCGGTCTGGGTCCCAGGTGACCAAACAGGACTTGCTGGGGAATCACCGGTCTGGGCTCTAAGTGGCCACTTCTCCACACTGCAAATGAGCAGTCATAGCTCGGGGCTGTTGCATGATTCGTTTCACAGCCTCAACAAAAGCAGAGTAGCGAAGGACACTGAATAACCCACTCATAAGCCATGCTTACTCACTGCTCATTTATGCAACCCTTCAAACTACATCATTTGTGGCTACTACCAAATATGCGTGTGCTACCTACCTAAGTATTGCTGGGTAGACGTTCCACTACAGCTGTCCTGGCTCCCATGCTGTCAGCAGAGCCCAAGCTAGCTATTTTAAAGCTAAAGTGGCTGTGTCTACATGACCTACAGCCACCGTGAACAACCCCAGGCTCTCACTACTGCCCAGGGTCTAGTGTGTCTAGTGTTTGCTGCCCCTAAGTCATCAGGAGCTGCCTGTCCACAGGGACAGCAGGCACAGAGAGATTCAGGAAGCATTTCGGTTGTCTTTCTGGAACCTCATGGTGACTTGTCAAGATCAGGATCATGTTGGAGCAAAAGAAGGTGGCAGGGCTTTGCACATTTTCTTTGTCTTCTTTGGAACGAATAGAGAAATACAGTTCTAAGATAGTGATAGGAATTATCTTAGTTCCACTGATGTCAGGAAAGCTATGAGAGTCTATACTAGTATCTGCAACTGGTAGCTTTCGCAAGCATTGGAACACATGCACAAAACCACTACATTTGCATTTCAGAGGAAAATTCTGTATTGAAAAAGGCGGCATATATTTTATGAAACAGCACCATTTCTGCAGGCTATGTACCTTGCAGTCCCTTTTGCTGCAGGTTGCTGGCTGGGCTGTACTGCACCACGCGCGGACACACGCCCTGCTCTCGCATCCCCCCAGCAGCACGTGGGATGGACGAAAAGGAACTATTCCAGCTCAACTTTTTCAAAATGTATCTACCTTCAAATCTCTTTGGCATTCACAAACAGGCTCTTTTACAAATGCCTGGCAATTACACTCATACCTATTTTTAGAGTTGTCTAACACACTTCAAAAAGCAGCAAGGAGTGCAAAAAAAACCCAGGACTACCATGTGTCACTTTCTTTAAAAAACAACGTTTTAGTTGCCATGTCTTAGTACTTTACTGCTTGTAAGATGGGTGGTGTCATCCTTGAGAATTTTCCAGGCACTGATTTTAGTGATATTTAGTCACTGAAACTATATTTATTTCAGTTTCTTGGGAATGGGAAACCAGGAAATGGTGCGATAGGAAAAAACACGTGGTTGGACAGAAGGTGGAATATTTGAGAAACGTTAGCTCTGTGATACACTTGCCTGGGGCAAGTGTATGGCCTGGGACGCAATACTTTGTGATGTAATGTCTTATACAACATGAAGGCCAAAAAGGCTGCTGAAAGAGTGTGACACTGCACCACAGTTTAACATGGTTTATTGCATTTTGATTATTTCTCCTATAGGGACGGAGGTCCCCATATTTAACACACAACATGTTGCGCTCTCTGTGGACTTCTTGATAATTATAAGCATGGTTTCATAGATAGCCCCAAAAGTGCTTGTAGGCTGACCGTTAATATTGTTTTACCATTGTATATACCATATTTTCAAAATCTATGTTTCAGTATAAGCAGCAAAAATGAAAGAACACTTGGAATTACCTGTGGCAACCTCAGTCTTCTTTGGCCCTGTTGAAATGCACGTTGGGATAGTCCAGACAGTCTTCTCCTCTAAGTGAGAGCAGGGTGAGGAATAGCTGTTCTGCATCTGTGGAAATTCATGGGATTTTCATCATATGAGAGAAAAGGACTAAGTAGGAAATGAAAATGGGTCTCTAATGCAGAGGAGGTACTTGGAAGAAATCCTTAATTTTCATGCTATCCAGGATGATAACAGAGCTTGGCCATCATTTGCAGCTGTTCTGGGATACATCACAATGAACAGAGATTAGCTGTTATTGTTCAGCGTCTGCTTCGGTGTCCTCAATATCCTATAAAATTCTGAGCTTTATCTAATTGGGCTAGAAGGAGAAACAAACCAATAAATCTATTTTTATTATGATTATGTTATGCCAGTCTGGGAGTAAATTAATGTTAAATATAATGCCTGGGAATACTAGCTAATCATCTTCCAATCATAGGAGTAGGTAATAAGAAGCAGACTGGAATATAGAATTGTTCAAAAAGAGCCTTTTTCTTAATCTTATAGCAATTAGAGTAGCCATTTATTATTAGTCATTAGTGCCACCCATCATCACCAGGACCAGAGGTTGCCAGTGTAGTTGGAGCAATGCTTAGCCCCTTTCTTACATAGAGCAGCGATTGAAAATGCATTATACCAATGCTCTGAAACCAGTGTTGGTTTCTAAAAAGCTTCCTGATGGGACTAAAGGGGTCAGCTTTAACCCAGTACGCCCTAGACAGTTTGAGATTGAGAAATGCCCTTCACTTCCACATCCAGCGCCCCTGGGGAGATGGGCAGAGATTCGGTGTACCCTGTTCGTAAAGGGAAGTGCTGGCTGAAATCCTCCGTAGTACGTTTATATCTTGCTCTCAGCCACGAGCTTTGTTAACGTTTGAGGCTTTCTGCCCTACCCTTACTCTCCCCCTCATCGTTAAGGCAGAGTGGGCTGCAGGATGTGCATTCATGGACAGCTTTCTTCTACACTTACCCTGTGAATTTTTTTACTAATGTTGGGATAGGTGCTTTGACCTATTTTTGGCACTGGACATGTAGAGATGCATTTTAAAACTGTGAATCTAAATAATAACCATGCATGATTAGGAGAAAGAATGAGGACTGCAGAAGAAAAAAACCGAAACAGCTACTGTTTAGTAAATGCCTTGTCTGTATCCTCACTGGTCCAAACTGAATCACCTGGAATGAGCCCTAGGCTCTGTAGAGCTGCACTGGCACATAGGCAGCTGTACAGCAAGGTGCTTGGTGTCCAGGCAATTGGTCTGTCCTTGCTACCAACTGCATCCACAAACCAGCCTCGGCCCAGGGGTGGAAGAAACAGGCTCACTCCCAAAATCCGAACCAACTGTGGTAGCCTGTGGTCTGGCAAAAACCAACCTTAGTCAACATTATACTATATACTCGTGACAGAGGCACAGCTCTCCGTTTTTGGCCGGGTCACTGTCGTATTTGATATGTCTCTTCACAGGCAAAAGCATGTCCTGGCTGAATTAGGCAGCTGCAGGAGGCCTGGGATCATCTTTGCACCTTCCCTCACTCTTTCTCCACAATAACTTTTTGTGGGTAGGGTTCTGTAAGACACTATTGCTACTTATAAGGAGCACTGTAAGTAGAACAGATACTGGGATACCAGCTACATAAGGAGCAAGCCTGAACAACCATTTTAGGTTTATAACAGAGAAGGAAGAAGGTTTTAACTTTTTTTTTTTGTCACAGAATATTGGGATCTCTCTTTTCCAAAGACTAATCGTGGCATACTATAGCACAAGCCTTCCTTGGAAATGCTGCTTAGAAAACAGCTGAGGATGGATGCCTTTGTGTGCATACCGTTATAATAGCTGCATACAAAACCGTAAATGCATTACAACATTTAAATTCACTGACCTTGCATTTTCAGAAAAAAAAAAAAAGGAGGGTGAGGGAAGAAATTGTGGGACTTCCAATATGGAGCTTTCAGGAGCGCTGTTTTCCAATGGTGACATTATTGTCAACTTTTTAACACTGATACAAGGTGAGTTGCCTGGTAGCATTCTAGGCTAAGCTGTATGTAAGAGAAGTATATTCATCCCTCCTAACGCTGGAGGCAGGTTGAGCAAAATTAATCATTTGAACAATACATTTTATAATATATACACAAATATAGAATATATTTTATTATATTGAAATAAGAATTTAGGCTATTAATAAATAATTAAGTAGACATCCTGGTAAAGCTAACAATAACAAAAGCGGATGATAAGGAGACAAGTTTTGAGACAACAGGAACAAGCAGCCTTGAATTGTACTCATCATCTGGTTAGAACCAGTTCTGTGGTTTGAAAGCCAGCCAAGCCCAACAGGACCAGCCAGTTTCATAAGAAAGTCAAAAGAGATCGACGCAGAAGACTACGAGCCTTCTTCCAAGAGACCCCAAAAGACAACCACCAGACGGCAGAGTGCATGCACCAGAAAGGCAAACCCTATGATAATGAGTTACTGGAACTAATTATAATAACCCCATCTATTTACTAGAATTGTAATAACCACACCTGTGGCGATGAGTAAGCATGTTTTATACTATAAATATAGTCTGTAACCAAAATCGGTGTGCAAGTTAGGAGGAGTTATCCCCCTTGCACCCGGCGCCACAATAAAGAATACCTGCTTAATAGTCACTTAGGCTATCGAGTCTTGATTTCACGGCATCAATATATGCTCAAAGCTCGGAATTAAAATTCAATGTTCTATCTTAACTGTACATGACTGTGAGAGTTTGGGGATTTTTTTCAGGGCTGCTTTAATTGTCACATGTTTTTTTCTTCTTCCATCCAGCTATTACAATAACTTGAGGGGAAAAGCCCTTAATACTCATCCTCTCAGGATTGTCAGAGTTTACGGGCTGATGCTAAGCCTGTACTAGTTTTATAAAACACTGGGCATATTTTTAGATGCAGTAAGAGATGAAGTAATATATGTTAATAACCTGAAAAAGTAAGCATATCAAATGGGTTTTATCTTGCTTGATATATGCAAGATGTAACAATTCGGTAGCAGTTTAGGCATTAAACTTTACTTTTTGCAAGCTGTAAGAATAAAGAGATATATTTCATTTTGAACCCCCTAAAAACCTCTGGTTCATAATATAAACAGGTTCTCTGAGTGAGAATCTTTGCAGAGTGACTGTTAGAAATGATCAATCATCAAAATGAGGTCATGAAACACAAACCTTCAGAGAAGGCATCGGTATGCTTCACTCTTGCAACAGCCTCCCAGGAAACCACGCTGCTCAGAGTATTTATGTCTGAAATGATATCTGTTTGCAGAGTTCAGATCAGTGAGGAGGAACTGTAGTGCCTTCTCTTTTTTTCCAGCCCTATCTGGCTGCCACCACGCCTGAGCTGTCAAGGAGCAAATGCTCTGACTTCATCTCGTGTGCTCATTCCTCTGGATTCTGACAACGTCTCTCAGGTTCGTAGACGTGTCAGCCCCATTGTAATGACTGATGCTAAAATGGATGCACTGAGGAATTAAAGGTGGAGATATATGTTAAAATTGCCTTTCTTATTCATCAGAGGTGTCAAGCCCCTGAAAGAAATTTCAGAGGAATAAGTGCATCTGTAATGGTTGGTGTTGTTTTTTACTTGCTTCTACAGATAATATTTTATATAAAGCAAATCCTCTTCACTCTGGGTTTCTTATCTGAGAGAGAGAGCAGGCGCAAAAAAACTGAACTTGAAAACTGACAGAAAAACAGTTGCAATCAGAAATCTAATTGCCTTGCAGAGGAGCAGTGGGATTGCATAAAACAGCATCACTCCATTTCTAGTTCATCATCCTATCCAAACATCTTCAACATTACTGTATTATTTTCTAGGTATTTGCACTACCTACGTTAATAAAGATGATTATGTCACAGTCAGCAAGCAAAAACCAATGTCTTCAGAGGAACAGTTTATTATGAATTGAAAATGCTTAATACATATACATATAGATCCATCCCAGGGGTCCAACACCTTTCCTCAGGAAGAGCTTGTAATCGGTTTCATTCAGAAAAGCCTTTGGGATCTTTATTAAATTAGTTTTAGTGGGTAGGCTCTGTCAATCCAACAGTTTCCCTAAAGTTTTTAACCCCTCTGTTGCTCTCAAAGGTATTTAGTTATTTAGGAGAAAGGAAAAGAAAAAAAAAAAAAGAAAGAAAAGAGAGAGAGAAAGAACAGGGATAACTCCTTAAACTCATGCCATTTAAATAAATGTCAACTCCAGCTGACTTGACCTACACCGCAGGGATGATTCTTTTCAGAAGGCCACTTTGCAAATTTCAGAACCTAATTTCATGAGCTCATGTTTGAAAAGATTTCCATAAAATTTTCTGTGCTATCCTTCCCCATCCACAGTTCATCTGTAGTCATATCCTTCCTTAGCTGCTCCTGACTGAAACTCCATTTGATTTCATGCCTGTCCAGCAATGTAAATAAACGCTACTATGAAAGGGCATGGCGTGGGGCTCGGTCTAAGCTCTTGCTGAGTTACTGCTTTTGGAAGACAATTTATCTGAGATGTGTTTTAAGCTCATGACTTTGTCTTTCCAACTACTACAACTTTAGTAGTAGTCTGCCATGGACTCTAGGCAGGGATTTGGGCAAGCCTGGCTCTGGTCCAGAGGAGTCTGTGTCTGAGCTGAAAATTTCCCTTATGCAGCATCCACAGCCTAAACTCCCTCTGACATACCTCAGCGCAAACTCCAGCGCTCTTTGAAGAGCTTATACATGCCTTGCTGCCTGGCCAGCACGGCCCAAGCTGGCAAGAGCACTCTTCAGCCCAGTCTACTAGGAAATATCCTGAGTGAAGCAGAGCATGGCTGCTTAAGCCAAGGCTGGGCTACAAACAGCAGCAAGGAAAGAAGGCGCAGGGGTAACAGGCCTCGGTGGGATTATGCCTGCTCTCAAATCCTGGCCTCTGTGAGGACTACATAGCTATTCTTGTTGGAACCAGAGTTTTTTCTTAACATAGAAAAAGGACAAGAAGCAGTTGGTACTGTGTTTGTTACCCAGCGACAACGTTGCAGCGGGGACTCTAAGCCTTTGTCCACTGCCAAGCTAGAAGTCCTTCACCAGATAGTTACTGATACAACACTGATCTCTCTCTGTTGTACCCAGACACAGCAGACAACTTTAGACAAATGAATTAATGTTTCAAAATAGATGCAGTACTTTACCTCCTTGCATTTAGCCCATCCAGCTGAAGTCAGTGGAAGCTGAATTAGCTCACGCACTTTCAAATGACTCATCACCCATGCATTTGCTCCATGAAGTGCATCTCCTACTGCTCTATTCCACGGAGGCACAGTGCAATGAGGGCAGTACTCAGAAAAGAAAGCAGGTGTCCAAACCTCCCATAGCCTTTTCTCACTATCAAATATGTCTGGGCTAGGATCTTGCCCAGGCAAGTTACCGCAGTGTCTCTGATTGCAGCTGATCTATGTTGAGTTACCCGAGACTGAGATATATGGAACTTCAGGATAAATGAGCAATACATGTAATTTTTAATTGAAATGTTAATGTAATCTCCTATGCAGCAGACAACATTTCAATCAGATTTTCTTCAAATTTGCTGTTGCTGGAAAGATATACACACAAACCCCCCCCACAAATAAGATCTTGAATCTTAACTCAGATGGGAAAATTCACAGGCTGTTCTCTTTAATTAATTTAAACATCACTAATTTAAATCTCTAAGCTCTCTTGAGTAATTCCGGTAACAGCACTTAAAAATAATGCTCCTGTGAAAAGCTCAGCTAATTCAGAAAGTGATCAGAATTAATGTCACTCATTTCACAAAGAAGAAAGAAGATTGCCTCTGTTGTGGCACATGCAGAAGTTCTAGTCTATTAGCAAACAAGATCAAAAATGGGATCATTAATGCTGGCCGAAACAAACAAGATTTTTATATTTACATATTGAATAGTAGGTCTTATGAAAGCCTGAAGGGCAAAAGAAAAAACAAAGCAAAAAAGATGTTACCCACAATGGGAGAGAAAACTATCCTTCATGATACTAGTAGACAACTAGTTAAGTAACAACCACTTTCATACTTTATCATTGCTATAAATACTTCTCTAGTTTTGGTTATATTGATGTCACAATGGCCAAAATTCTCTTCCCATCATGACAAGCAGCTGCTGGTCAACTTGCATTTTTATTTTATTCCTCAAATTTCTCACAGATCAGCTTCCAGGCTGCCCTGATTTTATCCTACACACTGTAAATACCTCTGGCCTTGGTCCAGTAAATAGAACAGTTTTTCATTTACCTGCTGAATTTTTGATTTCCTATCAAATGCCCCTACAGAAGTATAGTTTCTGCAAGAGCAATGCCATGCAAAGAGGAGCTAAAGCATTAGAAATTTTTCCTGTGGTGACTGATGAGATACTGAAAGCACATCTTTCAACAGAAGTCCGTACACTTTTGCCTTGACATGAGTTCACGTTCAGTGCAACTGAGTTGGTGATGTTTGGATTCTCCTATCAAGGGTCTGTTGTTCTTCCTAGAGTGTAATTTGATTTCATTGGTGCATTGGGGAGAGCCATTCATGCAAGGAGCCAGCCTGCAGGCATGTATGATTAGATGGTCTTGGCTGACTCTCAATGGTATTTGTGAGATAAAATATATAGATTTACATCTGTAAGAAGGGTGGGTCTGCAAGTGGACTCAATAAATGCAACCAGCTAATTACATGACATTTCAGTTGCACACACTAACAACACTAAGAATGCTATCAAAATATTCCTTAGCTAGATTCATAGCAAAAAGTTAAATCCATTGTTTCACAAGTTAGTTTGCTATGAAACAAGAAGGTATATAAAAATAACTCATGCAGTATTGTAACTACCTGTTGCCCACTATGACTGTGCAAACTCAATCAAGCACAGTTAGGGTCCTGCCTTCTTGGATGATGCTCATTTTTGTACCTGGTCTTTTGGGAGTTGGTAAAATGGGGTCATTAATCAGATTTACTTAGAGGTTATCACCACCATAAACATGATTAGACCTGTTCATTTATTCTCTCTTTCTGCTTATGGGCTCCTGGTATTTATTAGCATCCTTGAAAGAGCCTGGACTACACAGTGGAGTAAGTTTTACAGACAGGAAGAAAGTATGTGGGGTTTTGAAGGGAAGAGCAAGATGGCTAATTTTAGATATCTCGATCGTTAAACATGCAAACAGGCTACCTGTCTGTCACTTCTTCCATAACTTGCAAATCAGTAGAAAATTCTGACTTTTAGTTGTTTCTGTAGATATCAGCAAGAGGTCACAAAGGCATGTGTATGCACATCTGTGTGCACATGTGGCACTTTCTTTTTTTAATCTATGTTGAAATCTATGTAGCGTTGAAAATAAAGCATTTGGAAAGACAAGGAAGTATGGAGTTGTTATTGTCTTAACATACTGGAGTATTCCTTTCATTTTCTTTTCTGATATCAACTAGAAAAGTAGATGCTATGGGGGAAGCAAGATAAACAGGAAGAACTCTGATCTTTTTCCTCATTTGGACAACTGAGATCACATTTCTACTGGTTTGCATTTGAGAAGTGTTGGTTGTCAAGCGCTTCTTAGAGCAAAGAAAGAAACCTAAAAGGTGAATATCTTTCCAAAGCACTTTCTTGCAAATTGGATGGCAGTACAAGATTTCTACATTAAACTTAGCCTCAAGTATCAGAAAGAAAATTTAATATAAAATGATATCTCTTTTAAATATGTTTATATTTAGATCTTGCCAGGAACTTCAGTCCAATTAAAGAAATTCTGACACTAGATTCTCAGTTGATTTAGACTGATGTTGATCTATTGCCCTTTATTTAAAGGAAAACCAACTGAGGTGCTGTAAAGATGAATAATATATTCTTGCCTTGTTGTATTAGAGTATATGGGACTATAAAGTATATGGGACAGATAAAGTTTAGATATTAATATTTGTAAGGATTTTGTAGAACCTAGCCTTTCCTGGTTTGCACCTGATTAATTTGAAGGCTGTATTCTGAAATGCTTTCTTAGGCAAAACTCTCCTTAACATTTTCACTAAGTTCTGAGATAGTATTTAAGGGTTTGAATTCAGATTTGCAAAGGCATTTAGATACTGAAAGATGCAGATAGGCATCAAATAGGATTTGCAAGAAAGCCTACACAGGATATGGGGCTAATTCTCTTTGAGACGTAATGGGTATCAGACATCAAGCAGACCTGGTGTTTTAGAAATCCCATTGGGCACTTCTGTGCAATGTTAGGTGCCAAATGGTCTTCAGAGTTTTTACTGTTGGCCTTTCATCTGGAATTACTTTAAAATCTGTCTCCTGGATAAAGAGAGAAGAAAGAGCAAGTTGTAATCTTGTATTAACAGATAAAAGAAATGAACGTTTAGAATAAAAAAAAAAAAAGAGATGCGCCAACCTGTAAATATCTGCTATGTAAGTTCTGGATGTTCATATTTTAAACTACTATCTAAGCGTATCCCATGAGTTAGGAGGCCAGGAGAGTGTAATATATAACTAACAAAGAACAGAGTACTTACCTTTACAAGATTGTTTATAAGAACACATCTGATTTGTCTTGGCATTTGAAATATATTTATAGCACATGAGCTCCTTTTTCATTGCAAGCTGAGTACGACTATGTGAACTATTACATTTTTCTCCTGCTGATATCCAGAGAAATGAAATTGCTGCCTTGAGCCATGTTTTGTACTACTAACCACTGTCACTTGAACAAAGCAAAGCTTTAAAACTTACACTGCAAGATTTCTCTAGAAGCTACAATATTCCCCCTCCAAGCCTCTGAGTCAGCTGCTGATGGGAACAGACTTTTTTCAGATTGCCCCACGAGGTATTTACCTTTCAAGTCAATCGCTGCTGAGTTCACTGTGTGGATCTTACCTGAGTACTAATCAGTATTTACAAGACACGCTAGTGTGCCTAAAATGTTAGTGTGCCATGACCATGCATGTGAAACAGCCCTAAGCGTAAAGACCTGACAGATGAATCTTACTGTCTCCCTGTGCAATGAGATAAACAATACTTTGCCTTTCAGGTTTTTTAATCAAACAAATAAAACCAAGAGAGACTTCTTTTGTTCTGTAATTGTATGTGTGTCAGTGCCGTGCCTTTGCCAGTTCATTTGTTGTGATTTATATTTTCAGAAAGCGTATGGTTGTGCTGCATGAGAAACGTCTCTGTTGAATTGAATTCTCTGACTGCAGTAACTCTAGATGAGCTCATTGTCTTAATCTGATGATGAGTTCTTGTTTTTGTGAAACCACTATGTACAGTGGCTGCATTACTTAGAGTAATTAATTTTGGTCTCATCCTGCAAATCCTTCACTGCGTGGGAATTGCCAGAAAAGATTTTTTCTTGCATATAACAAACCAAAATAATACACTACAGGCAAGTTTCTATTTAAAGATCATGCCATAGGTCAAACGCTGCTTTAGTTGTATAAGTTCAGATAAAGCATCAAGAAGTTGAAAAGGAACAGGGAGATTTTCTAAAACTTCAGCAAGACTCTTGTAAGCACTGGCATTAATACACCAAAATATAACTGAATATCCAAGGTGGTTGGAAGGCCACTGTTATCTGCAGGTCTCTCTGGTGAAGGTGAAAGAAGTACATCCATGGAGGACGTGAGAAAAGCAGAGAACAAGGATTAAAGGACCAGAGATGGCCTGAGTTCCTTTGGCTGGGAATCTAGCAAAGCTGGCCTCTGGGAAAGTATACTGTAACTGCAGTGTTAATACTAAATGCCAGCAGCGAATGGCCAGCAGACAGTACTTCTGTAGCAGACCAGGGAAAAAAAACTAAACTCATGTGTGGCCAGATCATAACCACAAATGTGACAGCAGCACTGTGCCTTTTGTACTAGGGCACTTGTCACCACCTGACATCAGAAGCCTTCTCCAAAATAACTAAACTGGGATTAAGGCCTTCAGGATTAGGTCAATTGTAGGCAATGTGTTAGAAGCAAAATATATCCCAAGAAAAGCGCATGTTATACATTAATTTTCCTTATGGACTTCAAGAAGCAAGAGATGCAAAAGAGCCAACAGACCATAGGATCATAGAATGTTTTTTGTTGGAAGGGACCTTAAAGATCACCTAGTTCCAACCCCTCTTCCATGGGCAGGGACACCTCCCACTAGACCAGGCTGCTCAAAGCCCCATCCAGCCTGGCCTTGAACACCTCCAGGGATGGGGCATCCACAGCTTCCCTGGGCAGCCTGTTCCAGTGCCTCACCACCCTCACAGGAAAGAATTTCTTTCTCAGATCTGGTCTAAATCTACCCTCTTTGAGTTTAAAATTGTTTTCCATCATCCTATCACTGCACTCCCTGATAAAAAGTCCCTCCCCATCTCTCCTATAGGCCCCCTTCAGGTACTGGAAGGCTGCTATAAGGTCTCCCCGGAGCCTTCTCTTCTCCAGGCTGAACAACCCCAACTCTCTCAGCCTGTCCTCACAGGAGAGGTGCTCCAGCCCTCTGACCATCTTTGTGGCCCTCCTCTGGACTCGCTCCAACAGGTCCAGGTCCTTCTTATGTTGGGGCCCCAGAGATGGACACAGTACTCCAGGTGGGGTCTCACGAGAGCTGAGTAGTGGGGCAGAATCACCTCCCTTGGCCTGCTGGCCACACTTCTTTTGATGCAGCCCAGATCAGACAGTCTGCTTCCTTCTGATGACAGGGACTGCTCTTTACCCGTCCTTCCCAGTATTTGGTACTGGATTGTCAGCCTTATTTTAAGCACATCAAGCACTTAGCCTTTCCCCTGCAGGACTCCATTCCTAACCTTCCAGCCCTTTATAAAAGGAAACTTTTTAATATACATGCCGAATTAATGCAGCATACGATTTTGGGAGTGTGCCATTTTGTTTCTCAAATTGGCAAAAATTATTTTTAAATTCAAAATAAAAAAAAAAAGAATGAAAAACTTTCCAGTTTGAAGGCAAGATTTTACCTAAGGGAAAACTCATTTTGCAGCCCAGTACGACAAAGGTATCTGCTGCCTTCCTCAGGTACTGAGTTGGAATTGGAAGTACTTCCTTCCCACACTTTTGAATTTTCAAAGGTGCTAGTAGCAAAGTGACCCAGTTTATACATTTAGCTGTAGCATCCTCATTTTGCTTAAAGTAAAGAAATTCTGACTTTGGCAGCAGGAGGTTGGAGGCACAGCCCATTCTGTTAGGTAACCTCTGTCAGGAGACTTTGGCTTAGCCGATGAGATCTTACGTTCATCTTAATGGCCTTCCTCAGGCTGGCTGTGTGGGTGGTGGGTCAGGGTTTCCAAAATGGGAGGAAGAGGAAATGGGGCACAAGGGGAGCCCCTGAGAGAAGACTGGGAGGCCACTGTCCAGACGTGATGAACGGGAGGAAGAAGCAGCCTGTTTATAACCCTTGTCATGGAGGAGAGCAGCTGATCCTGACACAGCAGGGAAGAGCAGGGGATACCTGAAGGCCTGGCATCAGGAGGATGTGCTATTGCAGCAAGTGCTGAAAATGGGTACAGAGAAGCACAACACATCAGGTTTGGGGGTGGCAAGGCAGTCTCCTGTTGCTGCAGGGGGAACAAGGTCCTCTCAGATCTGCTTTACTTGAAATGTTTGCTTGTTTCCCAGCAGTTCACTTCTGGTTTCGTGCAGATCACCCTGCACAATCTGCACAGTCACTGATGGTCACACTAGCCAGGGAACCACGTGCTGTGTACAGAAGCTCTCTCAGCGCACGCACGCAGCAGTGCAAGCCAGGCAGTCTTGCCATTTTCCATACAGCTACTGTTACAGGCTCCCAAAACACGTGAGTTATTTACTCGGTATTGGCTGCCCAGTCCCAGGCATGGTGCTTTCCAAATAACGTGAAGACACAAATCTCTCCCTACAGAACACAATCCAAAATAGGAAAGATCTTGTTGAAACAGTGGTAAGGGACACCAGATACAAGCAAAGGGCTCAAGGCAATTAGCGGTGATCACCCTCTTAAAATACTTTTGCTACTGTTGTCATGACACAGCAACTTTCCATTCCCCCATTGCCTTCATATCACATCACTATTCAGTTCAGCTATTCCTCCCTTCCGTCTGCTGGAAATCCCAACTACAGTTTTCCAAACAGCTCAGACAATATTTTTATTTCTCATGCAGCTAAACACAAAATTTCTGCAGTAATAACATGTCTCTTCCAGGAAAGCTCATGCATAATATCAGCTGGATGAGAACTTCAGAACTCCTGCACAAGGCGGTCATCTTAACTGTTTATGTGGTAATGGACTTTCTAAAGGACAGAAGAGATTTCTTATTTGATTATATCTCTTTCTTATGAATAAGCCTCTGACTAAGAGGAAAGACTCTCCTTTCTACCCATCAGGAGTTACTGCATAGCTGTGGCACGAGCAGGTGCCATCCCACACTGGCCGATGAGTGAACCGTCTGTTCATGGCTAATGTGTCGGGCAGTGCCCAGCATATTCACAGGGAAAAAAGCTAATGGGTCTGACTGTCTGAAATATGACCATTTTCTCAGCAGTGGCAGAAAAGTGTGCTGCAAAATATCTCAGTAAACAGACTGACCTATTCTCCCGGGCAAGATGCTGAGAAAGTGGGTTAAACACTGTGGCTTGTCAGATGTGTTAACAGATGAGCTGTATTCTCAGTGCTGATCCTAAGAAGAACATGCGGAGCAAATGTCACTTTTACAGCGACTAATTGAACATGACTATGGCTGGTAGCGCTTTCCTACCTCCTCTGCCTACCCTCAAAGACCATATCCTATTTGTTTATTGGAAATATTCATGTTTCCCCAAAGATTCACCAGGGACTGCATCTCTCTGCCAATTGGGCCTTTTATGTGGAGTTAGTATTCTGCATTTGCCTCTCATACAGCCAATTTGAATCATTAAGTTCATGTAGCATTTCTGCCAGCAGAGGAGGGAGTGCCTAACTTTGCCTTTGGTTATGCCACCCCTCTGTGTCATCAAAGCAACACCAGGGAGGTCTGCATTCAAACTAGGTGACACTAGGTAATTTTTAGTTTTGCATATGCTTTCAAAGCAACAAGCAGCCCTGGGTAAACTGTTGAACAAGTAGTGTTCACAAGGAGATGGGCAGAAGGACGGAGACAGCAAGGAAAAATAGCATTGGCTGAAGTGAAACATGTTGGGAAAACATACCTTCACATGGCCTGATAACATGAGGTGAGGATCTTCTGCACATTGGGTTAAGACTTCCACATATCTTTGTGTGTGGACCTGCCCAGACCCAAGCTCAAGTGTCAAGACACCACTCAGCTTTCAGCACCTCAGTGGCAGCCACCAGAACCACAGAAGTTAGTCATAACAGAAGCTAGGCTCAAATTTAACATCGTAGTTTAAATGCATCTCTAGAAGCGAAAGATAAAATTTGCTTCTAACTGCAGACAGAGTTTTTCTAGTCTGCTGGAAACTGTCTGACAATTATTCCTATGAGGCTTTTGTACTGCAAGTAGCCCCAGAAACACCACGTTTCAGCAAGATGGCTGCCACCAGCAATAAGCCTGTAATGCCAACTGCAATTAAAACCTTGAAAAATAGCAGGCAGTATCTCACAGTTTATGAATAACGATGAGTATGTTATTGCTCATAGACCCTTGAGCTCAGCACAAACCTCAGGTAATTTTTCATTATCCTGCAATCCTCTGCACCTTCAAATCAATCACAGTTCTGCCATGGACTTCTAAAAAGACAGGGTAAGGTATCTCAGGACATGCAAAAACCCACCTGCTGCGAATACACAACAAGGAAAGCACAGTTCATGCTGTAGCAGCAGCACTGGCATAAAGCAACACAACCTGTATCAGCCCAGCTAAAATACACCCACTGTTGCATGATTTATAACAAAGCATTCTCAATGGCACAGTTGGAAGAAATTAATTCTGGAAGGCAAGACACAGGTTCAAAGAAGCTGTTTTTCTGTTAAAAAAATTAAAAGGCTATAATTCCTCTCTCCTTATTTAAAAAAAAAAAAAAAAAAAAGAAAAAAAGCCAGCTGGGAAGGACATCCAAAGTTTCCCTTATGCACAAGCAAAGCCAGCCATGGCCTTGCACGTCTTCAGGCCGTATGAAGCAGCCAGAGAGAAATGGTAGTAGCACATAGCCAGATCCTTTTTACCAACTGGTAGCTGATATCTGTCTCACTAAACAAGTAAAGATCCCTGTTACTTCTATATGAAACTAATAGGAGCTACATATATGCACATAGAGGAACTAACCCAATATACATATTCTTCCCATAGAGGAACTAACCCAATATACGTATTCTTCCCAGTATGTTTTGAACAGTGTGTTATTCTGTAAATACCTATACTCAGAGGGATGGCTTCGGGCCCTGCTAGGGCCATGCTGCAGCATCAGGGGCTCAGTAGCTGTGTGGTGAGACCAACATGGTGTAGTGCACCCAGCCGGAAGGCTGAGCATCTTCTGCCCAGCTTCTGGGGCATTCCCATGAGCACACCCACAGTGTCCCGGAAGAGAAGCCACAGGGCTGCCGCAAGCAGCAGCAATGGATGAAATCCTGACTCCCCTTTGTGGTGTTGCATCCCTTAATTTCCCTGTTTTGATGAGTGATCACAGCGAGGATCAAAGGCCACCTGTCTCTAAAATAGCCTCCAAAGGCAGTTCAATGTACATGGTTAAAAGCAATAGGATGATGTAACTCCCTCAGTCCTCTCTCTGGCCTTCAGCTTGTAACTACTGCTGGCACCCTACCAGGCTGTGTGTGCCCACAGTCCTCGAGCCTCCAGCCCCAGCTTAGAGGTGACCGTAGCGCTGGCCTCCCTCTGCGACCGGCCCTTGGCTGCCACCTCCACCTTTCTGTCCTCACTCACATACAGCTGCTTCTGCTTGCACACCTCAGGCAACGGTTCCTTCCCTTCCTTCTGCTCAGAGGATTAGCAAACCGAGTTGGACACTAATCCAGGAGGCAACGTAGTTCCCCATAAAGAGCTGACAGTGCATGACAGTCCGCTGTGCCATGTCCCAGCTGTGTACTCACTCACCCCGGCTCTGAAGCAACACAGAAGGAGGCGAGCCCAGTGCCCCTGCTACCTGACTTGGATCCGTGTAAATGAATAAAGAACAGGCTGTTAATAACAGGGAAGGTCTGGGACAAGTTCTCTAAAGAGTTGGCCTGAGATGCTTATCCTGCTACTTGCAGAGACGCATTAGAGACTGCAGGAGGGATGAGAGGTACAAACCCTGCTTTGGGTCTTGGGCTAGAGGAGGAACATGTATCTACATATGGGGATGACGTTTTTTCTGCAGCTGAATTACCAGGGGTTTGATGTATTGTCTAACCCTGACGGTGATGAGGGTGTCTGTCGCCTAATTCAACATTACTCCAGTCTATTACAGGCTGGACCGAGGCCACTAAGTCATTTCACATGACCAACACAATGTGGACATCACACCTGGTTAGCAGGATGGTCAGCAGGAGCCTAAAAGGTAAAAGTTTCTGTGACATTTTATTTCCTGAGTTCCTGGAAAGATAAAATGAAACTAGGAAGCAAACATCTGAATGGAAGGAATCCGAGTGGTATTTATGGATTTTTTTGCTAGGCAAGTGCCAGTACTAAAACAGACTCTCAAATACATTAAATGTTCTTAGGGCCCTCTTTATTCCCCCAAGACTGTCTATTCATTGGTGTATGCCTGTGTGTGCTTACCTTGTTAAAACCACCCCAGCAGTGTGTCGTTGAGCTATGGAAAATGTAAGTCTACAGGAAGCATTCAGCTCTGACTCCTTATCTGTACCTAACCGCAGGATCATGAGCTCAGAAACAGGGACCAACTCTCCCATCAGCACGAATAGCCTACAGCATTCTTTTCCTCAGTAATTTTGCCATGCAGCACCTAGTTTTGTTTGATTTTTCATCCCAAACATGGTTACTGTAACACTATAAAGTAAACCTCTTGCTCTCCTCCATGTTTCTGCACAGAATTCATGAATGAGCGAGAAAGCATGGATGAGACAGGCAGGCTTTTTGGCAACGTCCCTGTTAAGCTGCTGGCAAATTGCCTTGCTCAGGATGAGGAACAGCAGCCAAAAACAACCAAACACCAAGTCTCCATCATGATGCCTCAGGACTGCAGTGCTGTTGCTAGGGACCCTGCTTGCAAAGTGCCATGGTTGAATAAAGTAGGTCAAGAAAATTACTATTATAATGAGATTCTCCTTGCTGTTCTCTAGCCTGCCCTACACCTGGTCCTGCACCACTGTAGGACCTTCCTCATTGCTTGATCTTGCTTTCCTGCATGGTGGCCCATCTGCACAGAAATGGCAAGAAGCTCCATTTCAGCTTAGCCTTCAGCCTGGTGGGAAAGAATCACAGCTTAAAAAAGAAGGGAGCTGTTGGGTGGAAGCCCCCAGGGCAAGGAGAGCCTGCACTTCCCAGGTGAGATCTGCAGGCTATTGCTGTCTCTTCCCCTTCCATCAGATAGCGGCTCTCTGGTATAAACTCAGGTATTAACTCTCTGGTATAAACTGAAAGGATGGATTTAAGGATGGATCTATTTAATGTGAAGCCCTGATTTAGATGCCCATTAAGATATACATCTGACTTGCTGTTTGTCTTTGGCTGACCAAACATCTCTTTCTTCACTCCCTGGGAGCACTGAACATTTTCTGTGGAGGTGCCTGGTCTTCATCCACCAGAAAGATAGGCACATATTTCTGTGAGAATATTCTCATGTAATGAGTTAACACTAAGCATCTCACCTAGGAGTTCACAGGTACCACACATCTGCCCTGTTACAGCCCTACTGGTACAAACCTGCTTTATGACTTAGGTCAATTTGCTTAGGGGCTGCCTTATGAATCAGGCAGGATCTGGGACCAAGACAATGTGCCCAAAAAGTACTACCCAAGAAGAGCCTCTGAAAGGCCCAAGTTAGCCAGGAACAGGGCAGCCCCTCCTTTGCTCCTCCCTGGGAGTAGACTTGTTAGCTGGCCTATATCATCACTGCAGTGTTATCTCAGTAGTCCAGATAGTAACAAATATTTTAAAAAGCAAGGTGGAGAGTGAGGCCCAGGTTTGATTCGTTTCTGCTCTTCTCATTTTGAGAACTGCACCACTCTCTCTGCTCCTGCGCTACTACTTAGGAAGTCTAAGATTGGGTTGTTTAGTCCACGGCACAACCCAGCCCTTAACCCTACCTTCCTAGCCGTTGCTAAGCAAATGACCCAGTTCATGACATTAAGAAAGAAATTGCTCCTGTCTCCGTTCTGTCACCAAAATGAAAATATTAATAGCTACTTACTTAATGACTGTGAATTAGATAATGTTTGTACAGTGCTTATCTACCAAGAAGAGCTAGGAAGTGTTAAGGATTTTTTAAAAAAATGCTAAGTTGGAAAATTGCATTAAAATCAACTCCTATGAAAACAGTAAGTCTTTTATGCTTGAACAATGAGTTTTTATTTTTGAGCAGCGTTGCTGTTGTTGAGCCTTTCCATTTCCTTCATAAATGCCAACTGTCTGATGAGAAGGCTATTTACTATGAGTGCTGGTGATACATAATCTCTATCTTTATCTCAGAAAGGTCTTGGAGGGAGGGAGAGGCAGTCGTCTGCCTTCTGATAATAGCAAAGCCCAAGGTGAGGAATATAATTACACATATATTTTTGTCATCTTTTTGCCTGAAGGCATAGACAATATTTTGGATCTAGCTCTCTTGTTTTCATGTCAAAGTGAAACAGATTATGCTTGTCAAGTACTTTCTTTGGTGCCCTCCTCTTTACTTACAACAATTGCATGGGGAGTGCTATTTACATGAAAGGAGCAGAGACAAACCAGAATCAATCACCACGTTGAGAGATCCCTCAGTCTGCCTTCCCAAAGGGGCTCGTGCTAAATATCACTGCTTCCGTTTCCTCTGATGGAGTCAGAGTCTCACTCTTTTGTTTTCCATACCTGTTCTGTTTTTCTCCTCACACAACCACTCTGGAAAGCAATTCCCAAAACTTGGCCTTTGACACCTCCCTCAGGGAACCCTCCTCAGACCTGCAGCTCCATTGCTGCCAGGATGCCTGGTGAGCAGTGATTCCTGGGACATCTTATCATGACATAAAGGTCTACTTAGCTGCTCCATCTGATTAGCTCAAAACCCCAGGATATGGTACAGCTGTTCTCTATAAGCAGGTATGTTAAGTGTAACCAAAGACCTGGCTCACAGCAACCATAATAAGCTTTCAGCATAAAAGGAAAACTCCAGGAAAGAAGAAAAAGGCTGTGAGTTTCAAAGCACCAACTTTACAGCTAGAACAAGAGTCAGATGGTGTCTGTTGTGCTCTGAGACTTTGTCATCTTGTTTTATTTTATCTCACAGTAGTTGCAGTTGTCCTTTGATTCTGACAGGCTATTGTGCTATTTTCCCATGAATTCTATTTGGATTTATATAAAGGGTTTTCTTGGACCAGATTTCTTATGTATGTTAAAGGGTTCCTTGTTCCTGCTGTTGTTGATATATTTCTTCCCTAGGTTTTTCAAGTACTTGACAAGAGGACTGCAGGTACTGTTATCTGTCCTTTAAGATACTTCTTAGACAGAAATGCCAGTTCCAATCAGATCAAACAACCCAATAGTGAAATCAGCCTTGTACACGCTCCCCATTTCGACCCTGTCCACTGCTGCTCTCCTTATGAGCTATGTCTGCCCTGTGCTCATCTCCTGAGAATGAGGGCAATTTCTTTAAGACCTGCAGGAAAACAGTACCAGACGCCCATGCTTTCGTGTTTCAAAATGCTCCACCACAGGTACTGCTGCTGGCTACAGCTGTTGCGATGGCAAGGACAGCAGGAGAATATAGAGGGTGCAGTTGTAATGTATAATTTCCTTTGGCACCCTATGCTTTCCTGCTATTCTTTTTAAAGCTAGGGCTTTTAACACAACACATCCACTTTGTACAGTGCTGGCAAGAAACCTCCGTATTTGGCATTTGTTACTGGTCATCAGTTCTGATCCAGCTGCTGGCAGAAGATTTTGGGGACAGAAGAGAGTGGTCCTATATTGATAAGGAGTTTTAGGAATGAAATTCAGCTACCAAAAGTGCAGTCACTAACATACTTGTCACTACTCCCCAGCCATTCTGCTCCATCACAGCTACCAGTGCAAAATAATCTTCAGAAATACTAGTGAAAGCAGGAAATTAAGGAGCCATATATAGTGCTTACAGCCACAGACTTTCCACAGGAGAAAAACCAGGCCAGGAGACTTGTCAGAGACAGGAGATGGGGCAGCCCTTTGCTGCTGTTAAGTCCAGAGCAACCGCTGGATCAGGATACAAATTAGAACACCTTCAGGCTGGAAATCAAACCAGCCTTGAACGGCCTCTACATATAAACACCTTCTTAGCATTAGCTAGGGCACGAATAAGACCAATATCCATAAAGAGGAGAGCCTCTTGGCTGGGTCAAATTCCTCCTTGCCACATCTGGTGTTTCATCAGAGGAACAACTCTAATCTCCTAAATCTGAACTCATCACGTGTGAGGGTTGCCATGGGGACATGCTGAGATGGTGCCATTTTAATATTTCTTTTCCAGATTCCTCAGTGAAGTGACTATGTAGGCTTCTAGGCAATAAATATGCATATAAAAAAGTGAATATACAAACCAACCCATCAAGAAACTTCGAAGCTGCGATATACCCCCATCCTGGCAGACTTGAATATTAGCTGCTATTTGCACAGTAGCTGCGGGACTGTTCACCGTCCCCAGACTCCTCTCTGCCATGAATGCAAACAGGAAAAATGTTTGGGTGAATGGCTCATAAACGCAGCTCTCTTTGACAGTGTGCCAAGACAGGGAAGGAGGGAGCTGTGAAATGTTTAAGAGAAGCTCCTGAACATCATCTGTAAAGCTCTACTTGTGCTTTACTTATGACACCTTTTCAGTAGACTCAAATTCTTTAGTCTATAGTAAGATGACAGAACTGACGTTAAGCGCAGTAATCCAAACATCCTGCTGAACAGGTGGGAGGAAGGGGAGACAAGCCTGAGGGCTTACCCAGAAATGCTTCTGGCTTCTCGGTATTCAGCCTTTTTTCCTTGCCAGGCTTTATCTGGGAGTGGATTTACTGAAATAAAAGGAGATCAGTGTGTAGGAAACAAGGGAGAAGGGAGAGAAAGATGGCAAAGAGCCAAGGAGAAGGGAGAAGAGTGCTGCAGTTAACGTTAGCTGATGCAGCATATGATCCATGTCCTGTGACAGGAATAGGGCTAGTGACAGTACAGCAAGTGGCTCTTCCACGGCAACCACGTCACTGCTGAATATGACTCTGCCAAGACTTCAGGTATAAAGAATGGAGGAGACTTCTGGGGAAAATTAATATCACCACTGGAGTCAGTGAAATTTCTCCAGGGATACTGTAAGGCAAAATGGTGCCTGATAAGGATGTCCCAGCTTAGTGGAAAATGGTCTGTGTTGATCTTCAAGCCCAGAAACTGAAGGTATGTTCACACGGCAGGCTGCGCTGTGGCACAGAGCTAGCACACACTCAAATCTTCATGGCAGCTTTCAGTGCCCTGCAACTGCCCTCCAGAAAAAGTCTTGGACTGTCCATGTTGTCCTAGCCTTGAAGCATGGGTGGCAGCATCTTAAGAACATCTCTGAAGGGAAACCTTATGCATGTCTCCCTTCCCACTGCTACTCCATGCCCTCTGACCCATGGCCACTCTGGAGATGTCCACTCTGAGTTACACATTGGGGCAGTTCTACTGATGGCAGAAACTGGTGTAAACTTGCCTTTAAATCAAGAGGTCAAGGCAGGGTGACTTTAGGAAATGCTTTCTGACTCTCCTTTCCGAGGGATGGTTCTGAGAACAAAATTGAGGAAAACCTCCAAGTCAGAAGAAAGCAGGATATATAACTAGGCTACTTCATGCATCCTGCTTATCAGCACTCTGATAATGTAATCTTGTAGACCCACTTCAGTTTTTAATATGTAGATATTTTTAAAAAGGTATTTAAGTTGTTAAGGTGAGCCTGAGTTGGGTGAATAAATATTTGGCAGGTTTTTGGTAGTTGAATGGGATTAGAATACAGAATGTTCTTGATAAATCGGAAAAGCTTCCTGGAAAAGAATCAAGATGGTTCTCAGCAGGGATGAGTGCAGTGTACTACACCCAGACGGGCACAGTCAACTAGAAAAATGAGTATACACTGAGCTGGATGGCAAATTCTAGAATAGCATCTAATAGTTACAATGGATGATAATGTTTGTGTGAGTCAATGCTATTGGGAAGGGAAAACATCACTCTGGGTTATAAAAAAAGGAGTAAAACCTGAAAGACGCTCTACTGGTAAGACCTCAGCTGGAGTAGTAAGTATGTCCAGTTTGGGGCAAGGCGCTTCAAGAATGACCTGGAGCAGCTGGAGAGTATGAATAAGAACACCAGAATATCAGAGGTCTAAGAAACATCAGCAGTGAATAGTAATTGAGCTAATTTGTACTTATCCCAAAGGAAGCTTTAAAATATATACAAGGCAATTGCAAAGGGGAAGGGAACTACTTGTTATTGCCCGTTTAGATAGGACATAATGGGCCTGAATTGCAACAAAGGAGATTCAGAGGTAAAATTAGGAACTATTCTATGTCACTAAGGACAATGGGACACGGGAATAGATATGATGGATCTCCATCACTGGAGCCTTTGACTAGGAATTATGGAGTCTTTTGGAGGGTGGGATAGGAATGGAAGACATGTAAATAGGTCTGATAACACTTTTTAAGCCTAGATAGCACTCATCAGTATATTTTATTGGGTAATAAGTCTCTTTAAAAGGTTATTAATTTTGTTTTTATGCAGAAATTTGACATAGAAAAACGAAGAAACCGGAGACTCAAGAAATGTTCAGCTCAAGTATAGGTTGGTGCCTATAGGTGTTATAGGAAGACAAATGAGGAGCAATTATTGCTAGCGGAGCCTTGCCACTCTCTAGGGGATCTGCGTATCAGTGCAATTACAGAAAGGAGTGAAATACCAGCATGACCTGAACAGGCTCATTATCGATGAAATCTCAAAATGGCAACATCAATTAATAAAATGCACCATGCAGTATGAAATTCTAGCATGAGTTTAAGCTAGCTAGAGGGGGGAAATAGGAAATAAGTAGGGCTCTTTAATTCACTTTATCTGAGGAGCCAACATAATCTTTTGAAATATGATAACGCAAAGACTCCACCATTTGAAAATATTTTTACTGTCTTGTGTTTGTGGTATGTTTCTTAAGACATTGGGTTTGTTCAGGTAATAAAGTAATTCAACAGATGAAGTTATATTAAAGCAACTTCCTTATCAATCAGAATTAACCCCCCACATCCAACACGTGCAGCTAAGGTGTACAAGGAGGTAGGGTGATATGGCAATGAGAAAACACACTGGCTGGAGCTAAAAATATCACAACCCACCCTTGAAAGTCAGCTCTGAGATGAACAAATTAACCTTTTAATGAAATAAGAGACATATATTTGACTATCAAACATAATATTGAGTATTTGGTACTAAAGAAAATCTAGATGTTACTAATAATACATTTTTTTTTCTCCATGAACTCAAGTACTGCATAGGTAGAAAGGATAACAGTCAGTACGGTGGAAAGATTCCTACTAGCTCCAGTGCCTGACAGCATCAAAGGCCAGATCAGTGAAACAGCACTAATTCATGCTAGATACAGCAGTGGGGATCAAGACTTCAGCACACCAAACCGCGTTTCTGGTTTAGAGATTGTGAATCAAGGAACAACAGTACAAGCGGTATCCGTAATGCCTCACTGAGCTTCCCAGGGTTTATAAGTCAGCTTGATCTAGTAGGGAAAATACATCATGGCTTTATCCACAAACGCAAAAACATTAGTGTACGGTTCGCTGCCCTACCAGCTACCGTAGCAAGGGAAATTAGTTGCATCCCTGTGACCCTTTAGTGTTTCCCAACAGCATATCCTGTTAGACCACAGAGGCACCAAACAACATATTTGCTCAGCAACAGTTTCCTCAAGACCAAAGCACTGTGCTGATGGCATGTTGTGGTTTAACCCCAGCCAGCAGCTAGGACCAGGCAGCCGCTCACTCGCTCCCCCCACGGCAGAATGGGGAAGAGAATCAGAAGAGTAAAAGTGAGAAAACTCATGAGTTGAGATAAAGACAGTTAAATAGGTAAAGCAAAAACTGCACACACAAGCAAAGCGAAAGAAGGAATTCAGACACCACTTCCCATCGGCAGGCAGGTATTCAGCCATCTCCAGGAAAGCAGGGCTCCATCACGTGGAATGGTTACTTGGGAAGACAAACGCCATAACTCCAAACGTCCCCCCACTTCCTCCTTCTTCCCCCAGCTTTGTATACTGAGCATGACATCATATGGTATGCAATATCCCTGTGGTCAGTTGAGGTCAGCTGTCCCAGCTGTGTCTCCTTCCCAGCTTCTTGTGCACCCCTAGCCTACTCCCTGGTGGGGTGATATGAGGAGCAGAAAAGGCCTTGATTGCTTAGCAGCAATCAAAAACACCAGTGTGCTATCACATTATTCCCATCCCTAATCTAAATCATAGTACTGTACCAGCTGCTAGCCAGAAAGTTAACTCCAGCCCCAGCTAAAACCATGACATGGCAGAAGGGCTGAGCTGCTGGGAACACCACCAGTAGGTAGCAGTCCCATGCATGACTCCTGAACACAAGCCCGTGCAGGGTGGCATGCCCTGGTTAAGCATCATTTGGACTGCGAGCCCTGCAGATCAGATATTCCCCTTTCTTCAGTGACTTCCTTTGTGCAGCAGCTTTAGAAATGGAAGTCCAGGCAGCTGCAGTGCTGCCAGCTCTCAGCACACATCACACTTTCATAGTCACCAAGCTGCTGTAAATTGACTCTTTTTAACGTAAAATGCAATTTATCTCTCAGAGGAGGAGATCTGTGAAAAAGAAGAAAACAGTCCCAAAATTAACTTTGGTCACAGAAAGCAAAATTTTAATTTGCAGTTGAAAGCCACCTATTAGTGAATAGTACCCAGAGGAGGAAAAGCATGTAGCTGTCTGAAATGAGTCCAGAATTCAAATAACATGTTTGCAGGTAAGCTAGCCAAATTTATCATAATTACACTTGGGTGAGCAGACCTAAGCCTACAATTTGGGGACAGCATCCTACAACTATTACATGTGTAATCAGATAAACGCTGTGGGCCAGACTGAGACTCACTTACTCTTCAATAAGTACCATAAAAAAAAAAATAAATAAATCAGGCAAAACATTTTGGCTTTTTTTTTTTTAAAAAGAAATAATTTCTTTGAAATTCAGACATGCAGAAGCTCCATTATCAATAGCAGCAATGCTGCCTCTTTATGAGCCCTTTTTAGAAAATACTTGTGCGTCCTAGATGCATAAAATACATTTTCAAAAGCAATTTATGCCTCTGGGAATTGGCAGTCTAAAGACCTTTGAGGATTTGGGGTTTAAGGCCAGATTTTTGAAGCCTCAGGGCTTAGGTCACATTTTTAGAGGTAAAACTCCAACACCAATCATTGAAACTGTTTTTAAAGTTCCACATTTCACTTCCCAAACCACTCGTGTCTCCTTACGGAGTTGCACAATACTGATGTTCAGGTTATGATTAGACATGTTACTTCCAGGAAATCATTAGCCGAGGTGTTCCCCGTGGGGAGAGCACCCTCAGCTCTCCTCGTAGGGGAGCTGGCAGGGGCTGGCTCACACTACGGGCAGTTGGCAAGTGCCTCTGGCCCTGACCACCAGAGAGGAGGATGCGGGCTTGGCCCTGCAGCATGCTAGAGCCCTGGGTAGCCGTGCTGCGGTTCTCTTGCCGATTGGAATTCCGCCTTACCGACATAGTGTCAATGCATCTTTTCAGCTCCATGGGCACGTTGCTAACACATAAAACTCCTCTGCTTCTCCCCCAGGTGGGTTATCAAGGCTCTACAGGGATGAAATCGCATGAGAAGACCTGGCCACAGCAAGCGGATGAGCAGCCTGTATCTTCTCACGAACAGTTTTTGCTCCATCATCCTGTCGTACAGACCACGACACACACATATCGATGGTGAATCCACGGCGCTGAGTACGATGAGGTAAAGAAATGCACATGCTAGATGGCAGCACAGAGAGCCCTTCCCTACAGCATGTCCCGCCATGGGGAACAACCGTCCTGCAGCAGAGGGAGCAAACCTGGACCGCTTCACTTTGTGCTTATCAAAAACCGAATTAAAAGAAACCCACAGTCACAGCTGAATATGAAATTACATTTGAAGGAGTAATATAAATGTAGGCTACCTCCTTGGCCGTGGCAAATTTATTTCATTCAGATTGTCCAGTTTTGCAAGGAGGGTTTATTGGATTATCTAGTTTCGCAGAATTTGCCCCATTTAATTTTGTTATAAATATTAAGAGAGATGGTACCTACATCCTGAGGCCAGGGGAATGGGAGTTTTCATTTGTTCATCCGGCTTTGATGAACACTGAGTAGTTGCATTTTCATACTGCAGTGATAACACTTCAGCCAGCATTATAACCAGGAAAGGTGATGGGCAGGCATTTAAAATGAAGGATTATCTTGTGGTTGAGGCTGAGGAGCAGGACTCCGGAGACCTGATTTCTGTTCTTTGATCAGTTGCACGAACCCTGCATGACACTGTGCAAGCCAATTAATAGCTCTGTGTCTCTGTTCTTCAGCAAAAATTGAGGGGAGGAGTGGTTTTTTTCTTTCACTTTTCCTCTCTTTCCTCCACACAGATGCCTAGCTCTGCAAATTGCTTCTTATTGATTGGTACAGTAAGGACCTGATTCCTGTTGTACCCCTCATTGTTTCTAAAGTACAAAACAAAAAATCCTTTTCCGTTTTCAGGATCTGTTTTTACATGAATACTGAACAGTGACCAACCTCTCTTCTATTTAAATTTGGCTTAGGGGTTTCATCACTGTTTTTCATTATTATAATTTGCTCATACTTGCCTGGCAATGGTTGTAAGCCTCAGAAAACACCCAAGAACGTGATTTTACAAATATGATCTGTAAAAACGAACTGTACATGCAGGTGGGTGAAATTGGTTTTGTGGATCAAAGTAATAGTTGCAGTTTTGCTGCAGCCATGATGGTCAAAGGATGTAAGCAAAGCAAGTTTTCTAGAGAGGTAGTATCTATTACTAGCACAGTTATATGAGCCAGACAGCACAGGTAGGGTGCCAAATACGCAAGCACTAGTCCAAGTATACGCAGGTACACGCAGTGCTCAGGTTGGGCATTCTGAAGTACCTGTGGAAAACTCAGAGGTCCAGCCTTCTGCTCTCCTGCCCTCCTCTCCCTCCACAAGAAGTGCCAGCACCTGTGCTGAAATAGCAGCGAACGGCCAGATGCCAGCCCCCTTCAAACATTGCACCCGTGCGCACAACATTAATGTACGAATAGCTATTCCAGGGGTCAGAAGAAGAGTTTATTCTCATTTTCCCATCCCCATGCCACAGCTGACAGCTCAGCACTTGAGCTGCAGTGATGGACTGTGACTGCGCCACAGTTTCCTTTCAACTTTGCTTATCCAAGACACTGATTATTTGGACAGCTCAACATCAGAGAGGAATAATTTACTGCTGTGCTCCTCACTGTACTGTATCAGCCCTCCTTTAGCTGCCGCTTACACAACTGAAAAGAAAATCTATTCTTATTTTAATTCTCTGCATGCTAAATGAGAGAATGATTGTTGCGGTTATGATTTAATAAACACCAACTTGGACCTGGGCCAGGTTAATAGATGGGTACCAGGCATAACAGCAGGAGAGGCATAAGAACTTCTATTTTTCAGTCTTAGAAAAAAAAAGCTTAATACAGCAGGACATCAAACAACATGTTCACTTGTTCCTAGTTTGCTTGTAATGAAATAACCCAACTACAGATTTGCCTCTGGGGTCATACAGATGCTCAGGTTACCCTACTTGTCATCACAGACCTGGGCCCTGTTCGGAGGAGATATCACAGCCCATTTGCTGTTCTTTCCAACAGCGTTTCAGAGGAGCAAGCCATCTACAGAATGTTTTGCTAATGGAAAAGGAACCATTACTAATTGGTGTGAACCCGTGGCCACTATTCATGGTTAGATTTCAGCCTCATTTGACGATGACCTTTTGCCTAATGTTGTTAATTTTGCTTCCTGTAGTTTTTCATTAAAGGAAGCTAATGAAGGTATAAGGTCCTTGGTGTAAATCATTAAAGACTCTGACTAGCAATGTGATAGCAAAAGATAGATCCTCCCTCTCCTATTTTTTTCTTGTTCATATTTTGATGAGCCCTTAAAAATTCCTATTTTTGAAAGTGGAAGTCTCACCGACCTGCAAAAATAAACAAGTCTTCATAAGACACCATACTGTGGTTCATGAGAAGCCCCTGGTCTATCACCACTGGCAAAATTCAGAACGAGTAGTCTGTAAAAAGATTTCTGAATGAAGACAGCATGTGCAAACAGAATGGCACTGTGTGTCTGGAAATCCTGTACTCTCAGCCAGGAATGAACAGTCCCAGCACTGCTGGGCATGCACGAGATCTTTAGTCACCAGAAAGCTCCAAGATGATCTTCATTACTAGCTTTTTGTAACACTATTGCTGAAACAGAGGGTGTAGGGTGTACTGCTTGTTAAGGATCCATTTGTCTGAGCCCTTTAAAGCACTGCAGTCTAGCCTGCTGTTCAAACAAATGCATTTCACAGGAGTGCCTCAAAAGCAATCTGTACACACATTAGATGCAGAAAAGTTTCAAAACTGAAGCAGTTTCATGCTGCATTATCACTGTCAGATATGCTTTGAAGACCAGATCTTTCTTTGGCAATGCCAGAAAAAGTGAGTTTTCTCACTTACATTCTTCACTTGGAAACAGTGAGTTATTGGAGGCTCTGTTTCGCTTTTGAGCAAGGATCAGCTTTTTGTCTGTTTTCTAGACTAGGGGATACTTTTTCTGTGCCTCCCCAAGAGCTATGCAGCTCCTCAGTAACGCAGCAAGGGATTTGGATTGGTTGGGCAATTTGACTAGAACAGTTCTGTTGGTGCTAAACCAAAACGTTTCAGCTGTCCAACTAATTTTCTCACTCTATCTAACTCCTCCTAAAGGTAGAAACCTAAACTACCCCAAATAACTCCAAAAAAGGTAAAATGGCAAAGCTGATTAATGTACTTACCAGTTTCTTAAAAAAAAATAAAATGTGTTATTTCAGAATTCTGGTTGCCTATAGCAATTGAATGAGTGCCTCAGATATCTTACTGGGAATGAAGTGGGCTAACCTGAGCACGCTGCAAGAAACAAGTGAATTAAACTTGGCCAGTAACCTTAAGCCGTCCTCTTCCAACATGCTAAAGTTCCCATTCCAAACTTATTTGTAAACATCTCATATCTGTAAGGCAAATTTAACGAATAATTGCAGTCATAAAATTCTTAAATATTTACAGGAAAACAGCCGATCTAGAGATTATTGACACTTCCAGTTTTGCCAATAACTTGGATATTGCCTTGAAATTTAGCAAAGGTTAGAAGTGGCTGAAGATCTGCAAACTGGGCATGAAGGTACAGCTTTGTCCTTCAAGAATTTTGTTAAATGGCGAAGGTGAGTTAGTATTCAAACGCGCACCATCAAACCATTCAGTGGACTGCAGAAGCATTTTGAGTGTCCTAACTGTGCCCACTGCAGCAAGCAATATCACTGACAGGCTCGGAGCAAAATTTCAGCTGTTGTTGCCGAAACCTAAGGCGCTGCAGAGCGCTCTGGACCATGACTACACTATTCCTTTGGCCTATTATTGATTTTGTGGGTTTAACTTTCTGTATGGAAGGTCTTAAGTTTATGACACAATATTGGAAAGTGTTTTGTGGCTTCTGTTGCCTACAGGGTCACCACAGGCTACGTGTCTGTTCCATGGTTGTCAATGAAGTAAGAAACGGGACCCCCCAACACAGCACAGATTTCCAGCCCTGTTCCTAGGTACCCAAAGCAATGCCAATATTTTTTAAAGTCCTCTCCACAGATGTTATGAACAGAAAGTAATAACACAGATGCCTGTCATTTCTTAAATATTGTGCGGGCAAAGTGCTAGATCTTCCTTCCTTATCTTCACACCCTACTTAAGCAATACTTTTGCTGAAATCCATGCCAGTTTTGAGTGAATAAGGGCAGCAGGATTGGATCCCATGATAATAATATAAAAATCTGAATTTCAAACAAGTTGCGTGCCAAGAAAACTTACAGGACTCCCTTGTATGAGAAGTTTAAAATCTTTTTTTTGTAAAGAAGGAACAACATGGCAGAGAAACAGACTGTCAGATACTTTCACAGTCCGCGTTTCCTGTACAACAAATATTCATTTTATACAATGGAGTACAAAGCTATGAATCATCTTGTATGTGAAGTGCAAAATCAAGAGAAAGTCATGAATATAGACAGTTACATGTTGTAATCTCAAACTTCTACCAGTTCTATTCAGATTCACTACTGGAACTAACTCCAGGTTAATTTCAGCTTCTTTTTTTATATACACTAAGGGATTTTTAGTTAGATAACACAACCCTATTACGGGTTTATTAGCTATGATTTCTTTATTTCTATCTGACTTCAAGGATCACAGCAGTTACAAGCCACACAAAGCAAGGATGAAGGAATTGCTGTCAAAGCCCAGTGCTCCATCTGCACTATTATCCTATCACCAGTAACTGGTAGTTGCTGCGACAGGGAAAGGCACACGAAACCCTGACTACTGACCAACCAGAGAAAGATTCTCTCAGCTTTGATTGGGATAAGACAATATTTTGTAGGCTGCATGGACTATCAGGCAGAAGCAAGTGACAGAGGCCACAATCAAGGCAGGTAAAATGAGGCACTAAAAAAGTCATAAAGTTCATAGGGTGAAATAGAAATGTGGTCCGGGATCATCAGAACAGGCATCAGAGCAACAGGGTGTGCTCCATAAAATGAGTGAGCAGAGCAAAAGCAGGATCATGCAAGACTTTGCATGCACTGCCACTTAATCGGTGTCTAACAGTGAGATCCAGACCTGGGCAGAGTAACCCCCAGGTAGCTGCTGCCTGTGGGGCAATTCGGTTCCTGCAAGCTCATACTTTCTCACCCTCTAGACAGACAGACTGGTCTGTAACCAAAAGCCTCATGAAATTTTCAATATTATTTTTTATTCTCTGCTACCCTCTTTTTTTTTTTTTTTTTTTAAAGTCCTATAATTCTCCCTGGCATTTCCTATAGGAAAATAGCATGCTGAGAGGTTTGGTGGTTTGTTTTTTTTTTTCTTAAAAGAAAATGATCTTGCTGACATCTCCTTGACATTTAAAGTGAGCTATCTGACCACAAGGTGCTCCTGCATGAGGACCCCACAGCGGGAGGCAGAGGAGAGGAGCAGAGAGCTTCTCTCCTGCAGTGGCACCAAAGGTGGGCTGCCAGTCCCATGCCGTCTCCCCAGGAACATGCATAAGGGCACCACATACGCACTCAAAGACGTAAGAAGGCAGACTCTCTGAGACTTCACAGACGGGTAACGCACATCAAGATCTCATGGCTGTGACAGAGACAGCCGTTTTTAAAATCAGGATTATAATCTAAATGCAATTTTGAAGGTGAAATCTTGTTTTTCTACTGATTGCAGCATTAAAGCCTCAGTCGAGCACCAGTGTGTGTCCCTGATACTGCTGAAATCTTTGCAGGGGATGGGCTAGACAGAGGTGCAGGAGGTGCCAGATCAGGATCAGAGTTTTAATCTTTAATTACTAAGGAAAGACAAATAATATAGTAAATTTTTCTTCTCTGTGCACGGGTATGCACGCATACGCGTTTCCCTTCTGGTGAGTAAATATCACACCCTGACTTTGGGCCATCATTTGCCATATGATGTGTGAGAACATTTTGTTGCTCTCTTTTAGGATTTATTCCTATTTGGAAGAAAATGGAGGTTAGCTGTGAGCAGTGCAGCGCTGCTGACAAATCTGCTAAGCCAAGTGCTTTGTTCCTCATGAGCAAGTAAGATGAAGTAAGCTGTGCAGAGTGGGTGCTGCAGGCTGAGGCCCTGAATAGATGGCTGTTAAGAAAACTATTCATTCGAGCTTTTGGAGGCATTTCTAACGGGGGCTGCCCCTGTGATTCATTGCTTCTCTTCTAATCTCTCTCACCTGCAAGTCACCAATCCATCTGGCTGGCGGCAAACTGAAGTGTAAATCTCATAAGTAGCCCAGCTTTTGCATTCCCTGGTTTGCCCTGAAGTTAGAGATGCTTTAAAATCAATCTTTAAAGCATTTTGGAAAGCACTAAATATGACATACTAAATAATCAGTGGAAAACTAATAAAAAACCCAAACACAAACCTTTTTTTTTTTTTTTAAAAAAAAGCTCTGGTTAAATATTGTTAAGTTTAGTGTAAAGCAGGTGAGAAAAACTTTTTTGTCATAGGCATGCTGAGCATCAGCCAAAAGTGAAGCTAATGGACTGGGAAGAATAGCTATAGAGATTTCCACCTATAGAAAGGCAGCGTCAGGAATTAAGACCTATGGTTATGAGTACAGCCAACCAGAAATTGCCTCATAAAACATACTTCTGTATGTTTATTTGTAAGCTATTCCTCAAAACCAGAAAGTTTCTAGAGAACCACTCAATTTTGATGAATTTTGACGAATTTTGACTCTGGTGAACAGGTTTTCTTAGTCCTCATCAGGTTACTCAGGTGGTGCTCAAGGCTTGGCGCAGGAACCACAGGGATTTTGGATCTCACAGGTTTCTCCAGACTGCATGGCACTACTGCATTGCTCCAGAGCTGCCTTGTCTGTAAGCCCTGAAAGCCTGACTGGAAGCAATGTTTGCTTTAGTAGAGCTTCACAGGTCTCCTGTGCTTCTGCCGAGGGTGAGCACCACAGGCTTCCTGCTGATACCCATCTCATTCCACCCAAAAACCACCAGGGGAAAACAGGTCATCGGACAGTTCACGTTTGAGCATTTCCAAAACCATGGCTTGGGCACGTCAGCATGTCCTGCAGATCGGGGACTTGGATACAGCCAGGTTGACTGGTGAGCTTACACATTTTCTGATCTTCAGGCAAATCTATCACACTGAAAGGGAGCCTATTTGTATACACTAGTCATCCCAAAACATTTAACAGACTTACTTCTATTCCTGCAACACAGAAGATGCTACTTCATTAAAAATCAGAGCCAGAAGCCTAACAGAACAAACATTTCTGGTGAAGAATCTCATCATTTCAGTTTGTGAAATGTTACACAACAAAGTAATAATCACGGCCTTCCTTGAAGGACAGTTAGGTAACACATTCATTAAAGCTTAGTTGAAGGAGCCTCTCAGAGATCAAAGACTTCATCTGTAGGATTCAATGATTCTTGCAAAAGTGACATTCAAGACCTCTGGATATTTTTAAATATCATGTTTACTATTTTTCCTCACAGAAAAGAAAGAAAATGTATGCAACCGCACTCATTACTGTTTCACTACATCTCCTTTTCAGTGATCTCAAGTTAAAAATTCAAATATACATATAAAAAGTCTGTGAAACTAGGTATGCAGATTGAACAAGTGGAAAAAATTATAAACAACAATGTTGAAGTGTGTGGCCGACACCTGACACCCCAGCAAGGATTTCCTGTAAAATTCAAAGACCTGTGAGACTGCACACCTCGGCTCTTTTCAAAGGGATCTTATGTCATTAGATGTAAACTTCACTGATCCTCTTCCTATGGCTCTCATCTGCCCCTGCCTGAGTAGCAGCAAAAGAACTCATTTTTTCCTTCTGAAATAGCTTATTTTCTGCTGAGACTTAAAAGACTGCACATGGTATGGGATTGATAACACCCGTTCAGCAGTGAATAGGTCTTCCACTGCTGGCAACGCTGTGTGAATATTTTATAGGTAGGGCAAAAGTGATTTATCAATAGGCATATCCACTTGTCACAGGAAAAGGGTGTGAGCACATATGTGAGGGAGAGGACCGTGAGCCAGTCCAGCTCTCCTGCTATCTTACTGTCAGCCCCCTGCCACGTAGCCAAGGCAGCACGAAGGAGTGTGCAGGGAGAGAGGTGCCCACCACACCGCCGGTTCCACCTCCCTCTAACTAGTCAGACAGTGAGGACAAAAAGCTCTCGTTAACATTTTCCCTCTTTCTCATATTCAGGGGGACAAAGAGGACCAAAGAGTGAGAGGGCGGCCTCTTTCCAGCTTGCCAAGGACTGCAGGTGCAGGAGCTACCCCAGGCAATCGCTTGTCAGCCCTTTCTGCCTGATAACAGTAAGATTTATGAATGAAACCTTTGGAGAAGAAACCCAGAAGGACTATGACAGTTATTCGGCAATATTTTTCAGAGAACAAAGATATTTTTTAAAATAAAACAATATGTATATGCCACAGCACCAAACACAGACGGCACAAGGGGACTCGACAGCTATCAGTCTAATGAGCTCCCTGATGGTTATCAGACTGGTTAGGTTATAA
Source organism: Larus michahellis (assembly GCF_964199755.1). Taxonomy (NCBI): domain Eukaryota; kingdom Metazoa; phylum Chordata; class Aves; order Charadriiformes; family Laridae; genus Larus; species Larus michahellis. The sequence continues at coordinate 43,669,703 of NC_133897.1, read as the reverse complement.
GGGGCAGGAATGTCCTGGTAGCTCCATCAGTGCCACTCACGCTGGGGAAGGGAACAGAAAGAGAAGAAAAAATGAATGGGAATAAGAGAGTAAGAACATAGCCTGGGGCTTAGAAAAAGACCTTTAACAAAATGGTCATTATATTAGAAATCTAGAAGCTGCTTTGAGGCAGCACTTCAACAACTCATAATAGCAAAAAAAAGTAATAGAAAAGAAAGATAAAGCCTTTTGAACAACACAAGTCTTTTCTTTCCATTCCTTGAATGGATAAAATAATGTCTGTCTAGCAGTTTTCTTGCTAGCTGGAATCATATCCTTTCCTTGCAATACACATAGCTTACTGCTGTTCAGTTTTTCCCAGAGACTATGAGACAGATCAGCATCCCGTTATTCTAGGTGCAGCAAAAACACAAAGCAAAGAAATATTGTTCCCCCACAGTGTTAATAATCTGAGGAGATAAGATAAAGGGTGGGAGAAAAGAATTATCACTTATGAGAGAAAAAAGAGGGAGAGGAATATGCCTAGCTGCAGTCATGACTGCAGGCGGTAGGTGTATGTAGTATTCTGTCTGGTGCTACTTGGGGAGAAAGACAGCAGTGAATCCATACCTTTGAGTAGCCCAGTTTAACAGAGACACAGAATGCTGAAAGCAATTAAGACCTTCCTGAAATCACATGTGCAGAAATACTAAACGCCAAAAGTAAAATGAAATGCCTTGGAGCACATTGCGTCAGTTTGGGAAAAAAAAACCACACAAATGGAATCTGAGAGTTAATCTGGAAATGATTTTTGTATGCAGATTTAATTTTCACTGGATACACTTCAGCAGTTTTTAAAATCTGTTTTAGCTACACAGAAAACATTGAATAAACCAGAGGACTAATTTTTCATCTCCTGACCTGGGGGCACTTACCTCAAAAAATAAAGTTCACAACCAATTTATCTTCATAGGTGCCTGAAAACATAACATGCCTCAGCACTTCAGTGCTTGCTTTGTGTTCAAGCAATGTTAGAACTATCCAAGGGAAGAATGTTGTTTGCCAGAAATAATGCTCCAAGGAAGCTGGTTGAGGCTCTGTTAGTTCATTTTCTCTAGGGTAATGCCAGCACTTCCTCAAGGTACTATCGTTCACAGAATAGCTTGAGAGAAGACCCCATTGCAGAAATCACAACCACTACCCTCCAACAATACTGGTCAAAAAGCCCATGACCACTCTGTTTCTCTTGCCATCTTCTAGAACGTAATGCAGTAGTAATAACGTGCTCAAAGCGCCACAGGGACTGCCATCACTGTATTGCAACACTGACTACTAGTCTCCCTAAAGCCATCCCTACAGGACATTTCATTACCAGTACTGTTTTAAAGTAGCGGAATTAAAAACATCTAGTACATGTTCTTCAGGGCCTTCAGAGTTTTTTCAGAATAAAGTGAAGTTTGAAGAACCCTTGTCCTCTTGTATGCAAATATTCCTCTTAGGGTAAAGCAGTAGTTTGCATTGTAGCACACAGAAAATGCATATGTGCACGTATATCTGCTGAGTAGGAAGACTCTAAAGACAGAGAATAATACAGAGCAATAAAAGCTGTTGAGGAAGGTGGGAATGGAAATCCTGGCTGAGAAGATACAGGATATACAAATAAACTGAAAAAACACACTTCTGTTTCTTGTTAGACTAGTAAAAACAGGATGAAGGAATAACCCCATCATGCTCGAGATGCACTGAGTGCATCCTTATGCCAAACAGCCATTCAATGTTAGCAGGTTTCAGCCTCATGCAGCGCACTAGGAATAAGGACAAAGGCAGGCACGTTTTAGATAATTTTCCGTATACATGTTATTTTTCAAAAGACAGAGCTTTTCAGTAGTTTCTTCCCACCTAACTTTAGACATTTGGTTGAATAGTCCATGTTGGAAATACATTTGGCCCGAGCTTCCTTCGTAGTCAAAGGAAAGACATTGGCTTGCCCAGGGGATGGTTAAACTCTGCAGACACCTATAGGGATTATCAAGGAAACCTAAACCAGGTATGGCTGCATCTCAAAGGCAGAGAGACAGAGACATTGGGCAGTGCATGGCATGCCTGGTCATCCTCACTATCCAGATGAGAAGACCTGTTTGGTGGCTTATATTTGTTCCCCGCCTGTGTATCAGTATACTAGGACACAGGGCAAGAAAGGCTGGTGCGTACCTAGGTCTTGCCTGAGCAAACAGGGATGCGGCCTGTTTTTTTCCTGGCACACAGACACATCCTACGCACCTAACATGAATCTAGGGTAAGCACCGAAATTTAGGCAGCCAAAACTGAGCCTTTATGTCTAATCTGTATCTAGAGTAGCACTGCACCACTCCCACTGACACCCATTTTGCCTGCTTTAGGTAAGGATCTGTACCTACACCCACTTAAAGAGGCAGAGATTGAAGGGATTAGATGTGTACACAGTGGAAAAAAACACAGTAAAATACATAAATAAAGTACATTGCCTTTCAAAATCTATTTTAAAACCTGTGTGGGTTTTCTCTGATCTTCTCTCCCCCTCACCTTTTTCCCCTGTTAGCACAATTGAATGAATAAAAAAAACAATGCGAAATTTCAAACGTGTCGTTTTAGCTGCCTGAAGCACTTTTAACTTACTGTGTTTATGGCACAGCTAAAACAGAATCTGATAATGCCAAGCAGTCTATCATCGTAGGTTGCACCAAAGGATTAATTGAAGGTTTATGCTGCAGAGTGCTATGCTATTCTTATAAACAAAAACCCGTTACCTCAGTTACTGAGGCTGTAAGTTTTTTAGTTCAGTGATCTGCGTTTTTCATACGCTTTTAGTGACTAAGAAGGGGGACTTGGAGCAAGCCTTAGGAGACTGCATGCTGGAATCACTTACTTTACATTTCATGGCAGATTGAAAGTAGAGGTAAGACCAAAGGACAAAACCCAAAGTAGTATAAATGCTATGTTCAATGCTGTATTCATTTTGTTTTCTTCCATCTCTATTCTTGCATCCCACACAGACCTCCTGGCAGCCTTTCTTATCTGGATTCATGAAATAGGCTCCTCTTATCACTTTCAATCTTTGCTTGAAGATTTGTTTTACCTGCAGTGTCCACTATGTGTTAATCAACAAAGCCCGTGGAAGACAGAGCTTCTCTCCACTCTCATTGCAGCTTTCATGCTTCTTCATGCAGAGCCGTAACTTTTTCTCTTCCAGTTGATGAACCTGAAAACTCTTAAAGATGGGATTTTCTTATCCTGGGAGCCTACACCAGGCAGAAAATACTGCCATCAGTGAACAGACCCTAATTCTGAAGGTTATGAGTGAATGCTATTCAGAAAACTGCTGAAATCATGTTGAAATATAATTCTACATTCACAGTTAGGCAACAAATTTGGAGAAGTCTGAACTATTTGTTGTTGCTCTTGCTGTGGTTACTTGCTTCCTTATTTGATTGCAGATATAACTCTAAGAAGAGAGAATAAACCCAATAGGATAGTCATACTTTTGCCTATGGCAGATCCAGATTGCAGCAAGTCAAATAAAAATTATTTTGTATGGGGAGTTGCAAATCAATGTTATTGTATGCATTTGAAAACATACAGTTCCATTTCATAACTTTTCACCTAGGACAAGTTTGTCAACTTTTGAGTAAATTTAGTTTGATGCACAATTCAGGAGAGGGAGGGAAAAATACACTCTAGATTTTGTAGTATTTTGGCCTCAACCCCTGCACCCTTCTGTTCTTATGCCTGGTTTGGGATTGTGACAGTCAAAGTAACACAGTTTAACACAGAACGCTTAGTGTATTAAGGTATTTTCAAGAAATGAGACAGCAACCCGCAGGATTCTGTAGTAACCTGCCAAAGTCCAGCTGTGGGAAGACCTACACACCAGCTCATGGGATAGGAGAGTGTGATCTGCTGCCAGGCTGGCTGGAGTATCCTGGGAAAGCTGAGCCAGCTCAAGCCAGGCTTGACACAGGGAGCAAGCCTCTCCTTTCCTCCAAGCCCAAGTTTGCCTGCAGAGAGGCCCACTTGCAATGGATCACCAGATTAACTCTGGAGGACCCAGCTGGAGATACGCTAAACCATGGCAGCAGTGCTTGACACTGGGGGAGTTCTGCTTGTGAAACACCTCAACTCATGCCCTGACCACCACAGAACTTCACGCTTTGCCTCTAGTCTTGCCATGCAGCAGAAGCAAGTGGTGGGACCAACCTTCAGCTGATAAAAATCAGCATCGTCCCATTCATACTCTCAGAGCAGTACTGAGCCACAGAATACAGCCCTGCTCCTGCCAGTCTGTCACTAGCAATCACCTTACTAAGGAAAACATTTTATGTTGTTCAGGATTTTCTAAACGAAACGTATGCCATTCTCTTAAAAGATTAAATAAAACCTGAGCTGCGCAGTTATAATCTTGTCCCTACTGTACAGAAAAATGGAGCACAAGTGCCTGCCATAAGGTTATTGTGTAACTCAAGTGCAGTGGGCATTTCCTAACCATTTAGTGTACCACAGAGGCAGTTTCCTGGCTATACAGCAATAGGTCACGGGAAAGGCCTGTCTCTTGGGCACAATGATACCTGGCAGATATAATTGAGAATTTTCTAATAAAGCTTGCATTTAGGACTGCCACCTGCCCAGTGTGCTGTATTAGTGATGATGGAGCTGGCAATACTGGTCATCATTTTTGTGGCTTTTCTCCCGCATAATCAATATTCAGAGACAGGGGAAGAAGAACAATGTGAGTTTCTGGAAATTTGAGAATTACTTCCAGAGCATCACCACAAAATTAGTGAGAGCCACATCCTTGGTTACTCTGGCCATTGGCGCACTTCATTGTGAGGGAGATCATCAGACCTAAGGAAGTTTGGGTCCAGCAGGATAAAAACTAGTTCTAAAATCTCATGGTGTAGGTAAATGTGACTAGACTCTGCCACAGAGCCTGATTTGACTGCTGGAGCGCGTTGGAATTAAGTATTGCTCACTAGTTCTGGCTGAGGTGAAGAAAGGAAATGAAAATTTTCATGACTAAAATAATGGGAGGCCAGGAGTGATGCAAGTAAAAAGGAGTAGTAGTAAATAGAAGTGGGGAAAAGGAAAACTCAAAACGCCCTGGTCAGACTAATAGAATTGTGTAGATAAGTGAGTCAGGCAATTAAATGTAACAAAATAATTAAATAGGGAGAGAATATGAAATAAGAAAGCTGAAAGTTAAGATTTTTATTTATTTTTTTAAAGAGGCATTATGGTAAGTGCTGCTTCCTTTTAGTCTAGCATAAGCCAGGAGTAACTCTATTGCCATTAGTGAGCAACATGAATGTCAGCAAAAAATTCAGATTTTATACCAGTGCAACTTGTGAGTACATTTTGATTACCATAACCCAAAGGAAATTATTCTGACACAGTGGTATGAAAATTAATTTCAACCACTGTCTGTATTTCTGGTTGCTTATATTATAAAAAGAAACAGGTTTCTTACAGATGTGGAAAAGATAGAACTAACAAAATTGAGAGATATGAAATTACTAATTACTTAAAACCCAAAATCATACCAAGGAGAACAGAAGTAGATGCAGGGGAGATCCATGGTAAAGGCATGTGATTCTGTTTTGTAGTTCCAAGACTTTCATCTTTTTAAACTAATACAAAGGACAATGGTCATGCTAACACAAGATATTCTTGATACAAGGTAGTTAAGTGAAAAGAAGCTGACATTAAGCACTTGGGTCTAGGGAGAGGAGAAAAGAGGGAAAGGCATAAGAAGGTAAAACAGTTATGCAAGGGCCAAAAGCATTTTCAGGTATATATATATATATAGATAACAAAAGCATAGGGACTCCTTAAAAATTCATTATATAGATAGCAAGTTACGGCATGCCACATGAGGACAAAACACCATGGGGCATCTCCAAGAGAAGAGGGGGAATGTCATGTTTTAATACCATTCCTAGAAGGGAGAGGACAAATCGGAGCTGGGAGAATTCATTAGGTCCTGGAAAGTAAAATGTGTGCCTCCCAACCAAAATCAGGGCAGATTATCATAATTCCTCCTGTCTGCGACTTCACTCAGTAAAATCTGATGACTAAGGGAAAAAAAATAATCAAAAGACTTTTCATGCTATCTGTTCTCAGGCTGAGGGCAACTGAAAGAGGTATGAGTTAATATGAAATCTAGTTGCTCTGATTAATTTACCATGTAATGTAGTGTTTTCATCAGCTTTGAATTTACTAATAACACAAGTAAAGGCAATAGTAAATAATTAATATACTGAATTGCCATGAAAATAATATTTTCAGCTAGGTGATCATCTAGCGCCAAAATAATCTTTAATGTATTCTGCAATTGTATTTGAAAGGTTGAAGACTAATGAGGTGAATTGAACAATTCTTTGATGTTTAAAGTTGAAGACTCTTTCCAGCATCCCATTATTATTTTAAGGGCAAGATGACATGTCAATCAATGTATTCAAAACAAGACTGAAGTCATCTGGCAGAATGGCTAATTCCAGTATAATGCCATCATTTATGTTCAGAGCAGCATTATGGAATAGACAATTGCTACTGTAAAGCTCTTTGAGCTTTATTGAGACAATTCACAAACCCCTTGCTGAATACATATAAAAACCTTTTTCATAAATCTCCAATAAGATTAAGTCAGAGTGACTTTTGCCCAAATACAAGTTTGAAAACAGAAAAAGAAATCATAGGTTTAGAATATAAGAATTAGAGAGAGAAAATAGAGTTATAAGCAAGAAAGCCAGTAAAAGTCACCCCGAATTTGAAAGTGTTGTCTCACGCTACAGTGTCAGATTGAAGAATGGTAGGATGGAAAAGAAACCAAATACTCTTTTCTCTGGGAAGACCCTAAAGCTGCTGTACCTGGTATGCAGATTTATCTAGGCAGTGGCCTTGTAAGATGTTAAACAAAAAAAAGTCTCCATCCATTTACGCAACTTCTTTGCAACAGGAAGATTTCATTCAGACATCTTTTTGTTCAAATGGCCAGAGGTGTCATCTGCAGAAGTCTAGGAGAAGGCCAATACTGTTATCTTTATCCTCTGGTCAGACCTATTAAGAATCATATGTATGTAGTGGCTTTGCACAAGTCTCTGCTCTGCTTCAAATTTCTCCCATACTAAATAAATCACACAAAGCATTACTCTGAGATAACTCCTCCTTGGGTTGTTTCACTTTCTTATTAAAGCTTCAAAAGGATGCCAACATTTTCATATTTATCTCTTTAAATACCTGTATAAACCTAATTTATCCATTGCTTAAAAATACCGTGTCTTATCTCTTTTTGTGATCTGAAAGTCTATACAAAATTAATATTTAAAGAATAAGGCCAGTCTTCCCTCTTTAATAAGTAAAAGAGAGTTCATTATCATGCATTGTCTGTGCTTAAATCTCTATCTGTTGTTTTCAAGATGACACGTAACTCTTGAAGAAGTAAGCAGTAGAGTCACTCCCTCTTAGTCAGTCCTGCTGATTATACTTCATCCTTATCTCAATTGCTGGAGCACCCTTGCAATTAGCTGAGCATGGTCCTTCTTTCTGCAAGCCAGTCCCTGCCCCAGAAGAGTTACGGTCAAGGCAAAGAGAAGCTGATAAAAATACTCCTTATATGCACAACAAATAATCCAGTAGTGGCAAATATCATTTGACTCCGTGCTGTTTTTCTCTTTTTACTTGTATCTATTAACACGATTGTATCAGGGACAGCTTGTTCAGGAAGAGGATAGAAGATCAAGCGTGAAGGTTTGGGGAGAAGCTGGGGCAAAGAACCCATGGGCACAAGGGATGTAAAGTTAAGGGTAAATGGCCCAGGAAAAATGCAGGCAATGTTGACATTGTCATTACCGATATTGTGCCACATCTCATTGGCTTCTTCTTGCCGTTTCTGCACATGAAAAAAACCATTTTGACTGCTAAAATAATAACAGAAGCTATAGGCTCTGCGGTCTGGATTTATTCAGCTCTTCACAAGTCCTGCAGAAAAAAGGTAGGTAATTGCCGAAAATGCCAGGCAAGAACCCACTCTTCTCTGCACCAACAAAACACCTGCATGTCTGTAGAAGGGCTTTTGCACTCTTCAGTATGACGAAGTGGAAGATGGCAGATTGCAGAGTCCCTCCATGGAGAGGAGATTTTCTCTGCAGTGACACCATAGAAGTACTTTCTCTCACCATAACACAGTAGAGGAAGCAGGCCCCACTCCCAAGAAAGCTGGTGCACCATGATAACCTGATGCAATGGGAAGAATTTTCTGAAGAGAACAAGCAAGTAACTTTTTCATAGTGTATTTCATTGGTACATTTTGCAAGAACTGCTGGTAATCACAACTAAGGTAGGAGAGGCTAAAATCTCCTTATAGAATAAAAAGTGAACATATGAAAAATCAGGTTTGACTCTTCTAACAACACACACTTTTTTTTTCCATTTAGTAATAGACTCTGTACACACTAGTGAACATAAGTAGTGCCTTGCTAGACTATGAAAGAAAGCAAATTCTCTCACATCACATCGGTAGAACAGCATTCAAGTGTCTGATGTTATTTTTCCTTATGTTTTTATCAGACTGAGCGTTCTGCATCAACCGAGTATCCCAGCAAGTGGAAAGAGTGCAAAGTAGTTTTGTATAGACCTGCTAATATGTGTGAATCTGTTCCTTTTTTCCCTATTAAATAACAGTCCTGATGATTGTGCTTGGCAAGATTCTTTTTCTTTTACACTTTAAACTCATTAAATTTAATGAATGTATTAAAGGTCAGGGGCACAAAGGGAGCATTTACCACTATAGCACAATGTGAGAAAGGTGAAAAATATCAGCAATAATGAACACAGGCAAGAGACCTCTAACGACATTGCATTATTTCAGGCCATTTCTCCGCAATTTGAACTGTGTGTTTTGCTGAAAGTACAGCTAAGAAAAGTCTAAAACAAGGACACATAGCATACATTGCAACTAACCCATTATTAGAGGAAATCTAGAAGGAATAATTCAAATTTCTAGAACAAAAAGTACCAGTAGCAAGCCATAAGAGAAATAAGAAAGTGAGTGTGAGTATATATTACTACACAATTCTTCTCTTTTTTTTATTGCTTCCAAATCACAACTTCTAACATATTATGCAAAGACAAAAGAAAGCCAAGTTCAGAATACTAAAATGCCTTCTCTTTCAAAAAAAAAAAAAAAAAAAAAATTCGTAACACCTTGGAGAATTTGCTTGAGCTTACGAATTTCACCCAGCATGGTCTTTCAGGGTGTTTGCATAAAATTGCACTCTTCAGTTTGAATGTGGAGGTGGTTATCTTCTCTGCTGTGCTTTGCTCTTCTGAAGAACTTGAGCTCCATTGGAGAGGATGTGAAAAATATTTTTGCATAGCACAAGACTAGCTAAAATGGAGAACTCCAGTGACCATCTCTTTCTTAGACAGAATAGTTACCTGCTGGCAAATCAGGTTCTCAATGGGAACATCAAAGCTAGCGATAACTGAGCAGTGTGCTAAACGGTGGGGATGCTGATCACCTGAAGAGACTAACTTGATGAGAATCTAATAACACAACTGAAAAGATACTTGGGGAACACAGAGGTATAAAGCTTTCCTTTTTAACTCTGGGGCAGGCAAGGAAAGAAGTTCTCAACAGAGAGGAGGAGAAACTAATGATCTGGGGAAGAAATTATGTGCAGGAAGGGACTTGGGCATAGCTAGTGTCTCCACTGTTGGTATCAGGATCCTGACCCAGCTCCAAAGAAGACTCAAGAATGTGAGGAAACTAGTAACAAAGAAAGAAAAGGATCTCTGCTATCTCACTCTGAAATACACAGAAAAGGACTTAAAAAATATACCCTATTCAGGGCCAAGGAAAGCTTATGGGCACAAGAGTTTAAAATGGCAGGACTATGACCCAGTGGCCCAAGAAGAGATCAGATAAGGAAAATTTTACCAAGGGTGCAATACCATCCAAGTCACAATGATAAAAGCCAATGACTTGCAAGCAGAAAAAAATGTTGTAGCTGTCTGTATGTCCTCCCAGGACAAAGCCTACAAGAGCTTCTGTGGTTCCCTCATTGCTTTCTGTGCCCCCCACCTACGATGCCAAGCACAATCACCCCCAATCAACATACTCAACCTTCATCTTTGAGAAGGGAACACCCTAAATGATTGTGTGAAACTTCTATCAACACCTTATTGATATTACAGCCTCTTCCCTGCCCTGCTACATCGTGAACACGCTGTACAGCACAGTGAGAGAGCATGGAGCACACAGGGACACACCAAGAGCGGTAGTGGCAGAAACCACGCAGGATCAACCTTGTCTATCTTTAGTCAGGTAAAATTCAGGTGGCTAATCTAAGCCAGTCACTGAAGTTGACCATAACTCAAGGCAGCGGTCCTTAACACATTAAATATCATAAATAGTATATCATAAATATCATAAATAAACACATAAATATCATAAATAGTATCATTAAGTAGTATAAAGTAACACTAGAAATAGTTTAAATCAATAGAAACACATATTCAACAAAGCCAAAGTAAAACTTATACCCCAACATGGCTTTAGATGTGACAGGCAATAAGATGTTTGGAAAATTTTTGAGAAGAGGAATTAGGGGAAAAAACTGAACTGTGTTTTCCTGTGGAGAAAGCCATAAGCCAGACTACAAGGCTGACTGGAAGCTCCTAACATATATTTATGTCATTGTATGGATTAGGATAACCTGATGTTGGTAATAGCCATTAGTTTTATTTAAACAACTCTATATCGGAAATAAGAAGAATAAAAGCAGCACTTTGCTCTGCAGTGCCATTTCTTTTTCACTGATGTTATATCTGTAAAAACCTTGCCATCTGCAGATGCCCCATGGCTTTCCCTGACAAATCAGGCTTTGAGTTAAGGGAGTAGAAGTAAGAAGAGATTAGTTAGGCGAGATGAGCCATAAATGAACAAGGTAACTAATTTCCAGTTAACACTCCTCTAGCAGATTACTAAATTACTGCTGAAATTGTTTTTGAGCAATGGACTTCCATTAGCCACTCTTGTAAAATCAGACTCTTCCTGGTAATAGCAAATAAAACAGATCTAATCCTCAGACTGTAATGTCTGAGGCCAAACATCTCTTTTAATCTTCTTGATTGTCCTTAGAGAAGATTCTTTCTTTATTCCTCACAGAACAGTCAATGCTTTCCTCCCTCATCGGCTCCCACTCTTCCAAAATACTTCTTCCCATCATAAAGCAAGTTCTGATATTTTTAAAACCTAACTTGTAACACTGGAACAACTGCAAAAAGCGTAATAGCAGGAAGTGATGAAGCTCTGAAACCCTCAGGACTTAGAAAGGGAATGGCTTTCTTTGTTCATTAAAAATATTTCACGCTTGAAACCACTGAAATAAGACAACAGTAAAAGTGCTCACCACAAAGATTATACCTACCCCCAAAAAAGCATATACCTATTGCTGTCTGAGAGCGACATCATCACCTCTTTAACCATGCTTGATTGTAATCTATGCATGTGAAAAACTTGTAAGGGTCTGAAAGCAGCAAATTAAGAAGATACAAAAAAAAAGGAGGATTACTACATAAAGCATCCTGAGCACTGAGTGTGACTTCATTCAGTCTGAGGCACTCCAAAGGCCCTCCTTACCCAAAGTTCTTCTGAAGTATTTTTAATAGTCAAGGATAAATTGATCTCTCACAAGACGGGTCTCTGCTAGTCAGTGGAGGCAAGGAAATCCCTGATGTGTCTCCTCCCCTCCAGCTCACATACCAGACACTGGGGTCTTAGAAGCTGGACTGATTCAAGAGAAAGTTCCTAGTACTGATGAAAAACCACTCTGCTGAATACTTTATTTTTAAAAAGTAAAAGCTTTGTTCTCTTTTATTTCACAAGTCACCTGTGTTCTGGTTAGGTGAAGCTAAACAACAGTATAGAAAATATATGCACCTGTGGCTAAACTGAAGCATTTCTGGAAAAGCTCAAGGCCAGGAAAGTGTATTGCAGTCAATGTTAAAACCCACAGGATTCTGCTAGATATTCAAGGTGACAAATTGCCCCTTATATTGCTTTCATTGTGGTTTTGAAGAACTTACTGCATTTGCAGTCAAAGCTATTCTCAGAATTATACCGTGAAATATCTAAAATGCTTCCTTATTATTATGAATGGGTTTAATATTCAACAGATTATTATTTCCTGTTTTCTCTGTACTATTGCCTGTAAGTCAACTTCTTTTTTGCAGACTTCAGAAGCCTTCAGTGACCAGCATATCTGTAAGAATGATGTAACCTTTGAAACCGATAAAAACACAGAATGACAAGAATTTAAATAAATATGAATGTTCTAATTAACTGCACACACAAATGGTTAGAGTTCTCTTGCAGATCTGTCTTTTATGACTTTTCGAAAGTTGTAAAAATGTTGGCATAACATACGCAGAATGTCAGCAGTGTGTGATAAGGGCAGTGTAGCATCTATAAAACACTGATGATGAACCTGTACAGGAGCTTCTTGTTTTCTAGGCAGGAGGTTTTCTGAACAGGCAGGATGCTGTGGATCAGAAGCTGCCATTTCATGCTTCAGCTCTATGGCAAACGTTTTACAGGGAAGCAGCTGTCTTCCTTCTTTCTCAAAGGAGGCCGATATGAAACAAAAAGCACGTAAGCATCTCTGTCTGTGGTCGTTTCCCAGTTAGCAGACAAGGTTATCACTTTAGTTACTGGATCCAAGAGGTTGCTGCTCCTTCTGTCTCAGATAGTGTTATTTCTGATCAGCCTTCAGTGTTTTAAATTGAGAGAGTTAAATCCTTCCTAAAAGCATCTGTTTAGGGATAATTTTGGTTTTATTCCTGAGGATGACCTCTTTAAATTTGCAGTGACTGAATATCTGCTAAGCACCCAAGCAGTTGCTTTACCTGCTTTTTAAAATATTACCACCTCTTCTTGTGTCTCCGCAGATAGGAGTGTCATTGCTGGACCTGGCTTTGTTTGTCTTAAAAGCCTGAATCTTCCTACTCTTCCTTCCTATCCACACACGTGCTGTGGTTTAACCCCAGCTGGCAACTAAGCACCGCAGAGCTGCTCACTCACTGCCCTCTGCTCCCCCTGCCCCGGGCTGGGCTGGGGATGAGAATCAGAAGAGTAAAAGTGAGAAAACTCATGAGCTGAGATAAAAACAGTTTAATAGGTAAAGCAAAAAGCCATGCATGCAAGCAAAGCAAAAGAAGGAATTCATTCACTGCTTCCCATCAGCAGGCAGGTGTTCAGCCATCTCCAGGAAAGCAGGGCTCCATCATGCATAATGGTTACTTGGGAAGACAAACACCATAACTCCAAATGTCCCCCCCTTCCTTCTTCTCCCCCAGCTTTATATACTGAACATGACATCATATGGTGTCAATATCCCTATGGTCAGTTGGGGTCAGCTGTCCCAGCTGTGTCCCCTTCCAACTTCTCGTGCGCCCCCAGCCTACTCGCTGGTGGAGCGGTGTGAGGAGCAGAAAAGGCCTTGGCTCTGCTTAAGCGCTGCTCAGCAATAATGAAAACATCTCTGCATTATCAACACTGTTTTCAACACAAATCCAAAACATAGCCCCGTACTAGCTATTATGAAGAAAATTAACTCTATCCTAGCCAAAACCAGCACAATCAAGGTTTCCAGTACTGAACTAGTCCTCTGTAACATACACCAGCTGAGTCACCTTTCTCATCCACTTGCTTCTTTTTTGGCAAGATTTGAAATTAAAGAGGGTCCTTAGGCTACCTCAGTGGCAAAAATTTGCCATGAGACAGATTTTCCCAATAAAGAAGATGATGATATATGTACATAGCGCCAAACTGTGTCACTGCCTATGAAAAGGTATTAGCTGAGGAGGGATGGGACTGAGAGAAATCAGATTAAATAATTTTTTGCTGGTGGGTTGGGGTTTTTGTTTTGGTTTGGTTTTTTTGGTTGGGGTTTTGTGGGGTTTTTTTGGTCCCTTTAGTGCTTGACTGCAGCGTAGCTGCATGATTGCACTTCACAGGCAGGGTGAAAGTCTGACTCACTAATGCGTCATTAATTTGACAGAATCTGACTCAGGATTTGACTGTATACTGCTTAGAGGCTGTCTGTTCCAAAGTGTGGTGAAAATCTGACTGAAAAAAATCTCACAAGGAAGAGACAGCTTCTCCTTTGCATCCTTCTTTTCCCCTACTCTTCAATTTCCTTTAAGATCTCATTTTCCACTTTGGCGTTTCTTTCCTTTGATCTTTCTCCCCTTCAGCAATCCAGGTTTCCACTAAAACTCTTGACATCTATTGAAATGGCCCATTTATAGCCACTCTGAAAACTGCCATTTAGCAAGGAATAATGGGAGAAGTTCTAGTATACCTCATACAGACGATAATGAGCCTCTAATTAGGTGTGAGAAACGATCTGAGGGCATGGGTTTGGATAGAATTTCACCACACAGTGAAAGACATGCTTCTTCATCTACGTCTACCTCTTCTATGACTCCACTGGGAACTCCTATTCCAAGAAAGCATGATTTGGTCTTTTCTCTTTAGTCAGTTAAAGGCAAATATTGTGTAGCCATGAGAGGATGTGCACATTCACCTCTGAGGGTGGGATTCTGGTCATCGTGCTCCTGATCAGGCAATGAGATCTGACATTTGATAGATGTTGATCATCTATCACCAGTCAGACTGAAAAACTGTGCCTCCTCAAACTTTCTGAGTAATGTTCATATTTTAATACAATCTTTACGCTTCTAAGCACCTAAAGAAGTAAACACACATCCTCTCTCTCCCCGTGCCATTACAGTACGCCCCGAGGAGCGGCTGTTTACCCAGGGTAGAAATACAGGTGCCATTTCTGTGCACCAGCATTTGTTATACAGGGACTCAAAGGGCCAGGCAGGACTCAGTCTTGCAATTCAAAACAGGACATGAAAAATTGTTCCTCCTACACAGGAAAAAAAACCTGTCCCACAGTCTCTTATGCTCTGGACCCTCTTCCCTAAGCTCCCTCCTCTCTCACCACTTCTGCCCTGCAGGTGTGGATTACAGACAGGGAGAGAGTCCTTCCATTAATTAAGGCATTGGTCCATGATCCAACCCCGTGTTCAGTCCACCTTTCTCCCATGCTATTAATGCCAGTCATAGAATCATAAAATTATTTGGGTTGGAAGGGACCTTAAAGATCATCTAGTTCCAACCCCCTTGCCATGGGCAGGGACACCACCCACTAGACCAATTGTTCATCCAGCCTGGTCTTGAACACCTCCAGGGATGGGGCATCCACAACTTCTCTGGGCAACCTGTTCCAGTGTCTCACCACCTTCACAGTAAAGCATTTCTTCTGAATACCTACTCTAAATCTACCCTCTTTCAGTTTAAAATCGTTACCCTTCATCCTATCACTACACGTCCTAATAAAAAGTCCCTCCCCCACCTTTCCTGTAGGCCCCCTTTAGGTAATGGAAGGCTGCTATAAGGTCTCCCCGGAGCCTTCTCTTCTCCAAGTTGAACAACCCCAACTCTCAGCCTGTCTTCACAGGAGAGGTGGTGCAGCCTTCTCAGCATCTTCGTGGCCCTTCTCTGGACTTGCTCCAAAAGGTCCATGTCCTTCTTACATTGGGAGTCCCAGAGCTGAACGCAGTACTCCAAATACACACAACTGTTGCAGGATTTCTGCTCGTGGTGGAACTTGACAGACTTCACAGTAGCTGCCAAGTGGCTGGTGGCCCACACTACTGTAGGTCAGAGCTGTTCCTGGGATCAGAAAGTTTTTTTTGTAATGATCTTCAGTTCCCTGGGACAGATGGGAGAAAGGAGAGGGATATCTTTCATTCCCATCCCAGATGCACATCAGTCACTTACACTGAGGCAGGAGGAGATATGCTAAGGTATATGAATGCTAGCAGTGCAACACAACTAAAATGAAGTGAGAACATGACAACAAATACCAGCTCCACACCTGCCTTGGCTTTACAACCAGACTTTCAGACTCAGTGTGATCCCAGCATTTAAACTACGGACCTGGGGGAGATACATTCATGTAGGAACTGTACATATTGATCATGCTGCCCTACCTGGAACTTCAGTTTCCTCTACCTGTTCTACAGAAGCAGTCACCGAAAATGGGGGAGGCTGGGGACATGGTCTGTGGGACAGAGGGAGCACAGTCTGTGCTCCTGAGCCCTTTGGCTACAAATTAGAAGTGCAAGATACTGGCACTGTAGTGACTGAAATACCCCTACTGTTATTTTACAGGAAAGCAGGAAGATTCCCTCTGCCATCATTTTGCACAGGGCTTCTCTGTGCATAGCCCTCCCCGCTTCCCTTGAACAGGAAGGAAACCCCACACCTAAGTGCTTTTTTCTGAGGCTAAAAGGCATCTGAGGGGATATGCAAAGACTAAAAAGCTCAAGAAAGCCGTATTAATTAATTCTGAGCCATAAAACAAAACAAACAAAAAGGAGCAAAACACAAGTTCTAAGAATGAGATACAGCCTCAACATTTCTCATGCTCAATGCAATGCTCAGGAGCGGAGATTTATCTTAGGAAATTTAAAACAGTATTTCCAAAACCATTCTTCACTTATTGCAGATCAATTTGTTTCCACCAGGGCTGACTAACTGCTGACATTCCAGCTTGTCAGAAGTTTCCACAAGAAGAGCCATGAGTCAAAGGATGCATGCAATCTCAGTGACTCCTGCCAATGGCTTAAAAAATTAGAAAAAGATAAGATGTCCTAGGATACAGAGAAAAAATATCTTATTTGGTTCTCATTTCTGGTATCTAACACACATCTGTTGTTTGTGAAAATTATGTGGGTAAGTACTTGGTTTCTTAATACCACGTATATGAAAATTTTTGTCCCAGTACTAGAGGAATAGGACTCAGACCTCTTAGATGTTAGCAAAGTAAAACATAGTCTTTATTCACAAGAAGATGGGCTGTGATTTTTCCCCAGGAAAAAAGTAGGATTAAAAATATTACCTTGTATTTAATTAAATGTTTTTGAAAATTTAGGACGGGAGAAGGCTTGCATCAAAAAGTCTAAAAATAAGACCTTCCTAGGCAACTAATACAGGAAAGAAGACAGAGATAAAAATTAACCGCAGAAAAAATAAAAAATAAAAAAAAGAGAAAACACTACAAGAAATAATTGTAGATCTTAAATAAGAGTGGATGGAAGGACATGTACTGAGATGGTTATAACACTTTACTGCTTCAGAATTTTTACTCAATGAGCCTTGAAAAGTACAAAGCTATGAAAAGTCTTATGGAGTATGTTTGAAGAGAAAGAAAATATTATTTTCACTGCACCTTAAGGAAAACACTGCCAACACTACTCCACGGGCCTCTGTGAGAAGGTCACCCCACTTTTTTGTCGCTATTCCAGGAAAAAAAAAAAAAAAAGCAAAGCTCCAGAAGTTTTTTGTTTTCTCTTTCCATAAGAACACTTACTTCCCAGTAATTTCATTTTAATAATACACGATGAGAAACCTGCACAAATAATTTCTGTGAAATGTTCAATCTGACAGTCTGTGTGCATGTTATTTCCAAGATTTTTTTCCACAGTGCAAGATACTCAGGAAGCCACATACCATTTTTTTCAGCTTTCAAGTCATTCTATGTAGTAGAATAGAAGAATGCCAAAAAACAGCAAATGATAAGGAACGATGTTAAATACCGAGCAAAAAAAGGAAGAATGAAGGACAGTTGAGCTGAAACCTCCCACCAGCTTCTAGAGTATCCTGTCTTTCTCATCTAGTCAGGCCACAAAGTGCAGCCCTCTTCAAAATGCTCTACAGGAATAAATGGACAGTTTGAGTTGGGTTGAAGTCAGTGGTATTCAACAAACAGCTTGCCCCATCTGTCTTCATAAGATTTGTATTCAAATAATATTCCCACTGCTAGATATCAATCCCAGTAGAGGTTAGTTTTTAAAATCAACTAATTAGGCATAAAAGACAGGCATTACCATCAGCCCCAAAATACACAACACTGGTTACAATACCTAAAAATAATATTGTAAACATTTAGTTGCTCTCTGAGTGCTTCAGTTTTTGTACTTGCTTTATGAATCTAATTTTTTTCTGTGCAGTCATGAGACCTCAACATTATTTTTCTTTTTGAGTTGACAGCTAATGTTCTCCTGTAGATCAGCTTACTGCTCCTGCTTGGGCTTTCAGTCTGAAAGACCATCAAAAGGCAAAAAAGCTTGCCACAGAAACATGGGAGTCATCAGTATCCTATGAAACATGAAAGTCAATTCTGCACAGTGGGCTTCTTTAGCCAGTGCCAGGCAACATTTTTTTATTCAGGAGAAAGTCAGATAATTACATTTAAAGCAGAATACTTAGGAGGATACTCCCAGGAAGCAATCTCTAAGAGACTAGAGGTTATATTAACAGTCTAAACATATCTTTTTCCACAAAGAAACATTGCTTCATGCTGTTGAAACTGTGTACACAGAAATTACAAGGAGGAACTGAACATTTAATTAAAGCATAAATGTCAATGTGAAGAAAAAGAGAAACATGGCAGCAGGAATGAGGAGATTAAAACATACCCTTGTATTCCATCCACAGCTTTTGGTGCTTAACAAGTCCAATAAACACTTTAGATAATGGGGCACTGCTAACCAGCTCAGCAGGCTTTCTGGCACCTGTTTGAGATCAGGAGACCTCATTCCTCTTGTTTACTGACAGAAATCTAAGTCACAACAGGATTTTGGACTAGGTCCTTCTCATTGCATGCTACTTGTAATAAAGTGGTTCCTCCACACCAAGGTCTAACCCCCACTATTCTAGGTTCTGTGTATTCACATAGAGAGCTTGCCCATGTCCTGAATAGTCTATTCTCTACATAAATTAGCTAAAGACATTAATATTATTAATCAATTTCACAGATGAGGAATTTAAGCAGATGAAGAATTTCAGCAGGGAAATTAAGGGACATGACAAAGGCCAAGTGGAAAAATCCATGATTGAGCCCAACTATATTGAATCCAAGGCCTTTAATACGAGCTCATTCTTTGCATCCTTAGGTTGGTAAGGGCTCTGCTGCCAGTAGGTAGCTTCCATACAGAGCAAATTAACATTTATTTTCAGTGCTGTAGATAGAAGAGAAAACCACAGGGAAAGAAAGAAAAAATATTCTTCTCTATAGAGGTATCACAGTCATATTCATTAATATCTGCTGTCTTGAACTTACTCCTAGCAATTTTCTGACTCTTTTTGGCACAGAGACAATCAAAGATGTTATAGACAGTAAACAGAATTGTGTTTCCTACAATCAGACCACTACATGCACTGCTGCTATGCTGTTACATATGCACGTGCTCTGTGTGAACTCACAAAGGAGTGAGCAGGGTATTTATGAAAGTTAATAGAAGAATTATGTTTCTCTTACGAACAGCCTGCCTCTTGAGTGCTTACTAAAACATCATATGCACATAAATCATGTATCTCTATTAATTTAGATTTATAGTCAACATGTTAGTAGCCACCCTTCCAAATAGCTATAGGCACTCACATATTATGAGCAATCTGTAGTGTTAGAATGGTAACAGCAAAATAAAAAAAGCCTACATTTTTCATATAAATGCATTTGTCATTGAGAAAAACTAACATTCAACACTGTATAGAACGCCTATCCCAGGAATATCAAGTATCCAACCCAAAAAAATTCTTGCAGGGAAAACCTTACCATACACCACTTCTCATTTAAAACTGAGGTTTTCAGGTAAAATGGCTCAGGTATGTGGGACAGACAGAATCTCTCAAGTAGATTATTTGAAACATTACGGGTTAAAACTGAGGGTCTGAACTCTTAACTGAAAAACAAGCAGCCTACTCTGACCATATCCTGAGGATGAAACCCTATTTCAGGAAATCAGCCTCTGTGGTTTTGTCACCATCAGCTGTAAACAGCACCAAAGTGAACCTACCCATTGCAATGACATCACTAATGAGCCAGTCTTCAAAGCTACAGCAAAGATGAAATCTTGAATAAAATGGCTGTGCTATTTTTTTCAGATGCACGTTAAAAGATGGGGTTTAGCTGAAGTAACTTCTTGGTTATCTAACAGTAACTCCGCTTCTCCATGAGAGAATTGTGTTTGAATAGTCTGTGAGCAGAAGCTTTTACAAAGAAGACAGACAGATCTTGTCTGGAAATCTTCAGAAATAAAATAACGTCTTGTCTTCTAAAGAATGTTATTGTTC
Source organism: Larus michahellis (assembly GCF_964199755.1). Lineage (NCBI taxonomy): Eukaryota > Metazoa > Chordata > Aves > Charadriiformes > Laridae > Larus > Larus michahellis. The sequence goes on along the minus strand of NC_133897.1, from coordinate 43,649,479 downwards.
AGTACAAGAAGAAATATTGTTTCTAATTGTCTCACAATGTCCCCAAAGGGGACATCTGACTGTAAAACCAGGGCAGCTACCATATTTCATACCTCTTCCTCAGAGTGCATTTGCCCTGCCCTGCTCCAGGAAAAGATAACTTTCCACCTTGAAGCATCCCCAGCCACCTAAGCTTATATTCCCACCATCATGTACGGGCCACTCATTCCCTGGCTTCCAAAATGTCAGACCACTTGTTTTCTGGAGTTTTTTCATTTTGACCTATGCAATCATTTGTGTTTATTCTTCAAAGTTGCGACTGCAGCTCCTGGAGACATACTCAGACTTGCTTTAAGGTAAACCGAGTCTGTCTTAACAGTCTGGTGAGAAGCCCATGATGAAAATCAGACCCACAATTGTGATTCCAAGTCTTTTTTTTACCCCAGATAATAAGGAGTCATTTCCATGACCCAGAAGGAAACACAACTTTTAAGAGAAAGAGAGCGCTTAAATCTGTGAGTGAGGGTTAAATCATCCATTGAGTGAAGAATGGGAAATACTTATCAGGCTAGGTAGATGAGTCATTTTTGGACAAAGTCAAGGATTAAACAAGAGTTAAAGAAGTCCTAAATAAATAACACAAAGAGAAGAATTATGAATTTTACAAAAATAGAGTAGGAGTTTGACGCGTGTTAGGTGTTCCAATAAACAGTTTAAATAAGTAACGCTGCAGTAAATAAAGACAAGAAGTCGGAAATGGCAAAGTAAACTTGAGGGGACAATCGGTTCAGAGAGGCTGAATCAGTATTTAGGATAATGCTGCTTCTTTATTTTTTTTGGTGTAGAAAAGCTGAGTTTAAGAATCGAGAACAGGCTCTGCCAAGGCTACAGCTTGACTCAGCAAACACCAACTCCAGATATCAACTCTAGTAGAAGCCTTCAGCTGGATAAGCATGAGCTCCTCCTCAGGGCAAGGTTTCTTTCATGGACATAGTGTTGAACGCAGCATCCCATTTTATGAAGAACTGTGTCAGAGCTGCATAAACGGTTGAAAGTTATATAAAACACAATAAGGTTTTTCTGGATCGTCTCTTTCCAGTACAACGTTCTTCTGTCTTCTTTTTGTGGTAATGCTAAACATTCGGAAATTATAGGTGCTTTGTTAGACTTCCTGATGCTAATTGAGTGAAAGTATGAAGATGATCGGAGGGCTAGAACACCTCTCCTATGAAGACAGTCTGAGAGAGCTGGTGGTGTTCAGCCTGGAGAAGAGAAGGCTCCAGGGACACCTCATAGCAGCCTCCCAGGGGGCTTACAGAAAGATGGGGAGGGACCCTTTATCAGGGAGTGTAGTGGTAGGTAGAGGGGTAACTGTTTTAAATTGAAAGAGGGTAGATTTAGACCAGATATTAGGAAGAAATGCTTTATTGTGAGGGTGGTGAGGCACTGGAACAGGTTGCCCAGAGAAGTTGTGGGTGCCCCATCCCTGGAAGTGTTCAAGGCCAGGCTGGATGGGGCTTTGAGCAGCCTGGTCTAGTGGAGGGAGTCCCTGCCCTTGGCAGAGGGGTTGGAACTAGATGATCTTTAAGGTCCCTTCCAACCCAAATCATTCTATGACTCTATGATATGAATAAAACTCACAATAAGACATTTCTGGCATCTGATATCAGTTATTTCCCTTCTGAAGGTAAACATGGCAGTGGTAAAATTGTCTAGCCTCATCGCAATGAAAACCAATCTGTTATTCTCCTTTGTTAATAGCTTGTCACCAACTGCTTCTTACAGGCCAAATACCAAGCAGGTCCCCAGCCACCCACTCTGTTAGTGCACATAACACTTGCAAATGATAATTTATCTGGTGGTCATATGTGGAATTGTCTCATTTTGCCAGTTCACATCTGGCCTTGTACATGTAAATAGGAGCAAGAGCAATTTTAATAATACAAAATTAGAAATAACTCTGAAGAATGATCACTAGTAATTCAAACTGTTGCCTCCAGAGATGCAACCTCATGTTGCCTAGAGTTACTGGCACAGCCTCTGGCAGGGAAGAAAGCATATATCTCCATCCTCCCAAGGCTAGTCTCCGCAATAGAAGTATGCAGGTATTTAGTAATCCTCCTAAGTGACTGAGCCAATTCTCTACTCCAAAGTAGCTTTATAAAGCCCTAATTCTCCAATAATAAAGCTATCATAATGTACTGCTTTTTCTTGGAAGAAAATAATACAATGAATTCAGAATTCTTAATTTCCCCACTTTGGACCCTTACAATAACAAAACAGTGTGGAATAAAGATATATAATAGATATATGCTACTGCAAAGCCTTGATACTCTAGAAGAGAATTCATTGTCCAACTTCAGTAAAGAAAGAAAAACTGAACCATGGACTGAAAAAGCACTAATATGCACATTTCTCATTCAGGCCCTGAAAATCTCAGGTCTGTAATTAAAGGTCATATCCGAGACATAAAAAGTTCTGGACATTATTAGTAGAACTCAGGTGTTTAGTACCATCTTACCTTAGTACACAGAGTAATAGCACCAATCCTCAAGCTTTTCCAACCCCAAGCAGGTTCCCAAAGGTGTCTAGTGCCAGACATCTGTGATTAGGCAGCTGAATTCCCTGCTTAGGAATGGAAACTTCAAGTACAAGTGGGATACAGGATGTTATGATTGCTCTTTAACTCTTCTGCAAGAGGACAATTTGGTCGTGGCTATTGTCAAAACAACTTAGAAAATGCACACCTAGGATCTCCAGTGTATCCAGGCATTGAACTCCTTTATATGTAGAGAGGCAGGACAGGTTGGGTATTTTCCCTCTGAAGGATGGAATACCTTGGGTAATTGTTACCCAAGGTGATGTTTCTGGTGAAGTCAACAAAGTTTGCATCCAAGTGTGTGATTCATTACAGACCAGAGTAGAATCAATATTTTAAAAAAACCCCAATGCTAATGTAAGATGAAAATAAGATTTTCTTTCAGGACTCTACCAGTACTTAGCTGAGGCAGAAACAATGGCAGTGAGCAATTATCAACATTTTTTTAACACCAAAAGGATAAAAAAGGAATGTTTTGTTTTCGCTACACTAATTTTACTCTCTTCAAGAAGAATTCAATGTAGTATTGGAGAATGATATTCTCCAGCAAGTAAACTTGCTACTATTTATAGTATCGCAGTTTTACATTTCAGTTTGATCACAAACACCTTTTCCATCCATTGCTGGAGGCTAAGAAATGATTCAAAGGAAATTTTTGAAGCAGGTCCTTTGCAGGCTGTCAGAGCACACTGTAGTGTTTTGAAAAGTGCATGTGTGAGAGCAAATGGACATGTGGTTGTGGGTGTGAATATCATTCCTTGCAAAGCCTCTCTCCTCTTCCAAAGCTATCTGACAAAGGACAGGCACTTTTAATAATACCTCTTGTTGCCAACATCATTTTACACCTCTTCTATTTCAGGGCATGCAAAACGTGTTGCTATTACACTACTCGATGGATTTCAGAGTGGTTCCACTTTGGAAAAGAGGCAAAAGAAACAAAATCATTTTACTACTTTCACTTGGCTGCCAGAGGGTATTTTGAGACATTTTGTAACCAGATAGTCTCAGAGGTTTCAATGAAGGGAAGAAAGAAAATAGATCTTCAATGAAATGTAAGGATTGAAATATCATTCAGGGTATTTTCCTGCGCTGACTGAGCTCATATGCACGGGTGACTGAAAAAAGTCATTAAAAAGATGGGCCTCAACTGCCTTATGAAGTCAATACATTTTTTTCTGTCCATATGTTTTTGAAGATAACAACAGGATTTTCACTGTGGTTTCAATTCTCTCCAGCTGGGTAATTTGTGTGACACACTTTCAAGGCACCCACCAGCTAAACAGCTATAACTTCTGGGTTTTAATGCATCTTAGAACACAATTGCATCCATCACAGTTCACGTGCTAGAAAGCGGGAGAAAAATATTTTCATTTGACAAAATAGGCACTGCCTCCTCAAAACAATCTAATATTTATAGACATTCTGACAGACTAATGAATAGATAGATACATTTGCATAGAAGGACAAGTACTAGTTTCTAGATGAAAGAACTGAGCAATATGATAAAGCATTAAAGATAGACAAATGTGTCATGTAGGTTCTGATTACACCATCTGACTGTCAGGAGAAAAAGAAGTAACTTGCTAGCCACGTATTAAGCAGACAACTCAGCAATTGAAAGGCTTTGAAAGTTTCACCAGAGCTTGAACAATTTGGATTTTTGGACTCTGTTGGTACTGGTTATATTTTGTTGTTGCTATTGGAAAGGTATCTTTGAAATGATCACTGAAAACCATCTGTATGTCTTCAAGAAATCCAGCGTTCCTGAGTGAGGTCAAAACATGCCTTAATTTTAAACACTAGCAAAGAAGGAAATCCAATGTCTTATCTTTGCTATGATATTATTATGTAGGAGAAAACTGACCTTATTGTTATTCAGCAGGCTCATTATTCCACCCCCTCTCATGCACATTTGTACTGTCATCACCAACAGGAAAACCGGTACAATGAAAACTGTAAGAAGAGATCATTTAATTAAAAAAAAAAATAAATCTGTCATCTAATCAGTAGTAAATAAATAGTGGAATATTTAAAAGTCTGGCAGGGTACTGTGGGAATTAAGGCATCAGTATGTTTATGTGAGAGGTGAGCTAGAGCAACTTTTTTATTGGTATGTCTTTTTACTAGCTCTAACAAAATACAACAAAGTGAAAACAACTTCGTAAAGAATATGTCTATAAGATGCCTTGGAGACCCTGGCTGTGAATAAACAGACTTGCTAGGAAGGATGTAGAGATAGTAGCTTAGGTATTTGGTCTGCAGGGATCCTGAAGGGTTTTGATTAGCACCATAAATAGGAGTTTCTGTCATAGACATTATTAAGCTGTTTGAGGATTTTAAGGACCCTTGGTTATCAAAGATAGAAATCATAGCTTTATAGAACTGGCTAGCCAGTGTTGGGACAGAGATAAAAATATAACATGAAAGAGTCTTTGAAGACTATTCTGCAACCCTTACTTGCGCCAAGTTTCACTTGTTCTTTCAAGGAGGACACAGTGGGACAAACTTAATATGAGAACAGTTGTAGAAATATGCTTAATAACACAATAAAATATAACAGGTGCTTCCCTCTTGGCTTAGGGCAACCGGCTTCAGCTGCCTACAAAGTGAAGAGAATGAACTAGGAGGGTAACTACCCAGATGACACACTGAGCCATTATTCCTTCTCCTTAATTTCTGCTGGGGAGCCAGTGCTTAGTTTTCAGCATGTAAGAAGTCACAAAGGAGAAAACAGAACTATTCCTTCAGAAGCATAGCATTTCTTAAACACATTGCCAATTGTAGGGCCCTACGGGGGTAGAGATGAAGAGTGTGACAGCAGTGACTGGGTTTGTTAGGGTGGTTTGCCCTTACTTCTGCAGTGGAAGGGAGATATATCTGGCCCAGTCAGGTCTCAGAGTAGAGCAGCACTTTAATGCAATCCCTGCAGCAGCCTTGTACATCCCAGAATACCAAGTAATTTTGTCTTGATAGCAAGACAGGGGATTGCTCACATAACGCAGAGGATCACAGGAAAATATAGCAATTATTTGCTATCAATTATCAAGACAGCTATTGCACAGGCAATGCTTTTCCCATGAGTATCTTAGGCCAGAAGAGCATAGCACACCCCTAGGAGAGATGTGGGAGCTAGCACCAGACTGCCCTTCCACAAGCCTATGGAGCAAGTGGCTTAGGGACCGACCTGTGCTTTCTACATTTGTTTGCATGAAAATCATCCTGCAGACTTGTTCTCAAAGTATCACAGTGACTCAATATCTCCGGAGTCCCCTTTAGTGAAGCCCTCGCTTTCCTGTACTGGTGACTGGAGAGTTTTTCTGGTCCTTGTCATGGGCTCACCACATGAACAGCCCCAGCACAACTTCTGAGTTACTGAAATAATTAGTCTCTTTGTTATTACTTTCCCTATAATCTTTTGCACTTTCCAGAAAATAGTATAAACATCTCTTCAAGAGCTTGTGTACTGATACCCCATCTTACATTATCTATCTAGCTATTTTCCCCATACTTTATTCTCTCTTTCTGGTTAATCTAACTCTCTTCTTCCTAATACGTCCCTGAGACCTTCTGCCTCCCAAGCACAGGCCCTACCACTGAAGCTCTTTTAATTAGACCTTATCTGTTAACTCAGATAGGACTTTTGGTTGAATATTCTTGAGCAGCTCAAATACCCATAGATCACAGAGGTATGTTACTGGCTTCCATTTCCATTGGCTCTACAGTAGAGTTATTTCGTGAAATTAAGTTTCCAGGACAAGTGAAGTTTGAGATGAGCACCTCTAAGTTGCTAGCAATTTGAAACACCAGCAAAAGCAAAAGAGAAGGGGAGAGAAAGGTGGTCTTGGAAGACTGAAAAGGTGCAACTTTACCCAGGGGCAGCACCCCACCCCAGAAGTACAAGTTTCCAGAAATATAAATTGATACCAACATCTTCCTGATTCACTAGGTCTTTGTAGATAATTTGTATTTGACATCCAAGAACAGGAATCACCCTCCACCCCTTAGATTTTAATTTTCCCAACCATGCTGTTGTTGACATAACTTTGTAGCAAACCAGACTGTGGATCCATATGTAAATATTACACTGAATAAGTTATGGGAGTCACTGTGACTTTCAAGACTTCAGAGTGCTAGAGATGTGAAGAGGAGGTAGGACATCATTCTGGGCATAGTTCAGTCCCACTGCTATACCTACTCATTACAAAGACACCACAAACATACTAAAGCAGAACATGACACTAGATTGTGGGTGATGGAGGTTCTGGCTTCAGCAGGGAGGATTCCTTCCAACTGCAAGAACTGAAAAGTCCTCCAAAGTTAGCCTACCAGTTTTTATTTGATTACTTCTCTACGTTTTGAAAATCCACATCTCTTTGTCCAAATAATTTCATTTTTTTCAGATTGATACTTATTTTAGTTTCATGGCAGTCTTCAAAAGACTGGTAGAGTGATCAGAAGCCCAAGCCAGAAAAAGGACATGGATACAATGAGACTTGCTGTTCTGTGGAGGGAAAAACTAGACTTACTCTGGAAAAAAAACCCACGTTTACTTCACCTTCTGAGCTGCACAAGTAACAAAATACCATAGATGTAGGATCTATGGTAAGCTGTAGTGCTGGTAGGGGTGTCCTTCTTCCCCTCAAAGCCTCCTTAGCCCCCAGACCGTAAAGTTGCAGAACAGCCTGTATCAGTCTAAACTATTGCCTGTCTGAAGCTACTTTTCCAGCCCTGTCAGCTGCTCTCAATCCTCACCTTATGTGAAGGGTATGAATAGATCCGGAAACTAACTGGATAAGTTGTGAATGTTTTCCTTCTCTGTGTACTTGAGGGTTTTTGCATTATTTTTTTTTTTTTTTGCCTTCATTTTCTCTTGAAGCCTGTCGGGGAAGTTGGGATGAAATCAGTGGAATAACATATACAATGGAAGTTTAAATCACTTGACTTGAAATTTGACACATACTAATGTCTTAACATAAGCTTCATGCAATAGGATATAGAAATAAGCATGCCACACACACGCCTTGAACACCAGCCAAAACACCAGTTATCTTGCAGATTGACAAACTTTTGGGAGCAATCTTACAAATGCTGATTGAGGTCAGTATCCCTAACACACCTACCTACTTACAGAGTGCAGTTTGTAATTCAGCTGAGAACCAGTACGTGAGTAGTTATGGGATTGGACTGAGTTTTTAGTTACCCTCTATAAGTACACCTTTGAATAATAAGAGCTGTTTGGCTGTAGGCTCAAAGCACCCCCAGTTTGGCAGGACCTTTTGGGTCTGCCTGAGCTTTATTTCGGATTTGGGTCTTTGCCTGCTCAGGTGACATTGGCACAGCCCGTGCACGCAATGCTGCGTGCAGGCACGAGGTGTGCCTCCAGGCACTTGCCTTCCTCTCACACGGGTGCAGCAACATCTTCTCCAAGACAAGGGCAGCAGGCCAAGGTGCGTTGAGCCTGTGGCCACTCCCTCTCTCACCCCACGTTGAATCCTTAAGGAACCGTCATCTTTCCTTAGTCCTATAGGTAGGGTCTCCTGGATCACCATCTTTGTGATAACAGCAGCTTTCTGTGGGAAAAAACCTAGCTTCCATGCACATGGCTTAGTACCCAAAGGTTATACCCTTTCACTGAAATCTCTAAATTCTCAAGACAAATTGGGTGACTAAGTAGTACCAAGCGAATGCGTTCCTCCAGGACAGGGTGAATGCACGGTTGTTACACTCCCAAGACAATCATCTCATATTCCATCTCAAACGCAATGGGTTTGAGACCGAGGTCAAATTATATGTTCTGATTATAAACACATAGGCAACTACTGATCTAGTAATTAGCTTTTTTATAGCTTTAATTAAATATCTAGCATATAAGGTTGAGCTTGTGAATGTGCTGTGTTCAGTGTGTACTTAGGTACAGATTTCTAGAAGGAACCCCAAGTGCAAAAGCCCGCAAGACTACATGTCATCACCTGCTATTCCAATATCGCTGCTGACTATGAGCTCCAAGAAAGGATCTGCATCTTCATTTCTATAAAAATCTCCAGCAACTGTGCATATGTTTTTTTTAAAAAAAAAAAATACTTTAAGGGTTTAAATAGACATCTTTGCAAGTATGTTGGCAAAAAGCAAGAAAATTGTTTTTTATGTTCAAAACATAAATATCTCTCAAATTAGTCTCTTCTGTTTCTGCATAGAACTCTGTTTGAATGAAGACAGTAACCAATTCTGATAACTAATTCAAAGACCTGCCATTATCACATACATAAAATGCTCCAAAGCTAAATGAACTATCATTCTGGAGCAAATACTCCCCTTGCTTACATGTACACAGTACCCAGTTCTGTCCTCACAGGAGCTGGCAGATCCCAAGGATATTTTACACCAGTTTATTAAGTTCTGAGAAAAAAAGAAGTTGGTAAAGTGCTCTTTCACCTGCATGAAATAGCATAATCTCAAGCAAAGAGACAGGCATCTTACACTTATTTGCTAATTTTAGTATTTTTTTGTATAAATTCATTGTTGAGTAAGGATTAAGAACACTGCCTTTCATGGGACAGCCCAACTGCTGGCAGATCTGTTCCTAGATCTAGACATATTTGGTGAACTGACCTGGTTATTGTAAATTTACCCCTGACTTGGGCATATTTTGCCTGAATTCTTACCATTTAGGATTTCTGTTATTCTCTGCAGCTTGAACAAGATGCACTGGAAACTCATGAGACTGCGCACATTCTCATTCCATTTCAAGCCAGCAAGCAAGAACAAAAAAACTCCACTGTGAGCAGCATATTATATAGTTATGTATCTATTACTCCATATGGATAAATATAACACACACACACATTTATGGAGAGGTGCTGGTGATGGGGATTAATGGTACATCCATTTGACACCCAACCTGACTGCCTCCCTTGGTCTTATCAGAATTTGAAAACAACAGCAACGCAGACTGAAACAAACTCTGTGGATATCTTAAGTATTTTAAATCATTGTTTAACAAAAGAAGTTAAGCCTTATTGGCTGACTGGATTCCGTGTTTGGAATGTCTGGATTCATTTTCAGGGTTGTATGCTTGCTTTCAAGCCCTATAGGAGCCAAAATAATACGACAGATGGAACTGGTGGTGAAAAAAGTAAGGATTCACAGGCAATCTGTAGAAATAAGACATTTCAAGAGAAAGTCAACCCATCATTATAGCAGAAAGCAGGTGACAAAAAAAAAAAAGGAGGAGAGGTTCATGACAGGGCTGTGAACAGGAAATTTGGTGGAGAGCAAGAGGAAATTACATTGGTTTCTACTAAGCAGCACAAGAGAATAACTTTCACATTTATTCCTTGATGCTATTGTTAAATGCATTAAAGGCAGCTGTACAGACAATTAGTAAGAATCCAACCCAGAATCAGCCAAGCTGACTGCCTACAGACTCTTGTTAGTTTGCATAGAGCTGCTTATGAAAAAGGAAAGTCAAAACTATACAAACATGGCTCTATCTTATCATGAAGTTTACAAAATTTGAAAACTTAAAACCTCTGCATCTTGGTAGCTCTCTGCTGCTCTTAAAAATAATTTTGAAGTACTCTTAAAGTCACCTTGCATTTCTAAAGATGAAAAATAAGGTGACTTTTGGTATGTATGAAAGCACTAACAGGAATAGCAGAAACAAGATGCCCACTGGTAATACCAAACGACGTGCACCACACATTGGAAAGATGACGGCAGACAAATGTTAGATGACAGTAACTTCCAATATTTTTCATTCCTTAAAATGATATATTACTGTCTGGTCATATTCCACAGCGGCCTCACACCAACATACACTGCTTGTTTTCCAACTACTTTCAAATCCCATGCATTCCACCTAACAATATTGATATCCCAATGGACTTACTCAACAGTACTGCATTTGCAAAATATACTTTTATTTCCCTCTTTTTCTTTTCTCCCTCTCTTCCCCCCTCCCCTCCCTCCTGGAGGCAGATACAAGAGCCTGCATTTTTATATTCTGAATGAAGAACTCGATTTCCACGCTGAAACCAACTTTCACGCTGAAGTTCTGTATTCACTTCAGTAGCTGCGGTAAGTATGAAATAGAAGACCAAAGTGAGAGGGTCAGTAGAACCAGCTCAAGCTGTAAGTTTGAGTTCAGTTCACAGGGATGGCACTCCAAGACTGACCAACCCACCCAGAAAAGCAGAGTGTTGCTGCCCTATCACCACGACATTACAGTGAAACATTTTAGCAGGCCCCTTGAGGATGTTTCAGAAGGCGTGCAACTACATCAGCATGCACCGATGAGGGCCAGAACATACACAGAAAAAAAAAAAAAAAAAAAAAGGACAATCAAGACACTCCAGCTTGAATGAGCCTCATAGGGATTTGCTTTGCAAAAATATGAGAATACACTTCTCCAAACAAAAAGTTATCAGAAAAAAAGAAACAGAGAATAAAGCATGGAGCCAGGTAATTTTGTGCTTTCTCTTGCCCAAATGCACCTGTGTCACCTTCACTAGTAGGATGAAGACAGTGATGCTATACGGGTTTTACGAACTGGTCCATGGTCCATGAGAAACTGTGCCCGTGCACAATTATTTTCTTGTTTCAAATGTAAAAAAAAAAAAAAAAAAAAAAAAAAAAAAGAAAAAAAAAGAAATCAACTAATTTCTCACTGAGTGTATCCAGCTTCAGCTTCAAAAACTTAAGGCTTACTAATGGCTTTTTCCTAATGAATAAAAGAATAGTCTGTAGCTTGTTATCAATTATTTTTACCTTATTTTGGATAAACCAAGAAACTGAAGCCTCTAATCTCCCACTGTATGACTTGTCAGGAGGACAAGTATACTTGTAGCTCTTTGAACCCTTCCTACTTTTCCAACTTCCTTCTTGAAATGAAGCCACAGCTTTCCAACATCACACTCTAAACCCACACACCAAGGTCGCCTGTCTACCCCCATCCAAGTTAGTCACCTCCCTGCTGTTGCTAGCATGTTCTACAAGAGCAGAAAATAGACTAAGACGCTTTATAGACACAACTTTGCAAGGGGAATAGATGTTCCGCCACTACCTTTTCTTATGACACCACCTGTAAATCAAGCTCTATATGCCTTATGGCTCCAGCAGAAGTAAGCAATGGACTCGATGCAGAAATTAGCTGAGAGGGGTGCATTAGTTGGTGTTTGTCAGGTGAGCCTGACCTTTCGTAAAGAGGTATGATGCTGAACTTGAGATCAGTCCCTGAGAAAGCAACACAGCCGTGTCACCGGGTAGCGTACTTCTGCAGTAAAGTCTTCCTTTAGGAAGTCCGTGACTCAGTCAGTCACTTAACCTCGCTTCCTCTCAAGTGAAGAGGAAAGCTCTCGTTATCATCACTTGTACAGGTTAAAGCCGACTCGTGCAGCAGAGCAGCACAGCACCCCTGTAGATGTTGCGAGTGCTGTACCAAGTGACCTGGTGGCACAGAGGCGTAGCAAACTGCTGTGAGCAGAGTGAGCAGAGCTCACCTGGGAACAGGAGGAAGAAAGGATGAGAGGCAAATGCTGCATCTCTCCCTGGGGCACAGTTTAGTGAAGCAGTGAAGCCTCCGGTCCTCTGGCCCTACCAATGTTCTCGGTACAAGTGGCATCATTCCCTTTCAAGTTTTGTGCCCACCACCTTTATGCTTAGACGGAACATCTCTCAGGGTCATCCTTTGCCTCTCTGGTCAGGTGTTACAGTGGTTCCCTGTGAGGCAGCACTGAAGGACTCCCGGGATCAAAGGGAGGAGAGGAGAAGCAGAAAATGATGTCTGCCCTTTCCCTCTTTCCTTTCTCTCCAATTTCTTTATCCTCCTGTACTTTCTTGTGCTCACAGTGCCCTTCATTTCACTTCCCAGTTGGATACTTCCCTTCCCCACTGCCTGACATGAATTCAGTCTGTTGGCCTCCAAAGTAGAAACAAAATTAACTGCTCAAAATTCTAGGGATTATCTTGGAGCTCCTGGGACTGTAGAAAATATCCTTTTCCAAAACAGTTCTTTCAGTGAGACCCTCAGCCCTCCGCTAGGAATAACAAAAGCCTTAAGTCTGGATACCGGTTCACTGTCAGAGGTAATTAAATCTGACTCTCAGCTAAACTCTCTCCATGGATCTGGAGACGAATAAATGTAACATCAAAATGAAGTATTTGTTGTGTTTGCTCACCTTTGTGCCGCTTCAGTAAAGTAATAGAAGGAGCCTGGCCTGTTCTGTGCAGTTTCCTAGGACACAAGTAAAAATAGGGCATTAACTCTCACCAAAATGCGCACGTTACAGGGGGGGCTTTCCGGCCTAAGTTACTGAAAAACGCTACACCCATATGCAAAAAAGATACATACACTTCAGCATTGGGCCTGAAGTTAACCCAGACTATTGAGTGGCTCCTCTCTACGGTGCTGCTGCTGCTATGTCAGACAAGGGCAGGGAGGAGGCAAGGTTCGTATAACTCCTGGCTTCAAAAAGATAAACAAGACCCTACCGCAGAATGATCTTATATGCTAGGAATTATTTCTTGTGAGTGCTGCCAAGCGTACTGTATGGTTGCTTTCCTTGATAGCTGCAGTGTTGATGCACTGAGAGAAGAAATAGGAATTTTTTGCTACAAAATGAAGGACTGAATTCTACTTTTGATTTCCTTTCTTACACGGCACAGTTTCAAGAGTTAAGGTTTTGGTTTCCTAGAGAAACTTGGAGATTGAAAACATCACCTAGCTTATTTAAAAAAACAAAACAAAACAAAACTAGTCAGTTTAGTCTGCTTTGATCTTGTTTGAATCAAAAAGGGCCAGTAGATAAACATTTGAATATACGACTGAAATTTTGCCATCTTCATTTTTTCACTAGGCTTCTGTCCACATATCTCTAAACAGCTATGACAGCACTGACTGAGTTATTAGCAACAGAAACACCATTCGGTGAATTTTACTCCCTTTAAGGAATGCAAAGCATGTAAATAAATTGCATGCTCAGATTTTTTTTTTTTTTAAACGAGTTTTCAGGGGTGAATGTCTTCAGGATAAAATTAATCTCTAAGCAGACCCTAAAAGAAACCACAGATAGAACTTTAATGGTGTTTCTATATTAAGTCAGCTTAATGTGGCAACCAGCTTTATCACTATTCACGGTCACGTAGGTAACTGTGAATCGAGCACACAGGGATTAAAATTTTATAGTAAATTATTATACTTGTAATTCAGTCTATGCCTTTAGCTGCATTCGTCACCCAGGCCAGGAGCAACGTGCAACTCTGGGTGATCCGTGTAGCTCACCAGCCTGGCAGGAACTACAAAATGATAACCACAGCAAGCAATGGAGCGTGGTGCCGAGATCCCTGCGCTGGTGCCAGCGGGGCTCCTTCAAGCTGGAAGGAGGCAGCTGTGGAATAGGTAATGTGGGTACATGGCTTTGGGGACCTGCGCCAGCCTTGTTTCATGACATTGCACTCTGCCATATTGACATGGCTGACTGCCTGAAGGCAGCTTGGGGATTTCTAACACAGTGCTGCGCTGCACCGTGGGGTCACGATTGTACTGTGTAATATGGCTCAAAAAGAGCTGGGAGATAATATTTGCGCTGGAATTTGACTTTCTGTGGTTATCTATGCTATATATATGTATAAAAAAAAAACAACACAAAAACAAAACAAAAAACAAACCACACAACACCTTAAACTTGGCCATTTAAATGTGAAAAGCAAAAGCGAGCAGATTAAAACTATCAGCACCACCAATTCCTGACACAAATAGATTATTTCTTAATTAGAAGTGTATATATTTGTAAACGGTTAGTCATTTCAGCTCTGAGAAAACATAAATATGTTATCATCTGCCTTAATATTAAGTGGGCTTCCTGGGTTTTTCATTCATGGCTTAATAACAGCAGCTCTCATTTTTGTACTCACAATAGAGCAGACTTAGCGGTTTTGTCAGACAAGACTTAGTTATGAATTACTGGACTCCACATTGGTTGTTTACAGTTGCAATCTGAAGAAGGTGACCTTTCCCTTTCCTGGGAAATGCTCTGTTCCTGTGAAAAATGCACAAAGACCCGCATTCCTTAACAAATCCAGCCACACGTATGTACAAGAGAATCATCCACAGAAGACAATTTATCACTTGTACTTTCATTGACTCAGAAGTCTGCCAGAACTCAATAAAGGCATGCAATAAATATGTATTTCTCTCAGGTTTTGGACGTACTTAATCTATACTTTCAATTAAAATCAGATGAAGACCTTACCATTCAGTATTACTTGTATTATCCAATACATAGATTTGAATCTGTGGAATCACCTGTGTTTTCCATTCATGAAAATTGCCTTTATCCTAGAAGAGATGAATTCTATCCCTCTAACTTCAGCACTCTCACTTTAGGCATCTAGTCTAGCCTAATCTAATCAAGTTTCTTTGCTCCTTCTTTAGTCAAAGGCCAGTGATGGAGCCCTTCAGAAGGCAAACCATATGAGATGCCCACCATAGGACAGGAGGTCTTGACTTTGAAAGGATGCAGGAGGACTGGTTAAAACCAACTGCCTAACCTCAGGAAAGATTAAGCCTACGCAAAGCATTCAGAAACACCGTGGAGCCATTTATACGTCTTAAGCTACCATTGGTGTCAATAGACAACAATATCCAATATTCTGTGACTGTGAGATAAAATGAAGTGAGGATGAGGCAAAATGTGACCATGAGGTAAACATAAAATCAGGTATAAAAAAGTTGCAAACAAATATTCCTGCATCTAAGTTACTTTAAGTGACTTGATTTCTGATGCCTAATGTGAGGGAGGGGAAACATTACGAGGCTTTCCAGGATTAAACCCTGTTGTAGACTTACACTGTTTAGGGTTCATCCTGTTGGGCTCTCAGAAGCTAAACTGCTCAAGAAAAAACAACATGGGTCAGCAAAAATGCACCAAAGGAATATCTTTACAACCACAATGGCAAGCAAACATTAACAACAGACCCACTTTGCCACTTGCTCAGATGTGGAGCATGCTTACCATGCTGACAGAGAAAAAAAAATACAAGTATGACAGGGCCCTTGTCCACATCATCAGATTGAACTGCAATTGCTGTTCATTTGCCTTTCAGTGAGATAGCTTCTCACTAGCTTCCTGGCAGGCAATCAAAACACTGTGTAAATGATGCTTTAAGGGAGAAATCCGAGGCATCTGGGAGCTTATGGAAAAAAAAAAAAAGTCATTTGTTCTTCAACAGGAAGGGAGAAACCCTCTTCTGCTGATCCATATAGTCACTACACTTCTTTATATAGAGAAATTCTATTTATATTGAGTCACCCCCCAGGACTTCACAGCTATGGATAGCAGAAGACATGCTGCATTTAACCCTATTTTTCATAGCTCTGGTCTTTCATAAAGACAAGTGTTTATGGGATAAGATTTCTCACAATTAGTTTCGGCCTTCAGGCTACTTGTTGTTGGATTGTTGTTTTTAAGCTTGAGCCAAACAGTGCAAAATATTTTGTTGCCTAGATATTTTTTTCCCCGCTCTAAGCAGGAGCCAGATATAGCAGTAGGGGCTCTGCACTGGGAGTCAATTAACATGAATTCTCTTCAGTTATAAATTCTGATGGCTAATAGCAATGGTTTAGGCTTGCTGACCGGGAGTTTCTCTGTTTTCCTCCCCCAAGTTAAAAGCAATTTTAGAATCCAGCAATATATGTAAGCAGTTCCAGTTATTTTTCCAGCAAAACTGTTTTTCAAGACTTACTTTCACTTGTCATAACCTGTCTTTTCACACAGCTGTAAAGATCAGCTTGTCAAAACAGGACAAAACCAAACAAGTAAACAACGAAAACCAAAACCCAACCAATCAAAAGAAAACCCCAAAACCCCAACACTCTCCGCCTCAAAAAAACCCAACCAAACACCAAAACAACAAACCAAACCTAAACAAACAAAACCCCCAAAAAGCAAAAAGGGAGTATCCTTGAGAGGCAAGCTTGTCAGTTGTATAATTTTCAACAAAAGTTGCCCAAAATTTAAAATTCAGGGAAGCATTAGTCATTTCCACATTCAGCTTCACTATTTCTCTACAATTCCTCATGGCTAAGGCTTAGCTTATCCCTGGTACCTGCTCTCCCTTGTGGGCCTGTTTTCCAAATCATGAATAACAGTTTAGAAGTGGGTTTCATCCAAAATTCCTCCCCCACTTTGCACTTTCAATTTGATCTAAAAATGTTCTTAGTTCAAAGTGCTCTATGAAAGTCTCAGTCATAGAGTGACTGGCATTACCTTTCTTAAGTGTAACATTAAGTTACTTGAAATTTCTTCCCCCAAGTGTCATCGTTTCCCTTTTGAAAGGGAACAGAAACTGCATCTGTGGGAAATCCACCTTCCAAGTTGTCTTGGAGTCATAACACCTAGAAGCCTTGACTGATGCAGTCCTGGATAGGCAAACACAATGGAAAACAAGATTTCATTAAAACATCATCAATTCAAATTGCCTCCAATTAACATTTTAAGTCTGACAAACTGGAAATTCCTTCTTTAAAAAAAAACCAAAACAAAACAAAACCTCCCTCTTCCCCCACCCCCAAGCAGCTCTAGTAAGTATGCTGGGTCTTTAGATACCAGCTGCGGAGCTTCAGTCATGCTTAAAACTAGACATTTATTCAAATGGTTTTGCACATCAGAATTTTTCTAGTGCCTCATACAAATTTAGTTCTCACTCTATCACTGCTTAATTTCCTTAATAGCTTCTTATGATGGATATGCCAATGAAATTGAAGTCAAGAACTTCAGAGCAGCTTTTGTTGCTATTTTTCTAAAAGACTCAAGAACATTTGGAGATCCTATGATGTAGTAAAGGATACAGCTGGTTCGTGATTGAAATTAACAATAAAAGAAATATAAACACATTTGATTTTCTGATAGCCTGATTTTTGTTAAATTTTCTAGTCTAGATATCGAACTTAAATCCTACTCCTTGAATATTCTCCATGCTGACAAGGCAGTAGGTGTTACAGTGTGTTAAGCTCTCCTGTATACCAAACACAGGACCCAAAGAGGCAGTACCTAAACACAGAAAGATGAGTATATGAAGAGGATAATATGCAACTGATACCTTCTCTCTATAATTTTGGGACTCCAAGGGCATGAGAGGAGGACATGAGCCCCAACTCATCAAATTAAGAGGATCTTACATTCTCTCTGCCCGCTTATGCCATCCCTTTAATAAACTTCATCTATTTTGGAGCCAGCTAGTGCTTGATTCCACTGAAGCCAAGATGGACTCTCTACGTTTGCTATAGCCATACCCTTTTGGCTATAGGAACAGCCTGGGAGGGATTTGCTGTACAGGCTGGCTGTAATTCTCCAGCACGCAGCAGCTCTTTTGCTCCAACAAGAAAAAGAAAGGGATAATACAGAGGCTGAGGCTCCTCAGGCTTCAGAGAAAGAAATCTCTTTTGTACAGCAAATACCTTCTGCAGTCATCTATGATCTGGAAGGAAAACCTCCTGTTTGTGACAGAAGTGCTCAAATATATTAGTGAATTGTTTTAGAAGAGGTGTATCTCTTGACCTTTGAAATTACAAATAACTGAATCTTGCAATTAGGGGAGATAGCACCACCTCACCTACAACTGGGTGTTTTAACACACATCAGCTAAGAGTATTTTTAGATCAAATTGGAAATGTGGAGAAAGCCTGAAGCTGACCAGAATCATAATGCAATGGAAAACCTTACACAGACACCTGTTTCAAAGCAATCCCTGGCTCAATTGGGAGATCAAAGAGTGTCAGCTACTGCTGATAAGCTCAGATAAGCCCCTGGAATTCTGGATGCTTTGCAGATCCCAAACCTCTTAACACGAGAGGGTCACTTATCACAGTTTCTTTTGGGTCTCCTGAAATTAACTGACGAAATTTCACAGCATGTAAAAGAGGATAGCTTGGGAATAAGCGCTGCATTCCTTTTCCTCAGGCCAGCACGCTCTCCCTCACAGGCTCGTCTCCCAAGTGCTCAGTGAAGTAAATTAAAGAGTAAGTTGAATGGTTGTTCTTATTTTTATTTCCCCAAGAATTAGTGAAACAACAGCTAGAATACACACAGACACAGATAGCTAGAATGAGAGTAACTTATCTGTGAAGTAATTTCTGTGTCTCTCTCTCTTCTCTGTCACATACCTGGTGACAAGACCAACCAGGGTGCCGATCAGCCACGTCGCTGATATTGACAATGACAAATCCCTTTCACAGCTCAGACGAACCTCAAATAAATTCTCTCAAGACACTGGCAGGCATTCTCCTCCTTGCTCTGTCACTCATGGTGAAGGCTGAAAGGCTGATCAGAAATTAAGCAGGGGCATTGCGGAATGGAAAAAATCTCGCTTGATGGGGAATAAGTCAAGACTATAAAGTGTATTTAATTCCTTCTTTTTCCTCCTTCAGTTTTAATTAGGATTAAAATGTCTCTGGCAGATATTTTGGGATTACTTTCATTTTCTTGCACTATGTATGAGCTTATCTGCTTCACATTATCCTAAACAATACTGGAGAATTAACTACTGGCAATAAAACTGTTGGAAGGCAAACACATCCCAACAGAAAAATCCACGGCTCCCTTCATTTCCCCACCCCTCCAGAACATACGCATATCAAAAGTTTGCCAAAAAACCTCACCCGAACATCCACACTCTTTCCCACAAACGTACTTTCATTTGATTGTAACAGAGCCCTGTTTCTGTTGCAAATTGTAAGCAAAAACAATGGCAAGAAGCAGAAGCTCTCTTCCTCATGGTTGAAGTCTTGGCTGGTCAGAGCCTGTCAGGCGTTTATGGATGGCATTCAGCACTTCCCAGAACCAGGCACATTGCCTCTCAGTAACATCTAACATTTCATAAATACAACAGAACAAAGAAATCAGGTCATCATGAAGAAGAATCAAGTGCAACCTCAGCCCAAAGCTCATAGTGTTTTCACTTGCACAGCCATTCAGATAACTCCTTGCTCCCGTCCTCTGTTCCTCTCCTAACAGATTCTGCTTGGCCACTGGTGCGCTTCACAGTACCTGGCTCTGGGTCGCTATTTAAAAGCCAAAACTTTGGGCCACAATGTTGGAGTAGCAAGCAGCAGGATTGGATTCTAGCAAGAAACAGGACAAAACCTAGAGGAGCTGTGGCATGAGCCACCAGCAGACACAAGCACATCTCCACACAGCAAAGCACTAGGGCTACCATGAAATATAAACGTTGAGCAGTAAAAAGGGAAAGGAATAGGGAAAAGCTCAGAAGCAACAGTCTATGATTGTGCAAGGGAAGAAAGGAGAATTTTATTATAAACCCCTGTGAGGACCACTTTGTTCCAGACAGTCTTCACAGCTGGGTGTAGTTGTCATATGCCGGTAGCACCTTGAATTAACTGTAGGAGAGTACCAGGCTGTGACATTAATATTTACCCTTAGGAGCTTTTAATCTGACACAATTATACAAAGGTCCACAGTAGGACTTGTTGTTGCTCTGGACCCTGCAAGGAAGGTTGGGGCTGTGCCCCAGAGCAGTCTCGTATGGCTGCACGGATTGCATGCCTGACTGCAGCGTCCCTTCCAAAGCACAGGTGACTCCATATGCCCCAGTCAGCAAAGAGGTGCCCATCCTGTCTTGTCTGACAGGATACGTTTAGCAGGCAGGACTCAAGCAGGGGGTGTAAGTTTCATTGAGGCACGTGTTGCTGGTAGATTTCAGCAGGATGAACACCTAGAGGCAGTCACTATAACTATGGCTATAAAGCGGCATAGGCAGAGGCACCTCTTCAGCACTCTCAAAGACAGAGAGGGCTCCAAAGATGTTTGGGACACCTTCACACTTGAGGATATTCAATAAACTTGTTTGCCAAGATGAGGCCAGGCACCACAGGATTACAGTATCTGATTATATGCTTTGATGCGAGATACTAAACCAAATGGAGAAATGAGTCTACTCCAATATGACAAGTTCCATATTCCTCTAGATTTATCATTTTAATAAGGGAGATTAACTTTTCAAAGCACGTTGTCCAGAATTTGTCATGATGACTGATGATGCTTCTGTTGATTTCATAACAAATTTTGCATTTAAAAAGCATTTTATAATCTTTTGTGCCAACTCTGGAGCTAGACGCTTGCTTATCCAGCTACAGCCGCAAGAACTAGTTTCCCAAGGACAGTCTTCAAGTTGAGTTATTTTGAAAATATGTCCCCACGTTTGTGGGCAAACTGGATCTGCTGGTTGGATTGTATTCATTCTTGTGAAGCGCAGGTTGGTCCAAGCCTTTCTGTGAAGAACATCTTAGAACAAACAGAAGTAAAGAGGGAGGGAAGATTCAGTGTTTACCTTTCCAGGTAAAGAGTAGAATGATAAGAGTAGAGTGATAAGGCTTCCATTACAAGAACACACAGTACATGCTAGTACTCTTGGATATTAAAATCCAGCTTACTGTTGTGCCTTAAGATTTTGCTTCTTGACAAACAATCTACTTTTTTATTTCAGTAAGGTAACATTAAAACGATCTGCAACTGCAGAAATCCATTTTAAGAATAATGCATGAGACTCAAAATGTGAAAACTGAAGAGGGAAGAGGAAATTTTCAGACAGTGAAAGAGAGTGTCTGAATTAGGAGAGAGTAAAATCTAGCCACTGCAAAAACATTAGTAATAATTAATATTTGTACAACAGAGATGGACTCCTTTGGACGTTCTCTTAATTGTAAATTAACCCGTTAAGCAAGAATTGAGATGATTCGCTGCTGGTCTCATTTGGCCTGAGAAATCCCAATTCAACTACACAACAACTCTTTGGTTGCTCACTATAGCTGATGCCAGCAAAAGCTCAAGCACTGAAAAACCCAGACAAGACGCTTTTTGGTCTCCCAACACACATGTTCACCACAGCTGCTTATCTGTGATATGTTCCCAGTAAAAATCTCATTAACCTAAATGCTAGCAGAAGTCTGTTTGGAAGCTCCTGGCGTGTTGGCTGTTTTGCTCAGGATGGAAAATTTCCAGTTGTGAACGTGCAGGCAGTACTACTTAAAAATATCAAAGTGATTATATCATCAGGGTGAGATGTCTGTTTCCCATGTTGAGCTCTCTTGTCCCCTAGGTCCTCCTCCTCGCCAACAAGGGCGCCATGAACAAGTCATTTGCTTTGGAAATCACACACAGATCTGGAGGAAAGGAACTTGCCAACAGGCTGCTGAATAGAGGAGCTGTTGAATGAAGAAAAACTCTCAAGAAATATCTGCCATCAAGCCATGGCTCCCCAGTGGCACATCTTTGCTACAGCTATTTATATCCTGTGTTTCTGCAAGGCCAGTTCAGAAAAGTTAGGTCAATTTGCCTTGAAGCTCTTCTTTAGTCAAGCATCACACTTTACTTACCTTAAAATGAAAGAAGCTTGTAATCATATGTTAGGATGTTTTTAATCCATTGTTCTTAGTGTGTTTTAGCAAAAGTGTGAAACTATTCTCTACAAACAGAGGACAAGCCATAATTCAGAGAGGTCAAGACTTAAATATCCAATGGCTCCAGGGCTTTTGGTGCCTAATGAAAGATGCTTACAACTCAGCCTTCAGAGACTTGGACAGCTGGTACTGCAGGGCATATTCAGGGAAGCACAGCCAGCCTTCCTAACCCCAGTGCATCATTCAAGCTACTCGGACACATCGTCTCAAAAAAAATCAGGTGTTATTTTTCCCCCTCTGCCAGCAGTCTTTACTCCTGCCTTACCAATACATTATTCACTACAATTCCCACTGCAAATTCATGATGGTATTGACTCTTTTTTCTTCTTGTTAGTGCAGAAAAATTAAGGCAAAGCGCAGACTACCTGAAATCCTTAATAGATTATTAAAGTCAGCAGGCATGCCATGGAAATTTTCACATTACTTAGCCTCTTTTGTAAACCGAAGGCTAATATGTGACCCAAACAATTAGAGTCTGTGAACTTTCACAGGCAGCCTGAAGGCAGCTGTAGAAGGTAGGACAGAGCAACAATTTTGAAAGAGCAGCAGGCAGTCAAGCACTGTCTGTCAGAATAAAGCTTCTTAGTTCATTAGCATCAAGAGGGAATCAGATAATTGGAGTGCACTTTCACATATATTCAGCTTTTGAAAAATGCATTTAAGCTAGGGTATTTTCTCTAAGGCATGGTATCACACTGCTAAAATAAATCGGTTTTTTAGTTCTTGATCTTAGTGACGGAGGAGAGAAATAGGGGGAGGTAAGTTTTCCCTGTAACATCAGCCCACTTGCACTGGAAACAGTCCTAAGGACCATGAATGAGAAATGTCTGTTTTTCATTTACCTCTGCTCGGCATTTTCAAAATAAGGAGGCAAAAATAAATAAAATAAAATCAAAAGCAACAGTGAGTAGGGAAGGGCAAAGCAAGCAAATGGAGACTGAAACATAGGAAAGTGTGGGGAAAATCGCATCAGACTTCAGTAAGTGTTTCTGATGCAGTATTACAGCTCATTTAAATCAAAGCCTTTGAAGGGTTTTCTGGCAAATGCACCATGTAATTTCTGTAATAGTGAAACAAAAGTTAGTTTAAAACAAAACAAAACAAAAAGCAGCCACTACAGTCACATGAAGCCAGACCTGAATAAACAAATTCAACAATATAGTGATTCCTTCCAAGGAAAATTAGATGTCTCTTTTATCCTTTGTGCACTGTTTAACTCAGGCTTAGGCAAAACAGAAAGTTGAAAGCTAGCTGATCTGCTGGCCTGGTTACAGCACAAATCTGTGGGACAAAGAACAGGTTTCTGAGCTTATCCTATAAGGGGCAGGGGGGAAAGAAGAGCTAAGCAGCATCTCCCCCTGACAGCTAAAAAGGGCAAGATGGATCTTAATCCAGACAAAAATCAGTGTACAATATGTCATGAGAACGCACCTGATAACTCATTTTAGAAATCCGACGCTGACAGACAGTGCACGTGTTGACACACACCAAACCAGATGAGGTAAAACAAGGAAGACGATGTGTGGAAGGTAAAAATAAAAAAAAATTTAAAAGATTAATTTACACTTTTTTCTTTTTAAATAATATATACAAATAATAATATAAAATAATACTTTAATCAATATATTTATTTATATATATATAATTTTTTTAAAAAATAAAAAGACTAAAACATGACTTGGGGCCACTTCTCTTGTATGCTTACCCTCTTCAGAGGCAGGATTCAGGAACCTAACATGGAAGTGCCCCAATGAAAGCCCACTGCAGAAATACTGGCATCTGGAGATGTAGTTAGTCATCCAGAAAGCTCACTGACTCAGTCTACAGACAGATTACAGACCAGAAATCCCAGTTCACTAGAAATATTTCTACTGAATTAAACCAACGTTCTGAAAGGTCAAAGGAGATTTTATTTTCATAAATATATACATATGTGTGCATGTGTGTGTATGCACACACACATATGTACACAGCAGACAGTTTCATCTCACTGCCACTGCCTCTAATGGGTTATTTTATGATAACCAATACACACGTCTTCCTCAGAATATGATATCAATCATAGAATCAGGTTCAGGTTGGAAGGGACCTTAAAGATCATCTAGTTCCAACCCCTCTTCCATGGGCAGGGACACCTCCCACTAGACCAGGCTGCTCAAAGCCCCATCCAGCCTGGCCTTGGACACCTCCATGGATGGGGCATCCACAGCTTCTCTGGACAACCTGTTCCAGTGTCTCACCACCCTCACAGGAAAGAATTTCTTCCTAATGACATACTGTGATTCACACTGTCATGATTGGACCACAGAATATTCACTGAAACTTATTTTCTACCAATGCCCTCCACCACTGGCACAACAGTTAAAGGCAATAAATACATAATTAACATGCACCCCTTTGACACTAATGAGCTAAAATACTATTTGCATACCTACATGGTCTCTTACATGAGAACACCCAGGTCCTCTAAAAAACTTAAAAGATTGTTTCCCGGTGCCCCTAACTAACCAAAATAATAATGAATTCTTCAAATTTACCATCCTCTGCCAGGTATTTCTGGATAAATAAGTCTCTATTTTTTCAGCTGAGAAAAGCTAAGGCAGTGCAGCATCATTGCATACAAATGCCTACTTATAGCACATTAAGCTTCAAATTTACACGAGTTTAGAATATTATAACAAAAGGGAGCCACGGGACGCATCCTGCTATCAGCTACAGTAGTTCAAACCTGCAATGGACCCAAATGGAGCTTCTCCAGATTTACACAGGATTAACACAGGCAGAGTCTGGTTCATTTTCTTGATATCATTTCCACATGGTGAAATTAGTATAGACGAAAAAAGTTTAGGCAAATTTCATGTATAATAAATTGCATTTTTATTTCTTCCAGTAAGAGAGATGCTATAAGGAAAAGAGTACATTTTATATACTGTACTAGCCTGGGTGAAATGAATAATTTAACTGAAGAATAATTGTATAAAATAACAATAAAATACAGATGTATGCTCAGACAAGTGTTTCAAAGGGATCCAATAGCATAGTCTATGGAGAGAGATTACTTTTACAGCCCTTAAGTCCCACAGGCCTTGAGGATGTTTGCTGAGGGCTGTTTTTCTTAGCCTTTGCACACCCTTGTTGTTGCTATCCTTCAGCTGGATAAACAGGGTTCCCACAACACCCAAAAAGGATTGGATATTTGAAGTATAAATGCACTGAAGCGGGAATCAACAGCGACAGGCTGAGTTACCAGCTCTGCCACCCCACCCGTAGCTGTGTGATCTTGACCAAGTCACCTCTTTTTCTGTTTCTGGTTCCCCTTCCACCTTGACCATCAAGATGGTCAACAAAATGGGTCCTTGTCACTGTGTGTCCTGGTTCTGTTGACACTGATGATGGTTCATTAGGTAGTCAAGGCTTACCCTGGGTGGCACACTGCAAGAGCAATAGGGATCAGCAGTGAATAGCAATCTGTGAGGATGCTCATGTTCACATCTGGGAAAGCTACATGTTCGTAAGGAATCTAACCATCTAGAAATCTGTGTTGCTTCTTTGTATTGTAGTAAGAAGGGAGGTGTGGGAAAGATTTACTCAATCCAAACAGGAGAAAGGGGGAGATACTAGGCACTAAAACCTTCTTTTTCAAATCCCTCATTTTTTATTGCAATAACCTAGTATCTTTAATTTGCACACATGCAAATAAATCATCTTTCACAACAACCCGAGAACACCTGTTTTCTGTCAAGGGAATGCTAGATATCTCTGGCTTTTCAGGTTTCCTTTTCTTTGAGCACGGTCACAGATGTCCCCAAATCCCACTGATTTACCTCCTTATTGGTTGCCTTTCCTCCAAAACACAGCACATACAGATCTGCCTCAATGTCTTTGTACTAGACACAGGTTACAACACAGCCTTTTTACTGCCTTAATTGGATTTTTTAAAAAATTAAGTACTTTTTAAACTGGATATTTTTGCCTGATTGCTAAAGGTTGCTTTGCAATGTCACCTACATTACATGTACTTACAGATCATATTCAAGACTAACATTATAGTTGTGTATGACGGCAACATACACTGTGTTAAATCACCCACTGTATCAACAGCAATCCTAAACAATTCAATCCTAAACTCATTTAACAGTAGGTATTGACTGCCCTTGTTGGAAAATACCATCACTGGCCAATTTCTAGCATCTCACAGTAGCTGCAACTGTCTTAGAGTGGGCTATAACTATGATAGATGCCTGAAGCCTGGAAGGATGAGTATTAAATGGAGGAGTGGTTTAGTTTTCAATCTTTGGACACTTTTGATGAAGTACTAATAAAAATGCTGTAATACAGGCTTCACTTGCAATTCTTCTACTATGGAAATTTGCCTACTGACAGCTTGATTAAAAATATCATGACTTTTCTTTACAGCCTAGATCAACCTCGAGATGAAGGGCTTAAAAAGAGAAAGCTATTTTCTTACCCGGTTATAGAGTCAGTCTGATTTAGGTAATTAAAAGTGGGGAGTAATTAATCCTGAATTCTTTGCACAGTTTGAGGAAGGAAAAAAAGAAGTGCTAAATTTATTATTTAAACTCAAGGTAACAAGGCAGTGCGGATGAAAATTTCAGAAGAACTTTTATAAACAACAATTATCTTTTGGTTAAGAAGGGTCGAGAATACACATTGGTGAAGAAATCCCCAGGAAAGACCAGAACAGAGTGATTTTCACATGATTTAGCTTTTGTGGGTTTCTACACAGTGAACAAGATAATCAAAGCCAAAGATATAAATAAAGTTATTTTTATGCCTGCACCTGGCTCTCCTGAAATATCAAGACTATATTTCTCTTGTACTGCATCTCTGTTTTAACACAGTGCCTTTTGGTGAAGTTATTCTGTTGTGGGGTCTCTATAGCTGTTTTTGTTCTGCAGCGAACATCACGATTGTTCCCTTGTTTGCCTTTGTTCTATTACTCCTGGCAAAATTTAAAACAAACATTTTCTCTTGGTTTAGGAAAAGAAAAATTATTATTAATAAATTTTTGAAATAGTTATATGCAATTATTTGATATTTCATTTTTCAGTATCAATCATTTACAATGTTATTATTTATATAGTTTTTTAAAAGTATATGTTCTAGTTTTCTTCTCTTCACAGAATTTGTGAAAAAAGGAAGAAAGATACAGACATTCCTAGTTCCAGGGTAAGACAATTGAAATTTATACCTCTTAGCACATTTTAAGGAATACAGATAACAATAACAAAATTTCCGTATTAGCAAATAGATTTAGCTAATGATTTTATGAGTACAGATTTACAAAATAGGATTAAAATCAACTATTATAAATTAAAAAAGCTATGGCTTGCTCAGGAAGATCCAGTTTGCTCAAAGCTGAAAGACACCTGCAACTGTTATTACGCTATAGGCCACTCTGGAGGCAGATCCTCACTAGGGAGCCTGGATCTGCTTGAGAAATGACATTGGCATTTCCAAAAACACGCCCAATCTGTGGGAGTACCACTGCTGGACCTGGTGAGGGATGACCATCCATAACGCACCTCACTTACATTCTTTTTAAGGTTGCTGGAACAGAGTGAAAGTCCAGGGTAGGTGGATTTTAATATCCAAGTAAATTTACATTTTGCCTATTGGGAAAAAAAAAGCATTTACAGTAGGGTTTTTTTGTAAGCAGACTCACTTGAACTATGAAAAGACGTATTCGTTGTACAGATTTATCATTATCTTTACTATTAATGCTTCAGGGCAAACACCATATAAATATGTTTATCGTCCATAGGTCATTACTATAAAATGATGCAGTTGTGTTCTGCTAAACCATTAGTTAATGTTTCATCAACATACTTTTACATGCACTTTAAATCAAGTTGTTGAAAACAGTTGCAATAAATTCCTAAGCCACAAGTGGTCATAAAACCATTTACACAGACACAGCATATTCTACTGTTCCTGGTCCTCTAAATCATTCAGGTCATATCTCCTGAACCCTAGAAAAAAAACACTTTTTAGTCCTAAAACATGCCCAATGGATACAGGGCATTTAAGCTTTAAAATAATCCATTATGGTGGCAACATATATTTTATTTTTAATAGGCTCAAAGTGAACCTTAAAAAGATTTAATTAATTAGAGACATCCAAATTAAAATATAAGTGTATTAATAGACTGACTATCCCATAAATAGACTAACCCATAAAACCCTGGATAACAATAAGGGAAAACTCCATTTTTTGAAACCTGAATAGATAATGAGAACAGACTTTGGCCTGTTTGAGAGCCTGGTTGACAGAGTCCCTTGGGAGGCAGTCCTGAAGCGCAAAGGAGTCCAGGAAGGCTGGACATTCTTCAAGAAGGAACTCTTAAAGGCAGGGGAGTGGGCCAACCCCATGTGCCAAAAACCAAGCTGGTGGGGAAGACCACTGGTCTGGCTGAACAGAGAGCTTTGGATAGAACTCAGGGGGAAAAAAGGGTTTATAAACTTTGGAAGAAGGGACAGGCCACTCAGGAGGACTACAAGGAGGTTGTGAGGTTATCCACGGAGAAAACTAGAAGGGCCAAAGCCCAACTAGAAATTAATCTGGCTACTGCAATAAAAGGTAATAAAAAAATTTTCCTATAAATAAATTAGGAACAAAAGGAGGGCTTAGGGATAATCCCCATCCTTTATTGGATGCAGGGGGAAACATAGTGACAAAAGATGAGGAAAAGGATGAGGTACTTAATGCCGCCTTTGCCTCAGCCTTTAATAGAAAGACCAGCTGTTCTCCAGGTACCCAGCCCCCTGAGATGGAAGACCGGGAGAAGAATGAAGCCCCCATAATCTAAGGGGAAATGGTTAGCGACCTGCTACACCACCTAGACACACACAAGTCTTTGGGCAGGATGAGATCCACCCAAGGGTACCGAGAGAGCTGGTGGAAATGCTCACCAAGCCACCTCCCATCATTTATCAGCAGTCCTGGCTAAGGGACAGGGAGGTCCCTGTTGACTGGCGTCTAATAAATATAATGCCCATCTCCAAGAAGGGCCAGAAGGAGGATCCAGGCAGCTACAGGCCTGTCAGTCTGACCTCAGTGCCAGGGAAGGTTATGGAACAGATCACCTTGAATGCCATCATGCAGCATGTACAGGACAACCAGGCGATCAGGCCCAGTCAGCATGGCTTTAGGAAAGGCAGGTCCTGCTTGACTAACCTGATCTCCTTCTATGACAAGGTGACCTGCTTAGTGGATGAGGGAAAGGCTGTGGATGTTGTCTACCCAGACTTCAGTAAAGCCTTTGACACTGTTTTCCTACAGCATTCTCCTGGAGAAACTGGCTGCTCGTGGCTTGGACGGGTGTACTCTTCGCTGCATGAAAAACTGGCTGGATGGCCAGAAAATCAATGATCTGGATGAGGGGATCGAGTGCACCCTCAGCAAGTTTGCAGACTACAGCAAGTTGGGCAGGAGTGTTGATCTGCTTGAGGGAAGGAAGACTGCACAGAGGGATCTGGACAGGCTGGATCGATGGGCTGAAGCCAACAGTATGAGCTTCAACAAGGCCAAGTGCCAGGTCCTGCACTTGGGTCACAACAACCCCATGCAGCGCTCCAGGCTTGAGGAAGCGTGGCTGGAAAGCTGCTTGGCAGAAAAGGACCTGGGGGTATTGGTCAACAGCTGGCTGAATAGAAGCCAGCAGCGTGCCCAGGTGGCCAAGAAGGCCAACAGCATCCTAGCTTGTCTCAGAAATAGCATGGCCAGCAGGACTATGGAAGTGATTGTCCCCCTGTACTTGGCACTGGTGAGGTCACACCTCAAATACTGTGTTCAGTTTTGGGCCCCTCACTATGATACAGACGTGGAGCTGCTGGAACATGTGGGTGACCACAGCAGCGGTTGAGTCCCCATCCTTGGAGATATTTAAAACGTGTGTAGACGTGGCACTTAGGGACGTGGTTTAGCTGCAGGCTTGGCAGTGCTAGGTTAACAGTTGGACTTGATGATGTTAGAGGTCTTTTCCAACCTAAACGATTTTATGAGTCTATGATTATAAAAGCTTTCCTTGTATGTTTTCAAGCTGTTGCAGAAAACGTTTCCCAATTAAGCTAAAAAGTCAAATTTAATTAAAATTCTGTCTAAATGTTCTGTTTACTTTTAGCTACAAAGGTTTTGCACTACAGAGAAAAATATAGTCCACCATTACCAAAATCAACTGCTTTAAAATTTATAAATGGAAGGTGAGAATAGGCAGATACACTGAGAACATTGCGTTTCAGATTTATTGCTATATTTTAAGGCTATGAAAGAATGATATGGCATTCTCACCATCCAAGAGGTAATTTCCAATTCAGTACATTGTATTTTAATCAATAAATAATCACAAACAGAAAAGGAGATGATTTCTCATGTAACTAGCCACCGCTGGGCTCCAGGGAGCAGCTTACCTTCATGGGTGCTGAATACCATAAAAAGTAAAACACCGAGAGCTTTGCAGCAGGAATGCATTATCCCACCATTTTGAGGTGAGGTTTTGATTTACAGGAAGAAGAAAAAAAAATTATAGTGTTTCCTGATAA
This sequence comes from Larus michahellis, assembly GCF_964199755.1. NCBI lineage: Eukaryota > Metazoa > Chordata > Aves > Charadriiformes > Laridae > Larus > Larus michahellis. Next base: position 43,618,868 of record NC_133897.1, on the reverse strand, counting down.
ATGTTAACTTCCTGTCTTAAACATTTATTATAAGACATTGGGAAAGAAAAATAAAACCGTATTTGTGTTCTTTTACTACCTGCCATTTCAAATAGTGTCCCATGCACAAGCTATTTCCTAACTGGTTATCAGCTCAAGGAATTACTTATTTTGGGGTAAAATAATGGTATTTGACCACTGCATGTATTTTGCATTATTCCCACCTGTGTCTTCAAACACTTACATACCAAGAACAGGTTAGACTTGCCTCACTGGTGTTACATAGAAATAAAGCACTCTGGGAAAGAGGGGAACCACCTGTGCATCCAGGCACAGCCTGGAATATGGCATCCTTTAAATGTGAAAACACCCTCCAGGAGCAAAATCTTCCCCAGGGGACAACTACAGCAACGTCCCAGAAAGTTGCTTCACTTGTTTCATTCAACACAAATCACCTAAAATAGATAGCTCTGCTTCTCCTGGCTGGGTTGCCATGGTAGCCCCGCGCTCCCTGCTGTCCTGAAATCTACCTAAGGAGGATAGGGAAGCGCTTATGCAGGTAACATGGAGCACAGAGCGGTATGCTGCAGCAGCTTTCCTCAGGCTTTGTGCGGAGGTACCCAGTGTGGCGATATTCAAGATTGTTTCAGAGAAGATGCTGCGCACCGCCTTACTCCAAGCCATATCTGGGCTGAGCCCTGGCCACCCAGCCCTCACCTGCCCGACACCCAGCTCCCCGCAAGCTCCAAGCCATCTCTGTGTCTCCAGCAACAGTGGGCTGAAGGGCTATCACAGAAAGAGTCCTCACTAAGCTGACATCCGTGGCAAGACTTCAACAGAGCCTACATTTCACCCGTGCTCATGGACGAGAGGTGGGAGGACTGAACAGGACGCAGGGCAGATGAGTAGTTACCAACAGTTACTCTATGGCCTCCCACATAAAGAAGAAGCAAAGCTGCTAGAAGGAGACTCCATCTGCTCCTGGCACGGAGCAAAAACATAAATAACACAGTATGGCCAATGTTATCCAACGCAGCTGTTAGATCAAAAAGAATCCTAATATTACAGTATTTGGCGATCTGCACATAATATTTAAGCAGAAGATGATCCTAAAGAATTTCTAAATTTAGTTTTAAGCTAATGTAAACTTGAATATTTTATCTGTAAATATAGAGAGGGGAAAAAGCTACTGCAGCATTTTAGAAAAAGCGCCCTGTTTGGTATCATTGCATAGCAGCATTTTACCAGAATGGATCCGCATACCTGTACGCAGGCAGACTGATGTAAGTAGGTGGCAGAGGGCATTTCCCTCGTGCACTTCAGATTCAGCCTCATCGCTCAATAACCTGCTTGCACAGGTTGTTTTGAGTAGAGTGGCAAGGACTCTAGGTGATGGCTGAGAATTTAAAATCAGCTTTGTTAATCTCTGAGCTCCTGAACCAGAGGAAAAAATCCCAAACTATATTATGCAAATACTGTTCCCTCTGAACCACATTTACTGATGAGCAAGGACAGAAAGTGCTGGTTTTTTATGAAGTAGCCCAAATCCCGTGCTGCAATTCTTCCCGTAGCTAGCAGACTACAGCTGTGTCAAGTCATGGGATAACCAGTTACTCCAAATACTATGAATGACGCAATATAGGGCAGGGGGGGAGGGAACAACAACCCCCAAACAAACCACCAACCAAGAAAGGGAAAAGAAAAAAAAAAAAAAAAAAGACAGACCGTCTTTCCCCATTTTAGAAAAAATTACCCTTCAGGTTAGCATATACAAGAATATCTTAAAGCAAAAATTGCTTTTAGAAGATCTTTACGTTTTACAAAGAGCTGACAAATACTGCTTCATGTTTTCCTATCCAGATACACATAATGTGTCACTCTCTAAACATCACTTTGAAAGACCTTGTAATATGGGCTTTGATTTAGCAGAGCTGTTAAGCGTGCAGGAGCCCATAGGTGTATACATAAGGGGTGGGTTTATTATTGAAGATGAAAAGGACATACAAACAAGAGCTTTGCTGAACTGCAGCTGTAGTGAATTCTTTTCAGAAACTGCTGCCTAACAAGAACATTAAGTGAGTGATCTTTTCCTCTCTGTCTTTTCCCTCTCCATTTCATCAGAATTTATAACCTTTGATTAGAAATGAGTGACTAGTGTTTCTTTGACAGATTTGAACTTTTGCTTTATGTGACTAATTTGTATATAGCTTCTGCTGTTCTCTTCTAAAAGACACGCATTATTTTTTTAGCCCTGCCTGGGGGGAAAAAAAGAAAAAAAAAAAAAGTCAGACTCTTCTGATCTATTCTTTAACTGCAACTACCAGAAAGAGTTCTGCAAACAATTATTCAGGCCACTGGTAGCTATTTCTTGTTGTGCTTATTCTAGCCACCAAAGATCACAACAAAGTAAGGTATTCTGTGAAGTACATCCAAAAGTTTTGTCATGCATGGCATGCTTTTAGGTGGTCTAAGAAACACACAGAATCTGCAAGCGATGCAGTACAGAGCTGCTGACTTCCCAGGAGAGGAAGGGTGGGAGCATACCACTGTGGTGGTTTTAGTCTCAGAATTCCACATTGTTTTATATTGACATTCGTTTCCACTATGTGGGATTTCTTTGCTGTTTTGGGTTTTTTTGTGGATTAAAAAAAACCCACAACCACCACAAAAACAAAAACCCACACACCAAAACACCTCAAAGAACCACAAACAAAACAAAACAAAAAAACCCCAACCCTTCACCCCAAAAATACCTCAAACCCAACCAGATTTAAGGTTGATAGGTGTTTTCATCACCCTCATAGACACATTTTCCATTAAATTTTACCCCAGAACTCCTGCATCCCTGTATAGGGTTACTGACAGGCACATTTAGAAGTGTTTCAGAAGTATACTTATATTTTGTTTTGAGGTATTATTGGTTCCTGATGCGTTGTTTCAGTATTGCCTTCCTCACTGTTCCTATCTGTGATTTTCGTTCTCCACTGTAATGGCCATGTAATGTATAGTGTCTTTTGTTCTTTTTCATTTTCTTCCTAGAAATTACCAGTTGAATTGCAGTAATTCACCATGTGAAATGTTTATTTTTAGTGCTGACCCCTTTAGGGCAAGAACATTTGCTCAGGCACAATCAAGAAAAAGCAGATGATGATACACTCAAGACCTGTAATGGAAGTACCTGTTTATACAGTGACACATCACAATTTAAAGACACATTGAGAGCAATTTGTGACCCAGGGTCGCTCACTACAACAACGGAGCTAGTGAAAAGCAAGGAGCAAATCTAGACTATGAGGCTACAGAAGAAATACTCCCAATAATATTGAACTTTAAATCTTCAGTGTCTTCTAAAAAAAGAAAAGTCATTGTGTTGCCTGATTTGGATCCCTAGGAGCATTAAAAATGGACTCAGCACTAATAGAAGTAGCAGACATCTCATCGGGTACAGATGCCAGCGTCAGAAAAGGAAGGTACATTTGGAAAGAAACCAGCAACTAATCAGGTGTCCCGATTTAGACAGAGCTTCTGAATGAATGCTTGAATGAGAAGACTTAGAATGAACTTCTGGAAGAGACAGCTAAGCTGCCACTAGCATTAACTGCCCAGATTGCTTTCTGAAATTCTCTGACCAGCTCAGTTACGCCTCAGAGTAAAACACCGCAGTCTTCCCCCCAAACCACCTGTTGCTCAGTTGCCAGGTTCATTAGCACAAGCAAGGAAAATCTGCATTTCACTTCAGCAAGACAAATCTCAGCTTGTCCGAGATATCTACCAACAGATGCAGGAGCAGAATCTCACAGTTCCTAAAAGCTCTGCTCAGTATTTATTGCTGAACTGTTTATGCAGTTGCGGCACACAAGGGCTTGGTGAAGTACTTATAGCCACTTGAATATCTTCATAAGTTAAGTAATCAGATGTCATCAGAATGCAAACAAAGGAAATGATGGAAGCTCTCACTGAGGGATTTTGTCTTACCTTTCCCTTCCTCTCAAACATTAAACATCTTGAAAAATACTTGACAAACTCTGATGTGATACTAAGCTTCTTCCTCCTGGGGATGCCATCAAAAAGATTAAAACCCGAAAGTAACTATCCAATTTTATCTCTTTTAGATTACTAAAGCTGAGATCTATTTTTGGCTTCAGCTGGTTATGTGAAAAGAGACTTTCAGGAAGCTTTCAGTGTGAGCTGCTCCATCTGAAATATTCAATAAGATACTGCTATTTTTATTTCTCTCGATCTCTTTCTTCACCTACAACAATGACTTAGCTAAAGCTAAACGAGTTTCCCAGGAGTAATTCCACATTCACAAGGAGGCTTTCCCTGCCAAGGCTACCACGTGCCCTTTTCTTCCCAGACACAGCCTCTCTTTCCACCCTTTTATCCCAGGTCTACCTGTTTTCCCAGACAAATATGGGCAGGCAAAATATTGGTAAGTGTTGCCTGCTGGATCTCAAAGTCCTATCTGGGATGGGATATTTTGCAAAGAAAATAAAAAAAGAAAGCGTCACAGGAGAGGAGTTTAATTCCTGGTACCCTGGTATAATACTTGTTCCATCTTGATGCAGGGGAAACAAGATGGTTGTGGTCATTGGACAAAATACTGATTTTTTTTTTTTTTTTATTATTTTATAATGAAACGAATTTTATGAATGCGAGTCAAAGCCTGCAGAGGTTGGTCACAACCAGCCAACTCGCTCTGGAACATTTCAGTGCATTTTGTCAAAAAGAGGTTTTTGATTTAGGAAAATCTACCCAGAATGACATGCGGACTCCCTAATTTCTACCCCCCAAAAAACGTCAAATATCTATCCAGTGGGATTTCCCAGCACAGCTTTCTGCAGGAAACATATCCTCCCATGCAGCATCATGGTTCCTCCGCTTCTGTTCTTGGCCAAACTACTTGAAGTACAGAGGGCAAAATGAGACTAATAAAAAGAAAGAAGGTCAAACCTTCCGTCAAGTTCAAGAGTTCAGTTTTGCAGTTGAGTGAAGTAATTTCTCATTCCCACTTAAATTTGTTCCTCCAGCACTAAAGCTTACTAAATAATTCTACTTAAAACGATCCTGATGGAATCTTTTCTACTTTAAGAATTAGAACATCAATTCAACTACACAGTTATTGCAATATACTGATTTTTTCTCCATATCTTCTTACCAGAAAAAGAAAAAAAGTCTGCTTAATGATGTCAACTTTAAAAATATATCTATCCAGTTAATTTTTACTGAAAGCCAAAAGCCTTCTCCCAGTTATGTTCCTGTGACTTCTGCTGTTTTGGTCCCTGTTACAAAATTGATAAATCACAGGGGAAAAAAAAAAATAAAATCAAAAGTGTAATTTTTATTGATGGAGCCAGAGCCTTAGTAACAGATCATGGAATTCCAGACTTACAGTTCCTAAAGAAGTGCTGGTAAAGAATAGCAAGGATCTTATCCAGAAAGGATTTTTTAAATCACTATTAGACATTACAATGTAAAAGTCGAATGAGGAGGAGGAAAATATTGTGGCATGTCTTTCCTCTGTTTTTGACTTAAAGCAAACAAACAATTCATTTCATAAGATAGGACTACAAAACTATTCAAAAGCAACTAAAATTGACATATTTTGATCTTTTCAAACAGTACGTAAAGTTGATATACTTTTCTGGTATGTGGTTTGGGGCATTTTTGGTGTATGGGTTTCTTTTGTTTGGTTGTGAGTTTTGTGGGTTTTTTTTTCCAAGCAGTGAAAAAGTGAAAACTAATGAGTGCTTATTCAAAGCAAATATTTTCTCTCGCCTCTAGTACTTACATGCAATTGCCTGTGAGACTTCACATCAGACTGGTATAGTTTAAGTACTAGCCTCTCATTAATGTGCAAGTGGCAGCTCCAGCATTCAGATCCTCTGCAGAGGATCTATTCAAATGAGGAAAAATAGGCATTTCTTTATTTCCTTTCTTAGAAGCACCTTATTTAAATAGTAAGTAGAGCATGCCCAAAGAGGATGTCCCCAATTACAGAGCATTTTACTTCTATCAACAAATTCACACTCAGAAAATGATCCAAGTCTACCAATATCCAAATTCTGCCTAACGTAATTTATAGTAGCAGTTTCAAAGGCACGCTTGCATTAGAGGAGACAGTAGCATAGGTCTTCCAGCTAAACGTGCTTCGTTCATCACCCCGCTGCAGCACCAAACGTTTAATCCAGTGAAGGATGAGTTTTGCTTTACCCTTACCAGCCATCATTACAACAGCAGGCGCCTTGAATTACTTGCTCGTACACAACTACACTAAAGTGCCAAAGCCATTAATCTAAAGACAAGTTTCCTCAGACCCAACCATCACTTACTTCTGGTGGATATTTATGTGTCTTATACACTCACTTCAGATTTAAATTTCCTCATTATGATGGTTGGACTTGGCCTTCAAGACATATCTTAACGCAGGGAGTTATGTGAAGAGAAGCTACTGCAGAGTTAGCCATTGTTAAACTGTGAATGAAGAATAAGGTGATGCAGAAGAGGGAACAAGTTGGTCTGCACTCAGTCAAGTGACTTTCTAAGGCGCACTTTGTTAATCTTTCAGGAGAACCTTTTGTGCTCCTAAATTCTCTACTCAGAATAGAGTAAATACCACCGAGGAACTCTACAGAGGTATCGTAACTTATCTTCATAAGCACAATGAGCCTCCTCTAGTAGCAGAAAGCTGGTTTATGAGACCAGAAATGTGGCGTTTTAGATCTGTGCAACACTTAACGTTTACGGAGTAATTAGCATGTAATAATCATGGGCCCAGTGTGTGATATACCAGTGTAGTGCAAGTTTGTCACTAAATTGCCTCAGCTGCTGTTTCGAGGGTGCAGCTGAACCAGGGTTCAAAATAACCATTGGATCTGAGCATTTTCTCCTGCAGCAACAAATCTGACCTAGTTTAAACATCACTTCACTTGACTTTCAAGCCTTAACTATGTTCTGTACCAAAAGAATCATATTCCTAGAGAAGGTCATAAAGAATTCCCCCCACCACCCCTTCCCATGCATCTTTTGGCTATAAAGTCTTAGTCTCAGAGAGGAGGAACTAATGATGCAGAGGCACTGCTACTCAGGGATTACACTCCACATTCTCAAAGCAAAAACCCCAGAAAAATACTTTAAATTCCAGTCATCATGCACTAAAATTTGAAAACAGCAGAAGCCTCCTTATGCTTTTCAGGGATCAGGGGAAAGTAATCTGAATATCAGGTCCCATAAGTCCTTTCGAGCAATCAGAGATGAAAATTATGCATTCACTCTGCAGCATTCCAATGTGTATTTTGATGCAGGGTAAATTAATTGTCTCTGTTAAGTTGCTCCAGTTACTTCCCAGCCTTGTTAATTAGGCAGCTCTGTGCAGCATTATTGTTCCAATTCCTTCAGAATAACAGCTTCATTTCCTGTTGTTTTTTTAAACTCATTGAGCATATAGATATGTACAACACGTCGAGAAGTAAATCGAGACATACTTGTGGGAACAAATTCATCAATATCTTATTAAGAGGCAAGGTTTACTTCTCGCTCATCCACCAGCATGATTCCACAGATAGCCACCACGGCCGCATCAATGCCTTCTGCTCTTGCAGATATGTCCCTGTGTCCCTGTCCAGAAAAGGAGCCAGGGATCTATCACAGCAGTTGCCTTCCCTCCCTCTCCAGCCTGGGGTGAAGGAAGGAGTCCTGATTTGTACACCTATATCTCAGACAGGAGGGAAAGGCAGAGAAGCAGGAGTTCTCCAGTGAGCCAGGCGTAGGCAAAACGTGGCTCTGAGCTAGCAAGTGGGAGGTTACCAGGAGGAACCTTCTGCGATAGTAGCAAGTAGTTTAACCGAGTTGCCTCCAAAACAGCCTGCTTTAACCAGCTCAGCAGGGCTCACCGCTTTTCAGATGCTCTCTACAAGTAGGAGCCAAACTATTCAGTTTAATGTGTGCTTTAACTGTGTCTGTAGCAAGACCACTGCTGCATTTGCAGCTTGAATAAGCACACTCTACTCTTCCAAGATCGGTACAAGTTAATACAACAAGCACTTTCAAGCCATATTTCTGCAATACACAATAACTACAAGCATTCCAAAACATAGCAGTGAATAGGAAGATTGCTCATAAATCCTAGCCTCTGTCCAGAACAAAGACAAATAAAGATACAGAGCTATTCAGTCCAGCCTTGAACACACAATGCCAATAGGTCCTCAGGAAAAACTTTAAAGAGAAAGCCTGCTTCCTCCCCTCCCTTTTAACTGAGGAAACTGGAGAGGAAAGAAACCAAAACAGCCTTTGATGAGCCCCTATTTGTTTCTGTCTGGATGTCAGCTCTCCTCATTTGCAAAGGGCAACAAAAAAGAAAACAGCTTCCCTACCTGGCCCAGCAGCAGCATCCAAGGAGCGGGGCAGCACTCTGTGTGGGAGACGGCTCACTCCATAAGGCTGATTACCTCCAAGCAGCTGAGCTAAATGAAGGCATGCAAGCCCTAATTAAGGAGATTGGGCTAACTCCTGCTTTAGTTAGCACAGGGTAGTAAGCATATTAGCCTATAAATTTTTGTATGGGTAAAAAGCAGCCCTTACAGAAAATGGATGTTTGTCACGTACAAAAGAGTAGAACAGGTAAAGAAGAATTGAATTAAAGGGGAATAACTGAAAAGGGAATGTCCTCTATCTACTGAAGCTCAGTTACTTAGGCATATGTCTTCTCCGCTAACTGTGCAAACTCCTCTTGCCCTGCAAACCTGTGTAGGCTCAAGGTAAGACCCACATGGACACAAGGAATGGGGGAAAAAAAAAAAGTTTCAGGCAGGTTGGCACACTGGCTTACATGTCCTCGTGTAAAGAGTCTGCAAAATAAGCTGTGGAGAAGACAGTCTCTGACACAGGTGAAGCTGGAAGAACAGAGATTTCTTAGAGATAGGGTGCATCAAGGGAGAAAAAGTGGTGCCACGGTAAAGAGAATAGCTGGGGCAAACCCAAAGGTCTGGGGACTTCCAGCAAAAATGCCAGCTTTCTAACACTGTAGAGAGACGCAAAAGAGGTCCCATGTAAATATTTGCTGCTTGAGTCCTCCTTCCACCTTCCTTTTATGCACAAGCACAAAAATGCACACAAATACTGTAATACATTTAAGCACTAGTTTTATAAATACATGTGTTGAATGGGTTTTTTTCATGGAAATGTGTTACACTTTGTGCAAAGTTTGTAGTTACCTCTGCTGTGTTAGGCCACCTCTGCATGTCACTTCAAGGCAAAATGATAAAGCAAGACTTCATCAAAGTTACAGGATACTCGTGGGGTTGGACCACTCTACTCCTCAGTGCAAACACACTCCTTTTTCATCTAGAATCATACAGGAAAATTAAGTATAAACAAGAAGAAAATTGTGGAGGGGTCTTCCTTACAATAATATAGAACTATAAATATAAATAATTTATTTCTACCCCAAATGAATATATATTTTACCATACAAAATAGCGAACAGCTTTGGACTTTTTAAGTAAAGTTTCTCTATGGTTAGGACTGTTTTATAAGAACTAAATTTCATGACATATTTATCTGTGTGTTGTTCTGTGTTGCAGTTGTGGCAAATCTGCTCTGTATTTAGCAGGGAAAGCTCTCACATTGTACAGCTGGTTTAGAGTTGGTGTTGCAAGTTCTAAAATAACTAAATAACTGTAAGATTAATAAACTAGAAAGCATTCTCCTAATTCCCTTATATCTTTGCCAGGATTAGTCAATTAAAACCTCCCCAAGGGGAGGGTGTCATAAGGCCCACGCAGAGGACAGGCAGGCTGTCCCAAAAGCTGTCCAGGAGACAGGCTATGAGCTGCAGCGTCACTGAACACATATGGGGAGGTCTGTGCTCAAGGGCACCACATGCCCTTATCTGGGATGGGCAAAGGAAACACAGCCCAAGCCAACCATCTATCTGATCCTGGGTATGGCAGGAGAATCATAGAATGGTTCAGGTTAGAAGGGACCTTAAAGATCATCTAGTTCGCAGGGACACTTCCCGCTAGACCAGGTTGCTCAAAGCCCCATCCAGCCTGGCCTTGAAAAGGAAAGAAAAAGGAAGCAAGCTCAAGACCTCTCCAGCCTGGTTTCTTAGGGGCGCAATGGGGACTGGGCAGACCAGGCCAGGAGAGGTATTTTCCCAGACCCACTTTGCTCCCAGCTCCAAGGGAACTCAGCACCCCTTAGCACATCACCTGAGTTGCACTCTGAACAGCACCACCACCCAGAAAGGAGAAGCAGCCTTTTTTGAATCTCTCAAGACTGTATCGTTTCTTTCACCTTAAAAATGTGCTTGTGAAGCTTGCCAGATAATTCACTACCTCCTGCTTCAGGTTTTTGTTTCAGAGGATCAGCTGGAGGCAGGCGATAATAGCCATGAAGATTAAAATGATCTGAGGATTTAAGGTCTGAATAACAACGGGGAATAGTGTTTTTATTAGCATTTCACACCCAATAGCTGGAGGATCATCTTTTTGGAGGCCTTCTGCAGCTTGTTGTTCATGTGTGTTATTTAAAACCAGTTTGGGCTAACAGTCATTTCAAAGATAGAATTCCCAAAAATTCATTGCTCTTCTCTTACTGTTTTGCCTTTCTAATTATGCATCGTGTACAGACATTAAGATTTTTGCTTTTCTCCAAAAATATTCTTCTAAGTATTTCTGGCAGGTAGGTTGCATGAACTGAAATCTCAGCGTGAACGGATTTTACATTCCCTCCTCTTTATTGCCCAATAAAGACCTTGATAGATCCAAGCCCTACTTTAAGGTTATAGAGCCATAATGAGGTTGTAATAATACAGTGGTGAGAAAAAAATATTATATGCTAACCAGAACTGAATAGTCTGCTGTATCAGATATAGCCCCATTTAAAGAGATTCGAATAAATACCAAATAACAGAAGCAGAATTGTGTTTTACTGGTTTTATGCTGAACATGCTTTAATGCTTTAGAATAACCAATGAAATATTGCTAAAAGGAAGTGGGAAAAAAATAAGACCCTGCAGACATCTTATCCTTTCTATTTTGTTGAGAGAGACAGGATATTTATTTGGACAGAAGGATTAACAATGCACTTTCTCAGGGCAGGACTCCTGTGGACAGCACTGCTGACCATTCATGCTGTCTTTGCCCACGAGGATCTTCACCTCCCCCTGAAGTCAGCGAGGTTCTCTCAGTATGTTTATTTGTGCATTGAGTCTCCCTAACAGTCAGTGCCTCCTGGAAAAAGAGAAATAAGTTCCAGTCTAGACTAGGGGCCAGGGTCAGCATTAGGGTAGAATGCATCGACGCAATATTCTTGTTATGGTGCCAGACTACTTTCAGGTTGCAATCTCTAAGTCAAGCATCTGTATGGGTGGCTCTGTCGACGGGTCTTGGGTAGTCCAAACGAGCGACATCATTGGTGTGTGTGTACTTAAAACTATATCGGGATGTAGGGAAGAGTCAGGGAGAGGCTAGAGAAAGAAAGAAAGATTTAGAAAGTGTCAAGAAAAACAACTGCAAAATAAAGAAACATCCCCCTTGCAAATGCCTTTGGCCTAACATGAGTGTACTGGGACACATCCCATTCAAAACAGTGATGTTTATGCTGCTGTTGAATGTATCCCTTCCCACCTCCATTACTTAGGCAGCAGGTTCAGTCACTGCTCAGAGCTCAGGATGAGAATTCTCTACTAGATTATTTCAGCCACGGAAACTCACTGTAGTGTCAGAAATTACGGTAGTTCCATGTGGTTATGATTTCCAGCTCTATGGCAACCTTAGTAAAGTCATTGCATTGATATGTGAATATGTTGTTTTATAATTACTCTAATTTTATTTTAGAAAGTAAAGTTCTTCATTATGCACTAATCAGACGTCTAATCCCTCAACGTTCCCTTCTCTTCCCTCCTTAGGGAAGCCATAGAGACTTATCAAATATGCCACCTTCTTTTTTTAATGCGCTCATAAGCAGTCATCAGATAAGAGGCACTCTGGCATCAGAAAAATGATTAAGCTATTTACAGTGAATATATCCACAAATGAAGATATTATTAATTCGATAAAATCTATATTAAAAGATCTGTTTTTGAATAACAAAGCCTCTTTCTCAGTTATTTTAAAGTCTAGGCATTATGCATTAACTATAAAAGTTACACTCACATTACTTCCTTGTCATGTAATAAGCAGAAAGCAAAATTCTTGCTTCCTGATGAACATAAGAACAGCCATGATGGGCAGAACCAAAGGCATCCTCTCTACAGCACTGAAGAGAGCGTATGGTCCCAGATGAACTATCCTGCTTTTTGCAATCAGTAGCTCAGTATCTCAGGTAAACCGGGAGTTTTATCAAGCCTTATCAGCCACAGATGACTTTAAAAAAAAAATTAAAATACAGTCACACCAGCCCTGGAGACCCATCCATATTAACTACAGTCTTTAGCCACAAATAGACACTTGCGGTGAGGCACATAAATCCTAGACTGAAGCAACTGGTATCTGATAACATCTGACTCATCTACCCGAGATTCAGGAAAACATTTGAATATATGTACAAGTCCACCTCTCCTGGAAGCTGCTTGTTATCATAGTGTTGAGTGCAGCGTGTGCCAAAATGCTGTCCTGAAAAGGGATGTCATTCAAAAGTAACACAGAAATTGTTTTTCCTCTCTGACTAAAATATGGATTTCTTTTTTTCTCTCTTCTTCTTTTTTTGTTTTTTGTTCACAGTCAGGTAAATGTAATAAAAATCTATTCAGATGTCCCCAGCTATGGGTCTCCGAATTATTGATCAAAAAGGAATCCCTCTCTGGATTTGCAGCTTTTTCATTTCATTGGCTAACTGCTACTTGTTCCTGCATCCTCAGGAGGGTGAACAGAAATGGAAACCTGTCCTGTATTGTTTATTGGTTGTGTCCCAGACATATTGTTCATTGTTGCTTTTAATCTTTTCTTCTTCTTTTTCACATGCTGCTAAGAATGCTTGCTTCTCTCAGTGTCTTTTATTTCAGATAAATCCTTTCTGAGACATAGCAGTAGAACAAAACTTGTTGTTCTAGGTGAGGTTATCAGTGACGTGCCCTATTTAGACAATGGCCTTCTCATTTTCAGGATTATTTCTCACCTTATTCATATTAACCATCCAACTGCTTTAACTTCCTTGTATCTATTTATTCATTTGTTTCTTTTGCTGCTGCTAAAAAACATTGAGCAAGGATGCTTTTTCTGAAACATTTGGGGTTCCACCAGGGTCTTTGTATAAGCTTTTATAGTTAATTTAGTGACCACTGTCATCCTTCCTAAAGTGTTTATCTCAAGCAGATAAAGATTTTTTTCTACATGAACAAAGGTAATATTTCTAGATTTCAGAAGACAGTACATCTTAAACTTGTCACAAATCAAATACAAACTATAATTCATGGTATATTTCAGACCAGTGTAATTTCCAGAGTACGTAGGTTTGGAGAGGGAACATAAGAAGAAACATTTCTTATTACTTTTTATGTAATTATTGATTTTTCCATCAAGGATGTTGAAGTGCCCCAGCACTCAGATTTAACATGCAAACAATTGCCACAGAAATTGTTTCCTGACCTCACCTAATTTTTGCTGAGTAAGAAGTTTATAATACATTAATTTGCACATTTTCTAATGCTTTATCAAGTCCCTTTCTCCATAAAGAGGCAAACACAGTCACCCAGAAACTCCTCTCAGTGCCACAAAGCAGAGCACATTCCTCATATGAACTACTGTCAACGCAACCAAAAGATAGTAAGACATTAGAAAACCCTTTATATATTGATTTTCTGGGACTTCCTGCTGCTCTAGTCCAAGACCACGAAAATTTTACCTTTTCTGTGTGGAATGACAGGAAAGACAGTATGCCTGGATTGAAACAATACAAAGTTCTTCAGGGAAAAATAATCACCTTGACCTTCCCCATGAACCTTATTCAAGATGTCAAAGCCTCTGTATTACACAGTCCTGGTAAGACAGCCTGCATGGTTTGGGTTAACGTCATCCTCTGATGGTCCAAGGACTGACTTTCAAACAGGATTTTATAGTACTCAGCAAATACGTAATGTAGCAGTGGTTCTTGTCTCTCACCGTCTTCCATTAAGAATGCAGCTATTCATCTAATTAGTCTGAAAAAATAGGAGTGTAGTTCACAACATTAACCCAAGCCCAGGATAGTTAATTCAATGTGCCTTTAGTACTGGATGCCAAAAATTACTGACCAGCCTGAGGGAGGTCCCTTTCACCTCATACTGATCACGCTGGTGTGGAGCACATTGAGCATCTTAACCAGTCAGACAGAGAAAGAAGAGTAAGGTTTAGCTCTGGCAGAAACCAGTGAATCATATTTAAGCTTTTCTGGTTAATTATAGAAAGTGTCAGGCAATGTTATACAAGGGAAGAAAGCAAAGGGTAGGAACAATAATTACCATGAAATTCATCGCCTGAAGTGTCAGGCAAAGTAATAACTAGAATTCTTCATGTTAGGAGAACAGGTAAAATTGGCAGCATGAACAAATACTTTATGAGAGTTCTAAGGTCCAAGTGAAAATATATTAGACCAATGTAAAACTTTAGTGTTTCAACATAGAAAAGCTGTTATGAACTCTGGGTTTTACTGCACCACTTTCAGCCAAGAGGCACATTGAAGCTTAAAGCAGGGCAGTTTAGAAGTGACATCCTGTTCATACATACCTGGGTAGACAGCACCATGAAATAAAGCAGAGCAGGACAGTTATGTATTAAATGCAAATAACAAAACTAAATCGCATCTTGCACCTTTAAAGGCTAAAACATGTAAATTAGCTAGTCTCTGGAGCAGGTACTCAAGGGCAGAATAGGCCTGCCTCTCTTCAGTCTGCTCAGCAGCATTAGCAAGGAGGCTGTAATACTGCAGAACAAGTGACTGTCCTAAGGGTCCCAACTTTCTTCTCAGAATTGCCCTACAGCTTTCACGAAGACCACGGCAACAGCCAGTTTGCATCCTGACATACCTGGGCTCCAGCACTGTTTTGGGTCCCCACTCAAAACACCTCCAATGGACCAGACCTGATGATTCCCTCCATGACTGAGGTTGTCCAGACCAGGGAAAGCCTCTGCAGATTCCCACAGAGAGGATGGTCAACATACAAAGAGGTGGGCTAGCACCTAATGGCAGGGGACAAGAGAGCTTTAAGAGGTGAGACCATTAATATGATGGCCCTCATTTCCAGAATGTCAAGAAGAAACATGCCTGATTCCTTGGGATAGGAGAGGGATTTGACGCTCACAGTTTTGAGACATATTTTCAAACATCCTTCCAATTGTTGTGGTTTGTCTCCAGAAGGCTAATAGTTACAGATAATGAACACAATCACCTTCAAGATTAAAAAGATGACATACTTTAACAGGTATCAGAAGATTTCCCTTTGACATGATGAAGTTGCTTTCACTTCAGAAAGCGTTTTTTACAAAGTCACACACTCAAGGTTAATAACAAAATCTGAGGTGTGAGAATTATGAAATGAATGTAAAGATGGCCTAGAAAATTTAAAATAGAGTTACATGAAGCACAGTGAAAGACTGAAAAAGCAGCTGCATCTTGCATGAATGATAGGAGCACTGAAAGAATGGGTAACAAAGGAAAACAGATGCAGCAGAGACATGTTGAACAGCTTTGATCATTCAAGGGCTTATACCTGCCAGTATTTAATGCTGATGGACAGATATGAAATGAGGATGATAAAAAGAAAGGGATGCTAAGCAATAACATTCAGCTTCATAAAGAATGAAAAGTGAAAAGGGACAAAAGAGTCAAAATAGTAAAGACAAAACAATCAAGAAAACTTATTCCTGTCTGGCACAAACACCTGACGGAAATGGGCTCTGCAAAGGAAAAGACAGCATGGAGAAGATCCTGATCAAAAAACCCCCAACATTTGCACCATGTATCATCAGGAAATTGCAGAATATGCACCAGTGGGAGCAAAACTGCTCAGATCATGTCAGAGCAAACGAACTTGCTTCTCAGCTGTTCCCTGCCTGAGGCACACTGAGAGTTTTATTGCTCTTCTCAACCACACACCAATGGAGCAGCCTTGGAAACCAGCCTTGGACATGTAATATTACTGCTGCATTGCATTTGCTTTCACATTATTCCTGTACCTGCATGAAATTATTCACACTAATAATAGTGCAAAAATAATAATCTTCAATAGTCAGACCAGCTATCCCCAGGGTGCTCAGCCTCCTGAGCTGGAAGATAAGGATGGAGAGCAGAACAGCCCATCCATAATCCAGGAGGAAGTAGTCAATGATCTGCTTCTGCACCTACACGTACATAAGTCTATGGGGCCAGATGGGATTCACACAAGAGTACTCAGGGAGCTGGCGGGAGAGCTCACCAAGCCTCTCTCCATCATTTATCAACAATCCTAGTCAACAGGGCAGGTGCCAGATGACTGGAGGGTGGCTAATGGGACGCCCATCTACAAGAAGGGTCAGAAGGAGGATCCGGGGAACTACAGGCCTGTCAGCCCGACCTTGGTACCAGGAAAGATCATGGAGAGGATCACCTTGAGTGAGCTCTCACGGCAAGTGCAGGGCAGCCAAGGGATCAGGGCCAGCCAGCATGGGTTTAGGAAGGGGAGGTCCTGCTTAACCAACTTGATCTCTTTCTATGACCATGTGACCCGCCTTCTGGATGCGGGGAAGGCTGTGGACGTTGTCTATCTGGACTTTGGTAAGGCCTTTGACACCGTCTCCCACAGCATTCTCCTGGAGAAGCTGGCGAATCATGGCATAGACAAGTGTATTCTTCGCTGGGTTAAAAACTAGCTAGATGGCTGTGTCCAGAGAGTTGTGATTAATGGGGTGAAATCCTCTTGGCGGCTGGTCAGCAGTGGTGTCACTCAGGGCTCAGTTTTGGGGCCAGTTTTGTTTAATATCTTTATTGATTATCTGGATGAGGGGATTGAGTACACCCTCAGTAAGTTTGCAGATGACACCAAACTAGGTGGGAGTGTTGATCTGCTTGAGGGTAGGAAGGCTCTACAGAGGGACCTGGACAGGCTGGATCGATGGGCCAAGACCAATGGGATGAGGTTTAATAAGGCCAAGTGCCGGGTCCTGCATTTCCATCACAACAACCCCAAGCAACGCTACAGGCTTGGGGAAGAGTGGCTGGAAAGCTGCCCAGCAGAAAAGGACCCGGGGGTGCTGGTGGATGGCCAGCTTAACATGAGCCAGCAGTGTGCCCAGGTGGCCAAGGCGGCCAACAGCATTCTGGCTTGTATCAGGAACAGCGTGGCCAGCAGGAGCAGGGAAGTGATCGTGCCTCTGTACTCGGCACTGGTGAGGCCTCACCTCGAGTGCTGTGCTCAGTTCTGGGCCCCCCTGTACAAGAGGGACATTGAGGTGCTGGAGCATGTCCAGAGGAGAGCTACCAGGCTGGTGAGGGGTCTGGAGACCAGGTCATATGAGGAGAGGCTGAGGGAGCTGGGCATGTTTAGCTTGGAGAAGAGGAGGCTGAGGGGAGACCTCATTGCCCTCTACAACTACCTGAAAGGAGGCTGTAGAGAGGTGGGTGTTGGCCTCTTCTTCCAAGTAAATAATGATGGAACCAGAGGAAATGGTCTGAAGTTGCGGCAGGGGAGGTTTAGATTAGATATTAGGAAGAATTACTTTACTCAAAGAGTGGTCAGGCACTGGAACAGCCTGCCCAGGGAGGTGGTTGAGTCACCATCCCTAGAGGTATTTAAGAAACATCTAGATGTGGCTCTGAAGGGCAGAGATTGTAGGTTGTTTGGTTGGACTCGATGATCTTAAGGGTCCTTTCCAACCATGAAGATTCTGTGATTCTGTGATAATATGTCTCAGATGTTGTCAGATTTATAACAGCAGGGATTTGTTGAAAATAAGTGAAAATAAGAATTTTCTGAAGGATAGGCATGGTAATTTTATTTTTTATCTTGTTACAATTTAGTGATTTTTTTTTTTTCTAAAGGAGGTTAGTGAGAAAATTCAAAACAGAATTTTTGTCTGTTTCTTAATATTCTTGCAAGGAATCGTTCCTCCTCCATGCCCAGATGGAGGTAACTCCATGGTCACATTCTTGGAGCATTGCAATATTCTTTAATGTTAGTTTATAGTTTGTTGTTTTATGAACATTCCTGCCAGTAGATTCATGTCTCTGAATATTCATGGAGAGGAAAAAACAAAGGAGTGCAAACAAATGCAAAAATATGCAATTTTTAAAATGTAACCAGAGCTTCGGAAGCTAGAACACATCCATGAGCTATGTTTAACAGGGAACGTTGATGTGTTGCAGTGGGAACACATTAATGGTATAAAACTGTTCCTTGTGTCATATATCACATCTGGTGAATTTGCACTCACAACTTGCTGAAAAATCAGCTTGCCTGAATTGCATAAAAGTTTACCACTAAAAAAGTCTGTATTACAGCTTGTAATGCACACTTTTCTGTATCATTATAGTGCATTAGGCTGATTTTGAATCAGATAAATCATCATTTCATCACCTTGAAGTTAATCACCAAAATTTAGTTCTGCCAAACAATCAAAATGCATCTTCCTACAGCAGGAACAGGCATCACCGCTCCCGTTCTGGCCTGACAGGTTAAGCCTATTTTACCAAAGTTCAAAAGAATTAGCCTGTTTAAAATTTTGATGAGTGTGAACATAAACAATGAGACCTGGAGCTTAATTACTGGCCTGCTTATTCAGCAGCTGAGCTACAACTCTCTGAAGGCTGCTCTCAGCAGAAATGCCTCCACAGAGCTGGGGTAGCCCTGACAGTGAGATGCTCCTCACTCCAAAATTTATCACCCTGTGCTTAAATTTAGGCTTCATCTCATCAGATTTGTGCAGGGGACAGTTGCAGAAAAGAAGTCCTCTTCAACGACTGCTCTGGTATTGCATGATTTCAAGAAGTCAGATTTTGTTTATCTGTTTTAACTCTAGTGGGAGCCTTCCAACAGAAATTGTAGATTAGTACCTAGAGGTCACTTGCTGTGGCCACAACCTTTTCAGGTATGAAACTCAAGACTTTTTACTGCTTAAGGCAAGTTCACTGGAGCCAGGAGTACTTTAACTAATCTTTTTACTGCTGTTGCTGTGTTCAGAACTTTTGCATTTCACTAAGGTTCATTTAAAAAAAAAATCACAAAAAAAATTCAGATGGAGAAAAAATTGCTGCTGTTTGGCAACCTACAGCATTATTCATTTCTGTAGCCAAGAAAAGGGCAGAGTACTATAAGTCACCCAATGAGAAAACTGTGCTCTATAGCAGAAATAAAAATGTAAAAGAAGTCATTCTTTAGTTAGGTTTTTGGGGGAGGTGAGATGGGAAGGTTCACATTTATCTTGCTGTTTTGAAATTTACTTGCCAGCAGCTGGCAAAGGTTTATCCCTGCATAAAAAAGTCTGACATTTTACTAGTTAATTTCCCTAGTTATTTTCTGTAACAAAAGCCCAGAGGTGAAATATTAATATCATTTAAAATCCCACCAACAAGGACAATGTGCAAGCAACATTTTCCCATGGACACATAGAGACATCACAAAGAATGTATTGATCCCTTCCTACAAATGAACACTCCAATTAACAGTCCTTTTGGGATACTAACAGGGATCTCAGACTAAAAACAGACTGTAACAGGCTCACAACACACAAAAGCTATGGAAAAATATTCTAAACTACTCTTAATTTACTCCTTAGCAAGAAAAGAGGATTTGTTTTTGCATGTTGATGAATTTCAGGCCTACTGATTACCGTCCCAAGGGCTCAACTTATTTTCAGGCTAATAACCATACTGTACTACAAGGGCTGAGGATAGAGAAATCCCCTTTGTAACCTCACAATGGAACAATGTGTTTATAGGAAAACTAAGTGAGCCTGATAGACTTGTTAATAAATCAAAAGAATTTTTGGGCAGAGTGCCCCAAGAGTAAATTGTTATGGTTGTACCAGCTCTTGGAAACATCAGATATTCCTGGCAATGCTGTTATGAACTTCCTTGGAGATCATGTGCATTCCCTAATACCGCCTGCACGCCTGCTAACTTAGGCCTCCAAAAGGTACATTTCCATCCCCAATCTTTGTATAAGCATATGTCAGGTCAGCTTGCACAATTAAGCAGAAATCCCTCTTCTCACTCTTCAGACTCTGGGAGAAAATGGATTATAATACCCTTCACTGCCAAAGTATTTTAACAACTTGATTTAAGGGTTGCTGCTCCCATAGAGAGGGAAGGCTTTCTTGCATCAGGTTGCCAAGACTCATCTTTTCAACTAGGAAAAAAATGTGAAGGATAAACTGATATCTAGGTTTGCTCTGATGAAATACACACTCAAAAGATAGAATGACAAATGCATTATAAAGATTTTTAAGAAAGTGGAATATCCTTACATGCTCCAGCATCTCAGCTAGCTTCTGAGTCAGTTCTATAGCCACTGGAGCAAGTAGGCTGGACAGCTTCTCCTTTTTAACTTGATACCTTCCTCTTCTCTTTTTTTTTCCATTTTTGTTTACCTGCCTGTACTTCTCTGCAATTTGGCACTGAGAAACCAGGACCTTCAGAGGTTTGCAGAAAGTTTCTTCCTCCCCACCTCATGTTATTTCTCTTTTCCATGCCTTTATTCCTTCAACTTCAAGGTGCCTTCTCTGGCTTCTGGCCACCTGAAAACACAGCAGTGCCCCTGTATGAATTGCATCTCTTGGGAAGTGGGAGTGGTATGACTGGAGTGATCAAGTTTACTCTGTTTTCTTGTTCATTTACCGCCTGCTTTGACATGCAAACATTAAAAAGCTGTTGTGAAGATGGGGCACAGGTCCTACTTTACATCTTACTAAATTCTGGAGAACCATATCACAAGCATATTTTCACGCTCTGATGACCCATTTCAGAGGAGAAACAGGAAAACTGCTTGTTACATTATCTTCCCATGCTTATTTACAAAGACAGACAATGTTTCCACAGAAAATCTCAGCACTGGTCTGAGTTCACGTGAGCAATTTCCCCAGTGCTGCAGCCTGTGCACTGTAACATGCACAGCAGAACTGTAACACGGGACCTATGAAGACAGCAGGTATCTATCTTGCTACGGGACATCAGTCCTGACTGCTACTTGCCCTTGCCTCAGTAGCTCTTTCTCCTTTCCCTGTCTCCATATATAGTGTTTATACATCACTGCACATACAGACCACACGTGCACATACACCCATCCAAGCATTCAACTTCAACAACATAAATGAATACTATGTATAATAAAGCCTTTACCACACTTACTTTTCAGAAGCTCCTTATTTTATTTAAGAAGTTCAGCCTTGTGAGAATATATTTAAATTTTTAAGCATCTTTTTTACATGTTCATTTTTATTGTAATTATGGATTTGAAAATTAAATTACAGTTCCATTGCCATCAGAAGCCATTCTGTGTGAAGAGGCTCAGGAATCCTGCCCTGGCTTGTGATCTTACACAAACAATTCAAAGTTTGATCCAGTGTCCACATTTGCCTGAAGAAATGAGTGATTCCAAAATCAGGTACTTTCAGATAACTGCAAGTTGTTATCCCACCAGTATGTGGGCCAGATGAATGTAAGATACTCAAGGTTAGCCAAGAAAATTACACAGTGATTGAATGGAGGAAGCATGCAAGGTCACACTAGTAATAAGTCATCATTTAAAGATACTGTGGGTCATTATCAAGGATTGTGGTGGCTTCTCCATAACAATAAATGTCTTAGTCCAGATGTACTTCCTACAAGACATGCCATTGCACTCAAAGCAATAAGAAAAAAAGAGGTCTGTATTATGCCAGAGGCCAGAAATTATCACAAATAATTCCTCTCAGTAGGATAGAAATTGTCACAAATAGTTCTTCTCTTACCTCCAGATCCAAGTGAGGGATTATAGGCTTTTTCTACTGCTACGCAAGTGAAAAGGAGTTGATTACTTGGGTTGGGCCAAGGAACTAGGAAAGCGCAGCGGAACCTCCGAGGAAACCCGAAAACAAATCCCAAATGAGTCAGGCAGATCTCCTCCAGGACGCCCTGCAGCCAGCCTGCCATGCTTTCCGTGCATACCACAACTTCAAAAGTTCTCCATTCTGCTGCTTCTGCTGTCATGCTGTACATGGGGCATGGCAGCTAAATACCTATTTCTTTGATGATGCCAGCTGGCTACCAATTGATTATACACTTATTATTAATGGAGTGCAGAAGCAAAATCTACATAAAACCGCATATACCATTACTCCTATATCCAGTATTTGGCTTCTAGTTTGATTTCAATGAAATACATTTTCCAGCTATGCAGAATTCCAGCAAAGAATGCAATTAGAATCTTTCACATAGCTTGTGCATCACGACCCACCAGCGTCATTGGATAACCTCTCACTAACATCAGTAAGATCATCATTTCCTCTTCCACCAGTGATGCAATCTATTAAAAAGCACAGATACCCTCAGTAAAATTAAAAAGGAGGGAGGGTTCTCCACATCTACATGTTACATACCCCAACTATCCTCAAGGCCACCATGGTTGAAACATCACATATTTACTTTCATTGTAACCTGTGCATTTGTAAATGCATAAGCATAAACTAATTTGTTATCTGAGACAGAAAAAGTGTGATTCTGTTTGCAAAGTCATTACACAATCAGTGTGTGAGACTTTTTCTATATAAAGTTTTGACCAGGTTTAACAAAATATCCTGGGATAAAAGAACAATAAAAATGCAAATTTCAATTTGCTGTTGCAAAATTCATGAGTGGACACTTTAAGGGAATATCTCCAAATTGCTATACTCAATTGTTAAAAATGGCACTTTGCTGTCTATATCCTTGGGACAAAGGAGTGCAAACATAAAGGGAAATTGGCAAGCCCATAAGTGCATTGTCCTTGTCTGTCCTTCCCTAGGAGAATTAGGCTAAGACATTCTGATACTTAAAGGAGGTTGTATGAGCATTTAATGGCTCAGTTAGAGTTCTCTGCCTCATAGCTATGCATTGGCAGACCACATCAAATCACCGGCACAATGTAAATACTCCTGTAGAGGATGACTAAAATAAGCCAGGCATCACTGTGCTATTAGTGCACAAGCCAAGGCACAGCTTCTTTCACAAGGAGTCACTGAAAAATACACATTTAGGATATTGCTAAACAATCTACCAAGAAGGGGAGCTCTGAAGCAACATCACGTTTGTTAGCTTTTCAGTTACCATTTTCCTGGTGTTTCAAAAATTGTATGTTAAAGCTAACCAGGCACGAAAGCAATTGAATAAATACTTCAAAGGCACACAACTGAAAAACTCATTATCTTTTGAAGGAAGATCATATTAAATGCATTAACTGTTCAACAGTTGATATAAAAGTTGGTAGGAGGCATAACATAGAAGGAATATACGTGGCAGACATGAAGTTGGGGCCCTACATAGAACTAAGCCAAGAAACAAGACACTTTCCTGGGAAAAAACAAGCATTTCCTTGTTATTGCCAATAACAAATTGTGAGTGACATAAACCAGCAAAATTTTTATAGTAGAACTAGATCTAAGTTTTAGTCAACAGATGTGCAACTCAAAGCTGTTCTTAGCAAATAAAAAACCCACTTTAAAAGAACTGCAGTTCTCTAAAACACTTTGTAAAACTAAACAGAGGATTGTTAGTATCATCCACAGTGTATCAGTAACATCATTTTTCCCTGTGAATATACTCTAAATATGTTCCCTATGACAAATAAATCTCTGACTTAAAATATCAGGCCTATATTTTCAAAAATGACTAGCCCTCTTTAGTCCTCAGCTTCTGATGCCTCAAAATAACATGATTTTCAGAAATGCTGCTACTCCAACCTCCATAGAACAGGTTCCCTGCAAGGCATCCTAAATGGACATCTCAAAAATGCCATCATTGAAAAGTTTAGATTTAAATTTACGAAGTTCATGAAAGGTCCAGACACGAGGACTGAAATCTCCATTTTTTTTCACAGAAGATTTAACAGTACAGGCAACCACAGAATGAGTTTTACCACTGTACATTTCTTACAGTCATCTAGACTGATACAACAGGATCACTTATAAGGATCAGGAGATCATTTAACCTTCAAACACTTTTAGTCCATGGATCCTAGCTACAGTTGCAGAAGGAAGAATACTTAAATTCTAAATTTGGAGTTGTTAATAATTTTTAGTAGTTTTTATTTCTCATGTTTTCAGGTCTTGGCTTCCAGTGTGGTTTAGTCAAAAAGTTCCTTCCACAGGGAGTAAGTAGTAGCATTTACTTGAGTAACTAAATTGTATTTTATTTAACTGAATCATACTGTGTTTAAACTAAATTAAATGCATTGCAGAAGAACCAGCACACACGTGCACTCCTTTGCACCTCTGGAAAGACTGCTAGCTCTTTCTTCGTTACTGTCTTGGGCTCCAGTCTGGCTCCTTCTGAAAGCACAGCTAGTCCTTCAGTGGAATTGAGTTGAACTCTGATTTATGGATAGGCAGAAAAAAAAAAGCAGCTTTCTAAACAATATTTTAGGCTTCACATTTGTATAAAGGGATAGCCTTCTGCTTTTTGAATACTCACTTCAAACACCAATTTTATTGTAAACGATAGATTTTTCTCTAGAAATAGCACATGTAATTCAGTGATTGTTTTTTTACCCCAACTTCTGAACAGTTGTTAGTAAATGGAATATTTTTGGGTACAAGAACATCCATAAAGTCTTCATCTCAACTCCTCCATCACTTCTGATTCAATAAGTTGAAGAGGTCTGCAGTGTCAAAGCAACAACCTGTAATTTTGAAATTGATAGAAAGACTTTTTTCTCATCCAGAGTCAACAGCTTAAAAGGCTGAAACTGTACACTTGATTACTACAGATCTAGAAAAACTTCAAAGCCAAAAGGCCGTTTGGAGCTTATTTCATCTTTCCTTGAATCTTCAGTTAAGATATTTAAGTGAGAATCGCAAGGTAAAATCTGAGTTTAGCTCTCATTCCCAATTTAAAGTTCAAGTGAAAAAGAAGTCACTTTCTTTCACATCTACAATAGTTATTTTAGGGTGAAATCTTACATTAAAAAAAAATTATGACAGTCTCACAAGTGTTCTATTCTTCTACTTCAAGTGTATCCATGCAGTTTGCAGAATAACTGATTTTGCTAGGGAAATGGTGGGCATATTTCATCCTTTAACTGTTTTTATTTGGTCCTGCATTTTTCCCATGAAAAATTAATCCCCTATTTATCCGCAGAAATCTCTCTCTAGTGATGTCTTGAAAATGAGCATCTTATCCACGATGCACGTTACCGATGTGCTCTCAAATAGGAAAGGGAATATGAGATCTTCACATCAAGGTTCGTCTGCTTACAATTCATCATGCTGCTTTTAGTGGCCCCCACCTTCCACAGTGCCACAGGTGCCATGACTAGAAGTCTCTCAAAGACGGTGTAACGTGGGCATGCACTTCCGAAGCATCACTCCCATAAAACACTTACAGGCAGTGTGCAACGAACGTTGTACCAGGAGAATGTTGTAGAAGCTGAAAAGAGCGTTGTTATGGTAAGATGAGCTACACTGACAGTTTTATGGAAGGATTTACCTTCCAGATTGCAGCACATAATTTAACATACTAAACTATTGTCCCCAGCACAAGGAAAATGTTTTATTTTTAAGGGAAAAGCATGATGGTATACATACAGATTGACTTATTTTCTGCCAGTTGACACATGTCTGGGGAGTGCCCTTTCCTCCCCACTGCTTTTCTGCAAATAAAATACTCTGAGTAAGTGATGTTTGAGACCAGCATGCCAAACACAAATACCTCAGATATTTTTTAGTTTTCTCTATGAAGAGCAATATCCGGTAGGTTTAGAAAAATTCCAGGTTATTTTTAAAATCAGACTCCTGACTCACTCCCTCCTCTTGTGCTTGGATATACACAATTCAGTGGAAAACATGTCAGGAATAATATTATTCTTGCAGTAAATACACTACATAGTGTATTTACTGCAAGAGTAATGAGAGTAATGGATGTGATAATCATTATATTGAAAAGTTAGGTCAAAAGATCAGTCAGATAAGCATTACCTTCCTCCCAAACTCAGAAGAATCTTGTTGACAGTCAATAAGCAGCTGCTACGTGGCAGCGATTGGTATTTATTTTGCTCCACCCTCTTCAGGGCTGTAGACCTCACATCCTTTAAACAGTGTGGTAGAGGGGTACAGGAGGGAAACAGCTCTGAACCAGGGGCAATAAGAAGCACGCACTCTTTGCTTACTGCCTAGCCAGCATTTCTGATGTGGCCAGCGGGTGCTCTGGATGAGGCAGCAGCCCCCAGCCTCCCCCAGGGTGCAGTGGGAGCTGCAGGGCAGGATCCCACATGCTCCTGGCAGCAGGGCCAGCCACCTCGCAGCCCCAGCTGTGAGCCAGCAGGAGCCGGGCAGGGTCGGCATGTGGCCCTGGAAGGGCAGAGAGCCCACCGAGTTCAGCGCCATACCCATTCATCTTCTCCCACTTCAAACACTCTCACTCTTGACCGGATTTCCCAAGAATTCAGGGAGAGAAAGCCTGACACAAGCGGATCCTGATGCTGTCTCCCAAGAAGATACCTCCACCTCCACTGATTTGTACATGACAAGTTTATATGCTGAATTACATCAACTGAGAGTCCTAATTAGACATTCACTGTTGTCCTGAATTTGTCCTGGAATGAAGGCCTATTGCATTAAAGAAACAGGGATGTTGTTTCTATGTGCAAGTAATTTATACTGTTATGAAGTTCCCCTGTATCTTATCCTTTCACTAGCCTTCTGGCAGCTCTCTTGCTACAAAATCTGTTTTTCTGTCAGATAGACCCCCAAGGCCAAAGGTACATGCACAGCATTGACAATTTCTGGTAACACCTAACAAAAATAGTTTAAGGAGACAAATAAACCCTGCCATCATGTTGCTCAATCCTAACCCTTGTCTTTCATTGTCTAAGTTGCAACAGTATGTCAAAATTTCTCCAGTGGATTCTGATTCCTACAACTGGAAAGGTTCCCACTTCCCAGATGGCCAATTGTTTGGATTGGACAGATTATTAATTTAGTCATTTCTCTCTCTGTTACTAATAAATGTATAAAATAATTTTGCTGCACTATCAGAAAATTCCATCCCCACCTGCTATTACCTCTTCCTGAACTGAGGAGAGGGGGGAAAAAAACCCATAAAACTAATCCTTTCTTCAGTTACCTAATGATCTTTTAATTTCAAGTATGAAGAAGAGAATACATGACCTTCAGCCCCGGACAAGTCACTGAAAGAAGTTAGGATTATCTTTTTACCACTTCTTTGCAAAAAAGCTCATAAGTATGAGATTTGTTTTGATCTATTTGAGGCTGAATTTGCTACACGTACACAAAAGGATAAAGACAGGAGAACTTGAAAAAAAAAGATAGATCAGTCTCTCCATCCCCATACATCTTTTCACCATGAAAGCCTTTTTTTTCCCCCCTCTCATATCTATGGCCTCCTTTTCCAGAGAGGAATTTTAAGATGGGTATCTTAAAATTATCCGTCTTAAAATTCACATGAAACAAGAAGGAAAACAAAACACTATGTCACTCCCCCTCTACAAGGTGAATAAAACACTTCTTCAGAATAATTTTGGCAGCACTCCCTGGATTTAGTTCCCCATATGCCAGTATGGGGATGCCAATATATATAACACAAATGTCTCTCTATCATATCAGTTCCCACTTATTACTTTGTGAAACAGTTTTACGGCAGTGAACAAGACAGGACTCAAAAAACATGTCAAGTGTTGCATGGGCATTCCCTAACTCTGTCAGAGTGTACTCCTCCAGTAAGTCTGCCCAGCTTGTCCTATCCTCAACAGCTTTAGTAAAGCCCTACCAGCTAACATAAGAATTCTCCCAAAGAACTAAAACCCATAACAGGAAAGAAATTGCACCAAATGGCCAAAATCTAACTACAAAGAAAAGGCCTTTTACCCCCTCTTTTCTCTCTCAGTTCTGCTCTGGGAGTGCACATGGACGTAACTCCTGAGGAGTAAATTGAGGACTTCCTGGTATACATAGGAAGATGCTCACTCTAGCGATACTCATCTCTTCTCACCTGTAGAGCGAGAAGATGTGCTGGAAGAAGATAGAGCTGTTGTCCACCAGGAGCTCTGGATAACCATCCCCATGATGTCCTTCCCCCAATCCCTGGAAGATGGAAATACCAACCTCCTTTTCACAAGGGATTTTTTTCCAAACCTCCCTGTAGCGCAGGTCCAGCCTGCCCAGAGTTTTGTCTGGACTCCAGGATTGGACCAAAACTAGCACTAAGGGTGGGACAGGAATCCTGGGGAAGAGAGAAGGACTAATGATATGTGCAGAAGCATCCCTGTCACTGATGGGCTGCTACACCTCTCACTGCAGTTTCAAGCTGCTGGGACCAGTCTCCTTTTCCTGGCAGCAGCAGCCTTGGGACAGCTGGATTACCCTGCTCCAAGGAACTTCCCTGGTGGCAGTAGCTGGGAAGGAGTCTCAGTTAGGGCCACGGGTTGAAGCAGGCAGCAGAAGGAAAGGAGAAGCAGAGGGGGAAGCACCTATTTGTCTTCAGTCTGGTCTCATCACACCATACCACGCACTAACAAGCAGCTGGGCCCCAGGCTGCATTTGGATGCTGTCTTTCATCCAGACTGCAGACTCTGCCCTCCCAGTTCTCGGCAACTGGGCACCTGCACAAACCAACAGGTGAGTTGCGGTTCAGACCAGCGTTTGCTTCTCTTTTACAACTGTCATGAAAGATGGTGTATAAGCACAGAGAGGGCACTGAGGGGTCCAGGAGCAGTGCTGGAAAGTCGGGCACGATCACCAGCAAAAGACACGATGCTGTTGTGGAAAGTCAAATACCACACTGCAATGTATAAACCAGAATATATTCTGACATACACGTTAAGGAAGACATCTAATTTAGTCTGATAAGACCACAACAGATCTATATCCAGTTATGGGCAATATATACCAGGAAGCGCATGGGCTAAATTGGAGAGAGTCTGGAAAAAAAAGATTCATCATAAAACTAGAAAATAATACCTGTGGCAACATAACAAATTGTAATTGCATAGCGTAACAAAGAAATAACTAGAGAGAGATGCAGTAACAGACTTCAGAGGGTGGACATAATCTATTCTCTATGTTGATGGTGGAAAGAACAAAAAGTAAAGCATTTAAATTTCCTCAAAAAGATTTAGACATGAGGCAAACTGGACTAACAACAGGGGCAAGAAAACACTGGAATAGCTTGCTTAGGAGATTGTAGGATCTTGCTTACTGGGAAATGTCAGAAAAACTAGTGTGGCTCATCTCATCTTAGTGCAGGGGAATGGGCTACAGCCCATTGCCAAGTCTCTTACAACCTCCACCATCCCAGAGGATGTTAAACACAGGGGTCAGAATGAGCACATTTTCCTCTTGAAATATGGTTTCTGAAGACAGAAATGGTACGTTTACAAGATCCATTGCAATCTCACAATGACTGTTCCCCTTTACTATTTGGAAATGCTGGACTAAATGACACAAGATGTTCCTCAGGGAGGAAAGGTTCCCCCACAAGGTCTAATGAAAAGCACCTACTTCAAATACCTCAAAATCAGTGGGCAGAAGGGTGGTTCATCCAGAAGGTAGCAGAGAGCAGCCCAGTCAGGAGCCTTCCTCTTCCCACTGTCTATAAAGGCAGCCTGAAGTGAGATGGGGTGAGCACCCCTCTCTCCACACGTGAGGCAGAGCTTCCTCCTGGACTTGGACGACCTGAGAGGACCTGGAGAGCAGGGACTTGTCACTCAGGGCAGCACACCATACACAAGGGCAGCTGCTGATGAATCACAACGCCAAATGTTTTGACACTATGTTGGACACAACCCTGCCTTCTTAGCTCTCCAGAGGTTAAGTCTGGAAAGTGGAAAACCTACTTTGAGCCAGTATTTAGGGGAAATAAATCACCTACTTGCTGTAGAGTCACAGCACATGAGCATTTCCTAAATTTCCTACATCAAGTGGGATAGTCATGTGAATATTTCAGGATTTGGTTCACCACACCTATACCCTCAGAGGGTTCAGAATAAGGTAGTTCCTGCTGCTCACCCCTACGCTATTCCTACTAGGCCAGAAGATCAAATGTTTGGATACTTGTTTCATTCGTAAACATCAGTACAGAAAATGTCAACAAGGAAAGTCAAAACTGCTGTTCTACAAAAAAGGCTGCTTTGTAAGTCCATTATGGCTGAGGCTCTGAGTTTCTTAGTGGCAAGTTTGTCCTAAATTCTCACTTTGGACTTTACAGTGGTGAAAATTCAAAGGCACCTTCAGTAAATTTTGAAGTGAAGAGTGTTCTTGAATAAAATAAAAATTAATAATACAATCACTACAGCATCCTCTGTATATTTAATTTGATATTTATTACTATAACTATTTTATACTGCTACTACATTTTTAATGTTTCTGGAGTACTGTGAAATTTTACATCACGTTATGGAATTTATCAGAGAGGGAGAAAGAGGTAATTTTGAGAATGAGATTGAGGAGAACTGCAACTTTTATGAGTATTGGAAGCCATTTAGATCTGTGAAATTATGCATATTACATCAGGTCTTAAACCATCAGTACTGGAATTATTTGGCACAGAAATTAACATTATTAAATTTCAGAACCAACTTCTCCCCTGCTGATAAATGGAGCAATTCATCCCCTCCCCAGTGCTGTTGGCTTAGGCTGTGTTTCTTGAAAAAATTACACCCTTGCTTAACTCAGTCCTTGATTTAAGTGGGTAACTCACCTGCTTAATTAAACGTACATGGAAGCGTTAGGGGGGCTTGCACAGACGACAGTGCTGGTTTGAGCGTCACTCACTTTCATTAACAGCTCTTAGGACTAGGATCCACATGGAAATGAAAGCTGAGCCTCAGGAGAAAAGTGCTGCAGCAAGAGGTGGCATTGGTGGCCAAGTCCTCAATGCTATGTGACAGAAACACAGAAGGGTTGAGGTTAGTGTTATGAATCTTTAGACTTCATCACGGAAAAGCAAAATTCAGAACACCTGGACAGCACTCCTACCAGTAGGATAACAATTACCCCACTTATTAGGCAATTTTTGTCAAAAAAATTACTGTTTCAGGAGAGCAGTAATACCTACCACGCATGAGCCAAAGACTTTAAATGAGTTTGATTACATTAACTCTACTAGTATTTGCTTTACATAATAATAAACAAAGGGAAATATTTTCATCTTGTTGATGAGGCAATTGGGTAACTATTTCTGTCTAATGCTTATTGAATGACACAAGACAGCAATAAGAATTTAGTCAGGCAAAAAGAAATTTGCTATTTAAAATCAGATATTCTGTCATCCCTATTTGATGCTGAAGAGGAATTATTTTCCTGTCTGTCTGGAGGTTTGCAGGCTGAGCGTGGCTATTTTGCTGTCTGGCACATCAAAGCTCCAGGCTACCAGGTAGTACTTATAAATGTGCAGTGCACCAGGGATTGCTGGAGCAAATATTATGTGTCTCTCTCACACTCTTTGTGCTCTTCCACTCACTTTCAGGGCTCGGGATTGCTGCAGAGGGAGCTTATCCGTGCCTTCTTTTTGGCCTTTTCTGTTGCAACATTGACTGGGATACAAAGGGGCAACTTGTCTGTAGCCACCATTCTACTGGGAAATAAAGGGGTCAGACCTGGTGTATTCTGTCGAGTTCAAAGGACACCTTTGTCCATTAAGTGGAACCAAAAAAACACACAGCTGCAACAGCTTGTTTCTGTCAGACATTCACAAGTGGAAACAACTGCTTGTAAGCAGGAAAGAATCAACAACACCAGGATAAAAAAGATGCTCTTTCTGCACCTGCCTTAAGTTTCCTCTTGTTTTCTTTTATATTGACTGGTTTTGTGTCCATAACATTTATATATGTTAAATATAATAGGTATCACAATACTCCAAACAGGAGTATTGTCCCTACAAAGACAGCTGTAATGTAACTATGTCTCAAATCTTTTGTGACAGTCTTACCTGAATTTCCACCTCTGATGCATATGAAATTATATGACTCCACATGGTAACTATTTGCTGGCAGAGCTTCCCATTTCTACCTTGCAGAACCTATCCTGTACACCATATATAATACCTTGTCACAAATGTTGGAGAAAAAAAAAAAGCCCAAAGAGCACTCAAGTATCTAAAGAGCTTTTTATCTCTGATCCTCTTCTACTAAACAGGAAAGCATCTCATAACAAAAAACAATCCTGATAGATAGCAGTCGCAAATAGTTTGACATCAGGGAAGAGGGGTTTTTGATGCAGAGACCCGCCCATACGCTTAAGAGTGAGGGGGTTTATAGAATTTCCAAAGTATTGGCTGTATTTCCTAAACCACAAAATGACTTTGAAATATTGCATTTATCTTTCTTTCTGCCTTTATCAATTGCCAGCCTACTCTGCTTGAGTTCATAAAAACGTAAAATTCCATGAGGTAAGATTCCACTTCTTAGAGGGAAAAGCCTGGAAAAGGAAGAGGTATCATGGCTAACAGTGTTATTACATTTCTTCTTTTGATCAGCCTGCATGACATATGGCAGACAATTGTTTCATAGAAATATATTAAATAATTCTTAAGAATAAGAGGAAAATCAATTCAAATGAGAGAGACAGTAAGTATAGCCAACAGAGGTAGTGTCTGGATTGTTGAGGTGGGAATTTCAGTTTTGCATTTCTCAACTTTTTTCCATTTGGTCTTTTTAGCCTTAGTTATGTGTTGCTTAGGAATTGCATACATAACAACAGCTGAGTTAACTCTTTACTTCCTTGATATTTTAATTATTATGCATTTAAGGCTCACTGGAGGCTAAGGTTGATTCACAGCCCCAACATAGGAGATGGCTCATTTTCTCAGTGGCACTAATGGTTTAATCATTCCTACTATTCCCTAAGCACATTTATATTCTTTGAACTTGCTTTGAAGCTAATATTTCGCACTTTTCTCTGATCTCGTTTATTTATATCCCCCTCATACTTTAGTTCTAAGCAGATCTTCTACTGTACTTGAACCCCAGGGAGCATATACTGCATAGCATTACAGTCCCAATATTGGAAATACAGTGATGTGAGTGATATAAAATAGGATTATAATAGGCATAAAAAATGGAACTTTAATCACACTTGTGAGAATTCCCATATGGAGGGGTAGATAAATTCAAAAGTGTCAAGACTTATGAATGAAATCTGACAATGATATACAACCTCAGGAACAGGGATTTCACCCTAATATATTGTATCACCCACCCACCTATAACAAACATAACTGATGTGGGACATGCACAATGCAGATACTTTCTCAGAAGACTCAATCTATCCTTTCTGGAAGGCTAGGAAAGGAAAAACTTGCAGGAGTGGAGTCATCTCACTTAAATCTAGCCAACTAAATGTTAGACAACTAATCTAGGCAAATTGTCTAGCCTCCATCTCAACAGCATATGTTAGACCCTTCTAAATGATAATTCATCTCATCCTGAGTAGGACTCTAAGACAGGTAGAAACAACCATCCGCAGCAGAGCGTTCCAGCACAGTGCAAAGAGGGGGTTCCCGAACCAAGAGCCCGCAGCTCATGCAACAGCAGCTGACAAGACCTGGGCAGGGTGAGGAACAACAGTGGCCAGGCTTCCCCCACATATAAAAGAAGCCCTTAGGGAATTCTAGTGACAAGGGTGGGCAAACAGGGCATGGCACGTCAGCAAGGGCATGGTGTGGCACGGGAGGGCATGCAGGAAGGGCGCTGAAGCTCTGCCAGCTCAACCAGGGAGCAGTGGTATCTAACCGGCAGAAAGCCATGGCCTCTCTAAGCACTGCACCCGCCATGACTGACACAGCTTCCCAGACAGAGCTCCAGTGGGAACTCACTGCCATCCAGGTGCCAGGCTGCAGGCTGTGCCCTACTCTTAAGCCAGTATCGGATGGCAGCAGTGAGCACACCCGTGGGAGGTGCACTCAGGGAGAGAAACTCCTCCGCCTGGTGACAGAGCATAGAGAGGAGGTGAGTAGGTTGACGAGTATCAGGGAGAGCAAGAGACAGAGAGACTAATGGAGTTGTGCCCTGCCTTCCGTGAGACAGGCCCAACAGGCAGACAGGACGCATGATACGTAGGGTTCCATATCCTCCCTCCACCTGGATGAACACAGTGACTTAAGGGATAGGGGGCAATGACACATCTCCTCTGTGAGACAGAGGACCACAAGAAGGTTGTGAGGTTATCCACGGAGAAAACTAGAAGGGCCAAAGCCCAACTAGAAATTAATCTGGCTACTGCAATAAAAGGTAATAAAAAAAATTTTCCTATAAATAAATTAGGAACAAAAGGAGGGCTTAGGGATAATCCCCATCCTTTATTGGATGCAGGGGGAAACATAGTGACCAAAGATGAGGAAAAGGATGAGGTACTTAATGCCGCCTTTGCCTCAGCCTTTAATAGAAAGACCAGCTGTTCTCCAGGTACCCAGCCCCCTGAGATGGAAGACCGGGAGAAGAATGAAGCCCCCATAATCTAAGGGGAAATGGTTAGCGACCTGCTACACCACCTAGACACACACAAGTCTTTGGGCAGGATGAGATCCACCCAAGGGTACCGAGAGAGCTGGTGGAAATGCTCACCAAGCCACCTCCCATCATTTATCAGCAGTCCTGGCTAAGGGACAGGGAGGTCCCTGTTGACTGGCGTCTAAAAAATATAATGCCCATCTCCAAGAAGGGCCAGAAGGAGGATCCAGGCAGCTACAGGCCTGTCAGTCTGACCTCAGTGCCAGGGAAGGTTATGGAACAGATCACCTTGAATGCCATCATGCAGCATGTACAGGACAACCAGGCGATCAGGCCCAGTCAGCATGGCTTTAGGAAAGGCAGGTCCTGCTTGACTAACCTGATCTCCTTCTATGACAAGGTGACCTGCTTAGTGGATGAGGGAAAGGCTGTGGATGTTGTCTACCCAGACTTCAGTAAAGCCTTTGACACTGTTTTCCTACAGCATTCTCCTGGAGAAACTGGCTGCTCGTAGCTTGGACGGGTGTACTCTTCGCTGCATGAAAAACTGGCTGGATGGCCAGGCCCAGAGAGTGGTGGTAAAAGGAGTTAAATCCAGGTGGCAGCCAGTCACAAGTGGTGCTCCCCATGGCTCAGTAGTGGAGCCAGTTCTGTTCTGTGAGTGGTATTTCTCACACTTTGTCCTATGGAGCAGCAATGACAGCAGCTGATCAGGTGGGCTCACTTAAATCTTTTGCTGTCTCTACTTAGCTTCTCCAACACTTAGGAATTCATAAGCATGCATGAATTTTGTGGATGTAAGTTCTTTCAAGTTAGTTTCACAGTAGAGTCAAGTGAGAACACCATCAATTGGTAGCAGGATTGGTTCCTTCAAATTTTTTTTCTTGGTCATTGCTTATATGAGAAATTTATTTCTGTTTGTAGTACAGTACAGAAAGAGATCAGAAAAACAATATCCCTTTTAGAGTTTTTGTTTGCGTCTGTCTTATTGTCAAAACACTACGTAGGTAACTAACTTTTCCCAAAGGTCTGATCAAAACCATCAAGTTCTCCTCGAGAATTTGTATACAGTAATGGCACTAAAGCATTAGTTACTACTACAGAGTAGGTGTAAATGACCTTGTAGACTCAGTAACATACTCTCCCTTCTTTTTCCTATGTAAGGTTGGCCTAGGTTCCTAATTCTTCCATTTCCAGAGCTGACCTTCGATTTGTTTCATTCCCAGTCCATTTGCTGAATATGCATATAACTCTGTAAGTTAAACTGGCATTTATGCTATTTGTAATGATGGGGGTGATGACAATAAAACTGAAGTTACTTTTGTGTAACTACCTTGTCTGGCTCTTCTCCCCTAAAGATAAAGCTCACTACCTTTACAGCAATACAAACAGATATTCTGTGCCTAATGTAGAACAGGCAAGTAGCAAGCCACAAACTACAGGGCAGATCACTGTAGAAGGATACACAGCTAAATTTAAAAAATTGTGACAATTTATATATCCACAAGATTCCATTGTTTGAACTTATTTTCATAATAGGTATTGTAGATCACCAAAATCTGGAAATCTTTCCTCTCTGACGGTAATTGAAAGGAAAGAGCAATATGGTCAATGTCAGTTTCCATTGCTGTGAGTGTTTCTGATCAAAACACTCCATCTACACTGTAATTTGTTGTGAAGTTTTGATCGAGGACAACACTGCAGCCTAGAGAAACTGTTTAAAATAATGACGCAAAAGCATTACTGACTGTTACAGATTTGGACTTTCCGAGTTTGTTGTTAAATTAGCATATTCTGCCCTCTCCACTTTCCCACTAGCTGACAGATCTTCTAAGTCTTTCTGATTTATGTCCACTTCTGTTGAATCTGCCTGACTTGAGTTATGAGTCATATTTGAATGATGAGCCAGCCAGACTTCCCTTTGTACAGCCATTTAGGCAACCTAAGATGACAGGAAAGGAGAATGGCAAAAACCCACAAAGCGCTCATTGGGCAGTTCTTGCACAAAACCCACACCGCTTCTGTTTTTCGCAGTATAGAGCTGGCCTGGAATTGAAAGTGGCATGTTGGTATGTCCAAATTTACATCTTTCTTGGGAAATTGAACTGCCAAAGAATTATTCCATGCTCCGTAACTCAATGGTCCATACTTGGAGAAAGATCTGGGGCATGATTTTGGCCCCAGCCAAAGCACTCTTCTAAGCAATTACTGGTCATGGAGCAGGAATCAACACAGACCAAAGAACATCCCCAGTGGGGACACTGCAGCCATCCTGTCTGGGAGACCAAGAGCATCTAACAATAGAGACACAGGCTATTCTGTGCTAGCTGGTCTGAGAATATGAGAACGATCAAGATGTCTTTAAAAGTTATAGCTTGAGGTCCCTCTTCATACCGTACTGGGGTGGGAGCAGAAAGTTTCTCCTTCCTAAAAGAGAGCGCCTTTTGGTTAGTTGATATTTTCCTACTTATTCACAACAAAACTCATACTTCACAGTGGGAAATAGTGGCAGGACTAGCCTTAAACCTACACTTGTGAAATGTAATTCCTGCATCTGACAGAGCTAGTCTACTTCCCAATAAACTCAATTACAAGGAAAAATAACTCATCGTCATAGAATAATCTTTGCAGTGCATCAGTAACATCTATGGGCACACAGACAAACCTTGAGTATCCAGCTAATGTATAAACTTTCAGACATGAAGAGGTTTTCAAAAGAAGTAACCCTTTGATAGGGTGATAAAAGTTTACTGTATTCATCATCTTGAACATCTTTAACACACATATTGATGGCACCAGTGACTCAACAGCATTGAATCTCCAACACAATCACCATTTGATATTTTTAAGATAATCCTGAGAATTATTGCACACAGTCATTCCTCAGGATGAATCTGAAAGCTAGAAGTGGACGCAAATACAAATGCTACATCTTCATTCTGGTCAAATGGTTCTCTGTTCCATGGTACAAAATTCCCCATGCTACAAGATGAATGAAACCATCAACATGATTTGCTTTCAAAAAGTTCTTGGATGCTGCCAAGCTCCAAAGCATCCTTTTATATATATATATAAAAAAATTGATCAAGTGGCCCAAATATAGAAGTATTGGAGAAACACTGAAATCTGGTTGTGACTACTACTCTCAACAGAGTTCTTTGTTTCACCTTATTTTATCTGTGGACAGTACTGTCCTCAAGTGACCTGCAACAGAAAGTTACTATAGGCAGCAATTCTTCCATCTCTGACTTTCATATCTGAAGATTTCTTTAGGCCAATCTACTACCATCCCTTAGAAAATAATATTTATGCAGTTGCTCTGAGAGAGCTCTTGAGTCAGCATATGCGAAAATATGAAAAACAAGTTTTTAAAAAAAAATATTCCTAACTTTACACAAACAGGAAAACAAAGGACTTAAAGCATCTGAGCTCACATGCTCCCAAAATTTTATGTCCAGTCCTTATGAGAAAATGAATGATAATGAAGCCACACAACAGGAAATAACAAGAAAATTCCAACAACATCTATTATCTTAAAGATGCAACTAACTGGCAGAAAGCGTAGATGCCACTACTTTTAACAGCAATAAATCTTGTTTGTAGAGATGAAAGAGCAGGACATGTACGAGTCTCCTGACCTTGCTGAAAGTAACTCATTCCTTCCTTCTGACTCTGGTACTGAATTTTAAATAGACCACCCTAATTTTCCCCATATTGAAAGGGCTGACTTTGTACTTAGAACAGCTACTTGGGGAAAACTGACAAGTCCCAATAAAGTCAATGAGTCTAAGTTGCAAAGTAAAGGGCCAGCAGTTGTGACTATATTTATCACGCTCAGTATATAATAAATACAAGAATGAATGAGTTCTGTTCAACTCACTCTAACCAATTAAAACCTTCCAAAATATAATTCCTAAATGATCTTTTTTTTTTTCAATAAAAGTAAGCTTTGTACTTCTTTTGAACTAAGCATGTCAAAATTCACACGAAGAATTCACTTTTGCAAATGTTTAAGGACACTTCTTCCAACCCAATCTACGATCTCATAAATACAATCTCCAACTGTATGTCAAGTTAATATACAATTAGCTACGTACCCATAAGAGTTAGCTTTTTGGGCACCTGTGTATTTCACTAAAAGCATGCGTGCATGTGTGTGCACATGTATGTATGCGTAGTGCAGGCAGGGGGTAGAGATTTGCATTTCAAACACTGAGCAGGCAGAACAGGATTACATTTACAAGAAAATGGAATAGCCTTTGAAAATGCAGCCCACATAATTCAATCAATTATGTAAA
Organism: Larus michahellis; assembly: GCF_964199755.1. NCBI lineage: Eukaryota > Metazoa > Chordata > Aves > Charadriiformes > Laridae > Larus > Larus michahellis. The sequence continues at coordinate 43,580,009 of NC_133897.1, read as the reverse complement.
TATTGTTTTGGTCCCTTTTCTGCATCTATGCTTTGTTCAATATAACAAATCCCTCTGGGAAGATTCTTAGCTGCCATGGAATGAGACAGGACAGTATGTGCATATCTCATCTGGGACGTAACCCTGTCACAACCAATTGCTCCTGGTTTTAAACCAACCCTGCTGGAACCTTTTGGAATAAAGAGCACTTTGATTCCTTTCAGAAATAAAAGGCAACTTAAATCTTTAAGTGTTTCAGAAGACAAAAAATGAACTTTGATGCAGCAAACTGCAGGGAAATATTTTTCTTCCTATTGACACGCTATTTACTGGTCAAGAGGTATGAATGTTCAATGGGAACGTGGAAAATAATTGCAGCAACCCCCTTGTATTGGGCAATCTCCACCAGCATACACTGGAACAGATTCCAGCCTTGCTGTGCTGTTTTAAGGGCGCGGCTAATTCCCAGGGTTGCTCCCAGGGAAAGCATTTTCAGATCCCATGCAGCTGGGAAAGAAGATGTTTCTTAAATTTGGTGCAGAAAAGTGTTGGAAAGAGTTAGATTTTTCAAGGAAAAACAGGACAGTGAAGTACCAGTGGTACCTTGCTTTTTCCACTATTTATCAAAAAATTCCAGCTATTCCCATGACAGAATCACAGAGGATTCTCAAATTCTGCTTCGCTGGGAGATGAATCGCTGTTAGAGGAACTTCAGTGTGCCTAGCATGTTAGCAGATGATGAAAAAATTGCTCTAACACTTGACAAAACACTATCAGAGCACTAAAATTGAGAGGAGAATAACTCTTGCTCCTTATTATTGAGAACTAAAACACTCTAAAGATGACATGACTTTGGCTATTATTACAAACACAAAAAGGGAGTACACAACCTACAGTGTTTTGGCATGTATGCTATGTCTGCTAGCCTCTATTGCTCTGAACAGACTAAATATAATCATAATTTAATTTACTGTGAAAATCTTAATGATATTTGAAATCGTAAATAAATGCACTGAAAAGACAACAATGAAACTGTCACAGTAAAAAATATGCATAATAGTAGCATTAATAAGTCACATTCTTTTAAATGTTGCCTATTAACATCTGCAATCTTTTGCTGCCTTTCAGAAGTATGCTGTTGCGTTTAATTTTTAATCTTGGCTCTGCTCATTCAGTGCTTCTCAAAGACTTGGTATCTCATCTTTTAGGGAAATACTTTTGAAAAAAGACTGTGTCCTTTGATGCCCTTTAGCTAAATATCATTGTGTGTGTCTATATCCTCTGCTGCAGTGAGTACTAGATATTTCAGGCATTTTTTTTTTCTTTTGCCAAAATTGGCTTAAAATTTATGATGTTTGAATTTAATTGGAACAATTTAAATCATGCATGGGGGAAGGAGTACTGAGAGGTTATGAAGGGCAAGAGAAGCAGTTAAATATCACTTTGTTTGTGAAACTCTGCCTCAGAGCAAAAGCATAATTCCTGCCTTAGTTCCTAAATGGCCAGAATAATTGTCACACTGGAATTCATTATTTTTCTTTTTCCAGCTTTATTATATTGTTGAAATAAATTTAGTGTTTTGCACCAGGAAATTCACCATCACTTCTATTTGTTCATTCCTTAGACAGCCAAATACGAAAGAAGCCTCTTCCAACTTTGTGGTCCCTGTGCCATTTCTAAAACCCTCCTTTAGAGGACTTTGTTAAATAAGAAATAGTGGCTGGGTTGCAGCATTAGGTTAATATTTTTTTTTTCCATTATGCAGGTGCTTGCACAACAGAGAATAACTATGAATGTAGGAACTGAGCGGAAAGCTGTTCTGTTCTGAAATCCACAAACAGTTTCAGGGCTAAAGATTTAACCAACTGGCCTAATATGAACATGTTATACACTTGACACGCTGCTCTCCACTGCTAACGGGTTAAGAAACTCCACTGGGTTTAGTGGATTGGGGATCCATCAAAACACCTTACTCTATTTCTTGCCTACTGCTGGTAGCAGGGAAGGTCTAAAGGGAATGATACTAGTAGCCCACTGATATATTTGACCAGTTCTAGCTCAATTTAAACTGAGAATAAAGGGAAGTGTGGAGAAAGCTAGACACCAAATTCTTTGTGTTTTGATTCCTTGTCTAATCTGCTGTTTGTTATTTGATTTCAAGGACGTGGCTGGGATAGTTGTTAGAGATAGCATAGTGGACTCAGGGTCATGTGTGTGCTGAGTTACATTGGCTTGAAACTCCATGCAAAGCCCAGAAGCTTTCTACGCATATGCTAGAAAAACTGAATTAAGAAATACAGATCAAAGAGTTTGGAGAGCTGGAAACAGCTCCACCTCAGCAAGCATGAAACTACGAGTATTGGTAGTCGGTTTGATAGGCAAATAAAGCCACGTCACAGGTCCACAAAGGAATAAGAGAAAGAGAGTTGGTGTAAAGGAGTTGTCCTATACAAAAGGCTTAAGCCAGAGGCCTGAAGAATGCTGAAAGTAAGTTTAAACTCCAAGTCCAGAACACTGGCACCTGAAGACAGACATTTGGGTAAGAAGAGGAGACAGCGGGGATCACGTTGTAACGAAATAAAACACCACCACCACCTAATTTTTGCCTGACAGTTTTGCAGTAGTTTTAACTCTTCCACAGTTGGAGCTCTTAAGAAAACATTTGTGCTAATACAAATTTTTATAACAGAAATCCAAGTAGAAGTTTAAACTTTTACTTCACGGTCCAACTTTTCACTCTTTTAAGCACCACGTGAGAAGTACCACAGAAGTCGTTGCAGGACTCTATTATTAAGGCAGTAGTGGGGGAAAATATAGCTAAGGAATATCATCCTAGATAATAGATGTCACCAGTCTAACTTTACACCACTGAGAAGATTACAAGGTTGGCTGATGAAGGCAGCAGCATCAATGCAATATACTAACACTTCAGCAAAGCAGTTGATTTGGTACCTCAAGACCATGCAGTTATGAGCTAGAACACGTCAAAGTTAACATAGCAACCTTAAATGGATTAAACACTGGATAACCTGTCCTGTAAATGTAACTGTAAATGAGAGATCACCAAGCATTCTTTCACGAGGCCCCAAAGAGATTCATTCCTTACCCTGGACCCTTTTAATACATTTATCAATAGCCTAGGGAAAAAAAAAGAAAGTTTGATACTGCAGATTAAACTGAAGGTAGAAGAACGGTATCTGTCAGAAAAAAGGCCACTGATACTGAACAGTTGTGAACAACATCTGGCCGATGTAGTCAGATATCTGGGAAGGAGCAAAGACTGGGATTTCTGAGACTCTCAGAGAGTAGCAACACTGAACAAAGCAGGGTGGGGGGGAAATCGTAACAGACAATCAACAACACATAACTTTGAAGTGCAATTGGGTGGACAAGAGTTAGCTTGACATAAAAACTAGTGAAAGCTTAGTGCATGCAGAAGAGTGATTACTGCTGTTTGACTCTTCTATGATCACTATCAGAAGAGCTTGTCCTCTTCTGTATTCCCACTTTAGAAATTACGTTGAGAAACTGAGAAGGGTGTGGTGAATGGTAAGAGCAAGGAAATGACTACCAGAGCTTTTCTTAATGTGTGTGTCAAGGATAAGAGTAAAACACGGTACCCCTGGATCAGAGTTTCCTACATAAAGAATTCAAGGGGCTGCTAATTGTAATAAATCAAAGTACAACAAGATCCAATGACCAGCACAGCAAGCTTCATGAACTCAAAATCAAAACAACAGCTTTTTTTAAAAAAAAAAAAGTGAAGATGATTTGCCATCACCTCTTTTAATCACATCTTAGAAAAGGTGGTGGTATATCATTGTGATGTTTAAATTAATAGTGCATGTTTTCCCCCTCTTAAAAAAAACTTCCAGGCAAGAATTACTTCAAGAAAGATTTCTGAGTTATATGGAAGGCCAAGGCAGAAGACCAAAGTGATCCCTCCTGGTCCTATAGTCAAAGTATGACTTTATCAATATTGAATTTGAAGTTGAAATTAACACAGCAATAATCTTCACCAGATCGGAAAAGCCAGTCTCCAAGTGTACAGATTCATAGAACTGGCAACATATCTTTAAGTCCCTCTGATAAGATTAGTGGACTGGAACACCTCTCGTATGAAGAAAGGCTGAGGGATTTGGGTCTCTTCAGTCTCGAAAAAAGACGGCTGAGGGGGGATCTTAACAATGCTTATTAATTCTTAAAGGGCGGGTGTCAGGAGGATGGGGCCAGGCTCTTTTCAGTGGTGCCCGGGGACAGAACAAGAAGTAATGGGTACAAACTTGAGCATAGGAAGTACCACCTAAACATGACGAGGAACTTCTTTACTTTGCAGGTGGCAGAGCACTGGCACAGGCTGCCCAGAGCGGTGGTGGAGTTTCCATCTCTGGAGACATTCAAAACCCCCCTGGACGCATTCCTGTGCAACCTGCTGTAGGTGACCCTGCTCTGGCAGGGGGTTGGACTAGATGATGTCCAGAGGTCCCTTCCAACCCCTACCATTCTGTGATATAACTGTAGTTTTTTGACATTTTTGGTACCAAAAATCATGCCTGAAGTTTATGCACTAGGAAATTTCATGCTACTATTTATTTGCACTTTGATTTCCAGAGGATCTGTGAATAGAACACTATGAGTTTATACCCTAAAACAACAAATGCTTTCATGAGCAGAAGAACTAATCAAGAGAGGTTTCCTGTGAATTTCTCACCTTGGTCATTCTCTCCAGCTCCCCCTCTGAATTACTCCGGTTTTATCTGCGATGCCGGAGGGTTGCACTATACAAGGCAAGAGGAAGCTTACGCGTGTACTGATGGGCCTGCTGGTGCTCACAGGCTGGTTGGCCAGCCCACAAATGCCAAACATCTGCACAGCAGCCAAGTTTAACATATTCTGTCAGTGTGAGCACTAATTGCATCTCTCTCTTCCATCGAAATTCTTAAAAAACAAAGTTTTTTAAGAACATAGGTATAACTGACACTTTTCCACCCACTTGCAAGTTTGGTTGCACTTGGCCAAACAGTTTAAAAGTTATTGAGGAGGGCCTGACAGATGGAGAGAAAGTCAGTGTTATCATATAAGCTTCATTTCCTTAGGAAGCCAGGCTAAAAATTTAAATGGGGATTCGAACCTTGATAGTGCCCTTTCAATAAAAAGAATGGAGCAAGATGATATGCTTGCTTTCCTGCCAGAGGAAATTGCTAAAACAGGCATTTCTTTAAATTTAAAGAACAGACTGTGTAGTGTTGCTGTTTGCCCAGATGCTGTCAGAAAAGGTCATTGACCTGCTGGTCTAATAACTATAAGTAGTAGAAAATAAATTACTGACTATATACTAGGATGATCCTGTAGTATCAAATCTTTAGCCTGTTTTAACTATTAATTATAAATTAATTACTCAGCAACCAGGAGTCTGCAGCTTGTCTGTTAGGTTTAATTAGTTTGTTCATCTCCTTTTTATCTTGACTTCTCTCTGTCTATTGCAAAAGCCTAATGGCCTGACCATTTTTATTCTCATCGGACAACATTTTTACCCATGATACTGAATCTTGCAGTAGAATTCCAATAGTTTCATCTAGTTCCTGCAGCTGCCTCATGTTAACATCACCAAAACGGACATTGAATTTAATTACCATCAAGAACTTCAATGTATAAACCCACATGGAGAAAAAAAACGTGTGGAAGATCCAAGGATATATTGATCAAAGAGAGTTTCAAAGCACTGGAAAGACCACAGGAAGCATAATAATGCAGCAAATATGGCATCTAAGAATGCCAACCAGGGGCTCTTTTGTACAGTCCTTGAAAGCCAATTTTTAAACTTGCCTCCTTCATTCTGCACTATTCACAGGCTCAGCTAAAAGCTGGCATTGTCAAGAACAGTGACTCTAGATGTACCACTTACATAGAGAATTTTTTGTGCTCGAACACAGATGCAAACGGGCTCATAAACATCACAGCCCTAGCAAAGGAGGATTGTAGAAACTGGGGGAATTCTCATCCCCCTTTGTAGTTGTTGTTCCCTAATTCAAGGTTAGCTCAGTCTCAGAAGCTGCATCTTGCTCACGACACTCTCACTCTGTCCTCTGAGACACCTACGACACCAGAACTATGTAATTTAAACTAACGGAAGAGAAGGGTTGCTGTTCTCTGGTGTCCAAGTGACAAGCTACAAGTCTCCACCGCTGCAGCAGCAGACACCAGCAGGATCAGAGCTCCTCCAAGAGCAAGGATGGTCTGGGAGCCAAGGGGGAGCCAAACACAGTGGGAAACCTCACCAACGGGATGTCCTTCCACAGAATCTTGACAAGTCCCATTGACATTCCCAGACAAGTGGTGCGGTGAATGAGATCCAAGGTCCAGTCAGGAGCAGGAAGGGACAGACCTCCAACAGAGGTCTGTTGTCCAGACAGACAGAGATCCAAGGTCCATCCTGAGGGCATGGCCAGAAGCAGTACAGGATACAAAGCTGGGAGACTGGACTGCTTTTGAAATCACCCAGTAAAACGCAATCCATAAGTCAGGACAGCAGCAGATAGGAATAAGCACAAACACATTTCCATCAGAGCTCAGGCCAGGTCTAGGTTCTTGCTGGGTCTGAGCTTAAATGGAGCCCTGGGGCGTGGGCAGGGGTTGTGTGGGTTGAGGTCCCAGCTGAGACTACTCAGGTTAACCACAGCCTACAGGTGCCTGATGGGCTCTGACGTGTAGTTTGCATAAAAAAATAAGAGAGGGGGGAATTCCTGCCAAAACTGTTAATTTTGCACTAAAAGATACAGGAATTGAAACATTGAGTTTTTACCCAGTATTTTAAACTGAGGGTTTGGGAGTTTTAATGAAAAACACATTCCTTTCCTGAAAGAATAAATTCATGCTGTGAAAATGCTCTTTTAATCAGAAACTCAGTTTTCCACAGGAAACAATTTTTAATGGAAAACACTCTAATGGAAAATTTTCTTCAATGGAAAAAAATCGGCTCTTTTCAGTGTTGGAGGAAGTGAAATCCAATTTTTTTCTAGGCTTAATCTTCATATTGTGCCATTGCATTTGAATCTTTAGGACCCACAGGGCTCATCAATGTTAGCGTCTTGCAGTGAAGAAGATAAAGTACGCATGAAAGATGCACTATGGAAAAGATGTCTCATTCCCTAGTGTGTGATTTCCTCTCTGCTACTGGTGAGAAGCAAGACGCACTTGCCTCAGCCTCTGCTGATGAGATAGTATTTTAACAAGGATTAATGGAAGTGAAATGATGGAGGGGAAGGATTTCCTGTGATTAGATTTATTTAGGTGCTTGGGGCATTCAAAGCTGCTGTTGAGTCAATGAAAAGTTGGATTTCCTAAATCAAGAGCAAAAGAGATGTAGCACCACTCTGCTGATAAACACAATTAGACTTGTGTGTAATGCAGTTAGGGCCGCAAGACTTTCGATTGATTTGCTTGACATTTGTACTTTATTTGGGTCAGCTCTTAGAGGGTCTACAGCAGCTGCGGTTCCCAGTGACTTCAATGGGAACTGTGCATGCTCTGTAACCTTCAGAACTTGTCCTTTAATTTGTATTTTCAAGTATACTTTAAAGCAATTATGAATGAGACACATTAATCTGCTACCCTTTAATTTCCCCATCAGCATCATACGGGCTAAACAACATCTTGCTTTGGCATCAGCGAGTTACAGATATTTTCCTGCTGTCAGACTCACTACGTGTGATGCTGCTCATTGAAGGCATCTGCCTTCAATGCTGAGTCTGTGAAGACATGAAGAAGACAAACATGTCTCGGAGGCAAATGTACATTACACAGGTGGGTGCAGGGAGAGCACCACCAGTTATACCACTGCAGTAGCCCGGTGGCCACATCCAAGTTTTGTGAAACCCTTTTCCAAAGCCTGGAGCCAGCAGCCGGCTGGTTTGAACATCACAGAATTGTCACAACAGAATCGCCTACCTGAAACACATTATTTGTCTCCCCACTGGATAGACAGGGGTGCTTTGTGATAGCAATCAGCTCTTTGGAAAGCCTAAGACTTAAGTTCTGTCTTGAGTTATACATTTTCATAACAACTGTGGTCAAAAGAAGAAAGAATGACTGAATGTGAAAAAGATGGGGTTTTGTCAAGTAGATCCACAAGAAAGTGCTCTGTTTTGAGATTTTTTTTTTTAAAAAAGAAAGAAAAAAAACATAAATCATAAAGTGATCATTCTGAATATATTTATCAAAGCAGAAGCATTAACAGTTTTCAGCCAAACACTTTTGGGTAGCAGTTTTTAAATCAAAACATTCATGGTTTTTGATAAAAAACATTTACTTATTATTAAAGGACATTCATTATGAGTAGAAGAATGAGAAACTGTATCAGCTACATATGTAGAGTAGAAAAAAAGAATTTGTTCCTAGTGATCCCCTCCCTTCTTAACTTCCCTGCCCACTTCTCCACACTCGAGAGCCTAAGGACCGCACAGGCACATTTCCCACCACAGAGGCTGTGCGAAGAAAACGGATTGATATTAAATAACATCTCCAGATCGTAAGGTTCTGAAAGAAACATTTTGAGGTTCTGGCCAACTACTTGTCATTTTAGATACATAATTTTTTAAAAATATTTTCCATTATTTATTGATCTCAACTCTTAGGAAAAAAAGGAGCAAGGTGTTTACCACCTCACATGTGCAATATTCAGTTGTAATTCCCACAGATGTTACGCAATGACCAGGAGGGTCCCCTGGGTAGTCCAGAATTCTTGTCATATTCGTGAACACCTCTTCTCTTTCACATATTTAGCACCACGATCGAGTCAAAATCTGTTTGCAGGCAGCATCCAACATCTGTTCTTTTGATTCTTTGTGTGAGTAAGGGGAGCTAGTAGGTTTGGTCCAGATGTTTCTGTCTGTGTTGTGGAGGAACCAAAGATTTCTGACCCTACTGAACACATGCAGAAAAGTTTGGAAGAGACGATTTTGTTTGGTTTTAATAACATTTAAAACTATACAGTTTTCCAAAGCCTTTCATCTTCGCTGTTTGATAAACATTGCCTAATTAATCATAGAGATTGCCCTGCCTTGTTATCTGGGAGATGAGCCGACAGGGCTGGGTTTAAAGCACTTAGATGAACAGTTGTGTTCGTTCTGTGTCTACCACCATGATTGTTCCATGGATGCAGGCAAGAGCTGACTTTGCAATTCAAATACTACATTCACTTTAAAAGGGTTTATAAAAGACAGAATGAAAGGCAGCTATCACTACCTATTAATTTTTTTTAATGAGCTTATGAATTTTAAAAGGCATTTCATGGAAGAAAAAAAGCCCACAACAACAATCATTTCTGTGCGATTAAGGCTGAGAAATAAATCAGAAAATCAGAAAATAAAAGTTAGTTTAAAAGCACAGCCCTTTTTCTTCTCCTCTTTTGAGCTTATTGCTAAAATGGTGGTCTATCAGTATAAACTATTAGTGAATTGATACAGCACATAATGCAAATTGGATGTGAATACTGTGCAGAAAACTGCAAATGGAACTGTCTGCAATTTACATGTTTACACAATGATTCACATTTCCTATTTATCTTCCATTTCACATTTAGAGTGCAAAATAAAAACCTAAAAAAAGAAACAAGATTTTGCCCTTTATGAAGGAAACATTTTAAATTATTCTAAAAATGCGTAGCCGCCACTTAATGGGTTTTATATAAGCAATTGCCACAATCCATCAGATATATAATCTGAAAGCAACATTAGAAGTTAAAGTAAGAAAACCAAAACACAGAATTTTTCTATCCTGTGCTGTGGGAAGTGCTGCCTGTGTTTTCAGGGTTTCCCAGATGGTGGAGTGCCACAGACGGGATGGCACTGCATCAAACAGTGCTGGTGCTCAACAGCCCACCCTGACCCCCTCTGCTCTAACCCCCTCTGCCCCTCCCTCTGCCATCATTATGTGGCCCTGGAGTTCAAGGTTCACGTTTCCTTAGACAGAAGAGGAGTCCCTCGTGGCCCAGGGGAACACATAAACCACCGTCCTCTAAAAACTACCTAGTTAATTGGAGCCAAGGACATTGATAGTTTTAAGTCAAGTAAAATTGCATTTTTGATGGCAAAATTATACACACGAAGAAAATTTGTCATCCCCTGTTTTAAGAGGCTAATTTACAGAGACACTGACAACCATCTCCTGCACTTCAGATGCTTTGATCCTTTCATATTCAAAAGCCAGGCATCTGATGTTGAACAATAAAAATTAAGACACACCAAAGTAGAGATCAGTTTCAAAAAAGCAGACATATCTAAGCTCACAGAGCAGAAGAACCAAAATTAGCATAAGATTTTCCCAGTAAAACCTAATGATGCTATAAATTGGCAATGAGGACAATACTCAAACATGTGTTATCACTTTTCCAAATGATTAGTGAAGAAACTACAGTAACCAGCAAATTTTTGAAGTTGCCTTTTATTCTATTGAGTGTAATTACATGGTCATTATAAATCTGGACAGCACAGAGTTTTCTTGATCAAATTAAATCATGTAAATCAGACAGAAAGACTATGGCATTTTCTTGTGTTACTAATGATAAAGAAATAGCTTTATGTCTTCTGAGCAATGCCTTAGGTCAGGGCCTGAGATATTCAAGCCACTCAGAAGTATACGCTAACAGACCTTGATCTGTTCGTATTCTTAAGCTGGGAAAGTCACCGTGACGATTGAGAATGCAACTACAGGCATGGATAATACAAGCCAAAATGAGAGTGGAAGACCTGAATATAAAGCAATGTTGGAATACTACTGTACCAAGTAACTTAATTTTAAATAATTCAGTCAAAACCACAAGAGGAATGACGATCTCACCAAGAAGTTCTGTTCACCATACTAATAAAAGGGACAAACAAAATGGATTTATAAAACTAATGATTAAATCATCCAACAGAACAAGCAGGTCCATCTGGGCATATCAGTTACTTGTGATGTTTTTAAAGTGAAGATTAATCTCATTTTTTAAAGGACAAAAGGCCCTTTATTATGCATAGATAATATACCTATACTGGGTGAGCAGGCATTCACAAAACTGGATTTAGTTTATGTTCATTCACAACTGCCAATAAGCCTGGAAAACGGTGCGTTGCTCGCAGTGAAAACCCCTAAGGGATGATGCACTTCAATAGATTGCCCTTAGGAACAGCATACATTCCTGCTGTTCAGTAAAGTGCTACAAGGAAAGCATAACAGGAAACCAGCGTTATTTGGATACAAATTTCCAAGTGAAAAAGTGATGCAGGGCTGCATAATCTTTTATGTGAGGTACTCTGAAGTCCTTTTACTGTTATATACCTGAGAAGATGGGAAATGGTGATTACTACAGGGTCACATATAGCAGCAGGTTTTTGAGAGAGGTGAGAGGCTTTTAATTGACACTGTTCGTGCTTAATGACCCTCCCTTTCCTTCAAACTAGCTGCAGAGGTAGACATGTCGAACACTTTCTCTTGTAGCCACTGAATACCAAATCTGGTTTGAGTCACTAGAACACCGAGGTACATTTCTCAGTATTCACTGGGTTGTGATTTTTGCTCTTATTCTTCCTGTAACATCTTGCTAAGTGGTGTAACTATCCACAAGACAGGAAATTTTTGGCTTGAGCTTGGGACTACAGGTACCTGCAGAGGAAAAGATCCTGTCGTTTATAGGAAATACCATCATCAAAGCAGCAACTTATGAGTAATGGTTAAGTCCAGACATTGAAATGGCCCCTACATTCCCGGGACCTGGCATTCCTTCTAATGGCCCTTCCTCACACCATCACCTTGGGGAAATTATTTTTCATTTCTCTGCCAGATACATATCTATGGACATCGCTGTCTGTGATGATGGATTTTTTGTGAATATGATCCTGAGCCCTTTTGAGTCAGCACACTGTTTAGTTTTCCACCAGCTGCAAAGATGAAGCCCCAAAAGATATTTGAAATTTTTTGTTACCAAGGCACAATGTCATTTCTTTTTTGCCAGCAATAAATGAGACAAGGACTTTATCTCCAGCCCTTGTCTGCAGTTATTTAATATTTCATCACCATCTCTATGTACAGTGAGAGCATTTTTTCTGGTCAAGAATCCAGGACCCACTGTGATAAGTGCCATATGGATATGGTCAGGAGAAACGTAATTTTCACAAGTATTAGGCTTTAATGGGAGCATTTTTTTTTTATTTTTTTTTTTGAGTATCAGTGTATTTTGAATATGGATTCAAAAGCCAAACTTCAAGCCTGATGGTTAATTTGCCTTTGCTACAAAATTCGGTTTCACTGCCCTGGCCCAGTTTCGCCTATATTGCTAAAAAGCCCTAAGCAGAGCCTTCCAAAGGCTCATTGCCATTCTCTCAGCCTCCTTCAGGTTTTCCTTGGAAGGACTGGAGATACAAACTTACGCAAACCTAACCTGAGCCACCTAAATACGCACAAACACAGCTTGTCTGCAGAGGCACTAGCAGGGGAGACCTGGTACCCGTCTCAGCCTGGAGAGCAAAATCTTTTCCACATTTAGGCCAGCCACACGTTCACAGTCTGCGGGATGTTGGCTTGCCCCTGCTGCGGTGCGTAATATCCTGCAAGGATATCTGGGAGGAACAGACATCAAGAAAAAGATATCTTCTGTCTGACAGATTGGACATTGAGCAGAACCGAAATACAAACTCTAATTAAAGGGTTTTCTGCCCACATTTTTCTGCTTACTTTCCCAGTTTTGGTCTTTGGGGTTTTTTTTTAAATGGATTCGTCCCCTGATGCTGCTTTTCTAGCTCTTTCTCAGCAGGAGCACAGAGATTGCAACATCCTTATCTGTGTGAGGTGAGGGAGAAGGTGCTCAGCAGTGTCTGTCTATTGAAAGAATTAAATCAAGGTCTCTGAGAGAAGAAGCAAAAGTAAATGAAATATCAAAGTGATGAAAAAGAAATTGAGGGAAAGCCTCTGAACATTTTCAGGAAGCAGTAAAGAAATGGTTGTTCCGCCCAAAGGCTTTTCTGTCTGCTTCATATGTTGCTCAAGGAATTACGGAGAACCGAAGACTTGTGCTACCGTCATACTTAATGCATGGAAATGAATGTATCTATCTTTTTGTGCCCTATTTGTCTTTTTCTACCCTCTTCGTGTTCTTGCATGTGTCTTCCTTATAGTTCATATACAGAAAAGTAACTTTAAAGGAATACTGAGGGGCAAAATCAAGCACTGCAAAGTTAGGACACGCCAGGGTTATTGATGCAAGAGCAGTCTTAATTCAAGTCATTTTGTGTATACGTTGGGATGTGGTTTTTAATTACAAGCTCATGTACTATTTCTTCCACAGGGTGTCTGCCTTGTTCAGTGAAGACTTCTTTTTATCCGCAACATTCAGCGTGTGGTCTGCAGGCCTTATTTAAACTGCGCATCCAAACCCTGTGCTGAATACAAAATTATGTCATTTGTTTCTAGTGCTACACCAAATTTGAAAACCTGTATCTTCATGATGCCTCTCAGAGGAAACCTGATAGCACAGACACCCCCCTTGCAGGAGGAGAATGAAAGCGTCAAGATTAGGGACCCTGCTCTCTCAGCCTCCCCAGTGCCACACAGGTTCTTGGCCTCCGTAGTTTTATTTTTCCACAGACACTTCCTCTCCTTACCTGCATAACTTGAGTAAGGAGGTAAGCCACGTAGAAAGATGGAGATGTCTGTGGTGAAAAAAAAAAAAGTAGAGGCACAGCTACTTGACCCAGGTTAGTACCAGGAAAACCTGCTTGGTTTTCCCCTCCACCAAGCTTTCCAGCTGTGGCATTGCACCCCTGTCACTGCCTCCCCGCTCCCTCTTCCCACACCGCTCTCAGTAGTCTCCAGTTTAAAACTCAGTGAAGCATTAGAGTGCCTCAGCAGAATTTTTGTTTTAACATTACAGAACAACACATCTTCCCCTTAACTCTGTCTCAGAATCAGACAAACCATTTTGGCTGAAACTTGTCAGATGGAGGAAAAAACAGTTTCCTGAGGGACACAGAAGAGACTTTAGCTGGAACTGTTAGTCTGGCAAAGTTACTACTGATAGACAAGGTGATCTATAAATACCTCACAGAAAGTGATGTCGAGGGGCCACTGCTGGGGCTGTAAAACCAAATATTCAGAAGTTAGGAAATGCCAGAGTGCAGGAGCTGCATACAACCTTAAGTCAGCCCCACAGCAAACCTGCTTGGAAAAGCCTTTTTCGCTGCCATAAATGCTCTCCTTTACCTGGATGTTGCAGCTAGAGATGCATGAACAACCAAGCCATTTTGTCTTCTGCGGTATGGCGGGCTGCGTCAAGGTTTTCACTTTAAAACAAAGTCCTGGGGTTTTGTCACTGTTTACCGCCTGCCCTCATTTTAGCTGCCCCTTCAGTGACTCCTGTGGGAAGCTGCACTTGCACAGTCTCCCGTGCTTTGCTAATGGAGAAAGAGAGCAGGGAAAGGCACCCCTGGCCCGCCGGGAGTGATGCTCCCTCCATGGCTCGGCGGCCGACTAGGCAGCGGGGAGGCGTAAATGAAATCCAAATGGTTTGTCCCTTTCACATGCCGTAAAAGCATCTTGACGAGCTTTTCCAGTTCTGCCACGTTCAAAATTAAATGTTTCATTTTTCAAGCATTATAAGTGTTATCTTTAAAAATAAACACTGGAGAAACTGCAGTAGATTGCCTGCTGTTATTGATTCTGGAAGGACTGCTGACTGAAGCGCTACACACCAATAGAGCAATAGCGATTTAATGTTCATTAGTGTTTAGAGCGGTTTCTCAGAGAGAAGATTAAGAGGTCAGGAAATCCACTGAATTTCTTTTCTTTGTTTGAGATTCAAGGTAAAAAAATGCGTGCATTATTTTCCTGTTCGGATTCTTGAGGAAGCTTGCCCATGATGGGAGATAAGACGTCCCCTTCAGGACTCACAAATTCTTTTAAAGGACAATTTAAAAATAAAATATTGGGCTGCGAGGGTGAAGCTTGATAATGCAGGCTTCCAGTATCTCTCAGAGGAAACAAAAGGAAAGGTGCAATGCTGCTACAGCTCAGAAATTGCTTTATTATCTGGCTCGCACGTGGAGCAGAGCAGTCTCCACTCCTGGCATCTATCACAAAGCATCAGAAGAACAGTACTGAGTTACAATTTTAAAATTACAATGGAAAGAGGCTATTATTTCCACTTTGTAGGATTATGCTAGAAGCCAGGTCTCTGCTATCAGAATAGCTATTTTCCCCTTGGTCTCAGAATATGTCTGTTTGGGGCTCATTAGAGCATAATTTCTTTTTGTCCAAATATTTTTGCCTTCCTAGAGTCACAAAGAACAGGACTGAAAGAAATTCAGCAACCTTTTTTTTCTGTTGGTTTACCTACTGATATATTTCCTATTTGCTAATACAGTAATTAAAAGCAAATTACACTCCTCTATAGCTACAGAAGTAATTATGGGCCATGTCTAATAACAGTTGCCAAAACAACCAACTCTCAAACTATCTCACAGAGCACTTTCTCCCCTCTGGGTCTCTAAGAAGCTCAGCAGCTTCTTTCCTTTCCCAGCCAATCTCTCTCAGCACTAAACGTAAAAATCCAAATACCACCCTCCAAAGAGACCTGGTTTCGTTGTCCTCTGGCTCAAATTTTAGCTGATGGCAAATTTTAGCTGATCAAATTTAGATCAAATTTTAG
Source organism: Larus michahellis (assembly GCF_964199755.1). Taxonomy (NCBI): domain Eukaryota; kingdom Metazoa; phylum Chordata; class Aves; order Charadriiformes; family Laridae; genus Larus; species Larus michahellis. The sequence goes on along the minus strand of NC_133897.1, from coordinate 43,564,354 downwards.
CTGATGGCAGGAGGTGAGATGCCCCAGAACAACAAAGCAGCAGAGTAAAGCTTTGAACTCCATGGCAAACCACCTTCTTGCTATATTTATCCAGCTCCACAGCTTCACTCTCCTGATCTTCTCCAAGTATTGCCTCTCTTTAAAACCTCCATCCTCCCACACCATCCCTTCCTTCCCTTGCCTAGTTTTTCAGTGTTAACCAGGCGGGCCAACCAGTGCACAGATTCTTGAAGAGTTCAGGTGTCTCAAATAACAGCCACATTTGGTAGGAGATACCAAACTGGTAACAGGGCTACACCATGACGTTACTGCAATCCTGTTCTGTACTGAGGCACAACAAGAAAGCACCTTCCTAAGCTTCCTCGCTCTTTTCCAAGGAAGACACCATTCCTGTTGGATCCCTTCCAGACTTCTGCTCTTGCTGAGCAAAGTGCCGCAAGAAGCTACCAGGAAGGATTGCTGCACCTGCAGAGAAGCAACAGTCATTTATGGTTATAAGATGCGAGTGTGCCCCAGCATATCCACAAACTAAAGGGACTAGCTCTCCTCAGGTGATGGAAACACCCTCTCTGGAACAATGGAGATCCTACTCTCCGTTTCTCACACTCATGATGTAAAAACCTGCTTTTATGTTTTCCTTAGTGACTTTTAGCCTAGGCACTAAAGATTATGGTGATTTGTTTCCTTATAGCAGATGCAAGGCATTACCCAACACATGCAATAAGAATGTGCCAAAGAGAAAAGCTGTAAAATATTTCTGGTGCTGTGTTAACACTGAGAAAACCAAGGAAGTAAAAAAGCAGAGTGGAAGACAAGTACTATAAATTTATTTCACTGGATTTCTGGCTTTTTAAACCAGATTTACAAGATACAGTATCTTAACTTTCTTTTCAATCAACATTTCAAGAAAAAAAGTGTTGTGTTTGGGCAAGCTCAGTCTCTTTTTATTTCCAACTTGTACTGTCTTTCATCTGGCATCTGATTAAGCCTGTTAATTCAAAGAAGATTAGCTGTTAGGTCACATTTAGTGTCGGTGAAATGTGTCTGAATAAGCGCCCCAGAAAGGGATCTCACCCTCTGCACATCCAACCTGCTAAGGAGCCATCTCTCCGGACAAAACAGTTACTAGCTCAGTGCAATGGACTCAGTTTTTGGCTGCTCTCACAGGGTGTGTTACAAGGCTCTTCACTTAGATGGCAATGAGTGCCAAGGAAGGGCCCGAGTTCTGTGCAGCTCTTGCTAAAGAAAAGGGCCTCAGCTCTCTTTTCAAATCCCTGCCACACACGGGCATTGTAGGACCGAAGTATTTCTCAGATGAAAATGTTTCTGCTTTTGATGCAACCACCATCTATTGGAAAGTAGCCCAAGAATGCTGAAGAAAATAATTAGAAATTAAAAAAAAGAAAAGCATTTTTGCATTACTCTCCCTCTATTTTTTGAGGAAGAAAAAAAAAAAACACTTGTTGAAAAATGTCTGCCTGTGTTCTTGGTTGGATTTCCTCTGTAATAATGAGCTGTGCAGACCCGTTCTGGTTTGACTTTTCTCCAACAGTGCACCACTACTTTTTAAAGCAGGAAAAATGAAGTTATTTCACTGGAATAAGCCTGGAGCCACACGAAGCTGAACCAAACAATCACCTGTGATTTTTATTCTTTTATGGATTAGTTATGTTGTATACCCACTGTTAAAATATTTGGGACAGTCGGGACAGTCCCTATCTCACTGAAGTTCAGGAACTTTGCTACTGATTGCAAGAAAAGGAAGAAGTGTTCTTGCTCCATGGATATCTCCATTTTTCTAATTAATATCAACACATATGGTAAAATACATCTAATATTTCTGCCAAGGGAGCAGAGGTATGTATCTCCATGAGGCAGTATGTGTAGTAGTTTTCAGACCTGGCTTAGGCTTTACTGTTGGTAACAAGCTTCCTGTGCTCATAAGGATTTAATTTATTTTACATTTTACACTGAGTATGCATTATTTGTTGCAGTGGCTTGTTTCATGATCCATCTTCCCTCTTTAGTACAATTTAGTACAATTCCCCAATTTATTTGGCTCCAGAGTCAAATTTATGTCATCTGTTTTGCCAGAGAGCAAAAGCACAATCTCATGCAGGCATTTAAATCAATCAGCTCATAAGATCTCAGTCCTGGGGAGTCACTCTATTAAAAAGAATTTATTGCCAAAATACAAAAATGTGTATCTGTAAAAATGAATCTTTAGCTGCAGTACATATAACAGCAAAGGAAGTCAGATCAGGTAGCAATAGTACAGTGTGAACAATTGCTTTGGATTAATGCTTACGCTATCCGCATTAGATGGCACGGCACTTTTGCCTAAAAAAAAAAAAAAAAAAAAAAAAAAAAAGTCCAACAAATTCTTCTTAATATTGACCATTATATTTTTTGCTTGTTTCCTTCTACCTTACTCTAACTGCAGTCCTCGGGGATATGATGCATCTGTAAGAACCCATCATTATGTCCTACCCAGGTTGTTTTTCGACCCTAACACTTTAAAAGTCATTAGAGATGGACTGAGAATTCTGTGACTCAGGAGTCTGAAAGTCTCACGAATCCCATCTATGACCTTGGTGTTTGTTGAAACTCTCCAAATGCACTCTTCTAAAAATCCACCTTGTCATTGCCAGCCCGTCCTTAAATCCCAACACCAGCAATGGAAGGCACACGTCCCCAGCATCACCCTTGCTTGGGCTTGCAGGGGAGCAGGGAATAGCCCCTAGGGCAGGCAAGGGCAGGAACACAGGGACTAAAATCACAGCAGGGAGCTTGGAGAACCATTGGCCAATGGGCCTCTGACCCTGGCCCCTGGGCTGCTCAAACCCACATTCACCTAGTGCATAATTTTTTCCCTTTAAGCATGCATATAGGCTAAGCTCTAAACCTCATTTGCGGGAGAGTCCCAGCAACACCTAGAAACTTAGCATGACCATATGTTCTGGATGAGCTGAGCAAGAATGAGTACTCAGCCCAATGGCAGACGTCCTGAGCCCACAAACAGCACGTTTGTTCTGAATCTAAGCAACTGTAGACGTAACATCTAGAAATAACCATCAGAAATAGAGCTCATCTTGCTAAAGCCTGTTCTCGAGCCATTCTTAACTCTGCAAGGCAGGCAAGGACAATGACTCTAGAACTGAACACTACTCACTTGCATAAAGCTACATACATGAATAGCTATTGGCAGTAGTATTACTTTTCACTTTGTCTCTCTCATAGCAATAAAAGACTCCACAGCAAAGATAAACTTGAACTGGAAGAGGTGCAGCGAAAAGCTAGTAGGACCATTGGATCATTATAAGAAGACACTGGAAGAACTTGGCATACGTACCAGCAAAAGGCAGACTGGGCAGGGATACAAGAGATGAATAAATATCAGCAATTATGCATCTAATGAACCTACAAGGCTATAATGGCCCAAGAACAAAAGGATATAAAACAAGCCTGACCAACTCAGGCTGCAAATTAGGAGAAGGTTTCAAAATCTCTCAGCAGTGTAGTTCTGGAAGGGCTTTTAATAGGAAAAGTACAAGCAACACACAACTCTGGCACTGACAAATGCTTCACCACCTGTGGCACATGGGGCACATGGAAGCCCTCGCTACAGACTGCTCTGTGCGGGGGCCTAACTGCTCACAGCAGGGGACAGCTGTCTCCTTTTCTGTGCCAAACCCTGCTGACCAACAACAGTGATGGTCAAGGACTGAAGTGATCTCAGTTGTTGATAAAGAAGCAGGAGTACAAAGGAGTCAAGGTGAAAGTTTTACTAAGAGTATGTATATCAGGGTTCAATTTATAGTTTACAACCCTTTTCTATTCTGGACTTACTTAAACTGCATAATTAGCATTCAGCCTGACAACGTGTGTGCCAGCCGAGTGATTTAGCTTCAAAACACAAATACTTTTCTTATACTGTTGAGGAAATAAAACAAGGAATAAATTGGGTAAAGTATTTAATTAGAAAAGCATCTGTAAAGGTGTGTTGTTATAGATATTGGACTTAATTCAGACTCGGCATAAACAAGGTGTACCACCAGGGCTGGATTTGGCCCACTATAATAACTGTTTAGTGGTAATTGTTTTAACCTATATCACTGCACATGGCAACAACAACATGACTGAATTATGTTCTGAACCTATGGGTTCAGGTCAAGCCTGACCAGATCATCGAGGCAGGGAAACAGATGCTTAGTCATCATGTGCCATCTGATAGCAATGGTACATTGCAGAAGAAAATTGTTCATCTCCTAAACAACCCCTTAGATCTCCTAACAAAAATTATGGTAGATGCAGAGCAACACAAGCATTTTTAATTTTACTACAGAATGACAAGGAGCTTTTCTGCCTTAAGCTACCCATCTTTCAGCTGCATACCTATGGATAAGAAACAATGGAGCCCTTCCAGGTTTGCATTAGTGTAACTGACAGCCAAATATGGACAGTAAAGTAAACACATTCAGTATGTCAGAAATAATAAACGCATGAGGGCAAAGATGTATTTGAGGTACTCCACAGAAGATGACTTTCTGAATGCAATGTATCTGGAAGGGAAAAGACATGGACAGAAAAGGAATGGAAAACAATAATTCAGGAAGAAGGTGTAAAAGCTGCAGTTATGGGAGGAAAGGATAAAAAAAAAAAAAGAGAAAAAAAGAGTAGTACAAATGACAGATAAGTGCAGGGTGCAATGCGAAGGAAGAGAGAAGGCAAGGTAAATAAGGCCCAGAAATCATGGAGCAGGACTAGGACCTAGAAGAAAAAGCAGACAGCTTAGGAAAGGTTTTGCTGGCATCAGCTCAGCAGAAGAGGACTTTGTCGGGAATTGCAGGAGAAGAGGAAAGGGTGAATGGTCCGCAAGCAGAGGGAGATGACACCAGCTGCCCCAGCAGCGTGGCATTCAGATTTCTTTGTGGGTGAAGAACCACTTTTCAGGTGGTCCTTCTCCAGCCCATCCCAGGAATTCAAAGTGCTGCACCACACCTCGTAAGCAAGTGAGGTTTCCAGGATGCTGGTCACATGTCTCATCCCACACTCGTGTTAGCGATTAAAGCAAAGAGGCAGAAACCCTGTCATCCTCAGACTTAAGGCATGGGATCTGAAGTTGCAGGAGCTGACTTGGTGTCTGACACTCTCACATAACCACCCTCATCCATAGGAACCAGCAAGTGATGTGGGATGTCCCACCCATGAGACCCATGTCCCGCCCTTGTCCCAACCAAGCATGCTTGGGTTTGTTAAGTCTGGAGGTATCACACGGACCTCTTCTGAACTTGCGTGACAGACAGTAAATCATAGTCTCTCATGGTCAGAGTGATACCCAGGTGAAAGAGGATATTAGATAGTACAGTTTGTTCCTTCATGATTTATAGGCAAAGAGCTCCGTGCCGGTACAGCCAGGAGGGAGTTTTGCACCGTGCATTGTGATGCACCAGCACGAGCCGGAGCAGAGATTGGCAAGGGGAAAGCAGAAAGCTATTATTTTTGAGATTGTACTGTTCTGGGACTACAGCTACTCTGAAAATTGAATTCATATTGATAATATGTAGTAAGCAAACTATTTTTCAGAAAGAGAAAACTTCCAATCTGTTCCCAGCTATGTAGAGAACAGTACCATATTTCAGAACAAGCAGTATTAATTTTCCTTCTCCGCATTTAGATTAAAATAGGATTTAATTCCACGACGAGAAAAAAATACCATTAATAACCGGTTTATTCCTTGACACTGCACCTAATAAAAATACACTGGCCGATTTCTGTGTTTTTATTCTGTCTGTACCACAGATACATTTGGGAACCCGAGTCAAAATGTCTTCTGACACTGATCAAATAAAGCTATGCTATTTTACAGATATTACATGCTATGGGAGAAAAAAAACCAACCCAAACCTAAAACTTTATCACCTGCCTTACCACGAAGGACTACATTTTCAAGGACTGACTAGGAAACCACTTTCCCAGGTCTCTGGAGACTTTCTGCTGGCCAGAGCAGGAAATTAATACAGAGGAAATATGTAAAGAGAAGAGCTTAAGGTTATCCTTCCATAATAAGGGTATGGTATGAATGCAAACATTGCCAGCGATAATGGGATAATGGTTCCTGGGGCTGGAGGTTGCAGGTTAATGAAGGGCTTGAAACACAGGTCGAAAATACTGATTATTTAAAAAAAAAAAAAAAAAAAAAAAAAAAAAAAAAAAAGAAAGAAAGAAAGGGGAAAGGTAATGACTCTGTTATTTTTTCACAGATAAATGTTGCTGTAATGACTCTATCTGCTTACCATTAGTCCCTTTGCCACCACAAACAGTAGCCACAATCCAACTAAATTCTGCAGGGGAAGATCTGTGACTTCAGCATGGCAAAACGCAAGCTGGGCCAAATGATGTCCACTAAATCAGTGGAGAAAATTCACTTTGCCCAGAAAAAGAGGAGATTACAAAGTGTTAGAAATTTAAATATAGTTTATATTTGTAGATATATACATACACGTTTTGTAAAGAATTCTAATATTATCAGGGCCAGCCTCGCAGGATTTTAATTGACGCTGTGACATTACACTACATATCCAAGGCTGGATGCTCCAGTTGAACCTATGGCAGTGAAGAGCTGTCTGATATCAAAGCTCAAAAAAGAGGTAAATCTTTTCTTTATCATTCTGTGGAGAATGAAACCCATATGAGAATATGGCTTTTACTTGCTAATTCATTCTCTTGCGAGTGGAAACTCCTACCACTTGTAGGTTTGGAAGCACGTGACAAAAAAGAACCTTCTAGAAGAAGTTAAAAAACGTGATTCTTAAGAATAATTACATCAGGTTACACCAAGATATTTAGAAATTTTGCTGCTTTTACTTAGGGGTCATATGAGAGAAAAGATGGAGGAAGTGGTTTTTGGAACTGTAAACTTCAGGTTCAGGAGATTTTAAAAGATCAGAAGCACAGCTTGATCTGATCAAGGACAGCTGTTTCTTTAAGAAAAAAAAAAAAAAAGAAAAAGCAAAAACCAAACAACTGGACAAAAAAACCCTTGGGTCCAGTTGAACAAAATTTTTCATTACGCTCATTTGTAATTATTTTATCTTAATTGTAAAAGGCTAAAATGTTTTGGCTTGTTTTTTTCACCCTCCATTACTTTTAAACATAAGTAAAAAGTAATTTCAAGTTGAAAAAATTTGAAAAAGTAACTAGCATTTAAAATATGACATTATATACTTTGATAGTTTACAAAAAAATCCCTGGGACTATAACAAAAAACAATCCTTTGTCAAAACATGTTTCATTTATTATTAAATAAAAATTTAAAACTCAACAAAAATGCTTAATTTTAATAAAAAACGTTGTTCGTAAATATCCAGGTCAGTTTATTTTAAATTAAGAAGTTTTGTTAAAAAAAAATCCTTTTCTAAAGTAAAATTTTTAATTATTTTTTTTTTAAACAGCATTCATATTTCACATTTGATATATACATCATAGTTATAACTACGATTAGGCTTTTATCAAAAAATGAACACTTTAAAAATTATAAATGCCATTATAACGTTAAATGTTTAGGGATATTTTTCAACTAAAACTTCATTTGGAACCCAAATTTTAAATCAAATTCTCTAGAAAGTAATTCTAAAAATTTAGTCAGTCTTGAAATTATGAAATCCATGAATACAGTTTTAGTTCCTCTGCAACCAAAATTCTTCCTCTTAAACTTGCCTATGTAGAATTTCCATTAAACAGTTGGATTATATTTCTTTAATATTCAAAATATATTAAAAGAGTGCTGAAACATGGATACAAGATGGAGTACCTTAGACTAGGAATTTAAAGTTAATAAGCTCACGTTATATTTTCAATCTTTATCTATGTACAACCTATTTTAAGTTTTATGGCAGGTAAATGATTCAGCAAAACAAAAACCATTCCCATTTCATTGCCATATTGAACAAGCAAGTAAATTTAATGTAAGATCATAATTAAAACTTTCATCCTTAAGGAAAAAGTCTTTTTTTTTTAGTGATACCCTTGTATCTTAACTGGAATTTCAGGACGATAGTTAGCCTATAATCGTGGAACTGACACAGCACAGCAAAACTGTGAATTTTCTGGTGTAGCTGCCATGTTTGGGGGCCCGAATTTTCACACCACAAAAATAGCGCGATCTTATTTACAAAGCTGTGGGAGGACACTATGAATGCTGTGGAAACTCACAGCTGGAGCCGTACCACATCAGGTAGGCCGGGTCTCCTGCACCGATGATAAATACATACCCTCCGTGTTTCCCCAGCAGAAGGACACACTGTTAGGACATTTCTCCCCAAAGGTTCAGGGAGGTTTCTGCGTTTAGAGCACCCTCTTCTCCTCTCAGATGTGAGGATCAGCAGTTCCAGAGCGATTACAGTAGCAACTGTTTTTTAGCAATATCAGGACAGCAGGCCAAGCTCCTCCCTGCTGTAACTCCATTGCCAAGCATTATTTTGCCTTTTTTTTTTTTTTTTTTAAAACAGAATTGGCCCTCTCACCATGTTTTCCATGCCATGCTGATGCAAGCTCATGTGGAGGTGAAAAGTAAAAATAAGCAATAAATATACATATAATTGACATGATCACCTCTAAAGAAATCCAAGCCAGTGAAACGGAAAGATGACGATGCCGAGAAAAAGACAAACAATTTCAGAGCAAGTCAAAAGGCATCCTAATACTTGGCTTGTATTTCCTTTGTGTAGGGAAAGAATGCTAAATACTTTTGGGTCCTCAAAGAACTTATTTTTTTAAAAGGAAATTTATTCTCAGGTCCCCATAAAAACTACTATATCTACTTGAAAGCAATCCAAGATAAAAGGGACAAGGAATGGAAGGACCCCTGGCTTTTCTCCTCCCAGTCAATAGCTAACACAGTTAAGTAAGGAATTTATTTCTGGTCTCTGCCCGTGTTGCCACAGTGCAATTGGGAACTGCTAACATGCAGTAAATCACATTATTTTAGCCACCAGTGAGACTGAAACGCAATGCTTGCCAGGATTACCCAGCCAGCAGCTTACAGGTAACACACTGTACCCGAGGAGGTGGTCAAAGACACAACCAGCACTGAAACTCGCAGAAAAGATGGGACTAAGAGCGCTCCTGGCCATGCCTTGTCAAGCCTTGAAGGGTTTGTGGTGCCGGTGGTGGGCACCGTGCACCTTCAGCCACCCGGAGACACAGGCTTGCACCCTCGTGCATGACTGAGCACTTCACGCGTTCTCGGTGTACCTGCAGTAAATAAGAGAACGAGCAGCATTTTCTTCAGAACAGTGAGGGATAAACCACAAATTGAGTGCTTGTTGCCAAAAATTTTTTTCAGGGGGAAGGTGTATTCACCTGAGATTTTCTACTTTTAGATTTCCTAATGCTTTCTATTGCTTAGTTTTCCTACTGCTTAAAAGAATTCTTATTTTACCACGTAAAGAGGTACCTCTACATCCTTGTGCTACTTTCGTGTTTGTAGGTTGGCTGCATGCTCTCCCTTCACCTCTAGCAGTCATCATTTAATCAACAAAATCTCTCAGTTCTAAGTTTTCCTCAAAAAATCAATCCTGCCAAGTCTCACTCATCATTTTGCTATTCTTCTATGAACTATTGGCTTCATTCTAGTCATCAGATTCCCAAAACCAAAAACCTGTATTTGACACAAGGCCAGCAGCAAACGAGTGCTCTACAAGGTATTTTTTTTCCTCAACACTAAGCAAACCTCTAGTGAGGCTACAGCGGGATGTGTGTTTTCTAGACAGAGTACACAATTTCAGAAAGAGCTTGAGAACCAGCCATATATTTAGAAATCCCAATCAATGTAAAACATTGCATCATGCCAAGTAAAATTTAGTTCGCAAAATATATAACCTGCCTTCTGATCAGCGATAATTTGTGGGATCAGCGTTTAAGCAGGTATCATTTCTTCTGGTATTTCTAAAACCTGCAAAAGGCTATGGTAAACACCTGTTGTAATAGAATTTTCTCCTCATCTTGTGATTATCTTTCCTATTCATCTGCCAGCTACCATCTACCAAACCATCAGATCTGACAGACAATGATGAAGGTGGAGTACAGCTGTCTATCCACGAGCTGTGTGCTGATCATGGCACAGGAGTGTCTCTCTTTATTAAGCAGCTCCAAAGGAGCAGGTTGCAGAAAACACAAAAGCCTAAAAGGAACGGCATTGCACAGTCCAGCCCATGACAGATCAGCATGGCGAGACACAGGTGTGCAGAAGTCAGAAAAAAAAAAAAGAAAAAAAAAAAACCTCTGTTTTGCCACATGGAAACCAAAGAAACGAATCCTAAGGTTTGAGGAATACTCTAGGGAGGACACACTTAGTCTTCAAAAGCATTAACACTCTTCCAAAGCTGCTTTTCCAGCCACAGGAGAGGATTTCAAGTCTCAGATTGTCCAGACTGTCCATTTCCAAAATAGAATCCTAAATACAGAATGTATGGGAAAAGTGATAGAATCAGCCACCAGTAAGAAAGAAGGGGGGGGGGGGGGGGGCAGGAATGTTAGTCCAGTGTTTTGAATCATCAAAGTCATCTGAAGGAAAATCTCTGATTTTTGGCAGATTTGCTCATAAGTAGCTATTACAAAAATATGAGCTAGATCTGGTTTTCACCTCCTGCTGTGAGCTCGCTCACAGCAAAAGAAGCTCTTGAAGAGCAATTGTCAGAGCAGCTCCGAGCCCAGCAGCTCTCCTTCTTTTCTCTCTCCTGAACACAGTTGCTCCATGGGCAGCCAACTCCCTAGCTGAGGGCAGCATCTCCAGGAGTTCCCAGATGTACATTAACATGCTGGGAGTGCAAAGGCCACCAGGATTTTGTGAGCTCCATTAGGTATGCATTAGGTGTGATGGAACCATTATTTAAAACTCATTCTACATCTGCATCGGATTTTTAGAGTGGCCTTTGGTAGTCACATACATATGTCCCTGGAGTCATGCCTCTGTCCCACTACTGCTTGTGAAAGTGCTTGAAAAACGCCCCACAAGTTAACACCATAATGATATAATAAAGCTGTCTGAAAACTGGCTATGCTGCCTCCGAGAACATGCCCTGCAACAAGTTGCAATGAGACATCTTAAATGGGAGATACAACAGCCACAAAAAACTCAGAGGAAAAAAAAGATCACTTAGGCTCACTGAAATCTTTGTTTTGAGAAAGATTTTTCTGAACATTGTCAATTCAAAATGAAATATAACTCATTGCTAAGCGCCTGAAATGTTTCATGCCACCTATGTCAACCTCTTCAATAAAAAGGTCTGTTGCTTTTCTACATATCACTGAATCCATAATTTTTGAATAATTTTGCTTTTATAAAACCCAATATCAAATGTTCCAGTTGAAATTTTCCAACCAGCTGCTTTCTGGGAGAAGGTGAAAGAACATAGTAAACAGCATTTCAACAAGAAATCAGAGGACTCACAGCGTGGAATCCGTGCAGAGACTGCAGGCATGAGAAAATCAACGAACGCGTGAGTTGGTATCTGCCACAAATCATTAAATGCCCCTGCCTGGGAAAAGATCAGTTTATGCACCCTGCTGTATTCATGCTTCTCAGCAGGATAATTAAGCACAAAAGCCATGACAGCCTTAATCAGATAATTGCAGCAAATCTAGGTATGGTCCCACTTAAGGGAAATCCTGTTAGGAATACATCTTTAACAGAGAAAGAGACTAAAGAGACTTGGGCATAATTATCCATTCTGAAATGCGCAGAGTTCACAGCTCAATGCAATTGCCAAAGAAAATATCTATTTTGATCTGCCTGTACGATGGAGTCTCCTCTTGAAGCGATGTAAGCACTGCAATCACAAGCTGTGATTGCACTGGTGTTAATTTGGGGCTGGACTCCGCCCACGCTCTCAGCTGTGGAATGTTGCTCTTCCTTTCGTTGCGCGGCACGGCATCAGTAATGCCACCCTGAAGCGCAGAGAAACATCCCCAGAGCAGCTGCCCTCCCTCTCACCCGCCCCTCGGAGCGGCAGAGGAGCATCCAGCTCAACTTCCCACTGCTCACACATCGGTGGAGTAGGATGTTCAGGCAGGAGGATTGTTTTTCTCCTGCTCAAGGAGAAATTTGGCAAGCCCAGACTCCAGAATGTTTCAGAAGCATAACCAATCGCTTGGTTCATTTACATAATTTCCTTACCTGTTTTCTCCACCCAAACGTTTCAGTTCTTTGTGCATGAGAGAGGAGAAGACAACACCAAACCCAGAGCACCAGCCAAAATAAGAGCTGCAGCTTGTTGGCAAGTACATGACAGGAAAGATAATCTTGTCCTAACATCACTCACCTGGGCAGACTGCAACATCCTCTTTTCTCCTGCTGGTGACCAGCTGTGTCCTCTGGTATCCCTTTGTGCTTTTATGTTCTTATTAGGATTCAGATGGATGAACTCAATGATCCCCATGTATTCAGTCGTCACCTTTAGCTGTAAAGAAGTTCTGATGGTAACCTCCTTTTTTAAAAAAAAAAAAAACAAAACCACCAAACAAACAGGTTTCAATGCTCTCCATTCCTTCCTACCAGTCACCTGTAGATTCATAAAAATTCAATTTTTGCCTCTGTACCTCAGTCCAAGTATTTTCTTTAAGTTTCAGATGAAACAGCAACACGATATTAGGAAGGGAAGATAGAATCCCAATATTGATCCATTTTTCTGATGTTTAAGAACTGTGTGGGGACCCAGAAGAAATTTGACAAAGTCTTGCTCTTACTAACAGTCTGTGAGTGGAAAATAATACATTTCCGAGCACTCCTTCGGGTAAAGAGTCTCTCACATTTAGAATGGGTACCTCAAACACAGGCGGTTTCTCTCGCATTTCCAGTTGTGAATAAAAATAAAGTGTTCCTAGGGGAAGAGAAGTACCGTAGGCTGAAGCCAAATTTATCAGCACAGAAAAGTGCCTGGTAAGAGCGAGTACAGAGCTGTACTTCCCTTCTCGGAAGAGCCCGGCTTTCTTAGCAAGCCATACACCTGCACGGGGCAGAGGACAGGCCAGGCTGCTCTGGCCATGTTTGCCAGGGCAAGCAGCATGCAGGAGACGATGCAGCAAAGATGAAAGGCGAGGACAACGCAGTTTTCAAAGGACAGAACCGCAGTGTTAGCTGCATGTGATAGGCAAACAGGGCAAGCGAGGGGGCGGGAAGCAGTAATTAACGTGGAAGAGCGCTGCCTGTCACACAGGGCCACTTCTACCTCCCTACCCTACTGAGGAGCCACAACTGTTCTACCCGAGCAGCCGTGAGGAGAGCAGCAGGCTGCAGAGCCAGAGGAAGGCACAACATCCCACCTGCTTTTGGTGAAAAAGCTTAACGATCTTGCTGTAGGATACTGAGGACACTGCTGGCATTCAGGATCTTGATCTTTCTAGCGATGTCTAAATACCATCTTTGCCATCCAATGAGGAAGGGAAGGTAAAGAAGTCCCAGTGCAAAGCTTCCTCTCCTCAGCAGAGAGGGAGATATGGCTTGGGCTCAACAGCTGGTAGCAATCTTTAAATATTTGTCAGCTACCCCTGTTGTCTCCTGGATTTTCAGTTGCAGCTGTTGTAACCAGCAGTTCCATCTGCCTTAGAGACCCTGGCCGCGAGCCCTCTTGTTTTGTTGACTTTTTGCTTGTAATTTTTTTCCTCCCTCATTTTTCCCACCCGTTCCTCTGGCGCAGGCTTGTGGCTCTTATTCCTCTTCACAATGAGCAGCATCCGATCCTCAGGCAGGGACAGATTTGCTGCAGCCACCTGTCCTTTACAGCCACTCATTTTCGCTCCAAAACCAAGTTGTTATTTCATCCACCCTGTTTGCCTTTCGGTGGCTCCCCTCCAGCACATAACAACATCAATTTGGAGGGATTTTGAATTTGCTTTCTACCCATCCAAGCAGCTCATGCTGGTGAAGTCATTAGCCTAAACTAAAGAACTGCTGTCCCAAAACCACGGTAGATTTCTGTAATCCCTTCCCGAGGGGGCACTGACCAGTCTCCAGGCAGGATAAAAAGACAGAGGAGTCTGGTCTCACGTGGCTGCAACAAAGGTTTGCAAAAGAAGGTATTATCTCATTATTTCAACATGGAGGAAAGCACACAAGGCCCTACTGGAATAGTTGTGATTGTCGTATAATGCCACCATTAAATCCTCCCTTCAGAAATAAGGCTAGCTGTAGGCTACAGAGAAGAGTGGTCACTGTGGCATACACGTAATCACATCGATCCAGCGAGTGGTGCAAGTGCAAGTTTATTGCTTCTGAAAACCAGGTGTGACTTTGCTCAGAAGAAAATCCTTTCTGCATCAGAGAGGCAGATACGTCCTGGGCACTGAGTGCAATGTGATCAGAGCTTTCACCCTGACCTCTTTCCATCTGCTGTGGGGGACAAAACCAATCTGAGCTCCACACCACTGGAATGTCAGTCCTTGTTACCTCCAAAAGCCAAATCTAGCAGCAGTGATTTTAAGAAAGTCACAAAGAAGCTGTTTATTATTTTACTGGGACATTCAGGTTGAGTTTCAAAACACCAACAACTGACTTTTAGACCCAGCACTGTTAAAAAATCAAATAAAATAGGACGAAATCAACACTCAGGGGATGGGAAAAAAAATAATCAAACCTCATGAAATCATCTCAAACTCATGCCTCCAAAAACCTCATAGAATCTTAGAATTGCTGAGGTTGGAAGGGACCTTTAAGATCATCAAGTCCAACCATTAACCTACCCTGACAAAAACCACTTCTAAACCATGTCCCTAAGTACCACATCTACCCTTTTTTTTAAACACCTCCAGGGATCGTGAATCCACCACCTCCCTGGGCAGTCTATTCCAATGTTTAATGACCCTTTCAGTGAAAAAATGTTTCCTAATATCCAATCTAAACCTCCCCTGACATAACTTGAACCCATTTCTTCTTGTCCTATCACTTGTCACCAGGGAGAAGTGATCAGCCCCCATCTTTCTACAACATCCTTTCAGGTAGTTGTAGAGGGTGATAAGGTCTCCCCTCAGCCTCCTTTTCTCCAGGCTAAACAACCCCAGCTCCCTCAGTTGTTCCTCATAAGGTTTGTCCTCCAGACCCCTCACCAGCTTTGTAGCCCTTCTCTAGACACACTCCAAATCAAGCGCTCAGATGCAATAGTCCATCATAGTTAGTCCCCATCAGAGTTAGAAGCCTGGGGCTCTGGCTTTAGTTTCACAGTAACTAAGTAACTTCTGAATAACCTGAAACGTGCTGAGGAAATTTCCAAATTATCAGCTGTGTGTTACAAAAAAAGCTACAATGAAAAATTCAGATCTAATCCTGATAGAGCAGTAGCCAGGGTTGACGGCTGGGATACACAACACTACTTTCATTTATCAGTAACCCAGCTAATGGAAAAAGGCCTCAAGACATATGGATGTGGCTTATAGGAAAGCTAAATTACTGATTCATTCTGGTTAATTTTGATTATGACAGGATGTGTGCACAGTTGACAGGTGCGCTAAAGGTATTTCAGCCTCCAAGACGGAAGATCTAGTTCGTAGCTTCCAAAGCAAGAGTCATCTACTCGCAGTAATGTGCTGGGTGAGGAAAGCAACGAGCCTCGTCACTGCCAGTAAAACTCCTGAAATCCTACAGAGCAAACACACAGAGCCTCATGGGACCTAGTGCCTGCACTTCTTTAAGAAGAGGACAGGCTGCTAACTTCCCAGCCAACAGGGAGACACGGCATCTTCCCTGGAAACCTTTGCCCTCTCGTGTTTGTGGGAAGGAATCCCTGTTGCTTTGGCTGGGGATTACGAGGGTTTTTTCACTGAGCATAAAATGGCATCTCCTGGAAGAGGGCTGTAGACAAAGTACTGTGTTGATGGAGTGGGTTTGTAAAGAAAGAACAATAAGAATTTTGGGAAAAATGCTGCTAAATTATATGAGGCTTAGAGACAAAAAGGCATGCAGGCTAAGGAGACCATCCAGGGGAAGAGTACTGTAACCCTCAAGCCTAGTGTAATGCAGCTGACACTGGCAGAAGCACACCAGGGAGAAATATAACATGTTTATATAAAAAATACAAGATAAATAGAAAAACACAGATTTTTCAGATGACTGTCCCTTCACAAGACACCGTTTATAAAGTAGTTTCTAGATTAGCTTTTTTCAGCCCTCGCTAGAGGAAGGCAAACAACTTGCCCTATGCAGGTAGAACATCTTTTCTTTTCTGAGGCACTATCTGAACTAGGGAGATATAAACCTCTGGGGTTTTATGCATTTTATAGGTGTTTTTCCAGTTACTAAAAGGACTTGTTGCTGAGTGACATTGAGATAATTGGCTTTTGTCTTTATCTTCATCCATCTACATTGCATCCTCACTGGTGATCAGTCAGTCTGTGAGCACAGCTTTCATCACCGCAGTCTGTATTTCATCCCTGCACCAGAAAGACAGTTTTAGAGCTTGAAACAGATGAGCAAATAGTGCACTCTCACCTTAAACTGTATGAAACTACGTGAAACGGATTCTCCAGACAGTTTCCTTCCAGTTAGAAGGAAATAAAATGATAAAACCGACCAGAATTTTTTCCCCTATGATTTCCCAAGTGGTCTCTTCTCAGCAAAAACCTGCAAGGTGGAGATGAGCACAAGCTCTTCTGTGCAGCTTCTGCTGTGGGGCCCTGGTGAGAGCAGGTATCCAGGCCACAATGCAGGCATGGTCCGGCTCCCGCAGGCACCACACGCTTCTGTCTGCCACGTCTCACAGTGCTGATGCGTATAAAATGGAACCGAGATCTACATCTCTGCCCGCTTCCCCTGTACCTCTGTCCTGTTGCACTTTTTTTTGTGAGTGTTTAGACACACAGCAGGAAATGAGGTAAAAGCACTGAGGGGTCTTCCTCCACAACCACAAATGAGGGTCTCGGCTCACAGCCTCACTCACAGATGTTGAATTTTATTCCCATCCCTCACCATAGAGTTATAGACTGGATTGGGTTGGAAGGGGCCTTTAAAGATCATGTAGTCCAACCCCTCTGCCACAGGTGGGGACATCTTTCGCTAGATCATGTTGCTCAAAGCCCCATCCAACCTGACCTTGAACACTTCCAAGGGTGATGGGGCATCCACAACTTCCAGGCATTTCAAGTTAGCGGCAACTGCAAGTGAGTGCTTGCCTCTGTTGCCCGTGTGTAATGACAGCTTTAGAAATAGGGCTGTGTAGAAGAAGAAAATACAGTTTCACAAAATATTTTTGTGTTTGGTTTTGTCTCAAATTGCACTTGCCGTTGCAGAAATGCAACTTGCAGTTGCGTTTTCAAATTACATGGAAACCCCAGCCCCAAAGCAGGCCAGCTGTTTGGCTGCACCAGGGTCTTCAGTCGTGGGGTTTTCACACCCCTCTATCTCTGAGGCCGCTGACACAGAGCCTCTGTGGATCTGGGAAGCCTGAGGCGGCCAAAGGCAAAACCAGACCAGACACAGTCGAGCTGGCATGAAGTTAGGCAGGTTTTGCCACCATCCAACTTTGTTTCCCTTGAAATTTTATCCAAATCAAATCATGCCTTTGAAAGACTCGTTTCAATAGAGCAACGGATGTCTGCCAACATCTCCCAGGAAGTTTTATGGCCAACTCCAGCCACGCTTGTTGACAGCCTCCCCCATGTCATATCATCAAGTCACCAGCTGTCACATCTACTGCTGTCCTGTTAACACTGTCCTCACGTAGGGCTGAAGCAGCATTACCTTTCTGGATGGATCATTTCCACCTACCATATGACAGAGAGATGTCAGCACAGAGTCAAATGAGAAAGTCCCTGGGGATCGCTGTCAATTCAGAGACCACAACCCTAAGAAAGTTTTTTTGTATGGGGAGAATCTGATTTATCTCTCTAATATTGTAAGAAGTCTGCACCTTTTACCATGATTGCTTTTACTGACTCAAATATTTCTTAAAGAAAATAAGTAATTAAATAAAAGCAGCCTGCTATCAGGAACCAAGTAATAACTTATAAGCATTGACCGAAATTTGAACGGATTCTGACACTTCTCTCGGATATTTACAGGAGAGAGAAATTCATACCAAATGTGCTCTGAAATCTAAGGGCAAATGGAGAGACAGAGAATCTAAAACACAGAAACATTTTATGAAAACACCAAGTGGGAATAAAACTATTTCCACTACCCTCCATATCGCAGCGTTTTACCAACAGTAAATACAAAATACAGTTTTGCTTAACCCAAGGCAGCTTAACATACATTTCCTCAAAACTAAACAGGGTCAAGTTATGAGAGCTTCACTGATGTTGCATTTACATTTAGCCGTGGACTCAAAAGGGAACTTTGTCATAATAAGCAGAGATTTAAAAACTGGTATAGCTTCATTATAGGTGCAATAATGAATAAGACAATTACTTGAATTGCAAACAATTGATTTTTATATTGGACATTTTCTGATGAATTTTTGCTGTTAGTCAGTAATATTGTAAGTCAGTCAGTTACTCTCCAAAAGACTTGACTATTATTTAAGAGCTATGAATGACTGCCTAGAGGTAGCACAGCAGCTAAGTCATCCTGTCAATTAGGCAGGCTTTTCTCTGTCATCCCTGATAATGTTTTAGAATAGGCTGTAAGTAGGACAGAGCAGTTATCCAATAAATGTAGTTTTAAACAGAAATTATCCATTTCTAATAGTTAAACAAAAGCTTTTTATAATCCCTTACAGAGTAGTTTTTATAGCATAGCAATTGCCTCGTTTCCCTTGCTCATGACTGTAAGCAAAAACTACCATTTGACTGGAAAATGTTTTATGTATTTTATAAATACACTAGTGTGCCTCATACGATATATGTATGCATAATGCATCTCAGAAACACCTTAATTCATAATCATAAATTTCTTTAATAAAAACCTTAATAATCCATTGTCATAAATATTAATATATAAAAACTTATCAATCTTCTATCATTATTAACATAAGAAAACACCATATAAATGACAAATAACTTATTCTCACAATAAAATCTGGATATAATTAACATTTTTTATATCAGTTTTTAATATGAATTTAAAATGAATTGTTAATTCCAGATTCAGCACAGTGCCAGTTTTAGATTGCAACCACACAAACCAGCAGTCAGTATCATGGTTTCAAAAGAGAAAGTCTAAGAATCACATGAAATTACTGGTCTTCATCTCCACATATAGCTGCAAGTGATTGCACACAAAAAGCAGGTAAAGAAGAAAGGAATACAGAGTTTGGAGTGGCGTTTCTCAAAGGGCCTCTTAGGAGTGCTGGCAAACATTGGGTGGTGTGGCAAACCGCGATGGCTGTGGCTCTCAGCATCCCAAACATTTGCCTTCCTTCTCCCCACAGAGGACAACGTCCCCACAAGGACATGTGAGCAGGACAACAGCCTGCTCCAAAACAGGTTAACGTCCCACCCCAGTAAGTGTGGTCATCCTTCACCTGGACTTTCTACATTTCCACATCCCATTCTCCATGCTAATTTTTTATCGTTTGCTTGATCTTTGATTTGCTGTCATGGACTGATCACAAGCAGACAACAGTAACATCACCTTTCAAAGGCCAACAGCAACTGGTGTTGGCCTTCCAGAAGGCCTGTATCTGCACCACAACACAGAAGCAGAACTGAGAAAACATATCTTGAATAGCCTAATTCATACCCATGTGAATACTAGTCCTTCTTCCCACACTAGCTTGAGGTTACACAGCTCCTCTTGTGGTGCCTCCACCTCTGGCCGGCCTCCTCAGAGCAACCGTTTGTCAAACGGAGGATGTTGGGTTACCTGTTTTCCTGCCAGCTACTGACAGTTGTATGCATTTCTATTTCTTACTGTTGCTTTTGTCCTATCCGGTTTGGTGTGTAGTTTCTGGTCTTCATCCTTTAAGTGTAGGCTGTTGCTCAGTAAAATGCTGTTTTGCACGTCCAGTGAGAGTGTGCACTTTAGAAAAAAGCACTTTGAGGAGCAGAGGTTAAATAAAAGTCTTTTCTATTTCTACTTTGATATGACCCCCGCTATTCTTAGACATTTCTACTCTCTATACTACATAGCTAATCCAGAGTTTAAACATGCAAGACAGCCCATGAAATTAAAAGCAATTTTCATGCATCAACACAAGTAGGGTTTTTTTTATTTTTTTTTCTCTCTCTAACATTTTAAGCTGAAATCAGCAATATGTAGCCATATTTTTTAGAATGTAGGAACCTAATCAAATGGGTGTTAAAAAATAATCATGAAACCTCTGGTGAGGTATAGAGAAAGATGAGAACAGAAAACCTCAATGACTAATAAACAAAAGTATCAGTATGGCAGCAGCCATATTTTCTTTTCCTGAGGTCAAATCTCATCTTAGTAGAGTTAACAGAGAAATCAGCATCAGCTTCAATGGAATCAGGATTTCTCCCCTCTTGACTCAGCATACTGTGAGTGTGCCATGATGGCAAGACATCACTAGTCTCAACCCCAGCTGTTTTGTTGGCAGCCCTCAGCATTGCAGGTTACTGCAGCTACAGGAGATAATGATTTTCAGCTTGTAGACTTTTAGAAATGCAAATGAGGTACAGTCCACCTGAAAAATTCACATATATGGATTGCATTATGTTTTGCCTTACTTAATCACTCATTAGGTATACTTTAGAAGGCACTGGAAACCACTGGAAAGCTTTTACATACTAACACCAGCTGACCATGGCACTTTTCCATTTCACCACTCAACATCAAGATGGTGTCAGAGACTAAGTATCTCAGGATGTATCACAGAAGTGCTATATTCATGTTCAATCTCATTTTGTATCAGCATCTTTACCACGTAAGCTCTAAAGAACAACAAATTTAATAAGAGCCACCTGTGATACAAAACCGTAGGAGGAATAATTAAGATTAGTAGCCAACGCAGTTTATGAATGAAGATATTCAATGTATAACCCAAGTTTATGAATCCACTTTATCCAAATGATTAGTAGCTCACTTTTTTTGTTAATGGAGTTTAGGGCATGAAAAATCATGCCAGTGTGTTAACCATTTGATCAGCAACTTGCATGATTTAAAAAAAAAAAAGCAAGAACTATTCAATTTTCTGACTCAGACAAGGGCTATACATTTCCCAGGGCTGGCCTCTAAAAATAAATACTTGACATGATAAATGGACAGAGGGAAATCTTCACATTCATGCAGCTTATTTAAACCTTGTTCTCTGGAGTCTCACAGAGTATATTTAGCTTTTCATTTTCTTTTCAGAAATTTCATTTCAGAAGCACCTTAGGAACAGCTATTTTAAGCCTACACATATCATGGTAGGGATGCCAGTGCTAACCTACTGACAAAGCCGCTTAAGGATGCCCTGAAATCAGGCTCAGCAGATGAGGAAGGCAGGACAGAGTTTCTATTAGATGCTCATCCTTCAGGAGACATTGAAGCCTGTGCTGTTCAGTTAGTGCTTTCGAACAGTTCATACCACCTCCCCCACCTCAAAAATCTTTTATTATATACAATTTTCCATGTGTATTCAGCCACCTTCTAGTATTTATCAGTATACTTTCCACATGGCAAGCTGCCAAAGAAATTCAATAGATGAGATGGACTTTAAAAAGTCATTAGAGTCTGCAAGTATTTGCTCAAAGATCTCCTCCGTTCTTTGAGAAGGTTCAGAAATGTGTTTGCCCTTCGTATGTCCTGTTATCAGACAATAACATCCTCCATAATTTTATGCTCCAAAAACTCCTGGCAGCAGTATAGAACAAAAGACCTTGTAATTGGCTTTTAAGAATGATAGAATTACAGCATGTTTTACATATGAAAAATGAAGGTTATTCTTCAAGGCCAAGTATTTCATCCTCCACTGTATTAACACACCGTAATCAACATTGGCACCCCAAAAATAATGAATCAAAATGGTGTTTTGTTGCGTAAGGCAGCTCACTTACATTGATCAAACATTATAAGCTACACACGGTTTTCATGCTACTTAAGAAGCTCAATTATTTAAACATCCCGAAATCTAACAGCCTACTAGGTGCCTGCAGCTCCTCATTCATATTTATATTAATTCATATTTAGAGGTGGGATGAAATACAAATTCTTCAAACCCAGCAAACACATTCCAGAATAACTCCCCTATATTCAAATAATGTTCATCTGAAGGTAACACAAAACTTTACCCTTCCTTTATTAGGTCTGTGTTTTTCCATCATTTACACTTGTAGCTTGAGTACCTAAAGGTTTTAATTCAAGGCTGCTACTGCTTAGTATCAGTAAAGCCAGGAGGCAAAGTTGATTCAGGCTCTCTGCAGGCTGGCAGATACATAAATTAAGCTACATTTCAGGAGCTCTAGACTTCGGAAGGATCACCTGCCATGTGAATAAAGTACTGCTGAAACGAACTTGATAAATCATCTGACAAGTACCTACGTCCAATGAATACGTAGCTTAAGAGAAATATCTAAACCTATAGCTCAGTAGCCAACAGGATTAGCCTGAAAAGCACCTCCTTCAATAACATTAAATAAACCTTTAACACATCAATTTAAATATTCTGTTATGCCACCAAGCAACATTAGCAAAAGAATCTTCAAAAAAAAGGCGGCAATTACAGATTCAGTGGTGCATTTTCTCAGTGAGATCTTCTCCTTATTTAGCAATATCCTAGTGTTCCTACCACATATCACTATTCAGTCTCTCTACAGGGGATTTATTTGAATTAAAAATATTTGAGTAATGCTCTGAGTTCTCTTTTAGACACACAGTGTGGTTCAAGTGAAAGTACTCCAGACTGGATCTCAGCAGACCATGGGTTTTGCCAGTGACTTTGCCACTGACCATGATTATGTTCATTTATCCCTTTTGTCCCCATTTTCCTCATTTCCGTGCATCTGCTCGGAAGGTCAGATCATTTGGACAGAAGCTGACTCATTTTGTGTGCCCTCCTCTCACTGTGCACAACAGAGAAGTCTAACATCTAGGCTCTGCAGTAATACCAATCTATGTAGTAAAACCTTTTTCTTTTCCCTGAATTACTAGCACCCGAGTGAAAGATTGTGTTTCCAGAGAGCAGACAATTCACGATTAATCTTTTAAGAATAAAATAGGGCTTTTTAGGTCACTGCTATGTCAAGTATGAACCATTGTACTTTGTTAAGGTGTAAGTGCATGGCACTGTGTGAATATAAGTGTAAGTATATGTCATTCTGTTCTTACTTGATCTCTTTTCCACTCACTGACTTTTAACATGTCCTTACCAACTACGCCACGTTTTATTTTCCATGCCCTAACAGGTTGCACAGATTCTTGCAAGCTACGAGTTCTTGCCTCACACCTGCCCCAATAGACCATTCGTACCTGCTTTCTCTAGGATCCATCGTAGCACACCTATTTTGAAACCAATCACCCAAGCTGGTTCCTGCAAAAGGGAAGACTTACTTGACAGAAAAATTCATTATGCTGAAGTCCAGTAGCTTTGAACTCAAATGCAAAACCGCTGTGTGTTTACACCGAAGCCTGTGGCACCTCTAGGAAGTTTGTCATCGGCATTAGTCATTCTCGTGCTGATCCTTAGCATGGACCCTCCTTAGGGACAGGAAACGTGTTTTCTTTTCCTTGTCTTCCTGGAAACATGCAGATTGCAGGTGAAGGGAAATATCCCAAGTGCAGGTGAAGGCAGATGGGTAATAACACTGTTGCAGCATTTGTCTATCAGTGTATGGCCTGTTTTGAGATACCAGATACCCATAGCATTCTTTGCTTCTGAAGGAGCCCAGGTGCTCAATAATTCTCAAGATCATTTCCAAAAGTCAGATTTACCTAGCTGGAGCCTTGAAGAAGGTGAGACATCCAAGAATACTTTTGAAAAGCAGACACTTTCACTGTTCTAATAGAACCCATGTAAAATGTACATGCAAACAAAAGGAGCCCGTGTAAAATTTCACTAGTCCAGGCCTTGCCAAAGGGGAAGCTCACCATTGTGATTGCTCAAGGTGCCATGCATGTCTCGCGGTGTTCCCAAAATGTCTTTGTAAACCTAAGATCAAAAATCATTCATGCAAAGTTCCCTTCCCTGCTGCAACTTCGACTATATTTTGCGTTCCTGTTATTTAAGAAGCAGATATGGCTGAGTTTGTCTACTCTGTGCATTCACATCTACCTGTTCACCCCCTTTCTCTCAGACTGTAAGTGAAAGTGCACGTTCTCCTGGCTTTAAAAAATCCTACCACACTGTCTGACATAATAGCACCTTCTGGAGCCCCAAAGAAAATCACAACTTTGAGCAGCTCTTGATATTTGTTTGGTTTTGAATCTGGGATTGAATTCAATTGTACTAGTCCACCAGCAGTATTGATAATTTTGGTTTATTCCATCCCACCAATACAAGCTTAAGAAAAATTCAGTATTTAAACCGCGTATGTCAGCAGAGAGCACCAGATAATACAAACACACTGAACTCAAGACGATTGTGCCTATGAGAGTTTAGGGTTGCGGGTTTGTTTTTTTCTTTTTGTTTTGGCTTTTTTTAAGCTACATTTCCCATCTCCCCACGGTGCGGATCTGTATCTAGCAGACATGCTTACCCCATTTTGCAGGTCTGTTTCCTCCTTTCTTTTCACACAGGTCAACTGGTGGTTCCTCTTGTGCAATTGAATTTGGCAGGTGCAGTAACATTTGTTTATGCTGTGCACAAGCTGGGGAATGCTATTTTGACAGCTGATAGGTCTACGGCATCCTTGGGGGCTTTTAAAAGCACATTGAAAACTTCATTATTTACAAAGCTTTACAGCTGGGATGCACAAATCACCCATGGATGATTTGTCAAAGGAATATTTGACCATATTTTTAGCTATCCACCTTGTACAGGCTTTACACAAACCTAAAAAGGGATTCTGTCTCATCTTACTATTTGGGGAACTTTAAAATTCATTTTTCTTCATTCTTCCTCTGTGCTTGATTTTCTTTTTTGTTGCGTGGTTTGAGGGAGAGGGTGGGAGTTGTTTTATTCTGGTTTGTTCCACCATTTCCCTGCTTTGGTCACTGCAGCAGTTACAAGATGAAATCTGGGTTTTCCTCAGCTCCACACAGCATCAAAAGACAGTCACAGAGTGGCTGCGATCCCCTGAATATGTCCAGGATGTTGTGTCATATTCCTTTCTTTTGTTCTGTGTTTGCAAAACCGCAATTTTCCCAAGGCTTAGCAGCATGATTTGTATTACTTCTAATGTCTCTTTCCCCTTGATCATTACCATTTCAGGCCATGCTGCTTCTTGCTCTTCTTTCTCCTCCCCAGCCAAACAACATTTTATGTTCCGATACACGCAGTTGTTAATGTTTACACTTTCCCTATATCTCCATTCCCCCTACTTCCCTTAGCATAGGGGAAACATTAGGGACCAATTTTTAGCAAACACCCACAGCCCGTATACAAATCATCAGAAGCAGCAGGTGTTCACCATCTCTGAACATCAGGCCCTATCTGCATATTTATGCCATGCTCGTTGCCCAAGGAGCTGAACACCTGCACCAGCCTGGTGTTGTCAATTCCCGTGATTTTATTTCCAGTCTGAGGCTATGTGGTGGTTTTAATCAGTGCTTCTGGAATCATCCCACTACTTGGAAATCTCAGCCTTCATAACAGAACTCTGGTCCTTGTGATCCCAGAGAGAAGCACAAAAACGCCATCCAGGTGCCAAGGCAGGTCAAAAACATATTCCAAAATTCTTTGTTTGCTGAAGTATTAATTTAAGCCAATTCTTTGACTAAGGAGAACACAACTCACGATGCTTAAGACTTGCAATAATGCAAAACTTCAAAGTGGTTTACATTTTGTTCCTTATGCCAGTAGAAAATATACAAGGTCTCTACTATAGAAACTGGGAAAATATTCACACTGAGGAGTGACTTGTTTTATTTAATGTTCGCTTAAAATAAGCCCATAATACTTATGTAATCAAATGTTCCATAAATACTCTAGCAAGCTAACATACTGACAGGAATGTTCACTGGCTTCTTCTGAAAGGTCTATAATTTATCATTCACATAAATCCTCCCCAAAAGCCTGATTCTCGTACAACCAGGAAACTGAAGCATGCTGGCTGATGTACAGACCCAGACAGACCATCTGAGCTCTTGAGTATAATATATTCATAACAGGCTGGGCGTATATAGATATATACACATATACACAGGACAAATTACCTGGAAATGAATTTGGGGCAGAGAAGGTGTCAGGTTTGTAATTTGTTTGCAGACAACTTGTAAACAGAAAGAGGTTGGGTTCACCAGATCTTTATTTGCTCAGCTCAGTTTTGTCTTTAATGAATTATTGGATTTTCTGCTCTATAGGGTTCTTAGTGGGTACAAACAGATTTCACAAGGTTGATCTAACCACAAAATAAATCATGGGAGAACGAAGAACCTCCGGTAGTTTCCTTAACAACATGATAACGGCACAAACACGGCAGTGAAATTTCTGGCACTTGCTATTTTGGGATGTTTCCATCTCTTTTGAAACGAAGAACCCAGTGTGAGACAGTTAGGGAAAGGTTTTTTGTGGACAAACATTAGCGCTGCTGGTGGAGAGGAGCCTCACCGTGCCTTGGGTAGGTGTGCGTTGGCCTCAAGCACTTCATGTTTGCTGGTGTGCCTTACCCCGATCTTTCCATTAGGCTTCTCCTGGGGCTGCTGCTGCCAAAAGCAGCTACTGGGACTTGCCAGAGAGGTCAAAGCTCGTTCAGCTTTGCTTGCCTCTCATTACCGTGAGTGGGGTTGCCCTCAGGGAGGAGAAACAAAAGGACAAAGGGCTTTATTGTGTCCATCTCCCTCGCTGGGAAGGCACAAGATAAGGATGGCTGGCAAGGCGAAAAATAAGGATAGCTGGGAAGGGCTGCTCTCCTACGGCGCTGCGGGGTTGTGCTGAGGCCTGGCCTGTGTCTAATGTTTGGTTACATCTGTTGTCTTGGTGCCAGGAACAGCCTCAGCCAAATATTTCAGATGCAAATGTTTAGGCAATGGACCAAAAGTCACATTACACGGAAACATTTTTTCCTGGGCTTTTGTTATTGCTGCTGATCGAAATGTAAAGATCGAGGTGGTTTACAGGGGTGGGGTTTTACCCTGTTTCGTGGTGCACGAGTCTGTTTTTCTCTAATTCTCTATTTGACCTGCAGATAATTGATTGTATGTAAAACTGGTAGATTCTGGATCAGTTGTGTTTTCCAAATCACATCTGGTGTAAATAGAAGCTCTTGTCCAAAAAAGAAAAGAAAAATGGTTAATTTGCTAAAACACTTTTATTCTCGGAGCTCGTGTCGGATATACTTCCAGACAGAGTTCAAGCTGTGGTTTTGTAAACTTGCAAGTTTTTAAAAGCTGTTGTAAGTTACATAGAGTGCTTGAAGAAAAACTTGAGTTCAGTGTATTTCCTTACTGTGTATAAGGAACAGTCCTGCAGAAATAAATGCAGATTGAGTGGGAGACAAATGTAGTCATTCATTAGCCATCCCACCGTGAGGGAAGAGAAGTTATGTATTAGCAAAAGATAATATCTTTTTTTCCCCCTCTTCTTCCTGTTTTTCTAAGTCAAACACCTGCTATTCCCTGCTCATGAATAACGACACTGACTCTCCCATTTCTCTCAGGGTGAGGACTCTGCTTCACGGCTCATCATGCACCTGGGTTGACCCCTTCCCACCCACACTTAGAGGAGTCCAGAGTCAGGCAGGGCAGAAGTGCAAACTCCTCATCCTGCCTCAGTAGCCTTACACCTTTCTGGCTGCTGTGAGTAAAGAATAAATAAAAATACAGACTAAACAAAAGGCATTCCTATGCAAGAAGCAATTATTTTTTTCAGTTGATTTTAGCTAAGACGGGACTTCGTTGTCAGGACTCCTCCATTTCCATTTCAGTTGCTGGTTTTTTTCATTATTGATTTTTTATAAACATTGTGACTTGTAGCAATTAGTGATACTCGCCCAGCAGCAATGTACTTTAAAACAGGGATTTTCTGAAATGGAGTGGATGGGGAGAAGTGGTAAATGTTATCCATGAAGAACACAGCCCAGGTTTTAATTGAGTATATAAGGCTTTCTGAAAGAGTGTGTAAATGAAGAGTCTGAGCATAGCAGTGAATTATTTTATATTATTTTATTTTATTTTATTTCTGTCCCGTGACATGAAACACATGAGCAGCCGAGGACGTCATGGGGGGAAACGTTCTCTTCAAGCAGTGTCCTGCCAGGACAAGTCCCCCAAGACACACCTCCAGGAAAATCCCTTCCTGCAAACTGGCTGGGTGTTACACAGGGCTGGACATCAAGCTCTGTGGCCTTCAAAACAGGGCAAGGATCCTGGATATGGCTGTAGGAACACTTCTAGGTACAGCAAACCTTATAAATACAACAGGGAGAAAATCCCCTGGAGTCAGTGACAATCCCCTTTCACAGTGACGAGTGAGCTGGACTTTTTTGAGACCTGAATTTAGATGTCTACATGTGACCAAATACCAGTTCAGAGCTCTTAATCCATCTTAATCCATCTCCTGAGAGGGACTAATGTTGAGTATCCAACTCTGTGGAACAGGAGAATAAATTCACTTAATACACTTTAGAGAGCCACAAATGGCAGTGAGTGCCGCACTGGAGATTTAGATAAAGTATCCCTTGAAGGTATTTCTGGGAAGAGATATGTTAATACTCAAGCACATTTTAGACTGCGATCACTTAAGTTTTATAGAAAAGTTAGTTTATGCAGAAGAAAAAGGCTTCTGAAGAAAATGGAGTATCTAATTGTGATGATAGCTAGAGAAAGCAGCCTGCATTGCAGCCGATTGCCGTCATGCGATGCAGTAATCCATTACTTGATTAGAAAGGCAAGGTAGCCATCAGCTGCCTTTTTTTACAGTGTGTGCCAGTGATTGCACGGGGAGAACTCAAAAAACCAAATTGTTCCACGTTGACATTGAGTACCTATTATCTGCTGTTAAGAGGGGTTTGAATATTATTGCGTACACTGGAAGAGGCATAAAAACATTAGGTTGACATGCATACGGTGCCTTTTCTGCTGCATATGCTTCCCAAGATTTAGCTGTAACCTACCTGTTGACTCTGCCCTACCAGGAGTCCTGTGCAGCATTAGGAAACAGACATGACCTTTCTTGCTGGCCAAGGTTGGTAAGGAGAGCCTCACAGATGGCTTATGCCTTCTTTTTTCACAGCAAACCAATATGGCCCTTTTGACAAAATCACTCTTGAAACAGTCTCCTCCCTCATTTCCTTGAGGTGACTATTTAGTATTTATGATGGATATTTTTATTCCAACACAGGAAACCAGACAGTTTCTTCAGGCTTGCCAGGTGAGGGACCTTTCCTCAACATCCTGCTGGAGGACGGAGGTGAACTCAGGAGCCCCACAGGACAGGAGAGCACAGCAGGGCACAGAAGAAGGTGTCAGCAGTACTTGGAGCTTGCAGAGGGTGTGCCATGACAGGCTCTAGGCTAGCTTGAATGCTTGGCTGCCTTTCAGCAGCCAGGGGACATGCCTGAGTGTGCAAAGACCCACAGGATCCTTCAGAGCACAGATATAGATGTACAGAGGAACTGAACTTCTTATGCTTTTTGGTGGCTTGCAACTATTTTGCAGGCTGAAGTAGTTCCACTGAATGCATTTGATGGTATCCTTTATCCCTAGTTAAGGGGGGTTGAGAAATGCTCGTAAGAAAGCGCACCCAGTGATGTCTCTTAAGTCCCCCTAGCCCTAGAGGATTTGCACTGTGCTCCTGCCCCAGAGACCACTAAAGTCTCTGAGATCAAAGCTTTCTTTCCCACATCTCGGCTTGTCTCTCCTCATATCTCACAGCTCCCTCTCCCACAGATTTCAGCTATAGACAGCTGCAGCCGAGCTACACTGCTCCATGGGTTGCCATTTGTCAGCTGAGCTGCACTAACCATCCAACCACTCACTCCTAGCTTTGTGTAGAGCCACAAAACCTTGAGATTTAACCACCCTCAGGGCCGGGAGAGGTATCACTTAACATTGTGATACGTGAGGCTCAGCCGACAAGCAAACAGCTTGCAACTGTCTGTCCATACCCGTCAGTTGGGTTACACTACTACTGTCTTTTATTTTGAAAGTCATCTTTCATACTATTTTCAAATTAGCAAAGAAAAATGAGTAATTTATAGCAGCATCAAGGAGGCAGGCTCAAATGCTTTACAAGTAAGGTCCAGAAGCCCAGCAGAATACCTCTGTCAGATCTGTGTTGGCAAGGTCAGTCCAGAAATTGCTGCTCTGTGTTTGACTTCACCTCTGCAGTGAGGGAGGCAGCTGTCAGGCAGGTGAGGGTGGGAGAGAGAGTAGTTCAGTCCAATGAAGTAAGGAATAATTTCTATTTTCACCGGTGCATTGGCTGGGAAAAAAGGCTGGGAACATTGTTTGAAGCCATCTGCGCTTCCCCTGCAAGCATCACCACTCTGCTGTGCAAGAGTTATTGTGAGCCAGCTGTAAAGCACCCTCCACATCAGCCGCCTAATCCCTGAAGGCACAGAAAAACTGACTCAGCATACACATATCTTCCACTGTCAGCCGGGAGAGGGAGTTCAGAGAAAGAGGGGGGAAAAAAAAAAAAAAAAAAAAGCTTTTAAAACTGTCTCTACAGCAAGTAATCAAAAGCAGCTCTCGACAGGATTCCCAGTCGGGAGCAGAGAGTAGAAGCAGCAGTGAGTGCAACAAAGCAGCAAAGCCGGTCCCTTGGGCTTCTGCCATGGCGGATGCCTGGGGATGGCAGCTCTGGGGCACCTGCCTGGTAAAGGCACGGTCTGTGGTGCTGCCCTTCAAGGTTTGATAAAAATGCTGGGAAAGAGAAGGAAAAAAAAAAAAAAAAAAAACAAAGACAAAAAAAGGAAAAAAAAAAAAAAACAAAGAGGCAATCTGCCCCTAGAAAACACATGTGGTGCAAACTGGGCTCATGACATTGTCAGGCACTCTTTCATGTTAGAAAGACAGAAAACAGACCCATAGAAAACAAATACAAACGTATTTCTGCTTGGGTTTATGAATAAAACGCACCATACATAGATGCAGAGCCTGTAAATACTAGATAAGAACATATTGTAAAGTGAGCCGAATTCTTTATTTCTGACACCACTTTGTATTCACTACAATCTATAACATGAGGCTTCAACCTTGCTTATGTGGACCTCTGCAAAACTTGCAGTG
Organism: Larus michahellis; assembly: GCF_964199755.1. NCBI lineage: Eukaryota > Metazoa > Chordata > Aves > Charadriiformes > Laridae > Larus > Larus michahellis. Next base: position 43,533,153 of record NC_133897.1, on the reverse strand, counting down.
GAGCTGCTGCCCCCAGAAAATTGGGTTAAGCCTTTCTGAAATAGGTTTGCTTTTTTTCTATACTCTCCATCACTCCCTTAGAAGCAATTTTTGAACCATCAAGAGTCAGAGGACCACAGGTTAAAAAACACTGCCCCGGGAACCCTGATCAAGATCTGAGACCTGCTGCGCTGAGTGCTTCCAAACACCAGAGGTAATATCCCACCTCAAAGGCTTTGTTATAAATAGATGAGATGGAGAGAAGAGACACAGGGAGTGGGAAGCACCAAAAAACAACTCAACTTGCCTGAAGCCATACAGGTCACAAGCAGAGCATGGCCCCAGTTTGCTTTGATGGTGTGCGACTTTCCTTGGGGTAAAAAAAGCCGTTTTCCATTCTGGTGTGGGGCAGCAGCTGAACTGAAGGAAAGCGGGCGAGATTCAGCAGGAAGAATCACTGCAGGTCTCAGTGGACTTACATGCCCCTCTGCCCGACCTTGCTGCGTTTCACACACTGACCACACCTGGTACATCCATTTAAAAGCACTTTCCTGTCTTCTGGGGGCTCCTGGCAATCGTTGTCACCTCAGCAACCCATCAGGAGCAACATCAGGCAATGCAGTCTCCTAATTGTATTATCACAGCACCTGCACAGCTGTAAGACATGCCCATGCTGTGGGGATGCCCAGACACAGAAAATGAGGTTTCTGCTTTTGTCAGATCTCTGCTATTAGATTCTGCTAATCAAGGCAATCCAAATACCTAGGACCAACTGGGCACACTGTCTTTTCTCCAGCCCAACAACTCGGTGTGGGACAGGAATGCAATTTAGTAGTAACTGAAGTAGATTATGCCATGTCCTGCAGAGCTGGCTTTGGGTCCCTTAATGCCACATTTATGGTTTTAAAATGCTTTCTTTAGCTGCCTCAGAATTATGTATATATGCAAGCTATGTAAATATTTATATGAGTATTTACATATGCACATATAAGGCCAAATTATGTACCGATGTCACTTGTGTAAATTCATTTTGGACCACCCCAATGTTAAAAATGCACACAAAATCATCAGCCGTGTAGGAGCTGTGCAGGGCGGCTTGACGGGGGTCTGCAGAGCAGGGGTTCAGCCGAGTTGCAGGGTTAGCCCAAGCAGCAGGAAAAAGTCCCTGGCAGGAGGTTGTATTCAGGGATGGAGTCATTTTCCCGTGAATCGTAGAATACCAGGTTGGAAGGTACCTCAAGGCTCATATGGTCTAACCTTTCTTGGCAAAAGCACAGTCTAGACAAGATGGCCCAGCACCCTGTCCAGCTGAATCTTAAAAGTGTCCAATGACAGGGAATCGACCACTTCCCCGGGGAGATTATTCCAACGGCTGATTGTTCTCATTTTGAAAAATTTTCCTCCTGTGTCCAACTGGAATCTCCCCAGGAGTAACTTGTACCCATTACCCCTCATCTTTTCCGTGTGAGTCCTTGTAAAAAGGGAATCTCCATCTTCTTTGTAGCCATCCTTTAAATACTGAAACATGGTGATAAGGCCTCCCCAAAGCCTTCTTTTCTTAAGGCTGAACAAAGACATTTCTTTCATCCTTTCTTCATATGGCAGGCTTCCCAGTCCTTTGATCATCTTTCTAGCCCGTCTCTGGACCCTCTCCAGCCCGTCCACATCTTTTTTGTATAGCAGGGACCAAAACTGAACACAGTATTCCAGGTGTGGCCTGACAAGAGCTGAGTAGAGTGGGATAATGACTTCTTTATCTCTGCTGGTGATGCCCTTGTTGATGCGACCCAGCATCCTGTTGGCTTTCTTTGCCATAGCAGCACACTGTTCACTCTTGCTGAGCTTGTTGTCTACCCAGTCCCTTTCCACAGAGCTGCTCCCCAGACAGGTAGATCCCAGTCTGTGCTGCAGCCCTGGATTATGTTTTCCCAGTGTCCCGGTTTGGGGTGAAGCAGAGCCAAACCTCTGTTCAGTGAGAGGCTCCTGCTCACACCCGTTGCTGTGGCACCCAGGGTCCCTGACTGGGTTTTTTACCCCATGGAGGGGCTGCACCTGTGGGGAGGCGTGGACAGGTTCAGGTGACCCAAACTGACCAATTGGGTGTTCCAGCCCATCCGCCATGGTCAGTGTAACAGCTGAGGGAGCAAAGGGGTCAGGTTTGCTCTTCTCCAATGGCTCTTTCTTCAGTGACTGATGCCTGAGGAGGACCCCGTCAGCTCATCTGCCTTTTGGTCCCAGTCAGTGTGTTCCAGTTCCCATTTCTCACTGAGTCCTGTCTGGAACTTTCCCAGTGCCTGCCAGTGACATCTTCCTAGGAACTTGATCTGGTTTTGTATATTTTTATTTATATTGTATCTATTTCATTATTTTCTTTTTTATTTTATTATTAATATTTCATTAAAGTAGTTTAGCTTTCTCTAAACTCACAATCTGTTATCTCTCTTCTTCCTCTCCTTGGAGCGAGAGGTAGGGGAGAGCATCTGTTTTCTTGTCATTGGCCAGCCTGGCCCAAACCACGACACCCAGGTGCAAGACCTTACACTTGTCCTTGTTGCTCTTCATAAGGTTCTTGTTAGCCCACTCTTCCAGCCTGTCCAGGTTTTTCTGCAGAGTGGCTCTCCCTTACAAAGTGTTCATTTCCCCACTCACTCTGGTAGAGGTGAGGGGAGGCAGCCACCAGTTGAAACAAACTGAACATGAGAAATAAAATCTAGAAAGATTCTCGAAATGGCAGGCAGAACCCCCCAAAGCAAACCAGAAAAGCCTATGCCATTTCCAGTGAGAGGGAGTCAGTTCCCAGGGCTGGCGCCATCCCGAGAGTATGGCAGGCAGATGCCCATGGAGCCACAATGGGTCCAAACAGAGAGTGGGAGAGAGCCAGTGCCTTTCCTTCCTTCTCCCCTGTATTTCTCCGACTGCAGAGAACAGTCAGCAAATGAAGCAGGCACTGATCTCAGAGCAAGAATTTAATCATCCAGCCTTTTCTGGTTTTGTTATACAGTCAGAGCCCTTCAAAGGCAGTTTAATAAAACAACAACAGAAAAGGAAAATAACAATAATAATGACACATGTCACTCTCACCGCTCGGTGAATTGGTACCTTCCTGAGCAGTGATCGTGGATTCCCCGCCCCCAGGTCAACCCCCATTTATATACTGACCATAACCTCTATGGTACAGAATATTCCATTGTTCTGTCTATGCTCCTTCTTTCAGCTTCCCATAGAAGCTGAGGAGTCCTTGAAAAGTATAAACATTGATTAGCAACAACTAAAAAAATATGTATTATTGACATTCCTTTCACAACAGTCACTAGAAAGAAAATTAACTCTTTTTCAGCTGAAATCAGGACAATATATATATATATATTTTTAACAAGAGTTTGAAAAACTAGATTACACTTTTGCAAAGTACTCTCAGAAAAAAAAATAATCAGGTATTTTAGTCATACTAGAAAACATATAGATTCTTTCATGCTTGTTTAAACCTGCCGCATTCAAATAATGCAGCAACTTTATTAAAACCTACATGACAGAAAGAATTCTCCATCTCATTTTTGGTAATAAAATGCAGATTGCTTTAAGGAGACAGAGTTTTATACTTATTTACTGATGATCATGAAGAGTGTTAGCAGTTACTGGTTAAGTTAAGCAGACAAGTTTTAACAGTTACCTGTTTAGCCTGGTTGGTAGATTTCCAAAGATACTGTTTTCCATTTACTTTTCTGGTGCTTTTCTTTGAATAAAATGTTAGAAACCATGCTTAATTTTATAAAAACATCATGGAAGACATGGTATTAGAGAGGCCTTCATTTTCTGTGTGAATACTAAAGAGTACATCTGACTAGAAATTAACCGTGGAATTAGACACAAAATATGAGAAAAGTACAACCTGAATGCACGTCAGTTAATGAAGAAGCAATTTGCCATGCAATATCCACAAACAGAAACATAACATTTTGCTATAGAAACCCTATCAGCGAATCCACAATATAGTGGGAGTAGCTGAAAGAATCTTACATGGTTAACCATCTATCATGGTTATTTTTACCGTTCCTAGCAATTTTTTACATTCTACTAATAACTCAAATATAATAAAAATTGCTATAAACTATAAAATGTAATATTAGCTGATGAAGAACAGGAAAGCCTGTGGCAAAAACACGTCAAATATCTTACAAATAAATGGTAAAGTAAATTAGAACATAGCTCACAGGTTGTTATATTAATAAGCTGTTGATGTTTTGGAACAAGAAAGCAGGAAGAGTAGCTTTGCAAATTAGTTTCTACTGTAAACCTACTCTGTTATGTTAGGACACTCTGTGAAAAAAATGGCTTATTTTGTGGACTGTAATACTGAATGATCTCTGATTCTATACTTCCTGCGTTCAGAGAGCAACTGCAGCCGAGCTGAATAACTGCACACAGCAAACCCAGCAGCACACCCATGGGAGACATTAAATCACAGGAAATCAGAGCATCGTCATGGAACCATCTCAAGAACAAGTACACTGCGGACCTATTAAAGCACGGTTATAAATAAGTTTTCTACTGCAAAGGAATAGTTAAAACTGAAGATGTTGACCATCATAGCCACGAGACTGTTTCTGGAATTATCTATGGTAGTCGATGTACATGAACAAAATTAAGAGCAGGTTAATATATCCATGGTACCTAACTTGTTAAATGACAAGCTAAATAACAAGTACCTTAACAATTAAGCCAAATAAAGTCAACTGCTCAGGGGACTATATCATTGACTTCTTTTGATCCTGCTATCCATTTTACTAACTCTCACATATTAAGCTAAATAGATTGTAAGTCTGTATATAGATCAGTTAAGGCTTATTTTGACATATTATTCTTTTTTTTTTTTTCTTAGTTGAATTAGTAATCTGCTGCCCTGGTAACACATAGAAAAACAATGAAGTTTCTGTCTTTGCATTCTTAAAATAAAAAAGGTGTATCCTCACCTAAGTGGTAGATAAAAACATTATTTATGTAAATGTTCAGTCAGTGTTCAGATATGATAATACAAACATTTTTACCCTATACTTTACATAGTTTTAATTTCAAATATTGGATATTAAATACCTACAGTGAATGGTTATTTGAATCTGATCAAATGCTGAACCCCAACAAAAAGCATTCCATCATCAATATTTATTTATTTTCTAAATCTGCGTTTAAAGTCAGAATAAAAAATTTTGCAAAGTCCTCTTGCACTTACATCTGTGCAGCCATATTAGAGATCATCCTCCTGCCTGGATTTTGGAGCGTGATTTCATATAGCTATGATCCCTGCGTATTACACAGTTAGGAGATATCTCTGAGCTCTACCCATATTTCTTTTTGGATAACTGTTGTCTCTTATCCTGTATTTGGATTTTATAGACTTAGAGGTAGGCTTTAAGTCATGGCTAATGCTCCCTCCCAGATTACATTAATTCTGTATTTACAAGTGCATGATTATATTCAGCAATGTATTTTGATCTGCCTTTTGACCTTTGGACTCTATCCATCCCAGGCACGTGTAAGAGAGTATTACTGCTGGATTTCCAAAGTTTCACAAAAAAGGAGATTCCAGGTTGTTCCAGAATCTCTCAGTTCTTCATCCACCTTCCCCATCTGGGACTGATGGTTTGCAACAGTTGTCCTGTGAGTTTCTGGTGTGGGGAGGGAAACACCTTTTGCTCTTTTTCGTAGAACACAATGAGAGTCCGGTCCATGACTGACTCTTCTCGATTATGTCTGTGCAAAATAATAGTTTAGGCAGAAAAGCTTAAAATATTACTATTGGGTTTTGACAGAGAAACCAAAAGGGAATCTGACTTGCAGAATTGTTTGCGCATAAACACGCAGCTTTAAAACAACTGAAAAGTTAGGAATAACTTTTGGTTCTTATAAAGCTAGAAAATATCCAGTCACCTCTATGTATCATAATATTACATAGCCAACATAGTTGCTTTAAACTACAAAGACATTGCCCTGTAGGAAAACAACAGCCAGCTCACTCTAAGGCAGACAGCGGATCATACAGCTGCTGGGATTTACCTCAGTCCCCTGCAGCCCAACCTTCATTTTAAAAACACAGAAATTTTGAAGTAGGTAGAAGGAAGGGTCTCTTGATGCAAGGAAGAGAAGACAGCACTTTACATCTCAGTAATTTCTAGTGCTTTCCTAACAAAATGAAAAATTATTATGTAAACATTATCACAGGGTAACTTTGATATGAGGGGTTTGTGGGCCAGATAAATAAACTTCAAAGACCAATGTATTTCATTGACAGTGTCTGAGAGGCTGAAGTCTAACTGAGAATGGACATTACCCAACTGACTACCAGATCTACCTGCAAGGATGTGTCATGATTCAGCAAACAGTAAATTGGGTTTTAAAGCTGCCCGTGCAAGAAGAGAAGTACACCGGCCACATGAGGCAAAGCACAAATCCACTAAGGACACTTCCTCCGAGTTCAAATGCATTCAAAGACTTTCATAGGCTAAGTTTCTTTATAGGATGCTTTATGGCTGAGAGTGGCTCTAGCAGCCACCATGAGGCAAATATAAAATCCTTGAAGTCAGCACCAACTATCACGTAAGCCTGGCTAGTTCAAAAGAAATGCTGTCATGTGCCCACAATTGGGTCAAATGTACCCTGCTGCATCCCAGGCGCCAGAACTGGTATTAATGATCATGGAGGCTTGGTTTCAGAAGGGGTATGGTGTGAATCAAACATGGCACAAAGCACCAGGATCCCAAAACTCGTCTTTTCTGTAAAAAGATGGGGACTACAGACAGATCCCACCATTATCAGCGTGACACTTCTTGCTAGCAAGAGTATTTTTCCCATAGTTTTAAGAAACTAATTTAGGAAGTAGCCAATAGGGGGAGCTGGTTTGTTAGTATTTCTAGAATGAATTCATTCCTGTGACAATTTTAAGAAAATCTGTATGGTAAGTTATTAAGGAGTATATACCAGAGGCATTGCATAATCACAATATTGTTTAAGAGATGTTTTGTAACAGAGTATTTATTTCTGGCATCAATATTGCACTGAAATGAAGACTGAGAATTCCCGTCTGGTTTGGCTATTATACAGAAAAGTAATTTATGCTCTTTTATAGACAGCAACGTTCCTGACTTCAGCCAACAGACAAAGCAATTGACGTGTATTACTGAAGTTTTACTACAACAGTCGACTTGGCTATTATTGCACTTCTTCCCTGCAAAAAACGGTCTTCCTGTAATTCAGAAGAAATAGAATATAATAAGACAATGCAGGTCAGCTCTTCCTTTAAGCGAAAATGAAATTACACTTTATGAAAGCAATGCTTTATGGAATGCAAGTGACATGTGAGCCAGATTATCATATCTTTTCATTAGGGAAGAGAGGAGCATCTTTCTGGTGTTTTGGAAACTATATTCTAAATTGATTTGCGAGTGTGCCTTATTCTCTTCTACTCTTTACGTCAGAAGGTGGGAATATTGTTACTAGGTTTATGTGATCTTTCTCAGCAGACTTGCAACTTTTAACATAATACCAATATACAGCATATTATATATCATATCTAATAATGCTCAAAGCTACAGAAGACAAAAATAAATACGCAACCATGAATAAAAGTTACAGCTCTCATTTTACATCTGCAGAACATAAGGACTGAGTACCTGAGGGGAGCATTTCATACCAAATTTATACAGCATTTCAAGGATGGTTTCTTGATCTCACCTTATACGATGCTTTTTTTCAGTATACATTCCTGCAAACTCATTTCACTTTAAATAATTTCTAAGGATTCCCTGAGGGACTCCATGAAAGATGATCCAAGCTCTTTGAAGTCCCTGGCTGATACAAGTCCAACTGCTTCAGAACTGTGAGAGCTTCTGCTGTTTTATATACAAAGTTAGGTTGGCCTAGTCTCCAAAAATTGTTATTTCAAGGTACCTTGATGAGTCATCACAGAATCCAAGTGTAAATTTCTGTGTAACAGGAGGGACAATTATTACATATCACAGTTCGGAATCAGATACTTCTGTATTTGCTGTAAACTGTGCAAACACGGCACTATTCCAGAATGCATAGTAAATTCAACACATTTTTGACTAGCAATGACACTCTCCCTTCCGACTTTCCAATGTCTAAAAGGCTCAAGTCAAATTCCAGCAATGATCTCTCTTGCTTTCGCAGAGAACACAAACAGGTTTTAAATACTTATGGTAAGGACAAAAGCCTTAATGATCTCATCAAAAGTTGCATCAGATGTTTTATCACTCTTACTTCTCCTCCAGCTGGGAGAAAAAGGGAGTTACAAAAAGATATGGCAGAACTCCACCATAAAAGCAATATTCCTTCTAATTAGGGACGAAGCTTCCTAGCGATGAGCATTAAGGATTGTTCAAAAGCTGTGGCAAAGACAGATATAAAGAATATTGAGAAAAAGATACATTATGCATTTCAAACTCTATCTCTTAACTACCTGTGACTAAAACACGCAAATGCGGCTTCACCCCACACAATATTCAGAAATTAAGTATGTCCCCCACATCATTGACGATTGTTCACTAGTTCTGTTCAGCTCAGTAACTCCCTCTCTCTTTTTGCATAAAGCTGAAGTTCCTTGATTTCACATCTGCTTGGCACTATTTTTGATTTCTAGACATAATCAAAGTAGACATAATCTGAGGCAAGAGTTTGAACTGGTTTCCATCTTATCCTGTTAGTGTATTCTTGAAACAATAGCACATCAGTTTGCACCTCATATTTTGCACAGTTTTAGTCTTCATAATTGCAGAAGAAAACTGAAAACCCGTGAAGTAAATGCACTTAATGGTGGTAGGAAAAGTGCAACTTCCGTGTCAGTGGGAAAAGGAATACCAGACAAATCAGTCTTGGTTGCTGCCTTCTACTGAAAGGTATAAATCATAGAATTGTCAGTGTTGGAAGGGACCTTAAAGATCACCTGGTTCCAATCCCCCTGCTATGGGCAGGGACATCTCCCACTAGATCAGGTTGCTCAGAGCCCCATCCAGCCTGGTCTTAAAAACTTCCAAAGCTTTAAATGAGAATTTAAATCATCATTGATGGAGGAAGGATTTGGTACCGAGAGATCTGAGCTGGCTAACTAACGGGATATCAGATGAAATGAAGCATTACCTTTTCAGACCAGCCTCTGCACCAAGGAATACTCAGGCTACATAAAGTGAACACGCGTTTGAAAAGCACTGGAGGCCGGGGGCTCTGCTCAGCACAGCGATTGCTCGGTAGTGCTCAGCAGAGCATGGAAACTTGCTTAAAAGTCCTTTTGCTGGGCAGTAGAGATTCAGCTAAATACAGGGTTGCTTTAATTGCCCGTTACTACTTTGGTGTTGGCTGGTACATAAGCAATGAGGTGGTTCCTTGCCCAGGGATTGTTGTTATTTGTGCTTGTCAGATCTCTTGCCTAGGATCCTGGTCATGGAGAGAACCCAGCTGTGCTGGGAGCTGAACATGATATAGTCCCTTTCTCAAAGAGCTCACATTCCCAACAGATTTTGGCATCTTTACTTTAATATATGGAAACCCCATGGAACTGTTGTGTAACAATATGTCAATATCACCATGGCTGAAATTATAGGCAAGCTACAAGTTGAAAAAACATAAATTCTCTAGGAACCAGATCTTGAATTTGTAATTCACTCCTTTCTCTCTACCTAAACTTAAAATACAGGTGTACTGACTTCTCCAGAGCCCAGCTACTTCAGCAGCAAAGAATGCCTTTGGGGAAGCTCAGCGCATCTGGGGAAACCGAGGAACTGATAGTTCTGCCATGTGTCCTTGTGGGCTACTTGTCTGAATCTGAGTGCTGCTGCTGGGTTTTCTGCTGTGACTACACGCTTTCTTTGCGGATGATGGAGAAGGAGACTAAAATTGCAGATGAAGAGAAATTCCCTAGGGGTCCGAGTTTGTTCAGATCTGTCTGATGCATTTTTCACTTTAGCAGTTTTATATGTAAATAAAACCAGGGTGCTCTTTAAACACAAATTACTTCGGACTCCTTAAAGCCGATATGCCAAACCAACATGAAAATTGGAAATAGAAACTGAATACCCCCGCTCAGTAGGATCTAAGGAGGGATCCAGCAGCAAAGAAACACAGACTTACTTTTTATTCCAACACTGCAGAGGGCACTTTTTGAATCCACTGACAGTCAGACCCAGCAGGACGTGGGGCCAGTTACAAAGAGGGCACAGTATTGTCTAGAATCTCACTTTTGTGTTCTTCTCGCACTGGAGACAGCGTGGGCAAGCCTGTCTACATAAATTAGAGCAGGCTGCCCTGTTCAGGCACTGCCTCACAGGACCAGAACAGCAGCTGGAAATCGATGTGGAGGAAGATTGTAACAGCACAGGGAGCAAATGAAACTGGCTGTACCGTTTGCTTTTATGAAGACCGGGCACTGAAGTTTTATCTGCTTGTAAACAGGAAACAAAACAATAATAGAAAAAAGATAACCTGAGCTAAACAGCTTCTGGAGACACACGTTAAAAAGGCTGGGCTATGTGATGAGGAACATCTATATGCTAGGAGCCATGCAATGATGCACCGCAAGTGATCAGATGATTGTCAAAGCCACTGCAATTAGAGACAGCACAAAAGGGTAAAAATAATACAGAAGGTGGGAAAGGGAGTAGTCTTTAGCTGAAAGAGGCTGGCCAAGATGCAGCAGGGGTGAAAGAGCAGCAAACAGCTATGTCTCCCAGCTAGAGATGGTAATAACTCAGCTGAGAGGATATTACCAAGGCATACAGAGAAAGGCTGGCATTAAAGTGAAAGGATCTGTGGAGATGGTCCTTCGTGCCCAACGTACAAAAGGTGTACGGATACTTCGGCTCCTCTTTAGCATCTGCATCCTCCCATGTCTGCACACCAGGTACCTCTGAGTGAATAATGATTGCTTATTCCTGAAGAAGTCATTTCTGAGTCTCTTTAATCAGTTGCTGTCAGAGGCTCCCAGGCCAAAGAGTCTGCAGGTGGCAAGCACAGCTGGGCCTGTCATGTTAATGTGATCAGTTTTGCATCTCTCTCTGGATGGAGCTGCTTGATCTCCCTGCTGCTGGATGATTTGAGCAGCAGCTCCCTAACCGCAGCTGACATTGGTCAAAGGCATCCATTTTGAGTTTGAACCACAGCTCACCCTCTAATGGTGATAAATGAAGATGTTCCCTGTGCCAAGAGCAAGAGCTGTGACACAGTGGCATTTATATTTCCCCTCTGCCACTGAGGGAGTCCACCTTGAGCTGGAGTCACCCTTCCAGCACCGGTGCCTCTGGCTGGACAACCAGAGCACATCCCCACAGCAGTGCATACTCCACACCATACTGGTCCAAGGTCTTCCATGGATGTCTAGATAACAGGGACCTTGAGAGAGTTTCATATTATATCAAATTAAGTTAATACTACCTGCTGAATGTCCTTATACCCTAGCTAATGAGTGTCCTCATTGCAAGGCTTAATTCAGTTTTCACTGTACCTTTAGAGTTCAGCCTGAAAGCCTCTTTTATTAAATTCTTGCTCTGCTAGTTCGATAGCAAGCCAGTGAAACCACAGTAAGGTTTTAAGTCAAATTGCATAGAGAGGGCAAGAACTGTTCTTCTGTAAATCCAGATAATAAATTCTAGTGGAAACACAGCGTATTAGTCCTTGTCAGGGTAATGGCTGCTGAAGAAATGCTGTGCTGGTCATTTTAAATAGAAGACGAGAGATCCCAAGTAATTCCGCAGCAGCCCGTAGTTCTCCTGTATTATGTCGAGCTGCATTTATGTCCCTCTATTCCAACTCTTCCATTTTAAAAATGGCCTTCTTCAATGAAGTAGCCCATTCTATGTAAATATCAAAACTTTTTATTACTTCATTACACACAATGCTTCTCTAAAGCAGCAGGCATTTTATAGAAACTCACAAGAGACAAAAAAAAACAATTAACCACCCTACAATGCCAGCCACAATTAAGACAGCAGTTTTCCCGTGAAACTCAGCTAGCTCACCAGCTCTCAGATACAAACCTACAGCTTTAAGGAACAGGTCATCTTTCCAATTCAGTAACCGTGCTAAGTTCTCACAGGATGCTGAATATTCAGGGATGCCAGGGGTAGCCAGCCAGCTGAGAGCTGACCTTTCATCCTCAGGTGAAACCCTTGATCTGTGGCGGGGTTCTCACTAAGGGAAAAAAGACCAAGCACATAAAGAAAAATATATGAGCCTCTGTTTATATACTGCTTTTTTTTTACAGCACAGTTCAACTCTGTCACCATCCTCAATAACTTCTCTACTGTTGAGCTCAGTGGAATATTTATTTTATTTTGCACTGCATGAAAGACTGTTTGAAGCCTGAATAGCTAATAAAACTTTTGTCCGTTATTAAGCAGCACCAAGTTCTTCCCTCAGGTTGCACAGGCAAACATTCACATGTTTCAGGATGGAAATAAAGCTGTCAGGGTACTTGTAGCTATCAGCACTCTCCATCCAGGTTATAGCAATGTGTATGTAGGACAGATAGCAAAACTAAACAGGGCTTAAACTGACTTGCAGCCTCTTTTTTTCTACATCAAGAAAATTAAGCAGTGGGCATTAGTTTGCCAAAATCAAAGGTTAACCCAAAACGGGAGTTTAGATTTTGGTCTGTACTCTTAAAGGTAATTTAAGGAAAAGCAGCACTCTATTTCTTGTCCTGCTCCTGTTTACTATCAAAAGATTATTTATTTGGCATCATTAGCAAAAACATACATGTTTTTTACCACTGGTCTACTAGTTTCTCCTTACAGCTCTGGCATCACATAGGAAAAAATAAGTATATTCTAAGCCACAAAGATTTTAACTCCGTCAAGAAGTTATGACTCTGCTATGGAACATCACTGTTTCATACGAATCAGCACATAAAGGTATTTTCACCCAAAGGTGGCTGGTTTTCTTTGTGGGAAGGACACAGTACATGATACATAAACACAGGTATAGACTTTACTTAGGAGAAAGAAGGCCAGAAAGGATACAACTTGCATCCTTGGACATACTGCTTTTTTCGTCACAGGGGGGTGATAGCCTTGTGTGAAATGCGATAAAGAACATGAAGTAGAAACTGGGACAGTAACTGAAGTCATTTTGTTTCTATCTATCTCCTCCGCCTACTGAGCACACCATGCCTGCCTCAAATGGCTAACTTCTGTACACTGAGTCTAAATATTGCCACCCCGTGGTCTGAGAGCACTATCTGCCAGCCCTGCAAACAGGGAATCAAAACACTTCCAGGCTGGGCACTGTATATTCCAATCGTCACACACTGTTTCTATTCCACACCCAGCTTTCTTTCACAGACCCCCGCCAGCAAAAGAAATGGTTCCCTGATGACCCCACTTCCCTCCTTGTACCTTTTCTTTTTTTCTTCAGGTGCCGCAGGCTGCCTCCTCCCTCCTGCAGCGCAGCACGAAGACAGACACATCAAGCAGCACAAGTCAGCAGCAAATACACATCCCTAATAAAAAACTTTTACTGCAACATCACGCAGCCTGGGTAAATTCCCTTTGGTGTGGATGGACAGCAGGAGCAGCGCAAATCCTTTACCCAAGCCAAGCCTTTGTCCCTGCCACATGAGCAGGATTTCCACTGGACTTTCTGTATGGAGTGGTTTCTACAACAAACACGTGAAGCTACACCTTTGTTTCCCTGTGATGGAGGAGGGCAAAATTATCCATAGGCTTAAAGCTTTACTTATCTGTTCTGTCTTTACAGATGAGCAAGTGAAATAGTCAGTGCAGAGAGCCTGACCCTGCAAGGGCAGGAAGAAAAGGTCAAAGACCTTTCTCTTCCCAAGTTTAAAGTCTTCTGTGTCTGGCCAGCACCACAGGTCAGTGAAACCTGTTTCCTTGAGAGAAGAAATGAAAGCAAACTCAGTAAAGTCCAATTTTCTGCCCACCTGAGTTTTACTGAGAAGTCAGAGTCAAAGCAGCAGATAGTGGTCCTAGACCCAGAAGTGCTTACCAGGATTGCTTGGTCTAAACTACATAAATCAAGATCCTCAGTTAATGGCTGAGTGAATCAAAATATCTTTTCAATAAAAAAGCTTCCAATCTCTGTGCAAGGATGGAGAATCCACCATTTCACAAAATGCTCCAGTGACTGGCTGCTGCCACTTTTAGAGTGTTTTGCCTCTTTTGATCTGACTGAGTCTAGCTGACGGATTTTTTTTTATACCTCAGTCTGCTAGACTGGGGAGTATTGTCAAGCCTCCATTTCCCACATAGCTGCTAAACTTAGGTGTCCTCCTCGGGCTGCCTCTCATACCTCAAAGCAACGGGAGACCCTGGCAGGAAGCCCCAGCCAAGCTGCTCCACCAGACATCATCAGAGCACAGAAGCAGCTGCCCCAGAGAGCCAGACCCAAGTTACATCCAGAAAGTGGTACCGGGCCCCTTTCAGAGGCTGCTAGTATGTGCTTCAAAGAGCATGGTGTAGTCCGCCCATTCTAACATTAGGTCATTTTCCAACCTCTAGTAGATTTTGACTTACATACTGAAGTTAATTATCCTTATGTATTGCTTGACAGCCCTTCCGAAGTTATAGTCGTTATTACTGAAATCTCTAGAGAGTCTCGATCTCTATGTGGATGCCTGATGTCTTCTCTTAACTTTGCTTATTCTTGGCAGTAACAGTATCCTGTGACAAACTAACGTGGCTGTTGTAAAACAATTATTACTTTTTTTAGCACAGCGATGATATTGCCATATATCTGCATCTCCTAATAGACCATTATTTTTGTCAAGGGACTAAGCTGCACTAACAAAACAATAGTTGTGTTAACCAGAAATGACATGTTAAAGGCTGCTGAGGAAGACCAGAGAAGGGCAGCAGAGATCCCTGAGAGTACAAGATGACAGATGCCAAAACTACAGGAGACCCCAAGGGGGAGAATAAAAATCACAAATGGTCAGCTACTGGTCACTAAGCAAATGCACTTTTGAGAGTAGAACCAGTTTTAGGACATAACTTGAAAATGTACAGACTTGTGTAAGAACCTATTGCAGTTGCCGAAGATTGGTAGCCTAGGCAGAGCTGTCTTCAGGTTATCTATGACTGCAATGAAAGCAACTGACTGTACAGGATGAATCCTTCGGAATAGAGCTATCTGTTATGCTGTATTGATATGGATGGATTACTTCTTAATTATTAAAGGGAAAATCATCCCTATTGCTTTCGTTTGGTACAGTGTTTCACTGCTTGTGTTTGGTCTGGTGCCCACCCCCTCCCCTTGAGGCTTCCTTGTAATTTGAATAGAATAAAATACAAAAAAAAATGTTTTAAAATTATTTTTTAACTTTCTGTCTCTAAATTTTAATGGTTGGCCCTTTGGCCTCCTGATAGTAGAGAAAAAGAATAGATGTGCCCAGTCTTCCTCTTTACTGTGCGTTATCATGACCGCCCTTTCTTTTCTTTAGAAAGGAAGCAACTTTAAGCTCACAACCAGACACAGAGAGATGCCTGGACTGTAAAGGACCATTGAGCTGAACTGAAGTCAAAAGAACCTTTAGAATTCAACCCATTTGTTCCAAGCTCTGGATCTTTTCCCAAACACACTCCACTTCCTAAACATCTTATGGTGGTAGAGTGGCCAATGCTATGCAGAACAACCTAGATCTGATCCCTTCACCTGTTCCTTTAAGAGCGAGGGAATGCATCTTTATTGCTCCCTGCCTTATACAATGGGCTTCCTAACATTTTATTCATTCTATTGACACCCTGAGCTCTCTGTAGAGATGTCTAGGTCCTTTCTGGGGTGATGGAGTTGATTTACAGCCCATTAAACTGTCTGAAAAAGTGGAGTTTAGCCACCCAGTGTTTATTCCTTCACCTTACAGAAGGAGCAGCAAAAGCTGAGGTGGGAAGGAAGGCAAGAGCCAACCTCTGCCATCTCTCCAGTGAGAGGCTGGAAAGCCAAAGCTCAAGAAACAATTTTGACCCAATATTTCTTGCAGTTGCAGTGAGCAGGGTGGCTCAAGGCAGCTACTCACCACGGAAAAGAAATAGCAACCCAGGAAGCACAGGTTATTAATAACCTAATAGCAAAAGGCCAGCTTCCAGAAAGTTCACTTGTATTCTCTCCAAGATTTCTTATGGATAAATGGCTTTTGAAAAGTCCTCAGGTGGCTGCTCATAAACAGAGCTCATGCTGAAAAGAAATATGGGCTCTTGCCAGTTCCGTACTAATTAAACCTGTTTAATGTTCTGCCCGAATGGATGACAGCATATCTTCCCAGGAATCTAGCAAACCTGGGAAGGCACTGCAGGTATCTGAATTTTGTCTCAGCCCAGCTGTGCTAGTCTTGCTTGCTAGGGGTAAAAGCCTAGTAATGTTGCTATAAACTTCACCTGAAGGTTGATCACTCCTGTGCCCCTGTTGAAATTTGGCAGAAGCAGGGTGCACTTTTCAAGGTGGGAATGTGCTATTGTGGTTTCAGTGAGGATGTTCCTTGACAACCCAAACCAGGCCTTGGAGATTCAAAAGCATTTGATGAAATGTTTCTGCCCCTTTGGGGAATCTTCTGCTGGAGCCATCAAAACACAGTGAGGCACCCTGCAGAAAGCAATGGGAACACTCTTGACAGCCTTCCTTCCTGTGATTCCTAGCCCAAGAGCAGCTCCCTCAGGAGTCTGGGACTCTGTAAACAGATATGTGACTTGCAGCTTCAAAGCACATGTCTTTATACAACTTATTATTTCTTTTTAAGAACAGTACAAACCGGAAAAAATCAAGTCTAATTTTGTGTTACTGCCACATAAATACAAATCATTCTGTTGGGTTTTTTTATAGTTGCACAACCTGATCCACTACGTGGATAGCTCTGCAAAGGTCAGCATAAAGATGGAGATTTTGAAAGGAAGCTTCCAGATATTTTTTGCCCAGGTCTCCAAAATCTAAGGCACCTTGCTCTGTTTGAACCTCTCAGCCAGATCGCGTGGATAACCACTCAATTAACCCTTCACCACTAATAGGAAACCTATTCAGGTTTTCTGTTTTTTAAATGAGGGTCCGAATGAAACAGCTGAGCATAGACAGATAGGAAAAAAAAAAAAAAAGTCTCTGGGTTTTTAAAACAAACAAACAAAAAAAAAAACACACCAGAAAAAAGAAGGGAAGGGAGATGAAAAATCTACTAACCCAAATCACCATTTCATGCCAAAAGGGCAATGTCAGAGTGAGTGGATACCTATACAGTCCACACACTCTCCATCCTTCCCTTCCTTCTCTTCCCCACAGAGCCCAAATGCTGTACAATATGTGGGCTTTCAGGTAAATGGCAAGGCTTTCAACCATGAGGAGTTAATACAGAACACATGCATGGCAAATTGTGTTACCTGGTTTGGTAAAATCCTGGGTTTTTGTTACAGCCTGGACTATAATTCAACAAAGTATTCACTTTGGCTTAGCAGGTTTTGATGTTGGTCTCACATCTTTTCCAATAAGATAGTCTGCAATGACATAATTAGTAGAAGATAAAAGGCGGAGCCTGAACTTTGAAAGTCAAAAAAACTTCCAGTCCCTGTGCTGCAAAATCAGACCTTCAGGAGTCCAGCTGGTGGGTCACAGGACAATCCCTCTCAACCTCCCCCTGACAAAACCTTCCCAATGCCACAAGCCTAAGCCATGTGGCCTGAAGCCTAAATGAAATTGCTTCTGTAAGCAATTTTCACCTGGGAAAGCAAAAGGAGGATAGGGGTAGGAGACGTTCTTGCCTGCCACCTGCATAGGCTTCTACAGTTCAGCCCAGCTACGCGATGCCACGCCAACACTTTTTGTGGAGAGCAGAGCTCTGTGTGGCCTCGGGGGTGACCAAAACTGCCAGTGGCACCCAGCAGACTGGGTTACTCCAGTCCAGCACCCAGCACGGGGTAGGCTGCTTCTAGCCATGGGCAATAGTGCACAGCTGAGCACTTGAGTAGAGCACAGCAGAGTACTTGAGCTGGGGTAGGACAGGGCAAATCCTCCTCCTCTCTGCAACCTTTATGTTCCATGGTCCCAGGAAAAAACCTTGTGCACTGGCTTTCCAGTCTTGCAAAGTGTTTCCCAAGCCTTCTCTGCAAAACTGACAGAGGTCTAATGGAAAATGAGCACAGCTTAGTGTGGGCGGGTGGATCTGTCCCTGCACACAGTCATACCACCCTTATCACTATGGTATCCAAGCTGCAGTCCTAATCCTTTTTAAGTTTTTGTACATAAGCCCAGAGCTTCAGATGCACATATTTAAAAATAAAACCAAATAAACAAACCCACTGGAAGGGAACAAAATAAATTCAAAGTCTCCTGGCTTTCAAATTAACCTGTGATTTCACAGTTTAATTAGCCCATCGTAAGGTGCTACTGAATCTGCTCCAAAAAACATTCCCAAAGGAATCCCCAGAGTTTAACATACAGGTTCAAATTAACAGCTAATGCAAAATATTTGGCTTGAGATAGCAAAGACAGAAATGAATTTGTGGACAACACACAATAAAGAAGCTTTCAAAAACATTTAAAAAGCGGAGGTGAGCCTCCTCTAAGTGCCAAGAGACATGGCCAGGATAGTGTGGTCTCACCAGATTTGACATGTGCAATAGTCCACGAAGTCGATAAAATTACTTTAAACTAGTGACAGTACTTATTGCAATTCACGTTTTTGTGAAAAAGTAACCCAGCATGAAGACAATCATTAACCTTGTGCCCAACCAACAATACTTCCAGCCTCTGCTATTGCAAAACCAGAAGACTGGGAGCTGAAACAGAATGAGGAGAAGAGAGGAGATGTGCATTAAGGGCCCTTCAAAGCTCATTTTATTTCTATGACTCGCAGATGCATGATTACCACTTGGTTTCTCTGCCCAGGGGGCAGACAGTTTCACTTTATCTATGACTATTTCATGTATGGAAAACTCAGAGTGGTGTCTTACACCCCTCAATTTAAATTCAATAAAAATATTCCTAAAATATACACTAGCTCATCACAAACACAGAGCCAAATTCTTTCCACGGGTTCTCAGAAAATGTCTGGTGTGCATAAGGAAGAGAGCCTAATACACATTACATGATTTATTAGAATGGCATCAAATTATGATTTGTTCCTCCCTTATAAGTATTACAATACAGAGTTTTACAAAGTTGCCTTATGAAACATTTTTGCAAAGACAAAGTAATTCTTATCTTGTTAATTAAAAAAGAAACAAAGAAAAAATTTACAGACAAAAGCTAGACACTGCAGCATGAAGCCATGTCCTGGATAAATGGAGCCTCCATCAGCTCAAAAAGAAATTCCTATTGCATTAAAAAAAAAAATAAACAAAACTGAGCAGTATTAGCTACAGATGAATGCTGCACCCTTTTTGCCAAGCAGCTGAAGGTCACAAGTCCAGCCCAGCAGCAGCACTTAACTTTAATGGATACTATTTGTCTCACACAAGGCTGGTGTCATTCCACTGGAGAATGAAACCCGGGCTGGGAAAGTCAGCCCTTGCGATTGACTCCACCTAAACGCACGTTGTACATTAACACGAGTCTACTCAGCTGGCTACACTTAACTGCAGTGCCTGTGATGTGCAGAGCTGGCATCCAGGATTGCCCCTAGAAGGCACCTCAGGCAGCGGGATCATCTCCACAAGGCAGCCAAAATCATTCTCCAACGCAATAGGAATAAAATTTCCTTTCAGGTTCGTCTTGTTAGAGTGGTGTCTAAGCTACCCGTGCCCTATGCAAACACCTTTGGTTATACTAAAATAACATGTAATATCAAATACTGACACCCCTCTCCAGCAGCCTGAAACACACATATCATACTCTGAACTTTTAACACTTCCCTGACTTTCTATTTTTGAACATCGGGGAGCCTCAAGGGGTCAGTGAGCTGCTCCCAAAGTACAGCTTGCTCGTAAGCGTTTGTAAGTTTGTAGCTGTATGTTCGTGCCTCCCACCACAACTCTCAAAAAGACTCACTATTCAGACATGGAAAAGAAAAAAGATAACATTACTTTTCATCCTGGTGGAAACGATTGCACATGGGAACTTTTCATCCTAGGAGCTAAACACAGAAAGGCTTTAGTTATAAATATGCTAAGCAGCCATATCAGGCCAAGTAGAAGGCTTTGTCCAGCTCCCAGCAGAGGGTTAGGATGAAGCCCTCAAAAAAAGGCCTTTCATCAAAGTTTTCATCAGAGAGAATTTTTTCTCTCTCAACTTTTTTTTTTACTATTTAATTTTCCCCTAAATAAGTTATTTTTGACATGTACTAGGATTAAACTCTCATCCAGAGAAAAAAAAAATCCAAACACCTGCGTCCCAAATCCTTTTCCTTCCTTTCTTGTGATTTCACCTCCTGAGCACACCCACCAGTATCATCACTTAGGAAAAGCCAAACACATTTTGGGCAAACGTTTACTAATATTTTGGTCACAGTTTTACAGTAAAAATAAGTTTTCCAACAAACTCTATCCTTCATTTACATCCTTACACACAGCTACAAGGAAAACCACAGCTGAAGCAACAGTATCAACATATCGTTGTGGGGAGAAACAAATAGAGGTCCCTTCTGCTCTCTGCTAGATGCAAGCAAGCATTAACTTAGAGATCCAGTAGTGACCACAGCACTCTGCACAGCCACAGGCGTTCGCCATTTGGGAGGAATGCAAGGCCCACTTGGAATTAAATCTGGCAAGGGATGTCAAGGACAATAAGACAGGCTTCTTCAAGTACATCAGTAGAAAAAGGAAGACTAGGAAAAATGTAGGCCTGCTGCTGAATGAGGTGGGTGCTCTGGTGACAGAAGATGTGGTGAAGGCGGAATTACTGAATGCCTTCTTTGCTTCAGTCTTTACTGCTAAGGCCAGCCCTCAGGAATTCCAGACCTGGAGGTAAGAGAAAGAACCTGGCAAAAGGAAGACTTTCCTTTAGTCGAGGATGATCGGGTTAGAGATCATTTAGGCAAACTCAACACCCACAAATTCGTGGGCCCTGATGGGATGATAAGGGAGCTGGCAGATGTTATTGTGAAGCCACTCTCCATCATCTTTGAACAGCCAGGGAGAACAGGAGAGGTGCTTGAGGACTGGAGGAAAGCCAATGTCACTCTAGTCTTTAAAAGGGGCAAGAAGGAGGACCCAGGAAACTATAGGCCAATCAGCCTCACCTCCATCCCTGGAAAGGAGATGGAACAGCTCATTCTGGATGTCATCTTTAAGCATGTGGAGGAAGAGGAGGTTATTAGGAGTGGTCAACATGGATTCAACAAGGGGAAATCCTGCTTGACTAATCTGATAGCCACCTATGATGGCATGACTGGCTGGGTAGATGAAGGAGAGCAGTGGCCTCCACCTTGACTTCATCAAGGCTTTTGACATTGTCTCCCATAACATCCTCATAGGTAAGCTTAGGAGGCATGGTCAGATGAGTGGACTGTGAGGTGGATTGAGAACTGGCTGAATGGCAGAGCTCAGACAGTTGTGATCAGCGGTGCAAAGTCGAATTGGAGGCCATAACTAGCGGTGTTCCCCAGGGGTCAGTACTGTGTCCAGTCTTAACATATTCATCAATGACCAGGATGAGGGGACAGAGTACACTCTCAGCAAGTTTGCTGATGACACAAAACTGGGAGGAGTGGCTGAGACACTAGAAGGCTGTGCCACCATTCAGCAAGACCTGGACAGGCTGGAGAGTTGGGTGGAGAGGAATCTAATGAAGTTCAACAAGGGCAAGTGTAGGGTCCTGCATCTAGGGAGGAATAGCCTTATGCACCAGTACAGATTAGGGGTTGACCTGCTGTAAAGCAGATTTGCAGAGAGGGACCTGTGAGTCCTGGTGGACAACAGGTTGACCATGACCAAGAGCCAGCAGTGTGCCCTTGTGGCCAAGAAGGCAAATGGTCTCCTGCAGTGCATTAAAAAGAGTGTGGCCAGCAGGTCGAGGGAGGTCATCCTCCCCCTCTACTCTGCACTGGTGAGGCTGCATCTGGAGTACTGTGTCCAGTTCTGACCTCCCCAGTTCAAGAAAGACAATGAACTACTGGACAGAGTCCAGCAGAGGGCTACAAAGGTGATCAGGGGACTGGACCACCTCTCTTACAAGGAAAGGCTGAGAGACCTGGGTCTGTTTAGGTTGGAGAAGAGAAGACTGAGAGGGACCGCATCAATACTTATAAATATCTAAAGGACAGGTGTCAAGAGGATGGGGCCAAACTCCTTTCAGTGGAGCCCGGTGACAGGACAAGGGGCAACAGGCACAAATTGGAATGCAGAAAATTCCATCTGAATATAAGGAATGAGGGTGACAGCACTGGAACAAACTGCCCAGAGAGATTCTGAAGTCTCCTTCTCTGGAGATATTCAAAACCCTACCTGGATGCATTCCTGTCCAGCCTGCTCTAGGTGACCCTGCTCTGGCAGGGGGTTTGGACTAGACAATCTCCAGAAGTCCCTTCCAACCCCTGCCATTCTGTGATTCTGCGTGAACACATCTTATGACAGGATCTTGGTCTTGGATGTTAAAATATCAGTTCCGAAGGAAATAAGTTGAAGTTCTGGTAGCATTGTGTCCTGGAAACAGAATTTTGCACAGCAAATGCAACATAGTGAATGCGTTCATTTGCACAGGAGGTCTTAGGTCCAACAGTTTCATTACTGCAAGATATAAAGTGTTTTCAAAATAGCTTAGGTTCAACTGTACTCACTAATAAGTTGGAGTTATATTTTCACACTGCTTTCAGAGTCACAGTATCCAGGCTATTCTTAATTAGCTCTTTTCTAATTTATGTTAACATAGATAGTGTTTCTGCAACTTTTTCTTTGCTTATAGCTTGCACATTTCCTTTTGACTATAGTGAAATTGTAGTCTCAGTGCAATGCCTGAGTACTCGTAAATCCATACGCTTCTAGAGCTCCTAGAGTCTGCTGTATTATTGCAGTTTCTGGGTGTCATAGACCATGTATGTTATTTTAACTTATAGCTCAGCCATTTCTTCATTAAAAAAAGAAAAAAGTCCATTCCTAACTGTATTTTGAAAGCCAGACAAAAAGAAGTCAACCAGAAAACCAAGAAACCGCAGAAATACGGAGTTTGATGCACCAGTGCACGCTAATCATCTTTGAAAAGTGTAGACTATGATGAAAAAGTTCAGAATACAAAAGGAATAATGTATAAAAAATCCAACAAAGCATATCAAAGCAATGGGAATGAATAAAGCATAATTTAAGGTGAGGAATAGGGGAATGACTCATCTGTATACTGTGAGAGAAAGTGTCACACACACACTTCTCAGCGGCAAAGAAAGATGCTCAGACCTCAAGCACCCAGCCCAGAAGCTGCCTGCCCTTCTTAGCAATTTCTCTCTACAGGCAGTGTGCAGCAAAGGGAATCCCACCCAGCACAAGGGACTAACCTGCACTGAGGTCAGAGCAGTTGATGCCGCAGGACCACACGTGCCCCTCCGGAAAAAGACCTCAGATACACGTTGTTGCCTGTATTCACAGAATAAAATACTTCGTGCTGACAAAACTTTTTTCAAGATCAATGTGATGTATGTATAGATATAACACAGATTCCAGCACGTACACATAGATATATGTATGAGCTGAAAAAGAACTCAGAATCTCTGTTTCTGTTTAGCTTTTTGTTTTGGGTGGGTGGTTGGGGGGGGGGGGGGGGCTGTGAGTGGTGGTGACGGTACAATTTTAGGTATTAGAGCAACAAAACTACTTTTCTCCCAGGCTCTTCATCTCGCAACAGCAGAAAAGAAAAGGCGAGTGTGCAGACTTCTTTGGCGTTGTTCTACTGTTGTAGAATGTTCTCAATTCCTTAAAAAAAGCTAGTAATATTTCATCTTTGTTGAAAATGAATTAACTATTGAATTTAATTAACTGAATGAATCAATGACTATGTAAGGTCCCTTATAAGAGGGATTCTGAAATAAATATCTCTTACTGGAAGATTTTTAAGCCATTTTTGCTTAGCCATGTAGAGTTAATGTGCTGCAGACCTGAAAATATATTACATTGAATTATACTAGCTGTGTCACAGAAGCAACAGGGAACTTGAGAATATGACTGATAAGCAGCTAGACAGTAGGCTAATAGACACCCATAGTTCGTCAAAGGTCTAATGAGGGCTACACAATGTAACTCTGCTACCTTAATAGGAAAATAATCAGATGCAGCATTTAAAGTTGCATCGCATCTAAAGAATGCCTAATGCTGCCAGCTGCAGGAGTCTGAGTTCATGCTCAGTGGATAAGTTAATTAACCAATTTAAAACCTCATGACGGACGTATTAGGGAAGAAAATCACTGAAAGCAGGCTGAGGAGACAGTGTCTAAGGGCCTGATCCAATGTTATAAAGAAGAGCTGCAGTCCTGGAATTGGTACGTCTGGGCTCCTGCCTGGCGAGGCCCAGGGTGGGCCACGTGGTCCCCGGCACACAGCCGTGCATCTCTGACCCAACGCATTACCCAGGTTAAAAAAGCTCTGCTGAGCCCCCGAGCCTGAGCAAGGCACAGCAGGGCTGATGCCAGAACGAAGGGGACTGTAAATAGGCAGGAGCTGCCAGTGGTAGTCATTGCATGAAGGAGATGCCTCAGAGGGAAGTGAGGTCCACGGGAGCCATAGAGATGCGGGGCAGCCAGGAGCATCCCATGAAAGAAGGCGCCCAGGGCAGCGCACGGGGACTGCCAGGCATAGTAAACAACCTGTGTACTTAACAACCACACAGAAAATTCTCCAACACTATCTCCAGTACTTCTTGTGAACTTTTCATCTGTTGAAGAAAGATGCAATCAGCAGCCAAAATATTGTACAGGAAAATATTATAAAAACTAGATATGAGGTGGCAGAAAAACTGCGAAAAACTCTCTTACAGGAGTCCATGGTTTCTCAGCCCTAACAACCATCATCTGACACGGTTCAAACCGGATGAAAACTGAAATGCTGACTTCGCTATAAGGAAAGAAATTAAAAGAGGTGACTGACTTGCAGTCACTTGGAAACAACAGCTTGAATGCCAACTGAAAGAAGACAGAATAGGTAATGCTGCAATTATTACCTCCAATACAGAAAATAATAAAGCAGCAGACAATAAAACATTAACGCAGCTAATTTTTTAAGAAAGGAGAGTAAGAAGCTGCTAAAGGACAGAATGGCAAAGGCTAGAATTTTGAGGAGTTAGAAATTAGCACATTTATAAACATGCCCTATTGCAAAAAGCAGATACTGCAGATGTCATGATTTTTTTGAACCACAGTCAATCTTAAGCAGCATGTGTAAAGAAAATGCAGACATAAATATTCACACATCCACAGTGCCTGAATTTCTTTCTTATCAGGGAGTAACCCTGCCTTGAACTGCACACATTTAGCAGAGGCATACAATAACTGAACAGCACTGCAGATCAATCAAGGATACAGACAAATCTTTCTTCCATGGTTCTGCAGTTTTAGAAAGAATTCGGAGTCTCCTGGGGTTGCTTAATGAAAAGGCTTCTCAACCTGTTAAATCTCTGAGACATAATAAGCTGTAGGCTTTAATACGCTCCATAAAAAATAATTAACAGGTTTTTTTAAAGATTATTTTGGTTTTTTCCTTCCCAGCTTTTGCACCAGACTTTCTGCAGATTTCAAGATTTCTGGTCAAAAGGATAAAATCCCTTGCCAGCTGGAAGATTAAATATATCTTTAAATATTCAATAACATTAATCCTACTTTGGAAAAGCAGATATTCTTTCCAAAAAGCACACAACAATTTCTAACTTCATTCAAGCAAGTACTCCAAATGGATTGCAAAGAGAAAGCATGTATTTTCTAGAAGAAGCCAAGCATCATGTCTCCGGGAATAGACTAAATATGTTTTGATTAAAATCAGCAGGATGTGCAAGTTGCTTCTCGCTTTTGAGTAAGAGTCTTAACATCCCACCAATGGGGTGGAGTGACAGACCAAGAGAGCCAGGAACACAAATCACTAGAATTAAAACAATATCAAAAATATTGAAATGCAAAAGAGATATTTTATACTGGAAAATGATTTATTCAGTGCTGTAGCTGAAACAAAAAATGTACTTACATAGAAACGAAGAATAAACACTGCAAGATCACAGTCACAGTCCACATCTTCTCTGTTAACCTACACCACTCAGCAGCTCGAACCATTTCATGGTGTTGTTTTTTCTGATATTGATATTCCCCTGAAACAGACACAACATGGAAGAAAGAGCCTGGGAGCTTTTCCGTGCTATTTTATCCATCTAAAATTCTTAGTGAAAAACAAGAGATGTGGAAGAAAAGCTAGGTTCATTATGTCATACCTACCACCTCATGTGGAAAAGCCTTTCCAAAATGCAAGCATGAAATGAAGCAAGCCCCTTCCAAACCATTAGTGTGCCCATAGCTGCAATTTGATTTGTGCAAAGCAAGCCTGCCTAAGGCCAGAGAAGATCCAAGAACTAAGAAAGTTAGTGATGATGTATAAGTCTTCCGTGGAGCCCAGTCTTAAGCTAGGTCCAAAACAAGTACTACTACTGGCAGGGAGCTGAGATCTCTTCCCCGCACCATCCAGCCCTTCCCCTACTGAGAACAAAGGCTCTGCTCCACACACAGCAAAAGTCTGGCCCTTCCCCAACAAGTGTTTGCCAGCTTTTGTTCTCCTTATCAAAGGTTGGAATAAAATTAAGTGAGGAATAATACTTATTTAGTTCATCTACTGCAAATTGCAATAAAAAGGAGCTCCTTTCCATCAGCCTACTCAGTGGCACCTTTCTAGCCCTCCATACTGGTTTTGGAACAGAAGCCAGTAATTAAACCCTATTTGTCCCACCAAAAGCAAGACAACAAAAAAAAAAATATGTTTTTTAAAATTTCAATATGAATAGACATGAATATGAAATTGTTCCTACCACTAGGATGCAACTGCTAGTCTGATGCTCATATTTAATAGTACATAAAAAGGATAGAAGGGAATCAGTTAATAAGATCAAAACTAGCTTAAAATAGAGGCAGAAGGAATTGAAACAGAAGGAATGTTTTCACCTGCTGCCAAATGTGGCCTGTATGAATCTATTGTACAACACCCCCACCAGTGTAGTGCTTGTATTCCCTTCCATACACTCTGGTTCAGCAGAAAACTGTATGCCTGAATCTTTACATGTACAGCTAAAATATCAAACTTAAAACCAATATAAACCTAGCAATGATATTTTCCTGTGGCTTAGCCTATGAATCAAGGACTAACAAAGTAGACCTAGTCTTAGAAGATTTAAAATCCACATTACTTAATGGAATAAATCTGATTTTATTCATTTGCATTAATGTTATTAAAATCATTGAAACCAAATTACAGCCAAAAAAAAACCCAAGAAAAATAGGAAAGTGCTACCATAGTTTAATTATGACTAATTTTAACTTAAATTAAGAATAAACCAATGCTGCTGCCAAATTTAAAATCAAATCAAGGGTCTAATCTCAGCAAAGAATTAAGAGTCAATTACAGAAAGAGTTAAATCAACAGAATTACTGCAATAAATAATCTCTCTAAATTCTGGAAAGGAATAATCAATTTTACTGAATCCCCAGCTGAAGCCAGAGTGATTTAAAGTGCATTCACTCAGCAGTGAAGCACAGTTATCTATTATCTGAGCTGTAATCTCAGACCACTTAAGCTTCCCTCTGGGAAGGCTGCTCTTGGTAAACGGAGGTTTACACCAGACAGTTCTAAGGTTTCTAGAAGTTTCAATATAGAGCCCAAATGTTAAGGTTTCTGAGGCTATGCTTTCAGAACTATTTTCATTTAGGAAACTTTTTTTTTTTTTAATTCTTTTACCAATATGTGTTTTATAGGAGCCCGCAAAGACCCATATGCATGCAAATGTGCTGATGTCCTAAAATTAAACCTGGGATATCTCTCACACTAATGAAATGCAATCAATAAACACGAAATTAAGCTGCAAAGTTACATTTAAGATTATCGGGGATTCATAAATGCATGGTCTCTTGGAGTCTTCTGGCCTCTGACGCAGTAAGCGCTGGGGCAGCATCAGGGAGCAAAGCACTCGTGGTGGTGGCGCAGAGCTGGGAGACTGAAGGTTTGGTCACAAGCTGCAGTTGCCTCTTTTGTTTGCTTCTTTTCTCCAAGATGGCCTGGATGAGGATTTTAGGAAAACAGTGGATTTTTTTCCCCCCACAAACTTCCCTTACTTCCAGCCTTTGCTTTTATACCCTTTGAATTTTGTTTGTTGAGCCTTGCAAAGCTTCCTACTAAGGTCTTCAGACAAACAAGTCAGCTCACAGGCATGCACCATGGTTAAGTCTTGTTCAGATTATGCCATCAGCTCAATTAAGGAAAAAAAAATAATTATCTGAACATTTTAAAAATTCCTGTAATGTTACCAATCAAAGACTAAAAGCTTACAGCTTTTAAAATTTTGTAGATTGCTTTTGGATATAATTCAGGATTGGCATAATTACATTCATAAATGTTTTCAAGTTACTTTCTCCTACTAATACATGGAAAATGTAATATTTTTGTTTTAAAGATACCCTTAGCAACAAGTAAATCAACCAACAAATCTCTAGCCTATGAAAAAAGCTAAATGTAAACATGAAAACTTGTGACAGTTTAGCAGGAACCGTCCCATTTTAGAACACGAGTTTTCATTTCAAACAGGACTGTAGGTCAAAAAAACCTTATTACCTGAAGTTTCATCTTGGCAAATCATTCCAAAATATTGTAAACTAAACCTCAGTAAGAATATGAACTGTTTTTCATACAATCTTTCCACTGCCCTAAGAGGCATCAGAGGACAATTGTATTTGCCGTTGAATGACACAGGAAAGCACTGCCTTTGCTTCCGACAATTGTCTGTTTCAAACCAAAAACAAGCCAGTGATTTTAGGCAAACTGCAGATACGAAGTGCATAGACATGAGGATAATAGCAATAATATATGATTAGGAAAGTGAATTACATGCTCAGGTTTATTGTTCCTCATCTCGTCAAAGTAATTTAAAAGTAAATCAATAATGATAAGTGATCCCTGACTGCCAATTGACAATGCATTGTATATGTCTTTTAGGAACTGTAATCAAGATGGTTCAGAGAATGGATTTTGAGAGTGGATGAGGTAGTAGCTCAAAGGTCCTTTAGAGATGGAAATCCACTTGGGAAAGGATCTCCGAAATACAACACAACTACCACAGAAAACTGCAGGTAAGGGAAATATCCTTAAAGGATGAAAAGTCATGTGGAAGGAATTGTGACAAAGCTGTTCCTTTCAGAAGAAAAGTGCTCTTTATTCTTTAATGATTCAAGAAGATCATCTTTGCAAATGCAGACCAGAAAGCAACATATACAGAATTATGATCTCCGACTCAGGGTCAGACTGTTTCGGGGACTGAACCTGCCTCTCCTCCCAGGCTCCCAGTGCTGTTGGGGAAGCAGGACAAGGGGAGTGAGGCACAGAGGGACAACCTCTGGTGTTGGAACTGGTGAGAAGCTCCAAGACTCATCAGTGCAGGGCAAGCTGGGAGGCACTGACTTGGCTCTGCTCAGATACAGCAAAGTGACAGAGCTGGGCTGTGACTTGGTACCATCACCCATAGCTAATAGTTTTAAAGCAGTTTTAAAAGGTCAATACATTGAGGCTTGGCCAAGCCTTTAAGTTTGACCACAATGAGCAGTTTAAACATGGCCAATTTTCTTCAGGGCTTTGAATTCCCTTCAGAGCTCAGTTGGTTATTTCCTGACATTTGGTATTCAAACCATGTATTTCAAGAGACAAATAAGGGTTTTCCTCTTTTTTTTTTAATTAAAAGCCCATAATTGACTCTAGTCTTCCTTTAAGTAACAGTTCAGTAATTAGAAGATTTCTGATCTTCAGCTCCAGCCCAGACCCATCCCTCTCCTCAGCCTGAACAGGATTCATCCCACACTCCCAGACCCACCACAAGTGCTCCAGGCACCAAAACATGGGCCTTGAGAGGAAGCCTTCTCCCTTCTCCTTGTTCCCACCGCTTCATTCTGCAGGGGAGGAAAAAAAAAAGCTAACTGCACCAGAGATACAGGAAGAAGAAAATGATTCATGGTGTTGCTTTTACCACCACTACCATTTGGAGGAAGCAGCAGCTGCTGTATCTGTAGGAATGATGCATCAGGCATCCTGAGAACAGGCATCCAAGGCTCCTGACAGGAGAAAACCTCAATTTCTGATCCCAGTCTGGCTGTGGCTTCAGCTGCCCCAAGGTGCCAAGGCCAAAATGACGCTGCGCAGGGGCAGAACTTTGGCACGAAGAAGCCCATAAAATTTCACTGTGCGAATTTTTTAGGGGGAGGCTGCAG
This sequence comes from Larus michahellis, assembly GCF_964199755.1. Classification (NCBI taxonomy): domain Eukaryota; kingdom Metazoa; phylum Chordata; class Aves; order Charadriiformes; family Laridae; genus Larus; species Larus michahellis. Next base: position 43,502,825 of record NC_133897.1, on the reverse strand, counting down.
GGTGTGGGTATGGAGTGGATCTGGGTTCAGATTGAACAGATTGCAGAATCCTTCTGATGCTGGTACAGGAAGAAAAAGGAACCAGCTTTATAATCAAATGCAGCAAGACATCATTGTTTTATCCATAAAGTGAGTGAATTTGAATCTGAGTTATAGAGAAAATATATATTTATATTTACCACAGTTGAATAAAGCCTCTAATATTACCTGTTCTGAGTGTGCAGTGAACACTGCTGAGGGCCTTTAAGAAAATCATATTATGCCATGGAGAGCAGTACAATGATCATATACTCAAGTTATTAGAATATGACCACTGGCTGTACATAACACTGTAAATTAACTTTTCTATGTATATCCAATAGGCTTATTCTTAAGAACCTGACATTTCATTCCTGATGATGTAAACTAGTATGTCATTCTCTCGCCCATGAGGTCAGCTAACAGAGTTAGCATCATTCAAACATTATAACATTTTAGATTTATGGAAAAGAGAGGACAGAGGATGAAAGAAAAGGGCAGTGAGTCCACTCAAAATGAATCTCAGCTAACATATTCCCCTAGCACTACTAAACTGAAATAAATTGGTTTACCTAAAACAAGCAGACAATGGTGACATTTTAGGCCAGGGAATTAGATTTCGAAGTAGCCATGAGGACATTTATTAAATTCATGAAATGTTAATCTCCTAATAGTAATATATAACCTAATTTCTTTTGTATGAATTAGCCATGAATCAGGGTGGTAATAGAACCACTAAATCAGACACAGGCTATGTTCTGTACCGCTGGGTAATTTCTTTATTATTTTTCTTACTCTGAAGAAGTAGCTTAAAGATGCAAATGAGACAACAGTCAAGTACTTGAAAATCTTCCCTGTGCATTGTTGGTGAAGGAGCTCAAATAAGCCTTGCTTCAGGCTCTACTGCCATGAGAAAGGACAGAACTCAGACATGGAGAGATTCCCTTTGAAACAAGATTACTTCCATTTCAGATGTAATTTGTAAGTGCTTCAAGACTGTTTATGAATGTTTACTCAAGTTGATAACGAAGTGCCTTATTAATCAAACTCATGTTCCAATTTTATCCCTGTGATGCACTCATAGACAAGGTAACAAGATGTTATAGAAAGTAAATGCATAATGCATAAGTCTAAAAAATTCAATGTTTCTAAATGTACCTTAAACGAGATATAATATGATAAGAGGACAAGGTCTTGAGTGTTCTGAAATTAATGGGCGCTGTGTAGCTAAAGCCCCGTGGATCCCTTTGCAAATATTCTTATTACTTTTTTTTTTTTTTACAGTAGCCTACAAGAACAAGAATTAGTCACTAAGTCTTCGAACTAACTGGACCCAGAGCAGAAACTCTATTGCTTAACATAACAGTCTGTCAAAGCTAGCAATAATGGGCATGCCAAATTGTCTTTCCAGTACTGGGAAAAGCTCTGTCCCTAATTAGCAATTAACCCAGGCTGAGATGTTGAACCTGAAGTGTGACCTGGGAGCATCCCTCAAGCTGAGGGGACCACGCTGCTCCTGTGGCAGGGACAGGTTGAACAATGGTGGCCCCACAGGCTCATTGCCAAAAGGGGCTTTGTAAGTGTGGCCAGAATGAAGAGCGTGAGGGAGTGACAGAAGTACCGTTGTCATTTTCGCAAGCCAGCTCCAAACCCTCCTTGCAGGCAACTGAGGAGTCCAGGAACCTAGTCAGAGAGGATTCAGTGCTCAGCTTTGCATTTATAAAACAGGACTTTTAACTTTATTAATACACCTGGACCCCAAACTTTCTTCAGGAGTTTCAACTGTCTTCAAATCAGATATTACATCTACCCTACACCAGTTTTTTCTGGACATATCCAAGAGCATTCAGAAATATTCTTAGACTTAAGCACAGGCGTAAAGTGCAATTGCTAAATCAGGAGTCCTGACTTTACATGAATTTCCACATGAGCCTTCTGCAAATGTTAGTAAGCACAGGCTATTTTTGAAAGGTAGAGTAAGGAAGTTACAGTTAAGGAAAATGAAGAAGAAAGCATTAATTTTTGTTTACCTAACATACCCTTTTTTGGACAGAAATGCAAAATGATGATATTTTAACAAACAGTATTTAAGGACATTCTCAATTCTTTGTGCTATTGATGAAAGTGTTGATTGCTGCATCCATCTAATGCGTCTTTTAGATAATATAGTTGTTAAGGCAGTGTTTCAAAAAATTGCTCGCTCTGATATCAGATTCAATTAGCCCCTTCAGAAAAGTAATCAATACCTTACCTGATTTAAGAAAGTTGCTGTGCAATGCTTTTATATAATGGCAGCAATCCATTTAGCTTTGGAAATCCAGCACTGTCTCCTTTGGTGCCACAGACCAGCTCTTGAATTATGTGTCCCTGAGTAAAGGCAAGGAAGGAGGGAGGGAGGGACGAAGGGAAGGAAGAAGACGGGAAGGGAGGAGTACAAGCTGTACCTGACAGAGCTGCTTCTGAGTAGCCTTCAAAATCCATTGAGCATTTCTGATAGAGGCAGTGGTTCTTGCCCCACTTGCTTCTAAGGGTGCGTCTGTAGGCCGCAGGCACTCACTTTCTCTGCCAATATTTGAAGTGACCACAGGCAGGTCCGGTCAGGAAGCCGTGTAACCTCTTGGCACACAATCTGAGCACAAACGAACAAATCAGGCTGAATAATCACTAAAGTTAGGCATCGAAAAGCAGAAGCACCCAAAATCATTAGACATTGAAGATTTCAGCCCTAGTCTTGAACCAGGATATGGATCATATTACTTGTTAAAATGGTGTCCCATACTACAGAGCACCTGCTTGACAAGTTAATTTTTGAACCAGCACCATGATTTGAGGTCTAAAAAAAAAAAAATAAACAAAACCTGCAATAAAATAGTGGTGCAGTTGCTGATTATGTGTACAAGAAATAGGCGGGAGAGAAGTAATAGCCACAATTGAGCAGTTTGTTACTCAAAGAGGGTGCATTATTGTAAATATTACTTCTTTGTAACTTTAGTAGACAGAATGCCATAGTTCTGCAACTTTGCATAAATGCTGATCCCCTAAATGGGCAGGCAGTAATGCTAAAGCAATCTGTGTACTGAAATACAATATATTGTCTGAATTAATCCGTATGCAGGAAAGGTGACTGCATTTGAGTAGGCTAATGCTGACAGGTTGTTCACTTGTTGTGGTTTTGTTTGTGGTTTGTTTTTTTGTTTGGGTTTTTTCTGCTGTGTTTTTTTGTGGGTTTTTTTGTTTTCTTTTTGGTTTTGGTTTTGTTTTTTTACTAAAGTTATATAGCAAATGAAGTCTTGAAATCATTAAAATGCAAAATAACCTTAGTATCCAATACTCCATGGCTTTGAAGGAAGCTTGAAAAACAGAAGTCAAAAAGATGTCCTTTACTCACCTGTAATTATGGTGGTCATTTCCATAACAACAGAAATCCAGCCAAAAGTTCTGAATGGCATTACAAGGAAAACTGAAAAGCAAAAATGACTGATCCAGTGCAGTTTTTCAAAACAGTTTCAGGATTCTTCTTCATTCAGAAATTCATTTGAGAATCCATACAAGATTAAACCACGATAATTAATACTCTTTGGGTTAAAACCCCGATTATGATATTCAGTAATACATCGGAAGTCATGATATCAAAGACAACTGAAATGTGACAAAGAGATGCATCGTGACTAGGCTGTATATTATGGTAATTGTACAGAGAACTTACAGCAGACTGGTCAGCTCAGCACAGTCTCTGAAAAGCCCAAATGGTCTGTTACAGTGCCAGAGTTTGGCAGGGGGAGTATCAGATAGAAATTGAGAGATAGTAACTTCTTAAACCATGCAAGCTCAGTCACAAGCAGACTGGATTACACTCTGAAGTCTAAAACTTTTAAGCATCTAAGGTACTATGCTGATCAGTGACCACTGTTTCAAGATGATTATAAACAAGGAGAGACTGATTTAACACTGACGAAAGTAACTTAAAAAGGAGCAAGGCAGAGAGAGGGAATGACAAGTTGCAGAAAAGAACTGAGGGGAAAAAAACCCCAAACAAACAGAAAAGCAGCTGAGTTTCCCTACAGTGGTGTCAGGGTAGGGCATACCAATAGGGAGCTTCAAGAAGGAAGGATCCCACCCCATGGGAGAGCTTTGGGAATAAGAGGACTCTTCAAGGAAACATGCTACTATTACTGCCCAATAATAGTTGGGCTACAAGAATAAGTGCTGGTTTTTACGCAAAGTTCTTAAGAGACAGAAAATCAGATATAAAATTATTTGCTTGCATTTTCTAGACAGCTCATCAGAGCAGAGTAGTGCAGAAATATATTCATCAGTATTCCACCCACCAGTATATACATCCCAACACCAATAACCTCCCTTCTTCAGGGCATACATCTCCACCCACTCTGAGAAGAGCCAACATTTTCCTATAGCCCATAAGTATCAGCACACATAACACATTACATCTGTACACATTTCAGATAGACAATTAAACACTACTTATTTGTTAAAGGGGCAAGTATCTTGGTGATAGCCATAGGTAAATAATAGAGCCTATTCTGAGTGTTGGAGATACTGGATTGTAGAAGGCAAATGCTAACATATGAATACGGTATAAAGAAGCAGCTAATGGACTGTATCACTTATTTTTATTTCCTAAGGCTTGTCTTTGTGAGATATGTACTGTAGCAACCTTGAATCAAAGCTAAAGCTTTTATCTGTCTGAGACTTGAAATAATGATTATTTGTGTTAGTTTCTTTCTACGGAACAACATAACTATTTTAAAACCAGGAGCAAATGTGAGTGTCATGTCTAAATATTCTTGACAACATACCAAGATTATACAAAGTCTTCTTTCCTTATGGTCAGCTTCAAACACCAGACCTCCCAATGATCTGCTATAGGAAACCACTGGTTGTTTTCTATTAAAGTTACCTATTGCCCTTTCTTCTATAATTATTTTCTCAGGGTTATTTCCAAAATAACCCCATATAGCCCTAACTTTTCCAAAATTCGTTGGGGTTATATGTTTCCAACAACATGTTTTTGCCCTCCAATGATGCGTCTAACATAACTATTTATCTTATAATATGATGACCCACCATTTATTCAATAACTAGTCTCTTCAGAAATTTTTATCTTTGCACCTGTTGATCACCAATGTGTATAATTTTGCATTTCCTTATTTCTGACAGTCAGCTTTTCTCAATTAAAATTTCTAAAAAAAAAAAATCTTTAGTCTCTTTTCTGACCAGGAGACCTACAAAAATCTTCACCAAATACACCCCTTAAAAGTTTGAGTTCCTAACCCTATTAATTCCCATCATTCACAACCACAACTAGCCTTAAAAAAAAATAAGGCAAGCTTCCTAGAAGTACAGCCTGAATACATAGCAAAAGATCACTGTTTTGCCAAACTTTTCTAATGGTGACCATGTCTGGGTCACCCACTCCATGTCATTTTCCCGTGTCTTTGGAAGAAACTTATTAGATAAGATTTACACAAGCCCAGATAAATTCATCTCCTGTTTTTGAGGGTGGTAGTTAACTAAGATCTTCCTATACATCCTATTCTTTATGCAGATCTCCTTGTTAATGTGGAGGATGTTTAAATTCCTCACCATAATATATAAATGACCATAATATTCTTTGCACGGAATTGGCAATCGTAGCCTTTGTGTCATGATGTTAATGTGCCGGTTGCAAAAACTTCCATGCTATCAAACCTTCCAGGACACTAATTGTATGGCTGCTATAAATAAACCAGTTCAAAGGAATAAGAAAATATGTTAAAAAAAAAATGAGTAAATCCTTTCCAACTGGTCTTATCCAGAGGCATAAATTCCCATTGAACTTGATCCTAATATATCCCTCAGTGACTGTATCCCAAATATATATTGCCGTATTGTACAGGTAAGTACCCCCAACTAACAAAAATATTGGGGCCATAATGGATCCATTTTTTCCTTTATCAGAGCAGCCTGTCCTGCCAGATTCTTCTATATATCTGGATTCACAGGAATTCAGTTCAACAATAGGTCTTCCACCGGATTTGTCTCTGTATTGAGTAATATTATAAGCACACGAAATGTGCAATCATGCTGTTCAGGCTCTAGACTTTGCTCATATTGTAAGAGCCATCTTAGACAAAAAGGCCATTGGTAGAATTCTGTCCAAAATCTGGCAGCTGGGCTGACATTTTGATAATGCCAACACTAAACTGTTACACATAAAACACTGAAGTAAATTAGAGTGTTCTGTTTCACCCACCCTATAGGTTTAAACAGTTCCATGACAAAGAAGAACAGAATTTACAAGGGTAAGGGAAAAGGCACTGCTTTCTCCCATCATTTTGTCTACAGTTCCCCATTTAAATATGTCCTTGAAAAGTTTGAAATAAGACAAAATACAATTGTCCTTAAAGACTGAATGTGATATATTCCTTTTCTGACATCTGCATCACCAAATTTACTACGTAGCCACTTAGGATCCTTTTTTAAAAGAATGAAACTGGTAATGAAGAAAGAGGGAAAGTATTTTTCCAAAGAAAACAGGAGAAATTTTTCCTCTCCTTCCGCTGCAGAGGACAGCAATATCCTTCAAGATAGCTGATCCTTAAGTAAGGTACAGTCTAATTCTCCACCCTTGGTGCCTTAACTACTCCAAAGCAACTAATACCGGCCACTTGAGAGACTATCAATCTTATCTCGAACCGCAGTTCCTTACATTATTTCTTTGCACTTTATTTAACAGCCACAGTCCAACATAATGCCTATGTTTCTTACTCAAAAAAAATTAATATATCTATATTGTAATTTGGCAGAAGAGATTTTCAAATACTATGCATTCAAAAGCATATAAAATTATATGACACTAAACCAGCAGAAATAATACCTATTTAATGCATGATTATCAGTTCACATAAAATGAGTATGTAGCAGATCTTGGAAAAGGAAAATAATTACATATGAAAAAGAGCTGTCTCTTTACGTAAGAAGATAACAATGCTTATAGTTTCTGTCCGTTCCCTGTGATAATTACCTAAGTCTAACAGGCATGCAAACAAGTGACAAGACAAATCAGCTGTGATTAAGCCAGTTAGAAGTACGACTATCTAGAGTGAATTTGGGTAGTGAAAATGATCTGTTTTTCTCCAAAAATGGTATGCACTTACATACAGACTCTGTCCAGATCAGTTGAGAGAGTGCAAAATGAAGGTCTTGGCCTCTCACCTTTAAATATACAGCACTTTTTGAAAGATTACTGGTCTTGCCCTTTGCTTTTTGGTCCATTGTAACAACGCCCTGTCTGACTAAATTTACCAGCCCATTTTACAAACTGTAAGCCTCACTACATCTTCCAGAGGCAGGGATGTGTTACACTGCATCTTGGCAGAGGGAGGAGCATTATGGCGCTCTGACCTCACTCAGAGCATCTTCTGTCCGCAAAGGGGAAGTTATTTGGATTACTAAAAGAAAAGAGGAGTGCAGAAGAAAGTAAGCAGCTTTACCAATCCATATCAGAAGTTTATGTTCAGAGTAAACGTAGGTGCAAAACTAATTTCTTTTGATGTCCTCAGTGATGGAATCCGCAGCCAGGTTTACACAGCCTTAAAATACAAAGCTTTGTAGCCCTTGCCAAGGATTCCTGTCGTTATAAAAGAGATACAGGGAAAAAAAAAAATCAGTCTTTGAATTTCAAGACTGCTGGGCCATCAGCAATATAGGCTTTCTAGGAATGCTGTAAAGATAAATGTTTTCGTGTACACGGACACATATAACACTTTTGAAGAACTATGATGCTCACAGCAGATTAATTTCCAGTGTGCATTTCTGAAGAAAATATCTGACTTAGCAGACTTAAAATGAGTTCTTATGTCTCATTAATAACACTTGATCCATTTCCTGACAGTCAAAGGTTATACAGGCTAATAAATACATCTTCTTGATTTTTAGAAATAATCTTTGCAATCTCACAAGTAAGATTAAAGATATTAATGATATTTGAAATGAAACGCAGGCATCTTTTTATCATGCAGTTCTTCAGACCTCTTTGCAATTCACAGGACCTCAAATAATGATAGTTCATAATGTTAAAGAACACTTAATTTTAAGAGAAAATTCTAAGTATCAGAAGGCGTGGAACATCACACAAGATATTTTTATCAAGACCAGTGAAATCTGTAAGCCGTAGTTACAGGTATTTGCAGGAAAATTTAAAATCACAAATGGAAAATTGAAACCAGAAATGAACGAATGCAAGGAAAGTTCTCTGGGTTATTTCAGTAAACTCTAATTTCCTCAAACGCAGTCTGAGACATTCCAAACTCATACGTTGGAAGCAAGAAAATACTTTCTTGTATTTCTGCAATTTCTGAATTGCAAAATATGTAACTGAAATCAAGCTAACAGCTGTACGCATCAAATACAACAGAGAACGTTTCTTGCCGTAAGAAGAAAGTCTCCCACGTAACTTTCTCTCTTGCTTAGAATGTCACGTAGAATAGCACATTGAATGCCATTTTCAAGTATATACTCTACGATCAGTCCCGAAGGTAAAATCCCAACCCCAGCAAGAGTTCTCGCAGGAGCTTTTCACTGTAACACAGTGCAATGGTAATTTCATTTTGGGAACCAACATGCAGTCAGTGTTAAAACTCCTAATTAATATCATCATGAGTTTTTGTTTTGGTTTTTATATTGAGTAAGAATTCTGAATAAATGGTACCATGAGCACCATTGTAGCTTGCAATGTATGCACTGGAAAACTAACTTTACATTACAAAGGATTCTTAGTTAACAAACAGTGCTACCGCAGGCACCATCTGACATGACTGTCTTAGTTGGATTTAAAAAAAAAAAAAAAAAAAAAAAAGAAAAACCCCACCACCCAAAAAAGCCCCGAAAGTTACCTAAGGTACATTATTGAATTTGCAAAGTCAGATACTCAAAATCCAAGGAAACACCTAGAAAAACGTTGCCTATAAAATGGTGGTAATGGTATCTCCTTATCTCCCAAGGTGGCTATAAGAATAACTCACGTTTGTGAAGCATACAGGTAGTGTACTGACAATTGCTATAGAGAAGGTCAGAGGAAATTAATAGTTTTAATAGTTCTGTCTTCAGAGCTGGGTTTGAATAGGATGTTACCCAACATGGCAATAAAGGCAAGCACTGCATACTAAACACTGAGGCAGCAAAACAACATTGAATAGCTGCCCATTAAAGGCAGGATATACCTCACCTAAATTTAGCTGTGTGAGAGGCCCACTCTAATGTCGTCATGTAGACTCTGTTCTCACTGAAGAGATGCAGACACCTCCAGGGACGATTCACCCCATCTCAAGAAACTCTTCTGAGTTGAACGGGAAGAATAACCATCCCTAACTCCTTCTATTTCTCCTTTGACTTTTGAGGATAATTAGACATCTGGCTTAACCTACATGCCTAATTCGTAGGCAGCTAAATTGAGGTGAAATCAGTCTATCCTAAATGAGCACTGTCTATCCTGTGTCCTGAAGGACTAAAAAAAAAACAAAACAAAACAGTATATATCCTTGTAATTTAAGATTATTTTATGATGTATGTGCAAAGGGCACTTCTAATGCATAGTTTAATTCTGGAGATTTTCCAAAATTTCAGGACTGATTTTGCAGACTCTACTATGGGTCTTCTAATATAGTGTGCAAGAGCATTTGTATACTAATTAATTGCAAATATAAAAACAATACAGTGTTTAAAACTACATAAATCCTCCAGTCAAGGCAAGACCCTGTGAATTACCTTCTAAAAGTCCATAAGAATTTTCGCTCAGTCTGAATTAATGGTGGAAGACATGAAAAACAAAACATTACAAAAACTCATGCTCATTGTCTTCAGTTTATTTGCAAAGAAGCTCTCTAATAAATAGAAAGTAGAAGGAAGGCTCCAAAAAGTACTTTCAAATATAACTTACATACTTTTTCTGTGTTTCACCAACCCTGAATCCCTCACACGTTCTACATGACAGAAGAGAACCTTACCTTCATGCATAATTCATTTTCCTTCCACCTTCTTCCACGCTACACTAAGAGATTTTCTTATTCTAGTGGCCAAGTTCTATCATGGTAAATATTGCACATTCACAGAAGCAAAACCCAGTACCTGATAGATCCTCACCATAGGCTCTGCTATAAGGAAACAGAAGTCATCATCGCTTTTGCCCAAAGGAACATTCATTTGATTATTGCAAACTGGAACAGCCTCTGTAAGATGGGGTGAGACTATTACCTCACAATATTTTAGAACCAAGTTATAAAACAGGAGAGGGAAGATTCAAGTTCATGAAAGGCTCTGCTCTAAATAGCCATCTCTAACAACTGGGAGAAAGAGGACAGCAGAATTACTCCCTTATCTTTAGTTTTCTGAATGCCCATATTTTCCTTAAAAAGGGAGATGTTAGTGTCCTACAATAAAATATGTTTCTTCTCAGGCAAATAAGATGATTCATCCACCCTCGGATATTTCAGTTTGCCAAAGAAAACTGAAAAAAGTCATTCCATATCATATCCAAACAAAAGTAGATTTTGAGTTAGCATTTTGGCCAGCAAAATGATACTCCAAGTAGGGTTGCGCTATAGAGTGTCTGCTCTTAACTACAAAGAAATAATTGAGGCAGATCTCTGGAGAAGCAGACTTCTCTATCACCCTTCTAAGAAAGTGTGACTGCTTTGTAATACAGTGAAATAAATCCATTTCAGCAGCACCTGAAGCACACTGACTCTGCATCAGTGGTACAGCTCCGGGGAGCAGACATACACAGCTGCCAGCATTTCACACGCAACTGCTGATTTACTTGGTAGCCTACCCACTCATCAGAAGCACATGGGGATACTCCAGGAGAAAAGGAGCTTGTCTGAAACACCAATCTGAGGTGCTGCTCTTAGGTTTACCCCTCAGTGCCAGGAGGCAGCTGGAGGAGAGGAGGGGGTGGTTTAACCACACTGCCATCATCCCTGACCTAGAGCTTAGAGTGTGACTGCAAAGTCATCCTACCACCCTCAGTTTCTTCAGAACAAACCCCCTTAAATAGCCAAAAAGTGGAGTTATCAGCTGCCACCACTGAGCAGGTACCAAAACTTTCCTTTTGGGAACAGTGTGGAAGGAGTTTCTCAGACCATCCCTCTCAGCAGACCTCTATGCTTTCCTCTGGGGAAAAAGAGCTTCCAAAACCCATTTGCTCTCTCCCCTTCCCAAGGGATGGAACGTAGAAGAAACACTGAGAGCAAGTGGAGATTCCCATTCCTGGGAGGAAGCATCAGTATATGCTGAGTGAGGCTGCTTTTAGGAAAATCCTACTCCTATTCATTTCTGAGGAGCTGCTCAGCCTGCACATGTATCTGAAGTAGGGTTCCTAGACAAATACCCATTTCCCTTCATACCGCTCTGACTTAGTGTCTCCTACTTGTCCAGCCCTTCAAAGATCTAGGGGGCTAAGCAAAGCCAGAAAACAGCTCAAACCCAGGCTTTGATCCAGGTTTAACACCCAGGGAAAGCCAACCTTGAGACAGGAGGAGTTAAAAACACCACCAACTAAAAGAAATAACGTTAAGTACCTCAAAGCATACAAAAATGATGGAGAATTAAATTTTCGTTATCCAATCTCAACTCATTCTTTGCACAGAACACACCACTTCAGGGCTTCTGTGATATTGAAAAGCAATGGATTTGTGACATTTAGTCACCAGCTACACAAAGAACAAGCAAATCCTTAAAAGCCTGGGATTATGGCACTCTAGTATGATTCAGTTCCTACGTAATGTGCAAATTTGTTTGTTTGGAGCTCCTCTAACTGAAAAGTGCCAAACTTGTGGAAACAGTTGTGTCTGCCTCAAGTGAAATGAGCATTAAAATGCAGCCAGACCCCCACTGTCTGAAAATCAGATCCTTTATCTCCAACTCCAGTGGTTCACAAGACATTGCTACATTCCTATTGGAAATAAAACTGAACATCACAGCATGAAGTTGATAAAGCTGATGTGATGTACAAGGCTGATATTTCACAGCTTTCCAAAAATAGAAACAAATTGACAGAGGCAGTACATTTTCTAATCACTGCTCATGAGCCAAAAATTTTCAGTCACTGGTTATTTAAGATTCACACAGACATGCTCTATATTTCTAGGATATACTCCAGAGATTAACTAACATTTTCATGAAAACAAAACCAGTGCATGTGCACAGCAAAATTTACCCATCGGATACCAACCAATGGATTTAATTTCATGTTAATAAGACCAAATATACTTCAGACCTATCTGCTAAACTTACATACATTAGAAATAATGCTGTTCCAGGCTAGTAATTCATCTTCACATTCTGCATGAAAACAGGAGCATGATAAGCAGGCAATTCCCCATGCAACATCTTTCAAGATTGATAGATGTATTTCTCTTCTGCCCGAGTCAAAACCAAAACTCTGAAACCATTTTTAAAGGATCTGCATAAGTTTTCAGGCTGGACCTCAAAATTCATAGCAAGCTTTGTCCGGATTAGGATGAGGAACTTTTGTGAGCACACGCAGGTGAGGGTCATAGTCTGAGGCGTGGGAGATCCAGTCAGGTTTCTGCACTGCCCCATTCAAAGCAGACTTTTGGAGAAGCAAGAGATTAATCCCGCTTAGAGATGGGAAATGAACTGCATCTCCAAATCTATGTGCAGTGCCACAAGCACCTTACCTTCTAGGAAAAAGGAAAATAAATTACATTTGTTCCTCCACATTCACCTCCACCCAAAAATACATTGCCAAAGTTGTTACAACTTCATGAAAACGTCCAGGTTCTATATAAAAGCACCCAGATCCTTAAAAACTCCAAACAGCTCTATAAAAAACCTGTAAAATATACCAGCCCCAATCAAAGAAGTTAATCTAGCTGACCAAGAAAAGTATGAGTGTGCCAGTGGAGAGGCTGAACTGAAATATCCATTACTTTCTTTAGAAATATGCAGAAGGCTGCTCATTTCACCCTAACACTAACAGAAGCCAGAATAATGAGGACAAACAACTAGCAAAGTGACTGTAAGACTCATAGCTCAAAATGTTGAAAATGCCAGCAAGGCTAGACACGTAACAGAACTTGCAAGAATTCAGCCAGCACAGAACATTGAGCAATCTTTGATTGTGTTTTTTCATATTTATTTATGAACCAGAAGGAATATGTCATAAAAGCACAGAGAGCTGGATAGTAAGTTTTGAGCAAAGTGTGATAAGAGGTTGCTAGGCAAGAGAAGACAGAGTGGGATGGCAGTCATGCAACAGGGTCACAGCAGCATCCATTGAGCAAGACAGATCTGAAGTCAGTTGCAGATACGATCTGTTTATAAGGAATGGCAATCGGAAAGGACAAGCAGACAGATTTTCTGCAGTTCTTTGACCAATGCTTAGCCCCAATAGGTACCAAAGTAGTAACCTAATGTTACATTCATTTGGCTTACATAAAGCCAGAAATAAACAAGTATCAATTCATTAGTATGGGGTACATTGCAGTGTCAGACCTTATGCCTTAGTTTTGTTTCCAAAATAAAATTGCTTTGCTTGAGAACATTATAAAATACTGACCTGATCAGAAATTGGAATTTCTCTTCCATTAGGAAACAAATGCTCATGGATCAGAATTTCTATCTCAAGGCAGAATAAGATGTTGAATTACTTCCAATTTTTACTGAACGCGAAGTTGTCCCCTCCCTCCCTCCCTCCAAACCTCAAGGTGTCAAAACATGTTGTTGGCGCTCAAGCCTAAAATGCTTCTATTGCACGTAAAGCCTACGGGGGGATGGAGCTGGCATCCCTCACAGCCTGGACCTTGCAACCAGACTCTATGTCCTGTGACTGCCGCGGTCATGACACCCCCCTGATGAGTACAGCACCTCAACACAGGACAAAGCGCTGCCTTTTTTTGTACAGAGAGAGGCCAGACTAAGGCAAAGAGGAGAAACGCCTTTGCATAGTGTGCTACAGCACTTCAGGCAGACAGAGTGACAAATGGATTCAAAATATTTTCTCAGTGCAAAATCGAGGTGTTTCAGCCTACCAGCTTTTTCCAATTGAACGTTTCGGTTCCATAGAAAACAAATGCCAGGCACCCAAATTGACAGTCTTTCACCAATGTTAGTATATACTTATTGTTTTTAATTAACCCAATGGTTCCAGTTAGTGCATCATACAGCAAGTGCAGTATTATAAGTAACAGTATGGTAATGCCAGCACATTTGAATGCAGTGTGACTTTTAACAGGTTTTTAATCCACAGTTTGAAAAAAAAACATTAAAAAAATAAGAAGGGAAAAGGCATTACTTGAGATATGGGTAACAATTCATCTGATTCTGTGTCATTTTTATAATCCCAGCTTTTGAGCCTCTGTGGCCTTATATTGATTTTCTCTGCTCTTTCTCTCCTATTTCTTTTTAAGTTATGGAAAGTGAACATATTTAATATAAAACAGATTTTGCTTTATTTTTTCAGGTAAGCCTGTTAAAAGTAGAAAATACTTCATCTACCGCACACAGAAAAAGCGTAACATTAAGCATTTGACATTAAATCTTGGTAGACAAATATCGTCTCTATTTAATTATCTGCCCAAAATTGATAGAAGCATAGCATCAGCTTTTGAAAATCTCAGCAGCAAAACTCCCACTGATATCAGTGGGTCTAGGATCTCACTCAAAATTTTACAATGATCCCCCCCCCCCATTTTGAACAAGTAACATCTCTTTGTGCAATAATTGGCAGCTATTAGTGTCAGTTTGGCAGATACAAAGCTGCATGGGTCTGTGGGAAATTTATGCCTCCCAACATGCCATGCTAAATTTAAGCCTGTTGCATAATATGCAGATTCATTGTCATGCATGTAACGTGGCTAAGAATATCTAAAGTTCAAGGGAAATTAATATGCATGCAGACTAAAAAGGAGGGTTTAAATGCATTCTGGGCTTTACCACATGGAATAAAAAGCACTGATGACTCCCTTTAGTAAAATAATCCATTCTTGCAGTCACTTCTGTGAACATACGTTTCACTCACATACAACTTTAAATTAAGACATTAAAAATAGAAAAAACAGTAAAAGAAAGGCTTACTACTTGATTCTATTGAGCCATTATTTCAGTCTTAGCTGTGGGGGCACACTGCTCGAAAGCTGTTCTGAGGAACTCTGAGGCCTGCTTTCTCCTCCAAAACTAAAAACTGAAAAATTTATCTCCACAATCCCCTTCCATATTCTTCCCACACACACACGATACCTATAAGAAGAGATCTCCTTTCCTGCTTGATCTTGAAGACTGTGGGAAACCTTACATGTAATTAAGCATTTTTACTTCTGGTCTGAACCTGAATGCAGAAAATACAGCACAGGTAGACAATGTGTATATTATCTACATCTTTTCAGAAACTTAAAATATCATCTTAATCCTAGATGAACACTCTAGCCAATTTTTATTACCAATCATTACAAAGAATGCAAATAAAATCAGAAGGTTTGGTGAAGTTCTATCTCTTTGGTCTTCCTCTCTACTGCATATTCTAAAGTGAAAACTTCTGGAAACCTTGATAGATAAGACAGGAGAATGGCCAAAGAACCATTTCCAACGTTTGGGGGTTTTGTTGGTTTGAGGTTTTGGGGTTTTTTTGTCTTCTAACCATTATCAACAAACCTTTTCTGGAGTAATTCCCTGGAGATGAGATAGTTTCTAACCTATAGCCTGATTCATCTTGAGCCATCAAAATGCATTTAATATTAGGAGCCAAGTCATCTTTTCAATGCACACAAAAATATTCCAGGTGCCCCATCCAAATATTATGCATCACACAAACCATTTTCCACAGAATACATGCTTTAAAATTTAACCTTCCAGTTTTCACGTTCAGACTAATACATATTTCCTTTTGCTCTGTCAAGCCAGCATAACCACAAGTCCTCTGCACAGGATATTTATTCTCACTTTTTACCAGGTATCTCAGCCCTATGGAAATAACTCCCTGGAAAGCATCCCTAGTCTGTGTTAATACAGAAGTGCCCCCAGTAACTATTTTAAAACATTTATTAGCATCACCAGTGTGACGTGGTCTAGGAAGATATAAGATATGAGAAAATTCTTCCTACGGTCTGAACATTCACCATATTTCAGTGAAGTGTGATGCTGATGCAAGGCTATTAAGCCCTTTGAACTTCAGATCATATCAGTTTGGGATTAGTCTCTGTTACTTGGCTTTTTGGTACTACCTCAGTCTGCCTGGATTAAACATAACATAGAATCACCAAGTAAAATGGTCAATTATTTTTTTTTAAGGAAAAACTTTAAAACTTTCTAACAAAATGGGTCAACATAAGTTCAGTATTTCAACAGCAGAAAAACAGAGATGAAATATGAGTATTTTGAAAAACATGAACAAGCACTTGGAAAATTCTGTTGACGGTTCTTATTTGTTGCTGTTATTGTTAAATTACTTCAAACTAGAGATAAGGTTGACAGGAAAACCTGGAAGAATTAAGTCTATGGTAACATAGGTGGCAATTGGATCAAGATTAAAATAACCAGAGAGAAGGAAGAATAAGAGACAATTTGAAATATTGTGAATAGTTCCAAGCAAGAACTAAGCACTGGGGGGATTCACCTGAAATGATGGTATTTGTTCAACATTAAAAATAATTAATAAAACGACAAAAAAAAAATTAAGCAAAGCATATAATAAGAGAGAAAATTATTTACTTCTTCCTTAAAAGAAAAGCAGTATTGTGTCCTTGGTAAGATGTATCCTATTCTGATTCATCTTTTCAAGGACAGAATGCTACTTCTAGAATAAATGCACATGGACGTGCAATGGAAGAGACATTTTAGTACCCTTACCTAAAGATGTCCTCTCATTTTATTTTATTCATGTTACCCTTTCAAAGGATTAAAAGCCAGATCTTACAGGCATGATGACATAATTCCAAATTCCTCACAGGTGGATGTCACATTTGTTCTAATGATTGGGAACTGGCAGAAATTTGAAAGAAAACAGCAAAAACACAATTGTGTCTACCAAGAACTTCAAATTATGCTAAAGTTTGAGATAAAGATTTCAAGGTGTTTTTGAGGAAGTTTAAAATGCTATGTTTTGAGTATATCTATTTTATAAATGTTTCTAAGCTTTATGTCTTGCATACCATTATCCCTTTGCCATGATTATTGTACCCATACGACTGAACAAGAAGTTTTGACCAAAGGCAACTTCTGCAAGCACATGGCAACACGGTCTATCCATGGGCTGGGTCAGATCCCACGGAAGCAACATCTCCTGTCACCTGTTTGGTGGCATAGCTTTGCAAAGAGAGCAGTCAAACCAAGGTGTTTCAGCCTCTTGCTTAACCAATCAGCTGCCAAATGCAGCTTTGGCCAACCTCAGAAATATGTACAGTAGGAAACCTGGTGACCTGGTGAAATGGTGCCACTGTCTCAGGTACATAAGACCCGAAAAGGACCACACAGCTGAAGTCCAGGTGTAGAAAATCCACTAAGGCACCCACTGAGGTGGCTTAAGCCTAACGTGACACCTCTAGAGGTAATTAATATACTGCCTAAATTTTTCATAAGACTAAGGATACCATAAGCTTCCTGGACAGAAGCAAAATCCACTCTTTGCATTTTACTATGTATTTTGGTTCTTGTTTTCATGGCCTGACATGACTCAGCGTTCAAGTTATTCACTGCTAATGTTGTTCTTCTCTAACTCCCCTTGCTTTGGCCAAGATACTTGACTTGCCATCTGGTGTTCTTCCATCTGTCTGACCCACCTTTTAAATGGGGCAGTCAAGAAAAATTCTCTTTCAAAAAGTCCCCTGTTAAAACACACCTTCCAGAAGACAATGAAGACTCTTTGAATCTCATGAAACAATAGCTTATAAAAACAACAAACACACAGAAAAAGTGCAAATTATGTGACAAATGCAAGTCAAGGAATTATCTTTGTTGTCTGCTGTTCTTGCCTCCAAGTCCTACCTACACTACTCTATCTGTAGAATGAAATAACTATTACCTCACAGCTACTGTTGAGCTATATTAATATTAGATTGCAATCGGTTAACAACAGTGATGGAGTACAAGAGCTATGACCAGAGACCAGGACAGTAAACACTGTTGATCTAATGCACTAATCACAGGCATTGATATTGGATTACTCTGCTAAGTAACTACAGTCTGCTAGTATCTGATAGATATTTTATATGCCTCTAATTCACTTAATGCTTTTTATAGCACTATCATTAGATAGTTCTAATAGCTTAGGATCTCTTTCATATGAAATATTTGTGGCTATCACTGCTATAGGAAGAACTGCTCAGGGATACCAGAAAAAAATCCTCATATAGCAAGGGAAGAGCAGAAAGCATTAGCGCTACAGAATAAGAGTTGTCACACCAGAGACAGAATTATTTTATTTTAAGAAAATGAAGACAAAATTCCATTATGAATAAAAAGCAGTTTAAAAAAATTAAAGATTTCTCGGATACCACTATTAGGATGCCTATTTAATCAGTACTTCGTACTGGTCCATGCATCTCAATCTCCTTCATGCACTTTACTTGCCTGGCCTCCTGACTCAGAGCAGACAAGTTAACTCCATTTCCTTCAGCAAGTATTCCTGACTTGTGTATCTGGCAAATAATTTATTTAACTGTTCGCTAATAAGCAAAGAGAAAAGAATCTGTCACTAAAATAATCTTGGAACCCTCCATCTGTTATAGATAGCGTGGTTCTGTTTAAACATATACTGGGAATGAACAATTTATTTTTCTGTTTACTTGTTAACCCAAACCCTGTGCATTTCATAATGATGGAAAAACCTACAGATGACTAACTGTAATCCCAGAGATTCAATACAACATATATTTCCAAGTTGTCTACAACTTTATGGCCTAAGCACCAGCAGAAACCAAACGATCGAATATCCTCAAGTGCTCTTGGTGAGGGGCATCCGGTATTTTAAATTTCATTCTAACCCTTCAGGGTAGAATACAGAAAATTTGAAGGTCTTACGGCCATTTTTTTGCTAGGGTTGGAGAGTTAATTACTTTGAAAAGAGTCAACAGCACGGTTAAGGACATCTGTATTTCAGCTCTCTGATCAGTACCAGTTGCTTAGATCTTGGAAAAAGGAATAAATGTTGAGTACCTAGTACAGCAGTCCTGACCTCATTCTAGGTCCTTTAGCACTATCCCAAAATAAATTACATTGTTAATGAAATGCAGAAACTGACAGGACTGCTAACACTTTCCTTAGTAATGGTCTAACCATCAAAGACCTGAAGAGAATAACTGAATGGTTGTTAGGGATAAGACCAGCTTTTAACATGTTCACCAGGATTTTTTGAAATTGCAAACAACATAGAACTATTGTATTATTGGAACTGACTTTATCTACCTGTACAGTGAAGCCAGCCTCTTCTTGACCATTTTTTATGATCAGCAACAGGACCCATCAACCATCTGGTAATTGTCAGCCAAAGGCCAGGAAGAAAGCTGGGGTCTACTAACGATGCAGGATATACAGAGAGCGTCTCAGGGAAAGCTGGGGAGTGGAAACACAGATATGCCCTCACCACATAGCTCAAGCCAGGGCTGGGAGCTGAGTCTGAGTTTAAATGGGCTCCTGGGCAGTGGGTATGTGGGAGGGCGTCCCAGCTGGGGCCTCTCGGGGCAATCACAGCCTGCAGGTGCCCACAGGGCCCTGACACATACATAAGCGTATGCACACATGTTCAAAGGGTTGGTTAGAGCTTAGAGTCAATACAAAGCCGTCCTTGTGGCCTGTTTCTTGTATTAGCACAGAGGGGAGTGGTTTGGGTTATGTGCTTCAGAAATCTTAGAGAGAAAAAAAATCTTCTTTGCTCTCTCAGTTGCCTGGGGTTTTTTTCCCTCTGAGAAATGCAAGTCACTGTACAAACAGACCTGCAGCAACAGGCAGGTTTCTGAGAGCACTGAAGCTCTTGAGCAGCCCAGCAGCCTTATTCCCACGGAAGGCAACAGTAGTTTTGCAATTCAGTGAAGGCAGGGTTTTACCAACGAAGTCAGAAAAGAACCTGGAAGCCTTCCTAGGCCAATCTCCCTAAGACACCTAGTGTGCAGGTGTTGAGTGGCACTGGCTGTTCAAACAGCACATCTTAGACAACTGCGAGTCAGCCTGGGGATATTCACCCACTTTGAATATGCTCCCATGGGATGCACGCTTCAGGAATGGAGACTGCCATCATCCATGGCCTCTCTGGGAGAAAGACCTCCCTCAGGGTGCTGCAGCACTTCTGGAGGTGGCATCTCTGGGTCAGGCAATCCAGGCTCTTCTTGGAGACCTGGGTTGAGACCGTGGGGGCCATAGCTGGGCCCAGGCCTGGCTGTGATATGGCGGAGCTGCAGCTCTGGCGGGGCCAAGCACTATGGCCTCAGCCAAAAGCAGCTCCCTCAGGCAGGGTTGGTCCTGGGACCTCTCCCTGCAGAGGGGCAGGGCGGCGCCTGCTGGCCCTGAGCCCTGCAGCCAAGAGGTGGCTGCTCTTGGGGCCTGGCGCTTGCATTAAAGAAACCACAGAATAAAGTATCTCCATCGGTCCATCGGCTGTCAGAGCAGCTCTGGGATTCTGTCTCAAACACCTAAGATATCTTTGGGGCATACTTTTGAGGTATACTTTACCTGGTCCATTAAAAACAAGAATGAGGCAGGAGCAATGACTGCTTTTTTTTTTTTTTGTTAATCTTTCCCCCTCTTTCCTATTTCCTCAAAATAAATATTATGCAATAAATGTTATCATTTGCCTATGAACGCAATTTAGGAATTTCTTTTGAAACACTTCCCAGGAGACTCTTCCTTTCTATCAGCCTTGCAGGCTACTCCCCTCAGAACGGAGATGCAGGGAGATGGAGACAGAGGATGAAAGGAACAAGAGCAGAAGCAACAGCTGAGCCACGTTCAATACCTAGTTAAGCACAGGGATTTCTAAGCTGCCTTGATTAATTTGTAATTTACTGTAGGAAACAAGTCTTAAGGAAAAAAAGTGTCTTAAGACACTTATGAAAAAGGTCCAAAACAAGAAAGCTGAGTCACAACAAATATTGAGCTATTCCCAACATATTTCTATTATTTCTGTTATCAAACTTTATGGTCCTGTCAGGGCTAGAGCCAACAGGGACCTCTTCTGCCCTCTCTGTCTCAGCAAAGACATCCAGGCACCAAAGCATCATAAAGCAATTTATTTTTCTTTAATCTCCTGATCCCTTCCTTTCAGCAATTGCGTATGGATATACTACTTAGGAAACATAGAATAATTTCCCCTCTTCGCCGCTCTGCCCATGCTTCTCCTGCCTGATGCTATAACATCATAGCATTGCAGAGCTGCCGACCCCTCCAAAGTCTGGGCACTTAAGCAAGTCAGTCCAAACTTGATTTTTATTCACACAGAGAAACTCAGATGAGCTTTATGAAGAGAAAAGTAAAGGCTGGATGAAAGGCGTTTAGAGCCTTTCTTCCTTTCCCTGCTGTATTCCTCCTGTTGGTGGTTTGAAAGGGAAAGCGATGACTAAGGGTAATAATCATTGATCTCAGACCCTGGGTGCCCGGAGCTCCTCAGAAAACTGAGATTTTGCTGCCACCGTGTGGTCACCCTGATTTCGCCCACGATTTTCTCTGCTCAGGAGGAACCATCGTGGAACACGATGGTTGCACGGGGGAAAAGGGTCCATCTTCTAGGAGGGAGAAAAGAGGTCTTCATGCAAAACTACTCACATGGCTGTGCCCTGGGTCAAACACTAATCTTAACCCTAAGGCTAACCGGGTCAAGCCCAACTGAGTTTGATGCACGCTGGGAGAGCAGGAGTGGCTGCTCTCGGTAGAGGCTCATCAGTTTTGCCCAGTTTCAGAAAATGCTTTGAGCACGTCTCTTACATTTCCTCCCATAGGACTGACAGTTGCTGATAGTTTTAAATGTTTAATACCCTTCATAACTGAAATCACTGGAAATGTTTTAAAATAGCATCAGTAGGATCAGCTCTCCAGGCACCGCATGGCACTGGGAACAGGCTTTAGGTGGTCTGAAACTGTTCTGACAGAGTCCTTTGGTCACCAGGTGTCACAGACACAGACACAAACATCTCTTCAAGAACCAATCTCTTCAAGAGCATATACTAGCAGTGGAAATGCCTCTGGAGTTTGTCATACTGAGCGTGTCCAGAAAACCAAGCACACATTCTTTAAGTAGAGGATTTTTAAGTTTTCCTCTGGAGACCTACTGGAGTTGAGTGGGAGAGACATTAAACTTCCCTTCCAGAAATCCTAAAGCACACCTCTTCCAGAAGCTGTCCTACAGCATCCCCCGAGGCGCAGACTGATTCAGTCCAGTGCAGAACTGGTATCCATAACATCCCAGTACTGGTCAGTGTGCTGGCAAATGAACCTGGCTGTCAGCCAGTAAACCCTGGGCTCACAAATATTGTGTGAATCACAATGTTTTCTTTTTTAGCTGTTTCAGAAAAGGACAGTGTTATTCTACAGTGCCAGCAGACCAGGAACAAATCATTCAGTATGGAAATGAGAATGTCTCAGTGACATGGTGACCACGTATATGTTCTTCCTAGGGACCTCGTAAAATATGTGGATCTAAACAGTAAATACAACTAAGGTCTTCAGTAAGCATGATTATTTCAGGCAAGGTGACCCATGGGAGTGAGATCTTTTTGTTGGTCCATTTCCCAACAGCCATACACCCACATGCTAAACAAAACCACTGCAACCAACGCCCTCATTGACAGTCTGGGGAGGAACAAAGACTAATTAATTTAATAAAGGCCAAATTATTTGCTCCCATTATAAGCATAACATTGGAGAAAATCCCAAATGCATCCAGCAGTAACTTCACCCAGCTTGCTGGACATTACAGTTGCCTCTGAGGAACCATGTTCTGTTTATTTTCAAGGGTTTGAGCAATTGTCATTCTGAACACCCTCTTCAGCACACATTCAAGCTGCCTAATACAGAACAAAGATGTCCTCTGTTCTCATTCCACCTTATTTTGTTGAATTACAAAGAGAATGCCTCTAAACCAGATGTGAATAGAAAAACTACTTCTCCTTGACTTTGTTGCAGTGGTAGGCTCCCTGTACAATTTGCTAACAATCTCAGGAATCTGCTTCTCTTGGTGCTTCTGACTTTGAAATCTTTTTTTTTTTTTTTTTGTTCATATGAATCCTTTGAGTAAAGGTCATTTCCTCTCTCTCTGTTATTGAAAGAAATCAGATGTGAGAGCTATTTCTATAAACTCCACCCCCACCCACTCTGCTAAGAAGGGCATGCATTTGAGTAATTTGCCTACACTAGTACAGAAAAAGCACTGACAAAAACTGACTTGCAACCATGACAAAGGTTCTCATTCTCCTCCTTTTCCCAACAGGGAGACATAGGCGATTCCCTCACGTTCTGATCCAAAGAGTGAAAATCGCTAACATCCCCCACGTAGCAGTTAAATTAAGGCTATGCCCAAAATAAAAATTTAAAAAAAAAAAAAAGTTTGACTTACCAAATGTAGATCAGTCTTAGTTTTATCTAAATTAAGAAACTTACTGCATATCTTTATAAACCAGTTTCAACCTACAGGTAATGAGCTTCTGTTCAGAAAAGCCAATAGGACAGACAATGAGATCTAATGGACTTCACAGAAGCCAGAGTGCAATACTTCTAGAATCATATTTCTGTCTCTGACAGATCCTTCAATCTCTTACTGATTCCTAAACCTTATCTCTATACAATGGAGAGAACAATGTTAAGCTGGGATTGTGAGGAGAAAGCAATATGATTTTAATTCTTCATTTTGTACTACACTACACTTTCGTATCTTTCAATGTACTTTAGGTAATAAACATAGAGCGAATTTTCTGATCACCATTCATTCACCCCCTTCTGTTTCTGGAGACCCTTCCCTACTACAGGTCCTCTGGGTTCCATCTCTTGCCCTCCACATCTAGCCCTATGCCTGGTACTGTGTCTGTGAGAGGCTTTAATGTGTCCCTTTACTTCTCTCTCATGCGAGGCAATGCTCGCATCTGCCCAAACTCACTCTCACTTTCCTTTCCATGCCAGGTGATCTGTGGGACCCATTTCTTTTGATTCCTTCTCCTACACCAACACAAGCTCGCACGTGTGACTGCCACGCAGTCAGCTGAGCGCATGAGTAGGGACTTCATGGTTACCCCCTGTCCTCACAGTCCCAGCACATCTACAGCATTTTCTTCCCATCCAAGGGAGGAGTCATCTAGTCTGTTCAACAGACACAGATAGGCGCTATTTCTGTTTATGCACTCTGGGCTGGGTGCAGATCCAGGTTTATTAGATCAAGACCAGCAAAGTGCAACCCCAGCTGTATTGGTCTGGCCTCCTGCACACATGCAAGGACCTTAGGGTAGTCACCAAGCTTATAGAAGTTGGCTGGCTTCTGGTGGATGCAATTATGGAGATCGTTGAAGCTGCCGGCTCTGTTACCCAAATGACATCCAGTATCCAGTTTTTCCAGGAGCCAAGAGAATTCCTGCCACTGATTTAAGATATTCCCTGAGCATTCCCATGTAATATAAGACAGAATTTTAAAGATTTCACATTAAATACAGATAGATGATACCAAGTTGCATGTAAGTCTCCCTAGACCATAGAGACCATTCCTGGAAAAAACAGTCCCCAGGAAAAGCCAGAAATTACAATGTCTCCTTAAAAAAAATAATAATAAAAAAAAGCAGATAGGATTATTCTTTGCTGACATTCTTTCAGAACTTATTGTATTCCATATCAAGCCCACTGTTAGCAACCCATCTGCTTTTTTTCTTTCTTTCTTTCTTCCAACAAACTCAAAACATTACGAGAACTAACTCCTAAATCAACTCCTAGGATAACTTGTATATCGTATTTCAGCCCACAGCACATTTCATGGCATTCTGAACTCTGGGAAACAGTCCATTAGGCATGAAACAACAACTGATCACCGCTCATAGCAATAGCTTTTAACACCAAGAGCCTGACAATGACAAAAAAGGGAAACTACAAAACAATATTAACTAACATATGGATGTCCAGCTATTTAACATCTGCTTTACAGCACCCTAGGAAAACTGCAAGACCCACGTTAAAATATATTCTTCTCTTTTTCAATTATAGTTCCTATTTTGCATTTCTTGTGCTCTTTATGAACACAGGTCTTTTTTCAATCCTTCTTATTACTATTTTATTTCACTTCACTCCTATTAACACATTTTGCCAGAGACCTTGGGCTGCAATAGCCTTATATACTACCAGTTTGGTACTCCTGTGTATTAGCCGTCATACTAAAATTATTGTGCCTCCTACACAGAGGTACTGACTATAAGCAATTGATACTGGCATATTTCTTTACAGTTCAATAACTCTGGGTAGAAAATTGGTTTTCTACTAAGTTAAAATTAATCATCACTGTTACAAAAGTTGGAGTTGTGTCTACTGCCCAAGCAGAAACTATTATACATTTTGCTTAGCTTATGAAACTGTCTTCATCCCGTTTTTTTCTGTCACTGATGCTAGCTTTAGAAATCAAATGGAAGCCCGTCTTCTTCGCAACAAAAAAATGGGAACTAAAGATATATTCCTAAAATGTGATCTATACAGAATTATTTCTAATCTCAGATGAGACAATCTACGTTGATTAAACTGAAGAGCCTAAATGATCTTGATTGACAGAAATATCCAGAAGGAAGGGATATTTTCACTATGGTCTTAGCTGTGGAAAATGCTGATGCCAGCTTCAATTTCCTATTTTGTGAAAACTAGCTAGTGAGTTTGGGCCAACATTACTGTAGAATCTAAATCTTGAGGGTAGTTACTCTCCCCGCATCATAGGAGGGAGGGAGATGTGATTGTGTCTACATAATGAACAGAAGCCCTGGAAGACTTGTCCAAACTCACAAAGGTACTTAATGATCAAATGTCTTTTTGTTTCAGGTGAAATGTGATTTATACATCAAAAACAAAGGAAGATAAGATATACTCCTACATGCATATTGAAGAACTTGAAGCTGAACCTCAACAACTTGAAGTCGCACAGAGAGCCTCCACCAGAAAAAGCATGTAGTGAGTCTATGTCTTTCAAGTACCATGCACGCAAGTTAGTCCATTTTTAGCGCTACTGAAGAAGTTGAAGCTGTATATATTCACAAGTCATTGGACAAAGGCACTTCAGGAAAATCAGTGCGATTAGGACTTCAACATGTCCTTAAAACCAGTAATTATTTCCATTCTACAGTATTCTCCACTATTCCAGCTGCATTTGAAACGCAGAGCGTTTGGCTTCTCTTTGATATATGCACTTTTATAAAGCAAGGTTATATACATCCCAAAGTTTGGGCTGGTTATTTCTTTAAAATGCTGCACACCTTTGTGATTCAAACTGAGAAAATATAGCCAAACTTGTTTTTTTCTCTTTCAGACAGTAAAATCTAGTGGTAATGTATTATTTACACAAATTAGGAAAAGAGATAAGAGAGTGAAGACAGAAAAAAAAGCCTGGAGGAGAAAAACTTAGCAATTCAATATACATTCTTTTCATTCTCTGATACAGCAATATCTATTTTTCACTTCAGAATAAGACACACACATACTGATGAAGGACCAAAACCTACAGCGTGGAAGAAAAAGGTCTGTGGAAACCTTTCCTCAAAAATTGTCACAGGTAGAAGGTAGAAATGCTCCATGCTCAAAAACTCTTTCAAGCTTTAAATGGATGTTAATTTGAATTCATTTAGGAACTGGCAAGACATTGTTTTATACATTCTTTCATTAGTAAAACATGCGCTGTATGCCTAAGAAAAAAACTTATGCACACTGAATTAAACTAACCTGAGTAAACTGAAATTGAGGAATATATTCTCTCTACACTTGCAGAACAAGTCCAAAATGAAACGAGGTTTATAATTTCAACAAACTGTTTCTAGAGACAGTGGTAATTAACCCTGAGCAGTGGCTTGACTTTTGTAAGATTTCAGCAAACATATGCTGCTTGCATTTTTTTTATAACACAACTTTTTATTAGGTTCCTTTAATAAATGAGTGCAGGTAAGTTGTCATGATTCCAATTTTTGTTTCAAATGTATTTATTTCTAAAAAAATTCTTTTAAGTAAAAATCTTTGATTTAAATCAAAACATTATTTTAAATAATCTATTTTTATCTGGCTTCCACCTCACCAATGAGTAAATAACTGGGACTGAGAGATTTCTTAAACAACACTCATGTTCTTTGTCACAATGCACATTTCCACAAGGAAAACCTGACGTCATTATCAGTAGCAGCCAGAAATCAGAGTCTGCAGTTTTTCGTTGAGGGAGTGTGTATATTCAGATGTTTCTTTTAACATCAGCTGGATTGCTAAAAAGCATCACAATTTCAATGCTTTCCATACAGTCTCCTATAACATCCTTACTGACAAACTGATGGAGTATGGACTAGATAAGCAGATAGCGAAGTGGACTGAAAACTGGCCAAACTGCTGGGCTTCAAGGACTGTGACCAGCAGCATGAAGTCAAGCTGGACACCAGTGGAGTGCCCCAGAGATGTATTCTGGGACAAGTATACTGTTTAACATCTTTATTAATGCCTGGATGATGGGATAAAGTCCTCAGCAAGCTGGCTGATGATAAAAAACTAGGAGGAGCAGTTGATACACCAGGTGGGTGTCCTGCCATCCAGAGAGACCTGGACAGGCTGGAGAAATGGGCTGACAGGTACGTCATGGAGTTCAACAAAGGGAAATGCCAAGTCCTGCACCTGAGGAGAGATAACTCCATGCACCCACCATTCCCCCTCAGGCTAACCAGATGGAAAGCAGCTTTGGCAGAAAAAGACCTGGTGGTCCTGAGGGACCAGCTGCCCTTGCAGCAGAGAAGGCCAAAAGCATCACGGGCTGCATTAAGAAGAGCATCAGCAACAGGTCACGGGAGACAATCCTTTCCCTCTACTCAGCACTGGTGAGATGCATCTGCAGTGCTGGGTCAGGCTTGAGCTCCCCAGCACATGAGAAACACAGATGTACTGAAGCAAGTCCAGCGAAGGGCCACAAAGATGATGAAAGAACTGGAGCATGTGACATATGAGGAGAGGATGAAAGAGCTGGGACTGTTCAGTCTGGATAAGAGAAGGCTCTGGGCGGGTCTTATCAATGTGTATAAATACCTGATGGGGGGAATGAAGAAGAGGGAGCCACACTCTGCAGTGTCCAGTGAAAGAATAAGAGGCAATGGGCACACATTTAAATACAGGTATTTCCGTCAGTGAGGGTGACCAAGCATTGGCACAGGTTACCCAGAGAGGCTGTGGAGTCTGCATCCTTGGAGATACTCAAAACCCAGGTGAACGTGGCCCTGAGCAACCTGCTGCAGCTGGCCCTGCTTTGAGGAGGGGGACTGGACTAGGTGATCTCCAGAAGTGCCCTCCAGCCTTGGCCACTCTGTGATCCTGCCTGGAGCATCCGGCTCTCACAAGTGTGTTGCACCACTTCAGAAGCAGGCTTCAAAAGAAACACTCTGCCAGCATTTCCAGGCTTTGCTTATCAGACTGTAATTAACTCCAAGCTTATAAGTCTAAATGTTAAGCTTTTTTAGTCTGAACTCTGGAGCATTACATCTCTTTATTATTAAGAGGAAGGGAGCATTTTAAGGGAAACCATTCTGTTTTAATATGTTGGTCAATTTGCCCACTCGTTTAGCAACAGAGAGAGATCTATTTTCCTTTTATGGTTGAAGCTACCATAATAAAGCAGTAACTAGCAGTAAGTAGTCCCTGATTAGCTCAGTGGGGTATGTGATAAAAAGAGATGACTCCAAACAAGTACATAAAAGTGAAAACTATACACACACAAAAAAATCAAATAGACAGGTGTTAAACTCTGGCTCTATTAATTTTTTTAAAAATCTGAATTCCCTACAGGGGACACTATTTACTACTGCATCCAGGCCTCTTAAAATTATCCATAATCAAAACACCTAAAATAACTATTGTCACAAAGCTTTCATGGTTTAAAGGTTACCTGCAGCAGATGATTAAATTGCACCAAGCTGAAGTGAGGAGAAAGATCTTTTAATCACTTCGGTTTCTGTTTTATTTGTCTGTGTGACAGTATAATCTGTCTTTTCATGGTTGGTACACAAGAATCCACATCCAACGTTCCTGGGGCCACGATCTCTGATATCAGAGGGAAAGGAAAGCATATCTCTCTGTCACAATATTAATTACAGGTCTGCAGCTATGGAACAAGATTGGGTGAGTTTAGTCAGGCCACAATAATGCAGCACTATCTACTCTTCCCATATTCCACCCTGGATTACAACTACCTGAAAAATTATCTCTGGAAGAAACTCGCTAGATGGTTTCTTCCAAATTCACAACCCTGCTCCTAGCTCTCTCCTGGAGGCTGAATTCTTTAAATTAATTCCTTTTTGCATATAATTTGCAGAGAGCAATGTTGAATTTTAAATTCTGCCTTTTATATTGCATGCAATCGAGGTCCTCATTCATTGTACTGATACTACTAATAAACACAAGCAAAAAAGTTTGTAGCTATTATCCCCAACAGCAAATTCCTA
The DNA here is from genome assembly GCF_964199755.1 of Larus michahellis. Classification (NCBI taxonomy): domain Eukaryota; kingdom Metazoa; phylum Chordata; class Aves; order Charadriiformes; family Laridae; genus Larus; species Larus michahellis. The sequence goes on along the minus strand of NC_133897.1, from coordinate 43,473,180 downwards.
TACTCTCTCTAGTTTGTATGCTCTTACATTTTCCCTTTAGCAATATAATATTTTACTTTCAGGCTTATAATTTATTAATCTATTTCGGACTGCATTGTTCTGTACGAGCTCAGCTTCTGAAAGAGTCTTAATCATTTTCTGACTACATTTTTCTCATCATTCTCTTTAACTTTCTATTCAATAAAGACAGCAAATGCAAAAATTATGCCGTTTCATATCATCATGCAGACCATTTGTATAAATAACGAGGTTTTAGGGTACTGCTAAGCCTCATGATAGCCCATTAGTAAGCTCTTTCCACAATGAAATTTACTTACAGTAAAGCTACTTTAGTATGTCCTTTACTTTAAATCCAGTGAGACACTTTGCCTCCATTTACACAGGTCAAAGGCTAAGACTGACATTTTAAAAATTAAAACTGGTGAAAATTCTTTTAGCAAACTAACCCAACAAGAGGGATGTCCAACTTCACTCACATCCACGCTATCGATTGAGGCACTACTTGGCTAAGATGCTGACTGGTGCCAGAAGGAACAGCCAAAGTCCTTTACTTGTTCTTTGCAAGAGACAACCTAAACCACCATCAATATTTCAACTTCAGCTACAATTTCATTTTCCTCTTCTCTTTCTTCCCTTTTCTCATCCCCAACATAATACCCAGATTTGTTTCTTGCATACGCTTCCCCCACCCCCCCAAAAAAACTCCTTATTTTTCCAAGTTTGGCTAGTTCTATTTTTCCATTTCATCAGAACAACCAGGAGTTTCAAAAGTCTTTTTTCTTTCCATGTAACTCTTTCTAAAATCGTTGATACCATACTTGCATATCTACCTTGCTATTCTTGTCTAATATTTCAGAAAACAGGTTATCACCTACTAATTCTATCTCTGTGCCACGTGTAAGATGTATACGCCATGCTGTATGTATACTTCACTGTTACCACTCCACGCCACGGCTAAGGAAGTAACACAATATATGGAAATGAATAAAGCTGAAAAGAAAATGCACCACTGTCAGAAATTTCATGAACTCCTATATTATTGTCATTTGTGTGGAAGAATGTGCATAAGTCTATGTTATTTGAAACAACTTATGATGAGGAAAAAGGCAGAATTATAAACGGAACAGGTAACAAAGGGGAGCCCAGTCATAAACCTTGTACCATCATGTACTAAGTTATCAAGTCACGACTGTGGAGTCCTAACACGTCAGCCAGCCTCCCTTTTGCATAAATGTTTCTGAGCAATTTCTATGCCACATGCATATGAAAAACCTTTTCTAATGAAGCAAAGCCACAGAATGATCAATGTCTCTTCTAGTCCGGAACAAAAACTTCTTTACCATGCAAAGATAAGGTCTTTTATTTACTTTTTATTAAAATGAGTAAAAGAAGTTCCCTCTTTCTAAAAGAATTACTGATGTAAACGTTACAGTGAATAAAGTTCTTGCATATCACATGAGCAATTCTCAAAGCAGAGAAAAGATCACAGTACACCAAGGGTGGCAGCACAGAAAATCATTTTCGGTGCCATTTTTCCCAATACGCGCAGCCTAAGTTAAACACTTGCAAAGCACAAAGTTGCATTAGTACCACCAAAGCCAAATGAATTTGTGAGTGCTATGCGTCGTTTTTCAGTTTTCCACTCCTGAGCTGTTAAAGGAACATAATTGAGATCAAACTCTGCCTCTGTTTTCTCTAAGTTGAGAGTAGGTGGCAAAATTCCATGGTAACAGGACAGTGCAGTAAAAGCTGCTTCAATAGCTCCTGCAGCCCCCAAGAGATGTCCCGTTGCTCCTTTTGTTGAGGAAACTGCAATATTACGTGAGTGATCTTTAAAAAGTCTCTTGATTGCTTGATTCTCAGCAGCGTCTCCTAGAGGTGTAGAAGTTGCATGAGCATTGACGTATGTTATATCTTCAGGTTTGATCCCAGAATCTTTTATTGCTGCAGACATACACCTAAGGAAAAAAAAAGAAGACAGAATGCTGAATTTCCCATTATATTTTTGTCACTAACACACATGTACAAACCAAAAGCAAAAGTACAGGGTGTTTTAAAATGTTTATCATTATATACTTTACCAGAGATGTAAATGACAAGAGATGGATTCATCTAACTAAACACACAAGCATCTATATTTAGCCACACAAGAAAGACAGTAGGGGTGAGGCCCAGGATAAAATCAGACTTGCTGACAAAAATTCCACAGTTGGGAAAAATACAAAGAGGAAAGAAGATACAACAATCAATCTCTACCCACTACATTAATATATCAAAGACCCTTTTCAATGCAAAATATGAAAACATTCGAGAAATAGCTACCTGAAATTATTACAAAAATTTAAATTCCCTCCACTGAAGTTTCTCTAGTGCAGTGACACATTAATGTAACATTCACTACAATGGTCCAAGAAATCCCCTTCCCATTGTAAATGAAAAGAAGATTCCCTAGTTCTTACATTTTATTTCCCCTCATATTTACAGTATTAGGGAATTAGGAAAAAAAAAATGCTCTATCAGACAAAAATATTGGGAAATGAAAGAAAAATTCTGCAGCCATCCTCTTTGTGAGCTTCTTTTGCAAGCTTTCCAGAGGCTCGAAGATATCAAGGAGATAGCACAAATTCCCATATATAAAATGAAATTTACTGAAAGTCACACTCTTCTACTCTGACACAGTATGTTCCACTCTGACTCCTGATGACCTGTGGACTGTGACTGTGACATAAAACACGCTTTTTTATGAAAACCACAGAAGGATCAATACAGCTCCATACTGTGATTTTCTTACAGATTTCCCACAGAAAGAAGGGGAGGAATCACACGTCTCTCCTTGCACACACAGCTTAACGCAGTATCTCTGAGCAAAGGACTACTGACTCTTTTGAAATTTATCAAAAATAAGTAAATAAAAAAAGCTCAAAAAAAAAAAAAGAAGATAGCACAAGCTGCTGGCCAAATTCAAATATGTCCAGTACAATCTTCTACCCTGAGAAGCATCCAGCTTAGCTTAGCGCGTAGGCCCCAGTGAGCCAACATTCAGGCTAAAAAGATTACTGATCGACCATGAGGGAAACAGATACATTAATTTAGTTAAATACGGCAGCTCAAGGAACATATTTACTTAAGGAGATAACATTAATTGTGTAGAACACACTTTATATCCACACTTCTGAGTCTGGCTTTGCCTCTCCTTTCCTGCAGGTTTATTCCAACGTATGTATTAGTCTCCAACTCTAGTAGTTATTAGAAGATGACAAAAAATGTATTCCCCTAAGTTTTTTTGACGTGGCAAATAAAATCCATACAGAAAAGTAAGAGAAGCATACACATTTCAGATTTAATCCATATACCACTGCAGTAACAAAATATTGGTGTGAAGACTGTATTAAAATGTATTATTTCATCTCAAGGGTGGAAAGGCTCAACATTTCAGAGATACCAAGATTAACTTTCAGCTACTTCGCACTGTGAATTTAATTTATACGCTACTGCAATCACAAAATATACAAAAATTCTGTTACAATATATCGCCATATCATCTCAAGGGTAAACAAGTCTGAAAATCTGAGATAAGACACTCCTGATTACTCAGCTCACACCTAAGTCTGCAGAACAATTAAGTATGAATCAAATAGCATAGAGAGAAACCTGGTATATTACTTCTTCAAAAATTTGTTAACCCAATAAAGATGCAAACACAGCTTTACAATACCATGCAGAAGTTTGATCTATTTGTGCAGTGATATACTGAATTGTTATTAGTCACATACATTCGGAATAATGCAAACTAAATCTTTACTGACGATTCCAGTCAGTAATAGCATTCAGCCTACACAAAGCTCACAAACAGTACATACACTTACACGTGTAATTGAACTGACAATTTAATTAGGTCAAAGATAAAGATTAGATTAATATCATCTACTTGTGAATTGGTTTTGATGAGATAAACAATGATAAAGCTTTACCATCTCACTAAACAGTACTGAAGTGCATTTCTGCTATGTCCCTCCACCAACACTCTTTGCTGCATCAGAATGAAGTATTTAAACACGATTGTAGCACAGGCATATGATCTAAATACTTCCCCTATGAAAAGCCAAAGTCTTTTCCAAATAAGAATAACCACAATTAATGCTAATTACATATACAGTAATTATTCTAACAAACTCGATCCTCCAAGTGCTCTACAGCTTTCATCACTTGGGATTTCTTTAAGGACACTATTCCCCTTTCAGACCACAACAGACAACATGACCTGCTTTTGCAGTGGGGTCTCTCTTCTCTATGGACAAAGGGTGAAGGAGAACCTGAACATGTTCTACCATACCATAAAAATCTTAAAAATTAGATTTCCATTGAGAACACTGTGTGAACAGCTGTAGGCATCAAAATCTTTCACATAGAGAAAGTTTTTATAACTCTATGCAAAAAAAAGGCTGATTCTAGCAAGAACTGGCCTTCACCTTGTTACTAAAAAAAGAAAATTGGGGCAAAACCTTACCAGAAGCTCTTTTATTTTTCAGATTAAGTTTTCAGGCTTTTGGAATATTAATTCAAGATAGAACATCATTTCTCTAGGAAAAGCATGCAATAACAGAAACGCATGAACCCACTAAAATTAACATATGAAGCAGCCATCATAGTCAACATAGAGTTCTTACCTGAATGCACCATCTCCCTCTGGATTAGGTGCTGTTATGTGGCAAGCATCACCAGACAGTCCATAACCTAAAACTTCTGCATAGATCCTAGCACCTCTTTGTACAGCGTGTTCATATTCTTCCAAGACCAGCACAGCAGCACCCTCTCCCATTACAAACCCTTCTCTCTGCGAATCAAATGGTCGACAGGCCATTTTAGGGCTGGAGTTAAAACTCGTGCTGAGGGCCCGAGCTCTGGCAAATCCAGCCAAGGACAAAGGACTAATGCAAGCCTCAGTCCCTCCAGCCAACATGACATCAGCATCACCAGCTGCAATAAATCTAAAGGAGTCTCCAACAGCATGTGCGCCTGTGGTACAAGCAGTTGACACCGCATGATTCGGCCCTTTCAGTTGGTATTTAATGCTGATCTGGCCTGCTGCCATATTGACCAAAATCTTTGGGACAAAGAACGGGCTGACCTTGTTATAACCCTTTGTTTTAAATAAAGCGGCTGTATCAGAAATCTCTTCCAGAGGAACCATTCCCATCCCAATTGCCACGCCGGCACTTAAGCGATCCTGTTCAGACTGGGGAGACCAGCCAGAGTCCTTCATTGCCAGCTCTGCTGCACCGATGGCCATAACAGTAGCAGAACTCATGGATTTGATCTCTGACTTTGACACAAAGCTTTCTTCACTGAACTGACCCTCCTCATTTCCCCTTGGCACACAAGCAGCCACTTTACATGGGACGCCTGCATATTCTTCCCCATCTAGCGATGCAATCCCACTGTCTCCTTGGAGAAGGCGCTTCCACACAAGCTGAGTCCCCACACCAAGAGGGGACACTAAGCCAATACCTGTAACAACTACTTTCCTTCGATATGCAGGCAGTGACTTGCTGAAAGCTCTTCTGTGGTTTTGTAAATGCAGGCTTAAATTCAGACTCCGGAGATGAAGATTTGCAATCTTTAATAGAGCCCACGAGCACTGTGAGAACATGGTGGAAATCAATCACTTGAAGCACATTCCTGTAACTGGGGGAAAAGACACAAACAGAATAAAGCAGCCAATGTGAAAAATATTCCACGTACACAAAGTTAATAACCTGCTTTTTACATTAAAGTCTATTTTCAACCCTTCAGTAAGGGATGTAGTTTCCATGTCTGTAATCAGGAGCAGCATGTGTTACTGCTGACAGGGTATAGAAACACATTCACTTTGTGAATGCCTCTAGTGGGCTCTTCTAGCTTAAGCTGCTAATGAATACGACTTTGCACTGGTGTGGACTGCAAAGGCATACTCTGGTTTTGCTGCAAAACTCCCCGTGGGGCTTTAACCACCAGCTGGCTGGTATCAACAATGAGAGGAGAAAAGTGTGCGTTGACCTTAAAGTGTATGTCCCACCATTATCATGTTAAGGATATTGTCATCTCAACCTTTAGATCAGGCAGAACCGTCTAGAAAACTCAGGTGTCAAGAAACTCTCCCTGGTCATGTCACCAAGGCAATTAGTATCTTGGACAAAGCTCCTCATCTTTCTACCTCCATCTACCCTTTACCAGCATTGGGGTATTTAGACTGTCAGGGGGACAGTACCCCAAGTGCATTTGAGCGAGACACACCATCACACCACCTCCCTTGAAGGTAACGCCACCAGGTCCCACGTACGGCAAGGCCTGAGGAGCGAGGGCAGCAAGGCCGCTGCTACGCACAAGCCTTTCAGGCAGGAGAGGACTATGCCAAGCAATCCCACCGCTCCCCCCTCTCTCGCCTTGCCCGGGCCGCCGCCGGGTCGGGCATTACTCTGGTGGGAGGCCGCCAGCACACGGCAGCAGGCCCGAGGCTGAGGCACGGCTCTGGCAACAGGTCATTTCTCCCCGAGAACAAGAGCCACCGGGACTTTAAGGGCATTAAGCAGCTTTTAATGTATAAAACAGCAGCTAAAACCGCTGCGATGGCGCCACGAGACTCCCCTGCTCCACCCACGGTTTCAGCCGCGGCAGCCCCCCGCCGCCGCCATTGCCGTACCTCCCGCCTCCCCCCATCCTAGCCCTCAGCGGTACCTCCGCCGGCCGCGCTCGCCCCCCCCCCCCCGCGTCACGATGGTTGGCTCCGCCTCCAGTTCCGACAGCTGGGGGACGCACCACACGGGGCAGACGAAGGGGGATGGTGGACACGGGACGGCTTTGTAGCCGATCCCCGATGTCACGATTGGTGAGGAGCCGGGCGAGCGAATCGGCAACTCGGCGGTGGACTGCGTGGCCGGGCGGCGTTTCCCGCTCCCGCCGTACCTGTGGGGAGGTGGTGGCGGCTGGGCCCGGCGTGGCGTGGCGTGGCGTGGCGTGGCGTGGCGTGGCGTGGCGTGGCGTGGCGTGGCGTGGTCCGGTCCGCTCCGGTCCGCTCCGGTCCGGTCCTGGGGTCCTCAGTGCAGGAGTAAGTAGCACTGACAGCTGGGAAAAGGCAAAGAAATCCCTTCTTTCCCCGAACCACGCCATTTAAAGCACGCAAAGGAAGATTAAAAAAATCCTAAAAAGCTACAAACGAACACGCGGTCTTAGTGGAATAAGGCGTAAGAGGGTAACGCTGCGGCCGTGAGGGAAACCCAGCTGTTTCCCATCGGTTTCCTTAACGCTGGCGGTGTGCTGTGGCACGCCTCAGCAGCGAGCAGGTAGGAACTGGCAAAACTCCTGCTGTAATGAACACATAACCGTGTAATTGACGGCCATCACGCACCCACGCAGGAAGAGCTCCTCAGGACCTCGTGGCCTTTCCCAGGCCCATTTCATGTTCTACCAGAACTAATTCCTTGGTGCAGTTTTCTCGCCTACACCTTGTTCCCTTGCTCTAGTCCCAATCCCCATTTGATCCCTGTTCTTCCATCTGCGCCCCTCTGGTTGCCGTCCTCCGCCAACTCCCAGCTTTGCTGTCGCATTCCTGGGTTAAGTGAGTCTCCACACAGAGGCCAAAATCCTGGTAGAGAAGACAGCAAGATGTAAACAAAGCCCGGTTGATCACTGACCTCACAGCAGTGTCTTGGAAATACATGTACAAATACACCAACAGCATCAGTACACAGAAGTAAACTATTTGTTGCAGCTTCCGGATGCAGGAACCATAGTGTATGATCTGAACTGATATCAAGCTACTAGCTATCCCTGAGATGATGTGTAGGAAAAATTAAGTTTTTACTTGAGAATGACAGTGGCACCACACTTCAAATACATCAAGTCCAGGAGCCATCATGGTAGAGCATAAAATGTGTGCCAAAGTCTCATCAACAAAGACTTGAAACACCTACTGCAGGAAAAAGGAAAAAAATAAAGATGCCCTCCCCATCTCTCCTGTAGGCCCCCTTTAGGTACTGGAAGGCCACTATAATGCCTCCCTGGAGTCTTCTCCAGGCTGAACAACCCCAGCTCTCTCAGCCTGTCTTCACAGGAGAGGTGCTCCAACCCTCTGAGCATCTTTGTGGCCCTGGGCTGGACGCGTTCTAACAGGTCCATGTCCTTCCTGTGCTGAGGACTCCAAAGCTGGACACAGTACTCCAGGTGGGGTCTCACCAGAGTTGAATAGAGGGTCAGAATCACCTCCCTTGACCTGCTGGCCACGGTTCTTTTGATGCAGCCCAGGATGCAGTTGGCTTTCTGGGCTGCAAGTGCACATTGCCACGTCATGTTGAGCTTCTCATCAACCAGCACCCACAAGTCCTTCTCAGGGTTGCTTTCAATCCATTTTCCGCCCAGCCTGTATTTGTCTTTGGTATTGCCCTGATCCATGCATAGGACCTTGCACTTGGCCTGGTTGAACTTCATGAAGTTTGCACGGGCCCACCTCTGCAGCCTGTCCAGGTCCCTCTGGATGGCATCCCGTCCCTCCAGTGTGTCGACTGCACCACACAGCTTGGTGTTGTCAGCAAACCTGCTGAGGGTTCACTCAATCCCACTGTCCATGTCGACAACAAAGATGTTGAACTGCATCGCTCCCGGTACAGACCCCTGAGGAACGGCACTGGTCACTGGTCTCCACTTTGACATGGAGCCGTTGACTGAAACTCTTTGAGTGCGACGTTCCAGCTAATTCCTTAAAATCTTGCATTCTTAAGAAAGCAAAGCCCCGCAGACCTTTTTGTCCAAGGTTCATCATCGCGGTTCTTTCACTAACAGCACAAACCAGACATCTAGAAAAAACAGAGACAGAAATTTAGTGGCTTTACAGCTGTAACATCACAGTGACTGGAAAAAGGGAAACATCACATCCATTTTTAAAATGGGTAGAAAGGAGGACCCTGGGAACTACCGCCCTGTCAGCCTCACCTCTGTGCCTGGGAAGATCATGGAACAGATCCTCCTAGAAGCTATGCTAAGGCACAGGGAGGACAGGGAGGTGATTCAAAACAGACAGCTTGACTTCACCAGGGGCAAGTCCTGTCTGACCAACCTGGTGGCTTTCTACAATGGAGTGACTGCATCAGTGGACAAGGAAAGAGCTACATATATCATCTACCTGGACTTCTGCAAGGCCTCTGACACGGTCCCCCACAACATCCTTCTCTCTAAGTTGGAGAGAGAAGGATTTGATGGGCGGACTGTTTGGTGGCTAAGGAACTGGCTGGATGGTTGCATCCAGAGGGTAGTGGTCAATGGCAAGATGTCCAGATGGAGAGGGGTGACAAGTGATGTTCCTCAGGGATCCATACTGGGACTGGTGCTGTTCAACATCTTCATCAATGACATAGACAGTGGGATCAAGTGCACCCTCAGGAAGTTTGCCGATGACACCAAGCTGAGTGGTATGGTTGACAGGCCAGAGGGACGGGATGTCATCCAGAGGGACCTGGGGTGATAGAGAGCAGCCCTGCAGAAAAGGACTTGCGGGTACTGGTGGATGAAAAGCTGGACATGAGCCAACAATGTGCGCTTGCAGCCCAGAAGGCCAATCGCATCCTGGGCTGCATCAAAAGAACCATGGCCAGCAGATCAAGAGAGGTGATTCTCCCCCTCTATTCTGCTCTGGTGAGACCCCACCTGCAGTACTGTGTCCAGCTCTGGAGTCCTCAGCACAAGAAGGACACAGACCTGTTGGAGCAGGTCCAGAGGAGGGCCACAAAGACGATCAGAGAGCTGGAGCACCTCTCCTACAAAGACAGGCTGAGAGAGTTGGGGTTGTTCAGCCTGGAGAAGAGAAGGCTCCAGGGGTCTAGACTTTATCGTGGCCTTCCAGTACCTGAAGGGGGCCTATAAGAAAGCTGGGGAGGGGCTGTTTGCAAGGGCATGTAGCGATAGGACGAGGGGCAATGGTTTTAAACTAGAGCAGGGGAGGTTTAGATTAGCCATTAGGAAGAAGTTCTTTACAATAAGGGTGGTGAGACACTGGAACAGGTTGCCCAGAGAGGTGGTAGAGCCCCCATGCCTGGAGACATTCAAGGCCAGGCTTGATGCGGCTCTGAGCAACCTGATCTAGTTGAAGATGTCCCTGCTGACTGCAGGGGGGTTGGACTAGATGACCTCTAAAGGTCCCTTCCAACCCAACACCTTCTATGATTCTACGATCACCGGCTTCGAGCCCGCTCTGGCCCTTTAAGACATCCCCTACAACCCGCGGGGGGCGGGGCCTGAAGGCAGTGACCGTCCGGCCCCGGTCGCGCGTGCGCGCTGCGGTGCGCTCCTGGCGCAGCGCTGAGGTGCCGCTGGCGCTGCACGGGCGGGACTGGGGCGATGGCGGCCGCTGTGGGCCTCTCCTCCCCCGCCGTGAGCGAGCTTTGCCAGAACGGGCGGGAGATCTTCCTGGAGGCTTCGCGGCTGCTCCTCACCTACGCGGACAACATCCTCCGGTGAGCGGGGCCGGGCGGGAGGCGCCCCGGCGGGCCGCCGCCCTGTCAGGAAACTTGCTCGCCTCAGCCCCGCGCTCTGCCTGCGGGGAGCAGCTGGCGGGGCTTTCGGCCGCCGTGTCGCGAAAGGGACCCGTCGGGATCCGAGGTGGGGGGTTGGCTTGTCCCGCCATGGGGCCAGCGCCCGGTTCCATGGCCGTGGCTCGCCGCTCTCGGTCGTGCGTGGGTGCCGAAGGGCACGGTGGGCAGAGGCCGGGCGGCAGCGGCCTGGCAAGCCCGGCGTTTTGGCTGGCGCGGCTGTAGGAAAACAAGAGGCGGCGTGTGAAGTTGGCCGTTCCTGCTGGGTTACTGAAGGCAGCTGGAGAAGCAGTTTATCATGAAACGCTCGCACACAGCAATTTATTTCTGGGCTTCCAGAGCAGACCCACCATCTAGGAGATGAGCCCTGTGGTTCCATTGGGTTGTGTAATATCCAAGTTCAAAAACATCTCACTTCTTTTTGTCGTCACTTAAAAATAAGGTTACTTTTCACATGAGTGTGCATTGGCCTGGATTTTTGTTTTTTTATTTATTGCTGGTTGGTTTGTTTTGGGGGGCTTGTTTTTTTGTGTTAAACATAAAAGTCTGTGTTGGCCCTGACTCTGCAAGCATTTAAGCACCTGAAAATCAGTGGATGCATAACAAGTAATGCTAAATTAGTAACTTGATTATTCTGTTGCCTTTCTCTTCTGACTCAGATTGACATCAAGAGTTAATTACAGCTATATTTTTGCAAGGTGGCTCTGTAGTATATATATACACACTGACGTGTATGATTGACCTTGATGTCTTCAGGCACTTCAAGATGTATGCGCTGCCCCTCCCTGTCTATATCTGGTTTGTCAACCACTTGCAAAAACTGCTGTGTGACAGAGAACAGTGGGTCCTGGCCTGACTCCTTTTAAAGAAAGAGGCGAGAGAAGGTTTAAAAGAGCTGAAAGAGGAAAGCGGAACTGAGAGGTAGCCCTTCAAGAAGCAAAGAGTCAACAGTAGGAACCAGGAAGTTTAGCATAGCTTCCATAGTGGGAAACCATCCATCGTTGATCTGAGGCGTTCCACTGGAATGCTAAGGGGGGGCCTGAAGTTGTCTGTAAGTGTCACTGCAGACTAAGCCCTGCTGGCTAGGACTACAAAACGCATATTTATGAACCTAAGTTGTAAACTAGAATTTAGATCCAATTTTGTAACTCTCAAAGTAAATGCAGAAGGACATGAATTAAGTCAAAGTTTTAGATGGGTTTCACATTCTGCCTACATGGTGTGAATGAAATTAAACTTTAAAAAAATCTCTTATGAATGACTAATGCTGCTTAATACAGTTACCTAGTTTTTAAGTGTTTACTTGATTTGCAAATATAATTAAAACTTTCAATTTCTTCAGGAATCCTTATGAAGAAAAGTATAGATTAATTCGGATTGGAAATCCAGCATTTTCCACAAGGCTGTTGCCTGTCAGAGGAGCAGTTGAATGTTTATTTGAGATGGGATTTCAAGAGGTGAGTACAACTTAGTAGTTTCTGTTGTCTTTGTCAATTTACACACTAAAATTTAAAATTAGACTTTTTTTTTCCTCCTTTACCACTTGCACTAGATTATAAACCAGTTGCTACTTCCTTAACTTTCTTTCAATCTGTGTTTGCAAATATTTGCAGTTAACTAACAGAAAATGTAGATGAGGCTAATTCAGAAATCTGATGGAGCTAGAGGTAAGCTGATCTGTGATAAGATTGGTTTCCTGCTGTTCAGGTGCACTAGTTTGCTTAGTGGCCAGATATGTATCTACGCTGGCACAAAGGAAACGGTGGGAAATGGGGTGAAACCCCCTTCACTTAGTAGCAGCTCACTGTTAGGTGGTCAACAGATTGCATCATCAGACAGTAGTTTCTGTATTGTAAATCTGTGTGTTGAAACTGTCATCTGGAAGAGGGAGGGGGTGGTAGTCCTGCTCTTCTGCTGCTTGTTCCTACACATAGTGAGTTAGATAAGGGAAGTTGATCTGATTAAAAATTACTCCCCCAAAACAAAAGCAGAAATCTTTTTCAGCCAGTTCACAGTGCAGCTGCAGAAGTACTCGTGTTGTCATGACAGCAGTGGATGGCAACAGACTATTGAAGTAGTGGGAGGGTGGGACTTTTACCCATTTAAAACAGTTATGAGACTGCATCCTGAAATAGTCTTGAGTGAATCTTGATTCTGTTGCAGTCAAAAAGATGTATTTCAAAGGTTGCTTTGTGTCTTGAAAATAGTCCCTGTCTTCGTAGAACTTAAACTGTCAAAGTTTGTAAAGATAGAAGCAGCCTTTGTAGGAGAGCTGGGATGAAAACCCAACTCTTGTTTAATGGTGCAAAGCTCTTGCTCCAGCTTTGCTTTAATTTGTCTATTTAATGCCACACTTCTGTATGGGTGCATACATTATATTATTTATATTCAGCTGTCATGAGACCTCTGCCTTCTTTTTGGGTAAAGTTAATTAGTGTAATTGCCCTAATTTAAAAAAAATAAGTATGCTGAAAGAAGTGGTGACTGCAAAGGGAGAAATGATCTGCAGATTTATTCTCATGCTGGTGCTCAGGAGATGACTTTTAATGATGTGCGTTAGCCAAGAAGTAGTGAGTGTAGCTAGCGGAGCACTCGAGCAGTAATAACATAGTCATCTTCAACATGTTATAAAGTGCTATTCCCACTTCTGTCAGATCTTTAAGAGCATTTTGTCTCAGTCTTACGATTATTGTGTCAATTAAGGCTGGAGCTCACAAACTTCTCTTCAACTGTGATAACTAAAATTGTTCCTTCTTTTGTCTCTGCTTGGTAAGCCAACTTTTTCAATTAAAAAATGAGGACTCTTCTGTTGGATTGATACATTCCATTTAGTTTTGTGGTGATTGTAAGTGTTAAAGCAAAGCACTGCATCTGCGATGATAAGTGACCTGAGGTAACTGTGGATAAACAAATTACTCAGTTTAATAAATACAAGTGCTGCAGTGGTAGAAACTGAAACTCTTGAAGTATGAATGCCTCAGGATATTCCTGTTTTAGTAACCTATTTCATCATGTTAAATACACTGATATTTGCTTCTGTCTTAATTACTAATCTTGTGTTATGCTACCAGTAATCATGTTACGATAAAAAATGGGAACACAGAAATCAAGCTGGGTACAAGTCTCAATAAGAATAATATTTCCTATCTGGAAACTTAATAAAATCTAAAAGATATTGGTATAGAAGGGAATTCTCAGCAGATGCCATTCTAGAGGCTTCTTCCCCCAACATTGGCTGTCTTCCTGTGTTGCCTAGCGTTTCACTGCTGTACTGTGGGAACTGAGAATTTGCTGTTCATTTCTGTTGTTGCTGCTTTCTCTGCCAAACCATAATTGCGTTGTCTGTATCACTCTGCAAAATAAGTTACTACAAAAGCATGTTGTTGTGAGCCCTTTTTCTCTAGACTGACTGTAGGTTCTTGATCTAATAGCTTCTGCTGTAAGGGACCTAATCTGAAGGCTGAATCCTGCCAAGCCTTAGCGTTCTAACTTCCAGTAAATGGTACAGCTGTTGGTAATAGATACAAACTGCTGACTAGCTTAGACCTGCATTAACTGCTGCATTAATTTGTCTAAATTTCAGGGAGAAACTCACCTGGTTTTCCCTAAGGAAGCTTCGATTGAGCAGCTACGTAAAATCAGAGACTTAATTGCTGGAGAGAGGAGTAGCAGACTGAATGAGTCAAATCAAATCCACAGATCAGGATCCTCTGAAACTGTGGCCAGCACTCAGACAGTGGCACATCAGCCTTCAAGACCTGCTGCCTCTGTTCTTGCCCCTGCCCGTCAGCAACCAGAAACATCACTTGTGCAATCTCTTGAAATGGTAATTATAACCTGAAAACTTTGTAGGTGCACTAACCTTGAATGTAAAGATTGAAGAAGAGTTAACTGTTGGGGCGGGTTGCTCAGGGAGGCTTTGTAATCTCCAAATGTGTGTGTTTTCAACACCTGACTCGATAAAGCCTGGAGCAGCTTGGTTTGACCTCATAGCTAATCTTGCTTTGAGCAGGAGATTGGACTAGAGGACTATTTTTATTTTTCCAATGGTTTCTGAAGTTTTTGACTATTTTCTTCAGTCTCTGTTTAACTTCAATATGAAATATGCTGTAAATAGAATTTTAGGACAAGATTGTATGTTTTATTGATCAGGGTGTCATGGAAAAAATGCTGATTTGTATTGGAAAGGAACAGCAAGGTGGCGGAACAGAGGAAGGGGAGGGAAACTAAGACTAGGGCTGTATATTGTGTTTGGTATTTGAGAGACAGCAAAAAAATGGGAGCACAATTGCATTGTTTATAATTGTTGGCCTCTCAGTCCACGCATTGTAACCTCTATGTGTAGCCTGTGAGGAGAGCTTTTTTTTTTCACATGCAACTGTTGTGAGGGACAGGAATTTAGCCAGGCAAGGTTAAATCTATAGTTATTTAGGCTATGTTTCCCTTTTCCAAACTGTTGAGATGAGGTTCCCTATCAAGACAGAGGGGCATCGTTTCATCTGATGTTAACTGGCCTCATACAACTTTGAAAATGAAGGTATGCCTTTTGATAGAAGATTTGAAGGATGCTTTGGTTTCACTTTCTAAAGAATTTTTTCCCCCTAGAACCAGTGTCACTGCTGTCTTAAAGTTGGTCTAAGATGTATACTTCCACAAGCTTGCTGCTTATAGCTCCTTGAACAGAGCTTGCGTCTTCTAAATGGTATATTGTTTGATACTGAACTACGACATACAGTTTCTTCCTAATACCTACCCAAGATCAGTGGAAGAGAAATGGCAAAGCATAGATTGAAGTGATGGCTTTTGGGAAGAGAAAGCGCTCAGTGACCCATCATCACCCATAATGTCCTTTGGGAAAGGAACTGCTGGAGGCACTTGAATATTGAGCATTTCATCTAATTATGTCAACATGCTAGTAGTTGCCTCTAAAATGTAACGACTGGGTTTATTTGTATTTGTTTGAGGTTTTGGGGTGGGGTTTTTTTGTTGTTTTGGTCTGCTTCTTGGTTTTTACTGTTTCATCCCCTTTTGCAATGGTGGTTGGAAGTGATTATGAAAACTCAGTAGTGACATGCTGCAGTACTGGTTTAGTGCTGGAACCTTTAAAGCCTTACAAGATCAATAGAACTTTTAATGAGAAAAATGTTGCAGTTTTCAAGTTGATGCAATGTATTCGGAGGTTAATAGTTCTCATCTGTAGTTATTCTGCCCTGATTTATGCTAGTCATCAGAGTTGTGGATCCATTTTTCTGCAACTATTATTTTTCCATGCTTTTTGAGATTCAACATGGGTGGTGGGACCAAACTTACTACAATTTAGAGACATTGGTAACGCAATGTCAGCAGTCTATTAAAATGCTATATTTCAGCTGATCTCTTCAGGGAATTACACTGGTAGGTCTGTGAGCCATTGAATTTGGTCTGTATAGTCTGGGCTGATTGGAAAGAAGTCCATAAAATACATTCTGTCTATGACTAGGCCATTTTCCTTGTGCAGCAGTAGGTGTTTTGTTTTTCAGTGAGTATACTGCAGAGGTATAGTTGTATTATTGTTGTATGCACTGCTGTCAGATGTCAGAGATATTCAGAGTGATTTCTGTAGTGCAAGCATTTTTATTTCTTGCCTATGCATTACAGCTGTGATTCATGGGAGTCCTGGTAAGCACAGGAAAAAGTGGCTTATCTAAGACAACGCAGGAATATTCCTAAACGGCACAGTGATAGGGACCTAACCCATCGTTATTTTCCCTCATCTGTGTTTCTTCTGCATTTCTTATAAAGTGTTCTTGAAACTTGCAGAAAGGAAGGCTCTGTCTAGTCATTGTTCTGATGGATGGATTCTAATCCCTTCCTGATGACATAGTGATTAAAGGAGCAAAGAGATATCAAAACTTAAATTTGAGGTTCACCACACTTCTAGATGTTTGCATAAGACTTCATTGGTATACAGTGGCTTCCATGAAACCAGTTAAGCACTACTGTAACACTGATGGTGTTTGACAGGGGGAAAATATGAATTGTCAAAGAATCTGGGAGACTTTCTGCTGTGCTGAGTGATATCTCTGAACGCTCTTTCAGGAAGCTGACAGAACATGAAAATCTGTAAGCCATTGGCAGTCCCTAACTTCCCTTATTTCTGTTCTTTCAACCTGTATTAAAGTGAAATCTGAACACAGTTGGGTTCATGATGTTAAACCAGTTACCTACAGCTGATGAGCTCCAGGAAGAGCGAAACCAGTTCTGTTCTGTTTCAGCAGTTATGAAAAGTAAGGACTGGTCCTGTAGTACTGTCCAGCATCAAAATAATCATTCCTAATTTAAATGCTCCTGTGAAAGAAATTGTCTTCTGAAGAGTTCTCACACCTGTGTACTGTGTTGCATTTGCTGCTTGCATCTCAGGAAAGTGTGGGATTTCTGATGAAACAAAGATGGTAGTCAACAAGGCTAAAGACTGACGCATGATCAAACTGTAGAGAAAAGGTAATTTAGCAGTGCCACAGACTTCTCCCCAAAACATGCCAGACTTAATTTTAAAATCCTATTTCACTTTTTGTGTTGCCTCCCTTTAAATGGGAGGATATAGTTTGCTCAGCTACTAACGCCACTATTATTAACTTTAGCTATTTATTTTTATAGATACGGGTCTTAGGATAACTGACTGAAGAAGCCTAGTTCTTGTATTTGATTTCTAGTGAAATACACTATTTAGTATATGGTCACAGGCCTATCTATTCAAATCTGTATCAGTGTTGATCTGTCAGAGAAGGAAGTAGAAATAAACAAGCAGCATTCCTGAATAAGAAATAGAAAAGTAGCATTCATCAATAATAGAGTTCTGAGAACTGGTGCAGCGGTGTCCAGGAAATGGAATGAATTGCAGGTTCTTTTGTGGATTTCAGGTAAAACGTGCCCAAAAGAAATGGGCGGTGGGGGGATACAAGTCAAAAACTTTACCATCAGAGGTGTCTTTAGAAATAGTTTTCTCCTCTCTTCTGAATCAGTACACTTTTCACTCAGGAAACCATTGAGAATGCTCAAAGATGACAAGGCTGGCTTTACAATTTGGCTGGTGGTGTCTGCAGTTTTTATTGGTATCTTTACAAATAAACATTTCACCTGTAAAGAAATACATAATATAACTATGAGTATAGAATTATGACTTGGTCATAATTGGTTATTATGGCTTAAGGTGGAAGTTCATAAATCATCTTGTGACTGAAAATCCTTTTGCAGGCTGCAAATATCTTGAAAACACTTCAGACAAATTTTGAGCGCCTTGTGCTGATGTATGAGAATCCTTCTATTCAGCAGAAAGCACTAGCTTCAATTCCCCTCCAGCAATTGAAAGTGAAGGCTCAGAAAAAGCTAGCACAAGCTACAAGACTGGACAAAGGTAATGCTACCAAGTTATTCTGTATGTGTAACAAGAAATACTCTTTCAAACCCCTGGATGATGCATGGATCTGCTATGCTTTAGGTGTTTGGATTTGGTCATATGTTTGCAGGTTCTGAATGCTGTTTCTAAATTAGAATAACCTTCATAATTTTCAAATTTTCTACTCTTCTCTCTCCTGCTTTTTTATTTCTTTTTTTATCCATCCTTTACTGTTTCCACATGGATATTTTGAACTGTTAATTTCTGAATTAGTAGGAAACAATGCTGGGGAAGCAAATTGGGTGAATGTGTTCTCACATTCTTTGCATCTGGAGTGAAATAGCTACAACAAGAGGAGGGGGAGTTTCTTGTTTGAGTAGTCATTGTTTTGAAATTGTCAGAGTGCAATTTTCCCATATGTACTGCAATTCCAAATTCAGAATAAAATTTCAAAATACTGCTTCTCTTTTTAAAGTGATTTTTTTGTGAGATTTTGCATGAGACCTTTCCAAGACACAACCTGATTCAAAAAATCGCCTTTCTTGCTGATGCTTAAATGAACACGTGCCATCACATGTAGTTCACATGCCATCCTTTTGGACCTAGAAGTAAAATATTAGGCATAAATATTTGTGGCATCAGTGGCTAAAATTTATATGTTCTTAATGAATGCAAATTTGTTTTGAATATACAAAGTCTTTGCTAGTTAAAAATTACATATTTCTATTTTCAAGTGATAGTTTTAGATTTGTTTCAGCAATATAGTGAAATTTTACTTGTATGAGAAGTATTAAAAAAAAATACAATTCCAAGACCGTATTTAAACTAAAAAATCCTTTTCACTCTGAATCTTTGATAGGAGACTCTTGTTTGAAGCAATTCTGCCAACTTGATGGGTGTGCTGTTGATTTGCAAACCAAAAATAAGCTCTTCTCATCTCTTTTTTATAAATGACTCTGTGATGTGTCATACAGCCACATGCTAATACGTAATTGCGCCTTTGGCATTGGGTAACTTTTTGACAATGGATTTTCGTAGTATTTTTTTTCTCTTCTTATAAAGCTATACTGTGAAGTAGGAAACCACATAAACAACTACAAAGCATTCTCATTCAGCAGCGCAGGACAATGCAATCGGGAAAAGAGACTTAGCAGTAATAAATGAAAACTATTTAAATACTTTTAAAAAAGAAAATAAAGACAAGCCCGCCTCTTAGACTTTGCTCTAATTCTGCTGTGCACATTATTAAAAAGGGGAAGGAAGGAGGACCGTGGTGTTTCCAGGTGCTTCTTCCCAAGGCATCGAGCTGATCTGTTCAAAATGGCTTCCAGACCTTAATTTAAGTACAAACAAAGGGGAAGGGGTAGAACTCCACTGTTCTGGATTGTGACAGTTTGAGCTTTATAGAACTTTATAGAAACATTCCTTTGGGAATGGACGGTGTATGAGGTGTATGGGTAATTGGCCCTTTCAGCTTCCTTGATTTATCTGTATTGCTATATTAAGACTGTCACCTGTGGGAATAACTGCTTGATGCTGGGGGGCATGTGTTTTTAGGACTTCCCTTACAATGCATAATAGGCATTTTTGACTCATAAAGAGTGTGCTAGGAATGTGGTGGTTTGGGCCAGGCTGCCACTGAAACTGGCCTCCAGCTAGGACAAGGAAGAATATGACCAGGTGATCAGAATACACACTTTTTTTACCGTTTCCCTTTACCACTTTCCCTTAGAAGGATGGATTGCGCAGTCAAAAATAGCTGCATGTCACAGCCAACTGTTTTCTGTTCAAATCAAAAACATTTGTCATTCTTTTCATGGAAGGTTTGCATGAAGACTTTATTTTACAAACCAATAGAAGAATATTCATATGACAGCAGTCATATTTTCATAGATGGGTTCTGGTTTGTATGTTCTTATCCAGGGAAAGGGAATATGGCCTGTGCTAGAAATCTTCTCACTTGGTTTTTGGCAGAAAGTTTGAATATACAAGCATATCCATTCTGTAAGCAATAAAACTGTGTCTGAGTGTTTCAGCACAAATCATTTTCACATATAATAAGTAAAAATGGAAATTTAGTACAATTTTAGTAGGGGGGTTTTTGCTTCAATTAACAGGTGATCTTTTCTCATGTGCTGTGTGAGTGTTTAATAGAGTTAAGGCCCCCACAGAGTCTTTTGTATTGAAAACTACTTCAGCTTCAGAGGAAGATATGAATTGAGCTTGAATAAATAAAAAATATCTTGCCTAGTCTTTCTTTTCCATCTTGAAAAAGGAGCTAGTGCACAAATTTGGTGCAACTTCCTTCATCTTCCTTTAAACAGCATTTTTATAAATTATTTTTGTATCTTCGTTAGTCAGACCTGTCTGCACTGTGACTACAAATAAGCTGTAGTATGTAAAATAACCAGTTATTAATATCTATGATTGCAGTGTGGCCTAGATTATGGAATTAATAGGAGGACTTACTTGGATGTTTATGAATCTGAGAAGGAAGAGTATCTCTCTGGGCATTGGAGCAGAATATACATTTAAAGATTCTAAGGAGTTAGAATCTTTTGGAAGACTGGATTTTAAAATTTGTTAGTTAGGTAAAGTGGGGTTATTTCCAGGTGGTGGGGTAGTGACAGTGTGTGAGTAAATTCTAACACCTGGTATGAACACAGGAAAATTGGCCAGAAGAGTCTGGTGGTCCAGTGTGGTGACCTCTGCTAGAGTAAAAAAATAAAGACATTCTGTGTTTAGCTTGGGTTGGCTGACAAAGGTGTGTGTTTGCTGAATTTATAAACAAACTCAACTTTGTTCATGTGGTATATGTACATGTTCTACAATAATTAAGCTGCATTTGTAGAAAGTCTGTTCATATTACACCTTGTTGTCTAGACTGCTGCCTGGTGTCTGGTTCTTTGGGATTATGAAATCAAAGCAATTGTTATTGCTAGTTTAATAGCTAAGAATAGGAAAAGAATATTTAGGAGTAGAAAAAGAATTAACACGCTGTCTTCTGAAGCCCTGGAAGAATGAGGGGCATGAGGAACTTCACTGGGCCTCACTGTGTATCTAACTTGTTTTTCTGAGCAATTCCTTATTTTCACTCTAGCTATAGTGTTTAGGAGTGTATTTTTTTGTTCTTTTAGATACACAGTTCGATTCAGTCTTGAGAATTTAGGTTTTCTTTCTTCTGTGTGCATAAGTAACATACAAATTTTTTTTTATAATGAGACTTCTAAAAATGTAATAAAGGCCCAGGGATGGTGATTTATGTAGATGCTGGAAAGTTAAACTAAATTATTTTTCTGTTTGGCCTAACTGTGTGTTGTGAAAACTTCACAGGTGCACATGTGAATGAAGAGGACTTCTTGTTGTTGGAGCTCTTGGACTGGTTTAAGAGTGACTTTTTTCATTGGGTAAATAGTCTTCCTTGCAGCAGGTGTGGTGGGCAGACAGAGCATAAAAGTGACTACCTGTTGCCTACTGATGATGATCTAAGGTGGAATGCCAGTCAAGTCGAAAATCATTACTGCAAACAGTGTCAGTTCTGTAATAGATTCCCAAGGTGAGCGTACAAAAATTTGCTTTGTCTTTTTTCTTGCCTTTCAAGAAACAGCTTTGCATTTGTGTGTTTTGGAGACCAGCTTAAGTTGTTTGTTGAAAGATTAGAGAAACCATTTTAAGCAACATGGTAGGATGGTCGATGAACCAGCAACTGCTCTATAAGATTAAAAATTTTTAGAAACAAAATATTGCTTTCTTTTACATGGCCTTGTTCTAAATATTTGTCTGTTTTTCTTATTATTTTTACTGTTAATTTGATAATTAAATAAAATATGTTAATATTGGCATAGTATGTATGTAGGTTTTTGTTATTTCAAGGAAAACTTTCACTTCTATGGGAAATCACACATCTGCTGAGTCTATAGGAAAAGAGCAAATATCTATTTTTTTTTTCTATTTTTGCTAACTATCAAAAGGACTGGCATACAAAAATCATATTTTAAGATGAAGTCTAAGTCAATTGTGAAAACTGAAAAAAACAGATTAATTTCAGTCCCGCTATAAATGTGTGCTGGAGTCATGTGAGTCAAAGTAAAAGTAGCAATCTGCTCGTGCTTGTTTTGTGCAGTACAGCAAGCATTTCCATTATCTTCTTTGGACTGAATGGCACTGAAATGTGTCTAAATCATTACAAGGAGAGTCATAATGTAAAAATTTTGAAAGGTGAAATGTATTTTCAATTATTCTGGTTTTATTTTGTTTTTCTCGTATAGGTATAATAACCCTGAAAAACTTCTGGAAACCAGATGTGGACGCTGTGGCGAGTGGGCTAACTGTTTTACACTGTGTTGCAGAGCTGTAGGCTTTGAAGCGAGATACGTCTGGGACTGTACAGGTATTGGTATTCTAGAATATCGTAATGTTAATACAAACCTATACAAAATGAGGTTATATAATTTATGGTTCTCAGATTATATTAGCCATCAGGCAGCATATAAAGTTCTGCAGTTCAGCTAACAAAGACAATATAAATTCAATTTCCTGTCTTGGCCTGATGAGATGAAAGGTTTGACTTCAAAATGATACAATCTTTAGTTGAATCGAAGGGACTATGATCCTAAGATAGAAAGAGAAAGCTCTGGTAACTTTTCTGAATGTAGATGAACGGAAAACATGGTCTTTCACCTGTTCCTTCATTTAATGAATCAGGAACAGTTACAATATTCTGCAGTATTAGAAGAAAGGATCTATCCTTATAATTCATTGTTTATTCCTGGTCTTTGTTATATAGATCATGTGTGGACAGAAGTATATTCTTCATCTCAAAAAAGATGGCTTCACTGTGATCCCTGTGAAAATGTCTGTGATAAACCTCTTCTCTATGAAACTGGGTGGGGAAAGAAGCTCTCCTACATAATTGCATTCTCCAAAGATGAGGTAGGAGTAATGGTGTTAATAACAAACAAATTTGCCTTGAGGCAAGCGTCGATGTATTCCATCTTAGTCTGATTTCCAGAATTATTATAGAAAAACATACTTTGATTAGTAACCTCTTTAAATGAAGGAAGATACATGGCAAATTTTGGTTGCTTTATTTTCTTCTTCAACTTGTGCTTGAGGTTGTTGATGTCACCTGGAGATACAGCTGTAAGCATGAAGAAGTACTCTCTAGAAGGACAGCACTCAGTGAAGCTACGCTACGTGAAACAATTAACGCACTAAATAGAACGGTACGTAGCTTTTCTTAAATGGATTTCTTTAAGTGAAACATAAGTGTCTCTTCAGAAGGCGAAGTCCTTGAACAAAGGAATGCATTTGGTAACCTGATAGGAATGTCCATGCACTATGGAATATAAAACCCTGTGAACTATACAGACCTCATGTTACACTGAATACAGAAGTATCAGTCGCAGTGCTGTACTTACGTGAAATAGTATCAAGAACAGTATATGAAAGGATTATCATATTATCTCTTACACAGTCAAATGTGTGTGTATATAATATATACTGTGTGTATATAATATATACTGTGTGTATATAATATATACTGTGTGTATATATGTTTTCTTGTTATCTTTGGAGTAGACTTGTGCATCAACACATGTCGGGAGTAAACTACAACTGCTTTGTATCTATGTGGACTCCTTGAGGGCAGCTGAGCATTTTCCACATCAATAATGCTGTAACTTGAAAATAAAAGTATTTATAGTTATAAGTAATATAGACCCGATTTCCCCACCCCCCACCCCCCTGACTTTTTACAAGCTCTAGGAAGCGGAAGGAATGATTCACAGGCTCTTTCCAAGACTTTCAAGAAGCATCAGTACCATCAGTAGAGCTCTGGCTCAGAGCCACATCTACTGTTCGTGCCTAACGTCCCAAAAACACATGGAGCCATTTGTACCTGCACGTCATAGTCACAGAACCCGAGTGCACTCAGCACCTCTCTGCTAAGCTTTTTCTACTTCCTACTTGGGGCAGGATGAACTTTTCTTGACTCAATGTACTAGAATACCACAAAACTGTGAACCACCTGTGAGTGGTTCTGTTTTGTCCCCACTTCCTTCCAGGGCTAATTCCTGTGTGTAGAAACTTTAGTTCCTGTGATAGTGCATACCTGATGGCCTAACAGATTATGCCTTTTTAGAGGCCTGCTGGTTTGAGGGTTATAGCCACACACTAAGAGTGTGGAGAATTGAGCTGGATTCATTATTTCAAGCCTTGGCCTCAAATGTTTTATCAGTAATGAAAAATTAGAGTCACACGGTGGGGTGGAGCACTGAGAAGGCTGACCACAGAGTTGCAAAATAAAAGGAGCTAAAGGATCAGAAATTCAAGTTGAGGAATGTATGCCCTTTGTGGAGGTTGCAGGAATTTAATGGTGTCCTCTCCAAGCAATGAACCCTTGCTGGCTACAAAGCTGACTTGAGGGGGCTTTCTTCTGATCTACTGTCAATAGAAACCAGTTGCCAGACTCTTCTCTTCCACCAGTTGTCTGTAGGGAGAGATAACCTTGGAAATGAGGCGCTAGTAAGTTGAAAAATTACTCCAAGAAGATTGATGGAATCGGGATAAGTATAGGCCACTGATCATGGGCCGGCTTGCCTGACCTCCTTCTCATCTCAATGATATCGCCATAGGATCATGCTCTGTTTCACTTACAGGAGTCTAGAGAACTCTGGTAAAAAAGCGTGTTGCCATCTCCAACAGATGGTGCTGCACATTGATCTGTTGGCCTGTTTCTTATTTTTTTCCACCTACTTTATAGGACTGTGCAGCACATGAGCGATTATTATAACAGAAAGAACTGGTCATGTTTTAAATAAAAATTTCATTAAAAAATGAGTACAGGGAAGAAAACTAAATGTGTGCTTCCAAGACACTCTTGTATTTCTCCCATCTTCCTTTCTCTACACAAGGGAAATCCCAGCCCTTTCTCCTCTCACACATTTTCCCTACTGCTTTCTAGTATTATTAAAGCTGTCTTGTGACTCTATTAGAACACCTTTGTCAGTCTTTTGGATACTGTCGTCTTCTGAGGAACAACTTACTCTGCTTTTCTACAAACTGAATGATACTCACACTCCCCTCCTCCCACACATGCTTCCTTTGCCCCATAGCTGTTCAGAATATGCTTGATTAATTTAATTTACTGAATTGATAATAGATTTAATCCCTGTAAGTAACTGCGCTTACTCTTACCTTTGTCTGTTATAGTTGGAATTGGATTTCACAGAATTAGAAGCAGTTTGCCATCGGATTGCTAAAAGAACAGTTTTTCTTTCTTACATTTGTCTTAGTCAAAGGGCCTTTCCTAAAGTTCACACTAAGGTAGCAATGCAGTGGGAATCAAGGGGCCATTACAAAATTGCCATCTGTCATATTCATCAGCTTCTGCAGTCAGTAGAGAGGGGTAAGGCAGCTCACCCCTAGAACCGTCAAGACATTTTATATCAGGTTTCTATCATGCTGCTCACTAGTCTCCATTTTGGATAGTATGCTGTTTCCTTCGCTGCAGCCTATTCAGCAGATAACTGATGTAGGCAGAGGCCTCCACTACCTTTCCCTTTTCCATCATGTCGTAGAGACTGGTTCCCTACTAGGAGGGATTATATTATAGTCTTGGTATCTTTTGATGCAGAGCTCCAGCACTTCATTGTTCAAGCTCAGTTCTTCTAAGTTACAACTAAAGAGAAGCACAGTATGCAGTACACATTGTCACCTGTATTGCAATGTTAGTGAAAATGGAATCTGAGAGATCATTATTGTGCTTTCCTGCACGAAGAGCAATGGCTCTGGTCATTATTTCTCTGCGTGTGTGTTTTAGTGGCCAAGTGGAGACAACACAACAGTTCAAAGGATGTTGAGTGACTGTCAGTGTTAAATGGAAGAGGCAAGGATAATTTAACCTATTCAGTACGCTATTTTACTTCTCAGAAATACTGTGTTTTATTTGCATTCCTAAATGGGTGTGTAGCCTGTGGATTACTGACCATCTGATGTTATTCTGTAGTACCATGTCACACCCTGACTACAAAGGTTTTCTTTGCCTGCTTCGTATGGGCACTGCCCTATTCTAGTCCATTGTATGTTACCTACAATAGGCAGTGCACTATTCCAGTCTGTTGTATGTTACACCTATAGGAGGGAGGGAGAGGACCCTGAACTTTCACTGCCTTCACTGGAAATTGGATGGTGGGGCGGAGAAACAAATTATTTTTTATTTGCTCCAGGCCCCATTTTTTATAGTGATTGTGAATGATTGTAGCTACAGCCAGGTCAGCTCTTAAAAGGAAAACTAGTAATTTAGGTTGAATTGCGGCCATCTCATGGTGATTGATGTGAGATGAACCAGTATTCTGTGTTTAAAGGTTTGAAATTCAATTTCTACCCTCAAATTTTTTGTTACTTACCCAGCAGTGGGTCCGGTTAAATCACAGGTTATGCATCTCCCAAAACACAGTCCTCCAGGAACCATCAACAGCATAACTCACACATGATGCAGAACTGATTTTAAAGCTGCAGTTCACAACCCCTCTTCCTTCCTATTCCCTCTGTCTGCTAAAGAAAGGTGAGGCCTGAGCATGTATGTGGAGGCTAATACCTTAAGAAAAAACAAAAGCAGGAAGTTTGAGGCGTGACTGTTGATAATGGAGTTCTTGGAATCCATTTCAGTACATGAATGCTATTGATGCCAATGTCCTTTGTAGGACATTGGCATCAATAGGTTTTTCCCAGCACAGGCAGTGTTGATCTCTGCAGTGTCTGAGCATTATGTATGTCTTACGTGCTGCTAGCATTTATATGCGAGAGTCTACTCGGGGCATGGGAAGATGACAAGAATTAGCATACTTGTACTCTTTACAGTTGAGGGAGTTGCTAATTTCTTGTATCATACATAGAAGAGGCCTGTCTTCTGAAACACCCCTTTTGTGTTGAAGCACTGTTGTTTAACAGCTTTTTTTCAGATACTGTTACAACAGCTGCAGAGCAAAGGCAACTAATCCCCAGTGTGGCATCACTAATTTCAGTGGTGGTCACCCCGACAGTGGTTTTCCCAACATCAAAGTGGCTCGAAGAAAATTGTAGACTGGTATTGTTAACTTAGGGTAAGCCATATCAAACTTCCTCTGAGCTGAAGTGAGATGTGTAGTACTGCATATGGATATCCAAAGTGCCCAGGCAAGTGTTAGATTCAGGAAGGCCTGGTGTTTCACGAGGAACTGCTGGAGTCACTGCTTGTCATCCATCAACACAAGCAGAGGTGTATTTCCCCCTTGCTGTGTTAGAACTGGTATTTGGCAGCTAGGTTTTGTTCAGCTGGAGCTGTTTCTCATCATTTCTCTGTATCCACTTCCCTTTATCCATTTCCACATTGTTGTCTGGAACAAAAACCCTTCAAATGCCTCTTCTTTGATCCCAAATAGTAAAACTTTCTAGGGTCAGGACTGCTTTTGAGATAATTGGAATACTTACTGGCCTGAAGTTTCAGGTCCTAGTGGGCTGAGTGTGCGTGCTTTGGGAAATCGCCAAAGTAGAAAAAAATGATGATGTGTAATCATTTGCATACTTGATGCTGAACTTAATTTTCCAACCCTGTGTGGGTGTATCCACAGTTCAGGAAAAAGGCTTCACATATCAGCTCTGTATATTTGATGTGAAAATCACGGAGACAAAACCCCAGCCTCCTAATTAATTTTTTAAAGTTGTATACAAAAAAAAAAAGCACATAGTTTTATTCATGTGGACAAAGAAAGCGTGTTATATAGTTCTTTCTCTTTTCCACTGATGTACGTGGAAGTGTAGGTGATATGTTTTTCTCAGTTTTCTGATATCTGCAAAAATATGAATATCATAGTGTGTTTATGATAGAATCAGTCACTGTGAAATAACTCTTTCAGGGACCGACAGAATCTTTTGTTCAGACTTAATCCTAAAATCAATGCTGTTACCAATGAAATCACTCCATCTTAGAGAAGAAAAGTTTGACCCCCAAATTATGCTTGCTTTCTTTTTGCCCCAAACAATATCAAGAATAGCTATGGTATGGAATACATATGAATAGTTATAAAATATGTTATGGAAGTTTTTTATCATCCAAGCAAATGTGTTATAAACATAGCACAAACCTTATTTTAAAAGAAATCCGTATAGTTAGTGCATGAAAGTTCACAGAAAAAGCACTGCTGTCAAATAACTATGCAGTTATGACTGATTTATATTTGCACGTGTGGCATAAAATGAATGTTTCTAACAGTCAGTCTAGACTTTAAATGTTAGCCTGTTTTTTTCAATGCTTTTTTTCCCCTGTTGGTGTCACTCTGGAGCAGAATTACAAATACCAATTTTCTGAATTTTTTTACGTTGTTTCTTAAATGCATTTTCAGAGACAACGATCTTTGTCAGAAAATAGAAAAAGAGAGCTCTTGGAAAGAACAATTGTGGAGCTTGTTGAATTTATTTCTCCTAAGACACCTAAACCCGGAGAATATGGTGGAAGGACATCAGGTTCAATGGCTTGGCGAGTAGCCAGAGGTGAAATTGGTCCAGAGGTATTTAACTTTTCCACTGATTACTATTTTAGAGGTAGCTAACTAGAGGTTCTATAATTATGGTCTGCAGAGGAATAGCACTTCATGGTAGGTAGCCTACAGATTTAGTTCAAACAGTGAAACTTGCAAAAACATTAGGTGCAAGTTTGATGTGAATTCAGTAGAGGTCATTTTTGAGGACTGATGGTGGTCCATTGATTCTAAAAATGTTTGGGAATCCTTGATCTACAGTGTGTTTTGCTCTTACAAGTTAATAAACAATACTTTTTTTTTTTCCCCCCTTTTAATTAGTTATGGTGTGACAGAACTAGAAAGTTTACGACAGTTGAAAGCAGTTGGGAAAACTTAAAAAAAAGTTTATTTGTATTATTAGTTACTATTGGTTAAAGCCTGGAAGTAGGTTTTGACCACTATTTTTGTTAATAAAACGATGTGGGAGCAATTAGGATTGTGTTAAGTGGAACAATCTCTTAAATAATAAGCTTGATTGATTTTCATATCAATGTGTTTGACTATTTCCGAAAGCAAGATTTTATTTTTAATTATTTTATGCTAAGATACTGTTTCCCAGAACCATATCTGTATTTAGCTTGAGCCAGCATGCAAAGGTGTGACTTACCCCATTGCTCCTTACATCAATTTTGTAGTGATCCTGGCATGTGGAATGACTGACATCCTAAATAGAACCAGTTACATAAAATTAATGAGTTTCATAGGATTGTTTAAGTTTGAGAAACTAAGAGTTTATGTCAGTTTGCCATAGTTCAGAAGTTGTAGTTTCTGCTTTGGTGAAACTCACAAATAGTGATAATAAATCTTAAAAAAAAAAAAAAAAGTCATACTGTGAAGTTATGAAGTGTGAACCTTCAGTTTTAAGTTGATTTGTAAACTGTCATATACAAGAACCTATATGTGATAGTCACAAAATTACATTTGCTATTCAAAATAACCATTTACTTATTGATTGTACAAGAAATATACTCAACATAAATTTTCTATACCTAACATGTTACTCTCACTTGAATTTGCTGATTTTATGTTATTTTGTTAGTAATTTACTTAGGAAAATAATTATATGAAAATTTTAAAAATACAATTACTGCTCCCCTCTGGAAAAGGTGCAGGTCTATTGTAGGAAACTGGTTTAAAACTTTTGTTTTGCAGAAATGCCTTTTGTCCATGAACTCTCTTAAAAATTACTTCAATTAGAAGCAAAACTGTTTAAAAGTAACATAGTCTCACTGAAATGTTTTGGGGAATGAAAGTGCTTCTATTTTTTTCCCTTTTTCAGAAAAGAAAAGAAGTGATTTTTATTCCCTCTGAAAAAGAGAAGACATCTAAACTCTTCCACCTTGTCTATAATATAGTAGAAGATAGTTATACACGGATTTCCAATAATAATGAAAAAATAACTGGTTGGGAAACAGGTGTTTGGAAGTCAGAGTCTATTTGGAGAAAGGTTGAAACAGATTGGAAAATGGTAAGGATAACAATTATTAAAAGCATAAAATCTAGCGTAAAAGTATGATAACTCCAACAAAATAGAAAACCCTTGCCAATGTTTGACATCAAAACCTTTCTTGGTGCCCATAAAATTTAGCTGATGTTAGTAACTGATACTGTTAAGCTTCAGTAAGATTGCCAGATTTAAGAAATTGTGTTAAGAAATTGGAAATTCATTTAGCTTGTATTTCAGAAAGGATGACCAAATTCCCTGCAGGTAGGTAAAATCCTTGCTAAAGAACCAAATTTTTAAAAAATAGCTTACTTATGCTTTTGATCAAACATGCAATACTGTTTTATTGAAAAGCAGCACTTATCTCCAAAAACGTTTGTTGTTGTTTTGTTTTGGAGAATAGCTTCGTATTGTATCATATGTTTTTGATACACAGCCAAAAGGAAGAAGTTGTCATCCTAAATATGACAGTTCCATCTGCAAGAAGGCAAAAACCTGTCAGTTATCAGGATTATTGTATACCCTGCCCAGGCTCCTTCCCATCTGTCAGGACACTGAGCAGCAGAAGAGTCATATGCTCTAAATCTAAGGAGATGAGAACTGATGCCTGTATGATGGGAAGGGGTCAATTACTAGCAAACAGCTTTTCCCGCAACAGCTACCAACTGTGTAACTGAGCATTCCTGTCAGGGACTATTGCACATTCCTGCTTTGTTCCCCCTGTCGTTTTGCTAGTCTGTGTCCTGGACCACGACAGTCTGAAAGGTCTCCGGCCAAACACTTTTCTAGCTCAGGCAACGGTTTGCTTCCCATTGATGAAAAATGGAGCTAAGTATGTAACTGTCTTCTGACAGTTCTGTCTTCTGTGATGGGTCTATATATAACCAACTTGCAAAATGCAATGGGGGAATAGCTTGAAGAGGTTATTCTACATAAAAGACAAGGAATAAGGGAAGAAACTGGAGAATAATATAAAAGATGTTACAACAGGGTAGGGTAATTGGAAAAGAGAAGTAACAAAAACTCAGAATGAGGGACAACTGTTCTCTGCTTCAATAGGATCTGCTAAAAATCTGATAGCACATTATATCTTGAAGTCTCCAATGATCAGTCATCCTCACTTTTGCAAAAAACATACTGTCTTTGCATTGAAACCAATTACGAGTCTGCTGTTCTGCTCAGCTCTATTAATCGGATAAAACAGGGAGGGACTGATCTGTAAGACAAGGCAGAAAGACTTCACCCTTGTATTCAACAGCACCTCAATTTTTCTAGATAAAGGATGAGAGCATGGCCTTGAGAAATTAGGAGATACAGATGCAGGTATATGTCAGGCTTGTGGCTAAGGCATGTTAGCTCTACAAGAATAGCATCCTGCAGAATGTATGTGAATCTAAAATTGAATTTTCACTGGGGGGTTGTTTGTATTATGGGAGACAGCAGAGGGAAAGGTTGCTTGGGCTTTGCATGTTCTTTTTGTAATGACTCTAGTGAATCTGCAAGGTATGGATTCAGCAGCTGTCCAAGAAACTTACCAGCCAAGGGAGCCTTCACAGAAATATTTTGTTTATTGTTTGGTATGTGATGAAAGGAAAGGAATTTAAATGTAAAAAGCCATGGTAAAAGTAACTATAGGTATTAGCCCAGGACTAATGGAAAGGAACCATCAGTTATGTATTCTGTCTTTGCAGTGTTGTTGATCAAAATGATTCAGATAGTTGATCATCCTGGCTAATCTGATAGTAGCCATCTCCATTGTATTTGTGTATTTTCTTGCTGTTCAGTGCCACTTGACTTTACAGTGCAAAACTGAAACAGGTACAAAACATAAATTTCATCAGATTGCCCAGAGATAACTTGGCATCCAGGGCTCAAAAGCAGACCGCAGTAGGTGATAATAAGCATGTAAGAACTTGTAGATCTGAAATCCATGGGTTTCTAAAAGCTGCTTTTCCAGAAGAACTGGAAGATAATTTGAATGAGATTTTTTTTTTTTTTTTTTGTTTCTCTGAATTCAGACATTCTTCAAATAATACTGGAAGAAGAGCAGCCATGTGTGAGAGGTAGAGGACAGTCAAAAAGACACAAAAGGAAACTTTAACTTCTGTTTTTCTGATTAAATGCTTGGATATTATAATGGAAGATGAGACAGGCTTATGTTTAAGTTTTTATCCCTAAAAGCCTATGTTTAGTGCATTTCAACCAAGTAGTAATGAATGGAGTGTTTTGGCTTTCATACTCAAACATGGCAATTCGGTAGCATCTGATCAAGGGAAATCTCTTGCTAGAACTAGCTGGAGTACTTAAAAAATTGTGGAGATCAGCACTTTCATGAACATTAAGATTATATTCACATGAAAGCAGATCAAATTGTTACATTTTCACAGGTAATCTTCAGTGTAACACCTCACACCTTTAGCATTTTTTAGCTTTCTTAAATATGAGAATTAACATTTTTATGCTTGGTCTATAGTAGCACTGAAATTCTGTTTTATAGTCTGTCAATGACATTTCTATATCAAGGTGGGATCTTTAGTAAAATGTACTACTGTGTTTTATTATCATTTTATTCAGGGTTGTTCTTTCCAGATTAAAAACTAAAGAGCTGTCTAAGTCCATTTAGTATGACATTAATCAGAAGCCTGGACATGACAGAATTTTGATAAGTTTTCCTAACTAAGGATTGTGAAAGGATCATGGCAGGTTTGGCTCTGTAGTCTGTTATGTCTGTTACCTTGGTTTGCTGGTAATAGATGCTAGACTTGAAAGGATCATTGAACACTTATTACAAAATTCTTATGAGGGTTCATAGTAACTTTAATGAATGTTAACCTATGAGCTTGACTGTTCAGCCAGGTGAAGTTTAGAACAGCATTGGGACTATATTACATTATGTAAATTGCTAACAGCTCAAATAATGTTAATACAGGATTTATATACGGCTAGCATGTGTGATTTGCTTTAACCAAGATATGTCAAGTCCTAGGAGAAGTGGTGTGCAGCCAGCAGGCACGTCTGAAGAACTCAGAATACTGATTAAACAGGTTTTTTTCATCAGCAATACTGAACAACCAAAATTAAACTGTGGGTGGCCCTGTGCGTTTATATAAAAACCAGAAGTTTCCTTTTTTTAAAACAATAAACAGGTATTTTTGTGGCTTAAACTTTACCAAGCACATTGAGATACATTAGTGTTGCCTGTTGAAGAGCTATGAACAGGTACAATTACCTAGCTGT
This sequence comes from Larus michahellis, assembly GCF_964199755.1. Classification (NCBI taxonomy): domain Eukaryota; kingdom Metazoa; phylum Chordata; class Aves; order Charadriiformes; family Laridae; genus Larus; species Larus michahellis. Next base: position 43,440,009 of record NC_133897.1, on the reverse strand, counting down.
GGAACAGACTTAAGGATTCAGAATGAGATCATATACAAAATTGTACTATGTACAGTTCTAAAGGTCCAGAGGCTTGATAAAGAATGACAGTGTGTTATCTTAATAATCTTAATGATTAATTAGATGTGTGTTGGTCATCTCAGTTTTTGACATGCTGACTATGTCTTCTTTCCATTTAGGTTTATTTAGCCCGAAAAGAGGGGTCATCCTCTGCTTCCATCAGCTGGAAGTTTGAATGCAAGTCAGTCGGTCTAAAAATAGATAACATTTCAGTTAGGACAAGCAGTCAGACATTTCAGAGTGGAAGAATAAAGTGGAGACTTTGCTCTCCAACAGCAGAAATTGCTGTGATAGGAGGTAAGTGTGGAATTTAAATAGTGGATTATATCATGCAGCAAAAGTGTAACTGGAAATAAATAGCTTATATGGAGAGCACTGTGCAAATACTAAAAATGAAATGCAAATGCATTTTGACTTTTCCAGCTCAGTCTTTCTTAGCAAGATCAAGAAAATACTGTGTGTTTAATCGAAACTGGTACAAAACCCAGTTTTATTAATGTACACAGCCCTACCTGCAACAGAGCAGGGTTAGCAAGAACATAGAATGGATACAAGATACCTGTGTGTTTTACTAGGAAAACATGTTTCTGTGTGCGGTGGCTTCAATCTTGACTTGACCCGTCCTTTGAGCACGGGCCCTAAACAAATAATAATTAAAAATTTGCAGCTGTTTAATGTTATTTTTTTCTGCCACTTATTAACATGAATTGGAGTAGTCACAACCAAGGTCCTTTAACGTTCATTACAACTTATGCTTTTTAACATGCATTCTAGCATTATACGCTGTTTGGAGCAGTGGCTTACTTAATTGGTTTATCTTTTCCTCCAACAGATAAAAATCTTTGCTCCTATTCAGATTTTTCTGGTGCAACGGAAGTTATGTTGGAAGCAATTCTAAATGGAGGGGATGGTGAAGCTGCGTGGCAACACACACAGCTCTTTAGAGAGAACTTAACAGCATGTGGAGAAGATTGCTTGGAGATAATTATAAAACTCAGTGACCTCTGAGAACCTGAGCTGAAGGGATGTTCTTTGGATTCCTTGAAGAGGTTATACCATGGATACAGCAGGAAGATTTGGTTGGCAGTTCCTGTCCATCCTGCTGGCAGCTTATTTCCTGTTTCACTGCTTGCATTTAACCAACTTGAAACTGCACGTGTACTGAATAGGTAAACATCCCAATGAAAACCTCTTCGCTTTAAAAACAAACACCAAAATTAAGGGATTGAACCATTAAATACCATTTCCTTAAGCCTTGTGATGAAAAGGAAACAGTTTTTAGGAAGCAAAACATGATCATAACAGCACAGAGCAATTGTAATTGATTTTAACGTGGAGGGTTGGGGTTGGCTTGCTGGGTTTTTTGTTTTGTTTTGTTTTGTTTTTAATAATCTGCTCCTTGGAAAAACAGTTTGAAATCCATTTCCTAATTACAACAGATGCTTGTGGTGATTTTAAACTATTTTAAAGAATAATAGAAGACTTAGATATTTTAAAAGAAAAATATGACTTTGTGTAATAACCAGAAGAGCTGAAATTAAGATAAATTTTGAAGCAACCTTGAAATGGTCTTGTTATGTATCTAAGTATTAAACTTGCGTTTAATACCTAGAAATGTTTGGAAATATGATGGTGTGCTAGGAAAATAAACAAATTTTGAAATAAGTGTTCATTATGTACCTAAAATTGTCATGGCCTGTGATATGAAATTGAGACATAAAACTGAGAAAGAACATCAGATTTTTTTCTATGAAAAAATAGATTATTCATTATAAATACTTCTTAATAATATAAATTCAGATTTGCCCACTTTTTAAAACATTTATTAAGCGTGTAGTTTGAAATCACTTTTTAAGCTATTGTCTTGAGTTGCTTTGAATACTATTCCCAAATTCGATGTAAAAGTATATAAAATTTTTCTGTTCATTAATACAGTGTTTAAATTTCTTTTCATTGAATATAATAAAAACTGCCACCCAGGAGATGTCAAATGTAGAAGTGAATAAAGTGTGGAGTGAATGTTCAGATTAGATAGTCTTTGTCAGAGAATTGGAGGAAAGCTATGCCTGGATTATACAAGAAATTTTCTATCATAGAAAGTTTCTATCATAATACAAAGTTAAAACTATAGTTTTATTGTAAAATAAGTGAAAATTAGGGATAATGATCTCAAGATCAGTGTTTTTAAAGCTTTTTGTTCCTTTTTGTGAATCTTCCAGCCCTTGTATTGATTTGAAATGATTGTCAAAAATAATTTACGTTGAAATAAATGTTTGCTGACCTTTCAACAAATCTAAGCAAATATAAGACTTCAGATTTTATTAGGAAACTGCATATGCACATTGAGCATAGGCATCAAAATTATGCCAAAGACATCTTAAAAAGTAGTAGATTATGGCAGCTCGGGAGTGACAGAATGATGTATGATGGATTATGTACATTGCTTCAGAACGTAAACTGACAGTTTATGAGGGGAATTAGAAAGAGAGAGTCTCACTCCCTTAATACAGAGCACCACAGTGACGAGGAACCATATGGAAGGGTGTTCATCGACACTTGACTAACACAAAGTGAATTTGCCAGTCTCCGTTCAAAACTCCTGTATTTAGTTTCAGATAAATGCTAGTTCTGAGATTTTGAGTGGGAACCCAACAAAGTATTTTAGACTAATCTGTATACTATGTTGGAAGAAAAAAAGGCCAAAAAAAAGAAGACGGTGACACCAATCAACAAAAATGTTTCTGTTTTGTAATTTTGATAGCTGAAAAAGATACTGCTTTAAAACAGAAATTATTTCTTGCATTGTATTACTTAAAAATAGAGGACTGTGAGGAATTGCAGAAGAGTTTAACTGCATTTGATAATTTGAAAGCGGAAGGCAGAATAAATTTAAAAGTAGTAAGATTAAAGTAATTTTCTCACAATTTTGCTCAGAACCTCTGGGAGAAGAGTAATAGCTGCAGATACCTTAATAAAATCACCCACTCAAACAGCAGAGTAGTTGAAGTCCATTATTAAAATGTTTGAATGAATTAAAAAGATTGAAAAATGCCTTGCCAATCTAATTAATTAGGAAGTACTTCTGTATTTGTAAGATCACATGCAATGAATAAAAGTGCTTATTTTAGGAAAGAATTAATGAGTAAAAACCTCAGACTGAATAGAACTAATCTGAAAAAGTTAAATGGAATTTCTTCAGGTGTCTTTTGGAGTACCCTATAAATAGTGAACATTTTGAATCTCTTCATGCATAAGCTGTTTTAAAGGCACTAATTTTCTCAGTTGATCTCTATTTCAGTGCAATTCTTAATTTTTAATTATTTTTTGAAACCAGAAGTAACTCCTCATCAATAGTTGCTTCATAATAACTTACAGTATCCTGAATTTGCAATATTATATGGGGGAAAGATCTGTGCTGCAATGTGCTCTAAAAGCTCAGGTATTAAGTTATGCTGGCGATGATATGATGCTGCTTGAGTTGTAGATGGTGTTGATCAGGGCATGTGCAGCTAAAAGTCAGTGCTTACACAGCTTCTTAGAAGTTTGAGGAGTGGGAGGTTAAATGGGGAAAGAAAAAACACTGTTGACTAGAAATGTATGGCTTAATGTCAACATAGGTAAAACCAGCAATGCTTTCTAGAATTCAGTTTAGTCTGGTGTACTCTAAAGAATTACTGCCTGTCCCAGTGTGCCGTGGGTGCTTTCTAAAGCTGTGCTGAGATGTAACAGTGAAATCTATTCAATCAAATTTTATATAAATACTACACTATTCAATTAATGCTTGCAAATTAATTTTGGAGGGCATGGTTTCCAACAGAACTGTGTGGGAGTCTGCTTGCAGAACTCCTCCTTTCAAACAAATATTTGTTGTACAGCACTGTTGTCCCTCTACAGTGACCATACAGCTGTTTATTTCTTCATATCCTGTTTGGACTATGAATGCTGCGTGCAGAATAGCAACCACTAGTGGCAACTCACGAAATTGTAGTAGTAACTTCCTACACCCCAGAAAGTTGCTGGGAAAATGCATCTTTAAAACATATGAAGGAAGCCCCTTGTAGGCAGTGTAGAGAAAAAGCACAGGTATACAGGAATAGAGCAAACTTCAGTGTAAATCATATACTTACACCGAGAAGTAGGTAATGAAAATTATCTCATCTGATCCTGTGTGATAGTCTGTCGCCTTTACTCATCAGTTAGCCACAGAAGATGTTTCACAAATAGTGGCTTAGATGTGAGATATAATCCCTATTATGTGCAACATCAGGAAATGTAGAGCACTAAAAATAAAGTATGTTTGTCTCCATAGCACAGTGGAATGGAAACAGATGGTAGGCAGCACATATGGCTGCCAGAAGCTGGGAACACCCATTTACAGAGTTCTTGCTGCTCAAAACAAAACAAGCCAAAACAAAGGAACTCCAAAGGGGGGGAAGAGATTGTTCCAGGCCGATATCAGGATATCTGTTCTCTTCTCCATGCCCACGCTCCCCATCTCTTTTGATTGCTTAAGCTAGAAATGGAAGTATACTACCAGTTAAGAATTTGATGTACCTTCTTAGTATTTGTCAAGAGTTAGCATTTGTTAAGTACAGACATTATTTAAAACAAATCTCTGATTTCCACCATAGGTTCAAACCTCTGGTTTTGAACAAAATTTAAGATTTTGCCAGTGTTCTGTAAGCAATTAAAATAAGAGTCAATGTTGAAAGAACTTCTGTGTTGTTGCTTCATGTCATACAGAGGGTTGAGAAGCAAATTACAGACGGGTGACTTCCTTAAACACGTTTGGTGGAATAGAGCTGGGTCCTATCTATACTTTGAATATTTTTTAAAAGTTATTCAACATTATTGGCAGTTGTTCAGCTTACTTTGTGCTAGCTTTTAAGGTTCTTTTATGAGGTACTGTCGTTGCCAGCAGTGCTTTGTGCCTTGCAGCTTATGGTCTCTCTAAACAATAATCAGTGATACTATGTTTACTGATCGTTGGTCACATAGTGTTGTCAACGTGGGTAGAATGAAAGAGTAATGACACTAATACGAGGGATAAGATTATGTCCTGTATGCTGATCTTGAATATTTAACCCAAGCAGAAGGACAGTAAAGAGTCCAAAAAAAAACCCAACATAGACTTTAGTAGGTTGATACAATTTCTTCTTCCCTGAAGTTATTAATTCAGGAGCAGAATTTTGAGAACTCCCATCCTATATTATGGCACTTAGGAATGGCCGAGAAACAAGCCAAGGTCAAACAGCCTCAAGTATCTGTATTCTAGGTGTACAGATATTGTGAAACGTGTAAGGATCTAAGTGAGACTGTCTGCCTGGCTGAATAAGAAAACAAGTTTTTTTTTCCTTTGTTTATTTTTCTATGTTTATTCTTGGGCTTTGCTTTTTTATGATAAGGTTTGTAATTAGACTATTAGCTTAGTTTATGATTAGCCTGCTTCAGTTTCTTCAGCTTTATCTTTTTCTGCACGCTTCCATCTAATTTAAAATACATTTTAATTTCCTTTTAATTTATATAAAGGATTGCAACTGCATGGTAAATATACTATGTCAAAAATTAAGTTAGTTTCTTTACTTTCATTTGGTAAGAGAAGACAAAAGGAATAGATTAAAAATATTCAAACTCAGCAAAAAAAAAAAAAGCAATAGTAATTAAAACTGATGACACCCAGAAACCAACAAAAATACCAGGACTTAATAACATTTAATGGGGAAAGAAAATGTAATGGGCTACATAAGCTAATGCTGGTAAAAGTAACTTCCATGACTGACCCTGATTTTGAGATGTTTTTCTATGTGCTCATTTATATTTAGGTCACTGAAAAAGTTTAGTAGAAAAAAACCACTCAGAATCGTGAACAGCTCTTTTTGAAAAGCAGTCTAAGATTTAAGGAATGTCCATTTATAAACTTCTTCTATTTTTACTAGTCTAAGCTATAGAAAGAATATTAAAATTAAGAACAGGCTCCTGCTGCTTGATATGGATTCATTCCTTTCTTTATTCTAGTGAATAATCTGTGTCTTTGATTTTGGAAAAAGTGTGCTTCGTGACCAAGAGTTTTAGGAGCACACCATCTGTAGTGATTATGAGACTTCAGTGTGGCATTGAGCACCTACAGAAACTTGAAGGACTGAGTCTTAAGTACCAGCTTCTGTTAGAGATCTTGTAAATGGGGGGGAAAGATGATTTCACTATGCATTTTGATTGTAATGCTTCAGCGTATTTTCTGTTAGTTTGATCCTTTTATTACATAATGCTTTGTGTTATTTCGTACCCTTGAACTTCAGTAATATAATGTATGTCTCCCATATCCTTGAAGTCCCAGGGGAATGTATTTCCCCCCCAGAAAATCATAAATTAGCAGCTTACTGCTGTCCAATCAGGAGGAAATGCTGGACTTATTTTAGATAAGCACTTCAGATAACAACATACAGACTCCCCTGTGAATCAGTCATAAGGAAACCAGCTGACATAAGAAAATAAAGACATCCAAGAGCAATGTTTAAGCAAACTCTTAGTAAAGTAGGTGGAACAGTTGCTCACAGCATCTTAGAGCAGACAGAAACAGCAGCAAAGTACAGAACGGAGACAGACTTGCTTCTTCCCTCTGCATAACCATTGTGATGAGAAGGATAGAAGGTAATGTAATATATGTGTATCCATGCTTGCATTATATCAAATGTCAAAATAACATAGTTAAACTGCAGCAGTTTTTGCTATTAGCCAAAGCATCAGGAAAATATATGGTATATTAAAAACAAAGTTCACCACTGGCAAAAAGATGTAAAACTTTATTGGCCAAAAGGGAAGTGCCTGTTTGTGGACTGCATTAAGAGTTCTGGAGCTCTTCTGGTTTGGTTTAGTAAGAAGCATGCCCCAAACTGGTTTTGATTTGGGTGTTTTCTTTTGTTTGGTTGTCCGGGTAGGAGTTTCTGCCTAAGTATACTTATTGAATTCCGTGATGTGAACAATGATGGTTTGAAAGAAAACGGGCCAAAAAAAATGAAAATAACAGATTGGAATTAAAACAAAAACCCTCCACAGCGGAGGTGGCAGCACAGAGGAAGTATTAGAGGTTGCAGTTTAATTTTAACACTTGAAGATAGAAAAAACTAAGGTCAGGTTAATACTGATAAATGAATGTCAAATTTGCGTCATTTAGGAGTTTGTTTAGTAAACTAAGCTAATAGTTTAATTTTTTTTATAAATGGAATATTTTTTGAAAGGAAGTATTACCATCATGGAGCCTTACAAAGGCAAACAGTGCCTTAAGCAAGTTCTTGCCCAAGTGTCAGAACTATGTATGAACTGCCTTTATAAGAAGTCATCTCAGCCCCTGACAATATCGTTAGTGGTATCAGTTATTTTTCTACTTCAAAGTCAGTATTCGATAATGATTTTTTTTTAATACAAATCCATTTGATATTTTTTAACAAGGGTGAAAACTCAGGGTTCACATTCAGTGCAGCGGACATTGAAATTTTTCTTGACTATGCACTGTGACTAGTTATATTCTGCAGCTTTATTTTATAGTTTTGTTTCAGATTTTTAAGGCTTGCCAGTAATTCGTATTTTTACACTAGTTTATTGCAAAAAAGAATTAATGAATGACAGAAGGATATGAAGAAGTGGGCATTCATCCAGTCCCAACATATAAATAACCTTCTGAAGACACAGGAAGATTTAAATGCATTTCTGGGCCACAGAAACAAAATCCGTGATGGGAAACAGACATTAAAGAGAGAGAAGCAGTTGTCAGAGTACATTTACCTTTTTTAAACTTTTTATTGCATTTACTTCACATAGAGGACTGATCACTGGTCATGTGAGGAAATTCAGCCCTTTGCAAATATTCAGTGAAAAATAGAAAGTCTGTCTGTGAAGAGAGCATGGAGGCAACATTTATGGTAGTGAAAGACTGGCTGAAAGACTGGGTGTGTGGAAAAAGAGAAAAGGAAATAATACAATTATTTTTAAAAAATAGGAGACTTACTGGCATGTGATAAATCCAGTGGAAATCAACTACAACCCGTTATACTCCAAAATATTAACATTAAATCCATAACTGGGGAATATTTTGTGAAAAAGTTGTATGGAAGAGGCACTCCGGTCTACTGATCAGTGGATTTTGTATTTAATACATATTAGAATGAGAAAACCAGCACTGTAACATAGGATTAGTTCTATTAGTAGTAAGATGGACTTATTCTACAGTGCAGCATAGTCAGATGCTTTGGCCATCTTTTGGAAGATTTCCTTGATTAATGCGTGGTATCAGTTACCTCCTGGGGTAACCCTTCCTGTTGTCTTCACTGTTACAAACCCTTCCAAATTTCCCTTCTTCTGAACTAGTGGTTGTCATCCTTTGAAGCAGCCTCTGCAGTGGAGATCAAGGCAACTTTCAAATGAGTCACAGGTAAGAACTGAAGGCTTCCACACCATCCATGGATTCTTTTTCTTGCTTCCCCTGTGTATCGCAGGCTGATGCCCCAACCCTGTACAGCCTCCGTGCATTCCCTGGCTCATGCTGGCTGCTATTCCTTCTTCTCTGGTGGGCAGTGGAAAGCAAGCCCTGAGGATGACGTTAGCATAGTCTGCTGACCGAGTTCCTTGAACGTAGTCCTCTGAATCTGCCACAGCCTTCATCGTTGGGAGATTTTTATCTACCTTGTATCGTTTTAATTCCTAGCTGCTTTTTGTCACCCTCACATCCATGCTATATTCACAGGACAACTGAATCCTCAGCCTGTTTCATTCTGGTATTGCATCTCTCAGTAATCATCCCTCAGCGGTACCCTCCTATTTTCCCAGTTCCTTCCTGTTCCCAGCAGGTCTGCTGGCCATCAACCACAGCCCGCTGCAGATCTGGTAACATCCTTACGTCTTTTTAAGACCCACTGTCATCCAGGAGCCTGAGAGGGTGAGGGAAGGGGTGTAAGGGGTCCACAAAGCCGCAGAAAGAGAAGCAGCAGTCATTCTAAGGGAAGGACATTAGGACCAACATTAGAACCTGATTTTTTTTGTATGTTTATGCGTATAGTTCAAAAGGGCAATGAGGCTCCTGACCAAGTTAAAGCAGCAGGTTTTACTTCTTGGTGAAAATTGTTCCTCACACCTCATAAAAACATTACAAAAGAACAATTGAATAAATTGCACTAGAAACTCTAAAGAATGGAATGAAGGATTATACGTTATGTTTGCATACTATGCTACAGATATCTGTTGTAAGGATATGAATGCTGTTAAACTTTTAATTTAACTCCAGAGGATAACCCAAACTAAGAAGAATTTTTTAATGTCGTGTCTATTTGAAGGATTAACTATTGGTTTTTATAATCTGCAAAATGTGTAGGAGTAAAAATGCAAAGCACGGCATCCAGCCCATTAACATACTAATTTACTTAGAGGGAATATAAAAAGTAGTTTCACCTACTACAGTATTTGCATCTTCATGCCACTCAGTTACAGAACCTGTTAAGCAAGCCATGTTGCTGGCGTAGTTAACAACCCCAGAGAGAGCACCAGCCTTATGGATCATGGGGTATCCCATCATGGGAGTAGCGTAGATCAAGGGCGGGATGACAGGCACTCCAATCCTTGTTCTGCTCATGAAATGCAGTATTGGATAACTGATCATAAACTAGCAGGGAAGATTTAAACAGGGAACAGAAGCTGGGGAGCGGTTTGGCAGTGCTACGCTCTGCATGTGTGCTCCATGGGAGTGTGTCTGTTGGAATGGGTGGCTCGGGGGTGCTGTGTGCTGTGCCACACTACAGAGCCGTTCGGCTTCGTGGCTAAAAGCAGCCATGCTGGTTTGGTGAAGCAACTTAGAGCTGGAGTGTGTGCCTTGGGTTATGTTAGGTTGTAGTTTGCTCTGCGTTCCCATGGGATGGTTCATGTGGCTGCCTGTAAGGCCTGAAACTGCACTGTGTCTTTATGGTAATCTGAGGGTTCGCCTGGTTCCTGCTTTGCTGTACTTTGACAACAACTGTCAGAAAAAGGATTGTTGCTTGCTTTGAGTTCAATTCTGCGAGCAACTCAAAATTTAGTGGCTTTCATTATTTAGGAGAATGGTTGTTCTGATTAGAAAGGTGAGGAAAACTTTATGTTTTCTTCTGAGAATTAAATCTCACAACAAACAATACATATGGAATTGATCTCTTAAAATTTAGCTGTTCTGTGGCTTCAAGTAATTTCATTGTGTTTTCAGTCTTTATGCTAGTGTGCTCTTTCATCATCATTGCTCGTGTCCCAGAGAACTGAGGCCTGAATGTTTTGAGAGAAATTCTAGAAAATAATGTGCAACTGAAAAAAACCACACAGGTTTGCAAACCCGAGGAATTCACATGCGTGCTTTTGGAACTAACAGATGCCTTATCAATAAATTAAGGGTAAGATGTAAAGTAAAAAAGGAGCTTCTGTGATTCTGTATCACTAGTCACAAGAGAAAAATGAACTCGACAGAAAAATGTCATGTTCAGTAGAGTGTCCAGTATGTCTCAAAAAGCACAGGAACATAGAAGCACCTGTAAGAATATGTGTGTCTTTGGGTAAAGAGCTAATTTCACTACTTTCTAGAACTCGTTACAAGATAAATTGGATTCAGATACTTAGTGGCATGTAAAGTTTCCAAAAATACTAGAAGAGATACTGATACATAAATTGCAAGTGCTAAGAGGAAGTAAAATGTTGACGGGGACAGAGACTGATACTGTGTTGCAAATTGCTGGATAAAGTGTATTGCCTTTTCATGAAAAGCTGACAAATTCACAGCACTTACTACCTGGAAATACAAGAACAGACGAGCAGCAGAAACAGACAAGGTAAAAGAAACCACGAGACTTCCAGATAAATTTGAAGAGCTACTCCCACTCTTCAAAGGCTTTCTGGTATAAAAACTTGCAGCAGAAGAGCATATGTGGAATAACAAAGCTCAGTAAAAACCAACTAACTAAAAAAAGGTGAGTTGTTATTACAACAATTTTATAGCAGAACAGTAACAACTTTGGCATGAACTTACTCTGGGACACAGTACAAGAAAATGTATTCTCACTAGCCATTATATAAGAACACAGCCTATCGCTAAGTTGTTCTTTGCAAAATTAGTTTTAAAAGAATGCAGGGTGTGATTATTGTATAACACTTAATGGATTTGCTGCAAAAATAGATAAGCTGGCTTTTTTCATGCTTAGGTCTGTCAGTAAGTAGTACTATAAAACATACAGTGTCTTTTCTTAGGGTTCTTTGCTTCGTAGTTCGCAAGGAATGTAGGACTGTTCTAAAAGAACTGCATCAATGAAGAACACTTTACTGAAGAACATTTTCTTTACTGTAACTTAACTGCACAGTAGATTTAAAAAAAAAATGGATAAAATAATGAGGGCTGCTGTTTCCATGTTCTTTGGGTTAAAAAACCACAGATATACATATATCAAACCAAGTTATTTTTAACACATCCTGTAGATAAAAAACTTCTTTTTCTAGAACATTAAAATGAATTTGCTAAGTATTAAAGCATATATATTCAACGTAATTCAAGGAATTGTTTTCCTGCCTTACAGGTGACAGCCAGGAACCCTAAATCTAAGAAAGAAATGCTGTGATCAGGATTCAGCTTTCTGAGGTGCTTGGAAATGGAGACATGCTCTTGGAAGTCGTGTTGGACTGAAGAGGATCTAGGCTGAGACTCACAAATACTAATACGCATGTGTCGTAGCAAAGCGCTGCCTGAATAATTCCTGAATAGTCAAACACATTGTCCTGGGCTACACTGAAAGCTGTTGCAACTGCAGCTTCTGCTACCTCTACCCACGGTGGCTACAGTCATAGTGAGCAACATGCATATAAGAACCACTGACCTAGACGTTTTTACTTCAACTAAAGACTGAGGTAATGTGTTCTTACTTTTCTTTAGGAAAAAGAAGAGGCCTCTAAGGAGCATGAAGAATCTACGCAAGTAAATGGGAGCAATATAAACTAGGTAGTAGGAAGAGAAGCGTTGTTAGTTGTGTAAAAATAGAACAGAAGATCATAGCCTAAACATAAAAACATATTTAATTTGTTGCATTGGGTACTTTATTTACTCATTCTCCTAATAAATACAGCAAGAATAAAACGCTAACCAGAAACACCACTATTGAAACAAATAGCAGAGGACAGCAGTGTGATATCTCACAGAGAAACACTCAAAACTCAGAAATACCAAAATGTTAAAGGATCTAAAGGGATAACAAAAGATTTTTAATGCATTTCTGATATTCTTTGCTTAATATTAATATCTAATGAAAGCAGAAAAGTGCATTAAGCAGCTAGCAGTGGCCATTTTTAAACACCGCTAGTGCTAATCTTCCAAACTGTTGAATTACGCAACACCTATTGAAATAAATAGGAACTGCTGCTGCTGAGCTCTGTTACAAATCAGACCACCTGAGAAATTGTTGGATAGCCAATCTGAAACAATTGTTAGGGAGTTGTAAGTTCAGAAAATGCTTACATTTAAGACTAAGTGGGTGGCTGTGTCTTGCGTACGTTTTACCTGTTTGGCTGTACAACCCTCTTTCCTTTTTTTTTTTTTTATTTTTTTTAATTCAATTATATCTGAATTTTGTAATCATTTTCTTAAAGACTTCTGAAAGATTTATTCTCAGAAGCCTAAGAATTGCCTGTGGGCAAAGGTAATCTGAAACAATGCATTTGAGCAAATGGAATTTTTAGTAAACAGGTTGCTGGAAAGATAAACAACTTAAGTCAGCTAGAAAAGAATATTCACAAATACATTATTATTGTATAAACTTCCTCTTCTAAACTGCTTGTAATTGTCAGAAGCACACAGTAAGCACATTCCCCGTGCTGTGGGCTATAAAACAGTAATTCAAATTTTAGGGCATCTAGTAGCAATTCAAAAACATCATGGTCTAGTGATTCAAAGCACTGAGCCAGTATAAACTCAAGCTGCCAGTACAAATTTGCTCAAAGGGGTTGTTCAGTAATTTGCTGGATAGGTAGCTCCAAACTGTCTGGCTTTCTGTGGTTCTGCTATTCTATGTCTGACGGGGCACTTCATAGTTAGCCCAGACTTTTACTTTTTGGCAGTTCCTTCTTTTTGTCTTCCCCAGTTTCTACGCTCAGATGTATTGTTCACTGATGTCTTCATGTGTGCCTACACCCAGCCCTCTTTCGGTTGGATGCTTACAGCACATTCGCTTAACTCTTTTTGTTGATCTTTGCCTCAGATCTTCATTTATCCAAATATTCCAAAACTTGTGGCCTCCTCCTCTTTTTCCCTTTCACCTCAGCATAAGCTATGTGGTGTCACTGGCCACATTTTAATGACATGCTCTACCTCAGTGGCTTTAAGTGGAGGCTGTACCATCTGCCTCTCCTGCACCTTCCCTGAGACTTTCCTCTTCTTGGATTACCCCACAACTCAATTTTGAGAAAGGAAATGCAAATGCACATCCTGACATAGTCTTCATCGATTCCAGTCAAAACTAGAGGTAAAATGAAGCTATGCAGAAAAGCTTGCCCTTTGAGTTTTCCCCCAGCAATTACTAATCATATATCAAAACAGAGGTAATGTGTGAGAGGTGGCTGAATTTTAGCTTAAGAGAGCAAAGTACCATCTCTTTAGACGTTTCCCAGAATAGTGGGCTTCTCTCTTGGCTGATTCAGCCATCACTTTTCTCCACAGATTCAACATGTCCGCACATGACTTGTATAGTAACAAATCCTTCACCTTCCTGTCCTCGCAAGAATGAGTAGACATGACTTTCTGCTATTAGGAAGCAATCTGGGTACTCACTCTGGATCCATCATGAATTTCTGACTGGAAGGCTGGAGAAATACACTGGTAATGGGAAAATACACTGGTAATGGGAACCTTCAATGAGCAAGAAGAGACTTGCTGGGTAAAAATGAATCACTGCTCACATTTTCTTGCCCAAAGAGTCTTGAATGAACTGCTAAGAATAAAACTATATGGCTTAACCAGAAAGATATTCCCCTTTGGAAAGAGAGAGCTCCTTTTCAGAGGAGCTGAGATAGAGGGACAGGAAGAAAGAGGATATGTGGTTAACACACAGAAAAGCTACCCAAGTGAGGGAAGCACAGCATGCTTAACTGTGTTCATCACCCTGAGCTCAAAGGAGGCAGGGACTTTCTGAATAGCATGTCATGTACAAAGCCTTGCTTGCTGTTTGCTTTCTCCAGACTAATTAACAATGCCATAATGCAATTGGTGATTCCCAGCCTCCAAATGATTGCCACGATCTGCCTCTCAGCTCAGTATAACTGCTGATGGCCATCTCTATGCCAAGTATGTTCAGCACAGATCTCCAAAAACATTGCCTTCTCTATTCTACCTTTTTTCCCATTAGCTTTGTCCCCTGAGCATTTGCAGCTCTTCCCACTGCCCCTAGCTCTTTCAAAAAACTCAGATATTAATAGAATGGATGTTCATTTTATTCATATTGAAAGCTCCTCGACAGGGGCAACTCAACCTTCTTTGCTTCGTCTTTGCATGCACCTTCTCCTGCTGTGGTTGCTGCACAAGGAAGCTTTCTCCTAAACAAGGAGTTTCAATACAAATGTGTTTCATTTCTATGACCAGCTCCTGCCTTAGCAACAGCTCTGCTTATGCTGCTCAGCAAAAGTGTGTCACAGTTTAAGACTCAATTGACAGTGATGGACAGCTAGATGGACTTGGATACTAAAGCACTTCTAGTCACAGATAAATATTTAGGTTAACAAGTGACATAACTTCCCTGTTCTACAGGAGAGACCAGGAGAGAGGCCAAGCGAGTCAGCGTGATGGTCTCTAACACAGCCTGCGTCTCTTGCAGTGCAGGGGGATGGTTTGTTCCAGAAGAAAGTCAGGTGGGTCAGTATAGCGGTCCCAGCCGGCGAGGGGCCCTGGTGTCCCCACTGCTAATACTGGGGCTTCTGCTGGACCTCTTCCCCAGCAACACTCGGTCAGCAGAGCTCACAGCCTGCTCCACTGGAAAGTTCTCCACACCTCGGTAATGGCACAGCAATTAATAGGTTCGTTACAGGGCAGTAACTGGAGGGCAAACAGAGTTTAAGCAGTCCAAACCCTGTGCCAAACTGTCACAATGGCATGTTGTTCTTGGAGGTTTAAAGTGGAAAAGGCAACCTGACAATGACCTGGTGTTTTTCAGGAGGATTGTTGTGGAACAGTCTGATGCCAGGAACAACTAGTGACAAACATGACAAGGATACATCAGGCAGGTGCATTGTCCTGGACACAGTTCAGATGAGTGTCAGGCAGTGCATTGACAGTGTACACCCACAGAAAACCACTAGCGTGTGCTCTTGCTCATTCAGCAATGTTATTTGAAATACAGTTGTGTAAATATGCATGACCTGGCTAAATTTATATCGTTAGATGATCCAGCAATGGGTAGACTTTTCTTAATTGCCTTGGAACCATGGCCTAAAACTCATTCACAACCAAGGCAGTACAGGTGCTTTGATAACCGTCACATTGTACTACCATAACCCTACTCAGTAATTTGATCGGTTATTCCACAATTATGTTAATGAATTATGGTGAAATTTTAAAGTGTGGTAGAATACGGAAATTGCTTTCTTGCAAATGTAAATATCTGATATTAAAATATGCAATGTTTGTTTCTACTTTATAACAACTATATCCAATATGGAATGTATAGTGTAATGGGCATCAACTTAGTTTCATAAATATTTTGGATAAAAATTGTAAATTACACTTTTTCCTGTGTAGTTGGCAGAAAACCAACAGCTGTGATCACTCATTTAGGTAAGTGATTGTATCTGAGTATGTTCTTAGAGTAGATAAATATATATATAGTTTCACAAATAGGCAAGTTTTATGCCCTTTTAAGTATGATTCCAAAAAAGCCACTGAGTAAAAACAATTGAATACTGAATCCAGTAGTGAAACTGATTTAACTAGAAAATTGTTTTGAAAATCTGTAGGGTACTTCTATTTATATTACAGTCTCCAACTATGAGAACAAGCAAGTCTCCAATGAACTAAAATAGGAATTTTGTGTATATCATCTCAAGGGGATTATTAATTTATAGTGTTACACAATAAGCGTAAAGTATTTGACATAAACTGATAGTATATGATTGGGGCAGGTGGCATCCAGCAAAGAAATCCCACTCCTATCAAAATGTTATGGTGCTTAAATTGATTCATGTTTAAATCTAATTCTATGTTTGTTATAGCAGGAATCACTTGAAACACAATAATCAGCCTAGTTTCACTTCTTCATCTCTGAACTCCACAGAGGCAGCTGCTTGTAGTCTCATAAGAACTTTGTCACACAATCCTACATGGCTAGGACTGCAACTACTCAACATCCACATATAAATGTTAAGGATAAAACCAATATAAACAGCAAGCCAGTAACATGCCATGCAGGTAGCACAGTATATGACGAGATTTAAATGAAAAGCAATTTGGACAAAGTAATTGCAAAGACGACTAAAGAAAATGCTTGGAGGAACGCCAGCCTTTCCTCCTATATTTAATCCAGAATGGCACAGACTGAACGTGTCTGACCACGCACACGCAAAGACCAGCAACTGCCAAGAAGAAACTCCCTCCGTCTTTCTGCAATGTATATAGAATTGGCTGTCTTCAAGCTAGATTGCTATCTACTACTTGGCTCAGGATAAACGAGTGCAAAAGGCATGCTTCCCACGCTAGGAACAGCCTATTTACTAAACAGCTGGAGCTAATGAGAACGTAGTACACTAATGTTTGTGACTTGTTCTCTTTCTGCTGTATGCATTAATGGTTCTCTACCATTGCAAATGCAAAAAGCTTTGAACAGATGCACTTACGCTGTTTTCTCTGGTCCTCTGGTATTCACTACACACAATCCATTTTAAGAGATCCTACATATAAATTTGACAGTTGAAAAAAACAAACTACCCAACCCTGTTCTAATCAGCAAGTCCAAAATTCTGAAGCACTTAGGTAGAGCCCTGCAAGTGTTGTCGCCTTCTTGTTCTGCAAGAAACAGTCTTCCTTATCTTGCCCAAAGTAGAAGAAAACGCAGCCTACAGCTCAGAGGTATACGTGTGGCTGCAATAAAACTGGGCTGGAACAGATATCTTACTGTCCCTTCTAGGCAGATGCCATTATTTTCTGTAATCCCTGTGTAGTGCTTAGATATTAGTTTAATAGGTTCCCTAGAAACTGGCAGAGTAAAATTATGCTAAATAAGCAATATTTACTAGAAATTCTTCTGATCCATCCCTTGAGGCATAATTGAACATTACAACTGACTCCTCAAAGGCGGCTGCTCCATTTCCAATCCCTTTACTTCTTACGAAAAGCATTTTGCAAAACGGAAAAACCTTTAAATTATTACTACTCAGTTGAAATTATTCTTTTCAGATACCAATTTGTCTACCAACTCAGATGCAGTCTTCCTACTAATCCCTCCTTTTGTGACTTTACATTGGGAATAATTCAAGGAGTGGAACACACTGGATGAGGTAGGTGTTTTGCATTTCACACAGCAAAATGAAAATTACTAATTGAGAAGCTGCATGTTGTGAAACACTTTTTTAAGCTTGTAAAAAAAATATCTATGACCATAATATTTACGCTCATGTATATATTTTACTTTTGGTCGGAAGTATCTTAAACTGTAAGTGCTTTTCATGTTCATACCTAAAATAACATAAATTTTAGGCTTCATACACAAACCACTTGGGCCTCAGAAGTAGATGCTAAGTTACACCACGGGATGTTTTTTTCAAAACAACAAATATTTTAGAACAGGGTTGTGTACTGTGTGCAGAACAGAGTGCTTTATTATGTGACCCTATAATAAGGCAACGTTTCACTGACAAAAAGGCGGCTTAACACGGTGATGTTCAAAAGCATTCCTAACAGTAGCAGAATAAAGTTCTGCATGATGTCTGAGATGAAGAACCCCTCAGGCTGATCACCACGGTCCAGAAGAGGGCAGTGGTTTATAAACACTCTCCTGCCTGGAGGATCAGCACTTTAATCCTCTTCAAACCGCCCCAGGGTGCAGCGGTAGCAGCGGCTGGGACCAGCTATGGAGCCGCTGGAAAGGGGGTAGCCGACCGCCGTACCCCCAAACGCCTGTCCCACCCACGGCATCTCCTCCTCTCCACCCACCTACCGCTGCGTCCACCTGACAGGCCGCTAGAAGGGGGCAGCCGTGCCTGGCCAACCCCGAGCGCTCGCTCCCGGGTGGGGGCACCTTCCTGGCCGGTAAATTCCTCCCGCTTCGCTTTGCCTCCCCTCAGCTCCGCTGCCGCCCTGCCCCGACCGTTACGCCGTCCCTCGCGCCGCCCCTCCCCCCGCGGCGCGCGGCAGCGCCCCCGCGCGGGGGCACGGCTCCTTCCCTGTTGCCACCCGCAGTGACGTCACTAAGGCCCCTTTTCCGCTACCCCCATTGGCCGGCGCTCCTCGCAGCCCTGCCCGCCTCCGGCGCGTAATTGGCGGGCCGGCTCGGGGACGGGGCGCGGGGATAAGGGAGGGAAGGGCAGCCGGGGCCGGCGGCGGCGTTGGGAGGCGAATGGCGGACAGGGGCAGCGCACTTATTGCCTGAGCGCGGGGTGCCGGCGGTCGCGGTTCGAGGGCCGGTGGCGGAGCGGCACCGAGCGCCGGGGCGGAAAGAGGAGGGGAAGGAGGGCTGGCCCAGCCCCGCGTGACGCCTGCCTGCCTGCCTGCCTGTCTGCGTGCGTGCGTGCGTGCCTGCGTGAGGGGGGAGCGCGCGGAGGGAGGGGGGGCCGGGGGAAGGAGGCGGGGGCTGCGCGGGCGCGCGAGTGCGGGTGCGCGGGCGCGCGTGTGGCGGGGGAGGGGACGAGGGAGAGAGATTTTATTATTAATCTATTTTCCGGGCCTTTGTGGCTGAGGGGGGGCGGGGGAGAGCGCCCGGAGGTGAGGAGGAGGAGGAGGAGGAGGGAGGCGGCAGCGCTACGGCGGCGGTAGCGGCAGCTGTTGTTGCCGCTGCCGTGAGGGGAAGGCACCGGCAGTCCCTTTAAACTAGCGAGAGCCGCAGGCCCGGCCGGGCCCGCTCCGCCGCCTCCCGGCCTCGAGTTTGAGCGCGGGCGGCGGAAAGGCGCTTTTGTGCGGGCGGCGCGGCCCTCTAGGGCTGCCCTTCCTTCCTCGGCCCTTCGCCGCCGGGCGCTTTTCCTTCCCTTCGCCGGGGCCGCGGGGCGGCCAGGGCAGCCCTCGCCTCCATTCGCCTATCCCGGCGGATTATTTTCTTTCTCCTCAGCTGTGCTTCCCGGCATGAACTAGAAGGCGGGCCGAAGCGGGGTCGGCAGCTCTCGGTGTCGGGGTGCCTGTGTGTGAGGGCGGGTGAGGGGCTGCGGGGGGCTCCCGGGCCCGCGCGGCGGCTGAGGGGCCGGGGCGAAGCGCGAAGGGCGGGCGCGCCGCGCTGTGAGCCTCGGCGTCGGCCCTCTCGGCTGCCTCCTTGCGCCTTCGCTTCGGCTGAGGAGAAACGGGCAGAAAATGGCAAAGTCTGGAGGAGGAGGCGGCGGTGGCGGCGGCGGCGGCAGCGGGGGACTGACTTGGGTGGTGAGTTGTGGGGTTGTGTTTTGTTGCTTGTGTTTTTGTTGTGTGGGTGGTGTTTCTTTTTTATTTTTTAATTTCCTTTGCGTCCTTTGTGTGTGTGTGTGGAAAAGCGCAGGTCGGCTTTTAAACGAGGAAGAAACTGACGGCTGGCGTGAAAGGGGAAGCGCTGTAGAGCCGCTCGGTGGAAGGGTCCGGGGCGCAGGGAGAGGGAGAAGACAGCCTGGCCTTGGGCTTGGGGTGGGCGTTAGCAGGAGAGGAGCTTGCAGCCCTGGGGGGCTCGTCAGGGTGCTCGGGAGTGTATGGAAAAGGTTAGTCTGTGAGCAAACAGGTAGGAAGGAGCCTCCTGCCTTGGAGGGAGTGGGTGGGTCAGTAGGGCTGTGTTGAAGTCGCTGTCCTCCAAAATGAGACGTGGGCTGTCCATCGTCCCGCAAAAGTCGCAGTTACTGCCTCTTGATGATAGAGCAAAGAGTTTGTGGGCTATCAAAGGGGCTATGTGTTGATCCCAACTTCTTTCCTAACTGTCTGAAATGACAATACCTGAAGTTCCCAAGTTTCAGAGATGGATAACAAGAAGGCATTCAGGGGGCTGGAACTGTGTGCTTTCTATTGTATCTTGGGATTAAACTTCACTTTCTTCCAAAAGTTATAATTCTGTAACAGGGCCAAGAAAGGTTGTTCTTACTGCTTTTCATGAATTGGTCAGAAGTAATGAGATTTGAGAGAGTGCAGGTGATTACTGACTCGAACTGGTGAAACATTTTGAGCCATTTTAAAGTCCTTTGAGAGTGTTAGCCCCGACTCACAGTGCAGAGGGATGCTCTCCTCGTCTGTAGTAATAGGGGATGCTCTCTCGTGGTAAGACCTGAGGAAGGAGGAGCAAAGATGACCTGGAGGGGTCTGGTTCACCCAATCAATAACTTCTCTGCCTTTCTCTTGTGCAGTGTAGCATTCAAAAGAGGGTAACTTCTTTAAAGTTTAAGAAGACGACAGTATACTATCTTGATAGATGGTGAGGTAGCTGCATCTTTAATCAGATGCATGTGCTTTACAGAGTTAGGAACTTTTAAGAAGACTTCTTAGAATAAGAGCGAACTTGTTCTTCTGTTGTGTCTTTCTACATCTTTGAGCTGTTGGAGAAGAATGTGAATAGCATTATTGGGGTGAACAAATCCTATGTATTCTGATGACGGACTATTTATGTGGTTCTAATTACTGCATTCTATGTTGGTAACTTGCTCTTTCATTTTAAGAAGATTGCAGCATGGGAAGGTATATTAAAAAATGAGTAAGTTTCTGGGTGTGCCACTTGAAATTGTCTAAGATATGAGAACAGTCTAGAGAAGCTAAAATTATTCTCCTTTCCTTCCTGCAATACTATGTGATCTTTATCAACTGTGGTCTTTGGATAGCTCTTCAGAATTAAGGTTTTTACAGGCTGGGCTGGACCAAGTAACTGAAAGTTTTGCAGCTTATATAGAAAACTGCAGAATGAAGTGTGAAAATCACAGAGTAGGCATTTTCTATGTAACATGTTCTTAAATGTAATGGGGATGAAAGTATGGTGAGTCAACAGTTTCCTACAACTGGAAGTAATCAAACTTTTCCTTCTCTAAAACCAGTAAAAATTAAAGTGTTTGTCATCTCAGAGTAGTTGTAGGGAAATAAATAGATTTTAGTTAAAACTGCATTTGCTTTTTTTTTTCAGAAAACAGTTGGATGTTGTTTCTTTCTCTTGCATGCATTTTAAATGCTGAAGATAGGACTTCTGAGCTGGTTCCTAGAGCCAGACTTGTTCCATGTCAGCTGTAGAACACTGGCATACAAAAGAGTGGTATTGTTGTGGCACTGAAATGGATGGGGCAGTGGCTAGCGATAGGTTTAGTGTGCCAGGCTGAAAGAAATGTTGGTTCAGATGGTGGTTTGTGAGTAGCTATCATATGCTGGCCTCTAGGATGAGAGATACAGAGCTAGGATCAGTAATAGTTTCAGCTGTCAGATTTTAATCTGCTTGCCATATATCTGCTGGATATGCAATTACGTGCTATTTGGTTGTAAGTTGTTTTGAAACTACCTTGACAATTTTAGGCTTTTTATTAGCATATTGAAACCACTAGGATGCTTACTTTCTGAGTAATGTATTTTGTATTGTTAGTGGTTTCTTTTTAAGACCATGAGCTAAATAATTGAAGGGTAACAGAAATAAGTCAAGTTCTAAAGATGAAGAAACATTTAAAACTTAGTGGGATATTAATTTAGGTTTCAAACTAGCAAATCCTATATATGTAACCTGGTGCTCACATTTTAGTAAAGAGTTGTATGTGTAACTTTAGCTTTGGTTGTCATGTAAAAAGCCTGCTTGTTCATAGGTTTAACTGACTAGGAAAGAATTACATGCAGTTATGAAAAAATAAGGTTTTTTGCATCTGAAGTCTGAACAGGGTCTTTCCTGCACCAAGGATCTGCCTACTGTTGGTGTATACTCAGCTTCATCCATTGCTCTGATTTGGGAGCAGGGGCTTTTGGGCAGGAGCAAGACAGGAGTTCCCTCCTTCTGTCAGCATAGTGCTTGGAGGAAGAGTGTTGGGATGTGACAGTGTGCCCAAGAATTGTAGTGTGTTACTGCTCTATTGTGAGTCTGTTCCTGTAATCTGTCAGGATTCTGCCTTCCTGAGGTACAAAACAGTTAAGCAAATATGACTAGCAATATGACCAAATCCTAATCAATTTTTCACGTTTTAGAAATAAGCATACTGTCCTAGAGATGAACCAAGTGTCAATAGTTCTTCTTTATTCTTTTTATTAATGTTTATTACCGCTTTATTAATTTCAAAAGCAGGAGTAGGTGAAGTTCCTACCGCTGAATCTTCTAGACCTTTTTAGCTGCCTCTCTAGACCAGGTTAAAGCTCAGAATTAGGTTTCTGTTCTTTCCATTTCTTTATCTGGATTAGGCCTTCTGTTTCTTAGCTGGCTGAAGCTAGGCCTAGAACACAGTTGTCATATATGTAACAGTTGTTATATATACTGTTAGTTACTGTCTTATCTTTCTTCATCTGTATTGTGGTGTCTGCAGGGGAGTGGGTTGGGGAATAAAAAAAAGACATTGTTGCCAAGTCTTGTTTCAGTGCTTTTCTCTGGCTTTTTATAAGCATCTATCTGTTGTTCTGTTGTTTTGCTATTATGTTGACCAGAGAACTGGGGGGTTTTGTGCCCTGCGTGCCCTCCCTTCCCCCCTCCCTCCCTCTTTTTTTTTTTTTTTTTTTTTTTTTTTTTTTGCTGTTATACAATGGAAGGTAGGTCAGACCTCAGATAGGTGCCCCAGTATGTTAGTATTTACTTTTACTAAGCATAATGCATTTTGTAGGCTTTGGAGCTATGTAGCATACCAACAGTCAAGTGAAAGCAGCATTCCCTCTTACTTTTGTTGAATTTATGATTCTGGTGTCCTTAAGGAAGCAGTGTTGCAAAGAGATGTGATGACTTTCCTGAGTATTCTAGTCCTAGAAGGAAATGTTTGTGGCTCAATTTGGCAAGTCAGACAATAGTTCTGAAGAGGGATTCATTAGATGTTATGGCATGCCTGTCAAAAGAAAATTGTTGCCTTCTCCATGCCACCATCCTGGTCCAGTCTTCTGCATGTTAGAGATCTGAATAATGTAGGGTCAAAGAAGTGACTGATATGATATCAGGTAGAGGGTTAGTGATGGAACAAGATCGGGGCTATCTCTTCGACTGCAGCTGAGCCAGTTTTGCAGCTTAATAACATGCACCTTCACCCTGTGTATTCTGAGCTGGGAGGAAAACTTGTTCTAGTATAGGTCAAAGAATACTGAATGCGTAGAAGTGGGGAGCTAAATTGTAATGAACTCTTAGGAAGAAAAGTATATTTTGGGGGGAGGATTGGTTTAAAAAAAATACATGAGGGATTACTTTAGGTGTGTGGTGGGAAGGGTGTACATTCAAGTACACGTCCTCTGTTAATGGTCTGTCTGTCTAGATTTGTGTATGTGTATGTTTAATTTCTAAGCTACACATGCTGTATTAAAGAGTAAGTAAGGAGTTGCTTTATTTGGACAGATAAAGTAACCTTTCCAAATATAAGAGCATATAAGTAGTCTAAGGTAGGCATTTTAGATTTGAAAAAAAATAATCATTTAAATCTAGTACTTTATTTACATAGACTTTATTTTCCAGAATTAGATTTTTACCTTGCATGTAAACTGTCTTGCGTGTGTACATGCAAAAGAAGCCTTCCAATACATGTTTATATTTCAATTAATTAAAAGCAGCACATGCGATTCATAGCTGATGGATATGAGTGATTGCATGCCTGGGAGTGGGTTTTATGTATATTATAGATTATATAAAGAGAACTTGGAAATGAAAACTGGAACAGAAAACTTATTTTTCCTCAATTTACATGGTGAATTTCTTGCAAGTCACCCACAAAGAAAATATTTTTCTGCACTATATAGGGGGTTTGAAAGTTTTCAAAAGCAGATTGAGCTATGTAGTTCTAAATGTGAAGAAGCCTGTTTTGAAAATTGTATGCTTGGAGACCTACATTGTTTCCTCTCAAGTGGTGTCCTCTCAAGTACATGTAGAGAAACCCAGATGTTTTGGAAGAATGTATTTTAATGCTAATATCCCAAATTAAAAGTGAGTTTAAAGTCAAGACATATAAAATGTTTTTACAGAACTTTGAAAATAAATACTAAAATTTAAAGTATAACTTAAGTTCAAGTGACCAATGGAGGTGTCAAGATTAAACAGACCAAATGTTCGTTGCTCTTATAAACACAGGAGAAAAGCATTCCTCAGAAGCAAAGTGATAGACCAGTTCTTAGTATTTTTTGTTCAAACAATGTTTTCTTGCCATTTTCTTCAGGTAGTTCAGTAATGAGTAATCAAAAGGTTGATGTGAAAAGCAGGGAAAGATTCCTTCCCCCTAGTAAGTGAGGATCAGATCTGCTAGTTTTAAAACTTCAGTGTGATTGCAAATGCTTTCGCTCTTATAATGCGAGTCCTTTTAAATTGTGTTTTGAAGTGCGTATTGTTAAACTTTTTCTATGATATCAGCTCATCTAGCTTCATTTAATAAAGCTATTCTAAAATGCTGTCTGCATCTCAACACAATTTCAATTTACATTTAAATACAGTTTGTTACTGAAAGTAAATTAAAGTACAATTTTAATTTTTTATTTTGTTAAACTAATAAATCTGTGTATTTGTTACACTGCACATATCTAAGCAATTCTGTGGTTTTTTTCTGCAAGTGAGACAAAAGGACATTAGCAAAGTTAGTGTAAAGACTGCTTGAGTTAGAAGATGTTTGAAAGATTCAGATCTAAATATCAGATCTATATTTTTCTTTGGACATAATTTTAAAAACTGTCTTAAAGGAAAAAAAAAAGGTGTAAAAGATCATTAAATTGCTTAATCTACTATGTGTGTTTTTCCTGATTTATGAGGTAGAATTGCAGTTGAGATATTAAGCAATCCTCCTTTCATGAAAGCTGTGTGTCTTGGAAGAGGTACTGATTTCTTTCACTATGGTGGTTGGTTGTTTTTTTTTTTTTTGAGTGAATGAGTGGGTCTGGTTAGACTGAGGCTTCCTGTTCCTTCTTTAAGACATTGAACAGTTGCAAGAAGTACAGGTGTATGAAAACCTGGACAAATGTCTGCCTTAGTGAGGTGCCAAAAACTCATACACTAGCTTTCTCAATCTGTAAAGGAATCTTCAAGGAAAGAGCAAGGAACAATATATTCTTGTCATGACAAAATTGCAGGAGCTATAAGATAACATTGAAAAGTTATTTTCTTGTAAATGAAAAGAAGCCGAGATAAAATAGAAAAAAAACCAACCAACCAACCAAACAACCTCTTGCAACCAGATAACTTGATATGTAATGTTTCTATAAGAGCGGTTAGAATTCTGTAGTCAACTCCTAAGCAGAGCACCTTTACCTATGAGAAATTGGTAGCGTGAGCTTCACTGGAGATATTGGAAAGCAGCTGTCCAATATCTGGTACCTCTGGGGTATTTTGACTTTTTAGGGAAGATAGTGTAGTAGTGTATGAACATTTCAATCTTGTGTTTATTCCCTTGGTAGTTGCATACCATGATATAAATATACAAGAATGGCAAGGTGTCTAGGGAAAAATAACACCATCTTAGTTCTAGTGTATGGAGTCATTCAGGCTATTGCCTCTGTGCATCAACACAGACTTCTGTGTTGGCTGAGGTAATGTTTTCATCATATGTTATTTAGTGATCCTAACTTAAAGTCTTTTCCACCACTGTTGTATTGCAGTATTGTCATGAAAACTTTGCAGTATTATGTCACAATCTTGGAGTAAAATGGAGGCAAGCTGCTCGGAGGACAGCAGTTACAAGAAGTGAGGCAGTTACTCTATTTTGTTATTAAGCAGACCTGGGAAAGAGTTTTTCTAAAATGCACAAATAAGAGACTGTATAGGCATGTGAGGAATCAGCAGGGGGGGTAGTTTCTTACCTGGTTAGCTGGTGAAGAGGGAGGGAGGTGGTCGAGATACTTGAGAGAAAGCAAACCTGAAGTTGTGTCATGTTAACCTGCCCTTCCTGATACTAGTTAAATCTTTCAATATATGCCATTTAGACTTTCTTCTTTGCCAGTTGAGTGATAAATATACATGTCAGGTAACAAAAAGATGATGAAAATGCTGAACCATTTAAAAATTAATCTCAAAATATATTTGAAAATATAAGTCTTTTATAAGGTACCTTTTATGGAGGGGTGAATTCTTCTGCCTGCCAAGATGTAATTCTTAAATTGCAAATTAATGGGTAGAGTTTTGGTGATCTTTGACAGCTTTTTTAATGAGCAGTCCTGAAAGGCTTTTCATAATAACTTCTGTAGGAATGTTGTTGTTGAAGGATGAGTGGCTGAGGAAGGGGGAGTTCTGGAACAGGGCTCAGGCTTTTTTTGACTCGTTGCTTCCTCTGTTTTCCTCCTTCTGAGTTGCTGTAGATGTCTGGAACACCAATTCTGTCTTCCTTTCTCATGGAGTTTACTACAGGATTGAGACTAGAATATGTAGTATATTTATGAGACTTATAAAACATTTCAATATTTGTAAAATCTCCAGAGGAACAGTAGATGTTGCATAGTAGGAGTTGAGCAATTAAACTTGAGCTACTTTTTTTTTTTAAAGAACACTGGATTCATATTTATGTTAATGTGGCAGAAAAGAATAAATTTTGAAAATATGGAATGCGAGAAAATGTGGCTGTGTTAGCATATAACACAGCCTTCTAATAATAAAAAAGCAGATGTGTATGTTATTGTGGAGCAAGCTGTGGTATTTGAGAGGAAGCAATGTGATCATTATTCATAAACTTTTTGAGTTTGTTCTATGTTTGGGATAGTTCTTAAAAAGAAAAAAACTCATTGATTTCCTCTTATGTGGCACCTTGTGTTAAGTAAATATGTTGCTGTTGCTTTTCTTTTGAAGATTCTGGGAAGCAGACTTTTAATGGTTACTACTAATCATACTGTGTTCCTTTTTAGGCTACCATATAAGTTATGAAGTACAAAAAGCTCAAGGATCACAGTCAAGGTGTTTAGTATGTCAGTGCAAGGTAGACGTGAAGATAACGTGAAGGTACAGCTATAGTACTATACTGATAGTTGTTAAGTTTGTGAGAGTTCAAAAACTTAACTCTATTGTACAGAGGAAAATCTCTTCCTCTTGAAGAGTGCAGTTGAATAAGTAACTTCCAAGTGATGTTTGGGCTCTCCTCTATCACTAATGTAGCGTGACTAGTAATCTTGAAGCTGACTAGAAAAGACTGGCCTTTGGGTGTTGTGTAGGATAAAATCTTCATGTGTGGGTTCAGTCACTGCTTCGTTGTATCGCAACTTGACTCCTGTTACATGTTACTATGCTAGTTAACATGAGCTGAAAAACTAGCCTGTTTGATTTGCTCCATGTATTCTCTTGCAGCATGAATGTCTTGAATGTTGTCTTACTCATGCCTGAAGCTTTTTCTGCAGTTATTTTCTACCATTCGTTTATTAATCTGAAGACAGTTCGGCGGAGTAAAAATACCTTGTGGTACAATATGGATTCAGCTGGCCATAGAACCCATATGATCTAGAAGGAAAGATCACAGTGCTGTTCTAGGAATGTGGTATTTGATGTAGAGCCTGAATGGGTTTCAAAGGTTTTGTTCGTCAGAAGGGCCTATCAGGTGGTGGTGTTCCCTTTCGAAGTAATGTTTTCAGTTGGGAAATGTAAATGGTGCTGAGAGTCTAGAATGCTTACGCAGCCCTCAAACTGGTGATGCAGTAAAGCATTTAAAAAGGCAAGGATATGGGAAAAACCAGGTTATGAAGAGGTGCTGCCAGATGCTAATAACCTGGAGTTCTGATATTAGTACTATAACTTGATTTCTTGGCTGGCGGAAAGCTTGTGTATGAGTTGGCTGATGAAACAGTAGACCAAACAGGTTTGGTTGTTCAGTCATCAGCCAGCTTCATTCAGTGGTTCCAAGGATCGCAGTTCTAAGAATCTGTAGGAAAACTGTCTTAAGTTGTTTTAAATTTTAACATTAATAAATACCTTTTCCATGAGAGTGATTTCCGCGCCCCCCCCCGGCCCTTCCTTGTCTCTGAATTTTATCTGGAAAAACAGATTCTTAAAAGATTAATTTGTTACCAAAGCATCCGTACGTATACTTTTTTGATACTGGGTAAACGATATCAAAACTTAGTACTGGAATAGAACTTGTCAGGGGATAGACAACTGAAAAATTTCAGACCCTTAAAAAATTTAGCAGTAAAATTCAGTTAAATTGTCATCATGCATGGGCAGATGTTAGACATTTGCTTTTAAAGAAAATAGTAAAGATCAGGATCTGAAGGTACTGCTGATTGTATCCAAATCTGTGCCAAAGAAAACAGAACTGTTGCTCTAGTAACTCAATATAAATGTAAATGAATTCATATTTAAAACTATATGTAATTTTCTGGTCACAAGTAATTATAGTGAGCTTACATACTTGCACAAGAGTGGTATTCTTCACTTTTCAAAACTCTTGTGGAGAAAGCAAATCCCTAAATTTTCATTAAAGTCTACTGTGCTACTATATTGTGCATTTATAATCCTAAAATAAGGATGATGCCTTTATTTTGTTTATCTATTTAATAGGAAGATGAAGCTATGTAATTCAAAGAATGTAATTTCATGGTGCAGCTAAGCAATCTAATGATATCTGCTGAAAAGTGTGGTGTTTTTTAATGTTATCCTCCTAGCTGTATGTTTCTGTTCTTTTTGTTGCACCAGTACTTGTCTGATTCTCTAGCAATCTTGTTCAGGAAAATGAACCAGCGGACAACTGATCACTTCTGGTTGATGAAAAACGGGGGGAGGGTTCTGTTTGCTCCTTGAACTGGTTTGATTCCACTATATGGAGTGGAGAAGCAGTGGAGGAGGGAAGACGGAAGGGATTTTTCCCTTTTGGCAGCAATTGACTTTTGCATTTTCCTGTAACGGGGAAATTTGACCGTCCTCAAGTTATTCTATAACTGAATCATCATAAAAAAAAACTCTATGTGATGTGATGCTTTCAGAGACCAGAGCAAATTGTCCAAACCAGGAGATAAAAAATTTAGGAATTTAAAATAAACATGCTAGTCTCACTGGAGTGAGACTGGTT
Organism: Larus michahellis; assembly: GCF_964199755.1. Classification (NCBI taxonomy): domain Eukaryota; kingdom Metazoa; phylum Chordata; class Aves; order Charadriiformes; family Laridae; genus Larus; species Larus michahellis. Next base: position 43,410,669 of record NC_133897.1, on the reverse strand, counting down.
CTGGGTGAGTTTACTGGGAACTCCTTCCTACAATCAGCTTTGCGGAGGATACGATGGAGAGATTTAGTTCATGCCACTAATGGTATGCAAAGGTCTATGGAAATTTGCTGTGGTAACAGGGAACTGTTACTTTTGTGTGTTTTCATCTTGGCAGGAGAGCCAAACCATTTGTTAAACACAGTAGGAGAGTGGTTTATTTTGAAACTCCCTCCAGTTTTGTTTTCATGGTGGGAGGTATTCTCAGCCAGAGGTTTTTTTGGGAAGATTGCAAAATATTTAGGTAACAATGTATTTCGTCATCTATTTTTCTAAGGCAAGAAGAGGCCATTATGATCCAATATATAACGCCACACTACAATCGAGTGCATGTTATCAATAGAACTACTGAATAATTACCATATCGCACCTAGAACTTCTTTGAGGTATAGCATACCTTCCTCAGAAGAGGCAGTTTGTTTTGAACTGTAAGTGGTAGAAAATCTACCACATCCCCGGATTTCGTTGCTTAATTAGCCTCCCTGGGTTTTACAGCTTAATTACACTCAAAATTTACTCTCTTGTCCCACTAAATGTGCTTATTGTACAGTTTATTTAAGGGAATGTAGGACACATGGCATATGTGTTTCTGAATTCTTATGTCCCAGGGCTGCATTTGTCTTTCAGGAGAACAATTGTTGCATGTAATAGTTGTAGGAGGTTAAGGCAGAAAAGACAAAGCCAAAGTGAAGGTAACTTCTTGTTCACATACTGATGTCTCTTCTCCATCAGACAAGCCTAAATGAACGATCTAGAGAATAAGCCCTTTTTTGCCACCTAAAATGGGGAATAAATGGGCAGACTAAAGAAAAATGGATTAATTTTTTTGTTTGTTTTGTTGTTTCGGGGGTTCGTTTGTTTTTTGTGTTTTGGTTTGTTGTTTTTTTTTTTTCAGAATCATAGAATCATTTGTTGGAGCCTGTTGGAATGGGTCCAGCGGAGGGCCACGAAGATGATCAGAGGGTTGGAGCACCTATGCTATGAGGACAGGCTGGGAGAGTTGGGGCTGTTCAGCCTGGAGAAGAGAAGGCTCTGAGGAGACCTTATAGTGGCCTTCCAGTACCTAAAGGGGGCCTACAGAAAGGAATGGGAGGGACACTTTATTGGGGAGTGTAATGACAGGACATGGGGTAACAGCCTCAGACTGAGAGAGGGTAAATGTAGATTGGGTATCAGTAAGAAATTCTTTACTGTGAGGGTGGTAAGGCACTGGAACAGATTGCCCAGGGAAGTTGTAGATGCCCCATCCCTGGAGGTGTTCAAGGCCAGGCTGGATGGAGCTTTGAGCAGCCTGGTCTAGTGGGAGGTGTCCCTGCCCATGGCAGGGGGGTTGGAACTAGATGATCTTTAATGTCCCTTCCAACCCGAACCATTCTGTGATTTAAGTTGGAAAAGACCTTTAAGATCATCAAATCCAACTGTTAATGTAGCACTGCCAAGTCCGCCACTAAATCATGTCCCTCAGCACCACAGCTACACGCCTTTTAAATACCTCCAGGGATGAGACCTCAACCACTTCCCTGGGCAGCCTGTTCCAATGCTTGACAACCCTTTCAGCGAGGAAATTTTTTTTAATGCTCAATCTAAACCTCCCCTGGTGCAATTTCAGGCTGTTTCCTCGTGTCCTATCACTTGTTACTTGGGAGAAGAGACCCACCCCCACCTCTCTACAGCTTCTTTTCAGGTAGTTGTAGAAAGCGATAAGGTCTCCCCTCAGCCTCCTTTTCTTCAGGCTAAACATCCCCAGTTCCCTCAGCTGCTCCTCATCAGACATGCTCTAAAACCTTCACCAGCTTCATTGCCCTTCTCTGGACATGCTTCACCACCTCAGTGTCTGTCTTGTAGTGAGGAACCCAAAAGCGAACACAGTATTTGAGGTGTGGCCTCACCAGTGCCAAGTACAGGGATACCATCACTTCCCTAGTCCTGCTGGCCACCTATTCCTGATACAGGCCAGGATGCTCTTGGCCTTCTTGGCCACCTGGGCACACTGCCGGCTCATATTCAGCCAGCTGTTGACCAATACCCCCAGGTCCTCTTCTACTGGGCAGCTTTCCAGCCACACTTCCCCAAGCCTGTAGCGCTGCACAGGGTTGTTGTGACCCAAGTGTAGGACCCAACTTGGCCTTGTTGAACCTCATACAGTTGTCCTCAGTCCATCGATCCAGCCTGTCCAGATCCCTCTGTGCAGTCTTCCTTCCCTCAAGCAGATCAACACTCCTGCCCAACTCAATGTCATCTGCAGACTTACAGAGGGTGCACTCGATCCTCTTGTCTAGATCATTAATAAAGATATTAAACAGAACTGTCCCCAATACTGAGCCCTGGGAAACACCGCTTGTGACTGGCCGCCAACTGGATTGAACTCTGTTTACCACAGCTCTTCGGGCTTAGCCATCCAGTCAGTTTTTCATGCAGCAAAGAGTACACCCATCCAAGCCGTGAACAGCCAGTTTCTCCAAGCGAATGCTGTGGGAAACAGTGTCAAAGGTTTACTAAAGTCCAGGTAGACAAACAACATCCACAGCCTTTCCCTCATCCACTAAGCCGGTCACCTTGTCATAGAAGATCAGGTTAGTGTTTTTTGGAGATAGTTTACACTGTGGATGAGAAGATGACAGTGACAAACACAGGATTTAAGCCTGTGTAAGTAGGGAGAGACGTTAACATTTTTCAGAATTTTCAACTTCTTGCAAAAGTGTGAAATTCATCTACTTAAATGAAAGTAAAGCTCCCACTTAAAATAAGGAGTCAACCTAAAGATCTATATTCAAGTTATGTCAACATTGAAACTAGTGATGAAACCTATGTTCTTTGTGGTAGCTTTACATTTTATTGTCTGTTTAGATCGGAGTGTTTTTTCTCTGGGGCTGCCAAACTTTCCCTATCAAATGTGTATTAAGATTCAGTGTGTTGATGTACAGCTGTTTGCAGCATAAGTAACCAAACTCAGCATGGTGACTCAACACGATTTCGAAACACAAGGGGAGACTACATGACCCATTTTTCATCAAAAACAGGCAATAGAAGTCTGTGACGTAATACGGATGTCATACATGCTCTGTTATATGTAGAAATGTCAATGGAGGAGACTGTAAAAAGAAAAAAAAGCAAACAGTGAAGAAAGACGATGCTAAAAACAAATATGCGAGTTTTTAGGTTGAAGGTAGGCAGTAAAAGTCTTGTTGCCAAACTGGCATCTGTTAAAGGCTACTTGGGTTTTGACTCTTGAGATTGCAAAAGGGAAGAAAGACTATAAGCTTCACACAGTACTAGGTAAATTTATAGCAAAAATAAGTCTCAGAGAAACTCTGCAATCATACTGGAGAAAGCAGTTACTGTAATAAAACATGGTTGTGATAGCATACGCAGTAGTCTTCATGTAGTAAACTGTGCAGAAACTGCTATCAACTGAGAATCAGTATGTTTTTTCCATACAGTTACCACTGTGCTGTGTTTGTTAAGAGTGTTTAAGATGCTTGTTACATCTGAGTCACTGTATGAAGTGTAACTGCATGTCTACAAAGAAGGATGCACAGTGCAAAAAATTCTAGCATTCCAAACTTCTTAAGGATGGTCATCTTGCTGATTTACATGTATGTGGATGTGTATATTTGTCATCAGTCTGGAGGGTTAGAAAGTCTGAAAGACTACCAAGAATCTGCAAAGTCTTGGATGTCACGAGAATGGTGGGAAAGTCAGACTCTGTGTCTGGAAAAAAAAAAATAAAAAATTAAAAATTGGCAACATTAAGACTGCAAAGCAGACCCTGAAAATTGGGTAACCTGTTAACAAACAAACAAAACCCAGACTTACTGTGAAGCAGAAGACTTAAGCCCGTTGTGACTCTTGGTTAATTCTCTTTAGGGGGTTTGCTCATGAAACAACAGCTGGTGCTGTTTTGAGAAGTGTTATTGGAGCTCTAACAATATGAAGATCTTTCATATGGGACAGAATACAAAAGGCATTCTTGAGACAATTCCAAAATATACAGAAGAGATTGTCAGTTTAACAACACTGCAGTTTAGTGCTTGCTCAGTTTAACCAAAAAAAAAAAAAAAAAAGACGACAGGGAGGGCTTTCCTGCTACATTTACTTGCCTTTTAAGTAGTAGAAACTCAGCAGATGAAAGCACTTTTCAATGTGTTGTTTTTTTTTTTTTTAAGATGTCAAGGAAAACACATAATGGAAAGACTGTGGAGGATGTTTCTGTCCATAGATCCGTGGATTTGGGATGAGTTCTAAATGTCACTTGAACTCTATTGAACTCTAAAAATGCCCATTCAAGATGGAGATGCAGGGATTCAGAGTTGGTCTTCTGTTTCAGAGTACAGCACAGCCCAAGAGGCTTGGTCTGGGAAACTGCAGTTCTGCACGCTTCTTATGCTTGCATGCCTGCATAATAACATTAGTTTATGTAGTTGAATAGCTTCTGGTTTTTGTTTTTATGCTTGTCTTTCAATAGTGTGTAAGTTAACTTCTGAATGTTTATGACATGTATTTTTGTCATACAGAACATATACTGTACTTGGAGGATTGTACAAATAAAATCTGTCGTGTTCTATGACAATGGAACTTCAACATTTAAGTAGAGCATACTGAAAATGTGTTTGTGTTGTCTTAGTAAAAACTATAGAATTAAAGTTCTTTAAGACTACTTTTTTCCCTTTTTTTTAAATAGTAATACCCCCTGACCAAGAAGAAAAAAATATTATGCTGATCCTTTGTGGTCCCTCTCCCTCCCCGCGCCCCCCCCCCCCCAATAATACATAATCAGGTTCTAATTAGTGTGTTATGAAAGGTAATAGACATAGCTGTCACAGGGAGTAAAGTAACAGAAGATCCTTACTACTCGTGGGTTAAAGCGAACTGTTCCCCAAGAAGCGACACTTGTGCAGGACTAGCTCTTTTTAGGCAGCAAAGTTTATCTAGGTGTAATCTTTAGTCTCTGTCAACATGAAAACAATCTGGCAGTGGCATCTCAACAGAAGTAGTTTTGATACTCTATATATTTCCTACTGTTAAGTTGGAAAGTATAATCTCCTCCAGGTTGTCAGTAAGACTTTAACTGGAAAACAGAAATGCGTTTCCCAGTGTTGTATTAAAGGCAATGGCTTGTAGGAAACCCTTCCCAATAATTCTATTCTGTAGGAATTTTTCACAATCTCGAGGCACTCATTCAGTCACAATAAAATGGACTTTTTCTAATATACTGACTTCTGCAAACATGTTGTGGGACAAGTAGGGCTAGTGGAGCTAGGAAAATTGTAGCCTGGATTTATTAGGCTAAGATTTGATTCTTATTCCGTGTTAGTGAGTTGTTAGATACATGGTTAGACTCTAGTCCTAAGAGGCTGTAGAAGTAGAAGCAGTTTAGAGAGCTGTCTCAGAACAGTCATAAGAATACAACAGTGATGTACATGACAACTGAAGAATTGGCATGTGATAACTGCCCATCATATACTTCACCGACTGTAAAAACCTCTTGAAACCTAAGGAACAAATAGAAGAGAACCTAAGATTGACCAAGATTCTGGTGGTCTTTACATCTTTAATTCTTTTGCTTTCTATGAGTTGCATTTCCTCTCTTCCCTTCTTTCAGTACTCACTTCATCTGAGAAATCTCTCCCCTTTAGAACAAGTGAACATAGTAGAACAGTGCTAACAGAGCTATGGAACCCAGTAAGTGAGCAAAGGGTGACTCCTATGAGGTATGATATCAAAGATGATCATAAAATAAAGCCAGTAAGGTGAGAAGTTTTTTCTTAAAAATATTAATGTATCCATGCAGTGAAGCTCACTGGGAGCCTGGATATCATTCACAGAACTACTTCAATGAAATAAAATTTATGTTACAATTATTGTCAATGCTTCTTTAGTAACAATTTCATTCCTTCTCTTCCATATATCAGTTTAGTATATACATTTGCAAAGTTTCTTTTCTGCTTACTTAGCTGATCCACGGCTAATCTTTTTAGGGGGGGGTGGTGGGGTTGTCACAGTTTAAGACCAGATGACAGTGTGGAGACTAAATTGACTTGGACACCAAAACACTTTAATCACACGTGCGTGTGATCTTGCAACTTCCCTGTTTGGCGGGAGATGTGATGTTCTCCAGAAGAAAAGTCATGAGAGTTAGTGTTGTGGTTCCAGCTCTGCTGCGTGTAATCTTGGTGCAGGATTGTGGGGTCCCCAGGGTTCTTTCCCCCTCTTATTTTGGATGTTGTCAGTTACAGGACTGGGTAATAGAGAATATTTGATTCTCATTTGCCCTCTTTAGGTTTACTCAGGGCCAAATAATTGGCTGTTGTCATCACTGGTGCACACAGTCTGCTTGTCTTAAAGGTTCTCAAAGTACGTGTTTCATAGCATTTTTGTAAATAAACTAAAAAAATGTGGTCTCTAAATCTGGAAGAGAAAGGTAATTTCCCTTGTTCTGCATAGAATGAAATGCTTTATTCCTGTGCCTGTTAAGGCGGGGGGAGGCATCAAACCTTAAAGAGAGTGTAAGCTGGAGAAGACAAATTGGAATAATATGGGGAGAATTGTCCTTGTTAATTTTATGATATAGGTTGGTGTTGGGCCTTTTTGAATCTGCTGAAGTTGTTTGAGCGAGGTCTGTATCCTTTGCTGCTTGTTGCTATGTGCTTATATGCTTTCTTACCCTTTCCTTTCAGTGCTCTCTGAGGCTGCAACAAAGGCTAAGTTGAGAGAGAACTGATGATACTTTCTGGCTGAGAAATTTATATGGCGATTGGTTAATCCAGGATTGGAATTTAGCCTATATTTACTTTATACAGAGATTTACTGGAAACAGCTAAATGGGAGCAAATGGATTTTGTCCTCATTGTTTGTCTGTTGATGGTTTTTACTGGCCAAGTAGCACCTGTTTCAAAGTTGGTAAACCCCCTGTAAGAGAGGGAGGCTATTTCAGGTATCAGGCAAGTGGTGACAATTTTTTTTCTGTTTTATTTGCTATCCAGGCCAATAAATATGTAAGTTCAAGTCATGTTAATTGGTTCTTTTAAGTTAATTCCTATTTGTAAGTAAGAATGTATACTGTAAAATGTTATACCTAGTCTCTTGGTAGATATGCTCTTAATGTCTCAGAATGGGCCTTTTCTACATTTGGTTGCTATGAGAGATTTTAACTTTTCCTTTTGTGTGGTTTTAGTTCAATGGGAAGGAGGTATTTATCAGGAAAATTTGTTGAAAGGTGCACCAAATCCCTGTATCCTCCCTTGAAAAGTGGATTTGCTTTCTGTTACACTGCTTGATCTTCCAGTTGAGACACTCTTCATCATCTGCAGCTACATTAGGCTTAAATTCTGTTTAAATTCCAACATTAGCCTACGTGATTCTTTTTTTTTACAGTCCTTGGCTTATATAGTCATAAAGCATTTTAAACTGGGATTGTATGAGGTTTAATTGCTTCTATTAAATACAGAATGTAAATTATGGCAATTCAGAAGCCATAGGAGAGTCATTACAGTGTTTCTTAAGTCCCATTGAATGAATTGTCCAAACTAAAATGTGAAAGAGTAGTTTTACTCTTGTTATTCAGAACAGCATTCAGTGGCTTGAATTCAAATGCTTAAGCACAAAATAGGTATTATAAATACTTGAGGAAGTGTATGTCTTTTGTAATATATTATTGTGAATCCCTGTTTAGTGATTTCTGTTTAATATACTGTTTGGTAAATCACTGAAGTTTGAATATGTGACAATTTGTTAAGAAACTGTCACGTGATCTGTTGAATTTTCTCTGTTGAGAGGATAGCTTGATCTTAGTACATCTGAAAACTTAACATTTAAATTACATGACAAGTTTTGATTGTAATTTAAATCTCTGTCAGGTTTTGTTTATATCTTGAGAGTGACAGATTGAATGAATGAGGTTGATTGTTGGTGTGGTTCTTTTTTTAGACATTATTTGATAATCAGATCAATGCTTCAAAAAAGGAAGACTCAGAAAGCATTAATAAAAATGACACTTCAAAGAAGATGTCTGTTGAGCGAGTTTATCAGAAGAAGACTCAGCTTGAGCACATCCTCCTCCGTCCAGATACCTATATTGGGTCAGTTGAACCGTTAACTCAGGTAAGCATCACTTAGTTTACAGTCTTAATAGTTTTTGTTGGTTTAATAGGGAAATGACTATTCTGCTTAATAAATATGCAAATCTCTACTTTTTCTGAGTATTCTGAATTATTGTGCTAAAACTGTGGTTGTGTTGATGTATGCATGTGTAGGAAGGGGTCAAGAGAAGACTTTTTAAAGCAGTGCTTGGTTCACCTGAAAAAACATGCTCAGAAAATGTTCAGTCAAAACATAAACACACACCAGTGTGTGTAAATACATCATTATGTGTGTATGTGTGTGTGTTTACAAACATGCCTATATGCACACAAATATATACACATATTTGTAGGTAGCATTTGCTCTAGGTCCAAAAGTGCCTTGCTCTGTTTGTTTAGTTAGAGAACAGAGAATTTAAGCCTCCTGCTGGCACATTTTTCAGCTGTTTTTATGAAGTTGCAAATTGCTTCGAACTTCACTGTCTATATTGTTGGAGTTCCCCACCAAGCAGAAAATAATGGATTTTCGTTATGGAAGTCTTTGTGGGTACAGTTGTAATTTTTGACAGACTTCTGCTTCTACTTTTTTCTCCTATGGCAGCAGCAATCAGATTAGAAGAGTAAAGTTTCTGAAGTAAATAGATCTTATAGAATCATAGACTGGTTTACCAAGACAAGTAAATATTTTTATTTTATTTTGTTTACATGTAGCTAATGTGGGTTTATGATGAAGATGTAGGAATGAATTGCAGAGAAGTTACCTTTGTTCCAGGCTTGTACAAGATCTTTGATGAAATCCTTGGTAAGTGTTTTTAACAATAATATTGCTTTAGCATTGTGGAGTATGTATTTTTCTGAGAGCTCTCAAAGCACATTAATTTGTATCTAGGTTTACATCACAGACTTAGAGTGCCACTAAGCTGCAGCGCATGAAAATTCCAGCACTACAGAACAGTTTAAAGAGGGAAGAGTGTTTTCAGTTGATCTTGTAAGACAGTGTAAATATTTGTTACTGAATGTCCAAACTAGATCATTCTTTATGATTAATATTGTTGCAAGATTTTTAATCTGCAAAATTGATCAGGGCCACAGTTTTAAGTAACATTTGAAAGAACATTATTCTTCTGAAAGAAGACAAGTGAAAGTTTTCTAAGTGTTAACTTAAATCATCATCTCGTGAATCATTAAAACTACTATACAGAATGATAGTGGTGGTGATGGTGATTCTTACATGGATTGTTTCTAGACTTCAGACAGTTTTAAAATAAATAAGTATCATACTGCTATTTAAAAGCACAGTGACTGAGGCACAAACAAATAATTTTTAGAAAATTCTGTAGTAAGTCCCTGAGTCACTATGACTTTACTAGTTTATGATATTCTCTTGGTGACAGGCACACATTGAAGACTAACCAACAGTAGAGGTGTGCAACATCTGAAGCATGCTGTCTGCTGAACGGATATTTTGTGCTAATTGGCCTGAATTCTTGGGCTAATCAGTTTTTATGAAGTTATGTTGTAAAGATTGGTGGGATTACATTGTAAACTAAATAATGCTCTATTGAGGTCGATGAAAATTTTATCATGACCTTCATTGGGTTCAGCGCTTACCCACACCTCTGTAATCATCCTTTACAGCTTTGCTGTCTTGGAGGCAATAAAGACTTTATCTTGGCCAGGTGGAAAAGAAGGATTTTTTATTTTTGTTTTTTACTCATTACTGAGAAATATAGCAATGAAAATCTTTTGTCACCTCATTTTTGAGTGCTGCCTTTATGGGCTTTTCATGGGAAGGAGTCACTTTGATCTTGTCCCATTAAAAAGGAAGATCATTATCATAGTACTGTATGGCTTATTGCTTCTTTATGTAGCACTGATAAGTGCTCCACAGAGTGTGGTTTGAGAGCTAGGGGTCAGTGTAATAACATTACGAAAATTGGACATTGTAGCTCTGCATACTTTTTAATGAAACTGCACTTAATAATTTTAGCAAAAGCACCTCAAAATATCTGATCTTATATTGAGATCCTTATGATCTATTAAGATATTTTAATGGATTTATCTTCATGTCCTTTAGTGTTTTGGGGGTTTATTTTGATGATGAGACAAATACTGAAAATGATTGTAATGTGTTTTTGCGGTTAATGGCCATAGTCACATTTCTGATTTCTGTTGTTTGTGCAGAGTGCAGTGCAGTTTAATTAAATTCTGATCAAATGTCAACTTCCAGTTATGCTTCTTTTGCTCCAAAAATGTGTAAACTGTTTAGGAACTAACTTAAAACTGTTATAAGTCTCACGGCTCTTTAGAGGTAACTTTTGCTGCAATCACAACACACCTTAGTGGATGTGACTTTTTTCAGGATTGGGTTTCAGTGGTAAAAGGATGTGTCAACTGATCTGGTGATGCATATAATTTCCTAATTTTTTTTAACATGCACAGTGTGATATGTTTATAATAAATATCCAAAGAAGTGCAGCAACATAAGAATGAAGTGCTCAGTATGTTAAGAACAGCTATGAGAACAGGCTCACAAAATGCAATTCTATATTTATTTCTAAGATAATCTAACTGCTAGAAATACAGTCAGTAATTATAAGAAGGTTGAAAAATACTTGCTTGCCGTTACTTGGTCATATTTATAGACCTCAGTAATAAGATACAGAATATGCAAAAAGATAGCAGATTAAGAAATACCTGGACCGTTGTAACTTGTGGTGGAATATATATATAAAATCACTTTTACAGATCAAGTAATTAATTATTACTTCTAGAAAGTGTTAATTTGTACTACTTTATTTCATAGTAAACGCTGCTGACAATAAGCAGAGGGACAAGAACATGACTTGTATTAAAATATCCATTGATCCGTAAGTAAAAGCATGTTTTCATTTACTTTCCCTGCCAGTGCTACTGTAGTTCAGATTTGTACAAGTAATTTTACTAAATTAAATTGGATTTTTTAAAAACAAAGTAATACTTTTGGAATTATTTACATTAGCTTAATATTTTAAGATGAAAATGTGACAAAAAAGTATTACCATTCTGAATTTATAATAATTTGCTTTCCTACACTACTCATTAATGTTGCTTGAATGAAACTTAAAAGCAGAAGATATAAAATTAATGATTAGATGAAAGCTTGGCAGTACCTAACTATAGCCAGCTAGGTTACTCATAAATCATAAATACCAACCTTGAGGTTTTGTAACATAATTTTGCACCTCTTGAACTTCTATGTTAACTCCCTTAGCATTAGGATGAGGTTATGTTTGAATTAGTCAACTATATCACACTGAAACTGCAGATTGCAAATATATCATTACTACTGTTTTTCAAAATTGAATACTTAAAGAGATATTTCCTAATGAGAAGTACAGTAGTTAAACAGATGTTGTTTGGGTTCCTTTGGTAGTACCTATTCAGTGAATAATAAATGTTTTAGAGACCTAATTTTTGCACCTAATCTTTAGGATAAATATGCTGAGAAGTCATTTTTCTGCAAGTTTTGAGTGCATTATCCGTTATCTGTAGACCAAATTGTTTTTATCATGGAGTGGGATGGAAATGGTAGTATAAATCTGCCTGACCTTTCATGATTTTGAACTCTATAATACTCTGAAATGAAAATTCTGTATGAGAGCTGCAAATATTAACGGTGACAGATGTTGATGGATTTTGGCATTGATACATAAAGTAAGTTGCAATGTTTACAACAACTGGGAAATAACAGTTTTAAACAGATGATAACTTGGCTGTGTCTGTCTGGACTTCAATGAAACCTAAAAAGCTAAATCTCTAACTTAAGTGTAATTCTGTCACTAAACTTCAGGATTCTGCTGCAGATCATGTTCATAGTGAAAGCTCTTCAAGCAAATTTTTGGGGGTTAATATTGTCATATGATATACCGTCATGTATGGGCAATTATGCTCCTTCTAAGTCACCTACTAAGCACAAAGAAGTGGGTTTTTTAATTAAAATTGATAGAGCTGCGAATAAAAATTTTAAGAATATGGTCTTTTATTGTATTTTATGTAGTTATTTAAACAGGCAAAACGTGTGCAGGAGTCTGTCTTCAAGATTAATTGGCTTAATGTCTTCACTATTTTATAGGGAATCAAACATTATCAGCATATGGAATAATGGAAAGGGTATACCAGTTGTGGAGCACAAAGTAGAAAAAGTATACGTACCTGCTTTAATCTTTGGGCAGCTGCTAACATCCAGCAACTACGATGATGATGAGAAAAAAGTTACAGGCAAGACTATTTAACATGCTTTGTTTTATTTAATTAAGCCATTGTTTGCTTTTCAATATGCTTTCTCTTCTAACTTTTTCTATTCTGTTTCATAATCGATGATGACTTAGTCACCATTACTATAGCAGTCTGTTAGAGTAAAATGACTTAACGAGAAAAATCTTACTTTTTCTTATTTAACATCAGTGTTTACAGAGAACTTTACTTTTACATCTTTAATGTCAGTACTCATTATTCAGTAACAAACAATATTTTCGTATTTTAATGAATGTATTGTTATGCAAGCATTTAAACATTTATGCTCTCGAAATGAAGGGGAAAAATAAATTTAATAAATTAGGATATGATTTACTATCCCAAACGTGAAGTAAACCTAATTTAGATCATGAATGAAAGTTAGTTTTGTTCTATCCTACCCCATATGTTTTGCCCATATTATGATGTGTGGTTGCAGAGTGATTTAGATCTGATCCTGACCTAGTTTTCAGCTAGATCAGGGTGTTGAGGTCACTTGCCTTTCAGTAAGCAACTGGTACATCAAAATAAGGGAGACAATGGGAGCATCCTGGCCTTGGGGGGAGGAGCAAACTGTTCCTTTTAGAGGTAGAAGCAGTTGCACTAAATTGAAGGTAGTGTGAAACCCTGTCTCTGGCATCCTTTGATAGCTGTTGACATGTGGCCAAACTTTTGTCTCCTATAGGAACATTTTACTTCATTGTCATACTCTCTGTATATCATAAATATGGTTCTCCTGTAAAAAACTTAATATGTGTTGTTCTTTCAGGTGGACGCAATGGCTATGGTGCAAAACTTTGTAACATATTTAGTACAAAGTTTACAGTTGAAACCGCTTGCAAGGAATACAAACACAGCTTTAAGCAGGTATAGAAATTATCTCAACTTTTTTCCCTTGTCTTTGTTGTAATTATAAATTTAAAATTTAATACATTTTCTATATTTCATGAAATTAATCTTTTGACATTCAAATGCATGAGTAGAGTTTGCAGGCTAGGTAGTTCAGTCAGTAAAATTGGTACTTCTGCGTATTAGAATTTGGGTTTTTTTGGGAAGTAACATTTTTCTTGGGAGTATTAAGTGACTAAAAATGATAAACAATTTTTTTCTGTTAAAACTAAAATATATTCATGTACTTGGTCTTATATATGTGCCCGTGTTCTTAAACAGGGAGCAATACCAAGACTCCTGAGTCAAGTCTGAGCAAGTTGGTTTGTCAAGAAGCATGCTTTGTTACACTGCACAGCCACAAAGATGCTATCTCAGAGACTACTGAGTCTCTGCACACGGAATAATAAGCCTCTCTCTAGAAATGTGTGGTAGATTGAAAGCATTAAACTGATGGCAATAAGGACTGTTTAGCTAGCTCACTTGTACCTAATTTAGGCAGTTCTGTAGTGGGCTGTAGTTGCGTTAGAATCATATCCATCAGTGTAATGATACCTGCATATTTACAGAAACCACAAATCTGCTGTCACTGATGCTTGTGCAAATCTTGGTAAAGCAATTAATTTTATGCATAGTGTTTCACCGGAGGAAACTCCTAAAGAAGTCTGTGAGCTTTTCCTTGGGTAGCCTTTGGAATCCTAGCATAGCTGGAAAATGGAACAAAGGAGGAGGATAACATGGATTGTAAACTAACATCTACAATGTTTTGTTTCCAAAGACTTGGATGAACAATATGATGAAGACCTCTGAACCCAAGATTAAGCATTTCGATGGTGATGACTACACATGCATTACATTCCAGCCAGATCTATCTAAATTTAAAATGGAAAAACTTGATAAGGATATTGTGGCCCTCATGACAAGAAGAGCATATGATTTGGCTGGGTCATGCAAAGGAGTCAAAGTCATGCTGAATGGGAAGAAATTACCTGTAAGAGCCTCATTTAAAATATTTTAAGTATACTGAGTATTTTATGCAAAGAATAGTAATTGTTATCTGCATTACTCATAGGTAAATGGATTTCGCAGTTACGTAGACCTTTACGTAAAAGACAAGCTGGATGAAACAGGAGTTGCACTCAAAGTTATTCATGAAGTTGTGAATGAACGATGGGATGTGTGCCTCACTTTAAGTGAAAAAGGGTTTCAGCAAATCAGCTTTGTAAATAGTATAGCTACCACAAAGGTGAGTAGTTATATTAAATGATAAAAAATGTAAGTGATAAAAATGTGTGCTAAGGTTATGCCCAGTCAGATATTTGATAAAAGAAATACATCTGGGTTACTAAAAGTAAGTAGGTGAGGTAATCCTTTGCATGAGAGGATCTGGCAGAGCAATTGAATGCAATCGAAATACATTCATAGCAATATTTCTGAATATGTACTAGTTTTTAAAACACTAGTAGTCATTATCAGTGATACTGATGTCTTATGTGAGCATACATGGTATTGATTAAATATAAAATGAATGGAACAATTGTATTCCTTCTTTTTTAACACATTGTAATGAAATAATTCTGAAATTAAGGTTAAAAAAATGTACAAGCCCCTTTAAAGCCAGTAGTAGCATGTTTTGGAGGGCAAAATTGGCTTTTGGTGTTCTTGAAAAATGGCTTTCTTTTTATTGCTTTATGATGTATAAAACTGGCCTGAAATTTTCTTTTACTTATGTTTCTATGTAAGAGGATTTAGGTGTTCTCTTACTTACTAGCAACTGTAGTGGTAGTGAAATGGTATCATAGCAAAACTTCAGTTATGATGAAGCAGCACTATACTACTACAGTCTTTGTGCTTCTCAAATTGCTGGGGTGGTCAGGCACTAAGGCAATCACCTGAAACCAATTAGCGTAACTGTCATTTATGCCAGCTTGGCATGACCCAGGTTCAGGGATCTGGGATCCACCATGGTGAAAGTAAGTCTTTTGTCCTTTCTGCACTTCATAAATTGCACCAGATGAGTGATACAGTAACAGTGAAGCAATTCTTGTCATTGGTGAGGCTGTTTTTAGGGAATCTTAACCCTGAGCTTCCCCAGAAGATGAGAAATACAAGAATTTGTAATCAGACACTTAAAAACCCTCCTTGCACAGATCTTTTCTGAAAGAGTCAAACAGCAGAAAATTCTAGTGGTAGCACAAGTGGTTCATACGCATCAGTGGTTACACTAAGTGGGGCTCCTACTCTAGGCAGGTGCCCAGAAATATTAGCATTAATCTCAGTGGTAGATTATGTGTAGCCTGTGTTTTGGTGGTATATAATTTTTACTACATAACTTCTTCCAGTGTCATTTTCAGTGTAGCTGAACCCACTGTTCAGTGGGAAGAGGGATAGTTTATTTCATTGTAGAATATTTGGTTTCCAAGTGTGCATTTTAATTAAATACGTATGTGATACCTGGTAAAACTAGGGATAACAAATATATCTGGTAGTTGAAAGATTAAAACTTAGTTTTCATTCAGGCCTCTTTATGCAACATAAAGAAGAAAAATAGCATGACCTTAAAGATGTATACAATACCTTTATGAAGAATCTGGCAATGTAGAGAAACTTAATAACGTTTGATATCAGGTTAAGAAAATGTATTTGAAAAAATTAATACTTACTGACTCTGAAGTTAAATATATTGCATACACTTAATCAAAAGATTTTGAATTTGACACTTTTGGATCAATTTTCACCCATCATGCAGTTACACGTACGTTGTTATCATATATTCTTTAAGAAAATTCATAGAAAAAGTACTGTGTATTCTTCAAAGGTAAGTGTTGTAATTTCTAGTTTTTCCCACTCTCCCAATCCATGCCTTATGTGTGTGACTGGATGTGGAATGTTCGGGGCCGGTGAACCACCTCACCAGCAATTGATGTGCAACTACCCACTGATGAGACATAATGGCTAGTAACTAACTGCGTCAACTGCCTGTCCCCTTATCTGCTAACAGGTGAGGAGCTCATTTCAGCTGTTTTTTGGTTATTTATCGCTGTTTGCTGAAAGCTTTTCATTTCTGTTTCTGGATAAATTTCACCCAGTCGTAACTTCCCTTTCACCTTTTTTAAACTTGCTTTAAATTCCAAACAAGTTTTTTTTAGGTTGATGGGGTTTTTTTGAGGGGTGTGTAGAAGGTCAGGCAGTATGTTGAGGCATGACTCCCTTGTTTTATTCTTATAAATTTGTTACCTTGGCCAGGTCCCCATTTAGTCACAATTTTGCCACAGTAGGCTACCACAGAATTCGACTTCAGGCTCTGAGGCAGCATTTGAAAGGATGTTTGTAGCTATTACAGTTGTGCAGATAACCTTTAGTGAGACTTGTATATAAACTGATTAAACATGGTCGTCTCAAGTTCTGAATTTCAAATAGTAGCTGTAGTAGAAATTGTAGTAGAAACTTCAGTTACTAACATAGCAATCTAATGATATTTTTAATACAGTGGGACTGCTAACTGTAATACTAATAGTTTAGCAGAAATGCTCAGCTAATACAGATGCAGTGTCAGATAGTAGATTTGGGTGGAGGGAACATCCCAACCTGTTAAAATTTGCTGGAGTTCAACAAGAAATTCAAGACCATTCCAGAGCTCGACATTTTCTGATTTATTCTGATGAAATAAATATAATAGAAAACAAATGCAAAAGAAAATAGGATTTTATTTTTATAGCTAATTCAATGAAAACTTCAAACTTATAATTGGCTTCTGAATTTGTTTGCCATATGAACCATTTATCTGTCCATAGAATTTAAATATGGCTTACCTCAGAATTAATTGAGGCTGTTGGCTATTGATAACAATATGAATAGAATGTATATAGGAGACAGTCTGAGCTTTGTTTTTAAGATTTCAGTTGTTACCGTTTCATTAGATATCTGCATCCTGAATGAAGTTTGCAAGACTGGGATTCAATCATAATGGTTACCTTCTGAGAAAAGAAGGTTATGCAGTTTTAGTGCTCTTTCTCATAATACAGTAGTCATAATAATCATTGACAGGCCTCTAGTTTTAGAGGGTGTTTTTCTTTTTCTGTCTTGTATTAAAATGTACTGACAGTTGGGGCAGTTATAGGCTGTTATGCTTCTATAGTGGGTAAATGTGCCACCTACTGGTGAGATGGTTGAAAGGTTCTTTGAGCTCTGAACATCCCTCACTCAATGCTACACACTAAGAATGGACACAGGAATGGGGAACTGTTATAACTAATATCTTCTAAGAACAAGAATTACTGGTAAGTAGATAATTTTTGATATGTCAGATGTTAGTTTTAGAAAAAATATTTGAAGAGCTGAAATTGTTAAAAAAATTGCTAAAGTTGTAAATACAAAAATAAATTGAGGTATTCCCATAAGCATAAGATTTTGTTAATGTCGTGTATAAAAGTAATGCATTTTAAAATTGCCATTCAAATGTGGAATGTTTTTGAAACATGTAATTTGATATTTTCCTGTAGTAGCTTTTCTTTACAGTTTGGAAATGGATTTAATTTTCTTTAAAGTGGCAGGATGACGATGTATCAACTTTCACTTGAACTCTCCCTATGCTGAAACTCTGTCATCCATATGTGAATAAAAACTGATGTGTTTTAATTTCGGTGGGTTTTGGTTTGGGGCTTTTTTTTGTTTCTTTGTAGTTTTTTTTAAGAGGAAATGCCATGAAAAAATACTTGTATGTATGGTGCTTCTAAAAGACACTAGTGGTTTGTGTTGTTTAGTAGGCGACTCTAGAGACTGAGAGAAACCATAGATGGTTTCTTTGAAGTGCAAGTATGGTTTGGTTATGAAGAATAATATTTACCATTTTAAGCCATTTTTTTACCTCGTCTCTTTTTTTTTTCCATCTCTACTTTCTACTTACAGTTGAGAACACAGCTACTGTCTCCCATCAATTCAGCCACCTTACGTCTTTTTCAGTCTTTTCAGATGCATAGTCTGCCTTAAAATGTAGAATCGTAACTTTTGTCTTTTGATTGCTAGTTCTTTGTTCTTTCTTTTATTCCGTCTTTTTGGCTGCTGTTTTTTCTTGGTTTTGTTGTTTTCCATTTCTTATCTATCTTATGCTTCCTCACACCCATCAAAAGCATTTTTTTCTCCTCCAGTTCTGTTTTTAAAACAGCTTTAAATAAGGAGGGGTTTTTTGTTTGTTACCTCATGATTAACGTCTCCGTAGATGTGTTTTCTTTGTTTTGTCTGTCCTAATGCAAGTTGGTCTGAACAGGAACCATTATTTAGCCTGTATTTTTGTAAGATGTTAATTGATAGTAAGTGAAGGTGAACTTCTGTGTAAAATACGGAGAAAAGCCCAGATAGAGTTAAATCTGGCCAGGGATGTCAAGGGCAGCAAGAAAATCTTCTACAGGTATGTATGTCAGTTTTCAAAGGAAGACTAGGGAAAATGTCGTCCCTCTTTGGAAGGAAACAGGAAACCTGGTTACCTGGGATATGGAGAAGGCTGAGGTACTCAAGAACTTTTTTGCCTCAGTCTTCACTGGCAAGTGCTCTAGCCACACCGCCCAAGTCACAGAAGGCAAAGGCAGGGACTGGCAGAATGAAGTACTACGCACTGTAGGAGATCAGGTTTGAGACCCTCTGAGGAACCTGAAGGTGCACAAATGCATGGGACCTGATGAGGTGCATCCGTGGGTCCTGAGGGAACTTGTGGATGAAGTTGCTAAGTCACTATCCGTTATAATTGAGAAATCATGGCACTCTGGTGAAGTTCCCGCTGACTGGAAAAGGGGAAACATAACCCCCATTTTTAAAAAGGGAAAAAAGGAAGACCCGGGGAACTACAGGCCAGTCAGTCTTACCTCTGTGCTTCAGAACATCATGGAGCAGATCCTCCTGGAAACTATGCTAAGGCACATGGAAAATAAGCAGGTGATCCATGGCAGCCAACTTGGCTTCAGCAAGGGCAAATCATGCCTGACAAATGTGGTGGCCTTCTACAATGGGGTTACAGTGTTGGTGGATAAGGGAAGAGCAAATGACATCACCTAATTGGACTTGTGCAAAGCATTTGACACTGTCCCGCATGACATCCTTGTCTCTAGATTGGAGAGACATGGATTTGACATATGGACATATGGTGGATAAGGTATTGGCTGGAATGTTGCACTCAAAGAGTTGCGGTCAACAGCTTGATGATCAAGTGAAGACCAGTGACTAGTGGCATTCCTGAGGGATGGGTATTGGGACCGGTGCTGGTTAAAATCTTTGTCGGTGACAGGGACAGTGGGATTGAGTGCACCCTCAGCAGGTTTGCTGACAACACCAAGCTGTGTGGAGCAGTTGACACACTGGAGGGAAGGGATGCCATCCAGAGGGACCTGGACAGGCTTGAAAGGTGGGCCCTTGTGAACATCATGAAATTCAACAAGGCCAAGTCCAAGGTCCTGCACATAGGTCAGGGCAATCCCAAAGATGAATACAGACTGGGCAGAGAATGGATTGAGAGTAGCCCTGAGGAGAAGGACTTGGGAGCTCCCTCTGGAGCCCACAACGTAAGAAGGACATGGACCTGTTGGGGCGAGACCAGAGGAGGGCCATGAAGATGATCAGAGGTGCTCAGAGATGGAGCACCTATGCTATGAGGGCAGGCTGGGAGAGTTGGGGTTGTTCAGCCTGGAGAAGAGGAGTCTCCGGGGAGACCTTATAGCAGCCTTCCAGTACCTAAAGAGGGCCTACAGGAAAGATGGGGAGGGACTCTGTCAGGGAGTGTAGTGGTAGGATGAGGAGTAACGGTTTTAAACTGAAAGAAGGTAGATTTAGATTAGATATTAGGAAAACATTTCTTACTGTGAGGGTGGTGAGATGCTGGCCCGGGTTGCCCAGGGAAGCTGTGGATGCCCCATCCCTGGAAATGTTGAAGGCCAGGCTGGATGGGGCTTTGTATAATGTGGTCTAGTGGGACGTGTCCCTGCCCACGGCAGGGGATTTGGAACTAGGTGATCTTTAAGGTCCCATCCAACCTACACCATTCTATGATTCTATGATTCATTATTGCAAGAAAACTTTTGGTGGAGGCAATGCATTCAGCAATGATCCCTAGCACAGCAGACCCTGAGGAAAAAATACTTATTTATTTACTTAAACTTTGGAAATAATACATCAGAGAAGTTATCTTTTGGAAGCCATATATAATTCATGCTTTGCAATATGGCAGGGTGATGAAAATACACATTATGTTAAATGTTTAACTAGTGGGTTTACTATTGATGAACTTCGGTCTAAATAGGGAAGCGCTAAGCATTTGAACACCTTCAGAAGGTGCCCCAAAGCTTCTATCACATCACCTTTTCTAGCTAAGTTTTCTAGGTACTGTTAAGTCTTTTGGACTTAAACTTTAAACTAGCTACAAAAAAAACCCCAAAACATACAGCCAGAAGACAAGTAATTTTGAGATTGAATTGCTTGGTAAATAAAAGCATTTCACATAAGCTTTCTGGGAAAAAAATGGTCTATTATAGGTCTGTTACAGTCTAACAACGACAATTTACATGTGTAAAAGAAATCTAACAGTTATGGGGTATATTCTACAATGCAGAAGTAATCTGAATCAGAACCACTAGTAAAAACTAAACCAGTACAAACTTATATCACAGATAAAACATTCCAAATTAGGAATAACTACTAGTATTTGAAGGTATGTATCCTGTAGACTTTAATTCTATGAAACAATGGCTCATGAAATTGTCTAAACCAATGGTGATAAATACATTCAAATATTTACAAGTCCAAGGTGACACAACTTCCTTTGAAATATCATGACTTCACTTGAAATATCTATTGGAAAGGCCTTAAGCAAGGATAACCAGTACTCAGTCCCCCTTTTTTCTAGGATAAAAGGAAGAATTGTGACAAGCACTGTGAATGTTTCACTTTCAACTGTTCAGGTGCAATGAAGAAAGAAAATCCTATATATTCTTTCCTTTTTTAGGAAAACTGCTCATCTCCTAAAGCTTATCTTGCTCTGTTCTTACAGAGTTTTCTGGATCTTGTGGTTGTCTATTTGCAGTTTGCTCTCCATTTGCCCTCACATGAGCCCCAGGCTAGCAGAGAATGCTAATAGTATTTATTCAAAGAGTTCTGTAAATAGAGCTAAGAATGGGTGAGATGACTTTTGGGAAGGAATAGGCATGGATGCTATATATCTGAGGGTGAGCTCTTGAACATGTTTTTATGAACCAAATGGGGAAAGTTTAATTTGATGAACGAATGTGTGGTGTTTTTAGTCCAAGGTTATTTATGTGCCTGTTAAAAAGATACCTCTTGACAGCCAGGTGGTGTTGCAGGTACCATCCAAGTGCTACAGAATAATTTTCAGATCTGCCATATTCTTAAGGTTTTGTATCCTGTTACAAGCTGTAAGCAGCTACATTTGAAATCTACCACTGTACAGTGAATGAGAGGTCTCCTGCTTCTTCTGTTCTGTGTAATATCTGTCATCCTCACTTGTATGAAGACTGAATGACATGAAAGAGAAACTTTAAAACAAATTTTCCTTTGTTATGCTGCAACTAAATGTGCATGGATTTCCAAATTTAAGTATGACTACAGGAACTTTGTTAATATGGCTGAAAGCTATTAGGAAATTAAATGGTTTTGTTCTTTTTTTTTTCCTTTCTTTTCCTCTTCCGTCATTAAGGGTGGTAGGCATGTTGATTACGTGGTGGATCAGGTTGTGGGCAAACTCATAGAAGTGGTGAAAAAGAAGAATAAAGCTGGAGTTTCAGTGAAACCGTTTCAGGCAAGTAACCATATACAAAAATATTGAAAAACAATAAAATATGGTAACTTTATTCAGTAAATTGATCTCTATGTTTTCAACAGGTGAAGAATCATATATGGGTTTTTGTTAATTGCTTGATTGAAAACCCATCCTTTGATTCCCAGACAAAGGAAAACATGACATTGCAGCCTAAAAGTTTTGGGTCCAAGTGCCAGCTATCTGAGAAATTTTTTAAAGCAGTAAGTAAAGCACATTTATTTTTTTCTGTGAAGCAGGAATTGACATACTGGATTGAATGTATTTATGTTATGTAGCAGAAGATTAATTACTGCATTATAGTGCTCTAGTGCCATTAGCGTACTATGAAAACGGGATGGAGGAACTTCTGTTTATTCTCTGGCCTTAATAGTGGAAGCAATGACTGTGTTTTGGCTGTTGCACTGGATTTAAAAGTGAGCTTCACCTGATCAGCTCATTTGTTGGAGATTCTGGTATTTATATTGGTGAAATGAATTTGACTCTTAAAACCTAAACATAGACCATGACCAATTTTTTGTGTTAAAGTATTCTGAAGTTCAGAATATCATCTACCTTATTCTTTGATACCAGTCTTACTCTCTTTTACTGAAGTGAAAAGAGCGGGAGGGAACGTGACACATTTACTTATTCTTCTAGTCATCAAGGAAATGCAAAATTGTGGCTGTAGAATTCGAAGTTATTATTGTCAGGCAACAAATTTAGAAATTTTGGCTGTAGATGGGCTAAGAATTGCTTCTCTAAATGAATGTATTTCATTCATTAGTAGAAATACATGGTAGCAGTTTTTTCTCTACTACATTTTTATACAAGGAAGGAAAAGTAGAATTCTATTAGCCAGAACTCACTGTACCAAGTCTTATTTAGTGCCAGTAGCATAAATGGAACCCCAGTAGTAAGGGAGATGGTGCCACTGCTAATACTCTTGGCATCAAAAGTCAATTTATTGTATAGTGTTTTATTCTTCTAATTCTGTTTTACTGGTGACATTCTTATAGAACTTACAGGAAAAAATAACACAATCTTGTATTAATTCTTCAGATTTTGTTTTATATGTTTTTCTATCAGTAGGTTTGATTTACATTGTTTCTAAAATTCCCCAAAGTGAACATCAATCTCCAGAGATGTTAAATGTGCAGCAGAATCTCTAACCAATGAGTGCTGTATTATGGGGGTTAATGAAAAGCCAGAGCTTATAGTATTTTGCTCCACCTCTATTTTCTTTTGACGTGAAACCAAACCTAAAGCAGTTTTAGTTTAGCAAATATGCTATATGCTATTTTTGCTGCAGATGTGTTTCTTAAAATTTTACCAGTTTCTCAAGTGGTTGATACAGAGCCTTATTCTTAAATGCTTTTGATTGTCTTTCAGCCATTTTCAGTCATTTCCAAAGAAACTTTAAATGGTCATAAATATCCCATAAGGTTACTTTTTGCTGTCAAAGTCCAGGAAGCACGTGCTTAGTACCTAAAATGTCTCAGCACATCAGCCACACAACATGAGACAACCTCTTATTAGGTCTCAGCACTCTTTTCCTCCTTTCACCAATTAAACAAGGGGTG
This sequence comes from Larus michahellis, assembly GCF_964199755.1. Taxonomy (NCBI): domain Eukaryota; kingdom Metazoa; phylum Chordata; class Aves; order Charadriiformes; family Laridae; genus Larus; species Larus michahellis. The sequence continues at coordinate 43,387,015 of NC_133897.1, read as the reverse complement.
GAAAAGAAGCTGTGTGAGTGTTTTGCTTTTGTGGGCATAAAATTCTAAACAGTAAGGTATGTGTTAATTCCTTGACCTTTTACATGTTGCAATTGAGAAACAGTGTTAGGTCAGTGACTTAAAATTGACATGTAAGACTCTGCTGTGTGAAACTATTTTTCTCATCCACCGTATTGATCTATTACTTATAGGCCTCTAACTGTGGTATCATAGAGAGTATTTTGAATTGGGTCAAATTTAAGGCACAAACTCAGCTGAACAAAAAATGTTCATCGGTGAAACACAGTAAAATCAAGGGTATTCCGAAACTGGATGATGCTAATGATGCTGGTAAGAGCACTTATTTTTAATGTCTTTAATGTTTCATAGATTTTTCACAAACATCATAATTTTAAACCTGACTTTATTTCTCACCCTTACATATAATTTTTAATAAAAATCTTCCTAGTTTTATAAGCTTTCTAGAGCTAGAATTAAAGCATGATGCTGAGTTTGATATTAGGAACACTGTCTTCTCTAGGGTAGAGAACAAAAACAGCAGTCTAGTTCTGTACTGAAGTAGTGCATGTTTTCTAATTGTGGTTTTTAGCTAAATAGTGTTAGCAATATTCCGTTTTGGAGGTGACTAGTCTTCCTGACCTTTCTAATATAAAAAGATCAGAATCTTTATAGGGTCACAAGCTATAGGAAGTATATCACGTAGTGTGCAGACCTGAGGGAATGGTTCAAGATACTTTTTTCATGAGACTTTAAATGCCATTAGGTTCCTGTCCGGGGATATAGGGCAAACTGGCAATCTCTGCTGGCTTCCTTTCTAGCACAGATAGGAATCAGGATCAGATGGCCATCTTTGAGCCAATAGCAATGGGATGGGAGTTGTCCTTGAATTGTTTGAGGGGCACATAGAGTTTGAAATGTTGCCAATCTGTGTTAGTGTTAATTGATTTTTAATACATCCTTACATTAAGCAAAGATAGAGAAATTGCAATGAACTAGGTGGGTTGGTTAAGTAGGTAAAAGTATGTAAGACTGGTAAAGAAGCTTTTTTTTGAGCACCAGTATTCAAGGCACAGATGACTTGGTGAGATGATGAGTTCTGTTTAATTTTCCTCCCTTTCTTTTTGATTCCTTGGGCTCAGGTTATTTATTTTTTTTAATAATTTTTTTAAATTGAGTTTTCTTCAGTATTTTATTACTTTTCCAGTTATTCAGGTGTCATATTTTGCCTCAAAAGTTGATAATCGTGTTTCCTTTAACTAGTGTTTTGCTTGTGGAATTTGTATTCCTTAGTCAGATGCATGTTCCTGGTATTTTTCATGCCTAGAAGATCATGAGCTTGGAGAAATGCTTTTTACGGGTATCAAGCCTAGTGCTCATAAACAACATAATGAATGATTTTGGATGCACTTTCTTCATACTTTTTTTTTAATCTCTTCTTTGGAGAACAGGCTTCAAAATCACTTCTCTACTGTTTTCTTTCACTGTGGGTGAGAGGAAGGAAGAAAGAAACTCTGACAGGGGAGCTAATAAAGTGTTACATTGCCTCTCACCCTGAAACTTTGCAACTAAGAAGGCATGTAGGGATTCATTTGCGTTCAACACTGATGCTTAAAGTTTTGCATGGCTTGTATCCCTGTTACCTAGGTATTTCTCTGATTCTTATATGGGGAGCAAGAACTCTGCATTCCCCAAGGAAGCTTACCCAAGCATTGGTTTATTGAAGGTCTGGAACATAGTAGATTTCTCACATCAAAGGCATCGCATATTTGTGGTGGACACACAGGAAGGCAGAGGGGCATTCAGTTTCTGAATACAATGTGTGCTGTTATATTTACACTTGGCCTGACTTTCTGAAGTGTTATATATACTGGCAGAGATGTTTTAAATTGGAGGATCACAAGTAATAGATTTCGTAAAAAGTTCTTTAGTCCTTTCTTTTTAAAGACTGAAGGTGCCATATGGATCATCTGTTTGCTCTTGAAAATCAATAGGATTTTTTGTTCCTTTTGTGCAAGAACTAAGCTAATACTGTAATTGGGATCTCTGACCTTAATGAAAAGCTGCTTTCATTGAGAAAGGGAAGGCAGAAGATGATACAGAAGAGCGACTCCTTTGGTGTGGCTGAGTGTGTGTTGGTTGCTCTACTCTTGAGAAATTGTCCCAAGGAACTTTAGTTGGTGACTGCATCTGACTGAAATCTTCGTGTTTCTTAACATAAGTGGAAAAGGAAGCCCTAGTGCCATGGAAATTCTTTAATGAGTCCACAGACAAAACACTGTAGAACTATTGATCTTCCTTTCTGTTTTTGGGATCTTAATAGAAATGATTGGGGATTCTCAGGGTCAGGTAAAGGAAGGACTGTACATCCTCTTTCTATGTGTGAGAGGTGATGGTTGCTTCTTCTAGGTCCAAAAAACTCAACTCTTTGCTATATGAATGTTTGCTACGGATGTGCACATGACTAAGCATATCTTGAAGAGTTACACAGCTACAAATAGGCTTTCCAAAAGAATTTCAGACCTCTCCATTAGCTGGAGAAAAGGTTTAACTGATGTGTGAAGATACAGTTTCAGAGAGATTGCTGTCATACGTCATACATGTCGCACAGAGGTTATCTGGAATCTGGCAGCAAAATACAGTAGTCTTAGTTGATGTAGTTGTGTTTCAGGACAAAAATATTTGTAAGTATCACAGGAATTACACTTTCATAAGCAGCTCAAATCAGATGAGAGTGCAGGGTTGGCTTTGGTTTCTAGTAGCAGGTGCCAGTAGTTGTTGGACTGAAGCAGTCCAGTGCAGCTGGGAGAGAACAGTGTCTGGCCAAAGACCCCTCTGGCTTTGATTCTTGTGTATTTTAGATTTTATTTTTACTTCAAGGGTGAATTTGTAGCTGAGGTGCAGCATCCACAGGTTTCTTGAGTGCCAGGTACCACTGAGTTTTTGACTCAATAATGGTTAATACTTAGGAATAGGAGAGAGATATATATCTATATAGTGATGTACTTGCTGCAGATTTCCTCCCCCACTGAAAAGAATGAGTCCTGTACGTGGTTTTTCTTGCTTTCGTGAGATCTTGATGAGGTATACTTAGTTCTATGGCTTGTGGAGAAGAAGAGGGAGAAATGAAAGAAAAAATAAAGAACCAGGAATAGGAATATAGGATTCTTAGGGAGTAGTTAGATTACTAAATCTGATGAAGCATAAAAGCATTTTTTGAACCTGCCAGTCCATGTAGTTTTCTCTTTGAGTTCTTTAGAGCTGTGTTCAGGAAAATACCTGGCACATAGCAATTAATTTCATGGAAATGGAAATGCAAATGTTTGCATCCATTCCAGGAGAAAGTGCACCTGAATGATATTCCGATGTGTTTTCTGCCGTTCATTTAGAAAAAAAAAAAAGGCTCTCATATATTCTAAAACAGCAGACTAGTATTTTTCTTGGTATTTGGATTACACCTGGCTGATAGCATGGTAGCTATTGATGCCTTTTGATACAGTGGGAATAGCTGCCTCATTTAGATTATATTAAGCCATATGTCTGATGCAGAAGACGAAAGATTTGAATATTAGGTTCTGTGTAATAGGAAGTGCAGGGTTGTTTTTACCTACCAGGTAAAGGCAAATCAAAGCACCTATTTTAAATGCCAATATATTCAAAACTCTCTTATTAACAGTAGGTGAGTCTCAACCAGCTTGAAGTTTTTTGCAGTCTTTCTTATCACTTGGCCTTCATAAAATAGCAAAACTTCTTAATGAGCATTTGCACCCTTGGAAAAGGGTGAGTTCCTTTTTTGAACTTGCTTATTATTTAGAGTATCTGTTCAACTATTGCAGTTGCAATAAACAGAATATACATGTCATACCAGTTTTGAGCACACTGGGGACACAGCCACAAAAATGCAGTGTGTCTTGTAGAATCAAAATTACATTATTAATAAAGACTTGTTTCTTCTGTTTGAGAAATTTCTGAGAATATAAGTGCAAATGTTCTGATCTTTTGAGCTTTTCTATGAAGTCTCTCTTACTTTTGCCTGGCTTCAGCTGATGGACAATAAAAAAAGAACCCCACAAAAATGTAATTTAATAAATTACCTCTGAAAATATACTGTGAGGAAAGGGGAAGTGCAGAATGGGAAGTAACTCCTGTATACAACTCAGACATGCATGATGTACGTGAGTAAGAAATTTGCAGCTAGAAAAATGAAATGGTAAAGGTACAGAAGCAATCTTTTTTCTTTTTGTGTGTGCAGATGTGTGGGGACCATTACATACGATGCCCTACCATTGCATCCCATTTTGTCTATTTTGCTCCTTGTCAATAGTAATCCATACCATATGGCAAGAATCCACAGCATGGGCAAGAATTGTGTCGTTTTAGTGGTATGGAGGGCCATCCCTAAAAATAGAAATTCAGCCTGTTTAAATTACCTGATGTAGAGTAGGAAGAATATTCAATTGTATTTTTGTTATGTGAATTTAAAAGTTACTCTTTCTGGGTTTTTGCCTTGCTTCTACTTCTTCTTGGGCTGCAGGTGGCAAGCATTCCTTGGACTGCACGTTAATATTGACAGAAGGAGACTCTGCCAAATCTTTAGCTGTCTCTGGCTTAGGTGTCATTGGTAGAGACAGATACGGAGTATTCCCACTCAGGGGTAAAATTCTCAATGTTCGAGAAGCTTCTCACAAACAGGTAAGGAGTCTTGTCATTACCTTTTAGATGACAAATGGATGTCTTCTGATTATTTGTGAACTCTAGGGTTACATCTTCATATTTTAATTTTTTTTTTTTTCATGAAAATCTTGTGGCTGGGATTTCATAAAGTAACAGCTACTTTAAAGCCTGGGATAAGCCTGGAAATGTTAAGTGTGGTAGTACAGTACTGCAATGATAAAGTTTGTTTCTTCAGAAGTGCAAGGAAAATCTGCTATGACTCGTATTAACATTTTACATGAATACTTAAAAAACCTAAAAAGTTATATTCACTCCATTGCCATGTGATTTCATTGACTCCAAGTGTGACGCAATAGCAGCAGCATTGCCCCATCGCATTACTTCTGCTGGCTTCCATACTTTGTCTATAATAAGTGTCGCGTTGCCAGATGCCCATAAAAATAGTGGAAAGAGGGCAGCTTTGTGAGATGACTTCTTCCTACATGCACTTTTCTCCGTGCCTTCTGGAGCCAAGGCGCTCTGGCTGTAGAGGAGAAAAGGAGTGGTGCAGTCTTGAGAATTTGCATGTAGAGAAGAAATATTTACAAGTGTGAAGGCTGTAAAGAGACTGGGGATAAAAAGGTTATGAAGTTGCGGTAGGAGTGCATTGAAGAAGTGGCTATAAAGCCCACCTAAAAAAGATTGGGGTGATTCTGATTTTCTGCTTTTTACGCTGACTGCCATGATAACTTTTTTATACAGATTATGGAAAATGCAGAAATCAACAACATCATCAAAATAGTTGGACTACAATACAAGAAAAGCTATGAAGATCCAGAATCTCTCAAAAGCTTGAGATATGGAAAAATTATGATCATGACAGATCAGGTTAGTCTGAAATTCACAGGTTTTAATGCATGGAGCTTCTTAAAATGTGATTTGCTGCAATTTGGTAGGTTATGTTTTTGTGCATTATAACCTGCCTCTGTGTTATGACAATATGGATGTATTCAGAGGGAATCCCTAATGTATGAGGTTTCTTTATGGAATAATTTATCTGTATATTGTTTTGGTTACTCCAAATGAACAACCCAACTTTTCTACACAGTAGCAGAGATGCCAAAGTAGTAATAAAATCATGTATAAACAACAATGATTTTGATAAGTCAAAAATATGTTGAAGGTAAGAACAAAATGAGACAGTAGATGAGGTAGCAATGCTAGAAAGTCTGGGAGAGACAAAAGAATGCAGGCAATTATTTTTGGATAATCTCATGAAGTGTGTCTATTGTTCAGATTTTAGAAGTCTAGGAATCCTATGCTTTGGTTATTTGTGAAGCTCTGTTATTTTTTTCCCTGAAAGGTTGAACTATCAAGCATCTTAACGCCAATGAGAACTGTGGGCCAGGCTTGGCTTTTTTCCACAGATTGAGCTCCATGGTGTCTGGGAGAGCTGTCTAGCTCTCAGAGAAAACATGCCAAAGGCAAAGAAACCTTTGAGCTGCAACTGTGCACTTGGCTTGGAAGAGCCTATTATTAGCTCATGGATAGTGCTATTCACAGGTGGCTATTTTATACCCAGGTCCAGTTTGGAATCCAAATTAAACGTAACTGTTCCCTTCTATGTTTTCTGTCAACAGACGTTGTTTTGAAGTATCCAGGCCAGTGAATGGGATTTTTGGTGGTTTTGGGGGATTTGACATTTTATAAGATTGCCTCATGTTTTCATGTTCTGATTTAGGATCAGGATGGATCTCACATAAAAGGCTTGTTAATCAATTTTATTCATCACAATTGGCCGTCACTGTTGAAACATGGTTTTCTTGAGGAATTCATCACTCCTATTGTAAAGGTATGGGTTCTATTAATGAGATTTTATTTATTACTTACAGTGCAACAGAAAAGTTGATTAGGTTTTTTTTGTTTTTTAAAGGCAAGCAAAAATAAGCAAGAACTTTCATTCTATAGTATTCCTGAATTTGACGAGTGGAAGAAACATATGGAGAATCATAAAGCATGGAAGATAAAGTACTACAAAGGTTTGTTCAAAAAGAAAGAAGTGAACCTCATGGATCTAAAAAAAACATAAGTGGGTGCTATAAATTTTTGTTTGGAGCTGTTTTCATGATAGTATCTTCTGTAATGATTTTATAATATTCCCAGTAAAATAAAAGGGGTAAAATAATAAAACTTACATTTTGAATATGGATTAACTACTTCTTTTTATTGTACAGGTTTGGGTACCAGCACTGCTAAAGAAGCAAAAGAGTATTTTGCTGACATGGAAAGACATCGGATTTTATTTCGATATGCTGGTCCTGAAGATGATGCTGCCATTACACTGGTAAGAACATATAAAAGTGCTTCTATATGATTCATTTTAGTTTCCATTTTTTACTGAAAATGGCACTTGAGGAAGTTCTAACAGGGTCTGCTGTTTTTGGGTTTTGGTTTGTTTGTTTTTTTTGAGTAACTGAAAAAAATTCTTTTGGAAGAGAAAGAAGCTTTTTGAAAAGATTTGAAATTTTGGAATAAGAGCTTTATCCACACTACAAAATCAGCTCTACCTTTTGCTTAGTAGCATCGATCAATTTTGTGTGGTGTGGATATCAAGAAACATTACATCTAGGCTTGCTTTTAAAGACAGAACATGCAAAAGAGTATTCTGAGTAAGGCAATAGAGCCCAAACAAATGATGTTTCACATCTACTTAGGGATATGAATTTTGTTTCTGAGCAAATAAGATCAGATAAATATTATTTATTCATTGAATATGAATGTGTGACATACTTGCATTCATGCATGTGTTCTACATATTTGAAATCTTTTAGATAGTTGTGTGCAGGGAAGTACTTGTGTTTCAGAGAGCTTATGGAAAGAGAAAGCATAGAGTGTCTGGAATGAAGATGTTTTCTCAAGAAATGTTTCACCTTTTATCTACTTTAATTCACTATTTTAATTGTGGGCGATATTAGAGAAAAAAAGAGGTAGAAGGAAAAAAAAAAAGGGAAAATACCCATCTTAGACAAAACAACTTTTTCCTTATCCTGTGGATCTGGTAAAATGGTGTAGTTTTACTAACCGAAAGGTATAGTAGGTACATATAATGTTGAAGAAAAACAGCCTGATGTGTCAGAAGTTATTTGTACCACTCATTTTACTTCTGCCCAAGATGCACTTAAATACAATCCATGTATGTGGTTCCCCGCCCCAGAGAAGTGTGCTCATCTAGATAGAAAAGGAGTCTGTATGTTTGCATATACATTAAACCAATTGCTGGAGAAACTCTGAACTCCCTGATTAAAATTCTGAGCCCTATTACTGCAAGTAGACCTCTAGATACAGGCTGATATCTGAGGCCATATAACCTGTTACAGCTGGTCCTCAGTGTTGTCTAGAATGATATTCCGTCAATTCAGGATCAAGCTAGTCATCTATGTTACACCAGGAACAGCTACGGGCTAGTGAAACTGTTAACAGAAGCTTCGCTTACACTTCTGTCCACGTTTTCTCTGCTGATACCTATAATCCCAACTGCAAATTTATGTCTGAGCAGAGGTGGTGTAAGATTATAGGCCCTACCAGGCCTCATGATAGCTGTAATCTAGGAAAACAAAAATCATTTCACATAGCAAATTCTTCAGAGTTCTGAAGAACACTTTTGCTAGCAAATGAAGGCTTAGAAGAATAGTTTTAAGTGGAGAAAGAGAAAAGCCTTTATTCTATTCAAGAATAATTTTTATTCAAACTTTTTATTCTATTAATTTTATTTTTATTCTATTAAAATGATTTTTATGCTGATCCAGCTCTTGGTCATTTGTCACTTCAGTGGTCTAGAAGAGGTATAGATACACTGAAGGGAGCCAGAAGAAAATTGTAAGAATTTAGTCACAATTTTACAAAAGCCTAATCCTAAGCCTTCAGATGTCTGACATTCTGAATTATTGAGATGTATTCACAAAGAAAGTCGATCTGATGCAAAACAGGGCAATGTCACTTAGTCCCTTTCTCAGAGAGTAAGCTACAAAGGTTTACTATTTATTATGTAAAACCATGGTCTCCAAGGAAATGAAACTAGTCATAGAGCTCTTTTGGAGTGCTCCAGTTAGAGTCCTTTAAAAAAGATAGCGCTGTTGACTGTTTTCTTTTGCAGGAGAGTGGTTGAAATCAGGACATGATGGAGTGTCTATGTGTTATTCCCTGAGGAAAAAAAGGCAGTACTTCAACAACTCACAAATTTTTCCCAAAGTATTTGGAATTTTGCTTAAACCACATACTCAGTTTTTATGGATTCTTCTCTTAGTCTTCTGGAGAAGCAGCTCACTGGAGGGGAACTCTGTTTCAGTAACAGGACAAAGCCTTTCAGAACATTCCTGTGTCTTTTTGTAGTAATTATTAGTTGCTTTGAAGTGATGCCTTGTCATCATGAACACTAAAGCCCCCAGGTAGCCAGCCTAAACTCTGGCTTAGCCTTTTCGTGCAGTGTCTGTTTTGTCAAGTTGTCCATTTTTTCAGGAGGACTAGGGACAGCCACTCAGGAACAGCTACAAATTATTGGCATTCTGTGGCTGACAAAGCAAACAGGGCATGGAGAGGACAAGAAGAGGGGGGTATTTTTTCTAATACCTTCAGTTAATTTTCTTGATGACAGCTGGTTACAGTTCAGTCTAAATGATGAACTCAACCTTAAAGTTATTTGGGGGAAGACCCCAACACCTTTGAACTTGTGTATCAATGGACAACTCTGATATTGAGAGGAATAAGAATGATAAGATTTGTTTAAATGTGTACTGATGTGGGGGAAAGTAACATATAAATTTAGATTATGATCAGTGAGAGATCTGTCAGTTCAAAAACCTTTGTGTCCAAAAGGTCATGTGCTTATACTGCTCCTTAAATGTAAACAGTAGTTATATGGATTATCTTGTCCAAATAAATATTATTGAATACTTGATCAGATAATGCAGTACACTTAAAATTCTGACTAAAGTAACCTACATTTACACAAACACATATATGCTCATAATTCAATGTACTTGGAATCTTTTCAGGCCTTCAGTAAGAAGAAGATTGATGACCGAAAAGAATGGTTAACAAACTTCATGGAGGACAGACGACAGCGTCGGCTACATGGCCTTCCCGAGGTGAGTCCTAAATAATAGTAATAAATCTGGTGAGTGAGACTTAAATGTAATGTAGTTTTTATATTGAATGAATAACATATGTGGGTTGTTTTTCAGCAATTTTTATATGGTACAGCAACAAAACATTTGACTTACAATGACTTCATTAACAAGGAGTTGATCCTTTTCTCAAATTCAGACAATGAGAGATCTATCCCTTCCCTTGTTGATGGTAAGCTGATAATTCATTATGACTTGTTGGAACATTCTTCTTTATTGTTGGTTTTAAAACCTGTGATTTATGTTGAAAATCAATGCATTCAAGTGGAGAATGTAAGAACTTTTATATTTTTGTTTGTTATCATTTATATGCTAAGGAATCGCCATGTTTCTTCTGTGAGGAAGTTTAAGCTGTTGCTGTGCAGCCATTTTACTTAATCAGATCTATTCCCTAAATCATACAAGTGCTTTGTTTCTAGCCAAACCAGCAGAGAAAGCAAGTCTTTAAAGTGCTTATAATAATTAAAATTCAAGTCGGCAGCTGAGTGCAGATGAAGATGCAAATGTTTTCTCCCTTCAGTCTTACACCACAGGCGGCGTTTTAGTGGTTACTGACTTTTCCTGTAATCTTGCTAGGGTTCTGTCAGTCAGGTTTGCTAACTCTCCCCTTGCAATAGCATGAACATTAAAAGAAGCAGTTTGTAAAACTGTCTGGAGACAGCATGAGCAGGAATTTTTGCCTATATTATTGTCAGTATGCATATGCTTACTCAGATATGGAAAAAAGGCCTTGAGGTTTCATAGGAAAAAAAAAACCCAAGCGTGTTTATCTCCACTTTCCAGTACATTTTTTGTAGTGGAGGTGGTCAGCCTTCTTGACACTACAAACCTATACTGAAATATTCATGCAGCAAGAGGTTTTTATTTTTTAGATGAAAAAGTGGGGTAGTTCACAGGTGGAAAGGGGTGGTAGCTTCGTGGTAGGATGGATCTCCAGCTCTGCTGCAGAATGAAGAAATGAGGCTGGGTTAGGTATGTAGATACGTCTCTAGGGAATCAAAGAATGTCAGTCATTGTTTCAGCTTCTCCAGGCTTACTTCCTCCCATAATTGAGTACTTTGGTTAACTGGTAGTCTCTATGCAAGCATTTCATAGTTTACTGCTCTGGAGGAAGATTCACTATAGATCTGCGTGTTTCAAGAGGTCAGTTTTTTTTTCTTATAACATGCTCTACCCTGACTGCTTTCTCAGAAACAGCAGAATGGTTTTGCTGAAACTTAAAATAAAGAATGAACTTGCAGTAGATAACTTTTCATTTGAATTGAAGTTCTCAATATTGTGTCTACAGAAGCATAAGAAAACGAGAAGGGAACATTATTTATTCATATATTTGCATGTGGGTGTGTGTGTGTATATATGTAATATAATGTATGTCTATATCATACACATATATATTTGCTATCAGTTACACATATGCATAGCACTATATAGTATACACTATACATGTATAGTATGTACAGTATTGTACATATATTTATTGTACATATATTATGTGCTGCCAGTTTTTCGGCCAACTTTGGCTGTATTTCTGCATTCTGGGCATGGATGTCTGAACTGTTCAGCAGGTAGTACTCTAGCAATGGTTTTTGTTCTTCACTATTGTCAGGTGATATATAACAGGCTAGTCTGCTGGCAAATCTCAGAAAAAATAGAGGAAGAACATTTTTACTATCTTTTGCAGTTACTAGTTACCACTCTTACTGCTTGGTGATTCTCCTTCGTGTAAAGGAAACCCTCTAAGTCTGTTATATTCAACACATTTTTGTTAGAAAAACATGATGCAGGCCAATTGTAAAGAAAATTGGATGTTATATATTTAAATGAAATGGAGATTGTAGTCAATATCTTTTTGTTTTTTCAATTTTTGCTCTTGTGTATGGTATATGTATGCTCTTATGTTATGGTAACACATAGCAATATTTTGGTGCGTTTCAGAAAGGTATGTGAATTAAAACACCGAATAGATTGATAAGCGTGATCTGGAACTGGTTATCAGTTCTAGATAACAGGCATAAAAAAAAGGATGCAATCCATTCCACGCATATGTTGTACTTAAAGTGTGCCTAAACAGTAAATTAAATCAGAAGATCAAAAAGACCAGCTGCTTTCTTAAATCTTTGAAAGATCTAAAAGGGAAACAAGTAGCACATCCTTTTGTTGAATTTCAGTGAGTATTTGAAAATTTCACACAAAAAGTAAAAGTTCAGAGTACTTTAAAATACATGTAAGCTACAGTTACAGTTGTCACTGCTGAATTTTGTGAAGTAGACTAGAAAAAAACAACTCTACTTCTGGCAGCTGTACATTTAGGATAAAGTTGCTGTTTCTTAAAATGATGTATTGCATGCTGCATAGTAATGATTGGCTGAAAGGGTTATGTTTCCACTTTTCTGGTAACTTTTTCTGTTTGGTAAAGTATTTTTTATTATTTTAAAAGAACAGAGATATTAATTTGTTATTTTGTTAATATTACAGTGTGAATTTGTTTCCATTTAAAGTTTAGGCTTCTTTTGAGAGATTAGAAATTAAGGCCAAATAAGTTTATTACTTAAAAGTGTATGCTTGTGTATGTGTATATTCTTCTTAACAGGTTTAAAACCAGGGCAACGCAAAGTTTTATTCACTTGCTTTAAGAGAAATGATAAACGTGAAGTAAAGGTTGCTCAGCTGGCTGGTTCTGTTGCTGAAATGTCAGCTTATCACCATGGGGAGGTGAGTATGAAGGATGGTAAAGCTGTGAGGATTTTTAGGCTATGTAAAATATTAGATAAATGTTTCTTGTATTGAAATTGCAAACCTATTGACTATAAGTCTAAGTCTACTAATCACAGATTTACTTTTACAGAAAATGAACCAAACAATACGTAGCTTAATAAGACAGCATATTTACATTCTTTCCAAATCTTTGTGCACAGTGGTATCCCAAATAGTTTGTGGGTTGTGGCAAAATAGTAGATGGCTGATTATCTAGGTAACTTTTAGATTCTCGAAACATTGGAATATATGAACTATGTACTAAGACAATTATTGTCTTACAGAAGAAATATAGTCTTTTAAGGTGAGCAGAAGAGATACTGTTCTTTGAAAACCTGATACAGTGTTGGAATAAAGATTATTTCTAGCTCCTGTTTTGTTTATATTTATCTGAAATATTAGCAAGAGTTGCTATATTAACAGTCTGTCTCCATCCCTTCTTCTCTCCCTTTAAAAGCAATGAGTTGTAGTTTGTTGCAGTAGTAAGTACAGTCAGTTTGTGCCCCTTCCCTTCCTCCAGAGAAGTGCTTCAGGAAAAATGGAGAAGCCCAGGGGTTTCCATAAGTGTAGAATGTAAGGTCACTTAAATCAGAGAGGTAATATGGCTGTGGAAGAGGAAGTGTTATATTTTGCCAACAGCTCTTGTAATAGGTTTGCAGATTCCTTTCTCGGGGAGACTTCTTTTTTGAAATTGAATTAAAGTTATTCACACAAGTTTTGGGCATTAAAAATATATTTATATTTTACTGGCTGATTAGGAAAGACTGTCTCTTCTTATTACTATGAATATGTATTTTCTTGCAGCAAGCATTAATGATGACTATTGTCAACTTGGCTCAGAACTTTGTTGGCAGTAACAATGTTAATCTGCTACAACCTATTGGTCAGTTTGGCACCAGGCTTCATGGTGGAAAGGATGCTGCCAGCCCTCGCTATATTTTCACCATGTTAAGGTAAACACATATGTAAAGTTAAACGCATGTTTTTAAAAAGCCTTGTTATGAAACTAATCCTTTCACAACACTAGTTTTATTTGTGGGAAAGGAATGGGGGACGATTGGAATATTTTGATAGAAGCTCAAATTCCGCTTTACATCTATAAGTGTGCTTTTGCACATGGATTTTTTGCATGATTTTCCATGCATAGAAATGCTGTGGGAATTGTAGCTTTTAAGGAATTAAAACTTCGAATCATAAGACTGAAGACTGAAAACGTAGGTCACTCAGATTAGTTACTGATCTTAAATTGTGACTTCTTGCAGAAGTAGCTTTCAGTTTCCCTGTTCACTGTGAAATTTACTCAATTTCACAATAGAAGGTGTATTGCTACATGGTACTAGGTCCTGCAACTCAACATAGACTTGAAAGCTGAGGTGGATTCTTTTCCTTTTGGACAAGTTTCTTCCTATCAAGCTAAATTACACATCCATAATTAATAATAAAGACCTAATTTAATGATGTTGATTTTTCACAGCTAATACCTTGAAGTTCAGTTTGACATGCTGAGTGTTAGAATCTCTTTCTTAATGTAAATTATAGTATTTTGTGTTATGTTGCTTCTTTTATTTCCTAATTTGCATGTGATGTTTTGCCTAAAATTCCTTGTAGTTTTTTCTTTTCCTCTAATTATAATCTTTCTATGCAAGTATCAGGTTTTATTCCCTTTCTCATATATGTTCTTTCTATAGCAACTTAGTTTTGTACATTTTCCTTTTTGTATGAGGTGCTGGAAATCATATTCACCAAGGACAATGTTCTAGATGAGCAAAAGGCATCACCAGTAAAACCTCTGTAGTATTTTCAGAGATTGCTAGGCCTACAATTAAGCAACAAAGTTTTGCAACTATTTACATGCTGTATTGCTTTATTACTGGGTTGACCTACTGTCACATTGAACTGTTCTGTTCTGAATGCTTCAAAGAATGATATTTTTGTAGATGTTAAATGTCATCAATTACTAGTGTATTGTGTACATGTGTTATTGTGAAGGAAACAAACATCATCTGTTATGAATACGCTCTTCCATTGGGAAGAACACCCGTTTCCCAGGAGGTATGTAGATTGTATTTTCAGCTTCAGAATGACAGAGAGAAAGGAAGACATGAGAAAAATCTACAAATAGATCATACCTGGACCCGTGAACTGTTAAAGCATTGTGTACTTTACTTACTGGACTCCAGTTAAACAGTTTTCTTCTTTTCTTTTTTAAAGCCCTTTAGCAAGGCTGCTTTTTCCATCAGTGGATGACAACTTGCTTAAATTCCTTTATGATGACAACCAACGTGTGGAGCCTGAATGGTATATTCCCATCATTCCTATGGTTTTAGTAAATGGAGCTGAAGGAATTGGTACCGGCTGGGCCTGCAAACTTCCAAACTATGATACCAGAGAGATTGTGAACAATGTCAGACGAATGCTGGATGGCTTAGATCCCCACCCAATGGTAAAAATAATACTATATACTGTTATTTGATATGTTTGCTAAACAAACCTTATTTTTACTTATAAAATGAATTCATATCACTCTAGAAGTGCTTGATTATTGAAACATCTGAGTTGGATTGTACCAGTAATTTTGTTTAGGAGCTTTACTTGACTGTTGGGATGAGGCTGGGGAAGTTCACTTTGAAGAAAAACCATTGTGATTTGTATTTTTTCCAATTATTTCAGCGGACTTTTTCTTCAGTCTGCTGGCTGTAAGCCTTTATAGTTGCAAGTCTTACAGGGAGGGTAGTTATGACATGACAGTAGAGTAAAACGTTGTACCACTCTTTCCTTTTTGAAGGTACTAATACTTATCTTCAGCCAAACTTAACATTTCCCCTGTCTTGTCTACATTTTACTCTCTTTTATATATCTGTAAGCATAGGAGAAGATATTGCCACTGTTCAAGAAAATCAGCAGCTCTGAACTGCATCTAGCTTCTGTTCTTCTATTTGAAATTTTATAATAAGTCTTGGAAGTAGTGTATACTTGAAAAAAACCGGTCAGGAAGAATACCTGGGTGAACGCAGAATATCTGTAACCAACAGATGAAATATAGATAATGTAATCTTTACTTCACAACTGATGGATATTGCTGCTTTGCTGTGTTTACCAGGTCATAGAAGCAGAAAAATCTTTTCTTTGCTACTTAGATCTCAGTTCACTGAGTGTGCAGTATCAATTTTCATGACATAGTGAATTTCCTTTTCAAAATTCTTGGGAACAATGAATAGACTTTTTTTTTTTTTTTTTTAATTAATGCAATCCATTGCCCTTCCTTTAGGACTCCTAGGCCCTCTGTGTAGTCTCACAGTCAATTGAAGCTTCACTGTGGTTGAAAGAGGCACTTCTGCCTCCATCTAGCTCCTTTCTGTATGCTGGTATGTGTTTGTGGCTGCATGGTAAGATGGATAAGGGAATCAATTCAGTTAAAAGAAAAATTCCCCACCCTGTTGGTTACCTTCTAAACTGGATGGGTTCTGCTATCTTTGCCAAACAGCACAAGAATAAAAAATGGTTAGGGGAGGTAGCACTACTTCTGTGAAGTTATTGTGAGACTGGGGTGTTTATCTACTTTCTGCCATGCCTTATCTATGTTTGCAGGTTTTTTTAAAAATGGAAAAAAAAAAACCAAAACAAAAAACCCCACAAACAAAATAAACAAAACCCCACCACCTCACTGGGGTCAGTGGCATCTTCTTAATCATTTATCTGCTCTGTAGACGATAAGATACTCGCTCCTGTCACTTGCATGTGCGTATTCTGTTTTTTCTGTAGTATTTTTCCTATGACTTCAGATTTTCACAGGCATGAGAGGCTGGTTGATGGATTAGTCCAATATAAAGTGATACCTGTATGGTATATGGGAAACAAATATTTTTGTGCTGTTTTATTATAAAGTTTATTACTACTTCGCTGTTTCTTGCAATTTCAGCTCCCAAACTACAAAAACTTTAAAGGAACCATTCAGGAACTTGGTCAAAACCAGTATGTAGTCAGTGGTGAAATATTTGTGGTGGACAGGAACACAGTAGAAATTACAGAGCTTCCTGTAAGGACATGGACCCAGGTAAGTAACAGTGAAATACATCTACATAAAAAACAAAACCAACAAAAAGTTGCTTATTAAATTATTTAATCCTACATCTGGATGAACTTCTAACGCAATTTCTGGTGATTATACATACATGGAAAGGAACATGGTTTCATTCTTTTGTGTCCCTTTGGAGAAGATGGTTTTCTACTTGTGCCATCTACTGTCCATACTACAAAGAATACTTGCCTCTTCTGCTGAATTAATGTTTAATCTCCTTATTCTTTTGAGTAGACTTTTCTGTCCTTGTTAGATGTCTCTTATGTTTGTGCTAGTCTTGGCCTATATTTTGCAGGTTATGCTGGTTCTGTAATCATAGAATCATATGGGGTTTGGGGTTTGGGTTAGAAGGGGCCTTAAAGATCATCTAGTTCTAACCCCCCTGCCATGGACCTCCCATTAGACCATGTTTCTCAAAGCCCCATCCAGCCTGGTCTTGAACACTTTCAGGGATGGGTCATCCGCAACTTCCCTGGGCAACCTGTTCCAGTGCCTCACCACCCTCACAGTAAAGAATTTCTTCATAATATCCAATCTAAATCTAGCCTCTTCCAGTTTAAAACCGCTACCCCTCATCCTATTACTACACTCCCTGATAAAGAGTCCCTCCCCATCTTTCCCATAGGCCCCCTTTAGGTACTGGAAAGCTGCTATAAGGTCTCCCCAGAGAAAATTACAACTAGTAAATTACAACTGGTATCATATGTAATGCGCAAAGCTTTGAAATCTTATGTTGTTCAGTTAGTTTAAGGAATTAGGGATTCTAAGAAGTGTTTCTGGTTTTTGCTACCATATTTTTAATAGGTATACAAAGAACAGGTTCTAGAACCTATGTTGAACGGGACTGAAAAAACTCCAGCATTGATTTCTGACTATAAGGAATACCACACTGATACGACTGTGAAATTTGTTGTGAAGATGACAGAAGAAAAACTTGCACAGGCAGAAGCTGCTGGATTGCACAAAGTCTTTAAGCTTCAAACAAGTCTTACTTGTAATTCTATGGTAACTTTTTCATGTTTGACTATCAGAATCCTTACTGTTGCGTGTTGTAAATTCAAATGTTTTTGGAATGTACTTTTGTACTTGGCATTGAACAGTGTATTGTGTATTTGGAATTGTTTGAATAGTAGAAAATTGTAGTGATGACAAATATTAAGTCAATATGGATCAGCAAATCCATTTTAGGCCTGATGAATCTTTCAAACCAAACCAGACAGGCTCGGGGTGGTTAGTTTCCTGTAACAGAAAATTTCCTCTGCAGCTAACCAAAAGTGGTTAAGTTAAAGTAGATCACACAAATAACTATCTGCCATAGTATAATTCATTTCGAGTTTTAAACTTGAGACAAGTTACATTTTCAAAATTGCATTTTATGCAGGACTATTACTCCTCTAATAGGAGTTAAATGATCCAATGTTTCCACCAACATAAATCCCATTTTAGGTTGTAATGTGTAGAAAACACTATTCTTAAGATGCTGAAGATGTAATAGAGATGTAAATTACTCATTTGGTGTATCCTGCTTGTAGCAAGATGGGAGTAAGAATGCGAGTAAATATACATGTCTGTCTATTATGAGAGGGACTTGAATTGTAAGTTAATTGCTGCCAGAATATTTCCAAATGACCTGTCTTCAGAGAATGTATTTCTATTATTTTTTATGGTAGATAGTGGTTTCAGATATTATCACAAAGTAAAAATACCACTACTGTTGCTGTTAGTGTATAAATCAAAAGCTATGTGAAAATAGGTTAAAAACAAATTAAAGACCATAGAATTGGAAGAGGAAAATGGCCTTGTTTAACCTGTTTTGTAGATTGTGCTTGAAAAGCGAATCTACCAAATCAAGGTGATAGTATTTCTCGCATATTTAAACAACTATATGAACTACTGTGAGAATCTGTCTTCAAATGAATGTTTAACAGATCACAAAATGGTTTGGAGCTTATTCCTGCATTTTCTGCCTACTGAAATAAATAGTAAGGGCTGTTTTCTGTGTATGTGTAAGACTTAATCTGCCCTACTGTAAGCATCCTAAAAAGTTATGCGAGCTAGTCATTGTTCAGCCAGCTCCCAAATAGGTATTTTAGATAGATGAATTGCCCTCTGGAGGGGCTTATTTCATTCAGCTGACTATAGAGGGCGCCTAGGGTGAGTAGTTCACCTATAAATGTCTAAACTGGAGATGTCAGAAGTCAGGCAGGATTGATTCCATCTGTGATGTAAAAATGATTTCTTACTTTGTTTGTGCTTGAACTTGAAGGATGGCAGTTTTCACAGCTGAAAAGTGACAGATTTCACAGCTGAACTGAAAGGTTATTAAAGATGCTTTTCAACTGTTCTGTTAAATAGTTGTGAACCATTAGGTGCTACTGAACTTGTGCTTTAATATTTAGGTAAAATTAGCCATTCAACTGAATTCATGCATATTTTTTATATAGCTGTCTTCCTGTTTTAACATCTTAACATAAATCTCATATTAAATGTACTTGTGAACAAAAATAAAATCTGCCCAGCTATGTGCTGTGTTGTTCCATAGCAGGTTTGAGTTCACAGTCTTCAAAGTAGCACTTGTTGTATGGTGCCTGTGTGTGTGCAATAGAAATAAACTCATACACAAAGTTTAGATTGAGTTATGCAATCTCTCTCAAGCAGTATATTATGTATTTTATAGGTGCTATTTGATCATATGGGATGTTTAAAGAAGTATGAAACTGTGCAAGACATCTTGAAGGAGTTCTTCGATTTGCGATTACATTATTATAGTTTACGCAAGGAATGGCTCGTGGGAATGTTGGGTGCAGAATCTACCAAGCTTAACAATCAAGCTCGTTTCATTCTAGAGAAGATACAAGGAAAAATTACCATAGGTGAGTAAATGTAAGTTAGAATTGGTAACAGTGGGGGAAAATCTGGAAATGATTTAAATATAGTAGAGTGTGCTTGCATATAAGACATTTATTTTAATGACACTGATTTTTTTTTTCTCTCTTTCTTTTAATTTTTTTTTTCCCCTGGTTGTGTGTGTATCTTGTAGAGAACAGATCAAAAAGAGATTTGATTCAGATGTTGGTCCAGAGAGGTTATGAATCTGATCCAGTAAAAGCCTGGAAAGAAGCACAGGAAAAGGTAATAATCTGAAATCTGTGGATATGTTTGTTTCTGTTAATGTTATAAATGATATCAATTTATTTAGATGCTTGTTTTCTAGTAGTCTAACTTAATTTATAACACACAAAACATTTTAAAAAGATTATTCATTACTCCTTATTGGCTTCCATTTTTAAAAGTACATTAAGCTTGTACAAAAATATTGTCACATAGTATTGGTATCGTATACAGATAATTCTAGGAAGAAAACTAGATAATTCAAGTCTGAAAATGAGAATGCAGAGGATTTAATTTCTTAATGCACCCAAATCAAAACTGGCAATTTGATTTCTGAGTGGCTGATACATAAAATGCTGCATCACTTACCCCACACGTATAACTGATTTTCCCCTTATTATTTATTTGTCGTATAACTGCAAAATTATTTATATATAAATTATTCATCAGTTTTCTGTAATGAAACATGAATACTATAAAGCTATGACTTCTGAATTTACTTTAGTAAATATGACCTTGATCTACATTTATTTCTGCTTTTTTAAAACCCAAGACGTTTTTTATTGTTCCAAAAGAGATATATGACAAGTTTAATTTCATGCTTTACTATGGGAAGATGAAACTACTTTGAAAAGCAACTTCAAATTTCTGTCAGCTGCCCCTTTTCTGTGCCACTGCCTTCGTTAGTTGTTTTCATTTCTCATTTGATTTGCTTCGGGGTTTTCTTGCTACTGTATTTTAACTCCATGTGGTATGTTGTATTTTGGAACAAAACTATTACTGTGAGAAATTTTGATCCACTTCCGAACCACAGTTTGTACATTCAGAGCTTTGATAGTAGTTTTTATCTAAGACTGTGCTCATTTTTAAAGAAACATGTACATGAATATCTGAATGGCAAAGGTCTCAACCCTGTGAGACAGCGAGGACAGAACCAATATATGTAGCCAATAGCATACAAGGCATACGGCTAGCATCAGGTTCAGACTTATTTTCTTAAATCAAATGATTAAATAATCCAACTATAGAAGGTCACAGGAAGATGGCCTTTTGGAAAGGTCCAGAAAAATGTTAAGGTTATTGAATCTGTGAGGGCACACCTTACTACTCTGTGACGATGCTTTGGAGCAGTGTTACAGTTCATGAATAGAGCTAAGATTATTAATATTTGTGAATATTTTCCTTCAGGCAGCAGAAGAGGAGGACCCACAGAACCCAAATGATGATGCTTCCTCTGCTTCTGGCTCAACTTCTGGTCCTGACTTCAACTATATCTTAAACATGTCCCTGTGGTCGCTCACAAAAGAGAAAGTAGAAGAATTAATTAAGCAGAGAGATTCAAAGGTTGGTACACCATGGAAGGCTTGTTCTGAAATGATACAGTAATCACTGATGTGCCTAACTGTGAATACTGTCAGTTTCAATAGTATTTACTTTAGTTGTACCTTAGTAACTGACATTCTACATACTACTTTCATGTTTTAGGAGAGAGAACTCAATGACCTTAAAAGGAAATCTCCTTCAGATCTCTGGAAAGAAGATTTAGCGGCCTTTGTTGAAGAGCTTGAAGTATGTTTTATTTTACACATCTTTCTAAAAATATTAAATTTAAATAAATTTGATTAAAAGAATTAATTAAAAGTATTAAAAATCAAGCAAAAAAATAATTAAAATGATCGCATTTTGGATTAAAAGCATATAGATCTCCAAATATAGTGATAAGTGGGAAATCAGTATTGGGTATTTGTGTTCCTTGTTGTGTTCCTCAGGGATTGTCTCTTGCACCTGTATAATTTAATGGTTTTTTTTCAAGTCAGTGATCGTAAAAGAAGAATTACCAGGAGAAAATTTGGTTTCAGGTGATACAAAAAAACTGGGAGCAGTAACTCGTAATGGTAATAACTATAGTAGTTCTACATGATCTAATTGGTTGTGAGGCAATAAGTATTGTCAAATGTAAAGCTCTACATGTAGGAACGAAGTGTGTAGACCATAATAAGTACTATACGAGGGGCTCTTACTTTGCCTCATCAGTAACTCTGGGAAATGGTGAAGTCTTATTGGTGGATAACTTGCTGAGCCGCAGCTTTCAATGTGGCCTGAAAAGGGCTGATGTAATCT
This sequence comes from Larus michahellis, assembly GCF_964199755.1. Lineage (NCBI taxonomy): Eukaryota > Metazoa > Chordata > Aves > Charadriiformes > Laridae > Larus > Larus michahellis. The sequence continues at coordinate 43,365,118 of NC_133897.1, read as the reverse complement.
TTTGAAGTGACACAGGATAATACAAATAAAATGTTTGTTTTGTTTCTCTGTGTGTTTGTGGTACAGCTGCAATTGGAAGTGTTCTGTTTGGATGTCCGTATTTCAGCTCATATTGTGAAAAAATAGCTGGTTAAAGGACTGGAAAATGTGCCTTAAAAATGACTAGAAACTAGCTGCTTAAATTAAATGCTGAAATACTGAAAAGTTACGTCAGTACCCAATCACGTCCATGGGAAACAGAAACTTGATAAAAGAAAGATTTTCAGTCTAGCAGTGTCCAAAAGTTCATATTTATTTAATCTTGAATAAAAGTGTAGTTTTTAACTGTACAGGGTAATGAAGAATTTACCAAGATAAAGTGGTTGATTTTCCTTTACTGGAAAGCGTGTTACAATTCAAGTGAGAATTAAGGGAAGTCTTACGCTTCATGTGAAAAGGAGGTGAATCTTAAATAATCACCTTGTCCACTTTGGCCTCATTTAAAAATAATGTGTTCCCCTCCTTGTTTGTTAGAAAGTAGAAGCACAGGAAAGAGAAGATGTTTTGGCTGGCATGGTTGGCAAACCAATAAAAGGCAAAGTTGGTAAACCCAAGATGAAGAAGCTTCAGTTGGAAGAGACCATGCCGTCACCATTTGGCAGAAGAATAGTTCCACAGATTACATCTGCCATGAAAGCTGATGCCAGTAGAAAACTGCTGAAAAAGAAAAAGGTAAATCAAACTATTGCTATAGTTAGATTATTTATTATTTAACTGCTATACTTCGCTACTCTAGTAGCATAAATCCAAACAGCTAGACCTCATTAATGCTGTATTTATACTGCGTTGCTGACCTAATGCATGAAGAAGTTAGTACTAGATTTCTTTCATATTTGCAAGCCTCTTGTGACTACTTATTTTTCAGGTGCTTTTATTGAGATTTCTTCTTTCCAAGACTGTTCAACAAATGTCAATATGCTAGTCTACTTTCATTTATTATCTTCTACAAAACTGTTCCAGTTCTGTCTTGAAATATAATGATGTAATTTATTTTATTTTGTCCAACTCTTTTATATTTTTAGGGTGAAACTGATTCTCTAGCAATAAAAATGGAATTTGATGAAGAATTTGGTGGTGTGCCAGCTGAGGGTGGCGGGGATGACTCACTGAATACCTCATCCACAGCAACTAAAACCCCTAAACCTAAGAGAGAGAAGAAGGAGCCTGGTAAGATCCTCACACAGTCACAGTTAACCTTAGTTGTGTATACTACTGGGGCATTAAATATGTTTTTAACACACAGTTAGAAGGGAAATATACCACAATAATCACTGTTTCGTCTGGTTTTCTTCCCTAAAGAGATGTGTGGAAACACTTGAAAGTATTCTGCTGAAATTTTGTTTTGTAAACTGCTTTTCTGGGGGTAGCAGATCTTACGTTTTCTACATTCGATTTTTGAGGGTCTAAATCTTTGAATTTGTGAGTAGAAAAATAGGTTCTTTTTACATAACTAGACTAATTCTGTGCCAACTGAAATTTCTAGTTTGCATGCCCTCTGACATTGAAGGACATGGCACTCACTTTCAGTCTGAATAATAGTTTAGATTGTAAAACTTGATTAAATAAATATATTTTCCTATTTACATGCTCATTCATTCTGACTTTTAAAAAGTTATGGATGTTATGGCTTGGCAGACTAACCAATGTCTACGTTAACTTTCCTTTTCCTCTGTTGTTAGGAATTCATTATTACTGTTTGAGAAATACATAGTAATGGGGGGCAGTGACAAAAAAGAAAGCTAAAGACAGAAGAGAAGGTTTAAGTACGAGGGTTTTTTTTTTAAAAAAAGCAATAAAAAGTGGTTACGCAAATACTTCTTCTGAGATAAGATCTGTTTTTAATTATTCAGAGGATTATCCAACCTGAATAGATTAACTGAGTACAGTTATGACCGAGTTGTCTACATGCAGCTCAAATCTATCCTAGCCAGCGTTGAGCCAGAGCCAATTAGCCCAGCTTGACCTGAGCTTGCCCTGCCATTGACTGACCTCATTGTTACCCCCCAATAGGGTATCCTCTGCTTCCCATGTTAACTGGATTTTTCCAATAACTGTTCCTGATCATGTTCCCTGAATAATGGAAAACTGCTTGTTCTTTTCCTGGAAAACTCCATCAACCTTTAAAAAAATTGAAGTTTGACTGCAGAGTAGCTAAAACTTCAAATTAAAGGCTTTTATGTTTTTCAGTCATAAAACAGATTTGTTTGGCAGCAGCAGGTCAGGTTCTGCGTGAAATAATTTCATCACATGAAATTTTTCTTCAGGAAGGAGAAGAAAATTTACAACATTTAGAGGAGAACTTTTAAAGATAAAAATTTATGCTAAATTTATGCATCATAAACAAAAAGATTAAAATACTTTTTACCCTGACTGTAGTAAATGCTTTAACTTGTGGCAGGTACTAGGGTAAGAAGAACACCATCATCTACAAAATCCGGTGCAAAAAAAGTGAAGAAACGAAACCCATGGTCAGATGATGAATCCAAGTCTGAAAGTGATTTAGAAGAGAATGAGCCCGTGATTATTCCAAGAGACTCTCTGCTTAGGAGAGCTGCAGGTACTCAAGCTTTTGTGAATTGTGCATTGTGACTGAAAGTTTCAACTACAAGCCTACATCACCTTCCTTTAGGACTTATCTCCTACGGATAGCTTGCATTACATTTTCTTCACTGTGCAGTTAGGGAAAAAACTCTTAATGTCAAGACCAGGAATATAAGAGTTGATATGAAAGATCTTGTAACTTGGTCCATAAATCTTTTCCCTTATTCTAAACACTAGAATAGAAATTACTCTCAAAAATCTAGTGAATTATACAAGAAATAGACAAGATAAAACCATTACAAACATAAAAAATTACTCTATTGCAATTATACTGTCAAATAAGGCCCAAAAGCCCAAATGGCTAGTAAAAATATATCAAAAAAATTCTGAACATGAAAGGCAAAAATACCAGAGACTGAAAGTTTGGAAAATACGTAAATGTTGATTGTTTAAGAAAAACACACAGATTTTTCTGGAAAATTGTTGATGAATTTTTCAAGCACTTGATTAGGAAGAATTTTCCAATGATAGATTAAAAAAAACTTCAAGATTTTCATTACATAAAATTGCTTATGCAGTGGTGCCTCCGTAATGCCGTTAGCTGAAGGTATCTGAGCAAGCCACAAGTGGTGTTAGATATTTGGTAGCACTTTAAATTATGTCGTTTTATTCTTCTAGGCTCAAACAAATTTCTTTTCCCCCAGTCTTTTACACTCCGAGGCAGGGCTTGTTCAGTGACTTCCCCTTTAATTTATTTATGTATTAACATAAACAACTATCTTGAAACGTGCATATGTGTGATGTTTTTTTGTTGTTTGTTTGTTTTTTTAGCTGAGAGGCCCAAGTATACTTTTGACTTCTCCGAAGAAGAAGATGATGCCGATGATGATGATGATGATGCCAACAATAATAATGATTTGGATGACCTAAAAGTAAAATCCTCTCCAGTTACAAATGACAGAGAGGATGAGTTTGTTCCCTCAGACAGTTTAGAAAAAGATGAATATGACTTCTCCCCAGCCAAATCGAAGCCATCTCCAGAGTAAGTACTGGAACTCAGCAGTATTTTTTTACTAATAATTTTTTTTTTGAATGCAGAAGTCTCTGAGTGAAACTGAGAGACATCAACCTGTTATTACTCCACATGCGCCATGTAAAATAAAATTTATACGTTTCTGGGGAGGAATTAAGTTATCTCAGCCTTGCAGTTGACCTATGAAGAGGTAAACATGACTTACCAAATTATGGTACGCTGTCAGTAATATCTTCTGTTAAACTGCATTTTGGAGGATTCTTAGTTTTCCATCTTGTGCCAGTCTGGTATATGGAACTATTGAAAAAAATTGTAATTCTGCTAATTTTAAATGCCTGAAGTTCATGACTGAATGGTGATTTTAGGGGTTTGACTGCTGCAAGCATACACAAAAGTGCTCTAAATGCTTTGTAGTGATAAAACAGGAATTTACTCTAATATGGATATTATAATGGCTACATGCTTCAGTATATAGTTCATGCAACTCATATAATTTCTTTTTCCTGTTTGGAAGTAGAAAAACGTCTCAAGACAAGAAAAATCAAGATTTTGGGAACATCTTCTCTTTTCCATCTTACTCTCAGAAGACAGATGATGGTGAGCTTGTTTTCACTGATCTATTTAATCTTGTAGCAACGGTTATGGAATATATTTGGTAGTTTGTGGTATACACAAACTTCACATGGTAGTTAAAGAAGAAGGATGTCCAGATTTATAAAGGGGAAGGGGGAAGGAGGTTCTGATCCTTAGAGGAACAAAGCTTGTTTCATAGATAAGAAAGTCACAGTATATCCATAGCCTGACTGTAGTATCAGAAGCACTTCTTTGAGATTAGTTTTGAGTGTAATTCATAGTGATGATTTAAAATAGCAGTGAATGAATCTTATTCTAAACATACTCTGTGATTGTAGATACAACAAAATTGGACAGTGATGAAGAGGATTCTGCTCCTGTTTTCTCATCATCTTTTGCCCCAAAACAAACAGAGAAAATTCCAAGTAAAACAGTAGCTGCTAAAAAGGGTACGTGTAGGATTGTCCTGTAAGCTAATCCATTTATTTAAAACTCATCTCCTCCACCTTTGCATTGTCTCTTCACATCTTCAAAGTGGGAACAGCATTCATTTATTTTGAACTTGGTGAAATTCAGCATACTGTGTGAACTTCTTCCAGCTCCTTAATGATATTATTTCTTTCCGCTAGCTACTTAGTGTCAAAACTTAATACTTCCCATGTATGGAGTTGGTGCTCAGCTTTTGATTAGTTTAACTAATGTGAGGTTTTTACCTTCAGGGAGTAAGCAAAACAAGATAACCTTGGGGTTGAAAATAGTCTTCTATAATGGATCTAACTTATTTACTTTAAAAAGAAGGAGAGCAAGTGCAAAGGAGGGATCCCCAAGAAATATTTATGTCCTAAGTAGATGTCGTGGTTTAACACCAGCCAGCAGCTTGCTCACTGTCCCCCAGTGGGACAGGGGAAAGAATCAGGAGTAGAAGTGAGAAAACTCATGGTTTGAGATAAAGACAGTTTAATAGGTAAAGCAAAAGCTGCGTACGTAAGCAAAGCAAAACAAGGAATTCATTCACTACTTCCCGTTGGTAGGCCATCTCCAGGAAAGCAGGGCTCCATCATGTGTAACAGTTACTTGGGAAGAAAAACTGCGTAAGTCTAGGTGTCCCCCTTCCTTCTTCTTCCCCCATCTTTATATTGCTGAACTTCAGAGGTAGAAATTCTTTCAATTATTAGTCAGGCTTTTAAAACTGTCATCTTGCAGGATCTTATATTGAGTAATTAAGGGCAGTTCCAAGAGGAACGTGTTTATTTGGATTTGTTTCTGTGGTTGTGCTTGGGTATTTGTAGGAATAAGGTTTGTTTGCCTTGGGGAATATTGGTTTATCGGTTGTTAGTACTACTTTTAAGAGAAAGACTTGCACTTGTTTCTAAATATGTGTTAAAGATTATGCTAGACTCTTGCTGTAATTAATGGTGAAAATAATGTTTTTTCTTACTAAGAGTAGTTTAAATAAGTTATAAAATACAGTTCTCGGCACATGATAGGCTGGGGATTTTGTTCCTTTCAGATCTTTGCCTTTCTTCCTCTATGTCTTTCAGATAATTTCCTTTTTTTCTTGCTGCTCAATCTTCTGTCCTCCAAAAGCTTTTTTTTCACCCTGTGATACTGTGGCCTTTGTTTCTTAAAACTTCTTTTGACTAACTTGCAGCTGAACTTAATGTATTAATTCTTCCCCAAAAAGATATCTCAAGGAAATCTGCAAGAAAGCAGCCAGTTACAATAGTTAACTTGCTCTCTTAAAAATGAGAAAGAAATATCTTGTGTTATATATTAGGTACCAGTGAATTACAGCATCTTTTCATCCTCTCCCCTGTTGCTTTCCTATTTCTAATCTCTTTCTTGCTGCATTGTGTCTAATTTAATTTGTAAACTGTTTGAATCGGCGAATATCTGAATGCTTCTCAAACACTTTCAGCTAGTAAAGTTCCATAATACAATATATGAAGATTGTTTACAGAAATAGCTGATCGCTAATAGAATAGTCTGTTATGTTAAACTCCTGTACTGCAGTAAGTACAAGAGAGATCTGTGTATGCAGTAGCTGAGCATGGATACAATTTAACATTCAATCTCTTTCTCCCTCTGTTTTTTGAAGGCTTGTATGTGATGAGTGATCATTAACCTAACTTGAAACCTTAAAATACAGCTGTTTCTGAGTTTCTAATTAACCTTTACACTCACAAAATAGGTGTAAACAGGCTCTCTTTCAAGCTAAAGTTAAATTTTTGTCTTCAGGGTAGCTTTAGGGACACAGTCTCCCTCTTAGTGCATGACAAGCAAGCATGACAACTTGCTTTCACCAGTTTTCATCTCTTCTCCTTTGCCCAGATTAGACATGACCACAGTTTCATGATCACAGTTTGACAGTGCAGTGATAGCCAGGCATGCTTAGTCCATTGGTCATCTGGTATCCTTGTAGTAGTCTTTGATTCTAAGTCCATCTTCATGCCCTGTATCAGCAACCCCTTCAAAACCCATTTTCTGGTATTGTAATATTCCATCCGCTCACCCTCACGCTGGCAATGCCTATTGTGTGGCTGAAACAATTGTTCCAGAGTTTGATTTTCTATGACTTCAGAGCTTGGATTTGTAAGAATAGAAAGCTGAAACTGAAGAACCATTTGTTGTGCCTTGCTATCTATACAGCCACATTCCCCTCTCAATGAGAAGAAATAAAGGAATAGGTATGAGTTCAGCTTCTTTTCAGACTTCAGTCAACTTGACATTAAATCTCTTGACTTCTGCTGTTCACTACAGAGGATCAAGAGACTACTGAGCTTGCTTTCCATGCACTATTTGAGAGGTCTGTGGTTCTAGCGCTTTATAGTAAGCCTAAGGGAAATCTGAAAAGCAGTCTAACTCTGGATTATGAGCAGCTGCTCACCTTGACCAGCCCAGCTGTTGAGATTCTAGCAGTGAGGTGTACCCTTCACATCAGCTGTAGGACTGATGCATTTCCTAGATTTTCTACCAAAAACTTGGGCTTCTTGAGAAACTGTTTACAGTGACCCTACTACAGAATTTCCATTTCATGTCATGATACCTACCGGAAGCTTGGCTGAGGTGATGGTGGTCTAATTGCTGTCAGGTCCTTACCACCTGTGCAGGCACTAGGTGTATATAATCTAACCTAATCTAACCTTCAGAATCCCACTAGAATTAGTACAGAGGGAGATGCATGTTCTGGAAGCCACGGACAGTTACTTTAGCCATCAGATAACAATTAAGAGGTGTGCTGCCCTTTGGACTTGGTGTTTGGCAGGTAGGCTTCACAGGAGTTGACCAGTGATGACAGGCTCTGCTTCAAGGGAAGGACAAGTCTAGTGTTTATGGCAGTGTGTCATACTTCTTTTTCATTCCCCAGTTCCTTGGTTGTCAGTGAGAAGTCTGCCCCTTTTCTAGCACCAGTTAACAAACTTGAGGACTCAGGGCCAGCTGAAGATAGTTACAGCTATCTGGGTAGTAGTTGCCAATGGAGCATACTTGGCTTCTGTCTGGTACCCAAATTTCACATTAACAACATGAGGAACTGTGCAAGGCACAATTACCTGTCCTAAACGTACACAATCCGGTAGGAGGACATCTAAACCTCAGCTCCTGATGTTGAATGTCACCTAGATCTAAAATGGATCCCTTCTACTAAGATTGGTTACAATTTCTGCTTGTCATCTTCAAGTTGATGAAACTTCTGAATCTTTCCTTTCCGTGCCTGTCCTTTCCCTGTCTATGTTTCTTATGCTGGTAAAGCTTTTTCCTGTATAAAGGACTTAATTGCCTTATGGAACCTAAAATCATGTACCTTCAGATAACACTGCGCCCTCCTTTACTGATAACTACCTGCTTACTTTTGGGGATGCTTCTAGAAAGTATTCCTTCTGCTTTCAGTCGCTGTGTACTTTTTCCAGGCTTACTGGTAGGTCTTTGGGGCTTACTTTTAGTTTTACTTTACACTAATACAGCTGTTTTTTCCCAGTTGAGATACCTAGAGAGACCTATTTCAAGTTGCTTTCACATATGGTTCCTGACTTCATCTTAAGCATTGTTGCTTCCCTCCCCAGGTCTTATCTGAAATGATGCCATAGCCAACACCATTTTTTTTGCCATCCGTGGTGCCAAAGGCAGCTTTATTTTTTGTATTGTCAGGACTCAATACTTGGACTACCCATAGGTAGTAGTTTAAAGCATCATAGCCAAAAAGTTTGTGGAGACACTCTGTTGTCTGATCGCATTCCCCTAGTGATGCCATAAATGAAAGCTTGAGTTCTCACAAACGTCCACATTCCTGATACCTGGAGTGTTTTTTACGTGTCTCATCATCTTTGAGGTATTCATGGCTGACAGCATGTAGGTCAGTAGGGTATCTGAGGATTCTGCAAAAGATTTGACTCATCTGTAAGCATATAGAACACGTTATCTGATGATCTTAAGGGTCTTTTCCAACCTAAATGAGTCTACGATGCTATCCCTTGTCACCCATTGTGTGAACATAGCAATGACTGTCTTAAAGATGGCAAGACTAGCTGTGTAGCAGTAATTGGAATTCTGTAAAAAATCCACAGATGTGTCCCCTTCCTGTCCTTCTGAAGGGAGGTTCCTTTTCACTGAGATTGACAGAAAACAGCGTCACAGGGTCAGATGCCCTGTCTCTCAAACTCCTGCAGTAATCATGGGGAAGGTTGCCTGCAGTTGTACCACTGTGAAGGCAAAAATGTCACAAGCAGCGAGCTGTATCTGTAAACACCCTAATGTATCCGAACGCGTTTAAAGTATCCAACCTGGAGAACTTCTGTTGCTGCTTTAATTACTGGTAACCTGTTTTATGCTCTCAAAAAGATGAAAAAATATTTACTCAAAACCCCTGGAACTGACTGAATGCACTAATACATCTCAAAGTATGACAAAGGAAACCTCCTGTTTATTCCCTGCAGTTTTAGCATAAAAGCCGAAGTATGTTTTGCCCAAGTGCTGAAACAGCTCATCTTTTTTTAATATCTGCCATTTATGCTCTAATCGGTGCATCTAATAAAATGTAATACTTCTAACCAATCTGTGAAGTTAACATATTTAGTATCTCTAACTTCTAACAGCAAAACTTGATGCGCCCCCTAAACCTAAAAGAGCTCCCAAGGCCAAGAAGGTGGAAACTGTGAACTCTGACTCAGACTCAGAATTCGGCATTCCAAAGAAGACTGCGGCGCCCAAAGGTAAGAGTTTTGCTGCTCGACGCTCACAACTGTGTTCTCTGTGACACAGGTTCACAATCATTTTTATGAGGAAGCAGAACTAGCGTCTCGAAAATTAGAACCACATTGATTTCTTTGTAAATTAATCATTAGTAGATTACTCAGCCACGAGCCTTTTCTGTGAGGAATGTATTTAATAGTTCCCTGGCCCTTTTTTTGTTCATCAGTTGTACTGAATACTGCTTACTCTTTGATCTCAGCTTTTTGCGAGACAGTATAATTTGGTAGTAATTCTAGTAAGTAGCCATTTCTGGCTTTTTAAAACAGTTCTGTGGTATCTCAGTTAATAGTTGAGGAAGGTGAATTAATGCTATGTAATCAGTACAGAAGGTGACTGAGGACTTGTAGAACTTCAGAAGTCTGGAAGTCATTGATCTAATGAAGCTTGTCCCTGTCCTGAACCAACAGCTTGACTTGCTAGGGTGAACGGTAACTTTGGAAGAAGTATAAAAGATTTAAAACTGAGAAAATGAAATATATTGTATTCTACCGCCGTTTGTGAAGAAGCTTGACTTGTAAATTAAATTTAAACTTTACCATGTAGACATGCTAAAGTAATTTCACTGGGTTTTTTTCAGTTTTCTGAACTATGGAGTTTTATTTAAAAAAAAAAAAAAAATAAAAGAAAACAAAGTTAAATCATATTCTCTCATTTAGGAAAAGGTAGAGGGGCAAAGAAAAGGAAAGCATCCAGTTCAGAAAATGAAGGTGAATACAACCCTGGGAAGAAAACTCCTAAATCGACACCAAGCAAGGTCAGTTCCATCTCTGCTCTTTTCTCCTTGTAAAAAGAACCTAAGGGATTACTTTACATAAAAGGTACATGTTCGTATTGTAGGTTGCCATTATGATAATGGAGGTTTAGGCGTGTTTAGAAATTAAGAGTTCAAAAACGTTTCCTTCAATTCTGCATATTAAAAGGGAAAACATACGCAGCATCACAACTGATTTCTCTTTTCTTTTCTAAAGAAATCCAAGAAGGCCGCTTTTGACCAGGATTCTGATGTGGAAATCTTTCAGTCAGGCTTTGCCTCCGAAACTGCCCCAAAGCCACGGACGGGCCGGGCTAGAAAAGAAGTTAAATATTTTGCAGAGTCTGATGAAGATGATGATTTTGATATGTTTAATTAAGTGCCCAAAGAGCACACAAATGTTTTCCAACAACTATCTTGTGTTGTCCTTTTGTCCCTTCTGTCGCAAACTTTTGTACATTTGACTTATTTTATGTGATAATGTAATTGATGGTTTTTATTATTGTGTGTAGGCATTTTAACATTTTGTTCTTACACCTACAGTTTTATGCTCTTTTTTACTCATTGAAATGTCATGTATTTGTCTGACTGGCTTGTAGAGATGTTCTAGACAGCTGTGCTAAAGCACATTTTAATTGTCATGGTTGCAAACAGCAAACCTGCTTTTTGAAATGAAGTTTAAACATTAAAAAAAATGGAAAACTACCGTGTGTGTTTGTGTGTGTGTGTAAAATTTGGGCTAGAGGGACTACTTCTACACAGTTGGGTTTTTTTTTTTAAAATAAATATATTTTATTCTTTGCCAGGAGACTCCATGGAAAAAGGTAAACAGTATATGAACATAGAAAGCATTGTTAAACAATCTCAATGTACAAACAGAGCCAGTGAAAGTACATCACAGACTTGCTAGAATATATAAAAAAAAAAATCCACTAGTGCTTTAAATGAAACCTAAGAAACTGACACTTTAAATCTGTTAACCATTCTACCACAGTTTTCACTCTGCTTCATGGTGATTTAACAAGGCCAAGAAGGCAGATTCTCTCCTTGTGTTTCTGGAAGTCCTAGCTGTACTTCCCTAGCACCTGGAAGGCCGGATAACCCAGCTAATTCCTGGCAGTTGGTTCTTAGGGAAATACCCTAGACTCGCCGATTCAAAAGCTGCGAATGATTCTGCTGGTTATCGTCCCATGAAGTTTCCCTAATGGCTTGAGAACAAGTAAACAAAAACATGGTAACACTGAAAAGTGTCTCTGCCTTGGAGGCTATCGTTACTGCAGAAGTGTCGGAGTTAGTTAGTCGTGGAGCTAGGTCACCAGCCAGGTAAGAAACCGCTTCTTTAAATTTTAAAGTGACATTAACAGTGGAACAAATGACATCTGAGTAACTGATCTGGCAGTTAATGCTGATACTGATGTCTTTTCTGCTAGTGCAGTGAATTTTTTTTGTATACTTTTTACAAGGAAGGAGATGCAAATTGAGGGCATCAAAGACAAGTTTTCATATTAAACTAAATCAGACGGTCCTTTCAGCTTCCTTTTCTGGATGTGTACAGTAGTCCATTTCATACGGTTGGTGTCTTGATCGATTTAGGTATGGGAGACAAAGGGAAAGCACCAAACATCCAGTATAGAAAGTACAGCCATACATTTGTATGTACAAAGTCATCAGAAATGCAACCAGACTTTAAAGTTTGAGATCTGTCTTGTCACCATGCAATCTTGAATGTTTCAGAGGAGAAAACAGAAGCTTAACTATTTTTTGCATGAAATGGCTGATTTAGAGTTTCAAAAGTTTGCATTTTCTAGGTTTAAGAGTTTAAACAGCAAGGAGTATATATCGATACATATGAAAAATTTCTTGGTCCTTGTTGAGTTTTTATCTATATATATATACATATATAGATATATATTAAGTCCAGAAACTAAGCAGCAGTAAAAATGTTTGTCTTGCTTTTCATCCCTGTACGTAAGGTATTAGGAATGTCTGAAGTAGCTGGAAAATGTCTTATTGCACCATAGGGGATTGACTGACACTGCTGTTCTCCACTGAACTAGGTGAGATACTGGGACTGTGTTCTGCAGTATTTCCGTTTGAGGTTGGTGTCAGTGGTTCATGTCCTTCAGAGTTCTCCAACATTTCCTGAATAAGAGGTGGCATGGATCCAGGGATTTCCATCTTCAATGTAATGACACGTTCTGCACCTTTAAAAGGAAAACAAAAAGTCCGTTCCATTAGCATGATTCGGTTTTGTTAGCATCATTAGTAGTAATTTCAGGTTTAATTGGATTCGGTGTCTCCTAGACTTCTTGTATACAAAATTACGTAAGTGAACGACTTAATTCATTACAAGAAAAAGGAGTTAGGTAAGGACTCCTTTAACAAATTAATTTAAAATTATGACATAGCAACTGATACTACAATACAGGTAAATTGGATGTACTGCTGCTTTTCACAGAAGGAGCCAAAATGGCATTAAATGATACTGAAAAAAATAAATTCAACCATGATCACGTGGATGTCTTTATAAATTGGACTATACTTGACAGTTTTTAATCTGTACTGGATCTGCAAAGACTGCAGAATGACAAAAATTCTGGCTGACGTGTTAAATAAGTGAGACGAATCCTGTAAGAGACCTGCAGCGATGTACGTCGGGCCTTTTCTTTCCCATATAGAAAACTGTGAAATAAGAATCAGAACTTAACAAACCGTTGTTTTATAAGAGAACAAATTCAGGCAAAAGGATGCTTTTTTGTGAAGCTGTCTTCTGTAGTTTTCAGGCATCTTCTCTTGCCCTAATTAACGACAAAAGTACACAGAAATGCTAATAGTGTTTACATCTGACTTAACTGAAGCTAACTCTTCAGTGGGTTGCCTTGTCAAGCATTAACAACGGGTATTCTTCTACAGAGGTGGCTTTGCAGGCTACAGCGTGTGCAGGAGTAAACAAAATGACTACGTAAAGCCTGACTGCTCGGGCTGTGAGCCAACAACTCATACTCGTTTAGGGAAAAAAAAGACACTAAACCACCCGACAGTGCCCGACGCTCCTGAGATGTGTTAAGGCAGATGCCTCACAGGTCACTCATGACTCGCACACGACATCAGCTTGGTGCTCAGTACGCAGCGGTACAGCATTTAAAAAAGGGCCAAGACCCTGCTTACGAACTGCTTAGGCATTAATAAATTACTACAAAGATAGGAATCCTTAAATGGTGGCTGGCCAAAACTTCGCCGTGAGAAGAAAGGCTGTTAAGTGGGAAAAGCCTGATCTGTAAACCAGGAAGGTTCAGCTGCGGGGGGTTGCTTTACACCGCTGCTGCTTATAGCGACAGGCAAGCAATGGTCAGAAAGCCCCACTGGTGAGCAGTAACACTGACACAGCTTCAGTAAGTACAACCGGCCCCTGTAAACAAGTGACAGAGCTGAACGTTCAGCTACCGCCTGGTGAGGACCATAAAGAGACAGGAGTATTTTGGAATTCCACCTCAAATAAAGTGCAGAGATACGGTAAAGACTGTTCCGCGCTGAGGCGTGAATATGCTTTACATATTTTGCTGCTGATGAGAAAAAGCATTTTCTTATCAGGACAACATCAGACAATTGATAGCCACAAACCTCTGAGTTCAACTATCCGGCCTAACACGTTGCATAGGATTCCTGATCATCTTAAAATCTGAATCTAATGGAATAGAATCAGAGAATCAGAGAATGGTTCGGGTTGGAAGGGACCTTAAAAGATCATCCAGTTCCCACCCCCTGCCATGGGCAGGGACACCTCCCACTAGACCAGGCTGCTCAAAGCCCCATCCAGCCTGGCCTTGAACACCTCCAGGGATGGGGCATCCACAGCTTCCCTGGGCAGCCTGTTCCAGTGCCTCATCACCCTCACAGGAAAGAATTTCTTCCTAATATCTAATCTAAATTTCCCCTTTTTCAGTTTAAAACTGTTACCCCTCACCCTACCACTACACTCCCTGGTAAAGAGTCCCTCCCCATCTTTCCTGTGTTTTTTAAATATGAAGGAAAATAAGAAGAGCCAACAAAATTAAAGAGAAAATAGTCTGGTTAGTGAAGAACCATTCCAGAGGAAAGAACCTTGGGATGTATTCTGCTTGTCCGTGCTGCTGCGATGTCCACACTGGAGAGAGCACGCTGTCTGTCGCAGTGATAGCCCCAGAGGGGAAGGGAGCGCTTATGTTCATGCCTTAACTGAGGAGCTTCAAAAATCATCTACAAAGGCAATGACCAACTTTCCAAGTGAATGCTGATTAAAGTCTCTTAAAGAACTGTTAGGAACAAAGGGGCAAGCTCTGGCCTCGGGGAGAAGTTACTGCAGAATTGTGCTGCGAGCTCCTCTGAAACCCACCCGTAGTCAGAGCACTGCTGATGATGAACTCACTTTGGCCATGTTAAGTATCTGCTTTCTGCCATTACGGAGTGGGTCAGTTGCGCTACCAGGTGTTTGTGTGGTTACCGCAGAGCAGAGCCACAGTCATTTTTCAGGTCTTGCAAACTTCCAATTTAATACTGGGATAAGAAAAGTCAGAAGAAAGGCTCTTGCTGCAGTCCCACGAATGCTTTCTGCTTTTGTCACAATACTTCTAATGCCACAGAAGACCGTAGCTGCGTAAGGAACCCCAGTGTGAGGAGACAGTCGCAGTCTTTTGGGTTCCTGCTTACTTTGGTAATTGCTTTCAGGGATCAGGTACCATCAAGAGTCACTGTCTTCTCCTGTACATCTTCTCAAATGAAACCCAAGACACACCCACCCCTCCAGGACATCACCAGTCCTTTGGTACGATTTAGTTTTACTGTGAAACATTAATGATATAACTAAAGTTAAGCACTTATGTCAGAATGGAAAGAAGAATCCTTCCTTGTGCGTTGAACAGAAAGAGGCTGAGCCGTGTCCCTGAGGAGCCGGGGGGCTCGGGCAAAGGAGCAGGAAAGTGGAAATAGATCTCCCAGAAGCAAGGACAGCAGAACGAAAGGGCTGCCCTAAATATTTTTATAGCTCACTTCTGATGAAAGTTTATTTTGTAGATTCAGTTGGATGGAGCTCGCTTTACTTGAGGGTAAACTGCAAGCTTTTAGTAACCTGGTAAGCGGTTCCTCTTAAGGATACTTTTGCTTCCAGCCCTGGTGTTTCCCTTCTAAGTTAGTCTGTTGGTACTGATCAGTCCAATTAAATTGCTCACTTCTTTTTATAAACATAGCTGTAGCTTAATCTTTTAACTCAGATATATATCATTTAAGTGTAGCAGTTTAGGACTTAATGTAAAACAAGTGTATTTGAGTGATTTAACTGCTTTTTTTATTCCCTAAAGTCTTCTCAAAAACCACGTAAAATGAAATGAGTACTTTTTTTGAAAGCATAAACCCAGTAGCTACATCAGTGCCTGTACCTACAAGCCCATGTGCTTGCTTAGCAAGTCTGTAGTTGAGTAAGCACAGTAAGAAAGTGGAAATGCACCAACCGCTGTGAAAAATAAGAATTGTGGCACTTCAGACGCGCTGTATTCAGGCTGGTGCGTCTCCCACGCAGCTCCCCAGAAGCGTGGAGGTGAGCATGCCTGCAACAGCCAGGCAGGTCTGAAAGTGGGTCTCGGGGACACAAGAGTACACAAAGGAGAGGGGCACCGTCACCTTCCAAGCCACAGCGCAGGGCAGAACAGGGGTGCAGGGGGGCGGAGCAGGGGTGCCGGGGGGCTGCGAACGAGCTGACACAGCCCTGAGGGTCCGCTGCCACTTTCAGAACTGCTGCCCGGCCTCCCCTCTGGGCTGCGCGTGTTGAGGGACAAAGCACGAAGCGGGGAACCCCTCTGACGAAGCCAAAGCATTCAGCGCTCCCCGTGCTTTACAGAATTTATGTGACGGCGCTTAGACGGCGTGTATTCCACACGATCAATCCCATACAAGGCTACAGAAAATGTTAAACCAAAACTGATCCACCGTGTGAGCGCGGTTAGTTTGGATTAGAGGTGCCGAATCTCCAAAATCCTGCATCAAATCAGTTCTAAATCTTCAGTAGGTCAGACCCCAGTTTAGGGGAATTTTGGACGCACAAGTGTTTTCTGCCGTCTGTAAACACTTTGGTTTTTTGAAAGCCATTAGTGATACAAAGCACATGTTGATCCGCACCCCCTTGTAAAGATTAACAAAGGTTTAATTCAGGGGTTTATCTTGATTTAAAATGACTAACAAGGAGTTCGTGCTAATGATTTGCTAACCTACTTACACCTAAGACGTCACTTGCACTCTAAGTCGCATGAAGAATGTAGCACCACGTATGTCTAAAGCAGAACCAATTTAAACACAGGCATATGAAGAAGGGAAGAGAAAGGTCACAAGGACCTTTCTTAAATATATTAAAAAAATAACAACCCAGGTCTCTAGGCCAGTAACACTGTTAACAGTAACACAGTAACACTGAAACGTAACACTGTCGCTGAATTATTGGGAGACACCGTACCTTTTGCACTGATGCTACGAAGATCTGTGATTTTCATTAAGATCTTTGGGAACATATGAGGCTTGTTGGGTCGTCTCTTTCGGATATAAATCTTCAGTGCTTCAAGCAATGGTTCCTGAAGCTTATCCACTTTCATTGGTTCTTCAAGGTCCTGGCGATCTGTAGGAAAGTATCATAGCACTTGTATGATTTTAAGTAGCTTTTTTTTTTTTTTTTTTGTTACAAACCCCAAATCACAGAAGCTCCTCATTGTTCTTGTTTGGAACTCCATGAATTTCATCTGCCTCTCCACTTACCACCCACACTCTGGACTGAGTATTCCATAGGAAGAGGGTAAACCATGTATTTCTGAAACTTAGATTTATTTTTTTTTCCTTGGTGACTGGAAATGTTTGTTATTTGAGTGGTCCAGAAAGGTTCGCTCTTGTACCTCCCTCCCCAAGGGGAAAACACCTTGCCGCAAGCAGTATTTGGGAATTAATTTTGTGTGCGTCACTGATAAACTACCTAGGTCTACAAAGAGATTACAGCTCTGTAACGGGGGTTTTGTACCAACGCTAAAATAAAGGGAGTTACCAGCAGGTACCAGCAGGTGGCAGTGCTCGCCTGAGCGACAACAAACGTCACCCATCAACCAGGACGGACCGGTCATATGTTAATGACATCGCGGAACCCATCGCTGCTGTTGATGGGTTATGGTTAGAGACACATGAAATGGGAATGATTTTGTACTAAAGGGCCGTTGTCAACAAAGACCGTCTCGCGTTTTTTAAACACTCTCTAGTAGCGTCCGGTTTGTATTTCAACAGAACAGCCCAACTAACCAAGTTGTGTTTCTATTGCTAGTCCAGATGTTGCGAAGGAGGAGAGAGACTAGGCGACCAACATAGAAATTTAAAGAGGAATCTTGGAAATTATCGGAGACTTTGCTTTTTGTATTTTAAAACCATGATTTTACTTGACAACGTCCCTTTCAGGTTGTAATCAGCCCCCCCACCCCAAAACACGTCATCAGTGCCACTATGCTAATTTCAAAGTATAACCTATTTTTTTTCCAAAAGAAAGTTATCACCAATGGCTTCCGTGTGAACCTAACTATCTGCATATGCATGCAATTATATTTATGACTAAAAGCTGCGTAAGGGGCATCTTGCCGTAACAAAGGTCATTCATACGGGTACCCATATACCACTTACAAAAAACCGCAGCAGGATACATCCTGCAGTCCTTTATCAGGCAAATAAGAGTATCGGTTGCTTGACAGAATGATTCAATTAATTTTTAAAAGTTTCAATGATAAACCCAATAACTATCACCCGTAGAAAACATATCTTTAGTGTTAAGTGGTTTATAGAACGTATATAATAATGTTACATATTTCTCTATTTTATATATATGTTTTAGTACAGGAAAGCAAAACAAGTAAAACATAAATGAAGATCTTATCGTGTCTGTCCTCCTCAAGCGCATCCGGGTTCGTGCTGTACGATACCTCCACAGATTAAGCAGATGGCACTCAGGAGACCTGTTTCGGTATCATCCATTTCCAAAGGCAGGAGCTGGTTGGCAAATGTGAACACGAGATCCGTCAGTGGGCCAAATCCGGCGTTGTGCATCTGAGTTCGGTTTAGGGTAAGGCCATCTGAAAAGGTCATGGTGTCCTGTTCTGGTGTGTATCTTGTGCAAATTCTAAGGATCTGTGGAGGGACAAAAAAAAAAAAAAAACCAAAAAAAAGAAATTTTAAGAATTCAATCCATGAGAGGATTGTTGCGTTTTCTTGGTGCAGCAAATGACCCATGGAACTGCCGTACAGCACCACGGCAGTGTCTGAAATGAACAATCTGAAATGAAATTCCCATTTGTTCAGTTCTAGAAGCACAAAAATTCTCTTATACAACACAAACATACTTGATTGACTACGGGTATTTTTTATAACAGAAATTTAAGAACAGAAATTTCCCCCTAGTTATGAAAATAATCAAAACTCCTACGCAATTCTCACCACTCAGGTCACCATCGCCGTAGTATTCACACGAACTGCTCTTTAATTAGTATGCTACAGACACCTAACTATAAACCGCTATTGATGGTCTTGCTGGTCTGATACAGTGAGATCACAAAAATCTCTCACCTCTTCGAACACACACATATTTCATTGATTTTGGGGATCAATTTCGCATGACGGCGCGTCTCTGGGTTGTGTCTTTGGAAAGGACAAAGCGTCTCTGCGGTACCTTGTGTGAGCGAGCGCCGACAGCTGAGTCGGTGAAAGAGGCAGAACGGAACTTGTGCTTTGGGGAGCCTTGCCTTCTGCTGCCAGAGCAGCCAGGGAAACACCGCGCTGCGCCCGCAACCCCTGCGGGAGGGCTCCCTGGAGAGCAGAGCGAAGCCCTCCATCTCCCTGGCATCCAGTTACAGTCTCCACCGCGCGCTGCTTGCCTTGCCAGCCTGGGCGCTCGCGCCCGAGCTCATTATCCAACTTGGAACCTCCACGGGGCAGCGCGCGGGGCTGCCGGCAGCCCGGCCAGCAGCCTGAGGAGTTGGCCCAGCTTTTCTTCTTTCATGGTTGTTGTTGCATCCATGCGCTGCAACACCGAACCTCCTCACCAGCCCGCTGAGAGCCTTCCTTGAGGTTCTGTGTTTCCCCCATCCCGAGCCCTGGGCAGTGCTGGAAAAGGTGCAGACCCTGCCCGCCCGGTGCACAGCGTATCTGCCCACTGCTGCTGGTGTCACTCGCTCCCCTGCAAGCCCAGGCAGTGTTGGTCTTGGCAAGTTTGCTCGTATGCCGACAGCCGCCCAGCACTGACCCCAGATGAAAGCGCCTCGGAGGGGAGGACGGGGATTCACACCTCTAACCGGACAGGGAGGAATGCAAACCACATGAATAAAACACCGAGGATGCTCTGCATTTTGTTAGTAGACGCCTGTGGGGCAGCCGCAGCGTTGCGAGCGCTGTCACAGCGGAGGTGGCAGCGCGGCCAGAGAGGACGACCGCGTGAACGCTTCCTTCCGCCTCTCGGAGCAGACCCAGGATGTGTCCCATGGTAGACTCTGTACGGCACGGGCTCGTTTGTACAGCTGCTACTAATGAACACCGCCTTAAGGATCAAATAAAAGAGATGTCCATCAAGTTGACATATTCCTGTTATATATATATATCTATATATATCAATGCTTAATAATAATCAGAGGTGGGAGAAGGCTTATCCCTACACTAAACTAAACTAAACCCTTACACAAGTCTAGCTGATCAGCTGAGCGAAGGCTACAGCTGTATTTTTTACAGGCCTTGACTTCATTTATTTCCCATACAGCCATCCTACGTGGTTTTAAAGATTCTCAACACAGAAGATTTACACAAATGTAAGGGAGCACAGGGAGAATTTTAATTATTCCTATAGCTGCCGAAGCTCTGAGTCAGAGGCCCCAGCGCTTGGCAGCTGACCAGTCTGGGCTTGGTTCTCCCACTTTCATCTTTGCCTGGCAACACTGCTCCAAATAAGCAGGGAGGAGAACGAGGAGGACGCGGCACGTAAGAGACCTACAGGGAAGCTTTTATTTCTCTTCTTAAATTCCTTGGTAAGAGACTTAATAGGGCGTATTTCTGCAGAAGGCTCTTCAACTATTTTCTATCTCAGCAATAATCTTATCTCACGTTGTGGGTATACATGGAGGCACGGAGACTCTCTGTGGTTGGACGGGCATGTTTCACATCGCTCCCCTACCCCTGAATGAGAATAAGCTCTTGAAATTACTTGAATCAATGACCAAGGGAGGAACAAATACAAATGCACGGCACTCAAATTCTTCACTGCCCACAAATTCCCCACTAATATAAGTGATCTTAAAAGGCTGCTGGTAACTCCAAAGGTTCTATGTAACTGCCAAAGTGTATTTCAGGATTATTAGCAGAAATTAACATTACAAAGCATGGCACCCTGTCAATAAGAGACAGCTTGTTTACCATATTCTGTGCTGCCAGTAACCACCGGCAGTTCTCTCCCCTCAAGTTCGCTGTTGGTTATCCTTTTAAAGCTTTGAAAGGATCATATAGAAAGGAGAAGAAACATGCAGAGTTTGCTGTTTTCGAGAAAAGCAAGGTTTGAAAACTTGGCGTATTTATTGAGAAACCCAAGAGCTACTTGGTTTACTTCTCCAATAGTGTGCAAGAAAAACCGGAGTGCAGCTCTCCCCACATGAAGCCTGCACATACGGTAGCTGCCTTCCAGCAAGGGTGCGTGGCCTGCGATGGTCAGGTACCCAACTTTTGGAGGAACGAGGCCCTGTACTTCTTAAGTGGTACCGATTTCCCCTTAGGTCAGCTGGGAGAAAGGCAGCCCTTACATTCCAGGGCTATTTTAACTGATAAGCCTTAGCAATGAGAGTTCCTCCCTCCGCACCCTCAGGACTCCCAGCCCAACAAATTAGCGGAGCAGGACTTGGAGCTAAATTGGGCAACGCCGTGGTGTTTCCCGAAGGCTGCCCACAGCCTCCCCGTATCCTCCCTCCGAGGGCAGGTCTGGACACAGGCTGCCAGCCCTGCACTGCCCAGAGACTCCCAGCCCGGAGGGAATGGAGCAGTCATCCCAAAAAACCCAGGGAACGAATGTGCGCCTCCTGCCACACACCAGGCTGCTGGCTCCCTCGCTGCGAAGCTCTCCGTGCTCAGCCCCGGGTACCACAAGCCCCGCACCCTTTGGGGGTGCTCAGCAAAGACCTACCAGTTTACAGCCCCCCAGGGCCAACGCAGAGGAAGACTTCCAGGCTGGATCCTCCTGGGGAATGAATCTGGGGTGAGGTTTCTCAGCCTAGAGGCCCCGTGGGCACGCACAGAGAGAGACCTGCAGGGGGCCTTGCAAAATTTATAATTAAAACACAAATTTCCTGTGGAGTTTAGCTGCTTCCAGGCCTAGACGGCAAGCAGAGCGGCTTTTTGCCAAAGGCAGACTTCAGGCTTTCACACCGAAACGCTGCCCCAGGCGCCAACTGGAGGAGCCGGCGGTGGCTCTGCTGGGCACCAGCACAGCTGAAGCTCAACCATGGGTCGTCTTCTGCACTGACTGCACAGAGCCTGACTGCAGCAATCGCGTCTCAGGTTTCTCCTGCATTCCTTCGACGTTATCCCACAACACGCTGTTATTAAACTCCGAGACAGATCATTTGAAATGTTGGGTTTTGGTTCGGGTTTTTTTATTGTTTTTTTTTTTTTTTTTTAATTTGTATCCTTCATCGAGATCTGCAAAACGCCGTGGATATTGCTGATTCCCTGCTAACCCTTTCTTGGGCAAACTTCCAGTGTCAAAGTGAAGCTGATTTCAAGCTCATATTCACTGAAGAACATATGGGAAACGTCAGCACTTCAAAATAAGAAATCATGGTATCTTTCTCCAGCTTAAACTGAACTGCTGTCTAGAAGACATCCTCCTAATGTCCCCAACGTTGTTTAGATTTTGTAACCAAGCCAAGTATTTTAGTTGTCACTCTGCTCTTAAATGCCACTTGCAGCCATAAATAAGGTTCTTGCGTGTGATTAAAGGATCCTTTGTTTTAAGGAATATTTATATCTTAAAGCATCTGGGGTTCCTATGAGCCACTTACAAAGTGCAAAGCAAAAACCCCACAGGTCGCACAAACCCAAAACCATCCAGAAAGTTGCATTTCCAAAATTGTTGCTACCATAAAAATTGTTACTCATTTTAAACAAGATCAGTTAAAGCAAGCGCTTTTTTTTTTTTTTAAAAATTCTGTCATTAGACACAAGATGCCTTAGTCGTCTGGGATGGTTTCCCAAGTGGAGAAATCCAAGCAGGTGACTCCAAAACAATGAACAAACCTTCCCAGCATGGCCATACCCCACCAGCACGGGTTGTTCCGCACACACAAATGCCTTCCTACCATTAACGCGCACGGGTTTACAACAGAAAGCAAAAATGACGTTATTAAGGATTAGCACTCAAGGACTTCTCAGGTTTTGATCCATCAGACTCAAGCCATGCTGGACTCCCGGCTCTTTCCACATTAATTTTGCCAGATCTTGGCGAGGCTGGGGATGCGTGACCGCTGCTGGGCCAGCCTACCAGCAGACAGGAGCACTCGCTTTTACGAGGGTTACTGACTGAATTTTAGTAATATTTATCCCTCAAACTTTTGGCACCGGAGCAGATACAAATTCCACCATCCCCAACCGGCGCCTTCAGCTGCCTTGCGAGGCTTGATGTTGATTTCCCTTCCAGAGATTTTGCTTGTTTTTATATAAAACAATTCTTTGGCCCGTACCCAGCGGAGTTTACTGAGCTCCTTGGCACCATTTCCTTCAACAGCCTGTCGGGGGGGGTTAGGCATCCACAGCCACTGGAACCAACTGAGCAGAGCCCTCAGCAAGCTCTGTAGGACTCCCCATAGCCCAGAGACAGTGCTGGTGGGCGGGTGGGCAGTGAAATGGGGTCCTGCTGGTGGGGGGAGCCCCCATGCTGTCCCTGGGGCTCTGGGGACACGTCCAGGGGACTGCAGGGCAGGGGGACGGGGAGTGCAGAGCGGCCAGGCTGGTCCCCGCGCTCGGCAGCGCTCACACAGCAGAGCATGGGCAGGCACCAGCAGAGGGAAGGGAAACGGCGCTCGCTCCACGTCTCGAGGTATGAAATACATCATTCGAAACAGTCCTCATAATTAGGAGAAGTAGCTTGCTGGGGGCGGGGAATACGCGCTATTAAAACGCTGCTCCGAGTGCTGAAGTTTAGCTGAAATAAAGATACGGAGCTGCACCGCAATTCCGATGATGTGCAGGTGATGAGGGTTTAATGGATATGGGCATTTCACTACGCATAACTGTGCTCGTGGTAATTATCCCTTTTTCTTTTTAAGCAGCACGTAAAATAGCCACATAAAGCTTGTGTAAATTTGCACAGGGAAGTCAGGAAAAGCCTCAGCTGCCACGGGTGGCTGTGGCACTCGCTGCACCCTGCTTGCTCGGATGTGTCACCTTTGCCGGCTTCGTGAAAAATAAAAAAAAGAGAACGAGCAGGTGATCGGGAATGACAGGTCTCGGTAAAGTCTGTAACGAGAGCTTGAAGGTTGCCACATGGCCACGAAGTAAAAGTGGTGAACCCTATTAAAGAAGCAACCCTTTCTATCCATTAATTAGTTGAAATAAAGTCACCATTTACCACCTGCTTCATTATTCTTTTTCTAATCTGGCAACTAGGCTTTTATTTAGTCACTTTGATCAAAGGCTGTGAAGTGCCTTTATCTAGGCACTTCAGATAAAAACTGCTAGCAGAAAGGCTACCCCTAAATACTTGATATTATCCAGCCGGTGTTGGGGACACAAGCAGGGAGCCGAGCTGCTGGGGGGACCCTGTGCCACAGGGGCCGTGCAGGCCCCCAGGTTAAGCTCCCTCTACCCATCCCAACAAAGAGCGCCAGGAGCTCGCAGAATCCTGAGCAATTACAGAATTAGGGTATGTTTTATTCCCAGCAGCTACGGAGCCAGGGCACGGCAGCGACAAATAGGGGGTGGCAGCTTAAGGGATGAAGTTTTAGGGGTAAAGTGTTTGGACACGCAGATTCTTGCTAAATCCTGACTCCTCCCCACCATTTTTGGGTAGTTTCTGTATTAACCATTTGTTACTGGTTACAGCAGCAAAGCACAAAGCAGTTCCCATCCCGTATATCTGGCAGAATACACTCGAGGCCACGCCACAGTCTATCGATCACCGTGTGCCTGTCGGGGTAAGGGCAGCGCAACTGTGTCTTATCAGGACGGAGCTGGCGACGACAGGCGTGCAATTGGTAACGAATGGCCCTGCCCCGTGGAGGGACCACACACAGTAACGATGAGATGGTCAAGTCTGACTGAGCGACTGGACGAAGGGGACAACCAGAGGTGAATCTCCAGCACGACAGGGCAACCTCCCCCCACAGGAGAACGATACCCCTTCCCCTCTCCCACCCCTCTTCCTCCTTCATCAATGTCCTCTAGATGCAATTCTTCAAAACAGCTTTTGACAAAACAAGAGGAAAAGGTCACGGCAGTTAGCGTCCTCCTCAGTACGATCCTGTTTGAAGCAATGCACTTTTAGAAATTCCAAGATTAATTACTTCAATTTCAAATTCCCTAGTTCCAGCTCCTGTGTCATGCCAAAAAATATATCTACATATATCTATCCATCCCACAACAGGCTTCTTGGCCATGCTTGGCTCAGTGAAGACCTGAAGATTTGTACTCAGAAGAAAACATATAAAATATGTTTAAAACATGTTGAAATACTGTTTTACTCAAAGTTATTGCTATGGCCAAGAAAAAGAAGCATATTTGCAACTAAAAGCCCGAAGACCTCTAAGGTCTTGATAAAGAAATGCTGAGATCCCAGAGGGTTCCTCTGAAGGTCAGCGTGACAGAAACAACCAGAGACAAAGGGAGGGAAGACAGCTTGCCTTGACATAGCGGCAAGGTCTGGAGAAAAACTCCAAGTCCATCTGCACAGTTCCCTGCTGCAGGTTGTATGTTCGCCTATTTAAAATTAAATGACATTTAGCTAAAATCTGTACAGAGTCTATTGCAGAGTCCGCTTCCCCAGGTGCCCGCAGCGCTGGTGAAAGCAGGGGGATCTGCGTTGTGCCTGCCGGGCTCCAGGCACACCAGGTTCCCCTCTACAGCCTGCAAAAACCTCACTCTGAAGATTTGTGTCTTGTTCCCCGAAACACCTCATGACCACAGGTACAGCACGTTGCTAAAACATTATAGAGCAGACCGTCTTCTAGGTATCCTTTATACTGAGCATTATGTTTTGGAGGGAGGAGGCAGGAGAGAGAATCAGATCTCTCTTCCACGTTAACAGTAAGATTTTTCCAAAGTTGCACATATTTCAAGTTAGTGCCACAATACCAAAATGTGCCCTTTTTGCAACTATACTGAAATCCACAAACTATAAGGACTTATTTTGAAAAGTACCCATATAACGCATGTCCGCATATGCGATAGAGCCTGCCCGTGGCCACACCAGACTACCCGCTGAGTTCAATTTTGCAACCATAAGGCCAGGACAGTATTTGACCCCCCTCTCCCTGTCGACTACAGTAAAAAAGGGCAATAGAAAATACATTATTAGCATAACCATGATGTTAAAAATACATACCAGTATATCCAGGCAGGCTGCTTTAAGTAGAGTTATCTGGTCTGCAATGGTCAAACTTGTAAAGCCTGGCAATCGCTTTGCAAATTCCACTATTTTAATAATGCACTTTGTTGCAAGTTCGCTGAATTTGTCCCAAAGCCCGAGGTCCAGTCGAACCCGGTGATCTGCGCTGGAGTTCTGGAAAGACAGACAGAAGGCACCGTAAATCAACAACGTCCCTTTCAGTAAATGGTTTTTCAAGGGAAAGAAAAAACAACCGAGTATTCCTTCCAGAAGTACTTTCTATTAACATTCCAGGCATTTTCTGCAGCTTGCTGTTGGGATGATGCTGGTTTATAACTTGGATTAATCGCCTGAAAATTCCTTGGATATTTCTCTGTTACTTACGATTGCAGAGGCCATCTGTACAAGGAATACAAATGAACTTAAACATTTCCAAATGCCACTGTCATTATTCTTCCTTGCCATTATATAATAAGTGCATTGAGAGAGACAATTTACAGTTGTACCCCAGAAAATATAAGCGAACAGTGGAACAAGAATATCGGGTCCTCATCTGGAAAAAGCAGCACAATATTTGGAACACAGTTTCACATACTTAAGGTCTTAGCAAATTAGTTCTACTTAATTTATCTGCTCTGTGGCTCTGCAAGAGTTTTACAGCTTTCTCAAGCTACAGTCTCCCATGAATTAAAAAGCATTTTTTTACACGACATTAGGAACACCATGTGCGCTGATGAATGCTATATGCTCATTTGACGGTGTGTCCAACATATACCCTACTGTTTGAGGTGTTACAAGGACATTCCAGCTGCAACTTTCAGAGGCTGTTTCCATATATGCATCTATCTTAATCAAGGCTGTAATTTGCTAGGATGAGTAGCAAATTTGTGTCAAGTTTGTGATTAAACTCATGTTTTCACACATTCAGAATAAATACTTAACCCTTAAAAAAGTTAAACATGTCAGCCAAGAACCGTCTGACTCAGAAGTTACTGTGATCTATCTGACGCTACCCCAACAGAAGATGGGGACATGGGGAGACCTGGTGAGTTGTTCCCAACCCACCCGTGATCGCCGTGGGGTGACGAGAAACGGGTAAGGACAGAGCTCTGAAATACCCGAGGCCACTCTCCTCCTTTCCCAGCACGCAGCATATTCCCATTTTGGCAGCATTTCATCCGATGATGCTGTGTGGGATGCAGCCAGCGTGATGGTCGCCCCCAGTATCTGCTGAACCACCAGGTTCGGTGTGCGTCGCAGCTGCCTTTGGCGTCTGGGCGATCTCCTCTTCATTGCAAGGGGAATCTTACCTGTAGAACTATGCTGGTAATGAATTTGCACAAGGTGCTGAGCTGCAACCATAGAAAACCAAAGGCAGAGTTTCTCTCTTCCACGTCTCATCTGAGCTTGTTGACTAACCAAGAAAGAGAGAGGCATCTCTGAAAAAAGGCCCACCCGGTCCAGTTAGGTACCTAAAACAGGTAAGGGAAAATCCCCTCAGATGGCAGCTTTCTCCCCAGCTGCAGAGGAAGCCAATGTGATTAGCTGCCTTAGCTAGTTGAAGTTAAAATGTTAAATTAACTTTAAAATTCGAGTTAATTGAGAGGAGTCTCAACCTAAAAGCCTAACCGACATGGCAGATGAATAGCCATCGACAAGCATTCAGTTTACACAGATCGCACGTTCTTGGAGGAAACATCTCTAGTGACTCTGCCACCATCGCTGCCGATGGTGAGGACGTCCACCTCCTTGGAAAGCTTTGAAGCCACCAGCTTTCTTCGGTTCACAGGAAGGACACAGGGCCCGAAGAGGTCGACGTGGGGTGAGCTCCGCTTGGCTGTGATGCTCTGTCGCCTGGCTCCCCGGGCTGCCTTCGCAGACGCCACAACCACCATCAGTCATGAAGGGGAAAGTCCTGATGGGTCCCCAAGGGCCCCGCCAGCCCGACATTCACCCTCAATTGCAACAGGGTGGAGATTTGAGATGGTAATATTTACATTAGGACCTTATTGCAAAAAATAAATGGTAACCGTGCTGAACAGTTTGAAGGTGCATACGTGCTCTTCCCCGCTCCCCCTCTTTTTAAGGCATAAGAAACTAACTTAATCATTTTGATTTGAATTTTTATTCTGGGAACTTCCTCTTATTTTGTTTTGTTTTTTTAAATGACAGAAGAAAAGATAGGGGAAAATGTCTTTATAATCCTAAACCTAAAGAATTGCCTTCAAAACGGTCCAAAACTAATGGGTTAACAGTCATTGTAATGC
Source organism: Larus michahellis (assembly GCF_964199755.1). NCBI lineage: Eukaryota > Metazoa > Chordata > Aves > Charadriiformes > Laridae > Larus > Larus michahellis. The sequence continues at coordinate 43,337,051 of NC_133897.1, read as the reverse complement.
CCTTTGAAACATTTCTTTCGGCTACTGGAGTATGCATCCTTCAGATTTATTTTATTTCATCCTCAAGGACCTTGGTGAAATACAGTACATTGGAGGAAAAATAAGATCAAGATGTGCAGTCATTCAGGCTGTAATTAAATTTAATAGGCAGTTTATCCAGTTCATAGAAAGATGGCATAGCAGAGAGCTACACAAAGCAGAGCCTAAAGCAGGAAATCATTTTACAATAGGGTATCCATCTGGAAAAAAAGACGTTGCATGAAACCAGCAAGTGTGAACGAAATCTTCATCAGTATCATATGAGGTTACTTTATCATGCTGCAGTACCGGCAACGGGAAGTTTGACGTGTCTTCTATTAAGAGTAATGCACGGCCGTCTTAACAAATGTAAATCTAACTCACTATTATGCAAACTGAAGAGAAGGGGCAGTTAATAAAATACAAAATAACCGGGTGTTTTATTACGCCGGGTGCCAGATTCCTCAGCGTTGGAGCTTATATGGTTTACACATTATCTTTGAGATGCTACAAATGGAAAGACTTTTAGCATTTTATTTGGTAATGAATGTAGTCGCAAGCGTCACGGAAAATAGCTGGATTTTTAGCGGCGTTTCTGAATATGTAAAACCAAAACTGACTCAATATCAATGTATAGGTTGAACAATAAAACACGGGGTTAATAAAATGCATGTTAGAAGCAGAAACTCTGATTAAATTTGCCTGGGGATCTCCTCTAACCATGCTGTGAAAAAGATGCAGACGCTATGACTTTTCCTGAATATTTTACTGAAGCAGTTTTTTAGGTGTCTTTTCCAGGAGCAGCCTTGCATGTTTTCCAGGCCTTCGCACCAGCGCACATATGGTGGAACAATACTGTAATACACCCTAGTGGCATCTTTATCAGTGGAAAAGCCCAACCTTGCTATGAAATCCAATTAAACAGCCATTTTTGCCACATAAATTGATCCCATTTTTTCCATCATTTTTGTTTTTTCATTGCAGGCTGCTCTATCCCCACATTAACGATACGGGATGAGGTACTCGCAGAAACATACACAGTAGCAGAATCCCTACCGTCTTTAAAATCCACTTTACAAATGAAACAAGGCTCACAGGGGCACTCTGCCCTAATCAGGAACACTTGCTACGCCTCTTTAGTAAAAGCAGCGATGCACTCCAGCTCCGGAGAGCTCACCGAGGAACAGAGCACACGCCTCCACTCAGACCCAGAATCACAAGAGATATATATATGTGTGTGTGTGTGTGTGTGTGTGTATATATATATATACACACCTATGTATATTCCTCTGCAATGGCACAGAACAATAGCCGTGTAACTTCTAAGCCCAGCACTTACAAAGGACAAAATGCCACCGAGATGCAAAACCTCTTCGCTTCCAGCCAGCCAAAAGCAACCCAGGAGAACCCGCAGCAAAGGTCCGCAGAGTCAAAATTATTTTCTGGTTTATCCTCCCTTTATCACGAGGCTGGATGTAACACAGCTGTAGACTTACAAATAACACCAGTCTCAAGGGACAAGCAGTACAGTTACACTCAATTATACTATAAAGTATGACATCTCCAGAGAAATTACTAAGGCACTCTCTCTTACCTGGATGACAGTAATAAAACAGATCTATTTATGATGGACTTTTGAAATCCATTACGTTTAAACAGCTTGCTGATTCTCATCATCGGCAGAACTATACTTGCCACTGCCCACCAAATGCAACTATTAAGTCAAATGACCCAGCGAATTTAATATGAGTGCTATTCTCCCATTACTTTAAGTAGACTTTTATTAACTATGCAAAGTATGGTAATTATTACAGATTGGGACGCTTTTTCTTTTTAAAGAGCAGATGGATATAAAAAAACATAATGGAAAACGCTTCTCCTAAACCATTTTTGAACAGGTAAAAATACACAATGGGGGGAAAAAACCCCCACCATGTAACCTTTCCTCTGGGAACTGCAGGCTGCAGTGCTCAAGAGCGAGAGGAGCCAGATAACGCACGCCAAATGTCTGAACAGATTTTTTTTTTATGACTGTATCTCTGCAAGGTCTTTTTTACTCCACTCTCTTATACTTAGAATTCTTTGCTCTTCTTAGCAACAAACAAAATCGTGTTTTGAATCAGTCCGAACAATCACGTAACCAAAGGCACACAGGGGCCGCGCTTGCAGAACAGTTTCTGCCGGCCTCTGTCTCTATCAGCACGCCAGTGCAAAGCTCATGAAATTCAAGTGAATCCACATTGATTCAATACACTCACTTCTCACCTCCCGCTTAAAATATTAAATAAAAAAAAACCCTCCAAGGTTACAAAAGCAATCTGTATGCTCCTCAGTGCGAGCGTACCATGCTTCATGACTGCTAGCCTGCAGAACTGGGCATAAAAGCAGGACTGGTGGCAATCTTCTACCCATACTAGTTCGTTATCATCAAGAAAAGTAGAGTGGCATAGGGTTCTAGCTCCCCTTGGACTCAGCATTTAAAAAAAGGGCTGCGTGCTCCTTTTTTTTTTTTGACTTTTGGTCTCTATTTCAAGTGTCTCGAAAGGAAAGTTTATTGCCTGAGCCCTGCCGTTCGATGGTGTTGTCGTCCAAGCACTGAAGCTGTGCTCTTCTGACCAGCACCTAACACCTTCCACCTCCTCGGTTCTCCATCGCTGCAGAAAGGCTTCTCCCCAGCTCCTGGGCTGATGGGCAGCTGGAGATGAAGATGACCCTTATTCCAGCCCCAGCGGTACTCTGTCCCTTCCACCGCTGGGCAGAGACAGTGTTCATAAAAATGAGCTCTTAACACTGAATTCCCACCTAAAAAGCTGGAGTGGTCGACAGACCTCAACTAGATGAGAGATTTAAATATGCCACATTTCACATGGAGACTATGAGAATGCAGCAAGAAGACAGTATTTAGTGCTGCGGCTATTAGTTTTGATACAGCTGTTGAAGGAAGCTGTATCGCTCTCAAAGATTCAAGGTAAGCCAAAAATAACTCTTCCAGTATAATTTTGTTATTGCAACTTGTATAATACCAAAGCATGACAAAGCAGCAGGGACTTCAGCCACGTGCAGCTAACCGCTGTGGACTTCCAACAGACCAACGACAAAACCAAGAAATCCCTTTCCCCAAACTGTCCGATCTGGCCTGACATACGCATGACCAATATCCAGCCTCAGAGAGAATGTGGTCAGGTCATGGTTACTCGGGACCCAGAGACAGACCAGATTCATCCGTTCATTACTGAGATCCAGGTGCTCCCAGTAAAGGTTCTGAAATTCCAACGGGGACATAAACTCACCATAGGGGCCAGCAGGAATCCAAGGACGAAGGCCTCAGTGGTGGGTGTGATATGCAACAAGACCTTCTCCAATTTCATCCACTTGCATCATTTCAAGAGCTAAAATACTAATGACACTTAAGCATCCGACACATAATGCAAGCGTATAGGTGCCCAGGTTTATCTTTCAAACCCTCCAGGATGTTTGGCAAGTACCAGTACGAAGTACCATCACACCAGCTGTGGGGCCCTCTTCTAATTCAGAGGTAACACAAAAGTACGTACCGACATGTTCACGTTGGGAGGTACGCCGAGAAGATTATTCTGGGAGAGCCAGGCCATTTGCAAGGCAGCCTGTGAGCAATAAACTCCGGCATGCATACCAGCCTGGCTACGCGTCCCAGCTGCGGACATGCGATCACCTCTCCTACAAGGCATAAACTCACCGTCTTTGAACCGGGAAGATATTTTTCACACCCGTTCAGAAGCGCTCTCATGTTGGCAGAAGTGTGAGAGCCTGTTCGGAAGATTCTATTCACTCCGAGACGGAGACGTAACCGCACGTGCTGAGGGGAGGGGTGGAGGGCATTAACCCAGGAATTTCCTTGAAAAGACACGCTGTGGATCCCTCCGTCTCCAGCTTTGCCTTCGGTTATCTCACCAGCTGGCTGCTTTCGAGCTCCCAGCCTCGCATGCTGTGCTAGTCCCTGGGGGTCTGCCTGTGCAATATGTACCAGCAACGCCTACGCTGGCTGTTTTGACAGCATTTCACCCAAGCAGGGATAGTGCCACAGAAGCGTGCGGAGGACAGGCACCTTCCCCAGCACCAACCATTTTACACGGGTCTCAAGATTAAATGTGAAAAACGTTTGTGAAAATACTCTCAGCAACGTGAAAAACATGCTTTTTTCCTAACGTCACACCATGTATGCTTGCTTTTCTTGCATTTAAACACAAAGTCTTACACCTAGACCTGAGCGTTTTGAACCTTGCACTCTGTAAATAGATGAATATGCCTTAAAACAGCACCCTGCTCACTGAAGCAGTGAATATTGATGCCACACGGGGATTTGCCCAGATGACTCTCTCAGAAATTTAACGTTTGTTTCGGTAGCAGAGCATTTACTCAAAACAGAGACCAATCCAGCGATAGAGGTATTCCACCTGACCTCCAGGTCGCAGGCCTCCAGCTGAGGAACCATGGAGGACAAGGACCGTGGAGGCAGGTGTCTCCTTGCCCCATCCATGCCGGTCCTGAACTCCTGGCCTCAGCAGCGAGAGCGCATGCTCGACTACTTCAGGACCTTCTGCAGATCCTTCTGAAACAGACAGCGCTGCCACAACCGACAGCAAGAGCAGACCCAGCAAAGTCATTTCTCTACCAACAGGACTCTAAACATTATTGCCTAACAATTATTTTTAAGCATCTCTTTCATTACTGCATTTGCAAACTTGACACTGAATTTTCTTTCCGAAATAAATAACTAAATATCACAGACTTGCCCTATATTTAGCAACTCATATATGTAGAGAAAAAAATTTATTTCCCCGACTCATCCTCTGGAGAAATTCCTACAGCACTGAACTTCTTGATTGGGAGACAATTTTTCATTTCTAAAAGCAGCAAAAGCGTTTGCTGCTTTGTGGTATTTTGGTAGACTGGAAGAGGAATAAACTGCAAATGAGCATTTTGGAAACTGGTTTATACAGACATTTCATATTTTCCTTGACCTTGGTAGCTTTGGGACTGTCATCAGTAATCCAGCAGCATTTAAGAACTCTCTACACCTGCAAAGTTGTAATCTGCTGACGCACAAGCAGAGATCACGTCTTTGGAAGCCAACAAATTTCTAATGAATGATGGCATGTAATTAACTCACGGACTCCAAGCTTGTCTCTTGGCTGGATTAATCCTTCAGACAGTCTCTCGCAACAACACTAAGTAATGCTTATAGTTAAGTGCAATTTCTTTTCTTTAGCACGTATTTGCATGCATACCTACGTTTTTTTAAGGCTAAGGAGGTGCAAGGAGGGCATCTACTTTTGTATCTGAAGCCTCCAAGGCAAAACTCACATCATCCAGGCATATCCAGAACGTATGTGTCACAAACCATACTTACTGTAGTGTATTTTCCCAGCTGGCAGAGAGAAGGGAAGGTTTCCTGGTGAGCTTTTCGGATCTTCTCAGTGAGATCATCCAACTCTGCTGTCATTTCATAGTTTTCTGTGGATTCCTGCTTTGAAGGTTCCTTCTTCTTTTTGTTCCTATCATTTCTGACAGCTAGAGAAAAAGCAGAGAGACAGATCACGCGGTTATTCGGATCACCTCACGTTGCTCTTGCCGCTCAAAACACTGCAAAATGCTTTTATTTTAAACGTGAATCATTTTTAAGTGGAGATAAAAATGTTATATGCACAGACAATACTAACACAAGCTTAATTACTCAATGGTAGGAATTAAATTTAATGGGATAATGATGAAACCAAACTTCCCTAGGTGCTTGCTGTGGACATGCCATCACGCTCTCATTTTATCTCCCTTCCAAGAGAGTCTACTGCAAATTCACATGCACTCTAAGTGTCGCAGTAACTTTGTGAGGTGGGAATTTTTCATTGCATCATTACAGCTGCGCACGGTGAATGGCAAAGTCCCCTGCAGTGACGCAGTGGGCCTTTTATTGGATGTGAACAACACTAAAGAAACACAGCAACTCTCTCTCTTTTTAAACTTCTCAGTATGGAAGATAACAAAATCCATATTAATACAAACTCCACCAAGCAGAAGTTATTTAAAGGGAAAGTTAAATTTGAAAACAGTAAATGAAAGAAGATGAAACACATTTAACTCAAGATCTGAAGATCAAAGGAGAAGTGCAAACACTTGAAAGAGTAAAAATGGCAGTGAAGCTATCTAAAGTTGCTTGCCATCTGCTCCTGCGCTCAGATCAGCCTTCTACCTTCCCCTGGCCATGGGGGATTACTGGAAATATGCATTGTGCAGCACTCGTGCTGTAATTGATTTCCCACATATTTGTGTTTTGTAATAAAATATGACAGCTGCTCCATCACCATGCTACTCTTTGTTCTTTTAATGAAAATAGCTTAATTTTACAAAATGTGCCCAGGAGATAAGTCTATGTCCACAGTATTGCCAGTACTTGTGAATTTTATCAAGAGGCTTGTTGTTAGCTAAAGCTAACGTCTTAAGCGTAACCAGATGCGTAAGGCTTTACAACAAAGCCAAACAAAATCAATCCCTCTCCCCAAAGACTCCGTGTCAATATTAAACGCCCCAAAGACTAAACGCTGCTGGACAAATAAAAACCAATCCTAACATTCAGCGGTGTTCAAAACCTCATGATATTTAAACCAGGGCCCTGAACTCTGAGGGTGCAGCTGGTGGGCTGGGCGCACGTGAGGATGGCCAGGGATTTTAGATGCCAAAGATCTGCCAATTCTTATTTGTACTGTCCCGCCCCAGAAAGCGCATCTCCCTGTGCGGTAAGGAGGGAAGCACAGCAAAAAGGGGAGACACCCAGAGCCACTTCTTTTCCCTCATAGGTTCCCTAGGCCCATTCTCCATGGCACCAAGTCTTCTGTGGTCGCTTCCTCCATGTCTGTCAACCACAAACAAGAGAAAGAGGAGGTTTTGATACAGGCTCATCTACAGCACAGGTTCAAGATGCGTCATTTCTGAGAGAACATGAAGAGCGACATGGGACAATGGTGGGGCAGAAAAGCAGCAGAGTCAGGGGCATCTACAGAAATAATATAGCATGTGTAACAGAAAACAAGGGGTAGGTGCAGTGAATATTGTTGCTCCTTTACGGGGTCGTCAGGCACATACTCCATGCGATGAACGGCTCTGGTTTTCTCGCTGAAGATTTGACTTTCACAGAATAAGAGAATGGTTTGGGGTGGAAAGGACCTTAAAGATCATCTAGTTCCAGGTTTAGGGGGTGGAGGGTCAGACCTCCCTTTCATTTTACAAACATCCCCCTAAAGCCAATGCCCCAGTTTGTTCGCTGGACCCCAGGGCAGAGCGCAAATACAGTCTCTCGCATTGAAAAAACACCCAGGACCGACACATACGTCTCGAGTGCTCCAAACTGCCACTGCACTTCAGAAGTAAATCCTAATCGTCGCTGTACTTGGGAGATAAAAGAGCTCCTTAGAAAATTATGTAAACTCCTACACAACCGCAAAGAGCAATAAGCCTTTGTAATAAAGCCCCATTTACTTATAGCTCTACGAGCTGATTGACAAATTTGCCAAACAGGCGGCCTAAAAACTACTTATCTCAATAGCTTTGAACTCCTCGTGGAAGACAAACGTTATTTAGGCCAGGCTTCGGAGCAGCTGCCAAGAGCTCCCAGAGACCAGGAGATAACTCTGTCAGGAACCGCACCACCGCTCCCGTGCTACCCCGGCACAGCTCCCTCTGCAGCTGTACCTGAAGTCCCTTCCCCTCCAAAGGCCACCAGAGAAAACAGCTGCTGGTCAATTCACACTACCAAACTGGCCCAGCTCTGTCGTCTTTCTTTTGGGGCACAAATCACTAAAGGGCAGGAAGGGGAGAATTAACATGTCCTGAAAACTATTCACCGTTACATTTTTCTAAAATTTTGATACAATTTTTTCTACAATTCTGATAGCCTTTGTAATAACAATAAAACCTGAATAACGTTTATCACCTTCTTTTATGTATACTTTTTATATTTCCAACATTTGTCTTTGCTAAGGTTGCATCAGACACATCAGTGTTTCTATATTCCCTGTAAGACAAAACAATAAAGTGCTGACATATAACACTCAGGCTCCAAAAATACGAAGAATTGCAGTAACATTGAACTATTACGCAGATTCAACTACAACTATAATTCAATGCAAAAAAAAAAACAAAAACAAGAGAGAGAGAAAAAGACTGAGACAACACTATGTTTAAAAGAGTTAAATAAAAACATATAAACACACACATTTACCCAGTAAATTTAAAAGCCATCACTGCTCTGGGAACAGGAACTGTCATACCGCATGTGGGAAAGGTTTTGGATTACAGCTTATGCTTATATTACATAAATCACACCTTTTTGTATCTTGATCTTTACATGCATATGATCACATCAATCCCCGATGCAATTCCACTGCCTTTTAATGATGATATGCTGGTGATGAATCTGTGTCACAGTTAATGCTGCCGTAGAAAACTCGGGTTATGAATTTCATTACTTGTGCACTAAATTCTGACCAAACGGCTGCATTATTTAAGAGCTTCCGACAGGGGACAGTATGGAAGCTCTCTTGCCCTGTGAGAAATACTGGAAGTTAAAAAACCCTAACCAAACAAACAAGGTGGTGGGGAAAGAGAATGAAAAAAGGTGTATCTTTGTACGTGAGGAAGCCACGTCTTGGTGCTGCTCGGACGGCTGAGCAACGCACGCCCACGCCTGAGCACGTCTACTTCGATCCATCTTCCCATGACTGCTCCCCTGTCCCCTTGACACACACGCCAGGACTTGCCTTTCCACACCCAGAAACCTCCAGGCAGCCGCGGCAGGGTTCATAAGCTGGCAAAGGCACTTTCCATTGCCTCAGCTTTCAGGAGCAGCCCCCTACCCTCAAACGTCCATCCCCCTTAACCTGGATGGTGCAGGGGCTGAACATCGTCTCTTCTCCCATCCATTCTGTTCCCCTCACCCCAGGTTTGCCGCTGCCTTCCTCAGCCTCAGGCACATTTTTCCCTCTTCTGCTTGAAGCGATGGGTAGGGCACGAAAGCTGCGGGAGGGAAGGATGCATGTGTTTTTCAAGAAAAGCAGGGCCTGCTATAGATGAAACTAAGTATAGGAAAGACACAAACATCTCTCGGAGGACCCCAGTGCTCTCATTTAGCAACCACGCAGCAATTCTCCTGCTTGAGCGGGATCATTTCAAGCATGTCGTAATGCTGGGAATCATCCAGTCTTAAACGTAAGCCCCGCAGGTCCACCAGACTTAGTCACCGCTTGGCCTAAGAAGAGTCTGGGATCCAGCCCAAGACATTTAGGCAGTTTCTAGATAATCAGGTAAAATTTTGGAATAGCGAGTGTTCGTACCCCTCTTTGTCAAAGGTGGCACAAACCCGCCCAGCGAAGAAGCTCGCAACACAGTATTTCCAATTACTTGTATAACCTTTGCTTCCCCAGATGCCCAGAAGACAGTTAGACAGCACCTTTCATATATTATAATGATTAATCAGCTATAAATTCATGACTTGAAATGCTATGATTGCAGTTTTGCCTTTCGGAGATCCCCGTGACCTTTGAAGAGCTCTGTGTACTAGTTAACTGGTTTTGTTCCTGTAGCGACAGCTACTAGTGTTTCCAGTTAGTTTGCATTCCTGTAAAACCACACTTCTCTTGTCATTAAATATTTTGGAAGTTACTCATTAAGCTAACAAATCTCAAAAGCACCATAAAGCACATAGAGCAAGTCAGTAACTGCACAGCACTGGGCGCAGGGTAGGTTTTCAAAAAAGACTCCTTTTGTTTGCGAGCGTTGATGAGAAGAGAAATCAGAGGTGAGCTGGGGCAGGGCCGCTGCGGATCTGCCAACTCTCCCCTCCGGGCAGAGACTCGCTCTCCTGCACCTGGGGAAGCCATGGGTCCCTTGCCCAATGCCAGGCAGCCTGGGCTGCCCGACATCGCGGGCAAGTGGTGCCACAGGCGGGTGGTAGGGACAATGGTAAGCACTGCACCCGGGGCTTCCAGGAGCACCAAGCTGCTTGCTAGGGTGGAAACCCGCAGGTCTTGGTCATCTCCTTTACACTCTGACTTCTCCAATTCCAGCAGCAGCTGCTAAAAATGTCTAATTCTGGCAGAATTTAGCAGCTGTGGACCATTTCAGTCAAATATGCAAAACACTTACTTATTGCCACTGCCAAGTTTGATCCCTCAGGATAAATGCCCCACACATACCGTGCGTCATCCTTCTCCCCATCACCCTTCAATAAACTGTGCTCAAGGTGACAAATGGCAGCCCCTAAGGACATCTTTCACAACAGCCACCTTGAAAAACTTCGAACCAAGAGAGATTTAGCATCCTCGATGCCACTGCTCCTGCTGGACCAGGCTCTCCCACCCCACGGACAAAGCCAGCATCCAGCTGCACATCACACGTGGCTCCCATGCCCAGGAGCTGGTGGAAGAGGGCAGAGAGATGAGGGACCTCAAGGAGGTTGATTTTTCCAGAAAAGGAACAAAATAACCATCTTGAAAGCAAGACAATCACACTTGACAAACTGATGCACCACCAATTCAGAATGGTAAGGCTCCTGTTCAGGTTTTAGCAGCAATGCAAACGCAAGCCAAACATAGCATTAAAATATGCAGAACACCAGGTCGTTAGAAATAGATTGGCTTTCCTAGGTCGTGATTTCCAGATGAAATAACGTTTTCTTTTAGGCAAAACTGCTCAGTCTTTAAAAAAGAACAGGAAACTATCTTAAAACAAATCCCCATGCCAAAACTGAGCTTTGACGTATGGAGAAGGATCGGAGGCAGAGCACGTTTCAAATACAAAACTCTCGTTTCTAATGGACAAAGCCAATAACAAGTACACAGTCATGTAAGGGGCTTCGAGTACAAAAGCGAAACACACTGGAAACTACATATTTTGTAGCTGATTCAGAGAAATCAACCATGTCAGCTGTCGGGTACAATTGCCACAAGAAAGCATCTCAAATTAAGTGAGATAGTATCACTCTACAGACACGTATCAAAATTAACAGGGAGCACAGAGAAACAATCATGGAAGGCATTTCATAAGCACCTGGCACGCTATCGTTTTTCCCCAGGCACAGAGGGAGCACATATATTACAGAATTCAAGCCCGCCCCTGGTTTCCTATTGAGAAATCACGTTCAGCTATGGCAAACGCGCCCCGACCAACGCTCCAGGACCTTCAGTTCAACAACAGGGAAAACCACCCCAAATCCAGGGGACATTGTCCTGCCGGCTGCCTTCATGTACGCTGGCTCTTCCAGCCACTGGTGGTAGTTTTTTTTAATTTTTTTTTTTTTTTTTTTTTTTTTTTTTACGAAGGTGAATCTGAACTCTGCCTTACTGCTTTGTATTATTCATTACATAATTGCTCTGTTTTATTAGAAATATGATCTATTATAACCTTGAATACGGTAACTTAAATGACATTGAAAATTAGATTATTCTGATTATTAGAGAAGTGAGAAAGGTACTAAACATTTGTAAGGCTGATAATCAATCAGTGTATCCATCTGAGTGCAATAAAAATCAATCAGGAGCTAGTGCGTTTAAATCTAATTTTTTAAGCATGACATTTTCTTCTGAGTTTCTTTTTTAAATGTCACCCTCTTCTACAACAGTGATTGATTCTATCCCCAGGGACAGTTAACTCCAACTGTTTTATTCATTGCACCGAGCTCTTGTATCCACAGTCTTTTCTAAATATCAAATTAATGACAACAATAATATTTTCATCAAAACGTGAAATTCAGAAATACACATTCATGGAATCAAAAGAGCAAGAAGCACAATGGTACATTTAAATTGGTTCAAATATGAGGGACCCTTTAACTAGCAAGTGGTGTGCTTTAACACAGAAAATCGTGGAATTTTGTGTCCCTCCACTTCTTCCCCCCCCCCCATAAAAGACAAGGCCAAGGATTTGCTTGTTTAAAACATAATTCATTTAGAAATGTTTCAGTAGTGAACAATGAATCACTAGCTATAGGGAGTCTGTGAGTAATTACCTATGCCTCCAAAATAACCTTATTAGGCTATTGTAAGTATAGGGGAGACCTTTGATACCTATAGCCTAAGGGCCTCTATTTTTCCATTCACGCACAGGGGATTTATATGGTTATATCCTATTATAACCGACGAAAGCAACACATCTCCCATTTATGTATGAGGATAACTGCGGGGTTAATATATCAAGAACTGAGTTATAAGAACAGGTTTCATTATATGAATGAAAGATACAAATGGATGCTCTACAGCTTTATTTAACTGGCCTGAAACTTGATCTGTGGTTTCAAGGATTCCATCAGCCTGAAAATTTTATTTTTGACATGAAATTTGGCACCTGATATTGTCACATCCCCGAAATATTAGTAGATGGAATGAGCGAAAATGGAGCTTCTAGTCCCTTGAAGAAAAACAATACTAACTGAACTCAGATGTAGGACCAAAATTGGCAAGCCAATGCAGAATAACAGGCTGAGAAAAATAACCCTTGAAGACAGCTAAAAGATATGGCTTTGGTATTCTTTTTTTTTTTTTCCAAATTTATTTTAAATTATTATTTTTATTATTTCACTTTACTATCATTTAAGGGCTTTTTTTTTTTCTCTTTTTGATTTTAAGACATCCAGAAGCAAAGCCAACATCTATCACACTTTGGATATCTAGAACTGCCAATCCAAGATGTGAAACCACAGCTGAAGGTAAAAAAAACTGGTTCTAAAGGTGCATTTGGCTTGAATATTGCAGATGGCTCCATAAAGTGCTTCAGACGGAAAAAAAAACCCAACAAAACAAAAGCCCATAAACTGTTCCCAGGTCTATGAATATACCAGTAATGCCTACCTTTGTATTGACTACAGTATTTCAGGACTGCTTCAAGTTCTGCAGAAGATGGCAAACACAATAACAACTGCCCAAAGAATAAAGATAGGGACTCCAGAAATACAAATGAAAACAGCGCCCCCCCCCCCAAAAGACCAGGTCCTAAGAACAAATCAGTAATTAAGAAGTAGCAAAATCAGAAAGAAAGCAAACAAGTCGAACAAAACTAGAAGAAAATGTGTTTGGCAGCATGTGGGCATGGGCTGGCAGAAGAGAAGGAAAGGGGAGCAGCTGAGTTGGAGCCAGGATGTACAGAGACCAAAATCCACACCAGGGGCTGAATGGAGAGCAGACTCCTCCACCTGCCTTACCATGTCCCTACACATTGCAACCAAAGTAGGAGGAGAGACTGAATTATACATTTAACGATAAGCTGTTTAAATAGTATTTGCCCTGCGATTTCCATTTTCAAAGTGCTTTAATATCATCAACTAATTGCCAGTCTGAAATAGGATAATGCACATACCCTTAGCAGCTGAGACTGCTTGACTAAGACAAAATTTACTCACTGATATGTTTCCATCTGTATTTCACATAGGCATCACCTCAAGTTACTTAATATAGTCAGAAATTCCCATCTGTGAGATGGAGCGTCTCCATAGGCAGACCCCACAATGTCCCCATGCATCTTGCGCTGCCGTTGAATTAATCTCCACATCTGTCATTCCCTCCTCGCTCATGCCCTGCCCCATCTCTCCCTGTATTCTGCATGAAATCCATCACTTCCTTACTCTAAATGTAAAAACTGCAATTTTTATTAAGAGCTACCATGCCACCTGCAACAGGTTTTGCAGAGTAATAGCATCACCCAGTGGATATTGCCAATCATCCCTTTTCCCTGCCCAGTGCAGGAATGGGAAGGAGCTTTGGGAATCAATCACTCCACTGTGGGAGGTTTCCCAAACTCAGGGGGCTTCTGCGGCTATCCCACTTCCCAGTGCCAGCCTATGGAAGAATCCCCAAGAAACTAAAAGCCTCAGGGAAATGAAGTATTGTGCTTACTGTCTACTGTTTCAGCTTCAAAATCCCAGTGGATTTACTAGTAGCTTCTGTGGCAGTCTGGATAAAATTCTGCATACAGCTGGTTAAACTGAAATACTCTGGGGAACAGAAAGATGGCTTTTCTGGAATTGCAGTGTCTTAACACATTAGCTAAAAATACACAAGACCACAAACACAATGTGATTATTCTTTCTCTTCCTTACAGCTGAAGTGACCAAGTCCATATACAGCAGCTGAAAACCGCTTCTAAATACTAAGCCTGAAATTAAATTTCTATTAAGCTATAGGGCATTTGTTTTACCACAGGCTGGGTAAAGAAAAAACCTCTAAATTTCAAACTCTGAACTTTCAGTCAGAAGTCACTAAGAGGCCATTAAACCTGTCTCGTCTGATTTCAGCTGTTCAAGTGCCCTTTCGAGCTATCTTCTCAAAGCAACTGCCCTTTTGAGCTACAATCTTGAAGCCTAGTACACTAACTCTTTATGGATAACCAATTACAGGCAAAAATACCCCGAATCTGACCTTTCTCTCCAGGGTCACCAAAAGGTAAACCAGACTCCTCATCTACAGATATTACATTAATTTCTTTTAGGAGACAGTCATGGTAGCACGATGCCTCGCAACTGGGAGAAGCTGGGGTTATCCAAAGTCATCAATCCAATTTTTTGGGCATTATCCAGGACTGCTGATGGCCAGGGAAGCGCACGGCTGTACACTAAGACTAGACACTGCACCCTGTTCCTGCCCGCTGCCTGGCCTGACTGGAGCACTTCGTTCACTTCAACCTGCTGCAAGTATTTTATTTCTCACCCTAACGTGCACAGAGGAGAAGAACATGACTTGCTTTTTACCTAACGGGAAAGCTACCTACCATGACAAATTGCAGCCTCTTTCCTGACAGCGCCATTAACGGACCCCTTCAACAAAACAACTTTCCATAATAAGGACATTCATTCCATGTAATGAATGAGTCTCAGCTATGGGACAAATCTAGGCGTTCTGACTACATACGATAAAACAGACTTTAGGGGACAGCAAATGGAAGGGCTACAATTCTGTCAGGGGAGAAAAAACAGGAGGTGAGCTGGAAGACCCCCTTTCCCTTTGCTCACACATGGCCACTCGGCTCCCCGAGCAACGGCTCCCCAGAAGGAAGAGCAGAAGTTCAGGAGCAACACCGAGACGGCACGCCACCTGCATTTCTGCCTTTTATTACAGCTGGTTTCATGCAGTGAATGCAGTTTGGCTTTCCCCAAACAGGGTTCAATCCTACGTTATTTACCAGAATTCAAAATAACAGCCTCAACTTATCACCACCGCTGTTTTTGTCTTGCAGGGGTGCTGTTCCACCGATCACAGAAGAGTCCTATTAGTGTAAAACTACAGTAGCGTAGTAGGAGATCAGGTCTAATATCTGTACCTGCAGATGGATAACACCGCATTCATATCTAAGTTTCATTTCTTTGTTTTGCCCCCAAGGCTAAATTTCACATTTGTACCTCCTGGTGCCTTGTGCAATTGTGTAAAGGTGCATCGAGCGAGCGAGCTGCCAACTGACAACACATCTGAAGAGGCTTTGCGTGCACGGTGTACTTCGTCAAGCACAAAGAACTCACTGCCTCCCGTAACCGTAAATTGAGCTCATGAAGGCGGAGGAACAGTTGTTCCCGGCACGTTTTAAGAAAGGGAGCCGTAGTCTTGAATCACAGCGTTAGCCCATGTTACAGCCTCGGCAGCTTGCAGCCCTGGCCTCCCACTAGGCCAGGGATAATAAAAGCAAAGAAATAGCTCAGCTACTGTTTACCTATTCCTCTGAAGCTAATGTGGAAAACACGCCATTATGAGCTTCCGCAAATTCCTTCCGAAGGACAAAGGCTTGTTGATACTCCTACTACTAAAAGAAAATTAAAGTAAAATAAAAAAATTAAGATCAAGAGGTTATTTCCTGGCTCCTGAGGTGCCAGGGCTGGCCCCTGAAGTGGTGGGCAGCGGGGATGCGGCTCCCCAGCCATGCTCATCCTCCTGGCCCGGGCTCTGCTCCCAGCCGGCTGGAGCTGAACGACCTGCTCCATCAGGAGAGGCAGCCCAGGAGCAAGAGAAGGGAAGAACTGTGTTACTTAACCAGGTGGACGTAAAAGCTCCAGAAGATCAGCCACAAAATTCACTGTTTAAGCCTCATATCCATGTGCGGTCCAACGCAGCTGGTGGGCATGTATCGGCACCTGCCCATGGGCTTGGTCTGCAGCTGGGGGCGATTTTTTCATTAATAGTGCCTGTCATTAGGATTGTTTTGCCGCAATACTAAAAGAATGGTTTTATCAAATGGTAAAATAACATGCTGAAACAACGCTATTGCATCCGACTGCATTTTAGCGTGTTGTTTGCTTCCTCTCCCTTCCCAAAAGCTGAGCAATTGGAATAAACAGTCTGCAAATCTGTTGATTTGTTGTTGGGGTGGGGTACTTATTTTATTTTTTTTTAAGATTGCATCATCTTTTTTTTCCACAAACCATAACCTAAGGAAAAAGAAAGGAGTGAGGTCAGGGGGTTTTTTCTTTTCGGGAAGGCCAAGCCAAGCCAGCCAGGAGTCTCCGGGAGTGCCGGGCTGGCATCATCACCAGATTCCCGTAAAAGCCCTGCTACAGCTGGCAGCTGACACAGGTAGACAAGTTTATCTACTTTATTATCTCACTGCCCACCCCAAAATACTACACCGTCGAGCAGAGACACCTGAAATGCCTCTGGCGTCCCAGGTTTTCCTTCCGGCAGGATGGCCCTTTCCATCTGTGCGCAGCGTAACTCATCGCCGAGCCCCAGCGGGGCTGAACCTGCAGCCGCCGAAGCCTGATCTCGCAGCCGGGATCTCTGCGCCTGGGATGGCAGCAGGCTTTCACGCGACTCTACAAAGCAAAAAATGCGCCTGGGAGACAAAGGCTGTTGCTTGTGTGTTTAATAAACACTGCTCCATCCATAATTCACACGCGGAAATACTGCTTTTCATCTATTAAAGCAGGCTCTCCCGACATCTGTACTCCTCTGCTTTATGTAGCGGCAGAAGCATCATGGCATTACGGGGTCGAATTCCCTTAACACACCTGCAGCAGCCTCAGCTGTTTCAGCACTCACGTTATGACATGAATCACTCCACAAGCCTGCACCTAATTATCAGACTGTCTATTTTGATATATTTTATCTTTTATATACAATGCCAAAGAAGTTCTTTAAAATACGTTCCAACTACTCTTTCATTTAAAAAAAAAAAAAAATTGCTTTCTTGTCTGGGACTTAAGTTCTGAGTAAGCAGGAGTAAGTGGACCAGATTATTTAAAAATAAGGCGTGCTAGTAACTACAGGACTGGCTTAAAGAGCTTAATTCTGCCAGACAGGGTCAAGCAGCATCAAATCCTGATTTCTCCGTAAGATCTTTTAAATATCCCCAGTAAAGCCAGCACGTAACCTTTTCACATGAAGTGCTTTCACAGCACACCAGATCAGCCTGATGTAGTGATCATACAAGGAGCAAAGCAGACAGACACTTGTTTCTGGGAAGCACCAAGATACTAAAAAAAGCAGCCTTTTTATTGCTGATTTGAAATCAAAGTGATTACTGAGGCCTCTGCAACTTCCAGCGCAAGACTTACTGCACACAAGGGAGTTCATTTTGAGAAGGCAAACAAGCAGCAGGTCACCACAGAGTTAACTCAATAAAATAATAATTTCTACTTGGATAAACTGACCTAGTTTTCCCAGACTTCTCTATGAAAACAAAGGATGCAACTTGGACGTGAGATGACGTCTGAAAGGGAAGCCAAGGGCTGGGGTGAGGCATCTGAATTCAACACGCAGCTGGGCCTTACTTAAATGAGGGTGGTGGTCCCCAGTTGACATTACAAACAACTACCCAGCATAGGATTAACTGGCATTACTAGAGATTTCTACCCCCATCTTATCTCATTGATGCCGATGACAAATCTTTCATGTCCTTCAACAGGGACTGGGCCCTGAACTCATCATATATAGGTTTGGTACCTCCTTCCAGCTAGGATGGTCTTCTCCAAGACTGTGGCAAGCGCCTGATGCAAGAAGCACTTACAAAAGGCTTTTTATGAGGTTCTCAGGATATTGTTCCTGGGCTACAACCCCCATGAGAAGCACTGGCTGAAAACTCAGATTTCCGAAAGCAGAGCTTTATTCAGTTCCTGAAAGAACCTCCCCAACCAGCTGCAGGACTGCCCCACCAGCCCCAGGCTGTGCAGCAGACACGGCGCACACAAGTCTGCCGGGGCCTGGGACACACAGCGTGGAGGGCAGGAACTGACAAGGATCCCTCCTGGCCCCCTTTGTAACTCATCCCGAGACTGTGCAAATCTGAACACAACACGATGCTGACAACTGGGCATTTTGGGATTCAACCCAGCGTTATTTTCCAGCGAAGCTCTGTTGTGCTGCAACACCTCTAACCAGTGCAAGTTAAACAATTTGCCCAGAGAAAATGTTCACTGAAGGGGAAACATAAAAGTATGCACAGAAAGAGGCCTGACTCCCCCTCTTTTCTAATCCATCACAGAGCATTAGAGATTAAATACTCATTAAAAAATATATATAATAACCTGTTAGGACAGGATATCTAGTGATTCCTCTTAATTGCCTTATTCTTCCCACATCCTGATTTCCAGAGAATATTTTAAAATGTTCCTCCTCCATTACTGCAAGGCCCATTAACCACAGGGTTATCCTCCCACCTCACTCCCCCCAGCCACGAAAGCAGACCCCAAAACACATGGGGCTTAATATTGCATACCCTGTGGGAGGCAGCTGATGTGCCGGTATGGTTTTATATACTTTTACGCCTTGCCATGCTTAAAACTCTAGTGCGAAAAATGTTCATAATAAACATGTGCATAGCTGTAACTGACTTAGAAAACAACTGGAAAAGTTGCCAAGAAAAGGCTTTGACGTTCTCTTTAGGACAAGCAGCACTTAAGCTTTCTGCAGAATTAAAGGAACAAAATATTTCTTCTTATGTGTACTTTTTCACTCTGTTATGGGAGAGGGTTGAACACAATGGGGTTTCTTTAGCTTAGTATCAACCATCTTCTTGCCTTTGTTCTTTTTTATTATGCTCAGTCTTTTCAGCTTAAAATTGTTTTCTGTGTGTTCTGATTTAGCAGCAGTGTTCACCTGAAGAGGCAATCAAAGAGAAAAAAAAAGTATGCACCGAGCTTCTCCTCCAAATTACAAGAAGGGGCAAATTGAGCACCCTTCTTGTAGAAGGAGGCTGTCAAAAGCCTCTTATGAACTAACAGTTCTCCATGTCACTTGTAACAGGGATCTGGACTGCACGGGTCTGATTCCTGAGGTTCTCAATGGGATAACCAGACGGCATGGCGCTATATGTGTGGACTACGAGACCAAATACACACTGAACTCTGAACTTCCACATCCATCTTTATGAGACATTAATTTGAAGCACAAGAGCCCTGGCTTGCTCCCTGCCCAACAAAGACAGACCAGTATGGCCAGAGAGTAACTCAAGCTTCACTAATCCTAATGCTCCATCTTCCAGTATCAATGATTCTTCTGGATCAGAAAAAAACCCCACTTTGATAAAGTTTCAGAAGTGACAGTTTTTTGAGCAGTTCTTCTCCACTGTCTCTCCACTAGAATCAAAATAAATCATGCCATGGGTCACCCAGAAGTGCTATGGCAAGTGAAACAGGGGGAAGACAGTCCCTGTACGTAAGGAGCAGCTCACGCAGCAACGGTGCAGTAAGGGATGCTGAGCACGCAAGGTGCAGCAGCTCATCACATAAGGACCTTCATTTACTGCAGATTTGTCTTCTTGGGCTGATGCCTCCTCTACCGATGCCCCTAGGTTAGAAAATAGCTAAAGCCTGTGCTTATACCAAATTTTTAAAAGGTAAAAAATACATCTCAATCTTTACTCTGCCACGGGGACATCCTCTAAAAGTACACAACATAAGAAAGCAAGTAAAAGTACTATGCTTCACAAGAGCACACGTAACTCGTGGATTCTTTGAAAAGTAATACTACTCCCCATAAACTCCTGCAATTCCTGGCAATTTCCATTTTTTCCACCTCTCTTACATTGTGTTACTATTTCCGTAATGCAAACTGTAATCAGCTAGTTGGGAGTCAGAATCATAGAACAAAAACCAGAAGAACAGAATAAAACCAAAGAAACCAGAACTTTTTTTCAGGAGAGATGGGAAGAAGCAAAGGATTTGCAGCAGCACCCATTCCACCAGGGCTGACTGACAGCGGGAAACCTGCTAACGATGGAAATAGGAGAAGATGGAGCAGGTGAAAAAGGTGAATCTAGATCAACTGGTGGATCAAGGAACGACGACCTCTCCCGCTCCTTCAACCGCGCGGTGATGTCTTCACCAAAACTATGTGCTGCTGCCAAGGGAGTAAAGCACATCTCCCCGCCAGAGAGGCAGCCACCCGGCACCCCTGAGCCATCTGAGGAATTGCACGTGTGCCCGCTGCTGAAGGAGGGAGTGCGGTGATGCCTGCAGCATTTTTAAAAAGCTTTCCCTTATCTTCCAGTATCATTCCATTTAGTATTCCTGTTTGTGATGTTTTAATCCACCCTCACTGCAAAGTTTTCCTATTTAATTCAATGCAGTCTTCCCAGGCTCTCAAGTTTTATGGTTCAGAGTTCCCCAGGTTTAAATACATCGAGTTCTGCCTCCAAGAAAAGACTGATGGTGGAGCATCGACCTACTTAACATGGGAAAAAACAATCCCAAATGCAAAATGCATGATGCAACCTGCTGGTAATCCCTCTTCCCACACGTTTAAAGACGAAAAATGTTTAAAAATATAATGCATTGAAAATGATACAAACGTAATACGCTTTGTTAGTCTGTCATTTTAAATGGTTTGTAAAGTCTTCCCTCAGAGGACTGGACTTAAATCATTCATTAACTTGAAGCCGATTGCCTTGTCCTGGGAAGGGGGAAGAACATGGATTTCTCAGATGTAACCCAATTTCCTAACAGAAACAAAAACAACCTGATGAAATTCTGTTACCAAAACCATCTATCATACCCCAAGCAGAAGCGTAAATAAACTAATTACAAAATGAGCTCCGTCAGCAAAATCTAACTTTATGGGGAGTTTTTAAATTAACATTTCACTTGCTTAAAAGTTTAAAAAAAGAAAGAAAGAAAGTAAGAAAAGAAAAGTAGGTCAGCATGTTTCCCCAGCATGTCTTTCTGACTCCATTAAAACTGTCTGTCAGATGACTAACCATGCCTGTAATCCAACTAAAAGCATGTTTGCTTTCTGTTGCACTTTTTGCCAGGGGAAAGGAAGAATTCCACTTAGCTTTAACTCTCAAAATTCAGGTAAATGTCTCCAAAAGTCAGACAATTTCCTCATATTTACTCATCAAATCTGTTTATATCGACAATAAGCAACCGGTTATGGATGCATGGCGCTGAGAAATGATCCTGCAGCTGATTAAATGCTTATCAGCCACAGGCACCGCCTGTAGGGCTTTAAGCTACTACTTGTTAAAGTCAGTTTCAGAGCTGCCGTCTGATTGACAGACTTTTCTTAAGACTTAGATTTAAAAATTTAAGAGCTTTCAGAAACATGCAAGCATGCCAACAAGTACCGAAATACTTCTGTTCACTTTGGGTCAAAGGAAATTAAAAATCCCAATGCCCTACAACCTTTCTTTTTCCTTTTGTTAGTATTAAGCGGAGAGCGTTATTTAACATAGGATAGAAAGGGTGTTATTTGTACCGCTTGTATGCCATCTAACTTTAAAAAAATCCTGTACACTTTCCACGCAAGAGCTGAGGAACTGGAGATTAACTGTTCCGATGTATTTTAAATTGAGCATGTGATACCAAGTCAAACTGAAAACAAATTGAGGCTATTTTTAGAGCAGAGTCCTAGGGCCAGCATCCCAGCAGGAGGAGCTGCAACGTGTCAGCCGGCTTATCGCAGGCACGGCAATGGAAAACTCCCTCTGCTATAACAATTCATAGAGCGGATGAAAGCAAGCCGTAGGAGCCTGACAGCAGCAGAGGGAAATCCATGGCCTCATCTACTTATGTAGAGATCTTCCTAAACCGTCTTTGAGAGCTTACTGGTTTCCGAGTGCCTGCTTTTTATCTTCCACGCCATCAGCACAGGAGTTGCTCTCCACAGAGAGGCCACCACGGGCTTTGCTCCTTTGCCTTCTGCAGAGGCACCTATCCTACCCGAGAACATCTCCAGTAAAGCGATCGCCAGGAAAACGAAGAAGTAAGTTTGCAGACATAAACCGTCAGGAAGTTGTATGCATTCTCACATATGTTTCTTCTAAGGGGAAGGACCAAATACGTGTCTCCTCTGATAGAGTCCTTCAGGCACATTCGGGTTGCTGCAGTTCAGACTTCCCAGAACTCTTGGGAACAATTTACTGCATTTCTCATGAACCTTGGCTACTGTAGATAACATTTTCAGGTTGGCCTGACAACCAAATAAGCCATGTTTAGCTTCAAGGCCCAGGACATTGGCAATTTGCTCGTTCCCAGACTGATATTTATCTCATCGACATTTCTCCATCCTTCAAATTCAACATCCAAAAATAAAAAAAGCATTCAAAGGGAGAAAAAGAGATAGCGGAGAAACCACAAGGTGCCAGTATAGAAAGCACAACCCACACAGCGCAACTGCAATTAGGAGAAAGAGAGGCATCAAAGATGCCCTGTGCCCCCGAACAAGAAAATGATCCGAATGAGGAATACGGAGCAGTGAACTGAGTGCATAAAGGAAGAATGGAAGCTCTGAAACAAAGCTTTTGAGGTCATGGGATTGGGGTCTCAGCAGTTATGTCTGCATGACCAAGCAAGCGTGGCCTCAGCCCTGTGCTTCAGAGCGCGTGGACCGGGGCAGGGACAGGCTACCTCCAGATTTCCCATCTGCTCTTACAGCAGCATTGCCCAGCACAGCGCAAGGCAGAAAGGATAACCCAGGGTTTTTCCTGCCATGAAAGCAGTTGGGATACTAAACTCAAGAAGAGGCAAAGGCCACCTGCAATGCCAACACAAATACATGGAGCCAGTGTTTTCATATGTATGATCCAAAATAATGCTGTAACTCCCCCCACAGACACCCCAAAAACAAAGTGGCGGATAAGAAATTACAGAAAAATTACACAGAAACAACCAGATCCACACAAGAAGTGGCTTTGTAAGAGATATTCACCCTCAATGCCTTTTACTGGGAAACTGACTGAAGAAAGCACGTGATGATCCCTAAAAAACCCCAAAGGTGTGAAATGAAAAAAATGGGAAGTTCTGCCTCTGTCAGTGCCACTAACTCTCCTGACTGAAGAACTGGAGCTCTGGAGGAGGTGGCACAGGGCAGGGCCACCATAGAAACCTGAGCTGCTAGCATCAACAGGCAGGCATTAGCCACTCCATGGGCTCTGGCGAAATGTGCTACCTTAAAAGAAGAAAGGGTTCGATCAAGTCTGAGGACTTCGGTAGAGCCACTGAGCAGTAACACGTAATGCTCTGGAGTGTGCTGTGGGTCTAAATAGAAATTAAGATTGTATGTGCATTACACTTTTCACTGGGTCTAGTTATCTCTAAGTTTCACCTGTAACAAAAAAGTTACTTGTACAAGGACTCTGTGCCATTCAGCTGAATTTCTTCCCCAGGACAAGATCAAGAGGCGTTCAGAAAGTCCACTAATATCTCATTGACACTTTTTCCTTTCGTAAAGGACATCTCTTTCAGAGTACGGTCGGGTACTGCAGTACAAATGATTAGCATAATAACTTTAGAAGTGCCCCAACTTTAATAAAACACCTTGTTAAGCAAAAACGTAAGAAAGCCACACATTTACAGTTGCCAAGGACTAGGATTGATGGATGCAGACAAAGGCTGCGGAGAGCACACGAGCCCTGGTAACTTCTGCCAGGATCCGTGTTGTCATAGAGACAGCAGAGAGCGATGAAAAGTTCACCACGGTAGCTATACCTTAGTGAATAAGTCTTAATGTAACTTCCAGCTGAGGACATGTAATCAATCTCTGTATGAGCTTATTGAAGGAATTCCCTTTATGCTTACTCAGTCCTCAAGAGCCCAAAATGAGGGAAAAGGTTTTAAAATATATATATATATTTTACTACTTTTGAAGACAAGCCAAGGCCTAGTGCTTCTTTTGGATAAAAGTGGGGAGGAGAGATAACTGGGTTTTTTGAACAAGAAATGATGTAAAACATGAAAAACTTGATAAAGACATTAAAAAAAAAAAGATGGAAAAAATAATTCTAGGGCAGGCTGGCAAGATGGGCCCTGTTCAGCCATGTCTCCCCCCTCCTCTAGACACTTCTCCCACGGAGGTGGCCGCAGCCCTGGCATCTCACTGCTGCTCTTCTCCCATCTGCTTCAATCACCTCATTCCCTCTGACACTGCAAAACACAGGACGTTCCCAGCCCTCTCTTCCCTCTCTGTGCCTTTCTCCTGGCATCTTCCTCCCCAGTGGCATTCGACCCCTGTTTTATCTTCCTGCAGGGCAGCAGCACCCCCTGACCCTCTCCGCGTCCCTGCTCTGGGCTCCGTCCCACCACTTGGGAGGTACGGGATGCTGGAGCCAACAACAAGCAGCACAGAAACAGTGCCAGGGATTGTTTATTGGCTGGGGTCTTCAATTCTTAGTTTACACAATTATGGGTTTTCTATGCAAGAAAGGGGGGGGGGGGGAAGGCATCACCAGCGTGTTTATGGTTTAAAGTTACAGCTATTTGTGTAATGCCTGAAAGGCAATGAACAGAAGAAAAAGCAAACCTTAGGATGCTAGTCATACTTTCCCCTAACATTTTAGGATATAAAGATCAGACTAATTACCAAACAATCTTGAGTTGAGCAGGGTTCACTAATCACACTTTGCTTGAGGAATTAGGAGAGAATTTACTTAGCTGCATCATGAAAGGTGCCAATAAATTGTTCAGCTGGAGAGTTAACATAATAAAAAAAATCATTTTTTATGTTATTTTCTTTAGCAGTTTATTAATTGCTGCCTCAAATACTTTTCTGAAACACAACGAGCTGCAAATGAATTCATGGGCTATTAATCTGCTGTACATGGCACTGGAGGGAAAGCTCATTAGGTGAGTTGATGCAATTACTGCTATTACATAACCATCTTCACAGAACATAGAGTAAATTATGAATAATAACATTCAATCTAAGTTGCTCCTTTAAACATTAAAGCTGGCAAGTGAAAGCCATGCAAAATCAGGGGGAAAGGCTGAAACACAAAAGAGGCAGACCCCAAAAGGAGAAAAGAAAAGCCAATCTGCTTCTTCTGATCACTTCAAACCGATGTGAAAAGCAAGAGATGTTTGTTTAACCATGGGAAACAATGTGCAACAAGTAGAACTCAGCTCCCTACAAGAGAATTTTAATTGTATATAAATCATTTTCAGCCACCCAGCATAACAAAGTGTGCATTATCTCTGGCAGAGGACAGACCAACACTAGAGCACTGTGGTTTTTGTAGCAGGAAGACCCTTCATGTTGGCTTTGCTCTCTTCTTAAAAAAAAACCTCACCATCAGTGATACTGAGCACTTGGCATTAACTTTTAAAAGTTCCCAATTTGTCAGCCTGAAAAAATAAGTACAAGCATTTATGTCTGATCAGCAATTGAAAAAAACCCCAACCTTAACGAACAAAATGAAAAAAATCTGCGATCTATAAGGCTTGATCACCGTTTCCCCACTATCGATATACTCAAATTCTTAATTTCATTGGTATTTTCACAGTTTACATCTTCCACCTTCAACGCACTTACAATACAAGGTCTCCCAGCCCCTGTAAAAAGACTCATAATTTTCACCTCTCAAGATAGGAACACTTGTCTAATCGGCTTGTAGTGTTTAGAGAGAAGAATTAGTCCCAGAACAGAATTGAGGGTTTTGTGATTTCCACTCTGATATTTAGCTCGTGCCTCTCGAGGAGGCAAGGCGAGTCAGGAGTCAGCAGGCGAGGCAACCATGCTGGAATTTTTGAACAAGCCCCCAGCCACTATGTGGTATTTAGGCATCTAGTTAAAAATCTAGCCCGTAGCAAAGCAGAAGCAGTTGTTAAATCCCGTGCTTACTGCTGGCTAAACAGAACAAACCCCACTTTAGTTCTCAGTAAAAGCGTCTAAACAAAGATTTCACGCATTCTAATTAATTCACTTTAAAATTACATCAGTGGAATCTGCATGAACTTCTCAAATGTGACTACTTAGACTAGCTCTCCCTTATCAGTCATTGGAGATGGAATTGCACTTCACTAAGGGGTCTGAAAGAAAATGAAACAGGAATATAAAATAAAAAAAATACAAACATGACAGTTCTTCAAGTTGATGCTTTCTGGTTGCCAATTTAAACCAGAATTAAAATAAGTGAATCAATTCATTTTGTTGTTCAGCAGCAGAATGTAATCATATGTTTCGAGAAGCATGAACATTTAAATATTATAAGACTTTGAAGTCTGTGACAAAGAGTAACAGACATTTCTGAGCAAGTTTAAAAAAAAAAACAAATATGGAGCACAAAAACTGGATTCTCTCCACTTCATGGTAATTCCCCTGCATTCCCTCCCTTCCTCCTTCCCTCCCTCCAGGGAGGTTAATTGTAAGCAGATTTACAAATCTGGACATTGCTTCAGTGCACTGAAGCAATCTGGAACAATAATTCTGTGCCTTTATAAACATAATTTTGCTCTATTAGAGCTCACTGCAGACAAGGTTCATGCCAGTACGGAGGGCTTCTCTGCATCACACGCTGGTGCGTGGGCTGGGTGTGTGTCTGAGGGGGACCCCGCGAGATTATCCAGCACAGTGACAATCCTTGCAGCCTGCAAATTTTGTAAAAGAGGATGGAAGTGGAAGAGCTGCTGGGCTAAGCTGAGCAGTGGTGGCAGAAGGAAGCTCCATTTTCTTCCTCCTGGTACCCTCCAATAAATCCATTTTAGGTTTTCGTTAAGGGCAGGCTTCACCTTACAAAGCCTATGTTCCAGCATCCTGCTTGAAAGAGTCCATTATTGTTGGAGAGTTTTGCCCAGCTTCCCGCGTGTTCCCTTAATTGCGGGAGGCAGTGCCGTACGCATGACCCCTCGCCCGCTCCTGAGGACCGAGGTCCCTGCATCCAGGCAACAGTGTGCTGCTTGCTGACACCTGGGGTCAGGCCAAGGATGGTGCTTCAACATCAGCTTAGAGATCACGTAATAGAAGGGCAAAGGTTAGTTTCCTAAGGCTCTCCATCACATAATGAGCCACTGTCAGCCTTAGTAGCCTTCTCACTTCCACGGCAGCAAAAAAAAAAACAAAACCCAAATCCTGTGTGATCACCCTTTGTCTCCACAAGTTAATTGAAAAAATTAACAGGCTGGAAGGGTAAGAAGGATAGAAACGGTTTGGAGTGGGGATCAGAGCCCCAGCTGCACCTACACGCTCCTGAGCACCTACGTATGGACTGATGTGGGACAGGCATACAGCAAACCCCAAACCTGATGTGCTGCCGGTCGAGGGGCTGGCTCCGGGCTGGTACCACCAAGAGCGGCAGCTTGGGTTGCAGGGACACAAGCTCAGCAGTTCCTGAAGGAAGAGGAATCAGATGAAAGGCGGCAGGGCTTTATTTCAAGCTGTGTTTTGCCCTGCTGTAGGATGATAAGACAGTCATCGCTAAGCCGTGTCCCCTCACACCCTTTGTCTTGTCTATTTGGAGCACAAACTTTTTGCAACAGCGGCTGCACAATGAAAGACTGTCAGGTCCCTACACTAGTGGGATCCAGTTTCAGCGGGTCCTGCAGATATTATCACAAGGCAAATAGCTCCACTCCTGCCCTGGAGGCAGTCTTGTTATTGACCTCTCCTGATCAGATCTGGGGACTAACATGGAGTCTAAGATAACTTTTTTTCCCCTACACGAACAAAACAACCCATAAAGAAATGCAAATTTGGTGCATTCCTTCATCATCTCACCTCATTCTCTAAACTGAAGATAAAAGCATAGAAGAAACACTGGGGTACCTCTTCTCTTCCAAAACACTGTTACCTCCATTCTTAAAACCTTACTTATCACACTGGCTGGGCAGCCAGTTCTCATCTCGGATGTTTGGATGTTTGCGTGTAACGCTCATTAAACTCAGAAGGAGTCGCATATGCAAGTACTTTTGCATGCCCTTTAGAGGCAGAACAAATAAACACAGGACTGTAACATTTAAGCACAGATTATTCTGTATACTGAAATACCGCATTTACCCCTCCTTAGCTCCTGGGAACAGACCTTGGGGTTCCTATTTGCAGCTGCCCACCACAAGTACTTTCCCTGTTTGAGCACTGTAGGCTTGTTTCCCTATGAGATTCCTCTGATACTTTTTTCTGTCCTTTATTCATGGCTTTCACATTACAAGGTAACAGGACTGTGAGAAGACAGAAAACCAAAATGTGAATAAGGTGCTGGGGGAAAAGAAAAACCTCTGTTTGGTAAGAAAAAGCCCACTGACAAATGTGCCTTTATTTACACAAACTTCTAAAGAAACGGAGTTGAAACCTGGAGACATGTGTGAAAGAAGGTCAGATAAGAAAATAGTTTTTCAAATCTCTTAAGAGACGAAAAGCTCCTGTTTATGAAGGGATAACACGGAATCACTTCAGACTTAGTTCTTAAACCCAGAAGACAAGACACACTGTTTTCAAACTGATGACATTTAAAATAATTTCTCTATTCCTTTGCAAACACCTTCTACAGAAATGCAGCCAGAGGACATCCCTCACTTCTCCCCTCTGTTCCCCCTCCAACCTCCTATCCCCCTTTTTACTGCCCGTAGTGGTTTGAGATAAAGGCAACTGCCAAAGGGCAATTTTACTCAGTTCACCCAAAGAAATAGGCAGAGCAAAACCTTAGTTCTTGCTGGCAAAACTCCAGCGATCCTATGGGAGAAAACAATCCATCACCTGAAAGGCACCAAGTCTTTCTACTTTACCCTAAAAGCAACTCTGGTTAACATGTTAGAAATACTGCTGATATTTCCAAAACCTACTCTGATGTGACGTTACAGCATTTAATAAGATTACTACTTCACGTCAACAATAAAACCCTTACGAATTCAAGACCAAGAAGCCCTCAGGTGAGAAAAGTGTTTTCTCTCGTCTTCCAAACTGCATCGTGCTGTTTTTACCAAGGAGAAAACCTTCATGTGCACAGATATGTATGCGGTCAAATATCTATCAATAAAGTCCTCATTCATTCTTACATCTCTGTGCACCGTTTTATTTGGCCTGCCTTCTCCTTTACTCCCATCATGGTCTCCACAGTAAATCGATACATAAGTATAGGTAAGTGCACTTCAGGCACATAAGAAAACTAGAAAACCCAACAAGGACAGTGAAATCATGGAAATCCTAAGACTTCCTAGCTCCCCCAGTTGCTTGAAAATTGATGTCAGCCCTTTTCAATAACCACAGTTTCAGATTTCCAGGAAAAGGAGTTGGAAACACTGCAAAGTGGTCCTAAAGATGTATCTTATTCTTTCTCTGCTCCTTCTCTGAGAGGAAAGGGAAGGTGGGAGAGAGAAATAGGATGCAACCAGCAGGGACGAGTGTGACTTTGGGACCCCTTCGGCTCCTGCCCAAGTACGGAGAAAGGCACTACTGGAAAGTCCCACACAATTCAGAAAGGAGAAATGCTGAGGATGAGAACTGATTTAAGTCACAGTTCAGTTGTAAATGTATCATCAGTGTCATTTTTTTTTATTCTCTGGTCTTAAAAGTCTCTCCAAGGAACTCCTGTGGGTGAATTAAAGTAAAGAAGTGGTGTTGGGCAATTTTGCTCCCTCTCTTATGTCCACACTGCAAATTCCTAGTAGTGTTTATTATTGGAATTGACCTACTGAAATCGGTAACATCACTGATAAAGGTGAAAACTCTCAACAATCAAATCACTACACCAAAGACTTTTTTTGCTGCTGCAATCACTCCAATCAAAAATGAGAAAGTTTCAGAAGCATTACTCCATAGGGATTTGAGAATGGCTAAATTTTAGCTAAATTTTCATGCATGACAGGGATATCAATAAACTGGAAAAAGAGAAAAATCACAGATTTCCACCTAAATATTTTGAAATGTTAATTTAAAGGGCAAACCAGAGATTTCTAGAAAAGAAGGGAGAGGAAAATTCTTCGGGTTTTTTGTGCACTTGGCAGCACTTTTACACAGTCAGGTTTTCTGGCTTCGCAGGTTGAGAAGAGGATTTACCACCTTGTTTCACCTTTCGGGCAAGCTCCAAACACAGTAAGAACAGAAGACTCAAGGCTGTTGTACCATGAGTTTTGTAAAATGGCACAAACTGGCCCTATGACTAAAAGAAGAACCTCTGGCACAAGCACCTTCACTGGCACAAGGGTGAAGGTACAAGGAAGAAGGTGAAGGAAGGTGAAGGAAGAAGGCTGCTGCGTGCTGCGCCATGAGGAAGCCCTCACGAAATGACAGCCCAGGCTGACAACCAAGCCCAGCAAAGCCACCAGCCGGTCTGCAGGGCAGAGAGAGGACTGAAACCGAGCTTAAGAAGCCAGTGCTATTCCCCATGCGCCCTTGCCCCAAGAAGCCATTTCTAGAGCAGATGCTCTAGGATCCAATCTTGAAGCAAGTCTCTGTGGGTTTGTTCTTTTAGAAAACCTGGTGAAATTACCCATCTGGGCGTTCTCGCACCCACACAGGGTGACCACCCCACACAAGCAGTGTTGCACTAGAAGTTCTTAACTGAAGGCATTTAGACTGCAAAGTTAAGGACTCAGAAGCTCGCAATCTACAGGCCTGAAGTCGTGTACAAAATTCATACTCCTGTCTCTGCCTACAAATGCAGATACTGGCTTCGATCACATAACTGCACAATAGTTTTCTTCCTTGGGACTGCCACATAATCATAGGATATGATAAACAAAAAATTGTTTCTGAAGACAACTTACATTCTTTGGACATTCCCACTTCAAAGCACTTCTGTAGTCTGCAGTACTGGCAGCGATTTCTGGTAACTTTATTGATAACACAGTTTTTATCTCTGTGACATGTGTAAACCATGTTCTTCTGGATACTCCTGCGGAAAAAGCCCTGAAATCAAGAAAAAAAGAAATCAAATAAACTTTTGAGCTTCCCATAACCCTTAGAGACAGGCACTAACATTGCTTTAAAATAACAAAATAAATTCAAAGTTATGGCTGGAGTATGGCATCTTTAAAGACTCAGTCTTATTATAATTTAGTACTGTTTCTTGCAACATAAGACTCATCTCTTAAATAAAAACTAATTAAATAATGCAAACTAAGGCCAAAATAAACAAAACTAGAACCAGTAACAGCATTCAGGAAATGAGGTCCTAGATTTTACAAAAAAGCTCAAACAAAAATGGTTTGGGCTTACAGATGTAGTAATGAGTTGGATAAACAACAGTCTTCCTAACAGATCCGCTTGGAAGTCAACCACGCATCCAACAACCAACAGCCTCTCTCAGCCTAAAGGTCCCACTTATTTCTGTTACTGCGAAGATTCTCTAGTTTGAACGCTGCATGTAAAAAGAGAAATAATTTGAAACCCAGGTCACTTTGCTGCTGGAACTCCTACGGCAATTAATGAGGCTTCTGCAGGTGGAAGAGTTCCAGCATCAGGTTATTGAGTTGTGAACTTGTAAAAGTTCCCAATTACAGCACTTTTTTCTTATTCAGATACAGCTGTGAAAATAATCAAGTAATTACAATGATCTTGAACAGAAATTAAAGAAAACTAGAGGTCCGGTTTGTACCCAAGGAACACCATTTGACTGGATTCCTCCTTCGGGAAGTAAAAAAGAGAAAAACAGCCATAAATGGCAAGGTTACCTGGCACAGAAGAAAGGCAAAAACCAAGTTAATTTCTTTGTCTGCACTAAAAAACAAGCTTTAGATAATATCATATAATAATGAAGAAAAAAAAACAAAAAGAAGGTTACTTTAAGCATTTTAGAGCTCAACCCACAGATATTCAGCGAAAGTATTGCTGCAACAGACATTTGGAAATTTGACAGCACTATTTAACCTTCTCACTCAGATTTTGAAAATCATTTCAGCAAGCACCAGGGTCAAATTTCAGTCAACATCGTAGCATTAGGGAAGAATAGTTAGCAATTTAGTATTTGTTGGAGGCCTTGAGAGGTTAAAACTCTTCAACCAGCCACATGTTTACACCCTACAGGGAAGCGGTAAACTTGATACCGCAGACAATAGCTCTGTACCCACAATGCGTTTGTCTAAAGATGCAATCATGGTAAGCTATAAAATTGGCTCTCCTGGATGCACTCTTCGAGATAACGCGAGTAATTCAAAAGACAAAACCCCTGTCATTCAGAGTTAACTGGGAGAGTTTCTGGCCATATCATCAGGGAGTGGCAGGGCAGGCACAGTCAGCAAGGGCTGGTCATAAATTCCTTGCACACCCAACATGCTATAGATGCTAATGTTATGAAAATATCTCAAATTCACTCAGAACTGAAAAATGCCTCCTTAATCACGTAACCCCTGGCAATAGCTTTCTGCACAGTTCTCTTGCACAGGCAAGCCCCGTCCTGAGGTTAGCTCCTCTGATTTAGAAGATACTTAATATTACCATAAAAGAGGTAAGTAAAAACTCTTCACTTCTTTCTTTTCCTTAAGCTACTGGACACAGAAGAAGAATTTAAAGCTATTTGTTTAGACATTTAAAACCTTTTAAGTTATCAATAACGCTGCTATTTTATATTCCACACTTCTCATCATTAACACTGCTTGAATCTTTGCAATGGGAAGTATGGCAAGCATGTGTGCGTTTGTTTACTTGCCGAGAAGAAAATTTATGGTAATATTCACTTGCCCCTTTCTTGCTTTGATATTTCCCTAATTGCGATGCCCAGCTCTGCGGTAATTGCCAAGGATGCTAACCAGAACTGTGAGAAGTCTATGGCATCTATTTTGGTTTAATTCAACGGATGGGAAGTGTGAGCTGTGATGGCTCAATGGTCTCTATACGGCTTACTCGGTGATCATTTTTCAGTTGGAAAGAGGTAGGGGAAGCCAAGACTGGTCGCTTCCCCTGCAGCCACCCCAGTTTAATCCAGTGCTTCATGTAAATCAACACCCACAGCCACCGATGGAATAACCCTCCTACCACCAGCCTGACAGGGCAGGAAACAAAATGGCCCAAACGGACAAAATTGACCCTCTCGTGCAGCAACTGTCTCACCACGCTGAACAACTGGAGTAATTTAAAAAAAAAAAAAAAACAGCCCCCAAAGCCTCCTCTTTGCCTGCACATGCGTTGGGGCAAAGGCTGCTGTGCATCCGTGCTCAAGACACTTCTGATTTACTGACATGGGCACTACTCAAACGAAATACGAACGTCAAAAGCGTCACCCAAAAAAAAAGAGGAAACAGCCTCCTCCAAATATACCTGTACTTCACCAAAACATAACCAGTAGCTAACGGCACCCAGTGACTGATCGGCTGTTCTGGTATTTAGATGTAGGTTCTGCATCCTTTTAACCTAGGGTTTAATTACAGCCCGTCAGGAAGGAAAGCAGAAGGGGCTGTCTCAGTCCTTACCATACAAAGCTCACCACACAGCCCAACAGAAGGAGGTGATCCAACTTCTGCAGACAGCAAGTATAAAGCATTCATGAACTCATTACTAATATAAAAGGCTTAAGAAGAACAAACTCAGAAAAAGCAGACCTCCAGGTCAAAATGAAGAGAGTTTCTCCAACAGCCTCACCTCCTTAGGCAATATCCTACAGAGAGCGAAAGATATAGATGACGATATTAGTTGTGGAAACTTAGACTGTTGTTTTACAAACTGTTTTCTAACACCTGTATTTGATTTTCTTCCTGGAGTAATTCACGAAACAGCAAGAAAAATGTAAAGGCATTCAGGTGAAAAAAAGTATAACGTGGTCCTGCTCAAAATTAATGACCTGTTTCTCAACAGCATGTTCGTGCCTGCTCTCTGAGTACTTTTCTCTGAGACAACAGCGGGATACTATTTCTACTAAGATTTGTGCTGCTGGGTGCTGGGGCTTGGCTTCCCCACCCGCCTCCACAGCCAGAAGTTTTGGGTGGCACTTCAAATAGGGTCATACCCAGAAACACTTCTCGAATCTGACACTGGGCTAAAAACCCAGACAGTGTCCCGTCTGTCCCTCTGTGAGGGTTTGCACGTCACCTGCTTTGGTTACCTGCAGCTCTGCAGCGAGAAAAAAGCCTGCAGGACACGGGGATGGGCAGAGCGGGCGCTTGTTGCCCAGTGAAACAGAAAAGCACATTTAAAGCATTTCAAGGCTGGGTTCCAGATAGCACAGGTATAATACACTGGCCTGTTTGCTAAAAATAGCAAAGTTAGAAGTAGGTCCAAGTTTTCCTCTGAGTGCTTTTTGTCAAATGACTTCCATGTGATCTCACAACCTCAACAGTTTCTTCAAAACCCAAGAAAACCTGAATGCAACCTAACCTTAAGAAGTTGCCAGAAACTTCAGAGATGGCAAACCACCACTGCTTATAAATTAATCAACTTTTAGTGCCTACTGGCTCTTGGAAAACAAGCTACTACTTACTGTCATACATTCAGCTCTAAAGGAATCTGTCTGGCTGAATATTTACATGTGCAATTTTTTATGCAAATATTTTAGCATCCTGTCTACTCCCTGTGACGGGAGATGAGACGCTCCTGTGCCAAACACACGCACAAATGATTCTTTCTTTGTAGTTTAAAATGCCTTATAAATATATATAAAAAAACATTCTGTGAGACATAAAGCATTACCGTCATATCTAATTGTTTTTGATAGCACCTACAAAGTATTTGAATTCAAAGTAGAGGAAGCTACTGAGGACCTATCAGAACAGTGATTTGCTCTAATATTCCTTTTATCCACAACTTTTGAAAGGAACACGGATCTTGTGTTTTTATTTTAGTGCAGACAAACAAAGCTTTGCAGAAATCACACTTCTGAATTAATTCCGTCCTTCTGAGCTGCTTTTATCGGCATCCTTTACACAGAGCATTTTTGGACAAACATTTCAATTTTTAATCTCATCTTTTCTGCGCCCCACACCACGCTCCTCTCAGGCCCACCAATCTTGTTATCTTAATGGATGACAGATAGAGTATCACTCTGACCATGCCACATTAGGTGTCCTCATTTACCGAGTGCAAGGAAAAAATGCTGAGTATAAATTATTCAGAAATCTATTGTATCAGCGTGTGTTCTCTGAGCATCCACCACTGGCAGAGCAGACAGATTATTTTTCACTTTTAATTGTGTTGATATCTTATCTGCCACACTGAAAGCAGAGAGTGATACGTGAAACCGTATGTATCAAGCAGCAAATAAACCCAGTTTACTAGGTCTATTGCTTAGAACTGAATAACCTATTTAGACAATCTAACTTCAACACAATGCCAGAAAACCCCACCTCATCCCACTCACCACTTACTCTTGTAGTATTTGCCTGCTAGTTTGTCAAAATTAGAGAGCTCAGCACAGAGCAGTGGTGCCCACAGAGAATATAAACTATTTCAGCAATATTTTGGATATCATTATGCCAGTGGCTATCTGAATACAAAGGAGCTCATTAAGGATGAACCCTCAAGACAATGTTAAGTGTTTAAGCTTATGAAGTCCCACAGAATTGTTAGCATGAACTGCAATCCTTACGTATCTGATAGGGAATCTATACAACTCCCTCTCCTTCACCGTTCAGCTGACATTGGCAAGGCAGATGATTTAGAGCTCAAGTTATACACATCACATGAAGAGATGGATCATTTGATCTCAACAACGTCTTAAAAATATTTTGCCAGCATAGGGCATGCCAGATCTTATTTGCAGATGTAGTGGGCTTACAAGAAGAAAATTGGCGCTGCAAGCCAGGGACAGGGTAATCAGCAGAGAAGGGCTATTGCGAGCTCAATCTGTTTAAACAGCCTGCTTGGTTCATCTGGTTCAGCTTTGATTACCCCCAAATACAGGCAGCCAGCTACGACTCCTGCAGATTTAGAGGCCATTCTTGGGTAAATTTGCAAAATAAGACTCTGAATGAAGTGTATTGCTACTTTATCGTAAAAGAAACAAAGGAGTCGGAAGGACTTTTCTATGGTATGGTTTATCAGTCATTTATAAACTCTGACTGAGCTCTGAAGCGAAAGATAAAAAAACCCAGTAGCAACCAAAAAGAAAATCCAGCCCACAACATACCTGAAACCTCTGCCGTTAGCTTTATTCTGAAATAGGGGCTGTACAAATATGTACCTTTTTTTACAAAACAAATCTGTTTGTGATGCACAGTCGCTTTTCAATCTATTTATTTTAATCATTCAAGTCACCCTCTATCCTTGCCAACCCTGTAAAAGCGTACTTAGGCATGGTAAGGACCCCATTCCTGCTCTCTCTGGAGGACCAACAGAGACATTCAAGGTCTCTCTCAGTGATGAGATCTACACAAAACTACTTTTCTCTGTGTCCAGGGAATTGCCCAGGTACGTTCATGAACTGAATGTGGTTTGCAGTATTTTTATTACAGGTGGCGGCAGTCAAGGAACAAAAAAACTCTTCCTCACTAAGTCCTAGTAGGATCAGCAGTCAGGTTAGGGTAGAGACACACAATTTTTAGTTGTTAACCAGGAAAATTTGCTCTGAAAGGCCTCGATAACGTGCAATCCCACAACTGGAGTTGCATAGAAAGGCTTATAAAAGACCTAAAAGCCCCAGCATACGCTGTGAAGTGATTCCGTATAGTACAAAAGACACTGTAAAATGGCTGCAGCCAGAACACGAGACCCCAGAAGTAATGAAAGCTGCCAAAGCAACTATCAAAAAGGAAGCTAAAATGAGCGTATTCCCAGTTGCACAGCACTTTTCCGGGATGTCTGCACTGTCTATCACGCTTTGGAAGTCACGGCTTGCAGAATAAACAAATTAATTGTCTGACATTGTGGCTGGAAACCAACGCCAGCACAAAATGGAAGCAGCTACAACAATAAGTAGAGGAAGGCTCGCTGCCAGGAAGCAGGGAAATTGTGCTGATGATGTATGTCAGGGAAGGACGGGCAGATCTTTGCAAAAACAAACGAATAAATGCTGTTAAATGTCAATAGCTTGTAGAGAGCACCTAGAAATGCCAGCTGCCCGGCAGCAGAGGGGCTGGGCGCCAGCCCACCCTGGGAAGTGCTCCGGGTTTGTCCGTCGTGGCTGTTATTTCCAGCAGAAACTCTCTGCTCACCATCCATGTTTCATCTTATCTAGTCATTTATTCTGCAGATGAAGAGCAGTCATAACCTTCCAAACTCGCTATTGAAACCAGGGTGCTGTTTTGTGATTTTGTTTTGTTGTGTTTTTTTTGTTTTTTTTTTAAACTTGAGAGAACTCCAAACACTTCATAAAAATAAGCAGGTGTTATCCCATGTCTTGCATATGGGAATACAGACCCGTGGACCTAAGAGCAACACACTAAGAGGAAAAAAAGGCCTATTGTCTTTTCATTATTTTTACACAAATGGAAAAGTTTGAAAGGTGTCCAGGTTTTCTCATTTCTTAAAAAGAAAAAAAGGCCCAGAGGACAGGGACAGGTAGATGAGGAAAGGCATCACCCCTCCCTAAGCTACCAAAATGGGCACAGTCATCCGCAACTACAAAAAATTCTCCAGCAAAGACAGAATCGGCCATCCTTGATAAATGCTAGTAGTTTCTAAGGTGGAAAAAGTCTTGTGGGCCTCAGAGGGCAAGAAAAAAAACCCAATTTCAACAACAGAGCTTGAAGGAAATTATTCATGGGGCTACTAATGCCAATTAGTTGTTAGCCACTGGTGAGGCTAGAAACGAACCTCATTTTTCATGGTGCCTCATGCCAACACATGTTCTGATTCCACAAACCTTGGCCTAACGTTAAAAACATGTCCCAAAACATCATAACGTTGATTTTTTTTTTTCTGGGGAGTTTGAAACACTTCTGCTGGCCAGTTGGATGAAACCAGAGAGAGATGCATTCAATCGTCTGCAAATCTGCAGCAACCAGATTTCTCCAGCGAGGGTACCACAGCATCCCTAAGACTACGCAAGGATTTCTCCGCAATTTCGATTTTCTGTGAACTCCTGACCTTTTTAGCAAACATGTCAAAGTCTCCAGACAGAACAGTCATCACCTTGAAACAATATGTGAGGGGAAAGAACGGCTGAGATTTTCTGCTTCTCTACTTCAGTAATTTAAACAGAAAGGAAGGCGCTGGTATGCACTTCCATCTGCTTTCTTCAAATTAAAAAAAAAAAAAAAAAGGAGACGAAATGTATACAATTAAAAAGTTACAGTTAACTTCCTTTCAGTAATGTCTGTAGGATGATTTTGGGCCTGCTAGGAAACTCCAGATGGGAAGAGTAATGAATATAATTTAATACGAATAACAAGAGATCAAAGAAACGCTTTTCTGAGTTGCCATGCGTTGAGTTATTTCCCACAGTTTAATGGGAGGATTCAGGAATGAATTATTGCATTTTGCTATTTTCTTATATTTTCGTTTATGCAGATCAATTCCCTTTAACCTAATTTGTGGAGGACCAGACCTATAACCCAATAAAACCATAAAATGTCACTAGGATGGTCGTACAACTGGCTAGCACTTATCCAAAAGGCTATATGTTGTTAACTGCTCATCGTTTTTTTCCTCTCTTCCCCTCCAGTGCCTCAGGATTTATACCAGCAATTAAGACAATAATGAGTGCCCCAGGTTGACCTCCCAGGAGCAAGAATTAATTAAGCGCAGTATTTCTCCGTAAAGAATGACACTTTTCCAAACCATTTATGTAGCTGCTTTCTTGCATGGAAGCACAGTACCAGGAAAGACTTTCCAAATTGTTATCCCCCAAATGTATGACTGATTTTGGCTTACGCTGTTTTTTTGGGACTCTGTTTTTATACACCGGGTCTTCAGGTGGCTGGAGCAGGAGGACCATTTTTCCAAGGACGGTGTCACAATTTTACTACACATACCTGGGATTTTTATTTTTTTGCACAGAACTGCAAAGGAAAGACACTAAGCAAGAGTTTTGCGAACAAAGTAGTAGATGTCCCAGTAAAAACAAACAAAAAGTCCCTGTCAAGCTATACCCATGCAGTGACATGCAGATTCCTGCAGCAGGCAGGACAAGGAAAAGACTCGTGTTAGCTATGCAATTACTACACTGCAATTACTTGTAGTAGTCTCTCAAATTAGCCTCTCCATTTAGCTGCTGGCAGAGATAGAAACACGTGAAGAGCAAAGGGCAAGCTCAAACACAAACCTACATGGGAGAAAGAAGGTATGTGCCTGCTCCGAGGAAATTCCCCGCACGGGCAGGCTTTGCATTCTCCTCCTCCCCTCCCAGCCTTCACCACGAAGGCTCGCAGAGTTCCCCCACATATTTGGCACCACAGTTATTTATCAGAAGAGGCACGGGGACTTTCGTTAATTGTCAGCCAA
This sequence comes from Larus michahellis, assembly GCF_964199755.1. NCBI lineage: Eukaryota > Metazoa > Chordata > Aves > Charadriiformes > Laridae > Larus > Larus michahellis. The sequence continues at coordinate 43,297,584 of NC_133897.1, read as the reverse complement.
TGTAAAAATCCCTGCATTTCTGCGCCGTCTGAAATTTATAGAGGTGCTACTTTCTAACGCACTATTAGCAACCGAATGTTTACAGCTCAGCTGAAATAGTAATGCAGACTATGCCACAAATATTTATATATGCCTGCAAGCTGGCTGAAGCGCAATTCCCCTCGCTCTAGCGGAGAGATTCAGGCAGTTTGCATGCAGAGCTGGCTGCTCCCTGCTCTCTCCCCAGCCCACCCAGAGCCCGGTCAGCTGGGTGGGTGCCTGTGGGTGCTGGCCCAGCACCCACCTGCCAGGACGGCCGGTGAAGAGCTGGCTCTGGCCGTGCCACAGCACGGCTCCTGCTTGTCTTTAAGACCCAGCACATTTCTATTCTCCTAGTCCAACCTGGGAGGAGTTTTAAAATGTGCCTGATGCGCAGCAGAGAAGTTGTTTCTGGGGAGGGATGAAGTGACATATGAAAACAATGCAGAAAGCAACCCAAAAATATTCAGAAGAAATAACACGGACATAAACATGCCAAAATAAACCAGATGTCTTGCGCATTATGCTTCCTGGTATGGTTTTCAGGCATCCGTCTGCATGACTCAACACACGTTCATTATCTCCCCACAATTTTTTTTTTGCTCTTAGTTGTGACAATTGATCTCTAAACAAATATGTTGCATCAGATCTCTTGAAATCTGTCAAGTAATATCTTGTACTTGATGCCACACTCTCATTCCCCTGCATTCAGTGACAAAGAAACTGCTAATACAGAACTACCCACTAAAACCTTGCAAAATAGAGAGTTTAGTGAAACTCGGATGCCTGGAGACTAGAAAACAGAGTTCAAGTAAACACCCAGAAATATGCAAGTCTGGCTCTCTACTACTGGCAGTAGTCAAGGAAAATTACCTTTCCACTCTGCAGCTGAAACTCATTACCGAAGGCGACAGCAGAGGGATGAGTTGGAGCTGGACCAGCTTGGCAAAACCACCACTTTTAAGAGTGAGATGGTGGCCGTATCCCTCTGCCTGGTTCCCGTATGCAGTCAAAGTACACATGGTCAAAATGGTCTCAACAAGATGGAAAAGCACGCTGAGAAAGGTGGATGAAATGCAGCTTGTGCCACTGCGAGGAATTAGCAACTGCACAAACAGAGCCAGAGGAATAAACTGACTAGGTTCCTCCAAGCAGAAGGACTCTTAAGGTAACGCTAACCGGAGATGCGTATCTCCTTGCAAACACGGACACAAATCACACTGAGATGCTGAAAAAGCATCACAGCTTACAGGCCAAACGCAGTGTGGTGTTGGGCACCACCGTTCATTCAGCCAAGCCATAGGGAAGCAAGGGAGAGTCTGGCACTGGGCAACTCTGACGGCGAGAAAACATGACCTTTCAGAGATGAGTGAATGAACTGGGGCTGATTAATCTAACACAGGAAAATCTTAGCAAGATGTTTTCCTGTTTTCTCCCTCCCCTGCCAGACTTTAATCAATGGCCAGATTCAAGCACAGAGCTCATGTAATCACAAGACGATCATTCTTTCAGTTTACGAAAATCACATGGACTTGGGGCAAGATAAAAGGTCTTTTTAGTTAGCTCATCCATTTGGCTCCTGGGTGCTGTGTCTGCATTTCTCCTGTTCACCTAACACCCCCTTTTCTCCTTTCCTTTCAAAAAAATACATAGTTTTCACTTCTGTTTCTGTACACATAGCAGTCGCTGTGCATCACTATGGATAAGCGTGGACTGGTTAAAACCATATGCAGTGGCATCTGAGCAATGCCTTGATCCCCCCAATCCAAAACAAACAAACAAACAAACGGTAAAAAATTGGTGGTGCTCATTCATTTCAAATATGGTGGGCTGCAGAGCTTTGTCTGAAATGCCCTGCTTAAATCTCCCTAAATGTGGAGCCCTGTCATTCTTTTGGATCGTCAGAAAACACATGAGGATCACAGTGCCCTCTGAAGTGAGGACCTAATAATTTCCACATATTTCTCATAGGTGCGCAGGGCTCCAAAGCAAACCAAGCACCCTGGAGACGGGGAAGACCTCTCCCCTGTTGGGAAGATCCATCTGGAGAGCAGCCAGCCGGGACACTCGCGGGAGGAGTGAACAGTAGCCCATCGGAGTGGCTGCTCCATGGCTATAAATCTCCTCCTTTCCCTGGTAAACGCCTGGGAGGAGGGAGAGGGAACCGGCTGCAGCTGACAGTAATGGGTCCCATTAAATTGTCACTTTTAAAGAAACTCTAAAACGGGAACAAACTTGCTCCATAAGCATTTGATCAGTCTCCCTGCTGCCAGGCGACAGCAGACCCTGCTCACGAGCCACGGCTGGAGGCTGCTGGCTCTACCCTCCGGCGCTGGAAGGGTCCCCAGCAGTTGCTGAGGTTCGCTGTAGCTGGAGCGAAATCACCAATTGCATTTACAGCCAACCAAACCTGCATTTTTTGGCACTACTTGTGACTGCTGTCTCACCTTGTAATTTATGTATCCGTTATTCTAGACAGGGAATCCAGAAACAATATACCTTTCCCCCTTTAAACACAGGTATTATGATACAGTTTTTATTGCATAGTAACTTTTCCCACTAAAATATATTAAATGAGAAATTTCAAGCGTGGCCATGTGAAGTCATAAGGGACTTTTTACACAAAAATGTCTTTTTACTTCTCAGCTGTCTACTAAATCAAGCTGTGGAAATTGTGGGGACTCATTCATATTATCAGAGGGAAGAACAATTTATGAGTAGGGGCCCTGAATATTTGGCAGACCAGCTGCAGCAGCATACCAATTAAACACTTACTATACTGATATACTAAAACTACCAATTACAGAATTGGATGCATGGCTTCTTTAACACTACAAGAAGTTTTTGTAAGCGGATTACTGAGCTGCACCGATGGCACACCTAGAGGTGTCCTCCTGTATATGGGATGTTCCTCTGAAATAATCAGAATAGTATAAAATAGGATGAAGGACACAAAGTGTATGTCCTTTACGCGGAACTCAAGAAACAACGTATCCGTACTTAAAGACTACAGCAAAATCCAGATACTAACAGGGAAAGATGGGCACATGGGTATAATCTTAACTTCAGCAGTTTCTTATTTTTTGGAATGGCTACTCAAAAATGGAAGAGTTTTTCTAGTAAGGCATTTATTTTGTTTTACAGAGGGAAGAAAAAGAGCACATACAACAAACACATTGAAGAAAGTAGCTGTAATAGTTCTCTATTGGAAATACCGAATCTTGGAAAATTACATCCAATTGTCTTTCCTGCTATAGCACAAGACTGAAATTTCATGAAGAGCAGCTCTGCAAAGCTGAACAGCTCTGGGATCCTTGCTGCAAATTCAGCTGCACTCCATTTCCAGAAGAAGCTAAAGAAAATACCCCTTTAGGAAATTTCCTCAAAGGAACACTTCATTCAGGATTAGAAAGAATCTGTTTCCGTTAGCAGGTCAATCAGTAAGCACAGAGAGCAATGGAAGGTCACTTTCCAAGGCCAATTAAAGTATTTCTGCAAATTGGGAAGCTAACCACTTTTGAACTGGGCGATGGTTTACAATAACCAGAAAAATTGATGGGTGTATCTTTCAAAATAAATTCAAAACAAGTAGCAAACAAAGAGCATCTGAGTATCTACTTAATGTGTAAGTGAACAGAATTAGATAATGGATAATTCCATTTTGTACACTTATGAAACCTCTTAGTTTTGGATTTACTTCTCTAAGATGTGCCACTCAGAAAATCTTTAAGTACTTGTTTCGAAAAATGCGAACTACAATTTAAAAAGATGCCTAAAGCAAGCAGAACAGTGACCCCAACCATCTCACCAGCACTGAAGTCGACACTTGGCCAGAACAACACTCAGCAAACTATTATAGTCTTCCTCTTTTTTTCCAGGGAAAACAGTGTACTTTCTCGTAGGGTCCAGCCAGCTATCCTAAATCTAAATTCAACAGATCAATTGCTTGTATATCCTTCTCTATCAATGTCTCATTAACCAGTTTGTTTTTAAAAAGTTCCAGAGTTAGAAAATGGAAGCTAGTTGATTGTAATTTTACATGTCTATAATTGCTGTTACATATAAATAAATATGACATAGTATATAAAAAAAGGTACGTTACTAATGTCAATAGAAAATCTCAGAGTATTTAATTTCTGAGATGTTTGCTCAGATATCCATATTTCCTTATCTGCTGCATCACCTCCACGAACAATACTTTTGAAGACCATATTATAAAATGTATTAAACATGGTGGAAAGCTGCGTTGTTTCCCTACACCGTAAAAACTTCATGGGTGTGCACAGGGCGGCCTGGACTCCACGTCTATACGTAAAGGCCACATGTGGTCCTTAAACTAATGGAGAGCTATGAAATAGATTGACATGACGAGAACAAAATAAAAGGTTTTCCCCCCTCTCTAGTGAAGAAAATTGAAAAAGTAAAATCCATTAGATCCTACTTACAGGAAAATAAGAACACACTCCACATCCACTGCATGCAAACCAGGGGACTTCTCAGCAGACAAATGTACCAGCCTATAATTGCAGCCCACCTGCTTTTGGCATCTCTGGTTGGTACGTCACAACGTGATTTGTACAGACAGCCCTTTTACACGTACATATAATTTACTTAATTCTGTTGAAGCTGTTGCAAACCACGCGCGTGTTACTGATCTGGTGTGAACCTCAGATCTCTCAGCCACCTGCTAACAAGCCACAACAGCTACAGACAGGTGAAAGTCGGATAGAAACGTGACAAACACATCTACAAGGTCTCGTCACTAGCTACCTCGGTGCAAGAAACTATGGTTCAACTCCAATAACAATAGGTACGTACATATGTAAATTTGAAGTTTCTTTTTGTGGTGTGTATTTTCAGGTATAGAAAGGAACAGACACTGCCAGAAGAGTAAGACTCAACAATTTTAGTTTAAACACAATAAAGAAAAAAATGTATCTGTTATGGACTGGTTATTGGCCAAAGACCCTGAAAAGTTATGCAAGGTCAGCAGGCATGAAGGCCACATCTATATTAGGAAATGCTCCTGGGGACACTCATGGGCACTATGGCTGGCTGACGTATGATGGGAAAGTCCCCATCTACATTAGTTAACTCCTTCGGCTTCTGAAACGGGATGGCTGCATCTAAACTGGCCACGGGAGATCGTGGCATGGAGGAGGAACGCTAGCTCATACAGCCAGAAACATTCCAGCTACACAGCACAGCAAAGCCGTGTCCCAAAACGGAGCTGGTCACCAATGCACCATAGATTAAGAGTCAGATGCTGCTGCTCTTTTTCTTGAGAACGACTTCATTAATGGTGTTGGGAATTTCACAGGAAAAGGGAGCGCAAGATCTAATCCAAACAATTATGTGTCGCTATTTGACAGTTTATGCAAAATAAGAGAGTAGTTTCCAGTTCCTGTTTCCACAGGACATTAGCCCTTGTCCTCACAAATAACGAGAGCAGCGTGGTTAGCATGGTTAGAAAGTAATTTGGGATAATCTCTGCACTTTTATAGCACTGGCATCACTGCCAGAAACAAATTAAAATAATAGCAGAACTAATGATTCTTACAGCTTCAGATGAACCTCTGGTCTATGACTGAGGGCAACGGGCAGGATAAGAGGAAGATTAGCTGTACCCCCCTACAGACACTGCTGCTCTTTGTCCGTCTCTGTTGCTGCTTCCCTGCACTGGGGTTCTGCAAAGGGATAATCCACTACTCCGGGCCAAAGCACTGGAAATCAAATATGGCATTCAACCGTACAACATGATTTTCATTTTTATTATCTGTTATGGTTGGCAATTAATTATGTTTTTTTCTTCATTTCATGTCAATCACACAACGCAGAAAAGAGATTCTAAAATATACGGTACTACAAAGTTTTTGTTTCTGATCCCATCTATTTAACCATTTTTACTTGCTCTCAGTAGACTCCAATAAATATATGCTTCCTCATTCTTAAAGAATCTGAAATAAATTCAGTATTTTGTGAAAGTTTTATTTTCCAAACAAAGTGAAAAATTAATTAACAACTTACTGGAACACAGATACCAGCTTTTCAAAGTACACCTTGCTTTCCTTTTTTTGGTTATTTTAAAAACTGAAATCTCAAAGACAGCATTAAAACAATCAGGTCTCCTCTCATAGTATGAAATATATAAAATCTTCAGGTTTTCGTTACTGCATTTAAATCAGGTGTGATTCATTTAGTGTCTTTCTGCATAGGGCATAGCTTTCCGCAAACAAATGGCTCTGAATGTTGCTACACTGCAAAGTGCTTACAGCTTAAGATCAGCTGATATTAATAGTATGCAGAAATGTATCTCAAAATACATTTTTCACCCTATAAAAATGATTGTTGGTTTAGCTGAAACTAGGAGCAATTTTCCATGATTTGAGGAATTTTTCATACCTGTGCATGAACGACAGCGTGCATCGCTGCTCCTGGCACTGTCACTTACTAATACGGCTTAAATGGAGACAAATACAGCTTGATCATTCGAGCTGATCTAGATTTTTCTTTGAACTGATAGAAGCTTTTACAATTGCATTGCTGCAAACAATATTACTTCTTTCCCTGATACAGAACGTACTGTGTACATATTTTCAACTTTACTTTTCTTACTTTTTGTTTCAGTGGTAGGTGATTAAAAACATGTCAGGAAAAAAAAAAGAGCCAAATAAACATATGACATATTAGTTAGCGGGTTTTATGAAGTTTGCTTTTATTTTTTAGCATTAGGTAACTGAGAAAATTCTAGGTCTGGATCCTTAATTCCCAGTAAAGGAGCATAAATATAGGCTTACATATAATTACATTACAGCTAGAAGCTAACACGTGCAAGAGTGGTATTATCAAAAAGAACTGCTGTTTAAGACCCCTCTACAATCCCAGAACTGCCTAAGAAAATGCAAATCTGTCCTCACTGTCCTCACATGATGTAAGAGGCATTACTAAAAGAAAAAGGCATCTGTCCCGAAGGACACTGTTCCATAAAGGGAACTCTGCTATGACAATCCCTAAAATATTTTAGGCCACTCATCAACATTTCTTGCAGACCAAAGCATAATATCCTTGCCATAAAATTTCAAATAAATAAATAAAATCAAAACCAGTTCCACTTTCTCTCAGTGGAATTTTGTAAATCTGCTCTTGACCGGCGCTGATCACGGATTCACTTCCCGCAATGGGGGAACCCCAACGCTCTCAGCGTCCAGAGGGACATAACCATGGGGGACATCATGAAGAAAAATAACACAGCTGTGCTTTGGGCACCGAACCCAATGGCTCATGGGGACAGGCTGCTCTGGAGGGTCACCCAGATGCTCTGAATCAGCCACCATAGGGGCTCCACTCTCTCTCTCCATTGACGGCAAAGAGAGCCCAGTCTTCAAAGTCAGGCAAATAATTTTGGGTCCCAAGTTGAGTGGAAAGACTGCCTCCCACTGCATCTATAAGCAAGTGAGATAAAGCTGTAACAAAATGATAGCTTTTCTCCCAAGCTAAACATCCACATGGATCAGCAAATCCAGACAAAGCAAAAACTGTTTCATTTTCACTCTTTTTTTTTTCTTTTCTTCTCCTATGTGTATCATATCTTTTTTGTGGGAGTCAGTCGTACAGAATTATAGGCCTAAATTCCAAGGTTTATATCAATGCCTGTTTTCCATACTGCTTAAAGTCTTTGCAATAAAAAAAAATATGTATATTCGAGTCAGGAAGGTGTCAAACAAACAGCCATATTTTCGTAGCTGAAGACCTTTGAAAATATATTAAACGTGGCTAGCCTTTTAATTTAATGATCCCATGTTTGATGTGATTTTATATGAAAACTCTGATGGAAGGAAAGCTATTCTTCTTTTATGATAAAAGTTGACATGGGATCACTCAGCACTGAAGTAGATTTATCTACATTTTTGTCTGTTAGCATCAACAGCAGGCAGAGAGGCACCTTGATCATTGCGACAAAACTGCTGGACCGTAAACCTGCCCTCTTATACGTTGTGCTGTCTTCTCTCCTGAAAGTGCTCGAGGCTTCTTTGCTGCCCACCGAATTCAAGCCAGGAATCCGGGCAGGATTGCCAGCAGAGGAATGCCATCTTTTAAACGCCCAGAACAAGGGACAAGGCTTTCAGAGACAGCTGAAGCTGCCAGAACACCAGCTTCTCCTCCTTGCCCACACAATGATGGCATTGTGTGGGGAATCCAGCCCACTACACTCGGTCTCCCTTTCTGCAAACCCGGCTACAATGACGAGTCAAGTCAGGACCAAAGAGCTGAGCTTTCGGTGACAGCCAGCCCTATAACCACTTGTACCAGCTGGATAAATCCAAGCTGCTCATTTTGTATGGAATTTGTTTGCGTGCGATCTAGCAACACCCAGAAACTAGGGAGGGAAAAGGAAAAAAAAAAAAAAAAAAGATTTCAGAAGTCTTTAACTGAGGTCATGAAACACACAAGTAGATTCCAAAACCCGCCTCTGAAATGCCACACAGTTTACAAAATGGAAAAGTTGTAAATAAGCTGAATATTGTCAACGTAGTGTATTTTACACATAAAAAGATGGACTGGCTCTAGAATTTTTCTTACAAAATACAAGTACACTGTGAAGATCAGTTTGGTTTTGAGATTCCAATACATACACCAAGCCATTGACAGGCTATGATGCAAATAAGCCCTTTTGCAGCATAATACCCAGAAATAAACACAAAGCCAGTTTAAAACACAAAAAAACATCCTGACTGTTGAATTCAACTCAACAAATTGAGGAAAAAGCTTAAGATATCAACCTTCTGAAAACTCCCAAATTTCAAGTTTGGAAGGCAAGAAGTCAGGTACTCTAAATCTATAATCACAAATACAATTTTCAGCAAGAACATACTAAAATTAGAAAACAAGGCAGCTTAAAATTATTTAGATAGCTCCTAAACTTTCATTGTGGTTCACAAGTGCATATTATGAAACACTCCAGCCACTAAAAACCTTAAAAGACTAGTATATCAAAACAAGCCACAGAACAGTCTTTCTAGTGGGGCACAATACTGAAGACTCTGGTAATGAGTAAGACAGAAGCATGACTTAAAAAAAGGGTGCTTAGAATACCGAGAAAGTGTTTGGCATACGAGGTTAGGAGGTTGTTCCCAGATATCTGAAAGAATGAGGTCCAAGGACGACAGTGAGTGGGAAAAGAGGAAGAAAGGACAGAAGAAGGGACCAATCTAATCACCACGTGAGAAGACCACAGCAACAATGGAGGCAGCTGAAGGCAGATTCTGGAGGAAAAGGGACAACAAATCATGTGAAAAAATGCTGCAGATAGAAATGATGTCTGAAAAAACTGCACACCGTGAGGTTACAGTTGATGATGTCACAACGACAGAGAACAGGAAGTTCTGTCTTCATGAATTCTGTGTCCAAGTTAGCAGTGAGGTAACCAAGAGGACACACCAAGGAAAGACGGCAGGGGAGAAGTCAGAGATGGAGGTAACTTTGGAAATCATCTGTGGGCTGGTGACAATTGCAAGAAGATAAAGTTTCTAGTGCAGTCATAATGATAAGGTCACAATGATGATACACAGCTCTTCAAGGGCTCCAGGATGGGTCTCCATTAAGAATACACCCTTTACGAGCAGAATATTGCCATGATCTCCTCCATTAGTCTACCATAAAACAGTTCAGTAGGTGATGCTTTTAAGACAGAAAACCAAAAAACTGAACCTCAGGAAATAGCATCAGTAAGTGGATAAAGAGCCATTTAAGGAGACATTGAATAAACAGTAAGCAAAGTAAGAAGAGAATCTAAAGAGCCCTGAAAGCCAGGAAAAAGAAAGCCTGCTGAATCAAAGGTGGTCATCAACCCAAAACCTGGAGGACAGAAAGCTGTCCCTTTGCACTAGGTGGAGACTGCTAATCATCACTGTGACAGCAGCTTCACTGGAGCTCAAAGGAGAAAGGCAAAGGAGAAGGAAACAGAGAGAACTAGAAGAAAACCAAGGGAAAGTCAGCACAGAAAAACAAAAGGAATGGAGCCCTAATTAGATAAATATGATATGAACAGAGTTTTCCATTTGTGTTTCCCTTGAGAAACAAGACTGCCAGGAGTTTGAAGGGAAAGGTAAATGAGTCAGAAATGAAAAAGGAAAAGTCTTGAGAAAGGGACCTCAGAGCAGAGCGAGGCACAATGCAAGAGGAAAAAGGAGTGAATTTAAGGTTTAACATCACAGAACAGAGACTGCAGATCAGGTGAAGAAATAAATGGTGGAAATAGGTGCAAAGAAAGAGAAAATGGCAACATGGTCAGAGGAAAAGAGGAAAAAGGGAGAATTAATACTTGACTTGGCTGATATTTTAGTCTAGCTTCTTATGGAACGAGCTTTGTGTGACTCGGCTGGCCAAAAGTGAGGTTGCTTCTCCCCATCCCAACAGCTTTTGAACAGACTGGTCAGCTTCAGTGAAACTCCAAATCTCAAAGAAAATAAAGTTATTTGAAATTGTATGAAGGTGTTTCCTAACTAGACGAAGGGCTGTAACATGAATTCTTCCTTATTATTGCTCCCTGATTCACCAAAAAAAAAGAATCAGCAAAAGAATCAGCATGAAACTCGAGCTCCATACCAAGCATAAGCCTTCAGTGAAACACAGGCTCTCTAATAAACCTGGGTTAACCAACTGAAAAGCAGAGATCCACAGGAGAAAACACTTCCCCAGCGGCAGCGCTCAATGCTCAGTGCTTATTTAAACTTGCAAAGCAACTGGCTACATTTTTGTATGAAGAAGGCTGGAGACAAAGAGAAACATGAAGAACTGATAGCAGGAACCAAGGGTGAAGGCAGACTTGAGTACAGGCAGGAGCCTGGATGGTTAGCAGTAAGAAGTATAAGGTGGCAGCTTTCTTACGGTACACGACCGAGAAACAAATGCGTGAAAGCAAGTGTGGAGCAAAGATGAAGGAAATGAAAAATAAACCAAGTGGTCCAAAAGGGTTCAAGAGAAAAGGGTAACATTCTTCAGGGAAAGAGTAGAACCTGGCAACGTAGAGGTTTCTGAGGCTGTCTCTGGTGTTTTGGTCACATACTGCTGTCATCCAGCACACCACTTCTGCTGACCTAAAAGCTCAGACAACTTTCAACAGCAAACGTAGTACATGACCGTGCACCAAAGGGACCGCTGGTTGACTCAGTGGTATCATCATGTTCTTTCCCAGTTTCTGGCACTCACTAAGGAAGTTGATTCAATCAGTGGAAGAGATTCATAAATCCTAGTTCAACCTGTTGAAACGCTAGTGTCAACTAACCCAAATATCACCAGTCTCAAGCAGCCAAGTTACTGCTTTGGAATCTTGTTATTTCTCATAGACTGACAGGTTTTGTATGTAACTATTTTTTTTTCTTTTAACAGCAGCTATTACTAAGTGCTCAATTACTCAATCTTGCAAATTAGCAAATAAATGAACATGATTTTTTTGTTGTTGTTGAATAATGGCTAATACGTTACGAGATGGATTTCTTCACATATTTTGACAAGCGTGGTCTTGCTTTAATTATTTATGAAAATGCCTTGCAGTATGCCAATAAAAGCCCTACTGTATATTTTTGCATATTTTTCAAAACTAATGAAGTCTTAGGGACATGTGACCTTTCTGCCACAGTCTGCAATTACATCTGTGCTTAGAAGGAACGTGTGGGTGAGCAAATGACACCACCATTTGTGTGTTAACATCTGAGTATGATGGGATTTGCTATCTAATGAAATCAGCTACAGCATATTCTTACCATAGCTCTTCCTAACAGACACTTAAATTTCAATAGTTTCATGGCACCTAAAAAGAAAAAATACAGACACAATACTCGAGGAGAACCTCAATACCAGAAAGAGGTTTTAAACTCAAGTAAGCTTAAATAGTTACTTTCAATACTTGAGTATCTACGGTTAGAAAATAGGGGAGAAAGTAGACTCTAATCCTGTACTTTCCTGCCTAATGATGCAAACCCAGGACTATGATGTTTTACATCACTGCAAAAGCACAGTACCATGGAAGAAGTTACAGGTTCAAATGATAAAGTAAATATGCCTAACTGCACAGTATCTGAAAATATCGGGACGTTTCATACAAATAAACCAGCAAAATACCTTTTATTAATTTATTCTGGTAACTTTATTTATATGTATGTAGCGCCTGTAACATTTTCATCATGCATTAGGATCTGCACTGTACTAAGCACTAAATAAATATTTTAATTTGATGGATTAATATCATAGGTCTTTTGTTTAATCATTAAAAAAGAACACTGCATTAGGGTACCGTGACGAATAAAGTTAACTATGAGAGCATCTGTCCTATGATGTCTTTTCTTTAGCATTTTTCACTCTACCTTCTTCTTGCCCACATACCATTCACTGTATGTACACCTCTAATTATTGCCATACAACACATGGTTTAGCTGATGTTGCTTCTCTGATGTGTATCTAGTTTTTAGACATTCTCTACTTTAGAATGGTGTATCGTATTACCACATCCTCTGGACGGTCAATTCATGCTCAATCACAGCACTGGAAAGCAGCTAGCAGATGTGCCAGCACTGCAGCCTGCCAGATTAAATTTTTGCGAATACCAACCTGCTTATCCTCAGATTCCCAGTTTGATTTAAGATTAGTTAAGATAGTTAGAGACTATGCCAAGAATTTTCAGATGATCAGATCCTTTTTCCTAATTCCACCCCCTGGATATACAGAGGTAGCAGCACACAGAAAAAGCCAGACTGAGAGCAGACCATGTGAGTTCTCAGAATATACCTGACCTACAGATGGACAGTAAAGAGCCTCAAAGCATTTTCACTTTATTCTTTGATTATCTCTGCATCTATGATCACATTCTCATGTTAGTCAATACTTACAAAGTCCCTGAAGACATACTTTGGCAGAAGTTATGAAGGGAAATAATTCCAGGCACAATGGTCATTTACTTGGCTTTACTCAAGAATCAGAATTAATTCACACGAGAAAGGTACAGGCATCTTTGGAGACAATCAAGTCACACCAAACTTCATGGCTTTGCCCCTCTCTAAAATGAAATGTTGTCCTATAAAAAGAAAGGGAGATGACGGCACTTACCTTACATCCCTCACAAGCACTGACACCATAGTGATATCCAGATGACTTGTCTTGACAGACAAAACAGGGCTTGTAAACTCGAGGGGGTGGAAGTGGTGAAGGAGGGCTTGGAACAAGTTCCTCAGAACTGGTGCTCTGAGTTTCAACTGCTACAAAAAAAAATAAAAAATAATTGAATGATACATTAATGAATTTTAAATAACTGATTATTTACTGTATTATAACTATATCAAACTGGCCCATATCTATCTTTGTATAATAAATGTTCATTTGTCTTTCCTAGCAAAATTTAAGGGGAACCAAATAAAGCCCAGTAGTGACAGGACTACCTGCTGTAGCCTCAAGAGCTTATTTTTAAGTACTTGATCATTTTTCATGATCCGGCTACTCAAGGCCACAAAAGCTTCCACTCACTTCGGATACAGGGCTTCAGTCTCTTAACAGGCTCCAAAACTGGACAACTTTGGGGTTATATTCTGGTTTTAGCCTATTGAATTGCGTGGGATCCACGTGTGTGTGCTGGATATCAGCGTTCAGTGGGAAACTGCCTGTGGCATCTACCCTTCCAGTTGGTACCTAATTTTGGGAGAGCTCTTATACCACTTGCCTTTCTCTACAAAAGGTAACACTTCCAATGTGCAATTCTGCCACAGCAGGATAGTGACATGCATCACGACAAACGTAAAGAGACAAAATTACCTGAACTAGTAGTCTTTTTTTTTTAATCTGTAAAACTTGCACAACCCAGCAACGCTTCCTTACCTACCTTAGGATTCGTAACATCAGGAAACCTCTCTGAGAAAAAGCTACTTATGTATTATGACCCCACATCCCTTTATTGCCTTAATATTTCTAGATGGTCATTTGTTTTGAACCTGCTGAAAAGCCAGTTATCCCTTTCAGGGAAAGGACATGAAAGCTCTACGATGCGAGATAAGACATGCGAACTACATCTTTCCAAAACATCTGCATTAGTTTTCTGTGATATGCTGTCATCATTCCTCACATTTATTGTAGATGTGCAATACATTTTCATGTTTCACCTAGCCATTCTGCTGCTTCTCAGATAAATCCCTCTAACTTTCAACAGATATACAGAAATGACAGGATCTGTGAACTCAGATCTATCCAGAAATATTAGGCACTATCAGCAGAGCTAAATCTCAAGAGTACTAACAGCAGGCCCTAAAGAATATTACTCAATGGAAAATCTTAGACAAGATTTACTGTACGTGATATTTTTCAGATTACAAAGATGATACATTTGTATTAAACTCATGATTCATTGTCAACTCGTGTTCTGCAAAATTCACAGAGGGCATCACAGAGCACGATGCAACTTCTGATTACTTGTGAGAGAAGGGCGCCTTTCTGCCATTTTTACTTGGGTTAAGCTACCATCAACTTCAAGGACGGACATTTCTTGAGAAGAAAATAAATGCTAGAGCGAAGCGTTAAAGGCTCTGATTCTAAGCAAAGAAATATCTTTCCAATAGGAACGATTTATTTATGTAGCTAACAATAACGAGTCTGTGAAAAAAACAGAAAAGTAAAATAACATGTGGCTCAATAAATTGTGATGTTAAGACAATGTCCAGAACTATACGTATCTTTTTCAGCATTAAATACGCTGAACGTTGGCAAACCAAAAATCTACATGTTCCTACTGCATCAAGCAAACTTTAATGAAGTTTTTTCTTAATGAAAACAGAGATGAGAATGATAATTTCTTTTCAACAGTAATTTTTGGTATTTAAGTGAGACGGAGAGTGCTCTGTTATTGATCTCTGCACAGTCATCCTGCTTGAATCAATAATCTATTACTACTTTTAAATTAAAGTTAGATTCATCAAATGCCCTTGAGAGGCCTCAAACATTCTGTGCCCTATTTCATGCTCGTACATGAATGATGGTGGCTTCCAATCAGTCTCTGGAATGATAAAATTTTAGCTTTAAAACTCTAATACCAGCAGAAAATGTGTTTCGTATTAGCTCATTCAACTCTCCCAGTCCATCGAAAAGGCAGTTTTTAGTCTCCCCGTGGGAAAATAAGGTTGTGTCATTCAATAGAACAACCGCACTCCTGCAATCCTGTGATTTCAGTTCGAGGAAAGCAGTCTTTGAGGAATAATACCGATACACTTCTGCTTTTTTGATTATTTCATCCTAAACAAGCACTAGCATCCAATAGTAGTGCTGAAACCAGGAACCATATGTACAACAGAGGTCTGTCAAACACCGTGCAACCACCAGGAACTTGCAATACCCAAAAGAGATTAAGCAACCAGCTCAGTTCATAAATACACAACACAGTCAGCAACTGAAGACGTGAAGATGCCGCTAGAGAAATTTTTTTCTGGACAATTTGAAAAGGTATACGAGAAGGAAAGAGCCAATGTAAACCAGAAGACCCTCCCTAAAACACCCATATATATATATATTTATATACACACACACATATACATACATGTGCCACTAAAATGGCTTAATCTGTTCAACATAATACTTGCATCAGCTGAACAACTGTCTAGAGTTTGGGGTTTTTTTCTAAGAAAACCCACAGTTTGGGAACATTCAACTTCCGATCACAGGCAAGATGTACAGCTTTCTAGAGAAGGCTTGAACTCAGCTTACACACGCTCGACTCTTACTCCAGCTTCTGACTTACTATTCTTCCTTGGATTTAGCCTTTTTAACTCTTTACTTGAAAATGTATGTACTGCCAGCATGGAAGTGCAGAAATAAGGCGCAGGCATCTGTAGCGATTCACGCTCAGCAGGTACAAAGCGTTATTTCTGTATGATGTCAGTGGATGCAGGACAGCAGAACCCGCTTTCTTCTATGCATGTCTGCACGTGCAAGGTGGAAAAAAGAAAGGATGGGGGGTGGACAGTTGACTTTTACAGAAGAGGAGTTTTTAAAGCAGTCTTAAAATTTTATGACAAATTCAAACGGGGGGGGGGAGGGGGGGGGGGAAGAAAAAAAAAGAAAAAGGCAACTTCTTTCCATGCCCTGCTGTCTTGTCCTGTGGGATGTGACACTTTGGGGTCCCTCCTCACCTGAGAAAACAGAGCCTCAGTGCCGTCACCCAACACCTGAATGCCGCTTAAGCACACAGGGACTCTCAAACAATCGGTCACTTCACAATTCCTAAGATGTCTGAAATATTTCTAAAGGTTAGATAAAGCAGCAGATAAGATCTTTTAAAAGCACAGCGCGCTTTGTGAGAGCTAATTTACTGCCAGCTAAACCATGTTGACAGATGGAGGAGGCATTTTACTTTGTGACCAACTAGAAGCAGGCAGGCGCTATGAAAGGCCTTGCGCTTTGCTAGAAACTCAAGATTATTAAGCTTGTATGTTAATGCACACTTTGGACAGTTGAGTCTTAAAAGAATAAGAAGTTGTAAAGCAAATGGCATTTCCTGGATAGCCTCAAGGGAATTTTGAATACTGAGCTCAGGGTCCCTGGTGGGAAGCAGCAATTTCAGCTAATTAGGGTGAATAGCAAAGTGTTGCATTTGGTCAAAACATTCTGTTAACCCTCATTTTTGTTGGCACCAACCAGAGTCTGGATTTTTTTGCCTCTTTTTTTTTTTTTTTTGTGAATTCACTGCAGGAGTGCAAGGCACACAGCTCACATACATTAGGCAGAAAGTCAAAGGAAACGCCAAAGTTCAACTAAAGTACAAGTAATTAGAACCAGATTCTCTGCTGCTTGTATGTGTGCGTTTGATTGTAGAAGTTATTTATAAGCCTCCAAACATTTGAAAAAATAACTATATACTGTAGATCATTTAATTTTTATGTCTCGTCTGGAAAAAAAAGTCTGCTTTTAATCATCTTCCAGGAAAGAGCCAGGAACTGGGAAAGTGGGTCTCAATTGTTTCAATACAAATTTCTCTCTTTCATGTGCCACATAAAACTATACTATAAAATTAAATCCAAAATATCATTGACTCAGCCCCCCCCATCCAATTTTTTTTTAATAAAAAACTTCTTTGAATTTGTCATGCCTAAATAGTTTGCATTGTTACGAGGGTTTTTTTTTTTTTTTTAAACTGTTGTTTGGAAGACAGACAAGGGGAGAAGGAAAAAAAAAGAAAAAAAAAAGGGAAAAAAAAGGGGGAAAAAAAAGGAAAAAAAAAAAAAAAAGAGTGAGAGAGAAAGAAAACATTATCGTGGAGACTTGCCAGCCTTGACTTAGTAACCTGGCCATGACCCTCCAGCGAGTGTGTGTTTGACCCGGTCACACATGACTCTGGCTGCGTACTGTTGCTGGGTTATAAGTCCCAGATATTTTTACCATATATACAACAGGTGGGGATCACAGACAACAGAAAGAGGAAAACAAAGTCTTCCCTTGTGCGAAGACTCCCATTTTCTCCCTGGCAAAGAAAACAACACAAAGGAAAGAAGGCGGGCTACTATTTCACGTATCGGCACTCGCTGTGCTGGATCGCTGTTTCACCCGGGGGCTGACGGGGCGGAGGTGGAGCGGGCTGAGGGCAGCAGGATGGAGGAAAAGGCTCAGGGGAAGCCATGTGCAAATGTTAATCAATGCAGAATGAATTACCAAACTGTAACATCAGAACCACAATCAAAAAGCATTCCTCGTAGGACCGGGTATGCGTCGAGGTTCAGGAGGGAATGCTTTTTATTATGAGTGAACACAACAGACCTGGACTGAAACACAGGCTGCCACAATAACTCCAGACGGAGATATTACTATCTGGATTTTCAGAAGTACTTAAGAAAGTATGTTTTCCACACTTGAGGATTTCTCTTTTATTATTTGTTTGCTGCTAGCTGCACACATCTGCCTTAAAGCCATGATGTTAAATATAAGTTATTCTAATTCTTTATTACAATTTTTCTAGCATTAATTTTAATCAAGTCATAGTTCATCTCTACAATACTGTCTAGGCCTTAAAAAAAAAAAAAGGTTTGAAAGCCAAAAAAACCTCTAAGTCTTCAGGTTTGCTTTTATTCTGAAAAGGGGCATTCCACTTTCAATGGGGACATCAGAAGATGAAACTTCATGACCTAGTTTCTGCTTGAGGGTGCCCACTCCAAAAGAAAAGGTTTTCACTACGTGCTGCTCAGGATTCCTACAGTATGATTAAAATAACGACAAAACTAGCAAGAAGCAGAGGTTATGAAGCTCAGAAGCCCAATCTGCAAGGTCTTACTAATGGACAAACTGCACCCAAGGTCACCTAAAAGGTGCCTCAGGCCAGGTCACTTTGAGAGCCATGCCTAGGGCACAGGCTGCAGCTGCCAACAGCTATCTTGGACAAGGTGTGAGCCCCGATAGGCGCAGCTGAGTTGGCAGAAGTCTCTAAAGCCCAAGTGCTTTTGCTGTTACGACTCTTGTCAGTGAAAGAGCGATACGGACAGCTGGCTTCTGTCCCGTCGCATCTGGGAGAAGAGGGGTCCTGCTGAACTCTGCTCTCCGCCTTGTGAGGACAAGAAGCAGTTAAGCACACTCTCTGCTGCGATATCCTTACCCTAATGAAGTTCCAAGTACAAATTTGGCCATTGCTCCACTGCAGGCGGACATACCACCAGGACAGTATTTTCTTCCCCCACCCTTTTGCATCTCGTGTATTTAGACAGTAGGCTATTTTGGGCAGGGTCTCAAAATACGGTGTACAGTAACCAGCGCTGCAGGACCTTCAAGCGCTACTCCAATGCAAATAATAGTAATGATCGTGATCCTGCCAAGTCAAGAGGTGTTTCAAAGAATGAACCTTGAAAGGCCTCCATAACCTTGAGGGGAGCCATTACTTGCAAAGCAGGTCCTTGGAGCACTTTCATTTTAACTATTTTAGTATCTCAGTGTTAAAACGCAGACTAACTTCAAAGAATGAGTAAAAAAAAAAAAAAGTTTTCTTTATATTCAGCAAATGCCTTTGCTGTGTGTATACCAAGTTGTATTTGCCAAGTGGAATTGCAGAAAATAAGCGTTTACACTCGTCTGCTGCATCTCCCCCAGTTTAGAACTGGGAATGTGATGCAGCTCGCTCTCTCCTTCATGCCTTTCATCAACAAAATTGCCGAGTTTCAATTGCAAATCTGTAATGTTAACCAGCAGAGTCATGTAACCTAAGTCAGGGGAGTCAGTGGATACTGATCTTGGCAATACGACGGAACTATAGCCCTTTGAAACCTTTATTCATATCAGGTGATTAGGGCCAGGAAATAAAGTTCAGCATCCTACTACCGGCATAGCTGAACTATCCAGATTTGCTTGCAGTAAATCAGAAGACAACAGCATCTAATTTTTGGTTATCCTTCTGTTTTGGTCTCCTAATACAACTTCTGTTCCTTAGGAGCCGAGTTCTTCCTTTGTAGCCCAGAGCTTCTTATTCCCACAAATATCCTCTATTGGTTGCCCACTGAAGGGTGGCGATTCTTTTGTAACATACTTTCCTGTTATGCCACAATCTGACCTCTTCACTAGACCATTTGTTAAGCATGCAAATTCAGTTACCTGACTTTAGAGTGCCATTTATTAAGGCAGTCCAGGGGCCCCGCCTGCCAGAGCATCTCCCCAGACATTCCTGCACAGATCACGGACACCCAGAGTGACTCTCCCCGGGTCCTGCTGTCCCCATCATGCAGCACAGCCGGCAGCGCTTCTGGTCCTGCCATATTTAGCAGATTGAATGATCCTGCTCTCTTCTATCTATCTGATCTACAAGCATGGTCCCTGCCACTCCAGTATGTGAATAACCCACGAGCATTCATATTTTTACCTCTGTAACATCGAAGTGAGAGAAAGGAAGAGCTATTCTTCTCACTTTAGAGATGGGAAAGAGAAGCACTGACAGCCTAAGAGCTTGATTTGCTTGGGTCTTAAATTCCTGGAAAAATGTACGCAACTGGGATTTTCAACGGCAACCAAGAGCCTGGATGGAGCTCTAGCAGCATCTTCAAATTATAATCTTATGTGTCTTGCCCCAAGTTACATACAGGATACATGACAGAGCAGGGAATTCAGTTAAGTCTGTGCTCAGGCCCTCTAATGTGGGGGCTCCGAAGCACCCCCAAGCCTGTATGTGCCCCCCGCTCAGCTGCCAACTGCAAGGCAGGCCGGGAATGGGTGTCTTCTGCCACCAAAAGCCACCACTGCTGCTGGCAGGGAACTGGGGAGAGATGATGAAAGGCTTGTCTTCATTTTCTGATCTCCACAGCCAGCTAAGAATCAGCTTTCTATGAGACTACTCCACCATATATACAATTACACAGGAATGTCCCAGCAGACAACAGACCAGCCCTGAGAGGAGTCCTGAACCCTCTCCTGAAGGCAACTCAGCAACATGTGCGCGCTACATCCCAAACAGGCATAAACAACACCAGAAACGGCCACAAAAACCTCTAGTCTTGTCTATACTGTCCAAGCCAACACCAGCCTCATATACTGCCAAGATGTAAGCCTAAATCTACCAGAGTAGTCTTATGTGATTGTGAGCGTGAACAATCTGGAAAACACCAATATGGCCCAACCACGTGTTTCTGAATGAAAGCACCCTGAAACTTTTTCCTGAAGCTCCAGGTCTTCTGGAGCTGTCATTGCAACCACCTCTGGTGCTTCTCCCAGTAAAGCCAGGACTTCTGGGAACTACATACTGTACAGGCATATTTACTACAGCTAGCAGTAAAGGACAACGAGGAGGCCGCAGCCCCTCTGTAAGAGCACATTCATATTCTGTAGATTTGCTCAGGAGGATATTTTCAAACAGGAGTAAGGTTTACTCCATTTTGCAATGCCTGGTTCTCAAGCACCAGCTCCACTAAAACCAGGCGTAGTATGTATAACTAACACAGGAGATTTGTGTTCACATCACCTTTTCAAAGAAAATGATACTGGTTTTCAGGCTGGTTGGTTGGTTGTTTTTTTTTTTTTTTACAGTTACATCAGCAAAGCAGTTCTACATTTGGGTTTATGTGTCCACCTAGCCAAAGAAATGCATTTACACCTGAGCAAACGTGGAAGGCAGAAAGCTTGTCAGGATTAATTATATCAGGGACAAGAACTGCGTCTGGTTATACCTGTGTTACTCTCAGGACAGCGAGACTTAATGACGCGCTAGTAACTGAGAACAGGAGCGCCTTTCGCTAAATAAATGGCCAGGCAGACACCATGAGGGAGCCAGGGTGAAAGTAAGCATACAGACAGGATGGCCGGAGGGTTTGGCAGGCACAGCGGAGTTTACAGGGCAACGGCTCATCACTTTGTATTAGGAGCCTACCTTCAAAATGAAAAAGAAAACATGTTAAATGAAAAAAATAAATCGTACGGAAAACTGAAGAAAAACATCCGAAAGATGCTAGCTCTGTAGTTTTTTCAGGTCGGTGAGTTTCTGCCTGGCCACCACCATGCAAAATCGCATCAGTCTCAAGTATAAATTTTGCATTATTGCAAAACTGAAAAATAGGATCTTCTTTAAAAAATATATATAATTGTGCTATCATCTGCATGAAGCTTAAATTTTCCTTTGAAAATTAACTTTTCTTATAATTCAGGCCCTGTTTGCTTTACAAGTGAATGCCCGAGGTCAGATCCTCATCTGGAGTAAAGTCGCATAGGCAAAAAAGCGACACACACGTAGAGAGGATGAGAACTCTGGCCTCTTTATTCTTTATTTATGAAAATGGAGCCTATTTTTGTGGCCTATTGATACAACTGTGGTGTCACAAATTCAGCATGTTTTCCCTGCAGGATCAAAAATAAGAAAAAAGGCACATTGTGAGGGACAAAACGCTTAAAAATAAAAGGGGTCTGATTCTTTTTCCAGATCTGTTTTACAGTGATGTCGCCCCACTAAATCCAAGAAAGACTCTTGACTTGCAAACATAAACGGGAGAAAACTCAGACCAAGTATCTTCAATAATAAATAAAAACTGCAAGGGAAATGAAATAGCTACGATAATCTCTACACACATCCAGATATTTTACTCAGTCATAAAGTCTCCATTTATAGTTATTAAATGTTTTATAGTGTTTTGAGGACTTTTCTTTTATCTTCAAACCCTTCCGAGCATCCAAATAGAATAATCCAGAGTATTATGCTAAAGGAATGATTGTATTCTTCAAAACTTGCCTCCTACCCAAGTTGGTATTAGTTTTGGGTATTACCATGTCTGCCAAATAAATTTTTTATTTTCTATATATTCAGCATGTTCTTGTGACACCATTCATCATGACTTGTTGCTGTGGCTTGAATCCAGCAAGAAAATGAGTGTTTTAATATCTTTAATCACGTAATACTATTACACAGTTGTTCAGTACCACATGGACAAAATAAAACTGTTGTGCTCTATTTGGAAACGCAGTAAAACTGACTTGCTCTGTAATATTTTACATACCAGTTTACTTCTCAAACTTTAGGACCATTAATTCAGAACATTTTGATCTTCATGTGTTTTTAAATATTAAAATCAATAGACTGACTCAACAAGAACTGATTCAGTGATCAAAACTACTTCAAGTAAGTATAGTAGCAGTTAAAATGCTCGTCATCCCAATTAATTTGTATTACAGACACACTGCTGGATATCACTAATTGATTTATATACCCTACTTTCTATACCCATTTACAAGGGCAATTATGAACTCCATCACATATGTTTAAATGGGTTACATTAGAATAATATCTAGACACTAGACTGCTGAGCTTAAAATCTTTAAGAATAGGTAAATTCTTCATTAATGGCTATGCCATCAATCCACTACAAATGGCCTATAACCTATAAGGCAGTACACAGTACTAATATTTCACTTTTCATGGGCAGTTTGGGGTTGACTCCAATGATGAGCTCCACTTCTATTTTTAATTGTTTTTAAAATTGCATATTATAGGCAGCAATAAACACTTACAAATTAGTATTATACCATCCACAGCTTTCTGCAAAGCATGGTTTCTATAAACAAGTTAAAACACATACATCTGTAAATAATAAGTATAAGTATGCTGAATTTAATGAATAAGAGCACTAAAAGAAATTGAACAGTAGGGGTTCAGCAATTAGAGTAACTGCCCATTTTATTAAAAATGTATTGTTTCCAGCTTTCACTTCAGAAGGCTTTTATTGCTCTGCTAATTCTAAGTTTTGATTTCTGTAGAAAAGGAGGTCTAACTCCTTATTTTCTTTGACAGCCCCCCGTCACACAGCCACTCGCCTTTTTTACAAGGCAACGGACAACTGCGAAGCTCATATCTCATTGCTTGGGATCTCACTCTTGGGGCCCTCGCATCAGACTTTTTTTTTTTTTTTTTGGCATTATGCCACCCAGAGGTATGATTCTTTATTGAGGAAGGCTTCATCCCACAACGGAGCTGGGATGAAACCTGCTGAACCAGCAAACTCCAGGCAGCCATCCCCTGGCCCCTTTTCCCAGAGGTTACCAACCCTCAGGCGGAGCAGCACGTGTCCAGCTTCCCAGCCACGCTGTTGCAAAACAGGGCCATTTGCTGAAGCTGGCAAGGCTCAGGGCCGTGAAATGGAGCCGTGCGTTTCCTCCTGCCGTGCAGCAGCAGCCTCCCGCAGGGGACAGGGCAGCACGTAGACCGAGAAAGGCAAAGGTAGCTTCTTCAACCAAGCAGATATACCAGTAGACATCTCCCATGCCCCTAACGTTATTGCAGTGAACCTCTGGGGTACCTCTGCTGGTATGTAGATGTTTTCCATCCACTTAGCTTACTTCTCTACTAAGTGTTAAGACTAATTTTTACACTAGCCTAATTGCACCCACATTGCTTCGCTGCTGTAACTGTGGGGGTATAATTAAAACAATACATATTTCCATTTAGACATCAAATAATAACAGGAAAAAATGGCTTTCATCACTTGGGCTTATCTGCAACTAGAAGGGCAGTCAGACCAAAACTTAACCTTTCTGACATCCTCCAGCACACATGCATTTGCAACAGCTGAGACCAAAACAGGGACAAACTCCGTCCTCTTTCATCCCTTTAGCATGTCAGACCAGGGCAGTGCATTACTAAGAGCAGCTCACCTCAACATTTCTGATGCTAATGTAAGAAATTGAAGTTTATGGAATATTTAACAACTAAGCATCGCCAATATCTTTTGAGGGGGCAAATAAAATATACGGTTTATCAAGCCATAATGTTTGCCTGAGTGGAATTTCAATATTTCTGAATGGAATACCTGCCAGACAAAAGATGGTAACACAGCGGGGAAGGTACCATGAAAAACTAAGGCACTACCAGATCTCCTTTCCTTGTAAGTAATTCAGAGTCCTTATCATTGAGTTTACATAATATTTTATATCTATTTTAAAGAATTTTTATAGGTGCAATTTACTTTCCAGTGGTGCAGTTAACCTGGCAAACATCCCTCTGCCCCTTTCACGGTAGGTGTAGCAGAAGCCGAAAGCTGGGAAGGAGCTCGGGTGTCCTAGACTGAAGCAGTAGCGATACTGTGCCTGTGGCTCGGAGCACCCCTCTAATCTCTGCCTAGAAGACCAAAGATCAATAAAATAAGACATTCACAAGAGACTGGAGACAAGATGAGTACTGCAACTGGAGAGCATGTTTTCCAATATTCTGTTCTCCTATTTTCTACCTGCAGTGGATTTTCCTATTAAGCCCTTGGAGTGAGGAATGCCCATAATTTTACCTGTATGTCATCTCCCAGTACCATTCTCATTTGGAAGAGAAAAACTACACACATGCTGTACTGTAGGCAAACACATATGTGCAAGCAGTATTTCCTAGTCACCTGGTCTTTCTTATTCAACACCTACCTTCAACAGCGACTTGGGTTGTTTTTTTTTGCCCAGCTACACTGCTCAAAATTGACTGCAATATCCCAGCCTTACAAAACAGGGAAAATGTCAACTTTATACAGAACAGGACAATAAGGAAATACTTTCTTTCCAAAAAGCTGGTCAAGCAACATTCAGCCTTGACACCTGATGTCCCAAGAAACGTAAGGCAAAGCTTGTGCTTTGAAAAAGGGAAGTTACTTTTTTTGAAGTGAGATTCAATTCCAGAAGATCTCTGTCTACTGTGCTTCAATAATTTTAAAATGTCTATGTTATGATTATCCAATATTACATACATGCATATGTTTCACAAAACATACTTTTTTTTTTTTTTTTAGGGGAGAAAAAGACCTTTCCTGCCATGTTTGAGAGATTTGGGCCATCACTTTCTGTAGAAATTAAGCTCATTTTTACAAATGCTCTCCCAGTTGTCACGGTTGGGAAGATGTGTTATTAAATGCAAATTCATTCAGTGCCATCTTCCCGAATTTGCTGAAGGACAGCTTTAGTGCCTCAGCTGATACTGAAAGGATTCTGAAGCGACAGCAAAGTATAACTGACAAGACACCGAGGCTATTAAAAAAAATTGCGGATAGTAGTATAGTAGTGAAACTGCCTATAAGACTATCCATTTCAATTTAAGGCCCAGAAAACTTTCAACCTGTGGCACTAGTCCTTCACGGAGTGACTGTGACAGGACAGAGCAGTCGTTTTAAGGAATTAGTGAAATATAATGGCTTGGGGTTGTTAGTTAGAAATAATTGGTTTTAGTTTCTTGGTATCTGCACAAGTCTGACAACTGTACAGCAGCATATAATTGCCCCAAACTGTAATAAACCTAGGTAAGCTTTCCACAGAGTAAGCAAGCTTTCCTTTACTTCCCTTTCTAAGGTCTGATCCTGTTTTGTCTTTCATTACATGGACCTCTTGGAAATTTTGGGAAATTAGTTCTTTTTCACACTTGAACCCAGCAGATATGACATGTTTTTCATCCAAAGAGATTGCTATAAAAATAATAATCAAAAGAAGGGAGTAACCTGTGAACCCAAGAGATGTTCTCTGAGAAAACTCACCTCTGACAAAGTTACCCTGGGATCAACCCCTGTGGGCGATCCCAGCACATGGGCAATCCCAGTGGGACAGGGGCAGACTTTGGAAAGCTCTCACACCACCCAGGCACAGGGGAGACCTCACTGTTTCACGGCACCCTGAGCATTTGCAAACCAGTTTGCCTGATCACTGCCTTCCATTGTTTCCTGAGATAAGCAGGGCCCCAGTGAACAATTAAAGCTTTCAATAAATAATCTGTAAGCACATTCATTTGATTTACTGTTATTTGATACAGCAGTTAGTTTCAATGGGGCAGTTACTATTGATCACATAAAGTACTACAGACAAACATGAAACACTTCCAGAACTCCATGGATTATTACTCTTTATCTGCCACTCATCTGGGTTACTTGTAATGGTTGCGAAATTTAAAATCAATAACAACAATTAGCGTTCTGTATACTCTCAGGAATGAATCATGTGAAATATGTTTTGTTACAAAAATGAAAGGCTAGAGAGCTTGCAAACATGAAAGACTCCTGCAAGTAGCAAAACTCTAAAATAATTTCTCCTGGTATTATAAAGTGTCCAATAAAGGGGGTAAAGAAAAGAAAAAAAAATACAGGTATTTTAAATGCACCTGCAAGCACACACACAATTATAAAAGGGTATTGGTAAGATTTTCAAAGTAAATTGAAGAGACTTAGAAATACAACTTTCAACTAAGCTGGAGAGAAAGAGGGACCAAATTTTTCCTTAGAAAATTCCACTACAACCCCTACAATTTTATGCTCGCTCCTTGACCTCTACAGGAGTTTTGGGTTGTTAACAATGGCAGGACTTGCTGCTATGTAGGGAATTGAAGGAAAAGGTCTGACTCCTCTTCCCGCTAGCTTTTACTGTAGAGTTTATCACCAAAAAAAAAGTATCTAGATGTAAGAAATGAAAGCAAGATGAAACTAATAAAGCTGGAAACTGATTGTAAGGGAAATACATTGAAAACCACCTTTTCGCTTAGCTTCAGATTCATGTAAATTAGTTGTGAATCTGATGAAATGCCTGGAAATAACAGTATTTTGAGATCTCTGCTAGAGTAATAATTCTAGATAATTAAAATGCAAAGCAATAAGAAAAATGTTTTATCATTAAACTGTAACCAGAGCTCTGTGTGAAATCATCCATTCAGAAGACTTGTTTTTCATCAATTATTTGTTATTTATCTGATGTAAATATAAGAAGGTCTAATTAAAATGTATGACTCCTTATGCAGCTTCTTGTCATTAAGACCAATGAAAGTATTCTGAAGACCATAATGAAATAATTATGTTTGCCTTTAAGAATCCTCTTCAACAACACATGGCAGTACTACACTAAATTAAAACATCAGGAACTAAATTTCTCTTGCATCTATTTCCATTTTCACTAATTATACCCCCAAGCTTTCCAATAGACCAGGCCTTAAAATTCTTTTGAAGCTGAAACAGCCTAAGGAACAGCAGCCTTTTCATAGTAATGGACTTTGATGAAGAAACAAAGGTAATGCAGCCCTGGAAGCATTAATATTTCAAATAGAGTTATCATGTGAAAATATGTGTTTATTTGAAAAACGGGGAAAAGACTGTTGGTAAAGAGCCAAATACGTGTTCCAGGGAAACCGACAGTCTGATTTAATCTCATTTAATTGCGTCATTCCTTCCTCACCTCTTTTCGTCAAGAGTATTTTCTTGTTCTGCACAGAAATTAAGGCTACCAAAAGCATAACAAACACGGTATTACTGGGCAGTGTCAGTGTATCACCCTGTAACTAAGCTCTGCTTTCACATTTCGGTAAAGGTGAAAACAGCCCCTGTGAACAATTGCAGCGTTCATACTGGACTCCATTTCAGGGAGAGGGGAACAGTTATTTTCCCAAACCGCCTCCAGACATGCAGTGCTTCCTAACACACAGGTCGTGCTTCAACTGTGAAGTTTTGCAGGACCTCTCCAAAACACAGAGAAAGGAAAGGATTTGGATAAGGTGGGGGGGGGGCGGGGGGGAACAACAAACCCAAACCAAAAAAAAACCCACAGAAGGATGTGAGTCAGCTCAGACTTCTTGCAGGCAGCCGAAGGCTTCGTTTCAAAACTTCGGAGAGATAATGGATCCTTCTTGGCGTGGTCTCAGAGAAGTGAATGTGGCAATACACGCAAAGCGTAGAAAGATGAGCAGTTCACATACCTAACCTGCATAGCATGTGACGATAGGCGCAACTAGAAAAACACAGCGGAATGTGCTCTCCAAACAGAAAGAGGAAGGCTGAGGTTCACCGGGGGACGAGGACTTGGGAAAAGTATATTCTTCTGTTAGCTCCCCTCATCAAAGACACTTTGCACAATTATCTGAAAGACATAGGTGATTTGCAATTCGTTCTGCATTTTATGTCTTTGTAGTCCAAGTGTGGGGTGAAACCAGAAGGATCTTTAAGAAAGACAAGTCTCTGAGACTTTCCAGCCAGCCACTAAGGAGGGTCTGACATACACCCTGATCCAGCAGCTAATTAAATTTCTTCCTCAAATTAATGAAAAGAGCAAACCCAAACAACAAAGGAATACTCTTAAAAGTGTGGGGGGGTGTGGTGTGGAACCTCCTCAGACCAGAAGTTGAGAGGCAGAAATATGAATAACTGCTGAAAAACAACCAACCAACCCCCCCTCAGGACCTGATCCGAAGAATAAAAAGCTCACGCACGCCTGACTTTTTTAGCCAGTCCTTAGACTTGTGCCCCAAGCCAAAAACACAGATTGGTGGACTTCGTGGCCTCTGCTAGGAAGGGAAGGTTTGCAGAGAAGATAGGATCTTTGACTAGAACAAGCCAGAGAGTTACGCAAAAAAATCCAGAGAGACGAGCTTTGGGGCGCAGAGGCATTTCCCTGCCCCTGAACCGGGGTCCTGGGGAAAGCATCCATCCGCCCGCAGATCAACTGCCTCGGCGGCCGCAGCCCCTGCCAAGGGTACGGTTTGGGCAGGTATCGCCAGGTGGCACTGTGACACAGTTTTCCAAGTCCTTTTTCTCTGTGTGCGAGTGAATGGTCAGTCTTGGAAAGACAGGACACGCTGGTATTCTTTGTGGGGTTTTGGGTAGAAGATGAGGAATTAAAGAGGGGCTCGGGAGGTGGAGAGAGGTGAGCGTTAGAGGAGCTGGCTCCTGCCCCGGTCTCTGCCCACGGACGTTCCCTGAGAACCGGTGCAGGAGGCTCTGAGACCGCCAAAAGCCAGGGTACAGCTGTGCTGTGCCTGAACACCTCTATCCCAGATCGATACTGGTGAACAAGGGAAGTATTTAAATCAACTCAGGTGCTGTTTCATCCACTTACCACGCAGGAATCTGGGAATTAACTTGGTATCAGTCACCAGCTGGCAGAGGAGTGATTCTGGAAGATGACAGGTCTCGTAGGAAAAGAGATACACACCTCTATATGATGTGCTGCTGCGCCACCACCAGCCAGCTTGGCAGAGAAGACCACTGTGATGGCCATTTCAGGAACTCACCACAAGCTGCATTCAGATGAAAAATCACAGGATTCAAGAGATATATATTTTTTGGTGTTATTTGACTGGATTTTTGTGGGTTTTTTTTCTTTTGTTTTGTTTTGGTTTTTTTGTTTAATTGAACCATTCCTTCCACTGTTTGTATCTTACAGGCACAAATGGCTTTCTAGGACTCACTGAAGGAAATCTGAGCTAAATCAAACTGTGGCAGCTGTCTCCGGTTGGTGCAACACCGGGCAACTTGTTTAATTGCTCCACACCTCTGCTATACGTCTTTAAAAGGTGAATGATCCTTCTTTCTTTCTAAAAAGAAAAGAAATATTGGATGTTCATTGTACTGAAAGTCCAGCACAATGACACGAGCTTTTACTGGTATTTCGTAAAGTACTGGTACATAAATACACTAAAGACTCACTCATACAACCATTCTGTGTCTGAAACTCTTATTAAAATCACCAGTGGAGGGTTGAGTGCATTTAAGTGCTTCACTAGATAAGGTTCTAAAAGACAAAAATACACTTAATTTGTCATTTTGTTGTTCAAAGATCCTTGCTAAAAATACAATGTGAGCCTAGAGAAAAATATTATGGTTCAATGGAAAGAGATCCTCCAAACCATTAAAAGAAACTAAGCAGTGCTAAAAAAATTCTGTTGCGAGACATTTCTCTGCTCTTTTTCTTAGGGGATGCACTTAGAGGGTAAAATGTAAGTCACTGGAAGTGCATAAAACGGAAATCCCTCCAAACTATGGATGGACTTTAACACCACGTCCTTAGTGGTGAAGATCCAGAGCACTCTGAGAATTTATAAATACTCATTCAAGCTTTAACCTATTAAACCTATACAAGTGTCGCTTGCATGTGTATATTTAACTTACATAGTTTTATAATATTCAGTTTATATGTGGTACAAGCAGGGGAAAGAAAAATCACCTTGTCCAAGGGGAACAGAAGGTATATTATATACGCTGTGTCTAGGACTCTTTACACAGACTTGCTGGATTATGTTTCCATCTCTCTTAACAAAAGTATTTGAAGAAGCTGTAAGGCTCAAACGGAACGCTAAAAGAAAGTGGGGTCAGTTATATAAGGGCTGGCATTAGTTTCTTAAAAGTTTTTTTCCTACCCACTCCCAAATAAAGGGACAAAGAAGTGAACATTGTGGGAATGTGTTTCTAAACCACACGATATCCTTATCAGATTGTCATGTACAAGGGAGGTTCTCACACAGGGACCCCATGCTGGTGAGCTGCCGTGAGCTGCCCCGTCACATGATGCAAGTTCTTCGCTCCTATTCAGATGACTAAAATGAGCCGAAGGAAGCTAGATTTTCCCTCCCCCCCCCCCAGATAAGCAAAATGCATAGGGACCACAGTCATATTAATTCGCTGCCACTGGGAAAACAATCCAGAGCAGCTGCTAATGATGAGCAAGTATACGAAGGAGACAATATAGCTATTAAAATCTATACCACAAGCTTGAAAGTGTCTTAGATTAATATCCAATGAGTGGACTTTAATGCAAGGAAGCAAACAGAGAATCGGAGAAATCTGTGAGTCAGTCAAAATACAGGGAAAAAAACCACAGTTTGTGGTTTAAATGTGAAATTTGCAAACTTGACTTGTAAACTTATAGAAAGAGAATAATATGCTCTTATAAACAAGTCCTACTTTGTTTTATAAGTGTCTCTGTTTCCACTGCTAATATTGTGAACTCTGTCATTTAATTACTTTTTCATATAGTTCGGGAGAAGTGGGAAAGTCCTTTAAAATTTTTTAATATTAAATGAAGGTTCTAAGCAGTATTTGGCCATTTAAATGTGTGGCCTGCTTTTAAAAGTGCTGAGGGAGCTCGTAGATACTCAGCATATTTGGAAATGAAGCCATGAAATGCGGATTTAGGATGCTAACTTCAGGCTACTGTTTCTGACATTCTTAACTTTTGAAACACATTTACTCATGCAACGACAGATTAATAAAATCCCAGACCTTAGATTATTTTTTAAAAGACAGTTTAAAATCCACATTTTTGGATGGAAGTTGTTTACTGATTACAATTAGGAGGCACAGCTAAGATTACGGTGACCGAAAGACTGCACAGAAGAATCATTGCCACATGACACCAGTTTGTTTATTTTGTGCCTAGAATATGGTTCTCATAAAAAGGCAGCAGCAGACGAAAGATATTACTCTTGTTTTGCGTACTAGAAAATCCAGCTTTGCTACCCTCCTGCCTATACTCTCTTTTTGCAGTCCAGAGAAAATGATTATTCTGTTATTTTAGAATAGTTTTGAGCATTTTATGGCTTGTATTTTCGTGGTTCCATTTGGTTTGAAAGGGCTTGGATTTCAGCAAGAAGTGGCATGGGTCACACTGCATGGGGACAGACTTCATGCACGTGAGCAAAGGTCAAAATCAATCATAGCTTTGTATTTCCAGGCCTATTACTTTTGGCAGTTTACCCTGCCAGAAGGAGCTAAAATATTTGCTTCCCAAAAGGAGTAAACATCAATAGG
Source organism: Larus michahellis (assembly GCF_964199755.1). Lineage (NCBI taxonomy): Eukaryota > Metazoa > Chordata > Aves > Charadriiformes > Laridae > Larus > Larus michahellis. The sequence continues at coordinate 43,265,572 of NC_133897.1, read as the reverse complement.
GGGCAGGAATATAATCACCTTCTCAACCACGCAGCAATGAGAAATGAGGGAAAAGGATCTCCTCCTCGCCGTAGCCATTAAAGCCATCTAAACACTAGATGCAACATTTTCAGCAAAAAGTTCAAAGATTTCACAGCACAGTGACTTGAAAAGGACAATAGGCCTATTTAGGCAATTATATTATGCAGGCTTTGTTATAAGGCAGCCCTGCTCAGTCCCAGAAAGTCTGGATAATCAAAAGTGTCCAAGTACAGGAAGGGGAAAAGTACAACCCCACCCTCCTCCCGCACAGCCGCTGCCAGGACCTCTGGATTTGAAGGGTAAAGTCTATTTACCGAAGCTCCTTGGCCATTTTATACATCAACTGATATCCTTCCTCATGGGGCTGTGCGCTACAGCCTTAACGAAGCTCTGGAAAGCCCTCCGAAACCACAACTAATTTGGCCCCAGCCACCCGCCCCTGTAAATTCACTGCTCAGAGGCTGCTGCCAGCCCCGCAAGGCAAAAACTTTTGAGGGGGAGAGGGATGTTCCCCCTCCAACACACACTACTCGCACGCATACCAGCCCCGGTCCCCACGGCCAAAGAGATCTGGAAACTCATCGCAGCTGTGCTCTGCTTTTGAGGTCTCAATAGGACGGGGCACGGCGCGGCCGAGGACGGCAGCCAGCAGCCCTCCTGAGCACAATGTCCCTTTCACAACCCCGGCTCCCAAATCTAAATGCTGGCTGTGTAACACAGCCCCACTTCATCGGCCGCGTAAAGGGCGGTGTGTAAATTAGACCTGAGCAAAAACAGTCGCTCGGGGTGTTTAGGGGAGGGAGGTTGGAAGCATAATCCCCTGACCGGGGCACCCCCTGCGAAGCCCCTTCGCTCGGCCAGGCTGCGGCACAGGCCTGACGCACACATGGTTAACGAAGACGGCTCAGCAGTAAGTGGGGATTTAACTGGACGTGAGGATGACTAACTTGGCTGCCTGAAACATTATCTCTCTCTTTCAACTCCTTAACTTCGCCGTAACCCTCTCTCGGAGGCAGCGGCCCCGCCAGCCTGGCTTTGTTCTGACAAGTTGCACCCTGGCTGCACAGACTCATTAGCTGAGTGGGGAGTCACCCAAAGATACATTGCTTTTCCTCCAAGCTCATCCCACCCCAACTTCACCAGCGAATGCCTCTCATCATTTCTGTCTGCAGGAGTTTTTGACAGTGGTGCGTGTCCATTAGAGTTTTCCTCTGCCAGCAGCTGCATCAGGCTAACTGCATCAGAGTCTACGCAGAGAATAGCTGTTCTCGTTTTAATTAATTTGAAATAAAAATATCCCCGTGCAATTTTTATTTTTTTTTAATGAAGGGGATTCAGAAACAAACACTTTTTCATCACATAGTCCAGGGCATTAAGCCACAAGTATAAACATTTAAATAAAGACTATATCCCTAAGCAAATCAGTCCTAGCGATGTAGCTGTAAAGTTTATACATGAACTTTAAAGAAAATAACCTGGTTCAAACAGATCTTGCCTTCTGGGCACTAGCAAACACACCTGCAGCAATTTGATACTTGGGAATGCAGATTACAAGTCCTCCACTTCAAAATGTTTGTTTTTAAATTCAGAAAGATGAAAGAAAATAAAGTAGTGAACTTTTTTCTGGTTGAGCGCAGATGTTTCCAGTATTTCCAGTGCTTGCAGGGAAGAACCACCTGACCCAAAGATCGCAATAATCCGGAATTCAGAAGGAAAACGCATGCCTTCTGGAATCCCACCTTCACGAACCTTCTGAGGGTTAATACCCGCTAGGTCTTCTCCCGGCAAACACTTCCCACCAAACCGAAATAAGAACTGTATGCTACAGAGCCTCAACATCCTATTACGTTCTGCCGCCATACCCATAACTTTTACCTTCATTTTCTTATTCTTCTAAACCTAACAAAACGCGGTAGGCAGTAGTCTTCTACTTGACATAATTAGCTGAAACACTACATACTGCCAAACAAACTTACGCTTGTTTTGGGCCTGCTCATTTTTTTTGTCCTGTTTAATTAATGAAGACTTTTTTAATAGTCTTTTCCAAGGCCAAAGAAAAATCGCCATTCCTTGCAGCTCGCTCTCTCTCAGGGCCTGTCCAGTTCCCACTTCTGCGGTATTTAGTTATCTCACGTTTCACCAAGAGTTGCTTGTTTTTCCTCAGAAACTGTTGTCACTGCACTACAAGGGAGCAGAAAATCCTACTTTACTTAAAAAAGTACAAATTACTAATTCTTGCAATTTTAACTCTTTTGTCCGCTTAAGAACTGTTCTCCACTAATTTGATTATACTGACCTGATTTTTATCTTATGAGAAAAGGAGTGAGAACGACTCATGATTAGAAGTGCAGTCAGTTCTGCTCATTTCTGAGTCCATCATTTTCTTTGCAAATAAATACTTTCCTTTAAGCCCATAACTATATAACTAATATCACATACAACAAATACGTATGAGCGCAAAATCAGGTATTTGCTTTTTGTGCTCGTAACACACCTTGCAATGTACAGTGGCTAACATTTGGGTTCCAACCCATAGCAGGTTTTTCCTCCCACAGGAGGGAGGAAAAAAATACCACACAAGTTAAGGTCATGTTTGGGTTGCGCCTTACCCTCTATTTTTACTTTGCAGACCCTGGTGGAGTGGAAGATTTGTGATGCTGCAGGAGTGCGATCGCTTAGTGAATCGTTAACAGGATTAACATACTGAAGATGAGCTGAAGTTGCAGCCCTACAGCATTCTGCCCTAACCCCTGCAATGGCCAATTTTGCCAGTGTTTCAGTCAAAAACCCCGATGCTGTCTGGGATTGTCGCTAGCCTGTTCAGAGTCTGCACTATCCATGTATTATTCCCTCAACAACCATTTACCTTTTACTCTACAATCACGTCTCTATCAAAGCAATATTTCTAAGGCCTAAAGCAATGTCTGCAGGTGTACTGTTTTTATGGCAGAGCCAAAAATAAAACAACAAAATAGACCCAAACCCTTACCTATTACATGTCTAACAATTTCAAAATTTGGCTATGATTACATTCCATTAAATCACAGAGGTCTTCATAAAAATAGAGAATCAGGAAACACTTGAGTTAGAATTAAACATTGCTATCTTTGTATTTATAAGCACTGGAGCAACCTTTAAACCATTAAAAGCTTTGTGGACCACAAAAATTCTGGTTTTGTCATTATTTTCATGAGATGCAAGGAAAAAAATCTTACATGTTGAGAGAATTTTAGTCCTTTATAATCCATTTATATATATTTACCCACACACATAAAGTCATTATTCTTTCTTTAAAATTAAAACCAAAACTTGCTCTGGAAATCAAACAGAATTCTTCATTTGGATCCTAACTAAATTGCTTTTCCACATTTCTATACCATTAACTTTCACAGTTCAAATTACAGCCACCATATTATGATTCAGGTTTCCGCCTGATTTTAAATTCCCATGCAGTGAAGATTAATTCTATTGCTTACAAAGTTACGAGACTGGATTCCTGAATGCATTTTCCTGTATTTTTTATTTACTCTTGTTAATATGAGTTTCTTTGATTAGCTAAACTTTGCTGTTATCAACACTTGTCTCTTATCACAGGCCCTAGGCAAATGACATATTTACCACTCATTCCATTCTGATAAGGGTAATCCTATGTTTAACTTGCTCAAGAACAAACACCATATATTTTTGTTTTTAAGAATCCTGCTTCTAGGTATTAACAACATACAAGAGCAGGACATTTTTAAACTAGAAGTTATTTAAGAATATTTTGCCAGTGTAAGCTTTTTACGACAGCATATGCCTCCTACTCCAGAAAACTTTAATTCCAAGTTTCCGCGATATTACCACTGAAGTTACACTCTAAAGTTTAAACCATGGAAGGAGGAAAAAACATTTTTAGCAAAACATCTGTTTCGGGTTCCCCCCCCTCCCCCAACTGAAGCTCTCCCATAGCTAGTAACATTATTTTGAAGTAAAAGCTTTGTTTCGTCTCACATTTGAAGCGTTTTGAAAACAGCGCGGAGAAAATAAACATCCCATGCTGAACTTCACAGTCTAATTTTAATTGTAAAGACATCAAAACATTTGCAATGTTGTGGGCTGGTAGTCACCAATTTTTACAATTCTGTTTTCATTACTCAACCCACACAAACGTCATATGGTGACTGAAAACTTTTGAGCAGAGTGAAAAAACACACTATTTCACCAAAAATTTTTTAGTTAATTTTTCAGTTTCCCCCTCCACCCCTTTGAGATAAACTGTATCGAAGGGACAACTATTCTAATTCCTAGGTAACTTTTTAACGTACCGTAAAACAAAAATTTCGAACAGAATTATACAGTTAATGGTGTACTGAAGTGCCCAAGAGCGTGCTAAAAACATTTTGATAGATAGCCAAGCCATTTATCTAAATCACCGTCAGAGCAGTGAAGCATCCTGCAAGCTTTTATGCAGAGTATAAGGTGATGCTTTCTGGCACTTCTTGTCATTTCTCAAACTTGAAACTGTGGTGTTAAAATGCTGCCATTGTTTACCATCTACGTATTTCAGCAACAAATCAAGACCCTGTAACATAATAATACATTTTCAGAAGTGTCCTACCGCTAACTCTCCCTCCTCCGTTACCAGTGCAACGCTGCCTGAATCTCAAGGTATAGAAATAATTGATGGTTAAACTCAAAGGGTGTTCACAGCAAGTAGTTTTCTAGAAAAACAGCAACTTCTTAGAGCAACAAAGTGAAGAAGAAAGGTGGCAGCAAGGTCAGTACAAAGAAATATTGCCTTTTCTTAGGAAACTTAAAACTACTGTCTAATTTTTGGAATGGCACCTACCCACTGCAATTCAACATCTTTGCAAGAACTGTATGGAGCAACATTTTAATTGCTTGGCTGCTCCGCTAAAATGCACTTTGAGACAACATGCATCCCAGTTATCAAACATGGTACAAAATTAGATTAAGGAAGCACAGAAAAAAACTACTACAGAAATGTTACGTAAATCTGTCCTTCACTGGTTGGAGTTTTGCAAGTATTTGCTGTATTATATTATAATTTTATGTGTTCCTGCTTGGCTCCACAACTGTTGTTAGGATCAGTATGCTACATGAGAAGGGATAAACAGAAAGCAGCCCCATGCTTCTTTCCTTTTTCCTTTCTTGCCAAAAGGAGAAAAAAAAACAGCTTGCAAATCACATTTTGCACAAGAACTCCCCCCACCCCGCATTATCCCTGCGCTTAATTACAAGTATTTCTTTTTTTAAATACATGCACATAATAATAATAAAAATAATAATAATTAATAATAAATAATTGCTTTAAAGTGGAAAAATAACAGTTGGGACCTACATTGAGCACTGTGCCGGTGTTGCCACTCTGTTTGTGCCAATCCACTGAAGCATGCTTTGAGAGCCTTCTCCTGGAGCATGCAGGAAGACGGACTCGCAGTGTAGAAATCCAGCATCTGAGCAGGGCTCACTGCTAGGACATCCATACAGTCAAACATGATTCCCCCTGCACAGAATGCCTGCAAAAGTGCTTTCCTCTAGGTGTGGAGGAAAATGGCACATAAAAGTACACCCAACTCCATCAAACTCTGCCCCTTTTTTGGCACGTAGGCTGTTGGTCTTTTTCCCAGACCAGAATCATGAATTATGACAGACAACACAGCTAAAAGCCTGTAATTGATCCAAATGATCATTTACCATTTTCCAGGCTGCCCAGCCAATCCAGCAAGATGGGGGGAAGCAAGCCGCATTCCAAGTTTTAGCTCCCATCAATTTCCCCCCAAAATTTCTTTAGAGTCAAGCCCCGCTCCCAGGGCGCTCGCCGGGTGGGTGCCGCGTCCCGCGCCGTGCCGATCGCCCGCTTCCCCGGGATAAAACGGCTCCGGTAGGGACTCGGAATCCCCCTCGGACGTGAATAGATCCTTCTGCCTCCGAACAGCTCACTTCCTACTACTTGTGTCACAGGGAATGAAAGATTGAATTGCCTAATATATGCGAGTGAACTTTCCGTGAACCCTTCCCAGGCTGCTAACCTTCAAATGACCCAAGCGGTCTGACATCACCAGCTCCCAGGATTCTCACACGCCTTCACAACTCCCAGCAGCCCTGCAAAAAAAGCAGGCAGGCAGGCAGGCAGGCAGGCGGACGGGCGGGCAGGCAAGCAGGCAGGCAAACACTAGCCACAGCCCTGCCAGAGTCGCCCCGCTGCCGCTGCGCGGGCGGCAACGGCGGGTGCGTAACGGGGAGGCCAACTTGCAAAGAAGACCCCAAATAATAAAGTTTAAAAAAAAACAAAAAAAGAAAAACAAACAACAAACCAACCGCAAGGAGGAGGGGAGGAATTGAGGCAGTGAGAACGGAGGATTTTTAAATTCCAGCTCAATTTGCTAAAAATTCTGTGCCCCCCGCCCTCCCCCACACTCTGTACCTCCCTGGAGAGGCCATGAGCAAGGCGCAGGTGTCTGCTGCCGTACCGGAGCTGTGGACACGGGCTTCACCCCAACTTCTGGGGCAGTGGGGCTGGGTGTGGAGCAGCCGCCCCCTAACCCAATCCCACGCACGCCAGCAGGGACCCCCATCCCATGCCGCCAGCAGGGACGATGGCTGGTACCAGCCCTTCTCCCGGCAGGGACCTCACGGGCCCGTCCTTCCTGGCGTGGGGGGGGGTCAAATCCCATCTCTCCCCATCACCCCTTACCCTCACTCTTAAATTCACCCAGCACTCCCAGGTGGGCCTGATTTCACAGGCACCATCACCCGGGAGGGCCCATCCCCACCACCCAGCCTGGGGCAAGGAGGCAGCCATGCAACCCTTCTTTTCCACAGGCCCGGGGCCACTGGGTCCTGCCTGTCTCTGATTAGCAGAGAGGGGCCAGGGCAGCTCAGGTGGCCCTGGAGGGGCTGTATCAGCTTTCAGAGGGCTAATGAGCCCCAGCTCCTTGGAAGAGGAGGAAGGCCACAAGCAGGTCCCTGAAGGAACGGGACCCACCCCAGGGTAACAGGAGGGGAAACCATGGCTGCCCCCTCCCTGGGGCAGGCCCCCCTCACAGACATTTTGAAAGCATGGTTCTGCTCCCACCAGAACACCCTCAGAGGTCTGGGTGAAACTGCACTGCCGGCAGCCCTCCCTCATGGCAGGAGTAGGTGTCAAGGCCTTCCCAGCACCATGCTGGCCCACCATCCACGTCAAGCCAGCAGGGAACCCCTCTGCTTTGTGGGTAAATAACCACCTTCTGCAAAGTCCTGCTCACAGAGAGAGACTCCATCGAGGCCTCCACCAGTCCTTATTCCTACGGACACTTTAAAAATGAAAAACAACAGCCTGGGAACACTCCCTCTGCCCCACTGGAAAGGACATGAGCTCAACGACCACGTGCGGGCTTTCATTTTAAGCGAATGAGCCAAGTGGCCTCAGCCCCATCGGACTGAGCGCTGGCCCGGAGTGAGGTTTCCTGAGGCATGGAGGAGCCTCGCTTCCCGCCCCAAAGGTAGTTTGGGTTTGGAAACTGGAAAACAAAACCCTCAAATACTGCCTGTTTCTCGAAAAGATGGGAGTGGGGTGGAGCGGGGGACGCTGTGTGCATACATGGCACATAAGTGGCAACCGTAAAGAAACGCTGGGGAGAGACTCACTCCGGGACCTGCGCAGCCACTTCAACGGATGCGGTGTCCCCTCTCCACAAAAAGTCCTTTGATGAACCGAAAGCTCTCTGACAGACAATGCCTGCAGATTGTATTAACTAAACTTTTCACACAGCTTCAAGAATTTAAAAAAAACAACCCAACAAAACAAAACCCCACACAAAGCACACGCACTTGTTCCCTGAAACTGATATACCCGCGATGAAAACCACTGGCCAACAAAAAGACCTGCTGCAATCTAGAAGCGAATCCGTTTGAAGGGATAAAACCAAAAGCTTTTCTTAGCCTCCTTCTTCCCCTCCGACGGGAGAGCTCTGGCTGTCCCTGCAGCAGGCAGCCTCTCTTCCCGTCTTCCCTCTAGGAAGAGGAGTTACAAATGCTGGAGTTTTAACAGTGCCTTTTTAAGGACTTTTTTAGGACTTTCTGGGTCCATTAGGGTGTCCTCCCCCAGCCCAGACTCCTACAGCTGAAGAAGCCCCTGACACTCTGTAATCCACAGGCTTATCCAAAAAACCGTCCTTCAGGGAAGGCTTGTTTAAACCATGTCAGCACAGCAAGCGGCACTTGCTGTATTAAAAAGGCAAGTGGAAAAGTGGCTAAATTTTTGTTGAAATCTCAGCTGGCTACATTGCTACAGTTTTGTTTTCAGTAGCAAAGCTAAATTAAGACGGTATTTTCTAAGCAGATGACACAAGACGCACAAGAAGTTTGGAATATGTAATGCGTCACCACAAAAATAACTGGAAAGGATGATACAAAACACAGTATGTTTTTTCAGTCTCCAATTTAGGGAGAAAACAGCATTTTGTGTGGACCAAGGCTCTCAGAACAGTTTAAGCTTATGCCAAGAAAAACATATTGCCCATGTGAGTTAGAATAAACAACATTCGACAAACAGAAATACAGGTATGTTTACTCCATTAACAGTCTTATAAAACTGTATTTAAAATAAAATCTGCCCATTGTACATCAAAATGTAGACTGGCAACTTCTGAAAGTAAATGTCAGGAAGTCACGCTTAACTGAATATGAATTGAAAAAGATTGCTTTTTCTCACTGTATCTAAATGAGCCAGGTAGCTCATCATGTTTCATTACGAATAATAGTTGTGCTAATGCTTATACTTATTACTAAAACCACATGTAATTAAAAAATTCTTCAAATAGCCTAATGGTTTGCTCGCATACTATTTCTACAATACAGTAATTTATGTATCTCGTATTTTACTCTGAAATAGCATGATACTTGTTTTTCTTAAAGAGAGTATCAGGAAAAGCTATGTTCATAAAAGGGGGGGTATTTCCTAATCTAGATCAGGACTAACCATAATTAGTGTAATAACTAATAGCCCTCTAATTCAAATGTAATGAAACTTTAAGTATTGCCACATATTTCAAATGTCTGCCCAGCTCCTATAGAGGTGCGAGTAGGCAACAACTCTCCAGTATCTTCCACTTCATCCGTGCAAAGAAATTGTGATTTCACATCACCGCTTTGATCTGTTTTCTCTCAGACTGCAATAGCAGAAACTTTACAATAAACATATTCTTAGCCACAAGTGAAATAAAAAGCAAAAGTTCAAGTCAGAAATCTATTTCCTTTGGTGTTACTGTATATTTGTCAGTGTGACATAGCACATTTGAAACCCATAATCATAAAACAAAAATTTACAGCCAAGGTTTAGGGTCTACATCTGTTTCTCTGGTTTTTGTACTGCAATTACCCACTGGACAATTCAGAAAGCAGCACTATGAATCATGTACTGCACACATGTTTGTGCTGGTCACTTTTTCGTTAGTACAAGAGGCTGAGGATGCCATAATGTGCTTCACCGAGAGAGAGCATTAACTAGAATTAGGATGAGTGCACTGGGCGCTCTAATAAAAATGACTTTACTAGAAGCAACAGAGTACTCCTGGAATATTACAGGCATATTTATAGGATGGAAAAATTAAGAAGTACATGCAAAAATTCTCCAAAATGTACCTTAGGGCAAGTGGACTTTTTTTTTTTTGCATGCATGCGTTTTACTATTAATCAAATGTAGCACTCTCTTGAAACAGTTTTGACAGCAGAGTAAATGGTTAGTAGTGAATGATGTGTGTGTTTAAGCAGTGAAAGCAGAGACAAAGTGATGTTTTCTTCTACTCCCTAGGCAAGAGCTGACACTAAGCTTGCTGCCTCAGCTTTGATACTCACAGATTCCTTTGTGTCAGTTGCTGGGAGAATCACTGGCAGTTCACTAACCCTGCCTCACACACAGGGGCTTTGATTTTTACCTCTTCATTGAGAATAGATGTTAATATGAAACAGTACTTGTCCTGGTGCTTGGCGCTTCCCCCCCCCCTTTTTTTTTTTTGTCTCAACTGGCGATACGGACTTTCAAATCTAAAAATTGAATCCCCTTTCACTAATAGTATTTTTTACTGTTGGAGGACGTTATCCTCATGTCTCAAGCACGTGAATGATGTCAAAAGATTATGGGGAAGAAAATCACTGGATCATGAGAATGGCTGAATATTTAAAACTCTAGGGTAGTCCTGAAGAAATAGGTATCAACCCTGAGAAATAACTGCCCCAAAGAAAATAAAACAGTAAAATTACTGGCATAAAATGGCACAAATGATACAGAAAAACACAAAGTACAGTGAAATTAAGTCAAAAAGGGGTTTCTTCTGACTCCTACATGCTACTATGCACAGCTCGCAATGACTGAAACAGGAATTTGCACGTAAAAGAAAATTACTTCAGGCCAGAAATATAACAGCAACTGGCAAAAGACTATTCAGTGCAGAGCAGTAAGTTATTTTAGATTGGAAAAGCAGAGTTAGTCAGCTCCAGACCCAGAACTCGGGCATGCAACCAGTCTGCAAGTCACTTACCGATAAAGGCTTTTTGTCTGTTTTAATCAGTGGATATGTATTTGTAAAGATGCCTTTAAAGCTGATTGCTTAACTTAAAAGCTATAAAAATAATTCACCTCTACAAACTCAAGCACATGACCACGTTTCTTAGAATCCATACTGTGTTTTACACTCCTTTGGCCCGGAGCCAGGGGAAAAGAACTGCCCTATATGATAAAACTGGAAGTGTATCTGGTTCATCAATCCATTTCTAAAAGTGACTGCTACTAGATCTTTCTAAGAAAAATACAGGAATCCCTAGTGATTGGCGAAGTATAACTCACCCATAGGTCCTCTAATAGCGTGTTCTCTAACAGCAAATCACTTAAGCATTAAAGCATGAGATTTAATATCTTTTCCAAATTTGTTTTTGGTAATAGCCCTGATATCCTAGATATTCATATATAGCCAATGTCTTTTTGGATTATGACAAATTCGTAGCTCTGTGACACAGAAGGAGATAGTAAGTTATTGGGCTTTAAGACAAAGAAGGATAAATATTTTTTTAAAAAAACATATCCATGTTGCAAATAAAGGAAAACACAGACCAAGCCGCACCTCTCTGAGGCCCCAAAGGCTGACTGCTGTAGGCTCCAGAAAGGTTGGCAAAGAGGCAATGACATCATGTGCCTAAAGAGGGGATGACATGCATTTTTGAAGGATATAAAAAGGAAAAGCATTATTACATTAAAAATTGGCTACATACTGAATCTACGCTTGCTGTTTAGGAGGATCCTGCAGTGCAAACACCACTGCTAAATGGTTGCCAGAAAAAAAGGAGAGAAGCAAGGGGGGGAAAAAAAAGTTTGTTTCATTTTGTTTTCTTTTTAAATGACCAGAAACTGCTGTTTCAAGGTTTAGCCAAGAAAGAGATTTTTAATGCTAGGCTATAAATCCCTCAAAACATAGAGTTATAATGGAAATGCTGAGGTAACTGGAGTGCCATGTATGGCACTGACACATTGCATTATATAATCCAGGGAGAATGAGGGCTGGGAGATCTATAAAACGTAAGTAGAAGCAAGATGTAGGAAAGAGCAGAAGAGCAAGTAGAACTATTGATATTAAACTGCAGAGAATACTACTTCTAACAATAAAGTCTCCTATATGCTGAATATGCTCATGGTTGGCTGAAGGTGAAAGAGCACAGAGCTCCATTAAAAATAAAACAGAGATTCCAAAAGGCTCTATGAGTAACTTTTGTTTCTGGCTTTTTTTAGGGAGGGGAAAAAAGAAGAAAAAAAAAAAAAAAGAAAGTTACCAAACAAACAGATAGTATTTTCTGTTGTTCTGTTATCCTGAAAGGTGTCTCATAATGTGTAAATAAATAAAATTAGAAAATGTAGAATAAAAGGAGTTCCAAACATAGACAATTTACAAACATAGTTGTAACCAGAATTAGAATAGAAACTGGGACAATAGTATTTCTAGAGGTTCACTGATGGCAGCTTAAACTCTTAGCGAAAAGTTAGTCCTAGTGACTTTCTTCCAACAAAAAACCAAGGTTACTGAGCAGTAACTGGAGCTGCAGCTCAGTGCAGACATATATCCTAACAAAGCCTAAACCTCACTTAAGCCCTATTTAACTTAAGACAGACTTGAGCAGCATTTAGGGCTTGTGCTCCTGAACTGTGACAGGGACAACCCATATAGAGAGATCCCAGAGGCCAGCGACAGCCAAAACACTCTTGGGCAGAGCTCTGGTCACATAAAGCCTGATGCAGATTGGACTGGATTATGCCATTAGTGTAAACTGCAATAGATCCACAGCTCAACAGCTTGACACATGTATTCATGATAATCCAATTCCCACTTAGCTAGTTCCCAAACCTACGTCAAACACTGAAAGAACAGTCCAATATCCCATTTTAAAAGGCAAAAATGAAGGAGTGACTGGAAAATGTGCTGGCATAGCTACCTGGACAGCAGAGGTAATGACAGGAATGACAATGTGGTGAGACCACCAGATATCTGCTGGTAATGATGGTCATCAGGCCAACATCTCTACTCAGTCTGCTGCCCTAACGCACTGTACAATCACACCTTTGTTTTATTGTGCAGATGTACTCTCTGTTTGGGCAGTTTGGGGATCAGCCTGGAGAATTTTTGCTGTAAATGAGGTAGAATTACCCAGAAACTGAGGTATGTATTTGGCAAATCGGTGTCCCTTTTGTTTTGCGGATTACGTACCATCAACACTGTGTGAATAAACTGAGGGAATGCATCCCCTCAGGAACATTGTTATCACTGTAACTTTATTGATGTCACCTGAAAAGTAAACTTTGCTAACAAGGTCAGTTTAACAAACAGACAGGTTATCATAGTGTAACTATTGCTGAGCAGGTAAGGGATTCCGCATATCCCTTTTATGCTACAATAACTGCCCACGACTGGGCTGTTGCAGGTATAAGTACCCTTAGTCTGCCAGACTCCCACACTGGGCCACAGAAGAAATTGAAAGTCCAGACATATTATGGCCAAGCTCAGGGAATCATGACTGACATGTGTGCTTTAATCAAAGAGGACTTACAGAGCTGGGGTGCAGTTAGAGACTGTGGTGGTCAACAGCATATTGACCCAGCCACTGTCCAGTATCATGAATTTTTTGTCCTTCTGGGACCTTTTCTGCCACATCTAGTGAAGGACATGCAAGGTGGTCTCTAAGCACATAATGCAGCATATCAGGCTTGACAGGTCTATAAAACTATCAAATTTGTTTCGCATAAACCAGACCAAACCTCTTCATTTTGGTATCCTGAGCCTTCTTCTAACTGAACAATTCTGCATAGACCTTGCCATCACACTGAAAAAAACAGTCCTTTTAATCCATCCACAGTTTTCAGCAAATGTCTTCAAGAACAGGCTTCTCATTCATGGGACGCTAATCTTACATGTATTCTTATCAGGCTATCAGAAGAACAGACTTCACCTGTCTTTATATGGAGACATGCAATGAAGAATGTGTGGAAGGAAACTCTTTCCTTTGCAAAAATGGCTCCAAGATCTCACCCTTGCTGCATTCATCCATTCTGTCTTTGGCATGAAGTATCCCAAAGGATATGCCAGAAGACAGGGTTGTTGGTAAACTTCTTCAAGGAATTATTGAGATTGATGGATGGGGAAGGTAAGCCTCAACCCATAGGAGGTTTAGGAACAATAATTAACCATGTGCATACTCCCAATTTTGAGACACGTGTTGGAATTCTCCTTAAAAAGTATACCATCATGTTAGTTTCAACCAGATCCTAAAGGAATAAACTAAATGACAAGTTAGTGAATACATGTTATTTCAAGACTTTAAAAAGTTAAAAGTTCCACCTGCGGGCTTCCTGAATTTGCCTAAAACTTGTTAATTTCTTTTATTTTTTTAAAAAAAAGACTTACTAAGAGTACACGCGCACACCGCTGATACTATTCTGCTAGCTGAACAATGCATGAACATTATGTCACTTGGAGGCCGAACTGCGCAAGCATGTAAGAAAGGCTAAGAGCTTTGCCAACACAAATTATCAGGCAGAATCTCACTGGAAAAAATGAGGCACAAAGATCTAAGTGAAGTGTAGAACTTACTGAGAATTGAACGACATGTTGACAAATACCACTCCACTCTCTTGCTTCCTATCAGAACCCAACAGCCGAAGCAGAGATTCCTAAGTAGTGTTTTTACAGGCCAAGCTTAGTCTCTCCCTCATCTTATCAGTAGCCTTCAAAGGGACTGTGGGTGGATCTCCTCCAGGAAAAAAAGAAAAAACAACAAAAAAAACCCCTCAGAAGTGGCACCTCTTCCATACAAATATATTGGCGCAACCACAGAGGCTTTGCTTGAGCTGCCAGACTTTGAGAAAACACACCTGGCTCTTCTAAAGGAGAAATTAAAGAATTCATGCTTCAGCCCTCAAGCCTTGAGTGGCCTTAAGAAGAGGAATAGCTAAAGAGAGAGTCTAATCAGGATGCAGGGAAAATCAATACTGGCTTCTTGAAATATCTTAGGCAGGAAGGAACAGCTTAAGGTTGAGGCATTTAGCCACTCTTTCTGCACAAGCAAATGGGCTGAAGGCTGCATGCACAGGTGAGAACAGAAAGGCAGGAGAAGGCTTTCCGGGAACCAAGGCATGTGCCATTCTGAAGTTCTTTGAGAAATCTCATCTTTTAAAGGTTTTCTGGTTTTGGTGCAAGAGAGGTCTTTCTACATCCTAGTCAAAGTTGTCAAAACTAACGTTTTCAGGGATAAATGCACGCCATTGTACTGCTATTTTCTGACTTTGGTGTGGAATACAATTATTTAAGACTCGGCGGGAGAGTATGAAAGGAGCAGGAGTGTAATTCCAGTTCAGAAAAACTCCAATAACTGACAACACATGAGAAACACAAGATAGATGCATTGTATTGTCGGGCTGAGTCTCATTGGCTGGAAACCCTGACTCTCCCAGCAGGACTCAGTTACATAGCAACTCCTGAGGGCAGATTAACCCTTTCCCAGTTAATGTATCTGGCATGATTTAAGAGACCCTTTTCCTCCTCCTGCTTCAGAATAATTTCGTGGGTTTGGAAAAAATGAGTTGAGCGCTACTAGGGTAAAAGCAAAGCTATCTGACTCACCACAGGATGCTGATGGTACAACAAACAGCGAATGCAGGGAGTTTAGATTGGTCTAAATTATATTTTATATCATCAGGTGTCATGACTTACGTGACACCTGAAAACATACAATGTATTTTTCATAAAACAGTTCATGCTTAGTCTGTGGGGATGCTATTTTGACTGCATTTATCAAGTACCAACGGTCTCTTTCACCCAGATTCTGTCCACCCATTGACTTCTGCCTGGATAATTACTGAAGCATTAAAAAAGTCCTCAGCTGGTAGAGATAGTACTTCATTAATCTATAAGAGAATTTTTCACCATCAGAGAATGTGTTGCTTTCATCCAAAATTATACAGACTAACTACTGTAAATTCTTTAGAAAACTCCTGCAAATCTTATGATACTAGGGGTTTTTTTCTAATAGACCTTTCTAATCACTGGCATCAAGTAATTACATGAGATTCTCAAATTATTTCACTACAGCAATTTTGGTGGTTTTTTCTTTTATTATTATTTTATTTTGGTTTAGAACTGCATTACGTTTGTGTGTATATATATTAAATATAAGCACAAATATTATATACAATTAGCATAATACTATTCCCGTTCCCCTGGTTATCAGAAATAACAAAGTTTAGATCTAAAAATATCAAAATCTAGGACAAAGACTCCTAAACCTCTCTATTTCTAAAAAGGTATAATTCAGCCCCCTTAGTTTCCCTGTCTTGTGAGAGTGTGAGATGGACCCTGGGGACCAGGAAGGGCACACGTCCTCACTCAGGGCGTACCTCGCGCGGTCACACTTCACTGCTGTGAGCCACAGCTGTGTACTATCAGGAAAAAGTAGCAACTAGGTTTCCAGCAGAGAAAATAAGAGATCAGACTGATGCGATAGACACATTTCTGACCGTTGTCTGGTCACAGCAAGTGAGAACCGTCTATCTCATTTCTTCTTCTCCTTCTTCTTACAGCCAAACCCAGACTCACAGTACTGTGGGCTCTAACCAATGCTAGGAAAGGCAGGCATCACTGACACTGCCCCATTTCAGACAAGCAGGGTAAGTCTATACCTTTCCTTTCCTCTGGAAGGATCCAGGGACACTCTCAGCTGAAGGTTCAGAGGTGAAAAGCCTTAAATTAAGTCTTCGTCTGGTCCTCTTCCCTCACCCACCATTCTCACACACGGACATAGCAGGTCCTGTAACGCACACCTCCCACCAACATCTCTTCATGAAGGATATTCACTGCTCAGTAGCAGCTCCTGACCCCCTATCTAGGCCAGGAGTACTCAGAAGAAACCAGAAATTTATTTGCTCTAATAACACAGAGAATCTTTTTAAAGGGTTTTGGGTTTTTTTTCTTAATTGCTTTAAAAAAATAGATAACCTTTGTATGTTACTAAAAGGGCTACCTACATGTTTAAGATATGCCTGTCTTTTCTAAACATTTTCCACTCTAAAAGTTCATCTGTATTTTCTTTGTATGGTTCTCATAGACCCCTTGTAAGTCCAGGTGGGATAGAAAGATACCATTTTAAATTATATTTATTATTTAATTTGGCTTCTTGCACTGTATCTTGAAAACTCCTCTGGTGTAACTTGGCTGGTGACTTTGTAAAACTAGGAGTATCCATATAGTGGATGAGAGATTAGTCCAAAAAGAGGTACTCAAGAAATACTTTGTGGTCTAAAAATTAATTAGCAAGAATCAATTTCATTTCTTATTGTGGATCTTTTAAAAAATGTTCATATTTTTTTATCACAATTCATCTAAAACTATTACTAGCGCCATTAGAAATGTAGCCTCTAAAAGGGGTAAAACCTGAAGGACTAGGTTCAATAGGCTTATGCTCTGCTGAAAGTACCTTTTCATATACATGCCAACACACACCTATCAAATATTTCTGTTCTTCATTAAACTAATGCCTTCCTGCATAATAAACAAGATGGTACAAAATATAGGTGTTTTCCCACACCCTGCTACTACGGTAGGTGATATCAAAATAAATTTGCAACCATATCATTATATCAATCTCCAGTATTACTGCATCAGTACTATAACCATAATTAACTACCTGCAGGTCAAATTTCTAATAAATCTTTAGAAATTAAATGTATAATTTGTCAAAACCATATGCCTTCATAAATTGATTATTCAGAATTTAGAAGCTTTTTAATTAGGAAGAAATTTATGCAATACCATGTGTAATAATTACGAATCAGCTCTTCTGTGATATTTTTGTACATCAGCAAAAATTAAAGCATTGGAAAACATTACCAGGTCATTGCAGTATTTCAATGTCAAAAGAAACACATAGTTTAAATGTAGAGGTTAAAGATATTTTCCCGTATCTTTTACATCTTACATAGCTTTATGATCTCTGGACTGGAATCATTAACCAAATACAAAATCAATGAGAAAAAGATCTAATCTGACCATTTTCAAGTGCAGAGTCACTAAAAGTGATTTATGCCACTGTAAAACTTTTTTACCATGATTCTATAGTTTTACTAAACAGCGTATATTCTAAGTCAAACTTGCATTTTATGCTACACCAAACAGTATTTTGCTTTTCATCTCTTCCAGCTAAAATTCTGACAGTCTTTAACACTTTAAAAACATCGCCTTCAGAAAAAGCACCAGGATGAGGGGTACGACCCTGGTTTCCAAATGGAAAACTAAAGGAAAAGAAAGTTAAGCAATACTTGTTCATGGCACGCAAGAAGCAAAAATTGTACCCCAGCTCCCCTGCTCTCCCCTCCCGTGCTTTCACCATGGGCCTATTCAGACTCTGCACCCCCACAAGGGCTCTGGGTACTTCTATCAACATTTCATAGGAGAAGATTTTTTTTGACAGAGAACACAAAAGCTGCTTTGTTGGAAGTCTGGACACATTTTTTCTACCTAATAAAAACATGAATAGAAGTGGGACCTCAGCAAGCATATGGCAGAAAGTCTGGACTAACTGAAAAAAGGGGCCTAGAAGAGTTTGCTCTCTGTCATTCCCCAACGTGTTTACTGCTGAATGTATATGGTGTAAATAAGGAGTATGCAGAGCGGGCTATAATGGAACATTGTTTATGTGCACATCCTGGCAAATGCATATACAGCACAGAGACTATTTCCAAGCAGAACATAAACACAAAGGGGGAGTGATGACAAACAAGTATTCCAAGGCAAGAAAAATGTTATTCCATATACGAACCAAACAAACTAAAGTGGTTTCTCCCCTCCTAGGATCCAACTGGCAGCTCTCAGCTGCACACACTATGTAGCTGTTAAAGAAATGAGAGACGTCCCAGGCTTACTGGTTGGCTTTCTTTTTCTTAAGCGACCTTATTATGCTTCCAATATTAAAAAGAAAAACACAGTTAAGATTTTATTTAACTCTCTTGCAAAAGCACAACAAAACAAAACAGCCCTTTCTTTCGGCCTGAATAAGAGCTGGGGAGATAGAGCTGATGCCAAGAAAACACCGTAAGGAATTAAGCCGCAGCTTTCCTATTCCGAGTTCTCACTGAAAGATACAGAGAAGGGTCTTTCTTCTGAAGGTCTCTCCCACAAACCTATTACACGGCTTTAGCAAGTGACACCAGTGTGACAATAACTTAAAGTTTTGTGCTCCTGGCAGAAATGTTTTCCTTTTAATCATGACTCATAAAAAGGAGGAGGGTTTAGAAAACCCAAGTCCCTACAATTTCAAGATAGCAAACCAGGGGATGAACCTTCTTTACGTGTTTACTTCTGGAGAAGAGAATACCGTGCTTTGACAGCTGCTACGTAAATAAATGGGTGTAATTTTATTCCTTTAAAACTAACTTCAAACACATACCCAACTAAAGGAAGAAGAAAAGATGACAAGTAGGAAAACAGACAGTAGACAAGAAGAACCACAGAAGTTGACTGATGAAGCAGAGCTTTTTACATAATAGGCCTCTTTAGGGTATAAGACACTAGAAGCAAGAGGCTTTAGTAAAAGATCACATGGGGTCCAGAACAAAAATACTTTGTGACATTCTTCGCAGAAATGCAGAGCCAGCCTGTGATTTTAAACTATTTTGAGATACTCAGAGTGTGCCTCATTTTCTCCAAAACTCTAGATTCAGACTCAACAAAGCATGAAATTTAAGTTTAGAATCTGAACCTACACCTGCACGTAAGATTTCTGCTAGTCTGTTAAAACCTGGATCTAAAATGTCTCATGCTCAGACTTTATGAAGTCTTGGGGCTTGGGTGCATCACTCATTGAGAAGAGATAAAGCTCAGGCTGGGAGTATTTGTAGCACCTTTACTATATATACACAGCCCTTTAACAGTATTGCATTGCTGTGTTCTTTGATTTTTCTTTTTTCCAAAAAACGTATCGGTTCCATTATACAGGAACAAAACAACCCTCACAAAGCCTCTTGCTGGCCACTGGTTTAACATTAATACTTTTGAGTTAACATCACGCTTTAGAATCCAAAGGAGGCTTATTTAAATTAGTTTTTTTAAATTCCCCTTGAAATCACAAACACGCACCTCATCCCAACATGACCTTACGCACGCCTGCCGCTGGGGTTTATATTCAGCCATTTGCAGAGCTGTACAGAGTCTGCACTGTGCTTCAGGAAACCACACATTTCTAATAATTACTCTTGGCTACACAGACTGCTTACAATGACAGTGAGAGTGCAGACAAATGCCAAAAGACAAGCTGACATGCTCTTTCCTCATTACAGAAGGTGTTTTTGGTGGCTGAATGCCTTCTGCGTATTACCGTTGTTGACCGTATTAAGAGAAGTTTTGTAATACGCGGGCAGTGAAGCAGGACTCCACCTCCATCATGGAAAGGTCTTCAGCTTCATAGCAGCTCCTGCCGTGGGCAACCGTATGGCAAAGTGGAGGGTCTGTGATGGCTGTTGCAAAGCTGAGTCACAGTGAATACAGTGATGATTTTAAATAAAAGGGTTTTTATTAAGGCTCCCCATCTTATCCCTCACGCTTAAAAAAAGGTATTAAAGTGTGGGAAGAATCCTAAATAATTTTGCCAAATCTCTCAACTTCATAGTGGGATTAAAAAAACCTTTTTCTTCTCTTTATCTAAGTTTCAGCAGTCAAACGAGCAGCTCGGTTTTCAGTTAAGGACAAGTCTTCAGCTTTAAGGACTCAGAAGAATGGCCTACAAACATGACCAGACTGGCATGTCGAAGGGCTAGGAGACTAAAGGATAAGGAAGAAATACTCTAAATTACTATTACTAAGCCTTTTAATTTGTATGTCAGTATTATGACTTATTTTACATTTGGGGCTGGTAATACTGAGTAATTCAGAAATACAAAAGTGAATTCAGGACCTGCAAAAGAGGCAACAGAAAGGTACTGAAAACACTCTAAGACAAGCTTTGTATTCCTTACTAATTGTTGCCCAAGCTGTGCAATCTCGCACATTGTTGTTTACTAGATAACTACATAAAAAATAGTATTCTTTATATACTCCCCCCCATCTCCCCTTTAAATTAAAATTGAGTTGTTATTTTAACCCTACTCAAGTATGTAATATAGCGATGATTGTAAATCTTGATGATCACAAAATCCCTTTGATCCCTCAGTTTACTATCCTTAACAAACATAATCCTAAAAACAATACAGGGGAAGATCTTACAGGCCTTCAAATGGTGGAGGGGGAGCAAGGAATGACTATATATGTAAAGCTACAGCTTCAGGGCTCATGACTTTCCTGTTGGGAAGCTTTCCGAATGCTGCTAATAAGGTCCTGCCAATGGGACCAGAAGCATGTCTTCATAAAAAAACAGGCCTTCAGTGTGGGAAGATAAAATTTTCCAGAAAAATTTTAATAAAAAGCTTATAGATGTGGGATCTGAATCTAACAATAGACATAAGTATCTCTAAATACATAGGAAAATACAAATATTATTAAAGGTGGCATGCCCATCCTGCCTGCCCCCCACCTCAAGATCTGTAGTCACAATCACAACAGCATGTCCAAAGTGCATGTGAAGATACCAGACCTAGCTCTCAACTATTAATTACCATATGGCAATACCCAGTTCAGCACAGGAGAAAAAAATAAATATTTTTTTTTCCGCTCAGTATTCCACACCCGTCACAGCCACAAGAAAATACATGGATATTTATGCCTGCATTTTAGCAACGTACACCTGCTTTGTCTGTCAGCCTTAGACAAGATGCAGGCACCACCCTGCATCCCAACTGACCCGCCAACCATTTTGGGAATCTGGATCCAAACAACATCTTAGCATAAACTCTCCCCCATGAATTCCAGAGGATCTATGCAGATGTGTGGCAATTCCTCTTGACTGTACCTACATTCATAAAGACAATGGGCCAGAGCTCACTGCCAGCCCTGAGGCGCAGCTTGCGTTCAAAGCATCTCC
The DNA here is from genome assembly GCF_964199755.1 of Larus michahellis. Taxonomy (NCBI): domain Eukaryota; kingdom Metazoa; phylum Chordata; class Aves; order Charadriiformes; family Laridae; genus Larus; species Larus michahellis. The sequence goes on along the minus strand of NC_133897.1, from coordinate 43,244,023 downwards.
CCCTACATTACAGCATTGGCTTGGGGATACCTACAGGGATAGCTCCTCACTCAGCTGACTCTTGAACCATGCCTGGCATTGCTGAGAGAGGAGGCCTGTATGCTAACTGTCAGTATGGACAATTCACAGGACACCACCTTGGTCCGTGCTGTGACCCTGCTTGTTTTTCTGATAGCCTTTGAACCCTTGCAGCATCCAAGCTCTAACCAGCAACACGGGTAGGAAACATGTAAGTCAAAGAGCTTTGGCATGCCTTTTGCTGATTCTCAGGACTGTTCACCACACTGCAGTGGCGAAAGAGCCTGTGTGACTAGGTGTGAGACTTCAAGCCCATGAGAAGTACTGAAACCAGGAACTGTCTTTCCAAGCAGCATTGCTAGCAGAGGTCTGGAGTCCTCGCTTGAGTGCTCTTTGCTGTCTCTGAAACTGCCCGGTTTGGGGAAGAACTGGCTCTACTTGGCTAGCAACACTTACGCAACGTTTTGATCTCCTTGCTGGACCCACCTGGGGAACCTGATCAACTACGTTCAGGACCTATGCAAAATTTCTGGAAATTTCCAGTTGTCTCACCTGCTTGCCCATCCTTGGGTACTCAGACATCTTATGTAACATTCCCTTAACTAAAACCACAGAATTTTTGTGTTGTTTTGTACTGCCTAATATTTAAGCATATATGTAAGAAGTCAGTGCCTTCTGTGACAGCATTCTCTTCTTGAGTCGAGATATGGAGAGATATCTGATGAGAGAGGGGAAAGAGATCTTTTTGTCTGTCTTTCCTGCATATATCTCCCAAATGGTCTCGGCTTAGGTAGCAGTGATGCAATGCCTCTTTTGATAACATTCTTAAGAGTCAAAAGTTAGGAAAATATCCTTTGAACACACCAAGAGGACAGTTTATCACATTCTGCTCACCTATGTGGAGTTTAACTACAGCCACAGGATTTCTCTTAATGTCCCCATTGGGACATTAAACCGGAGCTGAGCTTACCGGTCACTTACACTTCACTAAGTTTATTGAAAAGGGTGCAGCAACATCATAATACAGCAAAGCTTTTGCTGGTTTCTCATCAGGGAGGAGAATAAGTGCCACCCTGGGTAGTAAAAATTGCTAGATTTCCCCTAAGAGTATAGTTTTGTGTTGAGACAATCCAGATGCCCAAGCTTCTCACGCCAATAACAAATTCCCTTCTGGGAAGGCCCTACCCCATCTTCTCTCATTAGCTCAGTCCCAATTCTGTCTAATCATTAGCTGGTCATCTTAGTTATCATTAATGTTGCCCCTATCTAGCTAAAAGAAGAACTTTAGCCAAAAATCTGGCAACCTTTTGAATGTGTGTTTTGAATGCATGTGAATGCATTCCTTACCCTCCCCTGGATGTCCTCTGTCAAGATGGAGACAGGACTTCTTCCAGGATGAGGATGTTGGTCACTTAGCCAAGATGCCAGAAGAAAAGGGATATGCTCCCTAGCAGGTGTCATGAAGGCCTCCCTCCCAGCACCGGCAGAGAGAGCCAAGGAGCCAAGGCCAGCCGGTCGTCACACTCACCCTCTGTCCCCCCAGGGACAAGGCGGGTACAGTACACCACGACAGACTGGCGTAGAGCTGAGCATTACAGCCAAGGAAAGAAATCCTTTCAATGGTCTCACTCAAAAGTAGAAACCGCTGGAAAGTCAACGTCAGCCACAAACTGATACTCAGAGACGAAAAATCTGGCATAATGAGGCACGACTGTGTAGCTTTCAATAATGGGGACCTTAAACAGTAACATCTCTAGACCTAAACCTGTCAGAGGCACCACACTATTGTAGCACATCAAAATGAGACCACCTGTTAGCAAACAGAAGTGGTGGCAATTACTTTATCACTAAATACAACTGTCCAAAATAAGACAGCTCTGGAGGTTGACTAAGTTTAAACACCCTCCTGACCTAATCACACTGCTCCTAGGGCAAAAACTATGAAAGAAATATAAAACTTAAGCACAAAAATGTCATATTTTGCAGAGGAGTAATATGGAGTTATTAGGCAGAGCTTTTCTCAAATAATATTTTAATAATATAATAATATTCTTTATATTTTCATAATATTTTTAATATAACAAAATTTAAGATTTATTTTAAAATAACAATTAAAATATTTTAAAAATATTTTAATATTTATTTTAAATTTTGATCTCCAAATATATAACCTCTCAGGTTTTTGTGACGTTTCCATTGCTGATAAATTATGTTCATCCATATCAGGTAGAGGAGTGCCTGCTTGTTTAAAGTAGTAATTGTCAATTTTAATGGATGGCTAGTAAGAAGATTTGCAATCCTGTGTTAGTGGAAAATAGCATACAAAGAATGATATGGGCCAAATTTCTTCATTTTTTTAAAAGCATTTTCCATAGCTATGTTACGTAAAGCATAGTTATGTTTTAAATTCATATGCTTTCAAAGCCAAGTGTATCCCACAAGAATGAAGGATTTAAGAGTTGTGGGGGTCTTTGTTGTTGATTTTAAGAGTTAGGGATAGGGGGATTGCTCAGTCTGTAGGGAAGTCAGCGTAGTTTGAAAAGTGGATGGATAAACATCTTTATTGCCACAGCAAACGAAACCTGATACTGATTTTTCTTATCAATACTGTAGATGTCATGTCAAGTTACACAGATGTAAATTCACTGGAAATAATAGTTACTCTGAATTACTGATGGTCAAATATAGCAGAGTTTGGCCTGACACGAAGGAAGAAAAGCAACTGTGCAACTGCATATGTGAAAGAAAATAGTAACACAATACATTCTTTACTTAAGAACCCTATGAAATATTGAAACAAGGACATAGAATAGTTTTCCTATGAAAAATTTGCTGCTGAATTCCCAGGGCCACAAGCATGCCTAGAGTAGGTTTTCAGATGGTATGATGTAGTATTAGTATGAATTTAGGCCAGCATTTTCAAACCAGGCATTTAAAGCTAAGATAAGTACCTTTTTAGGTGCCAAGTATTCATAGACCATAGACACATTGATAACCACTAAGCTGGGCAGGACAGATGACACTCCAGCAGTGGATTTTAGGCATGCAACCCTTGCCTGTGTCAAGTTAAGACAACTATGCTGCTGATCCACAATTACAAGAAGCAACCAGAAAAACTAGTGGTCTCTGGAAACACTCAGCCTCATAAATGTAAAAACAGAACAGCAAAGTTTGGTTAGTAACTTGAGCTACATTGATCTATAACGTATAATTGGCATCATTTTTTCATGAGACCTAAACAATAAAAAAAGTCATGCCAACTCACAAAATACATGGGAGCCCTAAAAATTACGAAAAAGAAGGACAGCAGTCACATTTGAGCAGGGGAGAATAAGCACTATAAGTAATGCTTTTTTGTTTTAGTTTTTCCTTTTTTGGACAGCTTTATTTACACACAGGATGAAAAAACACCACAGCAAGTTTCACCACAAATGTTTTTTTAAGGTGATCTCTATCTACTACAAAAGTAATTTACCTTTCCATTATCAGTCTTTAATCTTTTGGGGAGAGTTTGAAGGACCAAGTAAGTATCTAATCTCAGCCACTGTCTACTCGACGCATTCAAAAAGAAACCCTCAAAGCTCAGACTCCTTAAATCAATTACATTCGGTGCAAGGCTGGATTTCCTGCCTGTTTGCTTTTGGCCTTGCTGCATATTGGTTCAGGACTTAGGGCCGAACTCAGCTGCAAAGATAATGCCAAACCAGAACGTTTCTTTTCCTCTGGCTGCCGAGGAAATCCCTGCTTTAGATTAGAAAATAACTAATGATTGTGTGTCCCTGTATGCTTTGGAGTAGGGCCCCTTATTTTATCTACATGGCAGCTACCTGTCAACGTGTGGTGCTTGGAGTAGCGCACTGGGAGTTCATACACACCAAGACTATCTAAACAGACCATTAAGTGCTAGTAAAGTAACACATGTGAACGACAGGTCAATAAATTTTAAACAACTTATGTTCACTGCAAAGACCTGGCTGTTTTAGAACAAGCTGTGTTTACATAAAATCAATTTTTACAAGCATCTAAATAATTAGGCAATATACTGCAATAATAATTATATTCTAAGTCCAATATAATAGTTCCAAAGGAATTCAATGAATTCCTTGCTCATTTACACGATTTTCTTTCTTACCCCCCACCCCCCAGGTCTGGCTTCTTAAATAGCACTTTCTCTTTACAGAAGATGTTCAAATTCCAACTTGTGTCCAAACGAGAAGGAAGTCTTACCTTTCATACTAATGTGCCCTTATGCCCATTCCACTGTACATATATGTACAAAATGACTGAGAGGTCAGTGAATTCACACTTCTAACCTACGTTGTTATTTTCCCCCTTCTAACAAGATTTGTCATTATTTGTTTAAAATCAATCGATTTACCCAGAGCACTGTATGTATGCACAGAAAATTGGAATTATCTGAATTCAATTTTCGATCAAAAATTCAAAAGCTTTGGATTAAATGATGGTTGAAATCTCAACTTCCTGGCCTTTACACAATGTCAGGCTATTAATTTAAAAGCTGCATATGCGTACTCCAATAAACATATACACATGCCACATGCACTCGCACCCAATTGCAAGTAGATGGCAAATAAAATAACCCAAATTTCACAATAAAGACTAAACTAAATGTTACCCATAGCTACAATGGCAAAGGCACTGGCAAACTGATTTACAGGGCTGAGTTTCCACTTCATTTTTGTTGTTTTTCAGCTACAGGCAAAAGACTTTAGCATGTTGTGAGCGCTATAAATTCACATTTGCCACAAGAACCCATGATGCCATCTGTTCCCTAGAGCGTTTACATAAAGTATGCCAATGCAAACCATCTGCAAACTGTTCTTGCATGCGAATTCTTGTGATAATGCAATGTGGTACATTTGCAATTTCAAGCAAAGACCACTTGAGCTTCTTTGTAATTGCCATGCTTAACTCAGATGTTCTATAGAAACCTCTTTAGAGCAGGACTGTGGGGTATTTTGTCGGTGGTTTTGCTGAAGTCCTTGATGTTAACTCTTTACCATTGTTTTCAGGTTTCACTACTGCAAGATAATGGTGTGCCTTAAGGTAAGGGTGAGAGGAGGGAACACAGAAGCGGGACAGCTTCCATACCCTTGAGCTAAGGACTTTGAAAAAGACCCTCAGTCTTTTGGAAACGAAAAGAGAGCAAGACTTTGTCTACTTAATTTAAGCATTGGACTGTATGAACTGCAGCAGACAACTGCAGGGTTGGCAAAGCGCTGTAATTCTTTCTATCCATTGTAGAATTACATCTCGGTTTCTCCTTTCCTCTTCATGACTAATATTTTTTTTTCTTCCTATTATCTTAAAAAATTGATGTGAAACAAAATGCTTAGGAACTACATGCTGATATGCACTGATATTCTGAGTGGCAGTGAAAAGTTTCAGAAACAGTAATGCTGAAAAAGGTACACACACACCAGATATCCCCACCCAAAACAGAAATCCCTGCAGATCCTATAGCAGTTGGGTCCCTGGTTAACTCTTTGCTAAATGGATAAATTATTGGGCCCTTGGACCATTTTCTATCCATCATTTTCTAGGTTTCTCTAGTTGGTATCTAAATTTTCAATAACAACCTCTCTCCCCACCCAGTGAATTTAAATGCAGAATTTCCTATCTTGGGTAAAACCAGTTACTGTGAGTAATCTGCATAATGTGCGTTCTGCTTCCTTTGCTGAGTTACTATAAAGAAGAATGGCCAATATCACCACTTAATCATATTTCTTTACGTAGTACAATCTCAAACTTCTGCCGTGACCAAATAAAATATAACTTTGCTCTTCCCTCTACTCAAACACGCCTTTAGTAAAAACCACTCAGGAAAACAAAGACCTGGCAGAGTGCTTGGGTGGCACCCTCAATTAGCCAGCGTGACACATGCCAGTGCTCAGTGCCGCAAGACCAGGGCTGCCTGCATTCTCCAGCTAGGAGCCCAGCTGACTCCAGTGCGCTAGCTGATGGTTGAAGGGTGTATCATAGACTCACTGTAGAAACGATTAGCAACTCTTAAAAGATTCAGCCAGCTTGTAATTTGGTTCAGTCTGCCTTTGTGCTTTATGAAAACGACTGTCAGTCTGAATCTTCCCCACTCTGTGAGCATTACTACTGGGAAATTTCTCTAGCAGCTATCCCTGTACACCAGCCTCCTAACTAAATCCTAATAAAACTAGCTCTGAGATTTTCGTTTCCATCACTCACTCACTCCAGACAATGTTAAACATTGTGAAGGGTGACATGCATGATATAATTAACTATGACTGAGAGTTTTTATTTGTTTAAGTGCAGAGGCCTTATTTTCCATTATCTCCTTTTTAGCAAAGAAGAAAGTAAGAACTGACATACGTGGTATACCTCACATACCTCCTGCCATTTCTACCATCAGAGAATGCTAATTTTTAGTGCTAACTCTGCCTTTCTTCAGCAAACCTGCTTCCTAGCTTCCTCCTGAGCCTCTGGGACTGGTAGTCACCCCAGGCGGTTTCCCAGAGTGGGTTATGTTGTGCTTTGTTGGAGTTTTCAGCATGTTCAAAATTTATGCAAAAGAAAAAAAACAGATGATCAAAGTACCAGGAATACCTGAGCTTCTCTCCCTGCGATAGCTCACTTTCACTGAGCAAGCCCCAACAGCATCTGGCATTAACGCAATGGATTGCTTTGCTCAGACATCTGTGGGTCACATTATTTCATGACAAGGCTGCAGCAAGAGGGGAAAGTAAAACTGAGGCAGGTTATTAATCACTTACTCACCGTTTCCTGTACAACATAGAGGAAATAATCAAGCAGCAGAGTGGGTTATAAAGGGAGATTCCTGAGAAACAAAAATACGCAGTTCATTTAAGGCATTGCAGGAGGCCGTGTGATAGAGGTGGATTCAGTTTGTGGAAATTTGGCTTTATTTTATTTATGAGATTAAGTAACTGACAACAGCTGCCACATCTAAATGAGGGTATGATGGCATTCGCCCAGCATCTGAGAAGAGCAGCGCTTCAGATTTACAAGTCTTCTCCATTCATATCCGAAAAGCACATGGTTTGATCCAGAGCGGGTGGAATGAGCCCAAAACTACACTCAGTGATATTACACTACCAGGAACAGAGATCTGGAGGGAATTTGCCACGTATAAATCAATGCCAGCCTTAACTGGAGTAACTTCGACTCATCGATATATGCAGCTGTGTCCTCACTAGGGAGTTTTCTGGCTACATATGATTTTACACATCTGTCAGCTTTAAATCAGGGATCCAAATATAGACTGCAGTGTGCCAGGACGCTCTCTCAATTTGCCCCTTTCCCGTGGGCGTATAAAGCACTAAATGGGCAGAGATTCAAGGGATTCATCAGTGAGAGATCAAGTCCTGATCCCACCCGCACCCCATAATCCTGTCAACCTTGGCAGCGCAGAATGGGACTCAAAGAGAAAAAAGCTGCACCTAAATTTTTAGATCTCACCCCCCCCCCCCCATCAATACGCATCAGACCGAAATTTTTCTCCATTTTCTCCTTGCCATGCAAATGGAAAACTGTAGGCAGTTTCCTGCCAGCTAGCAGTGTGGAAAGTCAAAGGGTACACAGCATCAGTGACAATGAGTATTGAACCCAACGAGACCATTTTCTGAATCGTCATTTCTGTGATGAATAAAGGAGCTAAAACTCCCTTTGAAGAATTTTCTAAAGCTACACTGAAGTAATCACCCAAAACACAACAGAGGTGGCTTACACAGAAGGAGGGATATGGGATTTTGCAGGTTTGAGAGAACAAGGCTTAGGACTGCTAGCTTTGGTAATTTATATGAGGTATTTCTAATACTGACCTACTCTTCTGTTAGGTTTGCAGGACAGCAAAGGCTTATCCCTGTTTCTGCTCCTCTCGTGAATTTCCAAGGGAAAAGGACAGTACGCAAAAACAGGGACAGGACTGGTGATGCTAGCAGATGAAGAGGCTGTTACAGCAGCTTTGCACTTCAACAGCAAGTTTAGTTTAAAAAAAAATATTAGCCAATTCAAGCAGTATCAACCTACAGGTAATGGTGATTATCACAGAAAAAACCCCCTCACATTTCACTAATATCATTGTTATTAGTATCCATGGAGCAAACTCCTAGCAGATGCTAAAAACTCTAACAACAAACACCGCAATGCACAAAAAAAATCAGTCGGGAGTTGGCTTTTTTTTTTGGATATTACTGAGCTTTATATTTCAATCTTTAGAAATAGCCCAGTCATCAAAGACTGTGACCCCTGCAAGGGCACTAATTGAAGAATGGATAGAGTTTCCCAGAGACTAACGGCCCAGGGTAGCGAGGCTGCGCTGCCCTGCTACAGCGCTGCTGCGAGGAATACATCTATGACAAGACCTTTGGTCCGTAACTGTGATGGATACCAAGTTGCTACAGCAAATATTGCCCTGGATGACTGCCAAGGATTAATCTTTTGACAATTAGGAACTTGTTTCATTTTCCAGCATAAGCGAGGGTATGCCTTCGCTAACCTAATCTCAGTTTGAAAGATGTCAAGCATATTCTTCAATACAAAATTAAAAGGCAGGCTGTTTCATCTTCAAAAGAAGCGACTGGAACATAGAAAAATCACACTTAGATCTATCCTTGTATACAGTATTAGACAAAGACTGGCTGTGTTTTACTGATGTGTACAGCTTTCAATACCATCTTAAAAATCACAGTTCTAAAAAAAATAATCAAATGACGGAATCTGTTAGAAATTGTATTACTTTGTAGTGATCAAATTCTGTCCTTAAATGTATACACATGGGGCTCCATCTGACAGCAAGCCTGCGTAACCAGAAAGCCTTCATCTGAGTACAGAATCTGACCCACAGATGCAGAAAAACATATATGTTTGATGTAGCAGATTTCTATCCTTTCAGAAGAGCAGCATCTGCCCCTGAAAGTATTTTAACACACTGAGAGCGATGCATTTGACATATTGTAGTCTTGCTGAGTTCCTTCCTTTATTTGGAGATGATGAACTTGATAGCAGTCTGCATTACCAAGTGATTAATCAGTCACATTTGTAAAGGTTATCTGTTAAAAATACATCTGATTAATTTGGTCCAATGACAGAAGAGGAGCTATGGATCCCTTACGGCTGACCCAGAGGCCACCACTGTATAACAATGGACAGGTTTCATTTATAACGTGGTGAACACACCTGGAAATCTGCTTGTAATTAGAAAGTGATAATGAATCCATCTATCAGAAGGAGGCCGGTTTGTCAGCAGTTCGGGATGCAAACCCTGATATTTACTGTAAATCCCTCTGGCTTTCCCTGGGGGGTGCAACTGAAAATATGAGTTTTCGGCACCTCAAACTAGGGCCTTTCCAGGCTCCGGTTTTAAGGAAGAGGTTTTTCTTTTTGGTGAATTCATGGTCTTGCTCTAACAGTGAATAAAAGTGGCAAGTGACGAGTTACAGACATGAATCTTTTTCTTCAGATGTTATTGTGTCTGTTTCAGCAGAGGAGAAAGATGCTTAGGGAATATGACGATCTGAAAGACAAATGAGACCTATACAAACGGAAAATGCTTGAATGAAGCAGAAGTAAGGGAGCCTGCAGATAACAGATGATGATTAGAGAGAGTTGTGTACCTAGCATAAGTTCCTGACAAAGGGTATAGGTCATTCAATACCTATAAAGATTATTGGGGTGATACTAAGGCTGTTTCACAAATAATCTGATTAACATGAGCTTCTGAAGAAGGCTCAGACTCAAAGAGGACTTTGAGATTATGAGCTTTAGGAACTGGAAAAATAGAATTACCATCAAAGGAAACAGTCAGGAAGGATGAAAGGGAATGGAAGGAGTCTGGAAGAGCCCTGACAACAGCTGCTAGTCTTTTTCTTTTATATCAGCATTCAGGTGGAGATATCTGCAGATACCAGAACTCCAGTTCCAAAAAGTAACCATAACAGGAACAGAGACATTACTTAAGGCACCTGAACATCTCCATCATCCTGGGCAACTGGCACTGATGATCAAATATAAGTAATGTCCCTGAAGGAAAGCCACAGCAAAAGAGTTCAATACATTTCTGAATATTTATTCCTTCCAGATACCAGAGCAATCCAGATAGGACCGAAAGAAAACTGGACACCAGTCTTTAGTGTAAAATCAGTTACAATCCAATTAAGCGTCTACCAGAAAGCCAACATAAACACTCACATGCAGCAACAAAAGAGAAAACAAAACCATGTAGGATCAGTCCTCTGAAATCTAACAGCACAAGATGAAGAGACCTGGCCTGTTTCACAGCCACAGACAGATGATTAAAACATAAAACACACATGTCAGAATAAAACTGTTAAATAAATCATTTTACAAGGAGGAATTTTAAAGTTTATTTCCACCGTCTTCTTGGCAACTAGCTAATTACCTGCTTATATCTTCTTAAGATGAGGAGGAAGCTGAAAAGAGGCCATTAATAAATCAGATGTTCCCCAGCAGCCCCAAGCCTTTAAACACAGTGGACAGCAGTTTTTACTATGGGAGAGTATAGCCAAGCTCATAACAACATTACTCAAAAAGTCCAAACAGCCCTTCAGCCGCCAGTCTTCTCAAGTGTTTGTGGGGAAAAGGTCCATTAAGGAAACTCTAGAATATACACACATGTAAGAAAGTGAAGAAATGAAGCACAACGGAGCACAAACGTTAATCTCTAGCAACCACAGCAAGGATGCTGTGGCGGAGACTCGTGCTTCAGAGCAGCTGGACAATCCAGGCCAGTTTATGATTGTGGAGAGAAAGATAACGTTCCTCGTGGTCCTGCGGATGCCATTGACCACTCTCAGGGGCATCGTCGTGGCTTTGCCATGAGCACTGAATACCTTCAGGGTACAGCCGGACTGGAGTGGTCGGAGTTAAGAGCTGCGTGAGATCTGCCCAGGAACCTTCCCATGGCTGGGCATGCCAACATGGAGAAAGGCCCACACAGCAAGGAGAGGCAACGACTGAGAACAGTGCAAACAATTCACTAAAATGTGAAGATTCATGTAGGTAAAAGATTTGAGAAGAAAAAAACAGCCAGAAGAATCACCTGGTCAAAGCAACAGACCTGAAGTAAAAAATTTAGCTTTCAACCATAATATCTAATTAAAATTAAAATTAACATGAAGAATCCAGAAAAGCAAACATAACCACACCACCACCCTCAACATATTAGGAATGAGCAACAAACTGTATTAACACCAAATCCAGCAAGAATCTATACCATCTGTCACTCAATCAGCCATAGGCAAATGATCTGATTAAGAAAATGTGATGATTTTTTCTGCAGTTGATAAATGCTTAGGAGAGCATTTGCAGAAAAAGATGACCAGGGAAAAGAAGCTAGCAGAAGAACCACAAAGAACCACAGGCATCTCCAGCCAGTGGAGAAGACAATCACCACCATGCCCTTTTCAGCACCCCAGAGGAATTGCCCAGAACTGAGGCTGGAAGGAGAGAAAAGCGCTCTAACAGCCATCCTGTGATAGGACTCATATGCCCACAGCCCTTGGGACAACCACCACAAAGGTTTCAAAAAGGGGTTTACTTCAGGGAGACAACCATTCAGATCAGAAGCTCTCACACAGTTGCAGCTCCAACAGGACCAGGAAGAACTAGAGCATTACAAGACACTGCTTGCCCTCTGTAATTCCAGCTCTTACTACAGAAATAGAAGGTTGGGTTTTTTTCTAGCATTTGCTATACGCAGCCAAGAGCTGCTGCAAAGGCAGTTGTGTGGCCATACTGACCTAACGCAGATAGACCAAAACACCAGTGCCAGCGGAGATGTCACTGGAAGGCAGAGGTCCTACAAAAAGAGAATAAGGTTATTGAAGGCACTGCCGTAGGAAAGATGAAGCCACAGAAAGGCTTGAACAGGTAAAAGACCATGGAGTGGAGGAGCATAGGGAAGCGGGGGCGAGGGGGGGCAGGCAGTGGAAAGCACAATAGAAGAAGAGATGGAAGAGAAGGATGATGTGGGAAGAGGCACAGCAACATGTGTCACCAAGAAAGATCCATAACTAAATGACTGCCACAGCAAATGCTACCCGACTAGTAACTCCAGTCCCCTCTCTGCACCCTCTCAGCACTCCATCTAGCAACCTGCAGAAGGCAGCCTTCATCTTAGCATTTTGGTGCCAAGGAGATGAGTGCAAAACAGTTGTTTGGCAAGCACTGAGGCTTCAGATTCCACATGGTTGAATGTGTTTCCCCTAATAAAACATATTTATTAATACAGTGCTATTTTTAAATGTGATTTTTAGAAACTGTGTCATCCAAGAGGTACGTTGCAGGGTGGAAGGGTGGAGAGGCAGAGAGTGGGAATAGAGGCCCTCTGAGTGTTGCTCATGGAGACAAAGCTATTGGGAAAGCAGCACTAGGAGAGCAGCAGATACAGAGCAGACACCAAAACCACGGGTGATGATGTTAGTGAGGATGCTGGTTATGCAGGTGTGTGCAGCAGGGCCACACGGTTCCCTCAGATACCAAGAGGTCCCAAAACACAGCTGGACCAAGCCTGAGTTAAGTGCCAGGTGAAGGCAAAACCCAGCACTAAAATTACTGCAAAGCTGAGCATGGTCAGTGAGTTAATGTTTGTGAAGTGCCACAGAAGGTCTACATTTTTCAGACACCTAATGATATTGTGGCGCAAAAAGAAAGCTAAACAAAGAGCCACATTCACTTCAGCTCCATTAGAAACACGGAGAACAAAATCAGTTCCAGACGTGTGGGAAAGGACCAATAATTTCTAATAGCAGTAATGCCAGCACTAGTTTTCCAAGAGAAAGAAAAAACCACGATGGAATAAAAAAAATAGTCACAGAAACCATAAAAGACGATGTTTTCAACAATCCAACTACCATTTAAAAAGAATTATTGAAAGAAATCAGAAATAGTTTACTGAATTTAAAATTTACATGTCTGAAAGACTGACACTGTTTCAAAGATATTCTTGTATAAATGGTCAGTAATAACAGCCTATATAATGAGTACACAGTAATTAAGAAATAGAGAGAGCAATAACTTAATGAGCACATCATATTTTCCCCTAAGGAAGGACATTAGCACTGACAGATCCATCTGTGTGCTTCACGCCTAGAATCTTGTTCTGGTGGCACGCTTCTCACATGCTTCCCTCCATACTATTTTGCGAGAAGCATTGGTCAATGAAAGTAAATGTCCTTACACTTTTATGTTGACTTACAAATGCGAAAATATTAGCTCGCTGACATTTGATCTAGTAAAAAGAGATTTGTACCTAGTCATCCTACTTATTTCATCCTTGTCTGGCAAAGCTAGCTGAGAGTTCTCTACTATCGAGTGAGTGATCTTACTGCCCTGTCAAACTGCTCACTCCCCACTCTCCCCCACGCTCAGGAAAGCAGTCTTATTCATAGCCAGAAAGAGCAGTAATAATCCATCATCATATACACAGTGCAGCTCCTTAATTCCCTGTTTTATTTTATTTTACCTTCTCGGCAACCACTCCCCTTCCCTTCTTGGAGAAACCTTTCTCTCATTCCTCTTAGAGAAATGGCGTCCTAAACTTCAAACCAAACCGCCTATACTGCCAACATTTTTCTGGCATCCCCTTAAAGCGATCAGGTCTTCTGGGGGCACAGCACTTCCCAAGTCAGCCTCTTGCATGCATAGATTTGATGGATCAAGTATGCCCAATACTCATTCCTGTCAAATGCATCATACAAATACTGCTCCAACGGTGGTTTTATGAGTAGCACAGGAACGGATTTGGAAACAAACAAATCTTATCCTCGAGCCCAGAGACAAGGATATTAAGGAAAAAACATTCTGGTGGATGTGAGTGTATGTTTTCCTACTTACTGCCCAGTAGGGAGGAAGGTGAATTGCTACTTACTTTCACAGACTGCAGTAAGATTTCTGATTCACCCTGCCAGGCTCAGACAGTATTATCACCTGCATCAATTAAGGTACCTCAGCAAGGGTATTTGCAAAAAATTTACAGTAATGGCTTTATCAAAGCATGAAAACATAAATGTGCCCTGATTAATAAGGAGGAAACAAATGATTAGAGTATGAACACATCCTTTAGGGTCATTTGCAAAACAAGAGTGTGCTGTAGGTACTTTTCTTGGTAGGTGAGAAATTGTTAGCCACAAGAGGAAAAAAAAAAAAAGCACCTCTGGAACTCCTCTCCTCCTGGACATTGTCCTCCTTCCCTTTTTTATTTGACATTTAACTGATAAAGTCTGCAATTTTATTTTTTCTAAAATGAAATTTGGACACAATTTCTATGAATCTCTAGGGTTTGTATAAGGTCCCTTGTAGGAGCTGCAAACTTAATCTGGGTTCTCCCAGCTCTGAATTACTTCAAACCTGCTCCACCCAGACTGTCCACAAAGCCTCACAAATAAGCACAACTGCAACAAGGATTTTCATGGTAAGCGCAGCCAGTCCTTTCTCTAGATATCTCTCTGCTGCAGTGCAGTTTTTGTCACAGGTTTCTGAAGTTTTTCACCTGTTTCTACTTTTCCAAAGCTGCCAGACCAACCAGCCCCTGAGACTTCCACCCCAGGCCTTTATTCTCCATTACTGGAGACCCTAAGACAGCAATGCTATCCTCTCCAATGGCAAAGCAAAGGGAGCAAAATCTGACTGAATTTCTAGCTAAGGATACTGTTCTACAGTGGTATATGTCCCCAGAAAGCAAAGACATAGGCACTGTATTACAGACTACTTCCAGGGAATAGTACAGAAAGTGGTTTTAGAGGGAGGTAGGATGCTGCAGGAAAGCATTTCCATCCCATATAAGAAAGGTCCCATGCACTAGTTGAGCCTCTTCAAATTCTGTGGTGTTTCTTCAGAATGAAGAAACACTGAGAAACAACAGTTTCTTCCTTTTATTTCTGAAGCAGCTAAGAAGTGAAGTCTGACCACCAAAGTCTCCACTGAAAGAAAGTTCTGGATTTCAGGTGGCTGAGGAAAAAGGCTGGATATGATGTAAATGGATGGACTGACCGCAATGATCGTCCATAGCACTCATTTCTTTGATGTCAAGGTAAATTCCATCCCACAGGAACTCTGCAATAGTTCCTCAATACAGAATCAATGTCTCACAGAGTTCGCATGGCACAGAAGGAGACTGTAAAACCATTTCAAATCATTCACTGGTGGCTCTCTTGCAGAAAATACTTCTTAGTTCAAAGACAATCAAAAGAAATCTTTAGGATCATACCCTTTGTACAAAGGTTTCACGTACGTCTTGATTTTCCGCTTTCAGTTGCCCTAGTGAAGAACTGGATGGATAGGGGAATTTGTTGTGTTACACGCTAGTTTCCTGCAGCATGCGAGTATAGGTCTCCATCTCTGGAAGTAGGACCACAGTGACATCCACTATATGTGGGTGGCTCCTGCGCTGCTCAGTTGACCTGACCAATTGCTGCACTCAAGACTGCACTCTCTAGAAGTTCAAGAGTTTCTTGGTTGCGTCATTCACAGATCTCAGAGGCAATGACTGCTATGAGACGATGGGGAAAGGTGAGACTTGAAGAATATAAATGAGAGCAACTTCCAGCAATGGGTTTAACGCACGATGTGCTTTCAGCAGTAAGGTTGGACTACTGTTGGAAAGCACCTGGTTCTGTTCAGGTCCCTTGTCTCAAGGCAAGCACCAATGACAACAGTCTTTGGAAATGACAGTGTTTAAGCCAGCAGAGTGTGTCACAGTCTATTTGCAGGTCTTTGTCACTGACACATGGAAGCTATCAGTTTTCTTTCTAAATGTCTGCCTGAGCCTCACCAGAGCCCTTATGGGAGGACTGTGACAGTCCTTCTGAGCCTCTACCTTGAAACTGAGAATATCTTCTTTTATGTTCAGCTTTACTGCCTTGAAGTGCTGGCACTGCCTTTGACATCGGAGGTGATATTGGCTTTGGTTCTGCTAACAACACTGATGTCAAAGCCAAAGGGGATACCAGGTTGGATCCTCTATGTCAACCTTTGTGGTAAGGTTGTTTCAGAAGTCAAGTGCCTATTTCTTTCCTTTGAGCACCAAAAGACATTATAAAATTATTACCATTTTGGTACCACAAATTGAGAATCTCAGAGAACTGCAGAGTATCTACACGGTATATGGGATTTCCTAAGGCAGAAGAGACATAAGCTCCTTTTGCTCTCCAGGGCAGTTACTGCACAGCAGGATGGGTAAGGCTTAAAGACAGAGTATTTTTTGTTCCCATTTCACAAGGGCACTTTGCCAGTCTGTCCAGCTGTTCGTTACTTCAATAGTTAATAGCATTCAAACCAGAAGAACAGAGGATTGTAAATGAATCTATGGATTGTACAGTTCTTGAAGATTTCAAAGGAGTTTAGCCTGAGCTAAAAGCTAGCATGTTGGAAACCATTTAGACATCTTACCGTGATGGTCAGTAAGAGGAAACCAAAGTTTCATCCTACCTCCTGCCTTAAGTAAACAAGATACATGTGTAGCCCTGTCAGAATCAACTTGTCAAGAACATCTCAAGCACATTTAAAACTGGATCTATACTGACACTGACTTAAAAGAGAAGTGCATTTTTGGTGAGCGTATATAAAACTCATTTCTCATTTACAGAAAGGGAAAAGAAAGACCAATCCTGATACAAGCTTGCAGGTCATCTTAGTACTTGAGCCTTCTAGATGTAGAAAAGGGTTTGCTAAGAAAGGAAAACATGCTGGGGATTTGATCTATATTCCAAAAGGTCTTTGCAGTCATATAAAATGACCCAGACTTATTATAGCTTCAAAAGACACACATAGTTAATACTGATTTTATCGAATAGCATAATACTACACAGGCTAGCATTGCTTTTGAAAGTATTTGCATAATGAATAACATGTCAAGCTGTGTAAACCTTTACATTTTTGGTTTCTCATCTAAATAGCTTTTAAACAAGGTCAAAAGCAAAGCTATATATTTTTCTGTTTTATTTTTTTACTTTTAAGCAGAAATAAGATTTGTTATTTTTCAAGCATTTATGGCCCCTCCTTCATTTTAAGCAAGGAGAAACGGTCCTGACATATTACATATGACATATGACATAATGGATTTTTGGAAGAATCTTTTGCTGATTAACCATGCAGTGAAATGAAATGCTTAATAGAAAACACTTGGCACAAGCTCCCTGATCAAAATGTCACCTTGAAAATGTCTCTGAGTCATTTGTCACTGTAGAGTTTACCCACGTTGCACAATACTGGCATCGCATACTAACCCACTGCAACTGCAACTAGACAACCCAGGGTGATAAGGAAATTACAGGTATTACCTTTCTGGTCTCCACAGATAATTAGCAGCTCCCATAGGTTGCAACGATCTAGGAAATACCATGTCAAAGGCAATCCTTGTGCAACTACTGACTCTGACAGTGCTTGACTATCTTTGGCCAAGGTTAAATTTGGGTCACCATAGACATTAATGTATGGAATCACACATATGATGCCAAACAAGCTTTGTTCAGTGTTTGACCTTTACAGAGTATGTTTTTCTTGCAGTATCTAGAAATTATTTGTAAAAACTGGCATCCAAAGTGTGAATGTAGTTGAGACGTTTTAAAAGGAACTAGGTATTTTCACTTGCTCTGTTGCTATAAAGATGTCTGGGCCCCGGTATTTTAGACAGAACAAGCTTCAGCTGAGGAATGACATCAACATTAGTCTGCACAGTGCCCCTTCTGATTGCAGGCAAAATGAAGATTCCTCAGACAGGCGACTCAATGCCCTCGTAAAGGGTAAAAGTCAAATTCTGCCCTTTTGAAGAAAAATGTTGGTAGCTGTCTGCCTGCTTTGAAAATTGCCATACACTCTCCACAGATATGGCCGAGAACAAATATGGTTAGTGTTTTACCCCTACATGTCTTTGCTTATTATTTTTATGTCATTCAGATTGCCTCAGTGCTATTGTGCATTTAAGAAGCTATTTATTACCCCTGCCTTTTAGGAAATGATACAAATACCTGGAATGTATGAAACAATTAGGTAGAAATGCCACAATCTAAATTTTTTATCCAGTGTTTGTAGCATATGTCACAGAAATGAATACATCACAACGTCCCCTAATTCCCATATTCTCATCACATACACAGTAAACGCAGCCCCAACAATAAAACACGTCCCAGTAAGCGCAGTGGTACCTGGCACATTGCATCCCTCTCGTTCTGCAGGATTTCACACCTCCTTCCTTTCTGCCTCTGCTGTCTGTAGCCCATCTCTAGACGTCCACCCTACGTCTGAAATAAGCAGCCCCAGTTCCCTCTAAAATCTCAGCACTATTCGTCTGGTCAAAGGAACAGAGACACTTCTTAGCCCATGGTGCCGAAGCCAAGTGCCCTGCAGCACTTTCTGCTGACAGGAACATGCACCAAAAGTGGGATTTACTGCATAGCCTGAAGATTACACTACAGTACAACACAGAAGGATCCTTGATGGCTTTGTTAGTAAGAACAAAAACCATATTTCTATTTGCATGAGTGGCCTGGTTCCATAACCAATATTATTGAGCATACTTTTTTTTTTTTTAAAGTGAAATTTTTATACCTCAAAAACTGAGAACTTTTGGTGCTACAACATCTGTCAAAATGTTTCTTTAATTTTCCATGTGTCCCTACACTTGCAGTTTGAGTCAGACCATTTGGATGGTACTTTATCGTGTTTTCTCCTACGGGAACGCTGCTATACACAGGGGGCCTCTTGGCAAGACATGCTAACACCAGGTCCATGAGTGATTTAATAAGGCCTGAGTGGTCTTTTGTTTCTCTCCCTGAACAGCCTGTGGTACAGAGGGGAAAAAAAACAAATACTTCCATCATCACAGTACTAACATTAACCTTTAGGTAATGAGTACAATAATTCAGGTCATTCAGTTTAGTTCAGTTCAGAAAAATCACATGGAGATGTGAAGCGGAGGATACCAACGAGGATGCCTGGATGTGCCCACATGTCACTGGGAAACATGGGCATGCTGCGATGGACCAGTCACACCTTCATGAATAGTGCCTGTGCCACATGAATGGTTAGGAGCAGCTGTATGAGTGTTTCTGTGCTGTGTGTAACCCACCGGAGGAAAAAACAGCCCAAAGCCGTGAAGGGACACAATCTCTCAGCAGAAACGTGGTAGCAATAGGAAATGTCCAACACTGGCACACAAACGTGCACTCAATACACAAATGCCCTCACCTACGCTGCTTTTTTATTGGCAATGAGTAGAAGCCATCTCCTCCCCTCAAAAGGCTACAACTACTTATGGAGGAAAGGCTAGCATATTCTTCAAAAATAGCACATGCCAATGACTTGGCTCCTTTCCCTGAACTTTAAGTCTCAAGAAAAGATAACCTACACCTTCATTTGTACTATAATCTAGTGAATCCGCAAAGGACTCTCTTATTTGCAGGACGACAGAGGACATGCCAGATTATAGATTCCAATCAGTGTCTTTGCAGGAAAAATTGTGTTATTAAAGTCCATTCACAAAACACAAAGGACTTTATGTCCCCACAGCTGATTTTGGGAGGCTGCTCTGGAACCTCCCTCCTCCTCTGGTCAGGAAAGCCTCCCCTTCCTCTACAAACTGCATTCATTTTCTGACCCGTGCATTCCCAGTTGCCATTGTGCAAACACTGTCCTCTAGGTTTAACTAACTCCTTTCGCCTCCAGCAGCCTTCCCCTCTGGTGTACTAACCACACACCGTATCGCTGCTCAGCCTCTGCTGAGCGCTTTGCTAGACTAAACACGCCAGCCTCTTTCAGTCTTCCCTCTCCATGTCTGATTCTAGCTGACATTCTCCTAGTGCACAACACACTTCCAGCCCTGTACCACATAAAATTTCAATTGTTCCAGTTTTAACGTGTAGAAAGTGCTGAGCGCTGATAACTTCTCATTTTTGTTTTTAAAAAAATCACTACCTTTAGATAGTGCATTTATGAAACAGTCTGCTACCAAGTTATACATATAAAATAACCTAACCCAGCGAAGATACCGTATGTATAAAAAATTTTTGCTTCTATGGTGAAACATAAAGCACTTGCTATTCTGGAATAGGAGCTAATATTCACCATGAGCTTTTTGGTTAAGGTTTCTGAATAAGACAGTGTGTTTTACTGTCTAATACAGCAAAATCAAATTCTCATATTATGTTGCCTCTGTACATCAAAGCTTGTCTCACACATCCTGTGCAATTCATTGATTTTATTTTTGTACGTCTAGAATAGTTCATGTCACCGCCTGGATGTGCAAAACTAAAAAAAGACAGAGGGTGTAGCTTACAACTCCACTTTTGCTGCCATTGCCTTGAAATGCATATTAAGTTTAATGTGGAAGAGATGATCACATAGAATATAACTCACTTTTTCTGTCAGTGTAAGCAGTATACTGGTCTGGTTAAAGAGACAGCATAGAAACTCCTTTGCTGCAGCACAGCAGTGAAATACATGGGATAATGCCACATGTGATACACAAATCCCTAAAGAAAGACTTCCTGCATTCCTTTTTAAGTTTATTTAAGCTTCTTTCCTTCAAAGATTTTACTTCATTCAGGAGAAGGTCAAGGCAACTCTCCTATGCTCTTTCCCAAGCAGAAAAGGAGATGAAACATCTACAAAGCACCAGTATTGCCCAGATGAGCTTGGAAATTGGCTCCATGGCCTGGACCTTGTGTCAATTTTGCCATCCCTGGCAGAGGACAGCATACCATTTCTTACATGAGTTCAGAGTAGTCCCTGGTTCACACATATTGCTGCTGTTTCTTTGTCCTGTTCTACCCTTCTCATCTCCCTCTTGTCTGGCAACCCTGTCCAAACGGAGAATGTCCTCCTGTGGGTGATCCAAGCCACCTGAACCAAAGCTGGTGCCACCAACATGTTTCCAGCTTCTTTCACCAAGGGACCTGAGGTCTTCCAGAGGGACTATCCATCCCCTTGACATCAGTGGCATCCATCAGATTCATACCCTCTCTGAGCACATGTCAACCCAAATGGTACCTCAGCACAACTACACGAACCATTTACTTGGGAGAAAAGGTTACCCCCCTATCAGCTGCTCTTTGGCATCTATCTGTGTGTACCCAGTGGTAGAGATGAGGCCAATTACTTCTGAAAGAGGTGCTGCGAGATAAGGCCAGTCCCTGTGGCTCAAGTGATGCACAGCAACTGGGGGGACCCAACAGGAGCGTGTCTGTGTGTTGAAGCCCAGGAGCTGTAAGTGATTTCTGCCCATGGATGAGCACACAAACCTCCTGCCGCGACCCACAGGGAGCCTGGAGAACTCGTCTGAGGGCAAAACTCGATCCGACCCATACAGCTCAAATGAAAAAGATAATAAAAATCCCCTCCGTGTTTAGTCACGTGACACGCAGCTAATGTTGCATGATGGAATAGTACAACTCGCTCCGTTTCCCTGGCCTCACTGCCAGAAAAGCAACAAAATTAATATTTAGCTTCATGTAGTGCTTTTTGTCCTATTTTTAAATCCCAAATAAACCTTGTTTGGAA
Source organism: Larus michahellis (assembly GCF_964199755.1). NCBI lineage: Eukaryota > Metazoa > Chordata > Aves > Charadriiformes > Laridae > Larus > Larus michahellis. The sequence continues at coordinate 43,222,477 of NC_133897.1, read as the reverse complement.
AAAGCATCTCAGGAACCTCAGTGACACAGTCTCTTCACTGGCAGAGCCCCAGTAACGGCAGCGTTTGGTCAAAGACATGTCCTGGGCTCCTCTTCTGTCAGCCAGTCTCAATAGATTTTGTCCCCAGTACACATACACTTTCATGAGAACCCAAATGCAACACTAATACAGGGAAAAATAATTAACCAAGGTTGTAATTATTCTATCTCAACTACTAGCTGCAGCACAGAAGCTAAAATGTGCCTGTGCAACCCCTGAAAGGAAAAGCAGCACAGTCCCCATGCAGCAGCATCGCGCCCCGCTCCTCTGCTCCGCAGGCACCGGGAAATGCCAACGACGGGAAATGCCTGATAGCAGCTGGCACATGGCACAACTGGGTGGGCTTACCACAGCTAACCCTACGCACTGAAATGAGATGGAGAAAACACCGCAAGATGTTAGTTACTGTCCCTCCTCAATAGCCGATAGACTCTTTAACCTGAATTTTCCCAATCAAGCTTTAATAACAACACCATCAGTTACTACAGTAGGTATTTTCTTGGCATATCATCTCCTCTTTAAAAAAACAAGCAAACAAAAAAAAACTGTCCAAGGAGTTCACCCTGAAAAAATAAACTCCTGTAATTCACACAGAGCAGATTCCATTGTGAAAACATTCCTGTTCTCTTCAGGAATGTGAAACTGTTTAACTCCATCTACACGCTGGGCTCCACAGCCTGGAAAAGACCCGGCCAGGCTTTGCATTTGTAAACTGTGGTGAACATCCCACCAGCCACAAATAAAGCCACATAGAAAAGCAAAGTAATAAGGAGCAATGAAGCTCTCATTTGCACTGTGACCCTGCGAGGGATTTTTAACTACGCATGCTATGTTATGCTGGTTTTACTCACCTCATCTGAGCATTGGTCCAAGAGGAAACCTCAGCAAAGGCAAAGGTGAAAAGCGTGGCAAACACTGAGTGGGAGGATTTGGGAAATTGCTGTGTGTAACTTACAAAATCTTGTTGATGTTGTGAAGTTGTCACTTAAATAATTACAGCATCCGCAAGTGCCTCCACCGGTAGCAAAAAGCAAGGAGTGGTCTGACTTTGGCAAGCTGAGCTCGGGTCAGCACCGCAGCCCTGTGGCCCCCTCACAGTCTGTCCCTACATGGCCGACGGGTGCTGGAGTAGGGGCTACCAGGACAAGGTACTGGGACAGGTGTTATCCCTTTCCATAGAAATTAGGCTCTTGGTGGCACATGGCTAGTGCTGGGGGAGAGGGGAAGCCAAGGCGGGCTCTGGCAGCAGCATGTGTACCTGCAACACCACCTGTGTCCAGAAAACCGCGAGGTGTTCGAGGGGCTCTGCACTCCAGATGTTTTACACATAACCTTTAATAATGTCTTCAGTAGGACTCTGGAAGACATTGGCAACTGAGATGTAGGTGCACAGGGAAAGGGGCACAAATGAAAAACCCAAGCATGTGCAGAGATGCCAAGACAGGACAGTCCCTGGGCTGTGTTCAGACCTGACCGGTGGGAGAAGTCTTGAGAGCACATGGGCAGGAGCCCCACTGCACCTTATCCCCCACTGCTCAGCACCCGAAACACAGGCAGCACCCTGCCTGCCGAACATCACAGAACCACAGAATTGCCTAGGTTGGAAGGGACCTTTCAGATCATTGGAGTCCAACCATCAACCTAACACTGACAAAACCCATCACTAAACCGTATATCTCAACTCTACATCTACCCGTCTTTTAAAGACCTCCAGGGATGGCGACTCAACCACTTCCCTGGGCAGCCTGTTCCAGTGCTTACTAACCCTTTCCCTGTACCCACTCAGTGACACTAGTCCATTCTGCAAAGAAAGATGGTTTCTACAGGTTGAGAGGAACAAAACCAACCTGAAAATAGGAAAATAATCTTCACATTTACATATTTTGTGCACAAATGGATAGGCGTGCACAGGCATATTTACGAGGTTTTAAATAGTAAAGAACGTATAGCTCACACACATCATTCCACATACACACATAAACCATGCTAGTATGTTAAAAAATGAGCACTTGGCTGGAATATTCTCTACCATCGCAGGCAGTCAAATGCATGTTTTGTAACAGGAAGTTTCTGTAAAACACCATGGAAATCTGTGCATAAATCTTGCTCAATTTCAGAAAGTCTGGCTGTACACACCACTGTTTCAAAAAGATCATCATTTCTTAAATAAATGATATTATATTTAATGCAAACAATAAGACTCTACATTTATTTTCATTATTTTATGCTGATTCCACATGGTATAAAAGTCTTTCTGTTATGAGGAGCTTAAATCTAAGTACTGTATCCACATTCAGATACAGGAGGATGTTCGTCATCCTTTGATAAACCTTGGGGCCCTAAAATTTCCCTTGCATCAGAAAAGAAAATGTCTATTTTATTTTTTCATGTATATTTTTTTCAGTATACCCATCCAGAAGAGTAAATATAGAATGCACTCAACAGATCACACCAACGGGAAAATTTTGTTAGAAAGATGTAAAGACATTGTATTATTTATAAATAAATAGATACGCATATATATATGTATCTACATATATATGCTTAGTCTGTCATGGATCTTTACTAAGCAGGGATTTAACACAATTTTCCTATTGCAGGATTTTGTTATGATTTTAAAAACATAAATATGTGCAGAGGCAGTTACAGACCTTTTAATTTATTCTGCATGCATTTAGCAAGATTTGAAAGATACATACAAATAAGCACAAAGAGAGATAAAAGGAGAGAAGTTATCTGGCCTAACCTGAGCATCCAGAAGTTACATGTCTAGTTCCAAGCTAGTCAGTCAAAGCTCTTTTTACATCAAGTAGTACTTGTAAGGGCACATCCTGCCTAGACAGGCATCTAAGGTGGATCAGGTCAAGGACCCTGGAAGTGCTTGTTCACTGCCTGTAAAGGGGGGTAACAGTTACAAGTCAGTGTGTAACTTTTAGAGATGTCTAAAACTGTGTGAGGTAAATCCAGATGCCCACGTATGCCTTCGCAGAGGTGTGGGAAAAGCTATTTTCAACCCACCAAGGCCTGCGTGCCACGCCTGAGGTCCACCCCCACCTTCCTGCAGTGTGATGCCCACAGCTCCTACTTGGCTCATCTCCTACTCCTGAAATGCTATGGCCAAGGCCTGAATATACATCAGATGTGCACCATTAGCAATGATGTTTCCTGCATTTGCAGCGCATAAACTTGTTCCTATAACAGCTCTCGCTATTCCCCGTCATTTGGCTGGCGCTCAGTGATGTAACCCACTGTGAATGAAAGAAACCCTTTTTTCTCTGGCCTCAACAATGTGCCCGTTTGTGAGCAAAGCCACTGCTTTCCCCCACGGAGCTGGTTAGTAGTGATATTTTATTTAAAATTCTTGTGGAAGCTTATGGGCTGAAGTAACCATGATGTGAAAACCAGATGTCCAAGGCAGAGGAAAGATTCAGAGGGCTTTCAGGAATGGGGAGAGTCATAATTTGGCTTCAGAGACCAAGTTATTCCTCTCCAGGATGGGTCCTGGTGAAAGGCAGGGTGCCATGGGGTCGCGTGTGGGGGTATGTGATAAAGCACATCTGCGCTCTCCCCATGGGATGGGCCTGTGCTCGGGCACAGGGGGAAAAGGGGATGAGCTGGGGCTTGCAGATGGGCCCCACTTTCCCTGCACTCAGCCATGTCCCAGCACCATTACCTTGCTCATGCTCATGAGCCTCAGCCCAGGAACGAGCAGGGGTACAGCCAGCGTCGCAGCAGCTCTGGAAAGCATCCTGCCTCCAGCTGACGTGGCAGCTGTAACAGACTGTGGGACTGGTGAGCAGGGTGCCTCATCACCTTGTTGCAGTCTGAGCTGAGGCACAACTACGCACGAGCAGGCAATGGGACACTGCTCCAATATGCTTGGTCTCAAGAGCTGCGAGGTATCTCTACTCAAGCCTACCCAGGCCACTAAAACGGAGCCCCACACGTTATCACACTGCTCTGGTACTTGAGAAGACCTTAAGCTCAGAGTCAACGAGGAGTCAATATGCTCTCCAACTACTTTTCTTGTTCAAAACATACACCTTACGATCTGTAAGTTTAAGGCAGCAAGGACACTTTGATGGCAGGCTTCAGTAAAAAGTAGCATCACTTCTAACTCTGTTACCACCAAAACCGTAAGAATAATTAGAAGCCCAAAAGACTAGAGGGAGCCAGGTCCTTCAAACCCTCCTGCACTGAAGCAGGAGAGCAGCCCACCGCAGCTATCGATGCAATTTGTGCTTCCATTAGAAGCACAACTGCAGCTGGTTTAGGATTTTCTGAGTGTGCTGGTATGACTGATCTACTTATGAAACGGACTGAGATGTAAGAAATGAGAAACCTGAAATGGCTCGGCTATAAAACAGTATCCAATTACATGTCAAAGCCAGCCTGAACATTTTTGGATACATAAAAATTCTGGATACGTGTTGTTGCAACTGTAGGTGTTTCAGTTTTTGCCAAAATAATTCTGAATTGTTTTAAAAGTCTCCCTGCATGTCTGCCAAAGGATGTGCTCACTAACAGGAAAAGCTAGTAATAGATGGCAAAATAGCATCAAACCCCTTCCCACTCAAAATGCTGGTGAGATCTTGTTTAAATGGGGAGATGATTTGTCTGCAAGTACTGTAACAGAACTATTGTACTTTGATCATGTTTATTTTAATACTTGAAGCTGTAAATATATCAAAAGGAGTTCTTCGTTCACTTTTAGCATGGCTATAATGAATGCAAATATGCTTTTTTAATAGTTTCTGTCTTTTAGCTTTATCCACGCATTAAGAAAATAGATGCAGAGCTATTCCAGGATAACCTCCCCAAAATGCATTTATTTTTTCCTTTCCCCAATACATAACAAAATGTGATTTTTACTACAAATTATTATAAGCAAACTGCTGGAAGCTAGTCTTTTATAACCCACTGTCTTATTTTGATTGTACGTGTTGTCATCCCTGTGAACATACTTAGATATAGAATCATCTATGTTAACAGTTTCCTTTGAATGTGTATTTTAAAATAGCATCTCGGTTCTTTGTTTGGTTTTTTTTTTATTTTTAGCTTTGTTTCCATATTTTTAGACAGGTTTTTATCAGATAAAATTTCAAGTATTCTGTCCACGTTATGACTCCTATTAATCACCCCTCCTCACTAATAAAACCTTGTTCCTTTTCGAGGTCGAGGAGTTAAAAAGTTGAGGCTAAACCCCAGGAAGTCAAGGGTTTAAGCCAGGACATGGCTGGCTGTGACTGTCCAAAAGCGAGCGTTGCCAGTAATACCGAGGCAAGCCGAACACCCACTCACAGTAATACCCCCAGCAGTATCGCCCCTTACGACATTCATCAATCTTACTGACATTTAGTAGGAGATGACACTACTAAACCTGGATGTAAACAGAAGCAAGGTGCATGCAAAGGTATAATTTATACTGGCCTTCAAATGAGACAAAAATGAAGAGCTGAAAAATGTAACTTATGGGTACATGCAGTAGTAAGGAGAAGCAAAGATGCACTTCAGTATGAGCCGATGAAAACCACAGCCTAGCGACGTTGCGTACCACCTTATAACCCCTTCCAAAATTATCTTCAAATACATGGGTACTTTTAAATTCAGCAACACTTAATACTGCTTTAACTGCTGTAACGAAACCAGAAACACACTGACACGCACACAGGCTCCCGCAGGCAGGGAAGTGCTCTCTATTTCCCTGTAAGGAGGGCCCTTCTTTAATAAGAGCTTCATGCGATCACTGTCATTGTTCTAGATAATGGATTACCTACACATACATTTTCAAGTGTAATGACACTCTTGCTTATTAAAGACCTCTCAGCTGAAGGGGCAGAATATTATGAACTGGCCAATCCATTCATTTCCTTGAATATGTTATTCAGTATTTTATGCTAAACCAGCAATACACCATCCATTTTAGTACAATGATCCTTATGTTCAATAAAACTGAAGTGCTGGATCATAAATCATTATAGTCATTTATTTTACATTAGACACATTAGCCACTATATTCCATAATCTATTACAATAAGGTGGATTTAAATGTACCCCAAGGAACTGCAATAATAACTTGAGAACCAAATATAGCAATTACGGATAAAATATGCTTAACCTAAAACTGCACTAGCTGCATAGACTGCTGTGAACTTTAAATAAAATTTAGGGAAGATGATAACTATCCTGGAATAAACAAGCAACAGAGGAAAATCGGAACATCGTCACTATACTTCAGATAGTTTACTATGCTCTAGCTATGGGGGAGGGGATGTTATGCTTACAAACCAATGTCTATTAAAATATTATTATTCCGTTATTACTGGCTATATTATCTTCCCATCATGTGAAAATTTCCTGTATTTTCCTGGTGTTTACATCCTACTTATGTTTTTAAACAGCTTTTTCCCTTGCTAGCTGTCTGGTTAACCTGTTTGGATCTATGCTCTTCAGAATCCCTCCATACATTTTAAACATTTTGGTAACTTTTTCATAACATGTCCAGGCCTTTCTGGTGCTATTTCAGCTTCAGGCTCACCAACAATGAAGAGGAAAGCCTGTTTGTCTCCTCCAGACGCAGTGTCTCCGCATAGTCTTAAAGGCCATTGGCAACTTTCTGGCCCCAGACCAAGAAGCAATCTCAAACGTTTGTGAACACAGTTTAGCATTTTTCAGAATTAGTGCTCTGCCAAGTATTAAAAACAACCACATGCTAAAGTAAGTGATTATTTTTTTACAGGGAGGACCCGGCACTTCGGACCACTGGGATTCCTGAGGATGTCTGCCGCCAGCCTGGTGCAGAGGAGAAAGGGCACCGAGGGCCATCAGGCATCATCTGCATGAAGAACTGACGTACATCATACCCAAACTTCACATGCGCTGCTTCGTGTTTATAAAACCATGTTGCTTCCTGCATAAATTCCGTTATCCCTGAGAAATTTTTCTGGGTTTATTGCCTGGGTTTTTGTCTTCTCGGGAACGGAAATTTCACTTAAAAACTAAACGCTCACTGTCACCAGAATAGCTGCCTGTACCTATTGCTATTAATTCTCTATTACCCCAATTTCTCTGTGACGTTTCCAAAATAATTACTATTAATTTACATTTCTTAATTAATTTCCTAAGGGGCATATTAGTTGACTCTGCAGATACATCCGCTGGATGTTCCCTTTTCCAGTTATTCTGTTACATAAGCTTTATCTAGAGGTCCATTTACATTACTTTCTTTACTTCCTTAGTGACTTTTCTCCCCACCCATGGAGGCCAAACATTAAGGCTGGACATTGAGTGTAGCTCATTGAGCAGTTTCTAAAAGCAATCATACAGGTCCAGCTGGAGGTCGACAGGCAAACCACTGCTGCCCAACGTGCAGTGCTGTTGTTGCCTACCCACCACCTACACAGACTTCATGAGACTTTATATAAGCAAGAGAAAATGTTCAGATTATTCACGACAAATTAAAAAATAAAATTTTGCTTTGGCTCAAAGTCATTAAATATATTCAGCCAAGGTAAGGCAGAAGCTTGCTTTTCCAATGATGTGTCCACATTTTACCTTGTATCACAGGAGCCGTAGGGGTGAAGGGCATGCTGAATGAGAGAAAACTCATCTCTCGTTTAAATGTTCTTCCTAATTCCTATCAGTCAAGAGATGCTCCACATGACCTGTTTGTTTTTATTCCGGAGTCTCTGACTGAGGAGAGCTGCTGTGGTGCAACCGAGAAGGGAACAATGCACCCAGTTCTGTGTGTTTTGGAAGAGAAAGTAAATATTTTGTACAACATCCATTGTTGAACAAATAACTTTCTTTTTGATAAACAAGCACTGAAAATCTGTATATATCATGAGAAGAATTCAACCCCCCGTGATAACCTTACACCACAGGCGTCTGGCAGAGCTCTGTCATAAGCAGCTGAGAAAGACAGACGCTCTCCCAGCCCACTTTGGCCTTGCATTGCTCCCTGTGATTCTCTCACGTTCACCCACACGTGGGACATAGGAACAGAAAGGAGAAGTGAGAGGTATGTACCTAACCAAGTCACTGTAAATTTTTGCCTGAAGTAGGACAGAGCCTCAGAGGCAAGCTGGGGATGAACCTGCATTCCTGCTCACTTCATGACCTGGGCTGCGCTCTGCCCCTCCACCAGCGCTACAGCCAGCCAGCCAGCCACAGTGCTGAGCAACCTGTGTCTGACAGCTCCAAAGGGGAATCTTTTTTCCAAAGTACGGTATCAAAACGGAGAGTGGTGCATGGCAAGGACCTCTGATCACTCAGGAATTATGGCAGCCACTGAAGAGCCCTGCCAAGAAAAACCTTGCTCTGTTACTGGGTATGCTCACAGAGTGCAAGACGATCAAGCGGGGCTCTCCCTCCTTCTCAGTACTCCCTTAGAGAACAAACGGAAGACGGAGATGAAAGCAACGGCAGCAAAACCAGGCTGTATGGCACACACTGACTGAAGGCAGACAAAGTGAGGGTTTACTCAAGGGTGAGCGCTGCCCACGCCGACCAGGGATGGGATGGCTACCTGGTGGCCACCATGGCACGCTAGATGAGAACGCACTGCTCAGTACGGCCAGCCTCATACCCCACTAGCCTCACCTCGTGCCACTAAGGAATCACCCCAGCTGCTGCCGCAAATCTCCAGCACAATGCTCGTTGCAAACTGGAGAGGAGCCTGCCTGCAGCGAGGTGTGTGAAGGCAGCCATGCTGTCCCCCGAGGCAACATGGTGCACGTGGTACCAGGAAAATGTTCCCACTTTCAACTGCGTAAAAACATATCAAACTGTTTAGTGAGAGAATGCGCTCACTAATGGCAAGTACTGATTTTGGTTATGTGGAAGATGCTGTGCATTTAAAAAAAAAAAAAAGACAGAAGTTCTTAGGGTATTAAGCTCTTTTGACTTTTGAAAGCCAGGCCTGGAAGTTGTGATGCCTGAACAGCCCTGCCTATGCACAGGGTACCCAGTTGCTGCCCCTTCTCTGCACAGGGAGAGGGTTTCCCCGCTCGAGTGAATTATCCACGGCAAAAAGGCCACCCTTCCCTTCCCTGGCAGGCCCCCGTGGGGACCGTGGCCGCCATGCCGGCCTGTGCAGGAGGCTGAGGTGAGGCGGCCAGCGAGGCAGCCCTCCCCGCCGCAGCCCTCCCCGGTGAAGCAGCTGGCCGGTTGAATTCCAACAGCCGCTTCCTGCCAGCCCGGCTGGCAAACAAACCCATGGAAAAGTAAATACGTTTATCACCAGATTTCCTCTGCCCCTTTTTCAATAAGGAAGGGCTCGATGGCTTTCCTGAGTCAGAGCTATACTACACTGAAGCCACGATGATAAACAGCCGCTCCCGTGCTCATTCCAGTGACTACAGCCACAGGCGGTACAGGCTTGCATGGTTTCGGGATAAAATGGAAAAAAGAAAGAACCCCTCTGTGAAGGAGCATTCCCACCCAGAAGCAAACATTTCGTATAACGCAGACTGGCCCGGGAGAGCCAAAATGCTGGGGGCAGGACAGCAAGATGAACGTGTCCCTCACGCAGTCTCACTGGAGCCAGCAGATACACAGCAGCTTCCTATTGCCAGCCATGTCCCCCCCTCGCCAAACATGCAGGTCCCCTCGAAAGAAACTGAAGTGAAATGCAGCCCTGTTAGCAGCAGGAAATAACCAGTGGCTCAAAATCACCTGAGCCAGGAATTTGGCCTTAAATTTTCCCATCTGACGCGAGCATGGCATCAGTACCTTTAAGGTCTCTATTAAGAACGGGTAAAAACAGTTGGAGAAGTCAGGGTCATCTCTGGGAATTTATACGAGAAATGTTTGCTGTACTGCAGATCAAAATAGCATTTTGACTCATTGATCCCCTGAATGCCATAAAATCTGAAGCGAGATCCTTGTGCTTAGTGGTGGGAAAAATGAGTTTCTCTGGCCGCCTATCATAACGTAAAGAATGAATAAAATAAAGAAAAACAAAGGAAAAGAAAGGAGATATAAAGCTTGAGATGAGGGTAAAGACAAGCCAGCAATTAAAAAAGATAAATGGACTTCAATTTACAAAAAAACCCCTAAACCTCCGCCTCGGTAGCACGTTTAGCTCTTCATCAAGCCTTATTACAATCGCATGCAAATGCTGGGATGGCAGGACATTCCTTCAAACTATGTTTTCATTAAAGATTCTGCTTTTTCCAGAATAATAGTAAATGACACGTGAACTTCATATGAACTATAGGTCATGAAAGGATTTAGTATTGGCATTTTTAATCTAAAAAGTCTGTGCCAGAAAATCAATATGTTTCAGTCGCAGCATTCGAATGCAATTTTCTTCACGTAACAGGGTTCTTTCTTTCACTCCTCCTTCCTCTCCCTCTCTCTTTCTCTCTCCTTCTTTAAAAATAATGAATAATTCCCAGTTTTTCTATGAAACAAGCAGGCGCATTAGAAGGCAACGACATCAATAACACGTTACATGTAAACAGAAAATGAACAAAAAAATCATTCAAGGCCCCTTTCAAACCGGCGTGCTTTTCATCAGTGCTATTACAGGTTCCATTCACATTATCGGATTGAACCACGCTGCATAACCAAGGTGCTGACAAGCCTTGATTACCCAATAACTCCTGTATTCCTTTCAGGCAGGTTCACCGAGAGGACAGGAATGCGCGGCCTTCCTGTGGGGCAGGCTGCTTTCCAGCCAGACCAAGTCAATGAAACCCAACGCCCTCCCGCTCCTGCGCGCCGAAACAGCCCCTGCATTTCCTGAGAGGCAATTATGACTTTTCCCTTCTTTATTCTCAATTGTTTCGGATAACAATTTATTGTACATCGGAGGGGCCAATATAAACATTTTAAACTCTTTTCATAACACTTAGAGGGGGCTGCTAAGTCATCTCCGTAGTAAATCTGTTGTCGGCTCTTTCCCATGCTGCAGAGTCAACAAATCCGTCTCTCACCCAGGGCAGGCCCAGCCAGGCACTGCAAAAACAGGGGAAAATGAACGCAATGCCTCGTACGTCGCGTCTCTACTTGCTCCAACTTCCCCTGCATGCTTGTTAGCCGCCCACCTTTCGGTTTTCCCTTTGCACGGCACACCTCTCAAAAGACAGAGTGCTCAAAAAAAAAAAAAAAAAAAAGGCAAATTCGGGCAGCTGTGTTTTTTGCATTTGGACTAAACCCTGCTCCAGCCTGAGGAAGGGCAGAGGATGCATTATGCACTCACTCTTTCTAGCAATTTAGGCTGGAGCACTAATGAAAAGCAGGAGACGGCGTTGGCGGCCAGATGTGGGGCGAGGGCTTCTACCAAAAGGGAGCTGGAGCCATTAAGGCTGGGATCTAAGAGAATCTAATTCCCTTGCCATGTCACTTGCCTAATTCCTTGCAGACAACTCCTTCTCCCTTCCCTAACAAGTATGCACGTATCAAAGGCAATCAAGCAAAATAAACATTTGCAATAAATTTATTTTTGGTAGCAATTTATACTAAACTTACTGTTATTTCTCCTTAACTAATCAGTTCTTAGTCCTCTTCTATGTGTCCCCCGAGTGAAACAGCTGCGTTAGTATCACTTAGCATCCAGAGCTGTGGGTGTAATATTATCCACATTTCTCTAATTAACTTCTAATGACACAATTTATCTACAGGTTTTTCTTATTATTTTTATTATTTCAAAGTCAGAGCAGAATTCAGCTTTTACCTGTGTCTGCCGCACATGCGGCAAGACTTGTAGCACTGCGTACAAAGCTCCTGCCCAGCTCTGGCTCCGAGCAGCATCAGCTGCCCACCAGCTGTAGGACCATGGGGATCTCCTGCACCAGACTGCACCCTGGCATGGGCTCAGTTTTCTGACCAAGCCCTGTGGGATCAGAGGAAGGGTGACGTGTGTTCCTCCCATCTCTGCTCAACGCACCAAGCCCATACCTCCTTCCAAGAAGGACTTTAGAGGGACAAGAAGGAAGATATGGCTTCTGCAAGCCCTGGAGATACCACAGCAGTGGGCAAGAGAAGGGAGAGCCGCAGGATGGAGACAGAGGAACAAATCCTTGCTGAAGGGCAGCTCGTGGCAGAGACCTCTGACAAGCTACTGCCACGTGAGCCAAACACATGTATTATGTTCTGCTTTAAGGCCCTAATATTCTGTTCCCCTGGACAAACACATGCGTGCGTGCACAGAGCCCATGAAGCCATACTTCAAAACTGCTGTCCAAATACCAGGTCTCTGAAGCAGCTAATGCCGCGATCATCTCGCACCATACGTGTGTAGAGAAAAACACGCACCCAAGTCTGCAAAGACACACACTGATGTGCTGGGAACTTTCCTGCTGTAAATATCCACTGCCTAAATTCTCACCTTTAATATTTTGTCTTCTTTTTCCTTGCCTACACAGGGCTGTTATATTCAGCTCATCACCATGTTCTATTTATTGTCACAAGCCTTTTAAATGGCAAATATTTTGAGCTATCTGTAGTCCTGCCAGTTTACTTTTCAACACAGCAAATGGAGAGCTTTCTACTTGGTATCTCCTAAAACTGGCACAAAAAGCAATTTCCTACTCAAGTACAAACAAACAAAAGCTTGACCATTTTCCTTCCAAGCAGAGGAGTTACTCTTGTCCAAGGAAGCATGCTCGATATGTTTCAGCAGAAAACACGCTGCTTTGGGGACTTTCTCACACACTTGTGATAGCAAGCTTTACTTTAAACTTTTCTGCATCCACCATTAAGTAAATGGTGTCACACACGAACAATTAAAAAACTGTACAAATCTGACCTCACTTTTTCCTTAGTTAACCACAGCTCTAACAATGCAACCACTAGTAATACTTCTGTATTTTAAAGCCAGTTGCAGTAACACAGATTATAGAAACAATTCTTGATATGATAAAAACAATAAAAAAGGAAGATGAACAAGATGGATACACAATCTTCAAAAAATAATCTTCAAAAATATATTCCAGCATAGGGCATTTATAAAAACAGTTTGTATTTTACCTGTATCTACGGTAACTTGTTACATAAAAAAAAAAAGGGGTGATTAACTGAACTACTGGAAACCATAATAGCAATAGCAACAGATTACTTGCCTGTTGAGTACAGAATAGACTTGAAATCTGTATTATGGGTTTGCTAATATTTAGCTGAATGAATGAATAACCTATGGGAACCTTAGGGCCAAAATGCAGTGAGTACTTAAGTCTCCGCTTCATTGTTAATTTAGTCATGGCTTTTTATTTTAGTTACTCCTAGATTATATGAAGAACGGAAATCAAAATTGCACCTTGTCATATTTGTCTGGTATCACACTCCCAGCTTAACAGTAATTGTTACAGACCAAATGCTCCATGGAATATTTACTAAACATGACTCTGAATTGCAGTCTGTCTCTGAACAAAATCACAGTTGCGAACTCCAGTTTTACAAAATCTCAGCATATGACAAAAAGAGACCAAAAGTGAACTGCCAGATTTTTGCAGTTCAATCTCATTCTCTCAGGCTGGGACATAACTATCATTTCTTCAGCTTATGTACATTTTAAAATCTCCCCTTCAAAATTACCTGCATTCTTCAGCTCTACTGCAGCCCCTCTTCCAATGCCTACCAGAATGGAGACTTTATATAGCAATTTTCTTCAATCAATCTAAATGAAAAGACATGTCGTCATCCCCCTCCATCCATCACTTTGTTGCATGTTAAACTGTAGCTGCTGTGGCCTTACAATCACTGAAGAGTACATTTTTTAAAATTTTCTGAGAAAGCTTCTTCCTTGATTGTGCTGAACAAATCGTAATGACATTTTTTAATAGACGCTTGGGGACAGTTCATAAAAACTCTACGCACCATTCAAATAAAGGTTTTATAGAACTTAACCAGAAAAAGGTGAAATTAATCTTTTTTTCAAAAAAGCTATTATTTTATACACTGAGATACCCTTTCTGCAGTCTGACTAAACATCACTAATCTGTTACATCACCGCCCGGCATGATAAGCACAGAGAAAGGTGAAAAAGCAAGCTGGAGTGTGAAGTCAGCCCTGTACCACACCAGGATAAACCACCATCAGCCCGTATTCAAACTTCTGAATAAAGTCCATGAACGCTGCAATCCTAGGAACTTTAATGGGACAGGTTGCAGTGCTGAATTTGTTTTTCAATTTATAAGTTATTTTTATTGACACTGTTTGATAATAAGTCTCTACATCAGGAAAGCCTTTACTGAGACAATTTTATTAAGAAGTACTGTTGCTTCGTTAGATCTTGAGCGGCCTTCCCATCAGTGCACTGCCTTTGTCAGTCTGCAATACAAGCAGTAGATATAACGGCAGCCAGACAACCTGCTGTCTTTTCAATAAATATTAGCATCAGACATCAGTGATAGCAATCACTGTGCTCTCAGAAACGAAGATTACTTCCCCTCCATCAGCAATAAAAGGTGAGTAAACTGTACTGCGACACGGTCAAACAACCTGTAAGTCTCCCCTGAAAAAAAGGGGTGGCAGAACAGCTCTCTGCATTCAGGGGCTTAACATACCACCCTGCAAAAGCTCTTGTGACACACTAACTCACAGCCCTCGAATCCCTATCACTCAGGAAAAAAAAAGCCGCAAAGCAACCAAACTGCCTGGAGAAACCCAGTCCAAAGCAAGTTTCAAATGGTAAAAAAAGTTGCAAAGGAAAAAGTTCAAAATCCACCCTGGACAGAAAGAGGAATTTGGGTCTGAGCCACCGACGAGACTCCACATTAAATTAGAGCAGGACCGCTGTTGACAGCAGGACAGGTGACAGCTCTCTCCACATCCATTTGAATGGATTCAGACCGATTTTGCTGTGTAAACGTTCCTAAATCTGCATGTCTCTCATGTGCCACTGCAGGTCCAGCGACACTGAGCCACATTACTAGCCAGACAGACAGATAGCCTTTTCCCAAACGCAAAAGACAGCCATCAGGGAGGTCAGCGTTGCCTTTTGAGGCAACGGCAACGCACAGCTGTCCACAGGACCGAAGAGGGCTGCAAAAGGCTTTTTTTTTTTTTTTTTTTTCCATGGATTAGTCCCTTAGGAAAGTGTTTACCCCAAAGCAAACTGCTGGCAGCACGAGATGGATGAAACCTGCAATATTCAGCGTGCAACAACATGCGGAGGGCGGCAGCAGCACTGGAACCGAGCACCAAAATCTTTTGTCACCGCACAGCAAAACTTTTCTTTTTAAACAGGGGAATAAAAGATTTAGTAGACTGTGTGACAAACAAAATTAGGCGAGTGTTTACATAGGAAAACCAGCCCTCTTGTAGCTGCACAAATAAATAATATTCTTTTTTCTTTGAAGAAAGAGCATATGCTCAACACTCCTTTGTCCTGTATCACAATAGAAAAACCCTTTGCACTGGAATATCTGAATCACTTCTTGGCAGTCTCTCAAGGTAAACAGAGTAAATTAAAAATGAATGTTTATCGTAGGCGCACACATACACACACACACACTAACAAAGTGGAGTGCTGTATTTGCCTATCAAACATAAGAAGTGATTGAGTCCATCAGTCATTCAAACAAGCAACTGAAAAGTGGAAATAATGGGACGACAACATCAGAAAACAACCTCCCAGAAAGAGATGAGTTTCCTCGTAGCCATTTGTCTTGTCTAATTAATCCCACATGTGGGACTAGATTGGAACATTAAAAAAAAATTAGGTACAAAATATTACTTTCACTGGGAAGCTTCAGAAGTACAAAAGAAACAGAAATGCTTTATGGCTGTGCTTTGCTTTCAAACCCCGTTTTTCACATCATCTTCTTAATCTGGGACTCTGCCCCTGTGCCTAGATGAGACTAAGATGATGTTAGCAGCGCAGAAGAAAGCAGTTGGAAAAGCTGGGGAAAATTATGTCGTTACCACCAATAAAAGAAGATGTCAGTTCCTAATAGATTAAAAACCTGTGTATTAGGTTGCAGACTATTCCTGGGCACCCACGGAGCGGTCATGCCCAAGAGCACTTCCCTCTGCACAAGACCGGTGAAAAGGGCATGACCTATTCCCTTCCACGCAAACCTTGTCACAGTTTATCCGCATTTTTGTCAACTTGGAATTAGACTGCTGTAACACACTCTCCACAGGGCAAAACAAAATGCAGAAACAAATGCAGAATGTGTCAACTGCTGATTTAATGGAATTTCATGCCAGAAGCTTGTTGCCCTAATGCGTACGGGGCTGCGATATCTGTCCTCACTGGAGGCTGTGTAGGTATAGCGAGGTGGTGGGTTGAATATGTAAACTGCAAAACCCAAGAATTTTTGAAAGGGAATTCTGATCCTGAGTATGGGGGCAGACACACTTCAACCAGGTCCTCAAAACTGTGGCCATTTCTGAAAAATGCACGTTTGTTTTTGTTTTTGTTAGGTTTTGGGGTTGTTTTTTTTTTTTTTTGAAGCACACAGCAGACACCTCCACCACCACAGTGTGCATCAGGTAGGGTACCAGAGCCGAAATAAAAGCAGAGCTCAACAGAAAGCTCCCAACATATCAGGAAACATCCTCCGTATGCCTCCTACTCTGCAGCAGACTACGCGTGTTCCCATTTTGAACGCAACACAACGTGAGCGGTGTTCCTCTACTTATACAGGGGGAGAAAGGGCTGCAGGTTGCAGTGCTTCACCGACTGCAGCCTGTGGGGTGTGTGACGGCGTCTTCTACGATATTACTGATGAAGTTAGCAACATAAGAACATCCAGGACATATACTGCATAGCATTCTTTTAATGCAATGAAATAAACTTACATCATCTTTTTGCACATTAACAAGAGGATTAAAAACTCTTCTGGCACTTCTTAGCACGGGTGATGGGGACATGCCTGCTGGCACCATCTCCCCCAGAAACCCCCAAGCAACATCCTGCACTAAATCCCAAAGGGAAAGTGGCGCTGAACAAAGAACTGACAAGCTAACAGCTTCACACACAGCTTTGCACGCATTGGCAAACTATTTAGAAGAAAAATAAAATGAGAATTCAGATTCTGTGTTGGTCTTCCATCTAAAGCAGGCAACAGTGAGCTTGTTTTGGGCACACACACACACATATATGTGTGTGTGCTGTGCATATGCATACACATCTGTATATATATGTATATATAGGCACTGGAACAGGTTGCTCAGGGAAGCTGTGGATGCCCCATCCCTGAAAGTGTTCAAGGCCAGGCTGGATGGGGCTTTGAGCAGCCTGGTCTAGTGGGAGGTGTCCCTGACCAGGGCAGGGAGGTCCGAACTAGATGATCTTTAAGGTCCCTTCCAACCCAAACCATTCTATGATTCTATGTACATACATAGATCCCCTGGCGCCCGTATGTGAATCACTGGTATACTTTTGTGGCATAAAAAATTTAAAAAGCTTTTTTCTCAGGAGAATCTTATGGGGCGCTTTCAGGATTTTGCTGAAGAAAGTTCCCAGTTTGCTCTTGCGGAGTATCCCCCCCACCCCAACCTCTCTTCGGTTTGCTTTCAGAAGAAGGAGGTGGCCTTGATCACTCAATCCCTCCCCACTTGGGCCAGGACAGAGGTGGCCCAACCACTCCACTCCCTTCCCCTCTCTGCTTCCAGCAGGGAGGGAGGATGCCCCCCAGGCCCGGGGGCTGCACCACGCTGCTGGGACCTCGTTCTGCAGGAGCGTCCCATCCCACTGCAGCACTTCTGCTGCAATTGCCCATGCCGAGCTGAACGCATTTAATTTAACCGCTCCCTGAAAACTGCGTCAACTGACTTCTCCCATGCTCGCTGTCTTAGCTGAAAGAGAACGGGTTAATTCCTATTGCAATATATCTGAACCAGATGTACCTTCCCCGCCCTGCCCCCTCCCCGGCAAGAAAGAAAAGGGGAATTGCAAAGTTTTCCTTCTCCTTTGAAGGAAAAATCTACCTTTTGGTTATTGAGTCAACTCCAGCCCTCACATAAAAACACCTTGGTGTCTAATTCCTTCCCTACCATATAGCACTTGCACGTTTTCCTTTGGCATTTATAAGGGGTCTAAACACGATATATCTGTTAGAAACATTCCCAGCACCTAACTGCCCTAAAAAGAAGTAGGAAGACGACTACAAGAACACCCTAGTTAAGATACCAAAATGTTATGTCAGAAACGCTAGCAGCCATAACGCCTGCCTTTGCCATCAGAAACCTCTTCAGGAGAAGAGTCAGCTCTTAGAACCATCGGAAAAGCCTGAGGAATATATCAATACACATCAAGATTTAGAAAAAAAACAGCAGAGGGATCTGTTCTCCCACCACCACTAATAAATAAGGTATTAAATCGTTAAGATTTCAATTACAAGGGAAGAATGTGGCTAACCAAATAAAAGCAGGGGGAGTTGAAATAAGTAGTAGGTTAAAGATTAATATTCTGGCTTCAGAACAAAAGGATGCTCTTTTGTGGCACTGTGCTTATGCCTCTGAATGTAAACATTGTTCCGAGAACCATTTTTTCTTTGCCCAATCTTTAAAGGGTAATAAATTAGACCTTGGACAGCCATACAAGCTGCTACTAGATGTGAATGTGAATGTGTCTGTAGAAAAGGCTGACTTTCAATCAAAGTCTATTGAAAGAATAGTTGGATTTTCTAAAGAAGCATGTTGTGCCTATTAACCAACTTACAAAAGGGGCCATTTTCTTGATTTATGTTTGGTTGCTATAGAGATCTTGCAGTACAGACTGGCAGGTGAAGCTCCCATTTAACAATCTCACAGGTTTTTCTTAGCTGTACTCAGAGGACACGGAGCTACAGTAGGTAAAATCCAGCACACAAACATACCACATCTGTCAAACTTAAAGATCAGATTTAAGGCTCTCCAAGAATTTATCGTGAATATGGTAGAGTTATTACACAACCTTTGTCAACAAACATTTTATACCCTGGAAAATCTTATCACAGCAAGCTGCTTCACTCTGTCAGGTTTTGTCCCTGATCCACTTCTTATTCAGCACGTAATTATTGGTGAGAAGGATTCCAGCACATCACAGCGCCACGGGGTTATCATCTATTGGGGTTTTTTTTGCAAAGCATACAAAATATTCACGAGGAAGAACCCTTGCTCTGCAACAGCAATGCTGATGCTAACGTGTGCAAGGGGGTGTCAATTAAAAAAAATAAATAATCCCCTTGCCACGAACCACAAAAAAAACTAGAGAACGTGCAACTGAGAAACAACATGTCATGTTGGAGTCAGAAAACTTTCTGTGTGTCAGTAGGTCACGGGCAATTCAAGACCTGAACTGAGAAATGCTATTTTATAAGTCTGGATGTCCTGCCTAAACTCTGATGAAAGGTAGCTATACGGAAACTAGAGTCCTGGAAGAGATAAGGTAACACAATTAGCAACCTATGTGATGCTCCAACCAGTAACTTGGGGGGAGAACAGCAGATCTGCACGGTAGTATATGCTTCAACCCAAGACCAAACCAATCCAGTACCTAGGATGCCAGCCTTTCCTGTCTGGGTGCCTTGCATTAGCAGATACAATACCAAATATACAGAACAGGAAAAGATTAAAAAAAAAGAAAATCAAAACCAGAAATATGATTCTTACTGTATTTAACATGACAAAAAGAAATTCAACTATTCTTATGTGACTCTGATTCAACAAGAAATTTCCATTGGCCTACCTTGTCAGAAAGGAATCTGCATTTCATAAACCAGTGAAGTCATAAAGTAACAAATTTTGACAGAAGGTAGTGCCTTACAGCTGCCTTACTTATCAGTATCTTTTACATTACTAGCACCATACTATTAAAAGTTTTACATGAATAGACAGTGGGGGCCAAGTAAAACAAGAAATTAAAGCATTACGGCTCGCCCCCCATTTTACAGAATTAGATAGAGAGGGTGTGGAGCTCGGGAAGGGCTGGTCCCACAGTCCCCCCGGTGGTAGACCCTACGCGCCCGTCTTACTAGGATCTCTCCATGCACAGCCCGGGCTCCTTCACAAGCAGCTCCCACCTCTTGCCAGGAGAAGCGACCAGCTTGGCTGTTCAGCCCCGCGCAAACCCATCACATTCGCCACGCTCACCCAGACAAAAAGCAAACTGCATTTGACTCCCATGAAAAAAAAAAAAAACAAACAAAAAACCCCAACAAAAATCCACAAATTTTTTTGAGCTACTGCGCAAAGGTCTGATTTCAGTTCCTGAGATATATTTAGCATCTGCAGAACGAAGAGGTTGTTGGGGGGAGGTAAACAGCCACCACAGGGAAGGCACCAGCATGGCATGAGTTGGCTATAGGTGGAGTAACTTCCATGTGCAAAAGCGCTTTAATCCAATGCTTATCAACACACTGAGGTGACAGTCATATAGAGCATTAAAAGGTGTAAGAGAATAAAAGCTTATCTCTCGCTAAGGCCAATACAGATGTCTCACCAGAGGCAGATGGCTTGGGGGTTGAGGTTGGTCTGATCCTGTACAGCTGAAAATAATGAAGAGGAGCTTTGCCACCAAGTTCAAGGAGGCACGGGCAGGAAGAGGTCTGAAGTCAGGCACCCAGAATTCAGCCTCTCTGGAAATGATCTTCCCTTTCTGCCCCTCTCTCGCAGGAGAAAGCTGCAAAAACTTGCTTACGTTTAAAAGGGGGAGGAGGAGGATAATTGCAGTAATCTTCAAAGGATTTGTTTTAATTTCTCCTGAAAGGACAGCAAGTCTTTCGTTGTTTGAACATATGGCTTTTGGGGAGAGGGCTCCGAGTTATTTCATTACTGGTCTTTTGGAATTTTGCTGATTATCGTGAACAAACACGGCCTTAACACCAGAGCTGTGATGAAGAGAGATGACTTCCTTGTAAAGCTCTCCGTTGTTTGCATCCTAGTAATTATTCGGCAAATGGATTCCACCTGTTGTACATCACCCAGCACATACAGATGGGACTGAAATATATCCTGGATTTATATTTTATTTGGACTAACAAAGCCAGGATTTTAATTCAAGGGGCAGTGAAGGAACTAAGAATGTTCTGCATCAGAGACTTGGAAAAAGAAATACAGGGCTTTGGCTGTGGCCCTTCTGCTCAGATTATCTCCAAATACTTTACACGCAGTGTCTCCTCCTAAGGAAAGCAGGAGCGATCAGATCCATTACGCTCTGCTGTTGAACCCTGTGTCTCAGGCCTCCTCTTGACACATTTCTTTTACTTCCTGTTATTTATTTTCTACATTAAAATCACTGGCAATATTTTGCCCATCTCCTGCTTTAACTCCAAATCATGATGAAGGCAGATTTGACTGTTAAAACAGTATTACACAATAACTGTCATCCAGATTGGACAGTAACTTATTAAACCCTGTTTTATTGAAAGTCTGCATGTTGGCATTTTGTTTTTATACCTTGCATGTGTTTTTAGTGTTGAACTTGGCTTTTCCATGAATCTTATAAACATAAAAAGCACAAAGACTGAAATTCTGTCCCTGCTGAAGTAATAGGATTTTTGTCACTAATGTCCATGGGGTAGGATTTCAAACCAGATTACTATCAGATTTTTTTAAAAAATCCTCAACTTCTACCCCTCTAATGTACACTTTTTGACTGGAGAGGTCAGTGGGCAGGAAAAAAATTCAGGCAGAATTACTAGTTTTAAAAGCATGTTCTAGACACCATCCCTGTGCATGTGCATGTGCACCCACATCTTCTGGAAAAGCTGCTGAGAGCAGGTGCTATCACCCAAGGTCCAACACCACCAGTATTAGACCTGCAGTCTCTAAATCCCTGAGGATACAGCCAGTAACAGAAAGATCCTAGATAGTGCCGACAAATAACACTTAATGCAGATCCCTTAACTACACAAAAAGACACGGCGCCTACCTTCTGTCATTCTACAGGATGTAGCATCTTAGGTTTTGGTCTTCAATATGCATACACATGGCACGTATGTATGCAAACGCAACAGGGTGGTAATATCCATGCAGAAAGCTGCTGCAACATATAGTAAATGAGTTTACTGTACACATCCCCTCCCTTGTGCCTGGTAACTTTGGGTCCTTTTCCGTTTCAATGCAGTCAAGACCCTTTCAAGGGCTGCGCATTGTGTTCCATAAAGCAATGGGGGTGGGGAAAGAGGCCATCTTCTCCCTGCTCTGTGCAGAAAGGGCCAACTTTGGGAATCTGGATTCTTCATTCTCTTGAAAGTTTAACAACTGACTCCAGGGAGCACCAAGGGCTCAGTGCGCCCACCAGTCAAAACTTGCGAGTTTTAACATCAAACTTTGCAAGAGGAAAGTTCTTAGGTCATTTCTAAAGGTGTTTTGCTGTTTAATAAGCATACCTCCTCACTTTGCAGGAGGAGGATCATGAAAAAAAGTTACAATAAAACTTAAAACCCTCTAAAATATTCTTAAGTGGCTTTCCTATAACCCATATGGCATATAAATGAGTGTAGGATAGTGTTGCATAACGAGTTTATTGGCATACAGTTGGTATGGCCAGATTACTTGTCCTTTTAGTGCGTAACCTTAGACTGCAGCCATCTTAAACGCATGCTGATAAATTGTATGCATACCACTCCGTTGTGCGTTATTTGCTCCTCATACATACACTTCTCTTAAAGTATGTAAGTAGATATTTGCATATAAAATTCTGATGGCGCACAAAGGATTAGATTTATGCATTCCTTTGTAAACCCACCAAAAGCATTACATTTTCCATCGTTGCTAAAACCTCTAGGCTTTTAAACTCACAAATGTATTTTTACAATTGTTAAGCTGCTGCTATGGTCTGTGAGGGTTCCTGGTCTGGGAACAATGGAAACTGGAGTCTTATGTTTATCTTCAGGCCAGGACGGATGGAGGCAGCAATAGTATATGCTTTCCTAAACTGACCCGCTAATGACCTGAATCCTGCCCAGAGGGGTTAGTATCCCTTGGAGTAAGAGGATATTTAGCTCTGATGCCAGTTCAACCTACTACTCATGTAAAAGAAATTGCCTCATCCAAGTTAAGAGGCTTAGATCTTATTTTCCAAAATTAATCATTCATACGGCATGTGCTTTTCAGACATATTTGCTTAGAAACATAGATTTACTTATGAAAAATACCTGTATTAAAGCTTGAGTAGTCTTGTAGTGCAAAAATGAGTATGGCCAGTGCCAAATGTAGAAGAAAACTTCAGTACCCCAAAGACTTAAGAATGGGTTTGATTGCTTATTACTTTCAGTAGTCTACCTCAGTACGTCTGTTTTGTGCATCAAGACAGACATCTTCTTGTGTCCCTGCCGAACCCAGGCTATCCAGTGATACCAAGTTCTTTACTGACTAGGTTCCTCCCTTAAAAGGATGGAGCAAGCAGTTTGGATTAAACAGAGTGACTTCACCCACTCTTTGGATAAAACTGATCTGTCCTGAGGTTATAATAAATTCAGCTACACTAAATAACCATTTTGCTTTATCATAAGCATGTGCACTTTACATGTTTCTGATCAAGATCAGAGATGGAAAATGGCACAGGATGGCTATTTCCATGATATCCTCTCGCACATCTGGAGATTAATGACGCAGCGTTCCAAAAGGGTTGTATAGTTTGGAAAACACCCAGAGGTCTGAGTGCTTACTCACAAACCCAAACGTGCAGCCCCGCCAAGCACTACCAAAATACCACTCTCTCTAATTTTCTTCATTATCACAGGGTAATGATATGACCAGAATTAGTATTTCCTGGAGACTATGCTCTTTTCTTTATCTCTGCATACATCTGCCACTCAGCGTTGCCCAAATTCAGAGCAGCACTTGCTATTATTCTATTACAGGTTTTCCCTGCATGCTAATCCCCTGGGAATCTGGCATCCCAGTTCACAGCAAACCTTACTCATGCACATGCAAAACAAGAACCCAATTTACTATTTTGCAGCAACAACAACAAGAATTCAAGCCACAATAAAATTGCATGTTTATTTAAGTTGCTCGGCACGATTCCCATCCAGATAAAATCACCACTTATGCCAGCCTGAAAAAGTCCGCAAAAAAGTTTGTTGGAATTTTGCTCCTAAGTCACTTCAATGCCTTGGAAAACATTCTCCCTTTCCAGTTCCCCCCAAAAATGGAACAAAATAAGTTTGGTGTAAAGCTGATATGTTTTAAACATTAACTTTTAGACAAATTCTGCTCTGCACATCCAAATGTTAGCGCCTTGGGAGATTCCACACCGCTGAAGGCAACATTTGCACTCTGCAGCATGTGGCAAAAAAAAATAAATTATTACCTACCACCATATTTATCACATGTATGTATTTAAAAGCATTTAGCAGTCAAGCCTTTCTTGAAGATTTTACAGTAATTTCCTTGCCCCTCAAAAATTTTCAAACGTACAGCTTTAAGTGCCTTTGAAACCAAATTCAGTCACTCCTAGAAAGTTCATTTAAAAATAGATTTGCTACTACAAATTAAAAGCTTGCCACGTACCAACTGCCCTATGCCAGTATGCATGACGAGTACTAATAAATCATGATATTCAAGGATATCAACACTAGTTCTTTGACAACTTTGATTGCTTGCACACACACCCACCCTGTGCATGCAGCTAAGTGATCCCAGCAGGAGGGATGAAGGTTAGACTAGAGTGCTCCAAGCTTTCCAACTGGATGCACCTAATGCTCCTGCACCAGCTGAGGAAACACCTCCTCTTCTCCCCACAGATGGACAACGTTTCTTCCCGCTGCCCTGCTGGCTCCTACCAGCCACCGTATCGACTCCTGCCCACATGGAAGCGGGTGCAGCCTGGGCTCACCAGGGCTGCCCAGCACCCTGACCTGGAGCCATCTGTGCTCAGCAAGGACGGGGACACATCTGGGCACCCCAAGGAACAAAAACTCGCAACCTGTTACTCAAAGCCCCCATCAGCCAAGGCCCTGCAGGCAGCACTTCCGAAAATATGCCTGTGCACCTTGGTTTGAGGTTGGAGGTCCCCAAGGCGGCCAGTCAGTCGGTGACCTTTATGTCGGCAGCTCCAGCCTGAGGAGGTGGTGGGGCAGGACCCACGCCGGTACGTACGCTCCCCTGGATCCAGGTGCACTGTTAATAAAACTGTCTTTCCCACAGAGCCTGCAGAATAATACATTTTATATTCTAATGAAGTAATTATTAAAATAGGTAATTATTGAAATAACCACATCAACTCCCAGTCATTAAAATCCTCCTAAACAGAACGGCATGATGGCTTAGGCTATTAGAAAGCTTGGCAGCCACCCAACGCCTACAATAGCTTCTAATTAATTGATCTCACCTCTAATCTGCTATTGTTAGCCTAGTGCTGATCATTTGTTTGGCCTACAGATCCTATTGCCCCTTTCATTTGATTGTATTTGTTACTGTACCCTCTCTATCTCTTTCAATTAAGCACAGGTTAAGTGGTTCAACCGCAAGAGAATAGGAGATAATGGCACCAATCAAAGTAATCTCTTTAATTTGCTAAATGGATTACAGGGAAACCCCAGCCAAAGTGAAGTCATAGCTGGTGGCCTTCACTTGAACTATACACAAAGAGTATCTAATTATTAACCCACCACATGCCAAACTTTACAGATATCCAATAAAACAACACGGCATTCGGGTAGTAGCGGGGTTGCTCTCATTGCCGAGTTTTCCACTGTAAAATTATTTTGACTGCAAAATCTCTATATCAGTGTCTTTCCAAGTATGCTATACGCCGTACTTTCAAGTGCAACATATCTACATATAACAATCAAAACACTGCACCGCATACCAGTCAAGAGAGTGGATTTATAATCTCTTTAAGGACGTGCTCGTGGTAGAGTTCATTTTTCATATTTGTACTATAAATGCAAATTCAGCTTTGCAGTCAGTATTGCTTTTGCTGACTGTAGAAGTTTTAATAGTAAACAAGCTTTGTCCTTAAACTGGCAAGTGTGTTTCTTCCCCCTCTCCTCTTTCTTCTGAAGTGTTTTTGAGCAAGCTGTCTGGCAAGAGAGCTTCACGACCAGTACTTTGGCTGAGTGTGTCCCTGGCTAATCAGTCAGACAGTGAATTCAAGAATGTGAGCTGCATGAGACAGAGGGTCATTTCCTTGCAGTGACAGGGAGAGCGGGGCATTAGAGAGAAAAAAAGGTAGGAGGGGACAACAGGATTTCATGCAGAAGGGAACTCAGCTTGTTGGAGAGGCAGAACCTCTTAGGAGCGATCAGATCTCTCTGCCTTTTCAGAACGAAATGTTTTTATTAGTGGCAAAACAGAGATTACCAAGTATAAATCTATTGTTCCTGGCAGAATTCAACTTGCATCAGATAATGGGCCCGTAACACAGAATATGGTATCATTTTGCAGTTCCATTTTGGCTTTGGTTGGTTGATTTAAAACAGAATGATTACATTAGCCTCAAGCAGAACATCTAAGAAGTGAAATCTCAGTATTAACTTAAAGAAAAGCGAGGTATATGGAGAAAGAATAATCTATATTCCAGGCTGGATGACTTCAGAGGCAACAAAAAGTCCATCGAAAAAGGAACAGGACTCCTACTCTCCAGACCTGACACCCAGCTCGCAAGAGAGCACTTTACTTCTAACATCAGCTAAAGTTGTCTTGTAAGGTCAAGAGCTACAGTTTTGATTTCTGACTTAGCTTTTTGCGTCCTCGCTTGTTTGGGCACCAAAGCTTTTGCACCGAGATTGTCAACTTTTCACAGTCACTTTTCCGATGCTGGTGGTTCCAGGTTGTTTCCATGCAACACAGGCATGAACAAAGAAATTATATATACATCTCCACATTTCCAGTAATGCCGCTAGCACAGCCCGCCCCTGTTCCAGTGAGATGACAGCTTTATATTTCATAACATGTTTTTGTTTGCATGGTAACTGGCCAGTAACTTGGCATTCTTCTGCCGTTCTGCGTTTCGACATCAGTTCAGCGCTAACGGCTTGAAGTTGAGCACAAACTTTCTGCGCTGCTGAATTAGCAACTACATACACACACGATAACCTTCAGCAGAGCCTGTCTAACTACCGCTTGTATAGCAGCTAGGGTTCCACAGGAAAATCGCAACTGAGCCCAGGTGTGTCACCCACGGTCACATAGAGGTACATGCAATCTTCCTACCAAACTAGTTACACGAGGGAATCACTTAACTCTGAACATGTTGTGTGTTTTGTGGGAAAAAAAAAAAAAAAAAAAAAAAAAGTACTTTATGGGTGCAGTTTGGGGAACAGGGTGAGATGTTGTTCTCATTTTCTACTCCCCAGACGGTCACCTCACTATACACGGTCCTGCTTGCTACGTCCTGGCCTGATGCACCCAGGACATCTCTGTGGGCTGACTCTGCTCACCCAGCCAGCGAAACAAGGGGATGTTCTCCACGGGGTGAGGGACCTGGACTGGCTCAGACAGGAGGGGCCCTGCAGCACCAGCAGCTGCATGCAGCACAGACTGGGAACCAGGCTGGGGGAAGGGATCCCTCAAGCCACCCTGTCATCTGCCATGTATATCTGTCCTCCTCTTTTACATGCAGCATGCAAACAGATCAAAAAGACCTGCAGCCCATTCCCATTTTTACCTCCAACAAGCCCCCTTACAGAGATGCACCTTCTGCCCACAGGGATCCATTGTGCCTGCGTACGCACACCTGACTTAAAAATACATGACTGGCCGACACCTTCAAGCATGGAGGAAATAAAATGTCTAAATTTCCAAATGCCTTTACCATTTGAGAGCACACATAAGGCTATATTCCGCTTTCCAGCTGTCACAGCTCTAACAACCTTAATGGATTTAACAGCACAGATAGAAATGGCCTTCCAGACTTTACTCTGAAAAAAAATATTTTGGTATTTTAAATTATTCTATTTTTCAGGTAATTCATAAAGATTAAACTGGGCCAAAGGGAAGGTGGAAGCTTACCCAGTAGTATCGTCGGGTTGGACATTATTCAAAAAGCACAAGCTTTGGGGATCTGCGGTGCTGATTCAGCCCGTTCACAGAGCCAGGGGTCAACCCACAGCTCCGCTTCTCTGGAATGCAGAAATATTTATTCACATCTGGAAATGGCTCATCTGCACTGTAAAATTTTCTAATATTTTCTCTTCTATTATGATACAAAAGCTACCAAGCAATCCCTTTTTTCACTGTTGTTCTATTTATCCAGCGGTCTTCCCCTCCATTTATATACCTACTATAAATGAGTAAGCCATGCTTGTTACAAACTAAATCAAAGCGCTTTGAAATCTGCCAGGGTCGTCACCAATAATACAAATTGGCCCATAAATATTGAGGCCCTAGTAATCCTCCCTCAACAAGTGAGCCAAATAAGAAACCATGCAAAGCCCTCTCATTTTAATTCTGTGGAACTATTGCTATTAGCATGGAGGCACCCCAGCATACACGAGTCCCTGGCTCGAGTGACGGTTTTCAACACCACCTTAATTAAACCTGCTCCAAGCAAATTTAATCAGTGCGGTGAACAAAATGGCTTCTGAAAGCAGGGAGCAGTTTACATTAGCATTTCCAGCACAACTGTCAACAGTGCTGCAAAAACATTTTGCTAAGCATCAATTGGAATTTCTGGTTAAAAAAATAATTTCTTATTGCAACTATCTGAGCAAACCACTTAAGAAAGATCCTGAGGAGAGTGAACACAGGGAAGACACCCGCCCTGCACCCCATCCCGTCCAGTCCTGAGAGGGACTTCTCCAAGCATCTGAAATCCTCCCCTATGTTTAATGTTAGTGGTAATTTTCCAGCACTTAAATTTGGATCACAGACAAAGCTATTCCTCTTTTTCCTGTTCTTTCCTAGGTGTCTGCTTGCGGTCAGGGTGGAAGACAGATTGCGGGGGCCAGACGGACCCTTGGTTTGAGCCGGCACAGCCTTTCTTACACTCATATTGCAATATGTTTCCCACACTACCCTGTCACAGGCAGCGCAGAAAGTATTTGTTCTTTTTTTCTTCTGGCTGTATGAAGTCTATTATTTAGGTAATTACGCTAGGAACTGTACCAAGTAAATGTTTTCTTCCTCTCTCTGTTGATGTGAGACAAGGTTCAAGACTGACGATAATTCTAGGGCATTTCCATATAAGTAATGTAAATCTCACTGATGGATATTTTGCATGATCTCTGATTCAAAACAAAATGACAAAAAGACAAAAACAAAAAGACAACTCTCTTTAAAACCTTTCTTACCTAAACCCCAACTACTGCGGAAGAAAATGAGAAGCAATTCTTTCGTTGAGCAAAATTCTACGCCACCAGCCGTAAGGTGTGCTGGGCAAAAGGCGCACGATTCCCCCTAAGTAACCCATCTGCTGTGTAGAAATAGCTGGTGCTGGCAACAAGGACAGGAGGATGAAGAGGAGGAGATGTAGGGCAGTGGTACAAACTCTGGTGTCCTACTCCCAGACACCATAAGGAGAACAGGAACGCCAACCTCTTACAGGGTTGGAGTCAAAGCATGTTCTTCGTGCATGACATCGTTGGAGCAGATATGCATTTCCATCATACCACTGTAGGACTTTGCTGCCATGTACCCTATTAAAATGGGTGTTCTTAGGGACTACAGCCCTGTTGCCTTTTCTCAGTAGGGACATGTCTTCTGCAGTCACTACAGAGACAGATCTTTTTGAATGCACAGTATTAGAGAGAACATCAAAAGACACAGCTACATCCAGATCAAAGTTTCATCTTGTACAGTGTAGTTCACCTACAAAGATGAACATACATGAAGATCATTGTAGGAAAGGCCCTCTACAAGGACAACTTTTAACAGCCAGGCGTAAAACAAAAGGAAATTTGTAAAAAGTCATTTTAAAAAATCATTTAAAAATAAATTGTCTTTTAATTTCTGTGGGTAAGTCAAATATCCCCTCTCTGTTTCAATAAGCACAGACTTTTTAGGATCTATACCAATTCCTATGCTTTTTAGCCAATGAATATTTAAAAGTTTAATACAACTTCAGTAGGAGTTAAACACAAATGAAAATACCTTATGTGTAGAGCTCTCTGCCAGAAAACATCTGGTAAAAATCCTCGATTTAAACTTAGGCCTGTGACAAGCCAGGTTACTATTGCAATCACAAAGTAATGGGGAATGCAGGAGAAAATGGCAAGCTTTGGTGCCTTTCCTACTAACCCTCCAATAAATCCGTGAAAAATACCTCGAAGGGTGTAGCCTTCCCTCCTGACATTCGATTTTAATCTGCAGAGGAAAATCATTTTCCTAACTCAGAAAAGACAAGCTCTTTTTTCTGTCTCCAAGTGAAAGTATTCTCTAAATACGACCCAAATTACCAAGTAATTCTGCTTCAACCAAAACCGAGTTTTTCAGCAAATGAACCCTTTGCAACTTGCAGTCATATTAATGCCACTATGCTGTCTGAAGGACGGGTTTGCGCATATAGACATATATGCTGGACAACACAGTAGCAAATAACATGTGGTTAAAACCTGGTCAGAGTTTTCAGACTCAGGATTTACAGAAAAGCATTCCCGCCACACAGTCCCATGCCGTTCTCCGGGCTGCCTGGTATGGCTTGAAGTGAAGCAGCTCCTAGCACTAGCCAAGGAAATACTATCACTCAAAGACACCGAAACAGCCACGGAAATAGCCACCGTGCAACAGTACAGCCCTTCTATAACTGTACTGTGGAAAAGCACCTCTCTTTGAAACTGTTAAACAAAAATCAGAATTGCTCAATAAAATATTTTGTACTACTAATGAGAGAGAAAAACAAAAAAAACACTAAATCTTTCACAGCTTTCAGGAGAGCATGTAATGTAACTTAGAGAAAGCCAAACAATTTCAATCCTCGGGCTTTAAACACACTATTCACATAATTTCCTATACAAAATTTAAATCCATCAGTATTTAAATATTTCCCTAAATTAATAAGTTATACTATTCTAGAAAAGTCTGTTCAAACAACAGAAAAAGAGAAAGCAAGTGGTGCCGATTAGATAGCAGCTGAAGGTACGGTTGAGTATTAAAATCTAAAAAGTATCTAGAAGTTAAGACTTTAGAAAAATATTCATGTACAATACCCTGTGAGTACAATCTTTGAGGAAAAATAATGTGTTAAGCCAAGTACATATGGAAGCATCTAAAATTACAAGCTCTTATTCCAACTCCTGGTTGTTCAGTAGCTAATCTGCACTGGAAGAAGGTAACTAAATACAAATGAATTGTTAAGAAAAACACCCGGTATTTGCTTGCATATTTAACAGCTGGAACAGCTGGACTGGATTACTGAACAATGAAATTCAGTGTGCAGTCAGGTAGTGGGGAGAGAAAGCTCCCTGAACAAAGCCGTAACAGAAGAAAACAAAATAATAAGTATTTATAACAATAATTTCTTTCTTCTTCTTAAGCGGCTATTAAATCTCACACTGAATGTCCCATTTCACAAATACAAATGAATCAAATCCACGTTCCTAGAAGCCAGTTTCTTTAAGCCTGCTTTTAAAAGGTGAATGGCTTCTTAATTTCATTTTATAGTGACAAGATAAAGTGGGATTTCTTTATTTATTTTTTTTTTAATTGTAATTGAATTTGTTGGATTCCCAGTGCTGGAAGGACACTAAAGTTTCTGTGTGCCTCTTATTTATTTATTTAAAAGTATATGACATCTCAGGAACTTTTTCAATCACCTCTTATCTACACTGGCTGCCGTCGCTGTGAGTGAGAGGTTTATCTTGGATATTCACCCAGCACACTTTTTACTGAAATGGTGCGAACCTGCTCTGAGGCTCTCTGTAACATATGAAAGTGCAGTAAAAGCACAGAGGCCCGGACCAACTCCCAGGGGATGCAGGACTGCAATATGCAAAGGTGTCTCTGGATGAGGAGTTGTTGGCTCAGCGGTGGGGAGCAGTGGGAACAAGGCAAACCATTTTTCATCTTTCTGTTTCTGGTCTCCACAAGCTCATGGATCATCTCCCCATCAGATAACAGCAAGTGAGATCCAGTCCACCTAATTTAGAGGGACTCTCCTGCATGGGAATATTACACACAAGTACTATCCTTTAACTCTTGCTTAAACGTTAGCTGCCTAATGGCAATTCCATTTGCAAACTTTCAAAAGCACCTTTTTTCTTTCCAGCATGGGGAACTTGAGTGCTTATTTTACAAGGGCTGCGCCACTGGTATCTAAAATATAGGTATGGTTAGGTGGTACGGGCCCCATCTGTTTTCTCCCCGGGCTTGACTTGGATTCTCTTCTGACCTGAGGTGCCATTTTTCCCCTCAGCCTCCTGCTTCAGAGAGATGGCCTGGACGGTCCTTCCACCTCCAACTTCTGCCTCCAGCTGCTCCGTTTCCCTCATCCACTGAAATGTTTGCTGTGTTGAGTGGCTCTTCTGGTATTGATATCATTGCAATGGCCAAGCTCTCCCACATCAAGACTGAGAGTACAGGGTAAATGCCCCAACAGACGGATCACCAATCAATCAATGAGACCAACCAAGTACAACCCCAACAAACATTTCTTAGAAAGAGCCAATGCTTCAGCAGGATGACTGAAACCTTGGAAAACTCAGCAATATGGAAGACAATGTTGAGTTCAGGCGGCTGATGCTGTGCCAAAAGACCCATCAGAGCTGCTCCAGCTCCTCAGGTGGAATTCCTTTATGTTCAGGCACTGACTTGCCTTGCCAAATATTTCTAATGTGATTTACATACCTCAGAAAAGATCCCAAACTTTGCAAGTTAAGCCAAACCACAAGCCCAGCCAAAGCCTCCACCTGCACAAAATGTTTATTTTTAGCAGCTGCAGGCCTAGGGGAGCCCAGCAACAAATCTGACCTGCAGCTGCTCATCATGCCAACGCTGTGTCAACAAATGGCAGGCTGGCAGCGAAAACATTAAACATAGCGCTATCTGATTTATTCAATGCGCTGCTAATCAGAAAGGAAACAAACACTGGCACATGCGGGAGACCCAGATTTGTAGGAGACTCCCGTTCATCCATTTGAGAAAGACCTGGCTCACACAGCCTTAGCTGCAGCAGTAATTTTCTTGTTGGCCAACTCCATCCGTGCCCATTCTTGGATCAAGTTGTTTGTTTACTATTTTGCCAAGGAAGCAGGTGCTTAACAACAGCTATCTCGTTACAAATTTTTCACTGGAGGTCACAGGGGGCAAGGGAAAATGAAGGAAAACGCTGCAAAAGCACGGATGGAACTCACACCCCCAGACCTCTCTCCTTACTCCAGCCTTGGACGCAGTGAAACACCCTGGGTGCACCAGTGAGGACCCATGTAGGAGCAGCACATGCAGCTCAACAGTGGAGGGAGGTCCAAGCTTGTGTGGCTTTCTGCTCCCACCACCGATGCTGAAGGAGGAGGTGAGAAGCAAGCGCTTCGGGGAGATGCAGAGTACCCAGCATCCCTCCCTGCCCTCCTGGGCCATGCAACAGCCCGGGGAGCAGCAAAGACATGCGAGGAAGGAAAAGATGGGGAACGTGAGAGTCCCTGGGCTCAGGTCAGGGCAAAGTGGCAAGAGAAGACAAGACCCCGTGGCTCTGATCCCATCCCATTTCTGTACAACTGAGACACCCCGAGCCAGCACTAGTCTCATCGCTTCTCGGGCCAGAGGTCAGGAGATGCAAATTCGCATGGAAACAAGACCTTTGTTTGAGCCCGTCTTGCACACAGGACCCTGTGCTACCCCTAGCCCCAACACAGCAGTACTGACCTAGCCCAAACCCCAGTAAGGACTGGAAAGCCTCCTATCGGTCCCGCCGGCTGAGTCAGCCCTCGCAGCATTCCCACTGGCTCGGCTCTTGGAGCGGCTCGGGAACCATCACCCCCCGTTCCCAGAGCAAGAGTGTGACAGAGAGGTGAAATATTTGATTTCAGGTAATGTAGAGGTTGTCAGCCGCTTGCTGGCTTGGGTTGTTGTTTTTTTTTTTCCAATATCCGTGCCAGATTATTCACAACTAAATTTAAACAGTGGAGAGTTTCACCGGTGAAACAAATACGAGGCCAGGCTGCATGCCACCTTGTTACCTTTGCTGCGTTGGTTAAGTGAGGGTTTTTTTTTTTTAATTTTGCCATGCTGACCGAGGATATACTTGCAACCCCGGCAGCATGCAGCTGGCAGGGAGGCTCCACTCGTGGCACTCCTGTCGGACGCGCGCTTGCCTGGATGCCAAGGGGACTCGTGGTCCGAGGGCTAAATGCCAGCTTTTCTCCTGGCTGAGAAAAACCTCACTGCACAGAGAGCAGGGATGACATGCAACCTCTGCATAACCTGGCCCCTCTGGGCACATACCTTCAACAGACAGCTTAAAAAAAAAGAATACTTTCAAAGCTCTTTATCTGATAGACAAGCTATTATATACCAAAAGAAGGGTAACATCAGAGACAAAATCCTGAACAGTGCTGACTACCCACAAATCCCATTAAAAAAAAAAAAAAGGCCAAGAGAACAATGAAACTCTTCATCCTTAATCCTGGATTTATATATGTGTTGTAATTAAAAATAAATTGAATTTCAAAGCCATTTGGAATAAAAGGGCAGCTCAAGAAGCAGAGTGATATAGAGATCTATATATAAAGCCAGAGATATGTAGAAACATCAGTAATGTTAATACCTAGTCTGCGTAATGCCAGCAAAACATAACCACCAACAGGTGAACAGCATGTTACACAACACTAACCAAGTTTTTGTAAATTTGGTAAAGAAATGGTACTTCAGAGGAAACATAAGATAGCAATGGCCTGGCAGGGGGGAAAAGCATTCATCCTCCAAAAGGAAATTGGGAAGTCTTTCCTGGAAAACACAAAAGCTCTTTCAAATCACTCATTATGTTTTGTTTTCCACATACCTGGTGAAGCTATTTCTGGCCACTGGACTGCAGGTCTGATTTTGGCCACCACTATTAGCAGCCTATGAAATAATTGATATGTTTTATTATCCCTTCTTTGCAGGATTAGAGAAGGGAGAGGTAGCAAGAAGAGAGGCTCCGGCTGAACACAGGGGAAGAGGTTTTTCAGGAGGAGGCCAGGCAGGCAGCAGAGCAGGTCACCCAGAAGCGGCCGTGCAGATCTCCCCCCCCCTCTTCAGGGATGGACTGGAAAAAGCTGGGACCAACCTGGACTCATCTCAGAGCTGGCCCTGCAGTCAACAGGGTGCCTGACCAGAGCCCTCCTGGGGTCCCATCCCACACAAAATAGGGGTGATGCCAAGTCCTGTGTGGGGTTGGTGGCCTTGGAGCAGAGCTCAGGACACCTGGGTTTAGTTTCCAGCTCTGCCACAAATTCCACACGTTACCCTGGGCAGGGAAACCTAATCCCCACGCTTCCCTTCTCCATTACCTCTGCTCTTCCTGTTTGTCCGTCTCCTCCGATTAAATGTTGAACTCTAGAAGCAGGGGCTGTGTGTTCATATGGTATTTCAAGCAGTGTGGCTTGATAGGATTTGGCACATTCATGTGCAGTGAAATAAATCAATCAATAGTCAGAAGAGTTACGTTACAGCATAGCGTGGGCAGAGATGTCTCCTATAGGGTCTACCTTTAGTTTCTTGGTTTGCTTCCAAGAACCTTAAGGATAATTTTGCTTAAGTACATAATGAAAGATTAGGGCTAAATCTGTAATAAACATGAAAATGAAGTTATGCCACACAATGAATAGTTGTTATTGTCCCACTCGTAGTAAAAGTTTATTATGCACAAAAGCCTTCTGGAGGCATGGGTAGCTATTAAAATACCTACGCACCTAGTTCTGGTTTCACCGCTGCACAAAGCAGTGGGCTCAGCAATCCCTCTGCAAGACGGCAAAAATAAATGTCAGGTGTTTACTGAAAAAAAGAAAAGAAATGGGAAATGCAGGAATTTATTTATGCAGCGAAACAACTGCTCCCATTTGTTTCGGTGGAGCTACTGTACAGTGAGAATGAACTGTGCTTGTTGAATTTTTCGTCCGTCAGTGGCTTATCGACACCGCGCTGAGCCGTGCCCGACTGCCTGCTGCTGAACCCTACCCCTTGGGTCCTTCTCAATAACCAAGGGCATCATTTCAGTGTAAACCCTCTGCCACCCCATCGGTGGGGGATACCGGCGTGGCAAGAAACCTGCTGGAAATGACAGTGAAAAATGTTCCAGCACCAAACAGCAAAGCCATAGACTCTCTTAAACTAGCCGTTACAGCGCCTATATTTTAATTTTAATGGCGAATCTTATGGAACAGACATGTTGGAAGAGCAATAAATAATAAGTTATCGTACCCGATCTTTCATTTCTGAATAGTTAAGGAGATTAATGTACTCGTCTGCATTACTACTCTGAGCTATGCTGAAATAAAACCCCAGAGTACCTTCTCCACTACCGTTGACGTACCGAACCATGGGCATGCCTTACCACATGCCTCCACAATACAAGCCACAGCTTCTTGTTTGGATTGTCTTCACTAAATAAAAGGTAGATCAATAAATAAATTTAATTAGCACATTAGAATAGTCATTATTGGGTCTTACACATAACGTGGGAAATCAAACAACTTCAAAAGAGATTTGTTCAATTAACACAAGTCTTTATAACGGCACTAGAATAAGACCGTATCACAGATCTAAATAGCCTAGACCGTAATTTCTCTCCGTATCGTATTGGCATGCTGACAGCCACACTATCATTAGAGGGATCTGTCTGCACTCCCATGATATCCCTAATCCCCTGTTTTGAATATTTAATGACTACAACGACTGGAAATCAGTGCACCATACTTCAGAGATAATTCCTGTAATATCTTCAGAGATAATTCCAGGGATGGAGTGGCTGTATTGCTGCATACTATTTTAGTTCTTGTTCCCACTCAAACTTCTCAGCATCATTCTTGTGGAAATGTCAGGAGATCCGGCTTTGTTGTGGATAGACCTGGCTCTGTCATGGAGTTATCCATAGCTGCAGCCCCTGAAATGTATTTCATCACCACAGAGCAAACGTAACACTGGGTTACGCGCTTCCCCTTTGTCCTTTGTGCCTACAGCTGAACCAGCAGCCCTGCCTGGCCGCATGGAACATATATGGTACAGCATGGAGAACAACTCTCAAATTAAGGAAATTCAGCACAGAAGAGATTAACCTCTTCAGTATACTTTTTTTAAAAAAATAAAATAATCTCTAGTAGAATATTTTACAAGAGAAAAATCAAAGTTGCTCTTCAGAGCAGTCACTTCCACTGGTGTCAAACCAAATCCCAGAAAAAATTTTCAAGGAAACCACGAGCCAGTTTTACTTCAGGCAAAAATACTGAGATTTTCCTTAAAAGACAAGCAAAATTACCTACACATGACAAAGATGCTGCAAGCCTTTCTCTTTCGGATACTAGCTAAAAAACAGTCAATAAAAATTTCTCACATCTTTGATTTGTCTTGTCTTTTTTGTGAAAGAAAACCTTTCTGGCAAAAAGGAGGGAAAAAAACCCAACAAAAGCATTTTCACAGACTTGCAACAAAGCAGAATTTTAAAGTTGTTGAAAAAAAAAAAAGCTTTATTGGAGTTTTCAACACCTATGACCTCATCCATAAGCAAAGGCAGAAGTCTGCAAAGACAGCAATTCCGCGTAACACACTCGTTCTTTTAATACAGGAATCAAATGCCTAATGCCAGTGCTCGCTAGGGGTTGTGTTCAGCAAAAACCAGGCAGCTCTACTAGCTGTTACTTTTCAACATACATAGATAGCTATGAAAAAAATGGTGTAACTGTAAGAGAAAAACAACAGGCATCTTTCATCTTAACCTACTGTTAATTAAGCCACTCATATAATTTATTTCTTGGTAATTTTACAAAGAACCTAAACAACTGTGAACTCAGTTCAGTGTGAAAAAAAAAACCAAACCTTTTCTTTGAAGGTTTCTGCAAAATTCTACCGCACGTGCACAGAAAAAATAACCTTGTCAGTACAAAATGCCTTAAAGGAATCTCCCATGAAAACCACAGCGAGGATGTAGACTGTTGACTGAAAAGATCAGTGCAGTCTCTGGAGACAGTATCAAAGGCAGAGACTCTAAGCAACAGCAGATTTAGCAGATCTCTCACTTCCATCGCTTCACTCCAGGACGCCAGCCATCTCAAGAGACCAGCTCACATCAAACAGAGGGAACGATCAGCGATAGGCTCGAAATTAAGCTTACACGATTTCACAAAAGACCGGGGTGTTTTTAAGAGATAAATACACAGCTGAATTTTGAACCGAACACTGATGGCGTCCTGCTCGTCTCCATCAGCAGCTTTGACGGCAGCAACGGCAGAGCTCCACACATGCAACGCTGAGGATGCTCACCGGCGCCGACTGACTCCTGCCTACACAAACACCCTGGCTTATTATTTCTCCAGGTAAATAAGCAAAATATTTGATGTTATTTATATAAAGAATGAGGAAAACAGAAATTCAAGAGATGTCGCTGAGAAAGACCTGGATGGCTGGAAAGAAAGAACTATGGAGTTTGGGGCAACGAAGGAAGACATTTCAAGAGATCACAGGAATGACAAAACAGGGAGCTGCAGTTTCTTCTGGACATGGACCATGCCCTAACAGCAACTCAGACCACATGGGGGTTGTAGATTCTTGATAACGTTAAAGAATATCTCCTAATTCTAAAAGGCAGGCTGCATGCCATTGTTTGGCAGATGTTAAACTTAAAATCTTTAAAGTTATAAACCAGTGGTTTTAAACACTTACTCAAAGTATGGCTTGTTTTAAGGCAAAACCTGCTCTCACACAATGCAGAGGTGCTGTGCTCCAGCAATTAGAAATTCGCTTTTTTTTCTTCCCTCCCCCATAGGACTAGCAGCATTGTCCTAAGTCTAGGTCACAACCAGCAATACATATTTTCTAAGATAAAAATGCTAGCTTTCCTCTTTCATGATTGCACGATGCACACTGATTAAACATTTGTTCTCTAAAACTGGAAATGTTATTTTGCATCAGGAGGTTTTGATTTGTTTTGGCTTTCGTTTGCAGTTTGCCTCGCTGAAAAATGATACAGGAAGAACCAAAATGTACCGTACTTACACTGTACATGAAGATAAGGTCTATCAAAAATCTCTTCACTTGTGATGGATAACCTTACACAGCAGGAACAAATACATAAATAGCAATACTCTGAAGCTGCCTCCTATTCACATACTCAAATCCCTGTACCTTAGACGTGTTTATGCTGTCTGGAACATAAAATGAAAATGGCAACAGATCCCACCCCAAACCCCACTGGGAAATTCTGCGTCAGCTGCTGGAGAAGCCTCCTGTGTCACCGGGCAGTGCTTCCCCCCATGCAGGGAGTGCTACCTTATTGACTGGGGGGCAGAGCAAGAGTAAGAAAAGAAAGTAAAAAGGAAAGAAAAAAAAAAAGAA
This sequence comes from Larus michahellis, assembly GCF_964199755.1. NCBI lineage: Eukaryota > Metazoa > Chordata > Aves > Charadriiformes > Laridae > Larus > Larus michahellis. The sequence continues at coordinate 43,183,153 of NC_133897.1, read as the reverse complement.
AGAAAAAAAAAACCAAAGAAAGAGAAAGTCTATTCATACAGAAGACCGTAAACCTCAGCGTTGCTGGCAGACCGTCATGAAGCTCCCAACTTCTCTCCCGGCGAGAAACCCCACACACGCAGGAATGCCTTCCAAACACAACCCAAATGGCAATGCGTTTTCAATATAAGCCTCCCTATGCCTCAGTTCCACAGCTGTAGCATGAAGACAATTATAGCCCTCACCACGCCGAAGTCTCCTGAAAATAAAAACATATGTATTGGAGGCTACCAGACAAGATACACTAGGATAGATTGTCCCACAAACGTCTCAAGAAAATCAGTATTATCTCAGAGAAAGCTTTCAATAACATGCAACAAATACTCTTCGTCTATGACACAGTAAGTTAACTCCTAATTATTCACTGTGCTCAGAAATATTCTTTTTATCACTCCTTTGATTCCTGGCTTTTCAAATACGCCTCTTTTCTCAATTGTTTCCTCCAGGCAAAAATAGTCCCCAGGTAAAGTAAAAACATGACATCAAATAGAAACCAAAATAGCAGAGAACGCTGGTGTACAGAGTAGTTATTGTGCTAGCTGTAATAGCCTGATGCAAAAGCTGCACAAAAGTCCTGTGATAATATAAATATAAAATCCTAGCGCAGACAAAGACACACGCCGAGGCATGATATAAATGAATGCCTACTACTGAGTTACATCAAGGCTGAATTTTCCCCTGGAGTCCATGATTGATTAATTCCTGTAACTTTGGTACCTGAAAGACAGGAGATTTTTCTTGGTAGTAAAGAGCCTTATAAGATATACTTAAACGGATTATGTTGATACCTTTCATGATGTAACCCTAATGATAATTTAATTGAAAAAGTGCTTTAAGCCATAATAGCAAAGACGACAGGATTTCCTTTTTTCACTTTGACAATTATGGGCCAGTTCAGAACTGCTCTCAAAATAAGGAGGAGGACAAATTTCCAATCAACTTAAAAGAATGTGTCAAATTCTGCATTAGTTTTCCTCAAGCCAAATGCCGAAATGTACTGGCATCAAAGCCCACAGATTTTCTCATCTCTTTCCTCTTCCATCATGGAAATCACTCTACATCTATCCACGTGGAAGTGCGCTCATTACTGCATCACCTCACACGTCCTACTTTTGCTGTCTGCTCCTTGGAGCAAATAGCTCCCCAGCGATAAGCAGCCGGTGGGCAAGGCTACATGACTTTTACCTGTTGTTCTCTAGCTTTTCTCCAACCCTGTGTCTTTTAGCACTTCACATACGTTTTTTGAGATGCCATCGGGTTTATCAGATTGAGAGCATCATGCCACTAGCGAACGTGGCACGGATCACTATCAGCACGTGTATTCCATTACTACCACTTCAGAGACACACTGCTACTGGAGATGGAGTAAAATAATTTTTTGGTTTTTTTTAATGATCATTTTCCTTTCCATAGCTGTCCTACTGATTTATATTCTTCTCACAGCCAGCCTGCAAGGTGAGCATGAACCGGGACACGTGCTAAAACTGCCTCCGCAGGCACGGTGCTCTCAGGAGGGTGCGGTAGGATACTGTAGGATTTTGTCCGTAATCCTATCCTGTTTCCCAGGCTTGGGGTGTGTTTGTGTGTGAAGTTTCATTGAGCTGAAAAAGCTGATTTTTCTGCCAATATTTTAAGAGGGCAAGCAGGATGAGCTAGGTATTTATAGATCGGTTGACCTGGTATTGATTTCAGGCAAAATAATGTAAAAGCTGTTACAAATGCAAACAGTAAAGAATTAAAGGATGGTAGCGTAACTAACAGAAATCAACACAGTATTATGGAAAAGAAGTCTTATCACATAAGCTTGGTGTCATTACAAGTGTGGCTGGCAACACGATTGGGGAAATAATACACTTAGTCTACTGTCAGGCATTTAAATTAGTTTTACATGACATTCCAATTAAAAATTATCAGTGGATATAATCAATGGAGAAGAAAATAGATTAAAAGCTGGCTGATCTATCCCAAAAAGTAATTGTAAATGGGAAACTATAAGCAATTACAGAGATTTCTAGGGCAATTTTATATGGATTTGGTCTCAATCCAACATTACTCAAATTCCGTCAGTGACTGGGGGACAAAGTGAGTAATACTAACAATATTACTGACAAGGGTTTCTGAAAGAACAGTAGTAGGTAAGTAAACAGCAGACCAGTTCAGTTCCAGAGAGTAAACCACAATAATTGATAAAGCAGGCTCAACTTCAAACAACCAGCCTCCCGGTATCATCTCATTTCAAGTTCACACATGTACAAATAAAAAATATAGGTCACCCCCAAAGGACACAAGATACACTTGAAAAGCTGTGACTTAAAGGAATTTACAGTCATCGTGGCTGACCAGATCAACACATACACTTACCACACAATCCAGTCACAGAGAAAACCATCTTTCACATATGGAAACTGGAGTAGAAAGTTGATACTTGTGACTGTAAATAATGTTAGTGATGCATTTATTGCATAGCAAAGCTTTTGGCACCCACTTTTTCAAAAGCACGTTGCCCAGTTGGAGATGACTCAGAAAAGTGCCTACACAATGACCTGTGGCCCTGTCGTATTGTGAAGGAGTAAGGTCTCAGTTTGTCGAGGAGGAGAGATGGGAAACACCTCACATCATCCAGAGGAAGAATCCCAGATATGCATAGCGATGAAAGCTCAAGGAGATGAACTCAACAATGAAGGAAAAGAAAACACAAATAGGTAAATTGCACTTTTCACCCCTTCTCCTCTAGTACTTGTCTTTTTATCCAACCACTTTCCGCAGACCCAAACCTGAAGAACAGAAGGAATGAAGAGGAGAAGGCGCTGGGAGGTACAAAGCAATGTGTACTAAGATATGATGCAGCTAACCAGGCACAAGTGGTGGTGCTACAAACAGCAGGGCATTGACGGTGTCTCTCCTATAAACAGGAAAGCTTTCTCGCCCAGCTATTTGACAATCCTTTGCTAAGGCAACAACATACTCTTCAGCCACAGAATTTAGTCCCTATCCATAATAAAGACAAAAACTATATATGTGCGTGCACTGACTGGTGAGAGAGCCCAGAGAAGTTCATACCCTCAACTTCCTATTCCAGAAAATTTATTTGTATTATTAAACAATTCTTTTTATGATAATCCTGTGATTTATTTTGCCTTCCAAGGCAGAGATGTCAGCACTGCCTAGGCAGGAAGGGTCCAGAGATTCAAGGGAGTTATTATCTAGCCATAGCCATAGCCATACAGTCAGGTTTTGACCACCCAGTAAAGTGGGCTCTTCATACCTGATTCAACCATGAGGACCTTGATTGCCTATTACCCTCAACCACAATGGTACTAACACTTCTGCCTTTGCTTCACAATTATTCTGCAAAACAAAGTACACAGCGATGATAATATAAAGTATTATTTGGTCCTTTAATAACTAGATAGCTCTAAAGGTTATCCAAAAGGACAGATATCCTTTTTCAGCCTATCCTTTTCACCTAAACATTTAATAGCCACCATTGACTTGCTCAGGAAATTGTTCAATCTTTCCTTGCAGTTCCTTGCAGGTGCTCCGCACCTGGTTTTGTAACATGAGGAAGGAAAGGACGACTTAAGCCCAAGAGAACCACAACTGGCATTACAAAGCCATAACATGAATGGTCCAGCCCTGGTTTCAGCTTTTGAAACAGTCCTGCATTCTTAAAAGACATCCTAAAGACGTGAGCATTGTGTGAATCTCCAGTTTATGGACACAGAATGTCTTCCTCTGGCATGAATTTGGCAAATACTTGCATTCTCAGGCCTTTTCATTCATTGGCCTTTTAGGCATCCCCTCCTGTATTTTCTCATTTTCATTGCTGCACATCCCCTTTACGGATATGCAGCACTTTTCCACAGATATAGAAAAACAAGCTGCTTTGTCTCTTAACATATCTCTGATCTGCTTATCACCCATACTTCTGACAGTGAAATCATGGAGGCACAGAAAATCAGCATGAAAAGTAGCATATTAGGGGATGAAAGAGAAGCATTTAGAAAAACTTACAAAAGAAAAGGGGACAGAAAAAGCCAAGGTTAGATCTAGACATGATGTGAACAGAATGAATATGCCTACAGGGCATCGGAGGATGCAAGCAGTAGGTGGTCTTTAAAGCTCTCGTCTTTATTCCCAACAAACTAGAGGTGGCAGCTGGAGAATGCAGAAAGCCTACGGATAACGACACCACTCTTAACTTTGCTGTTAGCGTGTCCCACAACCATAGTTTGGAATTCAGCTTGCAGATCTACTGGCCGTTTGCCACTGAACAACATGTCCCACCTTCCTCCTCCCTGAGCTCATGGCTGCAAGATCCCATCCCTTCATGCCAGCCTTGGTGTTCATCTGACTTGGGCCACTGATAGGGCAATTTAGGGATCTAAACTGGCAGAAAACATTTCACTTTTAATCTTTCTTATATTTGGTAGACTACCTTTTCACTGGCTTGGTTCTCTGAAATGGCTCCCTGAAGACGAGGGGGCCACCAAAGGAAGAGATGGGGCTGGAGCAGTACCAGAGCTCCCAGCAGCCGCCAGCCCAGCCCCGAGCAGAGCCACAACACGACACCTCACCCTTGGTTAGTACGAGACCCTGTTTTCTAACAGGATCGCATTCATTATTACCTTACAGAGCATCTTCTGAATGAGGATACGCTACATTTTTGAGTGATCAGTCAAACCCAAACAATCAATTACATCTTTTGTCAAAACTGTTTACTCTTTCACACTGTGCTGGAGTCATTAAGAACGAACACCAAGCAGGAATGGTTATTTATCCTCCTCCTCTTGCCCTGAAAGGGAATTAATCTTAAACTTTCCATTTAATGATCTCAATAAAGGCTCACTGTAAATGACAGCAGGCTGCACTGACAAATATTTAAAAACAGAAGGGCCTCTGAACGAGAGTTCAGCAACACACAACTGTTCCTCAACACACACGTCAAGTGATGCCAAACCTCTGTGGAAGGTGAGGTTAAAAACGTGCTGCCCACCACTCCAGCGCCACAGAAAACACGCTGCAATTAGCAACCACTAGAGGTTTGTTCAAGCTGAGAAAGATAAAAGTGAAAGGAGCAGATTCAAAAGCAACTGTTAAAACTGCTGGACGACCCACTTTACATTTTCTCTGCATCTATGAAGAAAACTCAATCCTTCTTGTCAAAGAAAGGCAATTAATGAACGCACTGTAAGTAACCTGCCCTACCCCCCCATCACCCCTCTCTGGAAGCCGGCCAGCAGCGAGGTGGGCGGCCACACCACAGCCCTGTACGGGCCTTAGATGAAGCCAGGTACTGCCCCCGTGCAATCGTGTACGACACCCTCACAGTGAGGAACGACACTTCATGCGTTCCAGGGTGGGACAAGGCCATCCCTTGGCTTGGCCCGGCCATGGTCCTCAGCGAATCCCTCTCTCTCACTACCCTGTACCACGCTGACCTTTCCACGCACACCAAAACAAGCAAATACATTTTGCCAGAGCAGAATAAACCAGGATGTTTTGAAGTCTGCTCAGGGTGATTTTCACCAAAATGCATGACGGAAGTTTGCAAGATGGGGCTCAGGCATGCAGAGAGGCCTCTATGCATGGTGACACACACACACACAAACCCACCCACCCACCCAAATATTTATCAGACTTTAATCTGCGCTGCTCGTCCATGTGAGGCGTTTCTTTCCTTCCCATTCCCCTCCAGAGGAAAAGGAGAGTCTATTTTTACATACTTTAAGAATTTTTAAATCCCATTTTAAAACTGATGCCATTTTTATCTTTATTTTCCCTTCATTTCCACTGCTTCCCTCCATGGATCTCCTTCCAGCCAAGCAAAGCTGACAGCTCCCCACAGCAGCAAGCCATGTTGACGGCCATCATCTCCTTCATATGCACACTCAGAGCACTATAAATCTGCTCAAATATCATCCCTCCCCCGGGGCAATGTTTTCTTCCCCAGAATATCTACATTGCTAGCTGCAGAAATTTCTCCTTCTAATTAACTTACAGGTTCCAAATACCACCAGCTGGAACCGCAGCACACAGCCCGGGCACCGAAAGCAGGGGAACCCAGCCGAAGGACGAGGGTCTTCGCTATTGTTTCTTTGCTTTGGTGCTTTTTTATTATTTTTTTTTTGTTTTCCCTTTGATTTAACAGCCAGCAAGTTGAAAACTACCAGCCCCTTTATCAACACATGAATGGACAGTGAATAATCCATGAATTGAATGAATTGAAACTATCCACACAACTCTTAACTGATATTTTTGTTGGCCGTGTCACATCACGTTATATTTCTGGTGTGTCGTGTTTGCGCCTGAGTCAGGGTGCAACCTGATGGAAGAACAAAGCGTGATGCAATGCAACAGGACGTACCGGTAAGGTCGAAAAAACCCATATGACTGTTGATTGACAGCCCACCGCTAATTTGGATTTAGTTAATTCCTTCTAAAAGACAAGAACAAAGTTCAAAGAAGGTTAAAGTGCATACGCAGAGTTTAATAACCTGTTAACACAATAACCTGCCATATATGACTATGCAATAAGCTGAGGGAATTTGCCAGAAATGCTTCACTTTGCAAACAATATTTACAGCAATGCATGATTCATTACATGCTCTGTATACACAGAGAAGGGAGTGCTTCTCTAATGAGAAGGCTCCAAGGCATGAGCTGAGCAGTCTCATGGTTAAAAAAAAAAACAACCCTAAGCAGCAGCCAAATCAGAAAATTAAGGATATCATCTTTTTAATTTTTGTTGATGAAAACTGTTTACTATTGGAGGCAAGTTCAGGCTGGCTGGGAAAGAGAACCTGATTTCAAAGTTGCGCCAAATAACAGTAGGGAAATGAAGCAGCAATTTTAATCTTAAAACCTTATAAACTGTAAAGATCAACTCATTAAATGATCTCTGCCTCTAAACTCCTGCTTTTTCAATGGATAGGTTTTGCGTTTATTGGAATTTGTTTATTTAATGTAGACAACAAGGCTGATTGTCATTTTAACTTAAAGCCAAAGGCAGCTATCAGTCAGCCACAGCGCTGTCACTGCGAAGAGAGTCACCAGGCTTCACTCTCTGTGGCCCAACGTACAGGTGAAGGTTTTGCTCCTTCAGCTGCTTCTGCATTAACACAAAGGAGCTGCGTTCCGCTGGCAGCTTTGCCATCCTCCTGGAAAGCGAGCTGAGACCTCTGAGAGCCTAAACCAGGCTCGAGGAAGAACTTTAAAAGAGCAATTTGTATTCCTTACAGCAGTAAGGGAGACCCTAATGTTGAAGACGGTGTGATTTGTGACGATGATCTTAACCCAGCACCACTTCAAGAAATAAATTAGTTACTGTCTTTTAAGGCCATTCATACTTTGCCCAAATAAGGCTTCAAGAAAGTTACAACTGAAGTTCTTCTGGCTTGGGGTACTGCTTTTGCTGCCTAAATAAGCCCATAGAGCACTTAACCAGTAAAAGAATAATGAGAGCAGCAAAGTACTCCTTGTGTTATACCAATACGTGCACGCTTTGGATCGGGACAGTAAAAACATCACGAATGAATGAAACAAGCTATAGCAGTAAAAAAACCAAAACTCCATTTTGCTGCAGGAACGGAGAGCTCAGTAAGTGCTCCTGCAAATACGGTCGTGTTGTCCTACATCTTTATCTTACTGACACTGGTACACAAGCAGAAGCAGTTGGTAAAGACCTTACAGGAGCCTTTAGGGGGAAAAAAGGGATGACTGACAAATCCCAAGAGGGCCACAGTCACGCTGCTCAGTTTGGTTATATAGTAATACAGGAGAACAAGAAGTAAAGGAACAGGGGACCAAATTTTGCTCAACCTACTCAAGAACCGTCCCTTGGTTTTGCTGAATTTCTTCTGTGACTAGGAAGAATTTTTTTTAAAAGCAGCTCATGTGCTGCATTTCAGCATCAGCAATGCAGATTCAGAAGCACACTGAAGTTCAGACTCCCTTTAGGTCTCCTTGTCTTGCCCCTGTAAACTGCATGCATCCGAAAAATCACTCTAGAAAACATTGCTCATGCATAAAAGCATGTTTCAGGAATGTCTATTTTATGGCTAATATTCCCTCCAATCCTACTATGAATGTGTGCTATGGAGTAGTACAATCCTATTATATTACATGGACCACTAACAACCGCATTTCTCCCTCTGAGAGTCCCTGGAACTGGTGCAAGCCCACGGTGAGCACCTCACGCTATCACCGCTGCGATTCAAAAGCATAAGCGAAGTCATCCGATTGCCTTGCCCCCTGGAGTAAATCTTGCCCTCGAGACAACTCCCATGGGAAGGATTGCTTTGCTACAGGATCTTGACGACCAAAGAAAATCAATGGGTGGATACAGGAAATGGAGGGGTTTAATTTTTGTGAGACAGTGCTTTTTAAACATATTTATCTTAGCGTATGTGACTGAAACAGGAAGATGCATCAGGGTGACACTAGAAAAAATCCTTAAAATTGCAAATTTTGGCATCAAGTTTTCATAAACCCTTTCCCCATCCCCAAGAATTATATAACAGGCACTCGGGCAGGAGATTTACGGCTTCCTATTCAAGCCCCCTGGCCATCAATCTAAAGAATCAATTCCTGCTCCTTCCAAACAGAAATGCAACCAAAGGCAGACCAAATACACCTCTTTTGCAAATACAATCGCAAAGTCGGAGCGCGCAGAAGGTACCCCCACCATTAACATAGTTATGAAATTGGGAAGCTGCATCAATCTTTAGCAACATATTTTGCCTTTGCCGATGCTGCTCCGAAACAACACAAGGACTGTGAGATGATTTTCTTACCGAGTAGCACCATACTTGGAGTAATACATTACTGGTGGGACTCCCCTGATGATGTATTACACTAATGCATCATTAGGATGATGTTTCACACTGATGATATATTGCAGTGCAACATAATGAGAGCAATAGCTCACCGGGTGCATAATCCTGCCAGGAGCTGTGCGCCTGCAGCTCTCTGACTTCATTTGCAGTTCAGGGTGTCCAAGGCTTAGATGGATTAGAGCCTCAGATACACACCGGCTTAAAGGATGGCAGAGTCAGAGAAATGCCAACATACAGGTGGGTGCAGTTAATTACGGGACACAACGTACAGTATGCTAATATCAAGGCGCACTTTGGCGTGCCGTTTTTACACCTGCGCAAAACATCTTCAAACTAAGAAGTTGCTGTAGGCAGGGCTGCTGAAGCCGCTTATTCTTATGCTTGCCTGCAGCAGCCACCATAGCAGGCTCCGGTTGCTTATAGCATTGATAAAAATAGTTAGTTTATATTTTCCATGCCAGATGTCTTTTCGAAGGAGGGGGAAGGTCGGGGAAAGGGACTGGTTGATTGTTTTTAATCAATAACTTCAGTGAAATCAGTTCTGTTCTGCTGTTTCTATGACCCAGACTAAGAAAAAAATGGGTAGTTTTGCCAACAATGAAAGATTCTGGTGACCTTTTTTCTGACCTTTTTGTAACAAACAGAGCTATTTGATCTGTATGAAATTTTAAAAAGACCTTTGCACTACGATCAGTGTCACTGACAAGAAGGCAACATTTTAAGATTTGTGAACTCTTCACCGTGAAACCATATACAATGTTCAAAGGGAGGGCGAACTGATATATAAACAAGGAAGGAAAAAGCCAGTTTGAATAATAAAAGAACTTCTCCTCCAGTCTCTCACAAAAACATTAACATTTACAATTGAACCACAACTTCATTACTTATTTAGTTTTCGCTTCAATACCTTTGGGGTTCTTGACTAAGTCTAAATGTGCATGCACACACACAAAAATATAACCAGGATCCTGCATGCAATTTCCAACTTTGTAATTTACTCAGTTCTGAAAAACATAACAGTATTTTAGACAACTACCTAACGTGCTCCGCATGTTCATCTTCCGGGTTGTCCTAAATAGCAGTTGTCCACAGTGGACGGACCAGACCCCTCTCCGGGGAACATCAGCTTCTCTGGTCACACATTCAAAAAACCCCTTGCTTTCATACCTTTCTCCTGACAACTGTAATTGAGAAACCACAGGGTATCTAATGAATCAGAAAAGAGTATAGGCACCTCAAATAGCTAAATGATGACTTAATACTTGATTTTTTTTTTTTTTTTTTCCTTCACATGTAGCCTTTCAGACTGCCTGACCAATAGGGCTCTGCCTTGGAGATGCTGTCTCCAGCCAGTATAGCAAACAGGTTGGGAATAGAGAGGAAAGAGCTGTATTCTCCAATTCTAGTCTTTCAGCCAGTTTGAAGGTGCCTCTGCACCAGAAAAAGAAAAGAAAAAAAAAAAAAAAAAAAAAGACACAGTTTTAGGAGACCACTTCTGATCAGCCCTCCAGCACATCCTGGGATAAATTAATTTCTAAGAAGAAGATTACACCAGTTGAGCACCTCACTGACCTAGAGAGTATAGCCTGAATCCACTCATCAGGGTAGCGGGTGTTTTCCAAGCAGGGCTGTTCTCTCCTCATCACCCAGGGAGAAAACAAGGACCCCAGCAGAGAGAAGGGGCCAGCCCAAACCCCACCTTGTACCTTGCAGCAATGAAAACTACTCCTTAAACAGGCAGGAAGGGAAGGGAGAAAAAGAGAAGGGAGAAAAGGAGAAGGGAGAAAAAGAGAAGGGAGAAAAAGAGAAGGGAGAAAAAGAGAAGGGAGAAAAAGAGAAGGGAGAAAAAGAGAAGGGAGAAAAAGAGAAGGGAGAAAAAGAGAAGGGAGAAAAAGAGAAAGACCAGAATGGCGTCATGCATTTCCTCCACCAGGCGCCCATGCAAGGGCCAACTGCGTCCTGGCCATAAATTCTCTGGCACGGGAGCATTATACCAAGGGAAAGGAATGCCTTTCCATCTGTGTATTTCCCCTCAGGCACACACTTGATAATGAAACCAGTTAAGGTCTTTGGGTTCACAATGTTATTATAGTCAGATAATATTTTGTTTGCAGCCAAGACTGAAGAAGTCCTAAGTAGCACATTACAGGCACTATACACCTGTTAAGTCATGGCGTTTCTTCTCTAAGTGGACAAATCTGTTTCAGCCTTCTCCAGAGATTTTCGGCTCACAGTTAATTACGAAGCGCTGACTGTACTCATTTCCTGATCTTAGAGGGAATCTATAACAAATCTATGCCACAGGTGAAGCCCATTCCCTCCATCCCTCTGAAATACCAGCAATCCTTCTAGCGGCCCCAGCTCCCCCCTACACTTCACCCCTTTCCCCCAGCCATCCCGGACCTTCTGCTCCAACACAAACACTGCACAGAAAAGAAAAACCTCTTTTTAGGACTGAAACCCAAGGGCTGACTGAGCCAAACACTTCAGAAAATGATTTATTACAAACACACCTCTTGAACACAAAAACATCATCACAGGCGGCCAGTCCAAGGTCATTCTGCAGAGCCCTACGATGAACATTGAGATGGAGAGACCCGATTCTGGCTGTTTTGCAGTCAGTGATGCCCATGTAGGGAGCCACCCAGCATGGCAGCAGGATTTGATTCACTCCCTGCACAGGCATACATGGCTACAGAGATGGTCACTTGGCCTCCCAATGATTTGGGGAACAATTTTGTTTAAAGTGATTAACAGGCTCACAAAGAAATTTGCCCCTTGTTGGATGTCAAACTCGTTGGAGCCGCTTTTGCCCTATGATACACGTCCTAGTACACAGTTTGGATCCAAAGTTATCATTCTGCCTCATACAGTACAAGATATTCTGAAATCAGGTCAGGCAAGATAAGCATTCTGGGGGAAAAGATAAAGGAAAAGTAGTCCATCCTAAGAAAAAGTCATACTTCGTTGTGACAGCAACCTTTCTTCATGCTCCTCCTAGCAAGCTGATGTCTGATCCTGGGCACAAATCCTTCAAAATAAGTATCCCTGATCTTAGAGACATACGTTAGGTCAATGGTTCCCAACTTTCCGGACCGATAGACAATTGAAAACGATCAACATTTTTTCTCAAATCGTCACACACGCTTACCATCAACCTTGTGATTGGAAACTCGATAAAGGTGATGTGACTCAGCAGCGTGGCTCTAATGCCTTCTCCATTACTCTTGCAGGATGACCAGTGCTCGGCGGACACAGGCAGAGTCCCCCTCAGCAGGTGCCATCTCCGAGAAACTTAGAAATTGAATTTGCTCACTGGCTCCCACATTTTTACAAGTTGTTTTACACCAAATCCCAGGAGCCAGCTGCTCCTGTGTCATCATCCAGGCATGAGCCCCCTCCTAGACTGTGCTCTCCCCTTTTCTTGGCTGCCAAGAACCAGCCTCACCTTCCTCAAAATCGCTTCTGCATCCCTCTCACCTCAAAGACAAGATCTCACTGAAGATGCCACCCTTCCACTTTGAGGACAAATACAAAGCAACTTCTCCAGTAAGGAAAGAGGGAGCAGAAACATTTTCTGTAATTATACGTATGGGATAAAATCACATAAGCACATGAACACCACAGGAATCAATTAAATAAAACCAGACACAACCAGACAACTTGCAGGGACAAGAAAGTAAAGAAAAAGAGTAAAGGGAGAGCTCCTGGGTGATGGGCAGGCAGTGTGGGGCAGGCAGACTGTGACTTGAAGCTACAGGTAGGGAAAGGGACTTGGGGTGTTGAATTCCTTTTGTGATTGTACATTACTGCATAGCTCTTTGCCAGCCTCAAACAACAGACCTGACCCCAAAACTATGTTTTTCTTCCAAAGAGAAGAAACCTGCTAGACCTCCAAAATGTGCTCACAGTGCATCTGATGAGAAAGGAGAGGCACCAGCGCCAAAGAGCCCTTGCAGCAGTAGGACCTCGGGAGTGCAGCTTTAACAACTTTGTTTAGAACTTCTGAAACACTTTTCTTTTTTTCCCCCACCAAAAAAGGCAAAGTTTGCCAAACAGGGGCACACATTTCTTATCACTTCATTGCGTTCTTGCTGGGACTATAACTGTGGAATCTTCTTGGCAGCCAAAAAAGTTTAGTGGGACCAGAACAGACTAAAAAAATGAATTACCAAGCAACACCTAGCGAGAAAAAATGGACAGATCTCACTCTGGTTTTATGTGTTAATGCTCCTGCTATGTATACTTCATCAGTTTTTTTAAATTCTGGGTTGTCCAGCATATAATGTTTCCAGTACTGTTAGAAACCCACCAGCACACGTGCAGAGCTCCTCGTAACAGTGACAAAGGTTTGGCAGAAACCCCATTTAAACTGCCCGCATTAGTGACTTTCCATATACCTGCACTAGGGATGGATTGTCCCTGTTAGGCTTTACCTTGGTTATGGAACGCTCCAGCTTCGTCTTGGATGACAGGGTAAAAATTCTTTGGTTATTGAGAAAAGTGAAATGGGAAGTATTTCCAATATAATACTTTGGTATTTGTTGAGTTGAATAAAACTGAGCATTTTTTTGTGACTTGTGCTACACGTTTTAATTCACCTTCCCAAATAATTTACAGCAATGATTCACATTTTTTACTACAAGTAAATACCATTACCTGTTCTTAAAAATCTAAGATATTGTAATATGTTTTCATCGAGTTTGTGCGAGTAACTACATATTAAAATGGCAAACATCCCTTCCAATAACATCCTGGCAGAGTTCGCTTCTCCTGCAAGTAATAAAAGCGGAGGAGAGCAAACCGTGCTCCAAGACATTTGGCTGCAGCACCACGGGACAGCTGATGCGTTCCAAATGTCTGTCAGGTCACTTTGCAACACCAACCACAGCTAATCAATAGTGAAATCCTTCTCTCTCTGGCTTAGCTGTATTTCTCTTTTTGTTAAGCAGAAGAAAATTGCCAATTAGTTGGACACTGCCGGACCACGCAGCTAGGGGAAATGTACTGTCAACCTGACCGGTTCAGTTACGAGTTAGGATGATGCAGTTCAATTCTGATACTTAATTGATCACCGACTGCGCACGCAGGTTTTGTGAAATAAGCTGCAGCGTCTTACTGTTGGTCTTCACCAGAAGCAGGTCAGCCTCCACGGGCTGTCTTGTTTCTAAGATCCTTGTTGTTTTTTTAGAAGCCCCAAACTCAGATTTGCGTTTCTAGGATGCGAGCCTTTCTTCGCCTCCATCGCTCAACCCAGGAGTCACATCCTTCTTACTCTTCATACGTCTTCCTTTTCTTGATTTTGAGCTACTTGGAACAGAGATCATATCTCCTTCTTTGTTTGGAAACTATAGCAGTTTGTGCATTGCAGTGGTATAATAAATAAAAAGTAATAAAAACGTTAGTCAACTCCTTAGAAAAGTCCCTGTTATTTTTACAATTACTCATGCTGTCGCTATTTAAGAAACAATGCCAGGAAGATCTAGGACTTGTCAGGGACTTATAACAATTTTTGTAAGAATACGCCATTGAAACGATGATGTTACCGACAGCAAAGTGTTTTGCAAGGTGTACAGCTTCTCCTGCTGCTTTTTCGAGTGTTTCTAACAGATGTTCAATTTCAAGTGGTCTGCAGATACCAATAGGCTGATGGTTCTGCAGGAATCGGAGCAGCAGATGTGCCCCACATTCTGTTTTGCTATTCCCTTTATGAATTGATATGTCACCCCGTGGGTTTATAGCTAGTTAATTTTGTAATGACATCACTATTTCTACACTTCTAATGATTCTCGCAGGATTTAATTTCTCAAATAACAGAACTCTTGATCCTGGAATTGCTATGCGAAAGCAATATATAATAAACAGATTTGTTTACATGATATAGTTCTATTTCCCAGCAAATGTCTTTGCCAATAGCTTTCAGGTAATGCTGGTATGCAGGTGAATTCTTCCAAATCTTGCAGATTTACAACATGGCCTTGTTTCAGGGCTCTAGACTTAACGTCTGTGCATCTCTCTACAGGATCATTACCCTCAAACGAGTATCGCTCGGTGGCTGGAAAGAATGAGGATAAGGAGGGAACAAGGAGAAAAATAATGGGGATTTCCATTGGCTCTGCTGTAGCCCCTAGGTACTGCCCCTGTCAGATGCTGAGCTCCACGGCGGCGTAACATTACCACTTGCATGGTACCCAAATAAAATCACAGCGCACAGGAAATTGCTCTGCGTTTTCCACTGACGATGACCTGACTGCGACAGGGCAGCGCTCCGGCTTCTGGCTTTCAATCTTAAAAGGGAGTGGAATTTTTTCTCCATCAAATACAGTCGCAGAGGTGGTTACAGCCCAGGGGTTTTGCAAGCCCTTGCAGAGAACCTCTGGTAACAGCTGTGGGCTGCGCAGAGTGGGCAGCAGGACACCATTCTCCCCTGGAGTATTCAGTACTGTTAAAGAACGTCCTTTTGTTTATATAGAAAATCAGGGGAAAGTGGGGACCTGATGCTATTACAGCTATATTTAAAGTACTTCTGGCTTTTCCTTCATAAAAACTAATTTTCAGGTATTTAAAAATTGATAGGGAAAAAACATTATGGGTTGTAAAAGGTGATAGTGAGGTATTTTACATTGTGAAGTCTTGAAACATACCTGCAAACTTGTAACTTTGAGGAGTGAGAAGTGAAAACTGCATAATCGTACATTTTTCCCCCCCCCGTATCTCAGAAGTTACATTCCCACATTACTGCAAATATCAAAATACATCTTTAGTAAAAGCCAGCTCTTAAAAAGTGTCTAAATCTTAAATTTACAGAATGAACACCACCCGCTCTTACACATCCTTACTGATCGAGCTGAAAGATCAAGGCTTTGATGTCTAAGAAGCAACTAGATAATTTTTGCACGCATAGAGAAGAGGATGGACCTCCAGTCATGACCACGGGCAGAGTCTCCACAGCCCTTGTGGGAGCTATGCACCTGTGCTGGGGTCTGAATCCATCCCTAGGAAGGTAAAAGGACAAGGAAAGTATTTTTGTGAGTTTTCCACAGCATTTCTCCTTTTTTTTTTTTTAAATAATGTTCCATCTTTATTTCTTGCAGTTCAGATTTCTTCAAAAAAGTGAGTATGAGCCATAGTGCAAGCCTTAGATTTAAACATATGAAACGCAGGAAAGCTAATGCTGAGGTTAAACCAAATTTGACTGGCCTTCAGCACTGAAAAATAGCACAGACCAAGCTCCATCTGGAGGTCCACACCTATTGCTTGCATACTTCAGCTCGCTTCCGTCTAAATTTAAGCTATAAGCAAGTGCGCTGCGTAACAGCAGGCAGCACACCAAGTCCTTTAAAAACGTCTCCCCAGAGACACAGCACACCACAAGCCTTCCAGACCTACCTTCTCACGCTCTGCTCTGGGCTCCCAAGAAATGCTGAACCAAATTCTCCCATCACCCGACCTCAGCATTTGTCCCCCAAAACCTCCCTGCCATGACTTTTAGCCCCTCTCCCAAATGCCTCAAACTATGGGATGAAAATCAGACTCAAAATCTTTGCTCCTCCAGCGTAACTAAACTGGCAAAGCTCGTTTGTGCAGGCGGCTGGACTTCCTTGTAGGCTTTTCTGAGAAACAAGGACCACCATAAACCAGCAGGTCTAAGCACAGGGCACATTGCCTTGGTCCAGCCTTCTCCAGCATGGAGATATGGCCAGACAGAGACTTCCAATGCATCTCCAGCACTTCCCCTCCTTCAAAACACGAACTCCCAGACAAAAGACGCACCCTACCGCCCATACGTTCCCCCCTGTGGAGACTATGAAGGAATGAACACACACACGTGGCCGATGTTGGGTCCGTCACTCAGTGCACAACTTCGGGGTGCTCAGATACATCAATCAGGAGCTCAGCAGCCTAACCCAGATGAGATCCACTATATTTAGGGTACGACTACTTTCTAAAAATGCATTATCTAGACAAAACAGTTGAGTATCTCAGGGATGCAGGTTCTGGTTTTCCGAATATTTCTG
Source organism: Larus michahellis (assembly GCF_964199755.1). Taxonomy (NCBI): domain Eukaryota; kingdom Metazoa; phylum Chordata; class Aves; order Charadriiformes; family Laridae; genus Larus; species Larus michahellis. The sequence goes on along the minus strand of NC_133897.1, from coordinate 43,166,259 downwards.
ATATTTACTCTGACATTTCCTTTGAGCGCGCGTGGTGTTTTGAAAGGAAAGGAGTTTTCTGTTGCTTAAGGCCAGTCCTTCCTGTTTGTTAGTTTATCCCAAACCTAAGTTTGCATGGGAATAAAACTGTTGCTTTAAGTCTGATTTCAAACATGTGGTAAAGGAGAATCTAACAATTTTATGAGATATAGTTACTTTTGTGGAGGGTGAGTTTGCCCTGGGGAATTTTCTGACTAGATTTATCACAAGTTTTTTGAACCAGATAATTTTGTTTGATAGCACATCTGGCAGCATCATAAAATCTTGACGTCCCAAGCTATTACACAGGAATTACTTTTGTAAATCATTTATGAATATTACTGATGTAGGCCTATTCTGGGCAGTAAGAAAGGAAACGGAGCGCTGAAGGACAAAGGAAGGGAAAAAGGATTCCCTGCCCTTTCGGGGCTCATCAGATAGGGTGGGTATTTATCATTTTAAATGGGAAACATGCTGTCATCGATACAGCTGAAAAGTCCACATAACACAACTTGTTCCCCATATTCCCTAAATAGGCAAAAGGGGAAGAAATTCTAGCTGAGGAGAACCATAAATCGATCTCTCCTGATGAAAATTTGTCCTATCTGAATCTTAAATAAGGCTTCCCAATTAAAAGCTGCATATTTAGTAAACATAAACTAACAACCCAAGGTGAATAAAAGGGGAAAGTCTTAACAAGGCCAGCATGGAGGCCAAAAAAAAGAGCACATTTTAGCTAAAAAAAAAAAAAAAAAAAAAAAAAAAAAAAAGGTATTTACAAAAGCCCCATGGTGACATGACTGAATGGAAACTCTCTACGTAATTAAAATAACATGATTAGGCTTTCTTAAAACTGTAGCTGCTAAACATATGCCTTCAGATGGAAACCTGGCAAAACAAAAGCTTATGTTCACCTGTAATGCCATGAACTATCACAGGATTAACAATTTTGGAAGATTGCACCCATTGATTTGTATTGGAAACACATGAGACGCTGAGAACACTTTGGGTACCGCCGCCCCGCCAAACCCAAAGCCCAGCATTATATTCCTTTTGAAAGATACACTGTGTGTTTCATTTGCAATGGATGAGCCGAAACCAAACACACCATCACCAGGCAGAGGGGCAACAGAGGGGTCATCCATAGGACATGGCAGCGGGGGACTGGAACCAGCCCTTCGCTCTTCATTCCTGATGTCCCCAACACTGGGAGCTACCGGGTGTTATTTCTGCTGGGCCAGAGCAAAGCAAAAGGTCATTCGCAACACTCTGCAGAAACATATTTCCAACCTTAGGTAAGAAGGCATTCTGTTGGGGAATTTCGTTGCTTCAGGGCCCATAAGAAGGGAAGGAACAATTCTCTGACAGCTCCTGTTAGACTTCCAAACGCCGGGGTCCTTCAGACTACAGCAGGTCTATGAGGGATGCACAGAGCCGCTCTGGAGCACGTGCCGGAATTACGGCACCGCTCCCCCTGCCAGAGCAGACAATTTCTAAATTCGGCTCCCTCCCAGGAAACAAATTCCTGTCTATACACACCCAGAACTGATTTCTTGCAGATGAGCATGCTGCCCGCTAAAATGTGAAGCGGGGTAGAGCTATGGCAAGAGGCACCAGCAGCGCTGAGTCGAGAGGCGCTCCCTGCTTCTTTAGAAAGTGGCAGAACTGAAAGGAGAAGCTCTAACACACCTGGAAAAATAGGTTTAAATTATTGATAGTTTCAGATTAACTAGAATCAGAAAACGACAATGTAACATAGTTTGATTAATCAAAGCATGGATGCTTTCAAGCTGCACAAAGAGCCCAGACAGGAAAAAAACCCACAACAAAAACAAAAGGAAGACGTGGAAAGAAACGATGGTTTCCAAGGTCATAAATGATATCTGCAGGGTATCATCTGGACATTGCTCCTCAGACTTGCCAGCATGAGGCAACGCTGTCCGTAGCTAAGAAATCTGATATTCATACTCTATTTATGCCACTCTTTCCGAACGCAAACACATGTTCTGTTGTTTCAACAAAGATGTGCAACACATGCACCAAATAGGTACAGAAGTCTTAAAAGTCATCTATTAATTGCAGATACATGTAAAGGGCTACATAGCAAGCCTTCCTAGGGAGACAGAACAGGAAATAAAAGGGGAGACAGACACACTAAAATTAGAAGGCATGAAAAAGCTCAACAACATAATCAAGCAAGGTTGATTCGTATATTTTTTCCTAATTCAATGCAACTACTATAATATTACTTTAGACAATTCCAGAGTGCCAAAGAGTGCTGAGGGGTTGGTTTGGTTTTTTCTTTTTAGTCCATTACACACAGCGCTTGCCTCTAACTATACCGAGGGAAGAAAATCCATCATGTATTAACCATACTCCAACTTCCAACAGAAATATTCCCCATTTTGTGAAGTAAAGCGAGATGTGGGAGTCCTTGACCTTCTAAGTAATTAAGGGAAACAGAGACATTCTTGTTTTTATTAGAGAGACACTAAACTATTTGAAAATAATTTGAATAGCTGGAGAATTAGTGTATTTGCCTGTTCATGAGTAGTGCAGATAGTTTAGAGTTCTCTTGGGGGCAACACATCGTAATGAATATCTGCTATTCATATTTAATGCAATCTGCCAAAGAGTGCTTTTGGGAGGACTTTCTGTGTCAATATAATGATTAACAACAGAACTGGAAAAGTAAATGAATTCCTGCAACGGGTGGGGCTGGCAAAAATATCTTGCAGTACTACACCAGTAACACTGGATTTAACTGTACTCTTAATGATACCAGTGGAAAATCCATTTCCCAGGAAAAAAAAAAAAAAAAGCAAGCAACCTTTAAGTTGGAGTTAAAGCGGTAAATAACCAGTGGTGATGGAAGGAAAAACAATTCCAGCAGAAAACAATGCTTAAAACAACAATCTGACAGGCGAATATGTTTGAATACTGACTACTAAATATAATAATTAGTATTTACGTAGCACTGCCCGTAAGTAAAACCTTGCCTACATCTTCCAGTTCTTCAGATGATCTTACTTTCCACACATTTTCTCATACCTAAAAGACTTACATAAAACAGAATATAAAGTCCATTATTCTTTACAACGCACTTTTAAAACACCCCAGATAGAAAAGTATGGAAAAGCTTGGCTAAAATACAATGAATGACTTTAGAACAGATTTTTCTCCTTGACATCCCAACAGCCCTCTACATAACACATTCAGATTTTTATGTTTTTTTTTTTAAACTATCTGGATGAAGCAATCTTACTAAGTTTATATAAATTCCAGGACATTCTTGTATCAGGCTCACCGCTCTCCCCTGCCCCCTTACCAAGCTACTCCTACTCCTTCACCCTTGCAACAAATGAAGGCAGAGTATTGAGGATCCAAAGGATCACGTCAGCAGACTAAGGACCAAAATGTGGTGGGGGGCTAGAAGTAAAATATGGGGTCGCTCCCATCGAATGCCACGGGCTCCGTGCATCAGTCCATTAAAGCAGGATGCCTGAAGTGAGATGCCCAACCCAAGCAGAAAAGGAACAACTGTCAACCAAGGTGTTTTATTATTTAGTGTCTCCCACAGTGGGTACTGCCCAGACTCTAATTTGATCTAGGATACACTCATGGATTATGTTCATCATAGCATTAGCTCAAATGAAGTTTTTTCCTCCCCATGCTGTGGTCTCCAGCTCACACCAACTGGCTTTGTTATGTAGTGGTCTTCACCCATGTTACAGTAATAAAATCTGACTATTCTGGTGAAGTAACATTACAGAAACCAGTCTTATGAAGATGCTCTACCAATGAGCAGCATGGCTTCATCTTCCCTGTGCTGAGATTTGCTGTGAAACAGCAACACTCTGGTGTGCCTTGTGGTTCCACCAGCCATAACATAAAGACAGTACTTTCCCCATCAGTTTTAAACTCAGGATATAATAAGATGATCTGTGTGGCTTTTACATATGTTCCTTCTCAAATTTCAGGTGGTGCTTCAATTGATCAGGGTTTTTTTGGTAGTTTTGTGGTTCCTTTTTTTTTTTTTTTAAAGACTAATTCTATAATTAGCCTTTTTCAAGAAATTAAAAGTTGCACAACAGATGCTTTACAAAGAAAGTGAACTCTTTCTTCTTAAGCTGGTATTCTTACATTGTGACAGCCGCCTTACTGGTCTCTGGCAACAGCATTATCGGCGTTAGGTCTCAGGATGGCAAGATGGGCCCCTTCTTCTCAGGACTAATGAGGAGCAATGCCACCCAGATACCAGAATTGCCTGTGCGTGCCTGCATGACTGCTACTCACCTCAATCTAAGATGCTTTTACTTTAATAAGAGGTCGCATAACAAACGTTTGCCCATGCTCATTTATGCCTTCCCCAGGTATTTCACCAACGTTTTGTGATTTTCCTATTGCAAACATGTCAAGCTCTGCAGGGCTTTTGTTAAGCATCCGTTTCCCACAGCTGCTCCCAGTCCGGCAGAGGGCCGAACCCTGTTGGTCTGGGACAGGCTGGCGCACGACCCAAAAAGCATGGGAATGCCTCCAGTTTGGCCTTCCCTTACCATTTCTAAATGAGCTAAGCAGTAATCTCCTCAAATAATCTTTGCCTTTTTATTTTATTTTTTTTTTAATATAGAAGCAATTCCTCATTATTAATGCAACTGGGCAAGCCTGCATGCCATCTGATCTCAGGAGCAAAGACATTGCTCTATGCTGCATGGGGTAATACAGTGGTAGGTAAATCAATCGGACTTATAAAAGTAACGACCTTCTTGACCACGGTCTTGTTCGGTGTTAATGCATAGTTCATGTATGCGTAAAAGCGGTATTTTTTCATCTTCTGACCTCTTTAGCACTGTGACCAGCCCTCTAATTATTAAGTATTTTGCACTATGTATCTCAGTATAAAAATAGAAGCCAAGTCACAGGTCATGGAGGCAACACCAGTATTAACATCAATGAAACTAAATCACCCCATCCTGGACGCTTATTGTAAGCCCCTTGTACTCACAAAATTAGTATGTCTAAAATACTGGTGTCTGTTTAACGGGGCTGGAGATACCTACCCCAACTGTAGATTAAGATAACTTAATGCAACCTGATATAAGCTTATATGCCATCCTGGGAAGTCTAAAGCCAAGACAGAACAAAATAAAACAGGACAATAATATGAAGGTTTAAATGGCTGTAACTTTCAACAATTGCTGTTGAACTGTGTTGTTTTAAAAAGATTAGAGACATCTGTATAGCATTCCTGTTATGTAAAATCATTTCTATTGGATTTTGCTTGAATGGAAAGAAGCTGGAAGATAAATAGTAGAATAGCTTCAAGCATATAGAGGAGAGTGGTTTGGCCAAACTTTGATTTCTTCAGGTCTTTGCAAGAGAGATTTCTATTCTTCTGCCACTCAGTATAAGTTCCAATTTTAACAGAGGCCATCAATTATACCGACCTTGGCCCACGGGTGACTTCAATGTAAAAAAACAAAACAAAACACCAAATTACAAAAATATCCACCACCAAAACCCAAACCCTGAAACATAACCCAAAGCTCAGCTTGCTTACTAACAAGAACTTGCCTCCATAACTCTAGCGATATTAACCTCAAGCTCCAGAATCCAAAGTCTACAGGCTTCGAAACAAGACAGACTGTCACCACCACAGGTAAGAAAACAGAGTATTACAAACCAGAAGAGTCATCCTGCAGGGGACTGTGTCTGAAAAGAAATTCTCATTCAAGTCACCCTCCTCCCTATCTTGCCAATTTTAGCTGGTATTTTCAAACACTATTGCCTTGAGCTATGCACAACAGCTGCCAGGCTTTCATGCTCAGTCAACGCCAGCCAGTGCTGCAAAGCACCTCGATGAAAACAATGCCCTGAAAATGCTGGGACCAGGGCATAAAGACACAAAGTCAAAGATTCGGTAGCAGCCACTTATTTGCATATCCACAGAAATTCATACTTAGCACCACTTTTTCCAAAGGCTGAACACTGACCCGTTTATTAATTATTAGTAACACATCCGCAGCACAGTCTTAACTCCATGAGAACAACTCACAGAAAAGAAAAACTCTGCAAATCTGACCATATACATTTGGTATTTACCAATGTACGCCTCAGAAAAAGTTCCCATTAACTAGTAACACTCTGTATCTTCAACAGGTGAACATTCTTGCAATATCGGGGGATAAATTCAGCACAGTATTCTGATAATTAATCAGGATAATTTCTGACAGGATTGGAAAGTCAAACAGTTACTTGTAGACCTCCTGGATGAAAGAGTTCCATTTTTCATCCCTAAACACCCTGCATTAAAACAGGGCAAATAAAAGCCTGACCCGATTGTACCTCTTCCTAGGTGTGACTGGATGAAAACTGTCCATGTAACTGGAAAAAAAAAAATAACTGCTTTACTTCAAGACTGCCCAGTCTTCAAATAGGTGTATGTGGGAAATGAAGCCAGAATTAGTATTAGGCAGCACAAACCCCACAACTTCACTCTTCAAAAGTTTTATCTTCATTGTGGTTTCCCATTTGTGTTTGGAGCTCTCAGTTTGGGTGCTTTCTGTTGAAAGAAGTATTAGGGGCACTGCTATAGCAAGCCTTCTTTTCCTTTAGTAGAAAGTGTAGTAGTTCTGCAAATATGCTGTTCAGTCAAGACCTTTTCTTATTGAACAATCCCAGTAACGTATTTAGACAAGCACCTTCACAACAAACTGACCTGCAAAGCTGTATACAGACTGTTGTTCCTCACACGGGTGTTAAATACCTCAGCCACCCACTGCAAAGACCTCCAGAGATGTACCTTGTCTCTGTGATGCTACTTAAAGGGTTTATACCTGGGACAGCTTTGTTTGGAGCGACTTAAACATATATAAAACTAAGACCAAGCAGAAAACACGTCTTCGTCATCAAGTGATAAAAGCAAACTTGCCCAGTTAATACAGTCAGAAGTTCTGAAAATGTGAGTGCTGCAGGTGGAACCCAACCGTAGACTCAAGGACTAATTCTGCAGCCACAGGCAGCTTACAGCTACTACCCGTCCACTGGGCTGCTCTTCACAAGCTGCCCAGGAAGAAAGCAGTCACTTACGGAAGAAAACTAAAGCAGTATTAATTATTTTGCAACTTAAGATGAATCATCACTGCTCATGAATATGCGTTGGCCGATTTTTCTTTGAACACAACATCAGATTCTGCAGCTACCACGACAACGCAGGATATGCCAAAATCCATAGCAGGTTTTATCACTCCTGGCTTCCACAGCTTTGGTATGTCATATAGTTGCACGTTTATGCAAGACTAAGTGAAAATGGTACTTCAAAACAAATGCGTGTGAAAATGGTACTTCAAAACAAATGCATGCTCTTTGCCCAAGTGAAATACATCATGGATGAACGACTGCAATTGCTCTTTAAAATAATTTCAGAACGAACACGATCAGTCTTTGTTAGAGGAAAACTGGTCAATGAAAGCCATTAATAGCAAGCACTTACTTGCAGGTGACGGGGTGCTGCATCCGCTAGTTGGTGGGTGACTCTGGAGTCCATGAAGGGAAGGTAGCGGCAGTCCACCGATGACTGGAGGAAAAAGCAATGGATATGGGGCTGCCGGATAGTGAGTCATATGTCCATTCACTGCTGGTACTGGACATGTGCGGCTGCTGGTTGTCATGTTAACACCTCACAGTGTATAAATATTATGTTGCATCACTCCAGGCCAGCAAATAGGTATCTCAACTTGTGAACGAAGAGGGCTGTCAAGCCTGCAGGTATGGCTTGAGCTGGATCGTGTGATGAAAATGCAAATTCACTAGATCAGGTCCATCCTATATTTCATCGCTGTTTCCTACTGTTCCCTTTTCCAGGACATTCTTGCTCTGCAGACGATGGACAGAAAGTCTTCTCACTCTGGGTATCAGGGCACAGCCCAGTTGCTTCGGCGAGTGTTTTTCTGGGAGGTCGGTTGCTCTCTAGAGATGCATGCTGATACAGTCTGTGGGAAGAAAACAATATATTAGTTACAATATACAAATTTTTAATATATACGCACAGAAAATGCTTTTATCCTTTTGCTACTTTTGTTAAGTGATTACTTATTTATCAGTGTCCTACAAGATCAGCTTGATAGTTACCTGGGGGTAAAATTCTCACTCTACTGAAGCTAATAGCAGAACACTCATTAACTTGATTTCCCTGGCTGATGTTACAGCAAAAGTGATTTGTGGTCAGATACAACCTTGTTTTGGAAACTGCCAGTTTTAAAACTGATGCATGAATAATTACCTGAAATATTGATACTTGGGGAGAACAAAAAAGAATATCAACTTCTGAAAAATTTAAGTGTACATGAAAGCTTTCAGTTTCCCCGTAGAAGTTTCAGAATGAATGACACTGAGGAGGTTCTCTGCTCGCTTCAATGCCACGGCTCAGGCAGGGCACTGTGGAACTGCATCCGAGGGTGATTTTGTATTAGGCTGTTACAGCCCTAATTGTTTTACCAATGACTGTTCTCAGAAAGGATAGTTAGTCGCCTTATTATCACTTAAGAGAGACCTCATTGATCATTCTCTCTTTTTTTTTTTTTTTTTTGAAGGGGGTAGGGAGGGTGAACTGCCTCTACCACCAAATAAACAAGCACTCATCACTTCATAAGCTGGGTGAGAGACTGACAGGATGGCGATACACTGCTCCTGTGCTCTGCTAGGGAACTTGCTTGCTGTCACAACCGCCATCCTCTACATCACCCAGAGCTACACACCCCGTCCTCGGTGTTTCACCCAAAGGGCTGGCACCTACCAAGGGGTCCTCGTTTCCTCAAGTCTCTGCATCAAAAGCCTTAGGGTGAGAATGGGGCGCTTCTCGTGCTACTCTCGGCAGTGAAATTTGCTCCCGCCATAGCTGTTCAGGTCTATGTCCAGCAAATGGCTGGTCTTCTCAGAAACAACATGCTTGTGCAACACCAGTAAAGTGCTACTGGTGTCATGAGAGCTACTGTTCTGGGCCCCCAGTTCAAGAAAGACAAGGAACTACTGGAGAGAGTGCAGTGGAGGGCTACAAAGATGATCAAGGGAATGGAGCACCTCTCTCATGAAGAAAGGCTTAGAGACCTGGGTCTGTTTAGCCTGGACAAGAGAAGACTCAGAGGGGACCTCATCAATGCATACAAATATCTAAAGACGGGTGTCAAGAGGATGGGGTCAAACTCTTCTCAGTGGTGCCCGGTGACAGGACAAGGGGCAACAGACACAGGCAGAACACAGGAAATTCCACCTCAACATGAGGAAAAACTTCTTTACTTTGAGGATGGCAGAGCACTGGAACAGGCTGCCCAGAGAGGTGGTGCAGTCTCCGTCTCTGGAGATATTCAAAACCCTACCTGGACGTAGGAGTCCAGCCTGCTCTAGGTGACCCTGCTTTGGCAGGGGGTTTGGACTAGATGATCTCCAAAGGTCCCTTCCAATCCCTATCATTCTATGATTCTGTGATAACAGGAAGGCTGCAACTGCTCCATATTGTGAACATCGCTCCTGCAGGTATTTCTGCAATGCTCTAGGCAAAAGCCAGCGAATGCTGCAGCCAGTTTCTGAGCACCACCCTGCACAAGGACTTGCCCATCTCCTCCAAAACGTGCTGTTGGGGGAATATGGGTAGGAACCACAGAACAAACTCAGCCACCCAAAAGCAAGGCAGTCCAGGGCTACCTACAGGCTTTGTTTCCTGAGACACCTTTGCGTCTGCCACAGTCAGTGATCAGTAACAACATCCACTGCCTATATAGTGTTTTTATTTGTAATTCTTTAAAATTATAGCCTGAAACCAAAGGCAAGAAGATTTTTGGGTGGGAAAATAAAGGCAGTGGTGAAATGACTCGTCAAGGTCACAAAGCAATGCCAGAGGAGGGAAACTGCGCCAACGCAACGGTGACTGTCTCTACCACCACTCAGTCTACTAGTTGTCAGTAAGAATTCAAATGAGCAGGGGAGGGGAAAAAAAATAAAAAGAAAAAAAGAAAAAAGAAAAAACCCAACCCCGATTGCATATGTTTGCCTGTCAGAGAGCAGCGGAGTGTTTCTGCTCTGTGTGGAATACCAGCAAAGGTTACCAGCTGTGCATGTTTTCAGACAGCAATTTCTGCTGAGTGCAGCCTGCTCGGGGATAACAGAAATGTAGCTTGTAAGTATTTGATAACTGTGTAAATTATGCACAAAATACCTTTAATGCTAATGGAGACAGACGTACGCAGAGATGAGACTGTAACAGGGGGTATAGAGAGCTAATGCACAGCTGCTGGCCACGTCGAGCTTGAGGACCACAAGCCTGGAGACCGGTGAAACCAAGCAGATCTTTTGAGGAACCCTCAACAGCAAAAATACATCGACCCATTAACAATACAAAATGAGATGAACCATTGCAGGTGACTGTTTTAGCTAGCTAAAGCTTTACGAAGTTTGACAGGGAAAGCCAACCATCAAAGGAATACGCAAAGAAGTAATGTTTTCTAAAGCAATTCCACAAGAGCCAGCAAAACCACCACACTTCAAAATGTTTGCAAAAAAACAAAGAAGGGAGGGATGTTGATGAAAACCAACCCTCCTCAAATCTATGCATTAAATTAATCATAGACCAAGGCCACCTATTTTCAAATTATTTAGGGCTTTGGAAATAAAATTAATCTTGTAAAACTATGTAGTACCTTCAATTATATTTCTATTAGCCAGAAAAATGCAGAGCGCAGCATAAAGTATAAAAATTCCCAGAACCACAACACTGGATATATCTGTATATTTAAGTGACAAGTATTCAGAAAAGAAGCAGTTCCTCCAGGACGGATGGAGGACAAAAAAGGGCACTCGGGAAACTCTTTGGTCACTTCCTCTCCACCAGAGGAACACGTCGTGTGATGGATCTGGTGATGACAAAATGCAGCAATATTATAGCTCCTTAGTATGCAACTCCACATGAAATACCTAACAGTGCCAAAACTAGATTATAATCCTATAGTTCTGCATGCTTATAATTTGATGTGAGATGTAACTATATACTGCAATTGCTACCAGAAGACAAGTTTCTCTTGTCTTACTCAAAAATCACCCTCCTTTTACCCTTCATGGCAAGAAATATCCTGCAGATTGGTGCGCCAGACAGAAGCTTTCAGAATTTGTTCCTCTGCTTTTCTCTCCAATTTAAGGCAGAGAGGGAAGATGGTGCAAAAGGTATGATACTCCAAACAGAGTATCATTCAACCCTAAATAGTGTCCCTCAGGAGCAGCAGGATGTTATAAATATCTACATGGCTGAACATCTGTATGGTGGCCCACAAGAAAATCATAGGCAGACACCTACATTCCAGCAACTCTGCCCACATAAAGAAGCGTCACCCACGCTCTGAGCTTACAGAGGGACTTCAAGTCACCAGCTCTGCTGACAGAGATTGTGGACCCATCACCTCCATCCCTGCAGAGCTGCAGCACAGCAAACCCAAAAATCAGCTGTCCCCATTCATGCCAGTTCCATGGCACCAAAGACAACCCCTAAGGGAAGATTTCACCCAAGTGTCACCAGACTGACACATTCACACCCATCAACTCACAGATGAAGATCCCAGCATTGCGCATCAGCCGCAGGCATCTAGGCTGCAGATGGTTTCAAGGTGAAAACATCTCTTTTCCGCAGCTAAACCTGCACCACATTGTGAAATACTGTAAGACAACATGCATGTGCCAGCTTTGAGAAGACTTTCCTTTGCTGTCACTTGTTACGGTAGACGCCTCACAGCTGAAGAAGCGCGTCCTCTCTGGACTGCAGCACTTGCCCAGAAGCAAGCCCCATTCTTTCCATGTCATGTGGACCTTGAACACACTCTCCTCTGGCCTACACCTGGAATCCCTTGAGGAGGGAGCTAACAAGCTCACCCTAAACCCTGATGGGAAGAGCCAGCTACCACAGAGGAGAAGCAACCCCAGAATGAGCAAGCCAAACTGACCACAGAGTCACCTTAGCAGTGGTCGAACACTCATTCATGTGAGGCAACAGCACGGATTTCAGCCCTGTACCTACGAAGCAAAATTTTCATAAAACAGCTATAGTCGAGGCACTTCAGAGGATCTACCCAGTAGATAGTAGATACTGGGTAGTATCTACTAGTAGATAGTAGATCTACTATCTACTAGTAGATAGTAGAAACCCAGTATATAATGAAAATCCTCTTCCATTAGACTCACCCTTAAGGACCGTTCACGAGTGCAAGGCCCTTAGTGTGAACAGTATGGAAAAGGATCATACAGAAAAGTTGCTTTGAAGGCTCACCAAGAGATGATCGCATTGTGCACTATGTTGCATTGAACAGCGGCCAATGACTCTTCTTTGACAGAACATATGCCTCCTTTTTGGTTTTTACAGGCTTTTTATTGACTTGACTTCAGTGATAAAGCAGATGGCCACAGGGGAAGGAGGCTACAGTAGCTCCAGAGCAGAGCAGACAGCATATTTATCAGCTGCAGTTAATGCAGCAGGTGTACCTGTCTCTTCTACATTTCTTCTTGGTGTTTGTGTAGCTGAGAAAAAGTTTAAAACCACAAATTTTCATGTATAAGTTCCAAATTTTGACGCATAATGAGTGACCCAACTTTTCTTATTGCCTCTTAATTTCCCATGCATTTTGCACAGGCTTTACTAGAGAAAACAGTTTTGCTTTCCACACATCTGTCAGTTCTCCTAGAATGTATTAAATGAACCAATTCTCATTCATTATATTGCTGTTTAGCTTACATTTGGTAACAATATTTGGTATTATTAGAACATAATTCATCCTTCTGAATTTTGTGCTTGCATAAGATTTTATTTTAAGTCATAAAATCCCTTTGCTGTTGCAGGTGACTTTGATGCACATCAACAGCTGGATAGGCAAGAAGCCAAGCCACGAGGCTTGGCTGATAGTCATAGAACGGTTTGGGTTGGAAGGAATCTTTAAATGTCCTCTAGTCCAAGATCCCCCTGCAATGAGCAGGGACTTCTTCAACTGGATCAGGTTGCTCAGAGCCCCATCCAACCTGACCTTGAATGTCTCCAGGGATGGGGCATCTACCACCTCTCTGGGCAACCTGTTCCAGTGTTTCACTACCCTTATTGTAAAAAATTTCTTCCTACTAACACTACCCCAATTCCACATTGCTCTTCCTCTCCTCTTACTGTCCAGAGCAGGGAGTAAAGCTGTCAGCTTCGCAAGTAAAGCATGATTTTTGCCTTTTTTTTTTTTTTTCCCCCCCTTTCCCTCACACCTGAAAAGGTCAGTGGGGAGCCCTGCCCCACCTGCAGTGATGTCTGAAATTCGGTAGTCATTTTAAGATATCCTCAACTGTGGCACCGAGCAAACTTTTAAGCTAAACCCACCACACCCCTACACCCTTCTAACAAAGAAACCATGACCACAGGAGAGGCACGCCGACACGAGGACACGCTCTGCACGGAACTGGGGAATTTGCTGCTCCAAGCCCGGCCTTCTGCAGCATAGATGTCCCCGAAGTTTCCAGGGTCACAGAGGAAGTCTCTCCTAAGTTCACTTCCCATTTTCTTGCCAACGCCAAAAATCCTCCCCCCCCGCCCTTAAATCTTAGGCAAACTCCTAAAACAGGAACCTCTGGAGTGCGAGGGCAGCCTGGGCAGCAAGACGGCAGAGGCAAGTTGCTCCTCTCCCAGCAACAAAAACAATTCCAGAGAAATTTCACATGCAAAACCTTTCAACAATATATTACATTTTTTTTCCCCAAGGGACAGAGTTGACGGAGTCTTTATTTATTAGGCAGCTTCGAGACATATTCTAATGCTGTTTTCAAAACAAGTCAAGATCTAATAGTTTTGGGAACCTTTACTGTATTTAATGTATAGTTTGTATTGAAATCCCTGATTATGCATATGCTTTCTATTATGCTAGCTGATGGTGTTGCATTGAGTAGTATTGAATAATTCAGCAGATTTAGCACTAGTCAAGTGTAAATCAGTCAGATACAGTAACACAATAGCCACGCTGCCTTTAAACTCTTAAAAATGCGTGGAAACTTTATTTCAAGAAGGGGCGTACTCCGTTTTCCACCAGTCCCCGTTGGCTGCGAGACGTTGCATTTTTGTTTTCTTGGCTATCCAACGAGATTTAATTAAACAATAAACTAGTTACCGTGGCAGAAGTAAAAAAAAAAAAAAAAAAAAAAAAAAAAAAAAAGAGTCTTTGGAGTGTTATGTTTCCTTTATTAGCATAGTGATGTGAAACTAAACAGAAAAAGCAATCTAATAACAAACATTCCTTTGAGAAGGGCTCCGGGAGCAAAAGGACATCCACTTATTGTTCAGCCCATCCCATTGGTCCATATACGGCAATAAAGGTACAATAGAAGGAAACAGGAAACAGACTGGCACATCTGCATTATCTTATTAGAGGCTAATGGATATCTGAGAGGAACATGCATCTGATGCTGAATAGTCTGTACCAATCTCCGAAGCAATTACTCTTAATTAGTGGATTCTGTTTATAGATGGAACTTAGTGTACCCTTCTGTATCAAAGAGATGCAGGCATCTGGAGAGAGATATGGTTTTCTTAAAGGGAAAGCACTACAGACACAATGTGAGGGGTTGGGTGCTTGGGGTTGGTTTTTTTTTTTTTTTTTTGGCAAATAAAAGCTCTCTGAAGCATAACATATTCTACTGTGTTATTAATCAAAAGAGCATGCTAGTTTAAAAAAAAAAGGAAAAGGGAAAAAGAAAAAAAAAAAGAGACCATACTGTTAATCTCAAACTCTGAAAGTAAACATAGAAAGCTAATACTTGCATATGAATTATATGACAAAAACCACTTTGATGATAAGCAAATAAACAACCGAGCCTAAAATTTTCAACTGCTGGCCAAAAAGCTTAAAATAGCAGCTTAAGTCAGAAGAACAACATCTGCATTTTGTATCTGCCAAGTCTGCAGCCAAAAAAAGTAAACCACTCTATATGACCAGATGCACGAATAAAAAAGAAAATGCATGAAACGGAACTTCAAAGTCAGTTTATTGAAAAGCAGATCTGTAGCTCTTACATCCCATAACCACAATTGTCATATATTTTCAACTATAGGTGTAAGACTTATGGGAGGAGGGAAAATAAATCGCTGTAACAGAATTAAAGACACTATTACTACAACACTTTTCCTACATCTTGGTATGCAAGATAGCTGTCTACTGGGCGACTGTGAATTCCTTTTTGTCATAAAGCTGACACTTGCAAAATGGGTTTCTGTTTTATTTGTTTTTTCCTGACTGAGATTGTTAAGAGATAATTAATATAATTAATGTAATTGTTGTTTATTTGAAAATCCTATTGGGAAGTATAAGGGGACGGGGCGGGGGGGGCAAAGCTTCTTTTTCCCTATGCAGCTATGCTTCGTATTGCCTGCATTGCAAACGCACGCTCATATACACCCCTGAAAAAAAAAAAAGCAAATCTAAATCTGAAAGGGCAAAAGGAAAAAAAAAAAAAAAACCCCAACAAAAAAAAAGACACAATGACACCCATTTATTTACACACCACACAACAGTACCCTGCTGTGCCAGCTATTGATTTCAGTGGAACTGAGAGTCCATGTTGGAGAGTAGCAGCTGTGCGTACATAGCCTGAATCCTCATAGGGGAACAATACTCTATAAGCAGAATAACCTATTTCAGCCAACCTTCATGTACAACATATAACATTAAAAAAAACACACACAGCTTCCATTTCAAAAATCTGAAAGGCGCTATGGTTATTTGTTTCACAAAGGTTCATGGGAGTTATTAATTTATTTGTGCTAGCACAATGCTAGCATAATGAAGACATGTGAAGGATTGAAAATCCATGCTTTGCATGCCTGTTACTCTACAGAGATGTTAATTCTATTCTATACTAACCATATTTAAGATCCTCCGACTGCATCAGGCAATTTCTCATTTTCTCCTGTTGTTTGCTGTTTAAAGAGCTGTTTATAACTGAGGTGTGGGGGTTCTTTTTGGAGGGGGTGTTGTGGTTTGTGGGGTTTGGCTTTTTTTGGTTTTTTTTTTTTTGGTTTTTTTTTTTTTAACAGCTATCTTCATTCCGTGTTTCTTTCATTACTCAGCAGTTGCCAAAACTATACTGAGAAGTAAAGATAAATGGTTAGGTCAGGTGATGGGGTTAACAATTTACTGTGTGCGCTGCCCCGAGAGCCAGATATAGTAGAATTGGCTCATGTTTATGTACAGGATGAGAAGTTGATTTCCTGTGCAATGACTTTCAGTCACCTCTATAAGGGACTCTCTCGCAGTTTTCTGTGGAGAATTCAACGAGCTTTGAATACATTTTGTGCTGGTATATAGGATACTCTGCTTTGTAACTAAATGCATTCCTTACTTATTCCGCCACCTTCAAAAATCCCAATGGGCTGTCAAGAAAATTTCATTTGTGGAAACCAAAAGGAGCGTAACTGAGTTTAAGTGAACTTATATACTGATTTCCCTCCCCGACTTTAAAATCTGTTTCTTAACACTTAAAATTGCTCTTTCAGTGGAATCAAAACATCAGTTCTTGCATTGTCTTCTCTGTTGGTCCTTATTAATGTTTCTAAGGATGTAAAACAGTAATTCCATATTGAGAATATCGTAAATGAGTGACTATCCCATGGGCTACAGAGGTTTAAGAGATCAGAGATCTTCCAGACCAAACCTGTATCTTTTTTTTTTCTCCCCAGACTGAACCCATTTCCCTGTTTCTGCTCATCCCCAAACTTGAAGGGAAAAATACATAATTTCTCTCAAACACAGTTCAGATGATCCACAATTTTAGGTGGCAGAGGGTAGTCAGCAAAAACAGTTCTTATAAAGCAGGCTGGTCATTCAAGTCACATATAACCAGAAACTCCAACATGAAGCATTTCCTACAGCCCAAGGTGCTACGCCTGCTGCTTTAGCCTTGTTCTCTGACTACATTTTTTCAGCGGGTTTTCTTTGTTCTGGCACAGTTTCTCCCTTCAGTTCAGAAAAACTAGACTGGACTTTGTGATCCAAATTGTCCTTTATGGTCTTATGTGTCCAAATTGTTTTGATCCTGACTGCTTCTATGTGAGGTGGCAGCCAACGAAGAGGAAAAATTATCACTGATGGGACTAAGAAACCTACCCCTTGGGCTCCCCTCTCATCAGCCAGTCAATGCAGAGAACAAGAACCACAGATTAGCGAGGTGAGCTGCAACCAGCGCCAGCAGACTTCTAAGATTTGGGAAGATTTACATAGGCCAACAGGTAGCACCTTAAACTGACAGCGTACTCAACTGTCTATTCAGGAAAGGTAGCATCTCTGATTAAGTTCAGAATGGGACACACTTCCTGTCCTGCAAAAAGATCTTCCATTGAAGGTCTTCCCCTTAACTGGTGATTAATTGGTCTTCATCTGTGGCTACGAGGCACCTCAAGATAGCATCACACTGATTCCCAACCAAAGCAAGATTTTTTTGTGAGAAGGGCAGCGAAGGGAAAGTAAGTAAGCAAGGAAAAACACATCCTGCTGTCTACGTTCAGTAATGTCATCCAGTACCACGGGACCTGCAGATGTTTACAAGTATGCCAATCTCTTCCCAAGTGGTGTTACAGCTAGGAGGAGTGTGGGATCTATCTGAAGACTCCCAAGCATGCTCTCAGAGTGCTCATCCTTAACCTTCTAGCTGATGGGAAACACGTCATGGTGACCAATGGCAAATACGGCACTTACCATCCCTGCAACTACTAAAAAGGCCTTATACTGACCGTTTATAACCTTTAAGAGGCCTCCGAGATCAGTAAGAGGGGTCAAGTGATGTTATTGTTTTGGTGACAGACGGAAGATCTCTAGTAAATGATGGTGGCCTGGGAATCATTAAAAGAACAGAGTACTTCATCTGCTCAGAAGCTGAAGAGGCAAGCAGCTTTGGAGGGCAGCTCCTTGACAGAGAAGTACATCTCTTTGGGAGGCCAACACTCTGTGGTCATGACGAGCACTGCAGGTGAACCACTGAAACAGGATGACAAGATCCTTCATTAAATGAGAGCACAAAGACATATAAGACCATTGGTGACTTATACTGGTAACAATAAGTGGGTGCTGGTCTCAAAACCCCAACCAGGGAAGCCATGAGTCAAGACATAGGCTCATCAAATGCTCTACAAGTGGCAGGTGCTGAGAACATTAGTGTTAATGGCTGTGCTTTATCCGTACATCGATGCAGGTGATGTGAAAAGCCTGTAAGCTAATACTGTGAAGGAGCAGGGCAATTCATATTTGCAACATCTGCTGTTAGCCTTCACTGAATAAGACAGTGCTAGAGATGACTGACTCAGTACAGAAGCAAGTCTTGTCTGTCTGTTCAGCCTTAGATGTGTCTTCCCAAGCCCTGAGAAGTCTCGGTCTTTGCAGCAACAGCACAGTAAAGCAAAGCAGCATACCGTCTCCCTCCCTGAGATCAGCTGGGGAGTCTTCCTCTGCAGGAACCTATACTGGATCTCTCTTGTGGCACAAAGGATGGAACCTACTCAACAAATTTAGTCAATCCGGATGTCTATCGACAATTGGGAATCGTGGCATTAGACTCGCCTTCACTGCTGACTTAAGGAAGAAGTGGCTCTAGAGCTTCAGTTCCCACTTAGGCTTTGTTCAATACCTGGACAACTGGTGAACACAGCACTTTTTGTGCCCCGCTGTGGTACAGTCGTGCTGCGTGGAAACACACCGAAGAAGGGTCAGTGCAATACGTGATCTTCACAAAGAAACAAAGACTACAAAATAGCCACTGAGATAAAGACGAGAATAAAATGCTGCTTAATTTGGAAAACACGCACAGCAGTGAAGGGCTCTGCCTTAGTTCGGCACGCTTCACTTTATATGCCACACAGAGAAGGATCCTGCAAGAGTCCACTTTACTCCAAAGAAAAATTCTTTGCTGTCTGGAATAATCTAAACTCATTGTTAGGATGAGCATGTGGATTCACTCAAGAAATGAATAATGTTTATTCAGGAGGCTGTCTGAGAAACCTGAAAGAAGATTTTGTTAGGGATGTGCCTGAATTGTGAGATGATGATCTAGGCTTCCCAATCCCCCAGACAACACTAGGGGGCAAGACACTATGTTCAGGAGGTAGGTTCAATCTGCTAGCAGTCTAACTTTTTTGCGCTACAAGGTGGGAAATTCTAGTTCCTTGGAACCAGAGGAGTTTGTATCCTTGCTGCACCCCTTTGTCAAGCGAGGAGAGTGATCCAAGCAGAACAGGGGAAAAACAGGGTTCAAACATTGGTTGTGAACTTTGTTTCTGAATACTAGTCTGTTGGACTAGAGGTACATCTATCATCTTAATATCACAGAGGTGTGGACGCTGTGCTAACAAAAAATAACTTAACACACATAATTTATCATCCTTTGTTATATATGGCAAGTCTAATAGTGTGTCTTCTGAAAGGTTCTGCAATTCCTCTGAGTTATTAGAGTCTTCAGTCCTACTTTACCCAGAAGATGACATTTCTGCTGTCTACTCCAGGCTCCTCAACCTTCACTTATTACATATCACAAGTTCCAATATATTCCCAGTAAGACTCCCTGAGGGTCAGCAGAATATGCCAGAGGGCTGGTGGAGATTATGAACATTTATTTTAAAACCTCAGTTCTCTGTAGCTCCCTGTCACAGGAACAATAGGGTAGCAAAATTAGGAACAAGCGCAGCCATTAACTAGGAGGGGACAAAGCCATAGAGTGGATTGCAGAACAAAAATAGCATTTTTATTGTCAATATTTTGCTTAACAGGGAGCCAATAAAGCAATTGCAAAATGCTAATAATACACTGAGATAACACTGCACATGTAAGCACCTTCAGAGTCATCCCCCCAAATCATTTGAAAACGTTACAAAACCTTATCGGTCAGGTCATAAGGACAGAGGTCCAATAATCAATCATGGTAGCCACAAAACCAGCACATCTTTTCCACATCCTAACACATTCAGAAGATCTATGTCCCAGAATTATTCTGCTAGAGGTGCTGGACAGATGGATTACATTATCAGAAAGACCAAAGTGAACTATGACCTTAAATTTCACTTCCAAAAGCAACCTAACAGGAGCCTAAGCACCGACAAAATTCAAGGAGACTTGTGTCATACACAACAGCCTGCAAAGTAGGACTTCTGCTGCAATACAAAGGTATTCTTGCAGTATAAGCAAGCGTGTGAATTAATTGCACAGCAATTCCCAGCAAGCCCATTTCTGAAAGCATCTTTCCACTGGCGAATGCAAGACAACTTTCCCACTTCTCTGGACAGGGAAACTAGCCTGAATTATTTCACAGGAAGAAGCTGCAGACTCTTAGGGATGGAGACTGGTAATATGCCACCATGCGGCATTTAGACCTGCCCAAACTGACTGGTGTCACGTTTAAGCATTTTAGCTGTAATCAGTTTAACCCATAGCCAGATCAAACACTCCGCAGCATTTAGCTTCTGAATGCATCGGGATCACTAATCTTTCAGCTTCACTGGCAAAGCGATGTATGAAAATTATTAATTTTGAAAGCATTCAAGTAAATAACAGCGAGCATTTTCATAATTATGTCATGAGATAAAGGTTAACTGTAAAGCTCTCAACAGCATTTGGAATCCCATTGGAGCTGCTACCCTTGGATAACAGTGCCAAAGGAGATGCCCCTGTGGAAAGCAGTGTGGTCAGGCAGTGCTTCTTCCAACAAGCCTCCAATCAATTCTGAACCACTACGAGCAGAACACCACCATGGATATGCAGTCCTGGCAACAAGATGCCCATTTCTGCAACCTCCAACCCACACACGCCAATGAACGTAAGCCAGTAAGAGAAGTAATGCTCTCAAAGCTCCCAGAAGTGCTTTCCTGCTGGAAAAGGAGGCCAGGAGTTAAGCCCGGATGCTGCTGAGCATAAGCCAGTGCAGACCCATCTCCTGGTACCAACACCACCATCTCTGCCGCAGTGGCCCATCCTTCCTCTGCTTACCAGGTGGTGCAGTCTGAGTCGCTCTGCCAAGTATGCTACTTTTATTGTGTAATAATAATTCATCCAGAGACAGATAGCAGGGTAGGTACGCTTTCCATACCACCTTTGCTACGTGTCTGGTAATTGCCCTTCCCCACTGCAGCAGAATGACCTTATCAAGGCTCCTCCTGCGCGATTTTCAGGACAGCAGCACTTCACAAGTCAGGATCCAGCAGCCCAACGCACCACAAAGGACACAGAAGAGTGAGAAGCTAGAAGCAGGGAAGCCCAGCTAGGTGCCTAAGGCTGATAAGACAGTCTGATTTAACCATGCAAATACCAGCGGCCAAGTAGAGCATATCTTTGAATTGGGAACGTCAAAGCAGACATGTCACAACAGAGAGCGCTTTTCTAACAGCACCTGAAGTTCCTTCAACAGATGCACGCATTTGGTGAGCAATTGAATTAATCCCCAAGAAAAAAAAAAAGATGGGGGGGTGGGGAAGAGGACCTTAGCAAGTAAGACAGAGCCATTCAAAATCCACTCATGACTTCTGTGATTATCATCAGGCCTGAAAAGTCACTACGCAGAACAGTCCAGTCAGAGATGGCTGAAAGGCACGTGTTGGTTCAAGCACGTCCCTCAGTATTACCCTGACTGCACCATCTTCCCAGCGAGCACTGTCTGTGCCAACCAGGTCTCAGACAGTTGTCCATTATATGGGGTCTCACAGAGTACCATAAGCTAAAGCAAATCAGAAGTAAGCAGAAAAAAAGCAATTTAAGTGTCCTCAAAATGATGCACGAGCAAGAGAATGCAATAAAGATGCCAGCTAATGGAAATAATCTCTCAAAATAAGTGAATTCTGTAAAGGCTGTCACTTCCTTTATACAAGCCGTGGTTCTTGAAGATATTCTGCCCATATGGATCCTAAGACAAAGTTTTCTAGTCCCCAACATGGAGTCCATCACTGCAGGGACTGTGAGCTGGGGAGAACTGTGGCTGCTCTGCACTGCGTATCTGAGTTTATGAGGGAGAGGGGAAGGGAGCAGAATTGGGAGGAAAAACGAACATGTTGGGTACAGTCACTATTGCTTAATTTGATGACAGATGTGAAGATCCCACTTTCATGAATGCAAAGTTCAGGTGTGCTGTCAGACATTCACAATGACAACAGCCTGAAAAAACATCCCAGTCTACTTAAAACAATTATTTAAGGTGAATAGTGACTACATGGTGTGGAACACTAAGAAATTCAAGGATGTACTACAAGCAACATACCTGACTGACACATGAAAGAATATTCCAAGAAAAATTACACAGAGCTCTAATACAGCAAGAGATTGAAGAGATACTGAGGAAGATCGAAAAAAAGCATCCTCTAGATCATTCCTTTATATAAACAGCTGCATTTATTACATGGACTAGGTCCCATACTCACGAAACCATTCTGACCCTGATTTTGCCAGACACTTTTTTCAACGTATATTATCCAAAAAGAGAAATATACTCCTAAAATAACAACAGGAGTCCACGTGTTTAAGAAAACCATAGGATCTCCTCCCTTCTAACACGTTTTATAGACACAGTAATATGCCTATACTATGGTTTTACCATGTGTGAGCTAAGACAATTTTTTCCTGCATGTGTTGGAACAGTAATGATGGGCCTTAATAAAAAAAAGAATCTGGTGCATTGTCTTTATTATGAGAGTACAAGTGCTTTGAAACAGAAAGAAATACTTACTCTCTTGTACAAAGAAAAATGTGAAAATGTAGCCTCTGAACGTCAGATCTAAGCATCAAAGACCAAATGGCCTAAAAGTAGAATAATACGAAAATTTGAGAAATGCTATAGTGAGAACTTAAATTCCAGTCTAGCATTTGATTTAGTGATAATCCTCCAAAACC
The DNA here is from genome assembly GCF_964199755.1 of Larus michahellis. Classification (NCBI taxonomy): domain Eukaryota; kingdom Metazoa; phylum Chordata; class Aves; order Charadriiformes; family Laridae; genus Larus; species Larus michahellis. The sequence continues at coordinate 43,143,331 of NC_133897.1, read as the reverse complement.
AGCTCTGCGTCTGATAAACACAGGTTTAGGATCCAGTTGTTGACACACGGTAAGGAAATGAAACACATTCTCCCTATATGAAGTTCACATTTTTCTGGGTGAAACAAAGCACACTTGTATCCCATGTCTCTAAGGCACCTTTTAAAGCAGTAAGGAGAACTGAAAGTCATCTACATGAAGCAATATTGTCCGACGTGCTAAAAAGATCTAAATTAAATAGCTTGACCGTCACATCCACCCTCAAGCCTTTGAAAAATAAGGAAATCCAATTTAAGATTTACACAGCAAACCCAAGGCACACAACTCCTTGACATTACAACTCTGCTTCACGTACCTCACTGCAAAGGCAGGTGACCCACTGAACCTCTTCGGGTCAAGCAAAATAGAAAACCCTCTATTAAAAATGAATGAAGGTAGAAAAGTTGGGTTCAGTGGAACATCGCCAACCCCAATTAGTAACAACAACAACAACAACAATAATAATATATTCTCCTTTAAGAAATTCTCCACTTTTACAGAAAAAACAGAAATATTAGGTCTGGCAAGTGATGACAAAAGCACCCAGTTCGCACCCTCCTGAACACAATCCATCATTTAGCCATATACCAGCCAACCAGGATTACTTTGTCCCTCGATTTTTTAAAAGCACATAATTCTGAATAATTATGTTGCTCAATGGTCCTGAATATTACTGAACAGCAAATCCATCAAACAGGAAGCTAAATTTTATAATTTAAAAACATGCTTACACGTAAAAGGGGGGGGGGGGGAAATTAAGGATGTACTTTTTTCAAAGCAACATACAAAATTACATAGCAACAGTGTAAAAGCTTCTGGATGATTTCCTTTCCTTAGCTTCCAATGGAGAGTTTATTCCAGAGAGACAACCCTCAGCAGACAAAGCCTGCTTATAAACATAGGAACACAGGAATTGCTGTACTGGGTCAGATTAATAGTCCATTTAGTTCAGTAACCTCTCATTTGACAGCAGCCAGCATCAGATGCTTCAGGGAAAGGATGAAGAAATCTCTCAGAGAGCAATTACAGAAAAACTTTCCCATAAAATGTCTTTCCAACTCCCATCATCTACTGGATGCCTTATGCCCTGTAACAGGAGACCTTCTCTTGGTCTTTCTGTTTGTTTTTGCTTGCCTGAATATTACAAATAATGCTAAATAATACCCCAAGCATTGTGAATATCTTCTGTATCTATATTCCATATGTTTTTAATCCCCAAAATTGTTGGCCCTAGCAGAATTGAGAGGCACCGAGTTTCAACATCACCAGCGTGCTGCTTAAAATAACATTCTGTTATGCTTTTAAATAACTCACTCGTTTTCCCTGGATGATCCTGTGTAGTTATAGGATCTAGTGTAGCATAGTAAAAGAAAAGTTAAGTGGATGTAACTCGCCTTCTTCAAGAATCCCTGCTGCTCTGTTTTTCTCAACACAGTATACTGCTGTGGCTCCTCAGAAGCACGAAGGAGGCTTGGAGAAGGCAGAAATGCCTCCAAAATCCCTCCTCCAGCGCAAATGTTTCAGGTTTTCATCAGGACAAATATTAGTTTCTTTGTCAAATTTACCTGTCCATCTTAATTGCTAGCATACACTTCTTCAGATGTCACCCATCTAGTTAACAACTTCCTTAGATTTCAGGGCAAACACTTTTCAGGGCAGGGGAAAAAAAATAATCAATTTGTGAATAACAAGTCAAGAGTAGCAAGCCATTTCTCTAATTAAGGCATTGACTTTCCTCTAAGATTGCACTAGAATTATCTGTATAGTCACTTCCATGTTAAAACCCTAGGTAAATATTTGTACAGAAGCAATTACATCAATTAATAATAGCAGCTGACAGACAAACACTACTGAGAGGGCTCCATTTGCTCCCTAGACAAACAACACCGGTTTCCAAATGAAGGCAGAAGGCTAATAACATGGACCCAAGCTGCCCAAAACACTGTATTTGCATCTGCGTGTAAACACTACGGCTCTGTAAATACCAAGCCATCACCAGTCTGCTTGCCCTCCTCTTAAGTGGTTCACAGCAAGCGGCTATGGGGGAAGCTCCAAGAAGAAAGTAGGGACAGCAGCTCTTGGGCAATCCACCCCATCTTTCACCTCCGATTGGCTTTAGGGTCGCTTGGGATTCATCCACACGGGCTGAAGTCTGCGGGCTAACTCCAGGATTTTTGGAGAAGGCTGAACATCTGCAATTTTTGTTAATTTATTCACACTGTCCACGTCCATATGTCTTCATTTGCAAGTCAGCTCAAGCATGGAAAGGAACAGAGCATGGGCAAGTATTAGACTAAATTATTTCAGCAATCACGTTACTTTTGGTAAACTGCCTTTCGCCAAACCAAAGCATCTGCAGCTCAGAAATAACATCCAAATTTAAAAACTTTTCACAAAAGAGTATGAGCTCAAATAGATTTGGATGATAGCAATCCTCTAAACGCTATTGCTGCAAATAAGACCAGCGTAAGCAAATCATCCCTTTGAAATCAGTTGTGACAGAACACCTCAGCAAGGAATGACTACGTGGGATTTTTTTTATTTTATTTTCATTTTTAAACAACATGGTGCGAGTATCATACTTCAGGTTTCCCCAATCTCATTTAAAATTACATTCCCCCATTCGGTTTCATCTATACAGAGTCAAAAGGCGTAGCAGAAAGGGTAAGAATCTGGTCAGTGTTTGAGATTCAGGCTGAAGGAGGAATTAAATGAACAGAAACAGCTGCTGATGAAGAGCTGGGAAGCCTCAGCAGCATCCCCCTCTTCTCTTACTGCGCCTCCTTCCAGATAAACTCAGCGCAAAGCTCACATCGCATGGGCAGGCAAGAGGTGGAACAAGGTCTGTGGCCAAGGACCAGCTCATATTTGCACGTGATCAGCCCCTCACAAATATCAAAGAGATACCACAGAGCTGACAGCATCTGGCGAAACCCGGTACGAGGAACCCTTAGCCGCCCAGGGCTCCCGGTGCTGTGGGGACTGATGGCTCAGAGGACCACTGCTGAACACCTGCGGGATCTCCTCACGGGTACGAAAAGCAAATACCATCACCTATTGGACAGAATGGCGGGGAAGGATGCTCCTGATCTCAACACAGCTTTTCAAAGCAGGCAGCACGGTCTTGTCTTATGCACCAGTTGAGATGGAGTAGAACGGACACATTCAGGTTTCTACAAACATTACTATAGTATTTTTCTCCATTATTCACAGAATTCAGGAGGTGTTTACATCAACCATCAATGGAGTCAGAGGTTCAAAGTAAGAGTGTAGCACTATCAGCAAAGGGAAAGGGTGAAAAAGAAACTATAAATCAACCAACTTAATTGGGATGGCTCAAAAAGGGAACGCATGTAAGAAGCAAGTTCAAAAATAGTAGAAACCACTTCTAAGCAACATCAAGCTGACTGAAATCTTAAGAGTCTGAAAAAAAACGGAAAGTGTTGTGACAAGTAATCTAAACAAATGTTAAAAGTGAAGTTTGACAAAGATAAAATATCTGCCAAACACCCAAAACATAAATGAAACTGCCATTCAGCGAGGGCCAAATAAAACAAGATGTAGCCAGGCAGTTTCTGACAGAACAGTAAGGGCATTGTTAGGTCTCCTTATAGACCTCCTTTCTTCACGGAAAGGGAAAAAAGAAGAAAGAAAAAAAAAGGCACACCAGCACTTGGAAAAGCGTGTCTCCATTTCAGTACACACCTCAGACTTTCTGTATTTATCTGTGAAAGAAAGGGGATAGGGGATTTTGCCCCGTGGTTTCTGCTGAGCACTGGGGTGCTGCAGATGGAGGGTTCCGGGGACCCGAGCAGGAGGAGATGGTGAGAGACGACAGGGAAAGTCCAGTGGGAGGAAGAAGAGGGTTTCGGGGAGCAGTAAGCTCATCTGAAATTTTTGGAAAGATTTTTGTTTTGGTTAAAGCCTATTTCGTTTCAAAGTCGAATTAGCATTTTAAATAAAGGACCTCTTTATTAAACATTAACCACCTCGTCCTTCCAGCGATCATGCTGAAAGTCAAAGGTTACAAAACGAACAGACAGAAGGTCTTTATACTTTTAATGAACAATAAACCAACTTTTTCCATAAATTTCCTAATAAAGAAGCAAAATACAGCACAGACAGTACAAAGCCAAATAAAAAAAAAACAACCAACCAACCAATAACCCACAAACTCTGTAGGTTTCCTGAACAGTATTTTGATCTTTTCAGAAGCAAACAGTAAAACCAGCATACTCCCCACTAAAAGCTTCATTTTAAGATCAAAAGGGTAGAGAAGTACATACATTTAATTAGCAGGGAGAATACAAAAGCCTATTAATGGAAACCAAAACTCATTTTAGAAAGAAAAATACGCTTTAAATGTTATGTGGAGACACTGACGTGCATGTCTCTGTTCGTGGCAACAGTTCAGGAGGAATAACTTCTGAAAGTGGCACACTTACTTCCAACTCACAGCTTTTCAGGATATTCACCCTTCTGTGACTGCTAAACATGATCTACTCTATTTATAGCAGCTTTTTGTTTGCCACCGTTATGGTACGGATATTAAAATGAACAGGCAATCACAGAAACACGGCAGCGACCAACACCAGCAACTGAATAAAAGACACTACTTCAGCACGCACTTTTTCTTGTAATTTCGGCGGCTTCGAGATTTTTGTTGGCAGCATTTGCTGCCGAGGTTAGGAGAGACTAGGAGTAATGCTGGAAGTGTGGGCTGGGACTGACCCAGAGGTGTAAGCCACAACGTCACCCCTACTTAAAACGGCAGCGAAAGTTAACAGAGAGCACCCATGTCCCTGCCCAGCCTCCTGACCATCCAAACCATCAGGGTCCACGGGGCGGTGAGGGCTCACACCCCCACCCAGGGCTGCTCCTGGGAATGATGGAGATTCGCCCCCTGACCAGCTGTAGCCTTCAAGCAGCAGGCTCCCTACAGACATCCCACAATACACTGCGCCCTCCCTTCCCTAAAGCACCCAACCAGTTAGAGAAATTCTGCTGAGAAGCAGATCTGAACCTGCCACCTCCCCGATGCACGGTAGAAACCGCAGAGGATACCGACAGCAGATGAGGGCATGCTGCAGTGCTGCAGGCAGGGCTGGCTGGCCCCACAGACCCCCCGCCACAGAGATGAGGGGCTGACCTCTGAAAACCCACCTGAAGCTGTAGGCTCCATGGTAATCATGCCCAAAAATCTGTCCTGCATAAGGCTCAGCAGACACGTAACTCACAGTTATTCCACACATACCTGGATCAAGTCCCTTTGGATGCATGGAAACCTGTGGACCACAGGTTCAAGGTGAAGCCTTTCCCCCCTTGTGGTGAGCTCACTGCTTGCCTGCTGAGGGTGTCTCATGTCCCACCCACCTGGCTGGTGAGTCCTCCAAACCATCACCAGGCTCACCTGTGTGGGACAGCGCTGCTAACCCGCTCCACCTGGCCGCACTAATTACACTGCAGCTCACAGCGAAGAAACAGCACCCAGTCTTCCAAGAAGTACCTGGACGAACATACATACATCCTCAAAAGACGCCGTTTTGCAAGAGGGAGTTTATGTCCTCAGACACAAAGAATCCATCATTTTAGCCTCAGCTTAAACCATAGTTGTTTCCTCACAAGCGTCCCATGTGTTTCTTTACAGGCTGGTTGTAGTTGCATTGCATTTTAATTAATCGCGCACATGAGAATTGGATTTTATACAAATCCACTTTAGCAGTTTTCAGCCCGGAACAGCCTTTGGTCAGACTTTAAAAGAAGCCCAGCTTTCTCCTATTATAAGGAGGTCACAACAAACTGAGGAAAGCCTGAATGTGTTCTGATTTGTTTAGAGGATGGAAATACATTTCACTGTGACAAATGTGGTTATGGGTAAAAAAATAATTATTTTTAAATCTAATTGTTGTTTTATTTTAAACTTGCTAGGCAAAAAAACTTTATTTGAATCCGTTAATTACACAAGTAACTTTTAAACCCATCAAATGTCAACTACCATTGTTTTTACTACTTTTAAAACGTCAGCCCATCTGGAACGCCAGGGTCTGGAGTCCTGGGCAGGAGGGGCTGGCCGGCGCTGGCCCACAGGGCAAACGTGTGCTTCTGTTTCTGCAATCCCCTTTCTGGTAACAAGCAGTTGGTATGAAGCTGGTTTGAGCCAGGGTTGTAAACACCAAGTGAAGTAATCCCTAAAACTGCAGCTTCTAAAAGCTCAGAAAATGAATCCTGTATATGTAATTGTATAAAATATCTATAAATGTGTATATATGTATAATATGTATAAAATTGTATAAAAAATGTATATATAATTCACAACCGTAAGTTCTCCACGCATACAAACCATCTCATCAGTTCTCATCAGAGGGCTACCTATGTTCTACTTGCATCTAACAGCTTCCAAGACTCAAGGGAGAGAAATCCCAGCTATGGACCAAGCAATTCTTCGCACAGCTCCTTTCTTACCCTCGTAGACAAAAAATGCTAACTAACCTAGGGCTGGCAGCTGGAGGCTGGAAGCAAGGCTCGCTATGCAGCAAGGCACAGGCAAGAATGAGAGAGCCAGGTACAATGAGACCACCACAGCTCATGAGGTCAATCAGCTGGAAAAGCTGTTTGACCCACAGAGCCAGAAGTGGGAGGGTGACAAACCATGACTTCTCCATAGAAGAAGAACATTTCAGAAAGACCAGAAAACAACGTCAGGGTTTTTTTAAGGTGTTACTGAGGAAGGAGATGACTATATCGCACAAAGAGAACCCAAGGCTGCATCTGCCCTCAATGGGACTTGAAAAGAAACAGCAGCAAGCTAATGAATTTCAAGGATTACTATTCCTGGTAGGATTTAAGGACTACCTGTGGGAGTTATTCCCAGCTGGCGTTAGGCAGACACAAAGCTCTCAACATCTTAAAGTTGGGCATGGATTACGTCCATCTCAGAGAAATAGCAGCTCAAAGGTCAAGATAAGAAGGTACAAGCCCATTTTTTTGTTCTGCAATTTCAGCTTCTTGCTTATGGACTACATGGGAAACATAAATCTAGAGACCATATTGCCTGTTTTGTATTTTAATTAAGTAAGTGCCTGGAAATAAGTAATAGGGTTTTTCCACGGCCTTCTCCTGCTAGCTGCCCAAACACACGCCTTTCCATAACCATGTAATGGATCAAGATATTCATTAAAAACAAAGAAAAATACCACTGGCGCACAAGCTAACTAAAATGTCTCTATCTATTTCACCTTTGCTTTTCTTCTTAGGAATGAATACGTCCTCATTGGACACAAAACCCCGTATTCTGTAATTCCAGTCTCCCTCCAGCCACCCGTGGTTCTTTTGCCATTACAGCATATGACACTTCAGACAGGCACTGAAGTTGCCATTTTCTTACCTCCCAGAGATGCCCAGACTGTATGCCATTCATTGTGGGCAATTTTTTATTGTCCAATTTACCCCATGCTCTCTGCATCATTTTAGTGTTATGAATGGCTATTGTTAACCTGCTGCTGTTTGCTCCTTAGAACAGGGGGTTTGGTTTTTTTTTTCTTTTCTTTCAATACTTTAACAGAGTGAAATACTTTTTCAGCCCTCTAGAGCTATCGATCCATGTTTAGTTGCTGTATTGAGTCTGGTTGAGGTGGAGTTCATTTTCTCCATAGCAGCGCATACAGTGCTGTGCTTTGGATGTGTGGCTAAAACAGAGCTGATATAACCAACCAACGTTCTGGCTATTGCTGAGCAGGACCTGCACAGCAGCAAGACCTTCTCTTGTGCCCACTGTTCCCTGCAGCACACTTGCCCGGTGGCTAGGCTGGGGCTGGGCATAAGACTGGGAGGTGACACAGCTGGGACAACTGTCCTGCACTGACCAAAGGGACATCCCATAACATATGATGTCATGCTCAGCAATAAAAGCTCAGGGAATAGGAGGAAGAGGGGACATTCATGGTTATGGCATTTGTCTTCCCAAGCAACCACCCTGCTTTCCAGGAAGCAGATGGATATCTGCCTGCTGATGGGAATTAGTGAATTAATTCCTCTTTTTGCCTCGCTTGCATGTACAGCTATTGCTTTGCCGATTGAACTGTCATTATCTCAATCCACGAATCTTCTCGCCTTCCTTCTGTTTTCTCCCTGCCTTATGGGAGAGGGGAGTGGGCGAGCAGCCGGGCAGACATTTGGCTGCTAGCCAAGCCTACCCCACCACAAGGCTACAAGTGCCAACAATTATCTTCTTGACCTCTCTTTCTTAATCTCTAGCTATCTTCTGTTTAATTATTAGCAGATCAAAGAAAAGTCTTGACAGCTGACTCCATTAGCATCACTGCATGCTTGGAATCACAACAGATTTATGCGAAGTCACTGGCTGAAGTTGGATGTCCTCCTCAGGCCAACCTCACTCTCTCTAATCCATAGGATAAATTTAATGTTGTAATTTCTAAGAATTATTTCAGGGAATCCTTAGGAAAAGGGAAGACAGTGATGGTACAGATGTGACATAACCACCTACACTTACATGGACCTACCTCCACTTCCACCCACAACAGCAGAAATTATATCAGAACTGCAAGACCCCCGATCGATCCAGGTGGTAGTAACGCAATCAATTATTCAGTGATGGACAGGGCACTGGCAGATGCTAGGGAAATGACACTGAAAGCTGTAAAGTTGCTCACATCTTTGTAAAATAAGCATAAAGGCATTAATAAACTAAAATTACTTAGGTACTTCAGAGTTGTACATAACCACGTAGGGCAAGGGGGAGAGGGCTGCTGGATTGTATCTTCAGATCTGACAGTGATTAGCTAGTGACTTCAGGAAAGTCATTTGAACTCCATCTGACTCAATTTTTCCATTTGTGAAATGGAGATCAACATGCACTTCCATTTTAAGATAAGTGAAATACTCAAGGCTGGCAACATCATTAACTATAAGTAACTAATACCTATTACTACTTGGTGTATGCAATTGCCCCTTTAAGCGGTTTTCCTGGGGGTATGGAGAAACATGACTTACAGTTTAGTACTGATAACAACTTCATTTCAATAGCCATTCAGAAAAGGGTAGTCTGCATGCTCCTAAATGAATTCCACACCCCAAATCAATTCAATGCCTAAGAAGAAAAAAAAAAATCACTGAAAAATAAGGCAGCATATTCCAAGAAAGCTGTTTTATCTATCTGATATGTTTCCTGCATCTCATGGTGATTTACAGTAATAGGTAATAACTAGTGTACATTATAGCTAGTTTTTAATAACCACACTTCCATTATATTTCATTTCCCAAAGGGACTATTTGTGTTTTTTCATATCTTTAACTGTAAAACTGTAAACTGCTATAATCAAGCATTGCTTTCTCTTGTATTCTGGACATCCTCAGTTGATTATAATCACTACCCGCTGAACTTATCTTCAAAATGTTAATCATGAAATGAAATAAAAATTGATATTATTACATTACCTCCTGCCCCATTCAGTCCATCTGCTCTTCCTAACCTAGGAGACCCCATTACAAAGAACTGTAAAAAAAATAGGAAAAGAAAAAAGTAGTAGAAAAAGAAAAAGGAGTAGAAAAAGAAAAAGTAGAAAAAGAAGTAGAAAAAGAAAAAGAAGTAGAAAAAGAAAAAGAAAAAGAAAAAGAAAAAGAAAAAAGAAAAAAGAAAAAAGAAAAAAGAAAAAGAAAAAAGAAAAAAGAAAAAAGAAAAAAGAAAAAAGAAAAAAGAAAAAAGAAAAAAGAAAAAGAAAAAGAAAAAAGCTAAGAGTAAGCAAAACTGTCTTTGAAGATGACAGAGCTGGAGAAGACAGTTGAAAAAAAATCAAAGCGTATGCTGTTTGCCCGGGTGCCTGTAATAGAGATGTAGGCTCTGAAAGTCTGTTTTGAGGTATTTGTACAAAATTCACTGTAATTTGGATAAAATAAAGCGTATTAAAAAGCACAACTGGTATATGTGTACTGCTTTGCTCTCTTGGGACCTAGGGACTTGCTTCCACAACCGTTTACCCGCAGAAGGACTACATGAGAGGAATGTATTTCAGAATGCATCAAGAAAAACGAGTACGTAAATGTGTAAATCAAGCTGCAAGGTCAGCTGGACTTCTCAAACTGAACCCACATTTAGGGGAACTAGTAGGTTCAGGATGATGCCGTAACTGAAAAGGGACTCAAAGGGTCACTGGAGGAGGCATTCTACCTGGTAATGTCCACAGTGACATTTTCAGCAGTCTATATTCTAGAGATTTCTAAGTTTCCAGCAACAGAATGATGCCATGTTGGGAAGACGTAAAATCCTTGGTTTAACTTACACCCAGGACAAGAAGGACTTGGGGGTGCTGGTGGACAAGAAGCTCAACATGAGCAGGCAATGCGCACCTGCAGCCCAGAAAGCCAACTGCATCCTGGGCTGCATCAAAAGAAGCATGGCCAGTAGATCGAGGGAGGTGATTCTGCCCCTCTATTCTGCTCTGGTGGGACCCCACCTGGAGTCCTGCGTCCAGCTCTGGAGTCCTCAATGGACCTGTTGGAACGGGTCCAGCGGAGGGCCACGAAGACTATCAGGGGGCTGGAGCACCTCTCCTATGAGGGCAGGCTGAGAGAGTTGGGGTTGTTCAGCCTGGAGAAGAGAAGGCTCCAGGGAGACCTTATAGTGACCTTCCAGTACCTAAAGGTACCTACAGGAAGGATGAGGAGGGACTCTTTATTGGGGAGTGTTAATGACAGGACACGGGGTAACGGCCTCAAACTGAGAGAGGGTAGATTTAGATCGGATATCAGGAAGAAATTCTTTACTGTGAGGGTGGTGAGGCACTGGAACAGGTTGCCCAGGGAAGTTGTCAAAGCCCCACCTCTGGAGGTGTTCAAGGCCAGGCTGGATGGGGCTTTGAGCAGCCTGGTCTAGTGGGAGGTGTCCCTGCCCATAGCAGGGGGGTTGGAACTAGATGATCTTTAATGTCCCTTCCAACCCGAACCATTCTGTGATTCTGTGACAAAGGACGCATGGATACACACATACACATACACACACACACACGCAAGGTCTTAGTTTTCTCTGCTTTAATTTGGAAAGCTAATACTACAAACTAACGAAACCCCACCCCACTGCCATGCATCGCGTTAGCTTTATCAGCACAACCAAAAGGCTGGCTGTAACTGCAGCTGGAAGAGCAGAACACAACCACAGCCTACTCGAAAGTAAAGATCTCCTCAAGAAAGAGAGTTTAAGTGGAACACACAGAACTTAACTCTCCCCAAAAAATCTCTGTCCTTTAACTGGATGCTGTCATCAAAGGTAATTAAAATTTCTTAGCTGCCTCCAAAAGGAAGAAAGGGATGAGTATTTGCAAGGAAGATTTAGGAAAACTGCACAAAGGAAAAGTTGGCCAGCTCAAGTTTAGCCAGCTGGAAAGTAAAATCAATGAACTAAAAGCATTATTAATTGAGACAACCGAATATGGACAGAGGCAAAACTACTGACAGAGCAGAGGAGATAAAGCAGACAAACCATTATCACCAATAGTAAATAACACTGAATCAAACAGATATGATCAAAGACAAAGTAGCATGTACGTAAGTACCAGTGATATTACTTCTGAATTTGATTTATTTTATCTTAAGTTACAGTGTGTATCATTTAAGCAAGCCAGTTCCTTCCAGGTATCTTGCTAATATCCCCTTAGCAGGAACAGGACTGGATGCCCAGACAGTAACAGATTAAATGAAAAGGCAAGAAAACCCTAACTAGATAGAAAGGCACTATAAACACAGGATAGCTAACAAATTTCCTATATACAGCAAAGCAAGACGCCACTATCACCATACAGTCTGGCCTCCTGTAAACACGGGGCATATATATTTCCCCAGAACCTGGACTAACGCAATTCTCTACATATATAAATGAAAAGAATTCAAATGATGGCAAGTTCCTCACTTCTCTCATTAAACTCCCTTCCCTTCTCCTCTCCTGTTTATGGTTATGGCCTGTATACTTAAGGAACAGCAGTAGACCTGATGCCCATGAACCAGAGACCGGCGCCAAGAAGTGCCTGCCTACGTGCCAGCGCTGCTGTTCTCCTGGTCTGACGTCTCCAATACACCTGATTTAGATCCCTGCTTCAAAGAGACGTATGTAAGGAAATTTTATCTAATGGAAACAGCAATATCCATGATGTGGTAGGTAGCATCCTTCACTCTAAGTAAGTATCAATCCAGAGAGGTATCAGACAGGACGATGGTTCTGACTTCAGGATAACAGGAGTTCGTAACAACTGTTGAGGATTAATACTCAATACTATTTATCATCTGAAAATGGATATCGTGCCCAAGGCTTTTGCCAAATTTCTCTTCTGGCAATAACGGCCTCCAGATTCCCCCTGCAGTTGCAACTGCATGTCTTTCTTGCACAGGCTGCCCAGAGAGGTGGTGGAGTCTCCGTCTCTGGAGACGTTCAAAACCCGCCTGGACGTGTTCCTGTGCAACCTGCTCTGGGTGACCCTGCTCTGGCAGGGGGGTTGGACTAGATGATCTCCAGAGGTCCCTTCCAACCCCTGCCATTCTGTGATGATTCTGTGATTCTTGCATCTGTTTTTACATCCCAGGCCGTGGTCTACTTTGATGACTGTAACTATGTAGAATATACACAAACGTGATGAGGAGAATATACACCATGAGAACAACTATACTCAGCAAGTGTTCTTTGGGCGTGGAACAGAAAACGCAGGGGAACATACTAAATGCACTTTTAATTGCAACTGATTCAGTCACAGCTGTGTCCAGCTCAGCCTCTATGGACGGCACCCGTGTTCGTCCGAACACTCAGTGTTCAGTAGCTGTCGTGGAAAATCTCACACATCTCCAGAAGGCAGAATATATTCTCAGCTGGTCTGTGTCAGCTGATACCCAGCATGCCCAAACAGGACGCCTGCCTAATGCTCCTAACTTATCATTGTATTATAAAGTCAGTTCGGGCACTTTTACCCAAGCTGACTAAAACCACGCGTTGTTACACAAACATAACACATTTGGTGGGGCACTGAAAGAAGCTCACTGTCATCTTAATTGTTCTGTACAACCTACAAGACCAGTGGCAGTGTCTGCTGTAACACAATCATTTGCCTTTTATTTCTTTGACTGTTGGTGTTAAAACCCTAAATACAAAAAAGATAAATCCCCCATAAAATACCCAACAGAAGCAAAAGCACTGATAATAAGGTGTTTACTGGATATGGTTAATTATCTTGTTTTATTTTTACTACTCAATAATGTTTTCACAGAAATTATGAAGGATATGTATTCCTGTCAGACTGAAATAATTTGTAAAATATACAGTATTCCACTAAGATTTCTGCAAGCCTGAGACTACAAGCCTGAGACTACAACTGGCAAACAACCTGACCTGGCTTTGTGGCTTTCCTAACCAAAAAAGACCATTAAAAATGAGTGCTGTGAACTTCATAACTATGCCGTGTTTCTTGTCATGCTGGGATTAGTAATAGCAGTGCTATCAAATATTACTGTGCAATAAAACCTGTGGTTTGCATTTAGATTACATTTGATTTCTTCATGTGGAAAATGCATGCTCTAATTTTCCTCTTACAGTAAAATTGATAATACATAGAATACAACATCACAGCAGATGACACAGTCTACAAGGTAGGCATGACTTGTTTTATAGTCATAAAGCTTGTACTTCTGGCTGTGATTTTATGAGCCAGGCATACAAAAAAGAGTACAAAAAAAGATATTTATAAATAAAGGCATACGACAGTAAATAGGAAAGGAGACCAAGTTACAGAACAGATTGAACTGGATATAATCAGAACCAAACAGCTTTCGCAGAAAGTGCAAACTTAGCACTTGGATACCTCACCAGTCAGTAACGCAGGTACAGCAGCCGCCTTCAACAAAAGAAAGCAATTCTAGGCAGGGAGGAAAAGAATGTAAATAGGACAGGCAGCATCCTCACCAGGCAAAACTCCCCCCAATAATTTCTTTGAATATATGCTGTTAAAGCTCCATGATATCGTAAACAGGCCCCTCACCTCTCCCCCTTCTTCCACAAAGTAGAAATCACCTATCACTATTTTTTTTTTTTTTAATATTAGGTAATCTAGCGAAGTACTCATTTCAATGGTATCTTTCACAATATGTCTTGGAGAAGCTTCTATAAGCATCTAGGATCTTATTAGCTAAAAAGAAAAGGAGGTGCACGCCGCACACGGTCTCCATGGGGACATCGCACATGGCAGAAGCTGTGAACAGAGCGCTTCCATCACAGAAAGGCAACGGGGAAGAATTATACAATAAGGAATGGAGCGGAGAGCTCATTAGCATGTAAAAACCATAGCCCTATATATTCTGTTATATTTTTGTATGTCGTCACATTAACAAATTGCTGTTTATTAGCCATGATTTACTGAATCGAGCGCAGCAGAACCGGGCATGAGCTGAAGCAAAGCAGCTGGATGTAAAACTAATGCAAACAGCGAAGAGGAGAGTGATGTCTTAACTGCTGCTCCGCATAGCTTGATCCACCAGCCAACAGATGAACCGATTACACATCATAGCAAAAATTTCACCTTTTGCTACACTGTAATAACTCCCAAATAAATACAAAATATGGTTGAGCTTGACAAACTGGTAGACGAAGAGCTGCAAAATGATTCCTCACTTCCTCTGAGGACGGTGCTGCCAGTGTTAAAAGAAATTCCCGTTGTACAATGCATTAGTGTTCCTATATTCAGGCCAACCATGAAAAATCATGAACTGCAAATGTATTCATTTTTAACTGTTTATGTCTGCTTCAAAGTACGCATTTTTCTTACTACTACCACAGTGTTATCACCACATTATCTTACTCATCTGAACTCGCGTTTCTTTCCACTGCACTCTCACCACGGATGCACGCCTCAATCCGAAGAAACGCAATCCTGACTGCACGAAGCCAATGGTAACATCATGCTCAAAGCTCAAAATTTCAGCAGAAGCGTAAATTCCCAACAGGAACCATTACAAGTTAGCCTCCCCACAACGCTCAAGCCCTGACTTGCATCCATTTGCTTGCACGGGCTTTTTATTTGTCTTAAGAGCGCTGATATCAGGAAAAAGGCACTTTAACTATGTATCATAAACAACACACTTTAATGGCTTAAAGACTGTTACACTTTTTTACTTTTTCCCTTTTATACTAAAGGTATTTTGCTCACTAAGAAAAGAGAGGAATCGAAGCTTTGGATTTTGCCTTTTTCTTGGAAAAGCAAAAAAACCCCAACAGACAGAAGTTGTGCAAAATGCCGCAGTTGCCATAGACAGCGGCAGATGCAGCTTCTTTACAGTTTTACTATAGCCCTGACTCCCTAAATTTGATGTTCACATTAACCAAAATTAAAACTCGCTGCAGATTATCAAGTTTCATGTCTTTTTTTTTCATAGCCCTTATGCAAAATTTACTTTGGCACAATACAGAAGTGCATTATTAATCAGCGTATGTTTGTTTGAAAAGTAGGCTCTATTTATTCAGAGGTAGGACTGACTCCAAATCCAGGCTTTCTTTTCCACATGGAATGTGAGTGTATCAGATTTGGTATTTGATTTTTCAGCTCAGCTGTGAGGGATGAAATGAACTTTGGAAAAAAAACAGAGGTAGAGTGTACATGGTAACAGAAAAAGAAACCACATGATTTTTTTTTGTGTGGTTTCAGCTATCAAAGTGAAAATGTCAAATCTCTCTAACCACACCCATTACAGTAAAATCTCAGAACAGTTGAAGACAATGACGCTTTGCTATTGGCATTAAATAAATCCAGTCTCACCCATCCATGACCAAAAAAGACATAGCGTCATTTCAAAATCACAGTCACTTTTCTCTCAACTTCTGCAGTATTTTCAGATTTATACCTCCCCTGTTTACTCTCATATTGCAGTCAATTAGCATCTATAGCACAGCTAGCAGAGCAGAACTGTGCAGTTTTAGCATAAAGTTCTTTAAAATCACTGTTCTTTACAAGTTATTTTGATGAAAAGAGAGATTTACCAGCAACTATTAAGCATGAAGTTTAAGGAAACAGAAGAACCTTGTAGGAGGATTTGCTAATGCAGTTTATTGCTGTTACTTCTCATATCTGAAAAGATACTGCCTCTGAAGTCTCTGACAAAAATGCAAATAGATATTCTTGGGAGACAGTACAAAGCCAAATGCAAGTTACAAAGTCAGAGAACTCAGTCTTAAGGATTTCATCACAACTAAATCCACTGATGTCTCAACAGAGTCACACTAATATACATGTAAAATCAGAATCTAATTGTCCAGGGCTGCTGGAAAAAGAGACGGTGGAGACACACAAAGATTTTCACAACATGAGCCTTCTCCATAAATGGGTGCATGAAACCAAAAGACGAAATCCCCTATGAGAAGTCACAATACTACCTACCAGGCAGTGATAACCTCTCAGCCGTCACAATAGGTACGTTTGTTGCAGCAACTAGATGGAAAGAAAAGGCATCCACGCTTGAGTGATTCTGCAGAGAAACGTGCCTACACCTAACACAATGGGGAAACTGTTCAAGAACAGCTAATCTGTGTGAAACTACGACCACAGTAATGCTGTTAGAAGCAGTGAAAACTGTGAAAATCCTCTGAATTAAGCGTTGACTGAGCAAGTTAAAGCTTTAGGTAGGTCTCTCTCAACCCATCCACCCACATACCTGGGGGTGGTATCCATGTGATAAATTGCATTTAACTCGCACCTGCACTCTACCTACTAATCCATCCTCACCTTGGCTACTTCTAGCATTACAAATCTCCGAGGCACTTCAAACAACTGCCTTCTGCGAGGAAGAATTTCTCCTCAAAAGTGCGTTGGCGAGAAGCCAGGGAAGATTTAAGTTCAAGCATACCGCAGTTCAACCTGGTTAGAAACAGGATCTTTAAATTCTTAGAAAACCAGGTTTCTATGGATTTTCGGATTATTACTATTTCTAGGAGATGGAAATCCAGGATTTCTAACAGTAAAAGTCATAGTTAAGCCACTAAGCAGTAAGCGACTTGGAGACCCATATACATACACACAGCTGAGGATGGGGTCAGGTGGTCAAGCCCTATAGATACTGGCAAAGAGACAACACACGCAGCTACTCTCAGTTCACCTACAGGCAAGACCACCGTTTCCTCAAGCTGGACTGACCCACCACACGACTGCCCCCCTAACAGCTAAGTGTCCATACAAGGCATCTTGCCAACCACCAGCTGCGTGGAAAACTGAGGCCTCCACAAGGGGAACGGACCTTTCAATTGTTGAATTTCAAGAAAAAACTGAGTATTTTAAAGGTGCAAATTAAAGGTGCAATAAATTTATGGAGGAAATGCTAAGTTTTTCCTCAAAATACTGCAGCTACTCTCTATTTCATGACATAACTTAGAGGGAAGCAAATACTTACTTCTTATCTCTAAACTATGTGCTCTGTGGCAGCTTAAAGAAGTGCCTGGAGCAGCACCAGAGGTCCACAGAGACCTCTGCCCGTGCCCAGAGTACTCAGGGCACACCTCCTTCAGCAGGCAGGAAAAATTTCTGCTT
Organism: Larus michahellis; assembly: GCF_964199755.1. NCBI lineage: Eukaryota > Metazoa > Chordata > Aves > Charadriiformes > Laridae > Larus > Larus michahellis. The sequence continues at coordinate 43,125,755 of NC_133897.1, read as the reverse complement.
TAAGATGAGAGAAAGAAGGGGTTTGTGCGAAGGCCAGTTTATTATTATTTGAACTCCGGCTGGGCACCAGGACTGGACCCTGAATAAATTATGCCAGGATATATGCTCAAAGTTAGCTTCCCTAGCAGCCCTGCACAAACAGAAATCAGCAGGAGTCCAGCATGTAGAACGGCTTCCGAATCGGGTCATTAATCTGTACAAGCAGAAAAACCTACCCAACAAACACATTAGCAGTCATCGCACTCCAGGTTACAAGGCTGAACTATCATGCAAATTGATGCACATCTCACGCCTCCTCCAGTCGCTGAGGAAGGCACAAGCAGCCTACAGGAGAGAGCACAGAAAGCTACGGGTGTACGTTCCTTGTGAGGAACAATGGAACAGGACAGATTTATTTAGTCATGACGATGATGATGTGGTATTACTTCTTCTGCGACAGCATGCATGAGTCTCCAGAGATGGTCAAATCCTGAAATGGCTTGGCTCTAGAAACATGGCTGTTTTCAGAAAAATCTTTGCCACCTTGAAACAAGCACACAAAACCATGAGGGCAGAAGACGATTCAAGGTTTAAAGTACACAGAGACACACAGATTAGCCACAAGCACCTTTTTTCCCTCCACTTGTTTGATGATTTATCAATAAACTAAGCAATCTCCACCTGCTGTCCAGTCGATAGCTGATTAGTTAGATGCTTCCTCCCAAGTCTTTTGGGAGGACAGAGTCTTGAGGTCTTGATTTCAAGGACAGACAATAGTTCTTACAGAGTTAGACAGGATGCGATTCCTTAATAACACTGTGAATAAAGCTGAGTTAAGAGACCTTTCCATTTTGATGCTACTGTAAAATGTAGAAGAGACTTTACCAGAAACCATCGGTTCAGGTTTTTTTTAAATACTGTTAATACTGCAGGCGTGAAAGGATTTCACTTTTTTAGTTCCCAGATAAAACCTAACGCTCCCTTTCAAACAACCACAAACAGGACAGACCTTAGTGGGACAGAAAGACTATCTATCATGAAAACACACGTTATTTACACCAACCTAGAAAAAAAACCACATATGAGGCAAGTTATGAAAGCCAGAACGGCCCTACATTAATTATCTAAATGTGTGACTATATAACCAACAACCAAGATGTGAGTTCATGCCGGCTGTCAGATCTTCAGGATGATGCAGAAAGTAAGGGAGACTAAGAAGAGCGAGCGGGAGACTTCCCTCCGGGGAGGGAAGAAGGGCAGGCTGGGGCAGGCTGAGCCACACACTTGCTCCCTTCCTTCCCTTCCCCATTTCACATGCAGAAATTTGCAGAGTTACAACTCTAAAATCCACATCGTACTTACGCCCTTTTACACTGACATCACTTTGTGGTAGATGTAAAATACCACACAACTACTTAGAAGCATTTCTGCACAACCAGCTGGTGTAAAAAGGGCCCTTGTACAGGCAGGAATCTGATGTTGTATCTCTAGCTTTAGAAGTTACTTAGCTGTGGGGTTCGTTTCCCCGTGTATGATAAAAAAACAGTGAAGAGGCTTGTTAGGAGAGTGCATTTAAGTAAAAAACGCTACTGATTTTTTTTATATAGATATAAATATACAAATTATATAAATTTATAAACACAAATACATATAAATACATATGGATGCATATATAATTGGTATACATACACACACACACATATATATCAATATATACCTAAAACTTCTTGAGAACACAAACAGCCAAGTGTGTGTACTGGGACTATTACTCTCACCCGAATCCTGGAAACAATTCTTTAAGTAATGGTAGTGCAAGTTGTGCTTCGCGCTGGAGAACAGGCAGCGAACAAAAGTTTGAACTGTTTCAAGCGAGCCTGAAAGATGCTTATTCACCAGAGTTTGCATCTGTCGCAAACGGCTCATTTAATTCAACCTCTGAGGCATTCGCTCTCCACTTTTCAACCTCAGAAAGCGGTAACCTAGCTAAAGAGGTTAGACACAGTATCATCAGTTCAGATCAAAAAGATGCCAATGAACAGCTGAGACTTAAATTTATGCCCAGCACGCTTACACAGACATGAAAACAAATATTAGATGTAATCGGTTTTAGCTACGTTACGTATTTTTGCTTGTTCTTAAAGAATTTCTGGAAACAAGTATTGAACAAAAAGCTTGAAATTAAAATCAACCAGGGAAAAATTAATCTAGCTGCCAAGAAGAACAGACTCAGGTTCCATGACAAACACAGAGACATATTCAAAATTAACTTTAAAAAACGCTTCTAAATTCAACCAACTGCTATAAAATGACAAATGCATGTATTATACGCACCAATTATAAAACATTGCAGCAAGGATTAAGGACGTGCACAGATCTTACGAGCACCCTAGCAGCAGGATAGTGGACTAAATAAAGTAAAGCAATCTTGAAATGCACAGACGTTACATTTTCCCTCTATTAAGAGGGGGAGGGAGGTGTTCAGGGGGTTTTGGATTTTTTTCTGAATGAGACAGAAAAAACCCAAGGCAGCTACTTGGAGCATCAGTAGGTTTAGCCTAGATGCAGAATATTTACCAGAAAATTACACCTACCTAAATCCTGCAACATCTGCTTTTATCAGAGACTCACCTATTTCCAGAAAGACGACAACCGCTTATAAATCCATTTTCACAAGCAAATTATGATAAAAATCCTCTGGATATGCAACGCTCAGTATTCAATATTTGCCACCAGCAGACACTGTTGTTAAACAAAATGGGAAGCAGCCTTCGAAAGCATCCAGACAGAAAAGCGAATCCTAGTCTCCCTGTAAATCCTGCAAAAATACATCTCGTTCACTTGTGTGGATCTCTTTATTGCAGTTGACATGGGCTTGCCCAGGGGACTAACTTGTTGTTCCATAAAGATCCTTAAATAGGCACTACTGATGAAACATTTAATCCAAGCCCTGGTATCAAATGGCTGCTATTGCCAGTGACAGTGATAGAAAAATCTATTTGCCAATTAAATAACTGCATGCAAAGCTATGACTGTTTATTATGCCTTTTAACATAGTTCAGCTGGTTTGGATCATATCCAGTGAGCTTCATATTTTACAAAAGCTGCATTCCATATAATTTATAAGTAACATGCTTTAAGCCTTCGTTTTTTAGCTACACCTTTTCACTCATGTTGTTATGAAGTGTTTGCTTAGGCAAGAGAATACATTTTACACACAAATGCCACTTACATCATTCAACTATACGTATATATGGCTTTGGACTTTTCTCTGTTGATAATGAAATTATGATTTATACTTAGAATATAAGACCATATTTTAGTTGTTGGAAAAAAAAACACTTCAAAAACTCGCTGTGTTTACTTTAAATGCGGAGGACGTACAAAGGCTATTCATTTATTGTAAAACTAAGAGAATACATTTTGATCCCATGAGTCTAATAAAACTCCGCATAAACATAACAATAAGGAAAGCTAAGATGAATAGTTGAGATGAACACTTACGCCTGGACTTCATTGCGCTTGGACTTCCACCATGCCAGGAAACAAGGAAACAAGTGAAGGGGCAGTAATTAAAAGGGATTTAAGCGTAGAGGGAGCGTTACATCCATGTGTGGAACACCATTAAAAGAGGATGCAGCACTCAGTTTGACAAGGCTGAAATTTAACAAAGTACATAAAGGTGTACGTTGCAGCTCTGAGAAGCCACCTCCAGTGAGAGCAGCTTAAGCATATGCTTAGCTTGAAATAATCTGATCTTAACATGTGTTTTATGTCAGCCATGAATATACATCTTTGGGACATAGACTGTATTAAGGGTTCATTTTAGTATGTGATAAAAAAAATGAACTCGTGCTAATACGTATAGAGTATTGAATAAATACAGGATAAGGACTTGCAATTGCAGAACACACAGCTGAAATTAATCCATTCCCATAAATAGTGAAAAAGACAAACCAAGGTGGTGTATTTTTTTCTTTTAATCACAGGAAAGTTTATTTTCTCCCTTGATCTTAAAAAAATACCAACTGTAAGTTAGTCTCTTACTCTTATTCTCCATTACCATGTTTAGTATAAATTAATAAAAAATTATACTTAATGTTCAAATGAACATTGATTCTTCTGCACTTTTAATTTAGTTAGTTTGCAATTCCATTTTTAACTTTGTAACTACCTTGTCAGGATGAGTTGTAGGTTTTACTGCACCAATTTCTGGAGAAAATGTTTCCATCTTAATTAATCAAATTATCAAAACAGCAGATCATAACTTATGGAAAGCACTATTTCCATTTTCATATTTAAGCATTATTTATGAAAATGATTTATGAATTTTAGCAACCCTTTCAAAGTACCTAGGCTGAAGTCGCTGGGTAGGCAGCTTCACTTACAGAGTTTTTCTGAGGTAAAATAACTGATATAAGCACGCTGCTGTACCACAGGTTCGTGAGAAAACAAACTGTAGCATTACCTTTGACTGCATTAAATTTAGTTTCTAAAGTAAAAAAACCCAACCTAATTGTTTGTCTAGTAAATAAAGATAATGTTGTTATGTCTTATTACAATATCTCTCTTCCTATACTTTATGGCTATTTATATGGGAAAAGGTCCAGACTGTCGGTGCTTAAAAACTGTATTTGAGCCTTTTTACTTCCTTTGTTTCTCCCTGCTGGGCAGAAATTTTTAATCACAAAAATACCTCCTGTAAGTCCACCCCGTATCCAACTTAGTTATACTCAAATCCTAGCACCGGCGCTTTGTTGTAAAAATACCTTCTGCCCAGTCACAACTGGAACCCATTAGATTTGCAGCTGAGCAGCAGATTTTTGCGAAGAGTACAAGAAGAGTGCAGGACCTGCAGAAACACTGAGCCCCCCCCAGTCCTGAAAACGCGTTTTTGGGGGGTTCACAGTAACCCCCAAGAGCTCACAGGTGCTCTCGGGTCAGCACGTACTTCCTCGCCAGCACTGGGTCACCACCAGAAGGTGGCTAGGTGACACAAGCTGCAGCAAAAAACTACTTGCTAACTTTCCTTAAAAAAAAAAAAAAAATTGATCTTTTTTTCTTTCAGTTTTGAATGAGGAATTTTTGTGATAAATATTCATCAAAAATCTCACTAAACAGTTTAGGCTTCTTAGCGCGTTTCTTCAAGCGGCTCCGCTCTGACACACGTTCAGCAAACACTTTGGGCACTTCTTATCTGTTGCTTTTGAAGTTTCTCTTTCAAATCAACAGCAACAACCATCAAATCTCTTGTCTCATTCTCCTAGGATTCTGATCTCAAACATTTACAATTCTACTCGTTTGTTAGTGTACAAAATATCTCTAAAAGTGGCAGATCTATCCAAATAAATGCTTCAATGTAATTAGCAATGCATAAACTATTCTTTTTTATTCTTTTTTTTTTATGTATCACAATGAATACATTGGCTTTAACATCTATTCTCTTGATCAGTCATTTTGAGGTGGTCCACTTTTGTTTTCCTGACTTTCACAAACATGCTTGCAGCCAGTAAGAGACTCTTCACTATGATTAATGGCCTCCCATTGGGTATACAGAAAATTTCCCAGCCTGGTTCCCTTGAGAATGCTCCACTACATGGATTTCTACGCAAAGCTAGATTAAAAGAGGAGGAGCAATAGCTATAGTCCACCTACCCCACAGCCATCAATTATATACAGTTATAAATCAAAGTTTTCAGCCAGAACAAAGCCTAGTGTGGCAAACAAACAAGGGCGTTCACAGCAAATTGTTTTGAAGCAGAATAAAACTCTTGATAGAAACAATGGGGCTCGCAAAGCCACTGTCAATATCTCTACAAAGTTCTGTTGATTTATTAAGAATTAGACGCAGTGTATCCAATTACTGCTGAATTAACTTAAACAGAAAGCAGCAAGTGGAAAAATAAGCAAGGAGATGGATTTCTCTTTTTAAAGGAAAAAAATCAAGCAATTCTATATCATAGTTAATTGAAGACAGTAACGCGAATCATAAAGTATCTGTACTTTAACTCCCTATATTTGTGTTTCTTGGCTTTTGGTTTTAAGCGCTCCCTTTCATGAAACACTGGTATGTCTATCTCATCCATATTTCATCTCCGGTCTGTTTGTTTTCCTGGCTATTTCTGCCTCTGTGCCATAGATGATTTTGATCGGTTTGGATATTTTTAAATACCCTTCAAACACAATCTGCTTTCAAACAAGATAGTAGAAAAAAAAAACAACTAGGGGACATTGAGACAAAAGACCGCTAGCATCTCTCCTCATGCATCTATGCCCTTCTGGACAATGGGAATTATCTGTAAGGGGTTGGGTCTGCCTTTTTCAGACATTTAAAATTCCACTTTTTGATATACAGCAATTTTTGGAACGCCAAAGAATATAATTCTAGTCAAAATGCAAGTAAGCTTCGCTCAAAAAATTTAGTTGGTATCTGTTACTGCACCCAGTCCTCACTGCAGAACATCTTTCACATAGACTCTAGTTGTCTCTGAAGAAACAGATGCTAGAAGAAAGCGCTCAGTAATTTTCAGAAAGACTTTAAATTCCTCAGATATCTGTGAAAAATTAACTTTTGATAACTCTAATTAAAGCCGCACAGCCAAAGGCAAGAGTCTTCAGGGCAACTCTAACTTGCTGTGAGACAAACCTTGTCCTACACCATATTTCCCCCAGTCCTTGTGTTACAGTCCTCCAGCCTGCAACAGGCATCAGCACCCCAAATTTGGAGGAACATGGAGTTTCTGTGCCAGATACGGCACCTCTGACCAAGTATGGTCTCACATGAAATATGTCCAGACTTGCATTAATGCGGACGCAAGCTTCTGTTTTCTCTGCAAAGCTCTCTTGAAAGAGGCCCGATGCATTCAGGGCCATGTAAAGGCACCAACCATTTTGGGCTGAAGGACTCCTATGGGTGGTGAAGAAACAAAGACTCCCAGGACAGGTAGCCCCACGACTGACAGCCAGCAAACAGTGCCAGAACCTGTCTGCCAAACCACTCCTTCTTCAGAGGAAAAGACCCTTCCAAGGGAGAGGTGGTGGGATCCTTACTCTATGTGTTAGCCTGTGAGGCGGACAGGCCTGATGCCTAAGGCAAGGCAGCTGTAGGTTACCTGTGCAACACACAACATACCAGGGAGCTTAACGCACAACATGGTGCAGCGGGGCAAGATGGGACTGCGAGAGGCCGTTTCATCCCAGGGCAGAATAAACTATACCAGCATCATTCCGGACAGACACGTTAAATACTTCTAGCGATGGGAAGTTCATGATCTCCCACAGCAGTCTTCTCCAGAGCTTTATTACCTGTACCATTAGAAAAGTTTTCTAACCTTTCTGCACTTACTTTCTTCTGTCTTCAAATTATTCCTGTCTTTGCAGCACCACCATGTAGAATCCATAACCTTGGTACCTCTCACAGAAGAAACTCAATGGCACGATGCACAGAACGGTGAGTATAATACAGTATTTAAACAGCCTGCCTAAGAAAAGCTGCGGGAAGAAACATGGACCACCACCTCAAGAGGTGCTGCACAATTCCCAGTAAAAATTCAAAGCAGTTAAGTGTCCTTAGTGTCTTGGAGGTTTGTAACATACCTATGAACAGTATGAGTTATTAACAGAACAGGCTGTTTCTTCTTTTTTTTTTTTTTTTCTCTATAGGGATAAATGACTGGCAAATAACGTATAGAAGTGACAATGACATCCTGAGCTCTAAGCCCAGCTCTGCTGCTGGCTCTTGAAGTCTACATCCTTTAGCAACCAAATGAAACTGCAGATGACCAGTTTCTACAAAAATGGGACCAATCAGTATATACACTATAATTTTTCTTTTTATTTCTCCTAGGGGTAAACCTAGGTAAACCTTCCTAGGTGTAAACCTAGGTAAACCTTCTCAGTTTTCTTAACTGATGATTAGTTTTTTTATCAGCTTCACTGGGGCTTGCAGGTATGCATTGCTTAACGTCCGTGAACATGAAAAAAAATAAATAACCTTTTATCATTATTTCTTTCCCCAGATTTCTGAATGTGGAGAAGATGAAATAAAGATGTTCATCCAAGAGGGTTTTTTAAAGGTACTCTCCTAGTGTTACACAGATTATCCTTCTGGGCACCTACACGATTTTCTTGACAGGACTATCTTCAAACAAGAATAATAAAATCTGGTATCCACAGCTTCATGATACATACATCCACATAAGCAGACCTCTCTTCCTATATATTTCCACACTAATAAAAAAGACATTTGCCAAAATACATAAAAACCCACAGAAAAGAGGTATTATTCTTTTCAGTTTCTGATGTTAAAATTAAATGCTGTCCTTTCTCAAACAGGAACATTGGTTTAAGAAAAATGTTAATTCCTGAATAGTTTTAATACTTGCAATAAATAATACTCTCTCACACCAAGTAAGTGCACTGCAATTTGTGGCCTGTACACTAAGCAGCACATCCAGTGCACCACTGTTTTTACCTTCTACTTTGTGCAGATCTTTGGGAATCACGCATGTCTTACGTGGTCCTCAAAATGAAGGAATTACTAACCCATGGCCCTCAGACATGAAGAAGATCCACTAGCCCTGTCGCACTAACCCGTGCTGAGAGGGGACACTATGGCTGGTGCCCTCCCTGTGAAAGTTGTCTGGAATAAACATTCACTTCACAACATACGAACACACCACCGTGTCAGCAGTTTTAACTGGATTACACCGATGCTGTTGAGTCTGAAGTTCCATCTACAATACATTACCAATTTTTCCCATGTCCCTTTCATAAAACCTCCCCTAAGCATCCCATAAGTAATTCTGTACAATCCCAAAATGCTCTTCCCCTGAACCCCCTAAAGCATCCCATACCCCTAGGCAGGAGCTCCCCTCAGTCCCACAGGTGCTTTCGCATTGACTTACCTTCATGTATGTCACACCTGGACCACAGGTTTGAGGCTCTCCTGGGACCCAAGGAGGGGTCCAGACAGGGTGTCCCTTCCTCCAAGTCTGTAATTTGGTTTCTCACTTGCCCTTGTGCCCCTGAGCTCCTCTGGGCTTGTGTAGAAGGGCCTCTGATGGGCTGAGGGCTCCTAGGATGGCCTGGGAGCAGCTGGGGCAGGGTATTATTTGGCCACTACCCTTTCCATTGTCTCTCAGTGCTCCCTTGTGGGCAGGCAGACCAGCTTTTATCACACAAGCTAACATGTGGTATCCAGATTCACGCTTACCCTATTCAGGAACATACTCCAACGAACACTGCCCACTGAGATTCATTTTATTTTGTTGACCCTCTAAATCCAGAGAGAGTACATACCAACAAATCTACCCACATACCTAAGAGTTTGCAAAATCAGGGCCTTGTTCTTCTTCAAAAATATTTTTCCATTAAGAAATTCCACAATCAATAGTCACAGCCACTCACAAAAGACCTCTACAAAGACAATTTAAGAGCAGCACACGTACATACGTACACAGGTAAAAAATACCCGGTGAGGAAGTAGAGTTCAGTTTCAAACTTCCAAGGGATTGTGAGATACAAAGTGAAAAATACGACCAAAAAATGCTAATGTGTCAGCTTCTAAGATGATACACTATGTATATCCAATTGCCTTTAAATCAACTTTACGTCTAAATTACATGAAGTTGTTGGTAGAAGTAAAATACTGTTGTTAATATTGAAGAAGACATCAATAACAGGTATGATATAACATACTTAAAACTAGTTTAAGAACTACCCATACTACTGCTTTATTTCTCCCTTTCTCCCAAACTTCTGCCTCCTGTCATTTGACGCGCACACCTATTACATCTTGTACTTTGGACAATATGTTCCCTAACGACAACATAGCGTTTTGCTTGTAGAAAACCCAGTCTAACCCAAACGAGGTCCGAGATGGTGGAAGCTTGTAGCTGCTTTGGATATGTGTTAAATATTAAGAATAGAAACGAACACTGCTTTCATAGCTCAATGGTATTTGTGTGTTTAAAATGAAGCACAAGGTCTATCAGACTACAGATAATTGTCACTGTTGGACAAATGAAGTCGAAGCGTTCTCAGGGAAGATGTCGTTCCCTTGACCAAATGTGATTTGAAAAAGGGACTGGGTGGAGGAAAAGCCTGCGGTTTTCCAAAAAGCTAAATGCGTAATCCTCCAGATGGACCTGCAGTTAGGTGCAAGAGAATGGCAAAAAAGCACAGCATCACGGAAGTGTGACAGCAGCCAGTTACCTCGTTTCTTTAAGGCTCATCCTGACACTCCTCCAGCAAAAGGGTACCCACCCCTCATCCTCCTGGTTAGATGTTTAGTGCAGGAGCTCCAGCGAGAAGCCCGAGACGGCAGATACAGATGGCTCAAGCCACATGACCCTTTCATTGAGTAGATACAACAGATTTGACTTAGAAGGACAGAAAGTGGAGAGACACACTTAACTTGTCACTGAAGACTATAGTCATATTTTGATTATTTTTATTTACAAATCATTGTGGAAGAGAAACAAAAGCACAAACCTACTTCTAACAACAACAGGCTCAACGTTATGCAGAAGAATATAATAATCTTCATAAAAAATAGAGGCAATATTAAACACGCAGTTCGCTGCATGAACTTTGTGAATGGATGAGTACATCTAAAAAGAGCAGATGAAGAGAAACCTTCCTTTCCCTCACTGTATGAAGTTATGCCTGCACCATATAATTTTAAGATAAACATTATTTGTAGTTGCAAAATGACTTTTTTGAAGGGGCCACAAATTCAAACGCAGCACCTCATCAAGAGAACAAATCAAAGACCCTGGCCTAAAAGCTTACTTTTTTTTTATTACTCATTTTAAATGTTTATTTCATACACATTTACCACAGTTCATTTCAGCTGAACAGAACCCCCGTGTTCGTGATTTTTGCCTACAAGAATATTAAATTTCTGTGCATCTGTCTTCTCTCTAGGGGTTTCTCCAGGGAATATAATAGTCTATTTGTTTTTCTATTGATCTTGTATCTAAATACTGTTTTCTCCCTTTCAGAAAAAAGAGAGCTGCCAAAGAATCAGTAGTGTCACTGTAAAAATGTTTTTCTTAGCTGGATGAAATGATGGCAAAGCAAGATTGGGAAAAATATTTTTCAAATCTGTTTTAATAAGCGTACTTCCAGATAGGGATATGCTAGATATTGGTCTAGGCATGCCCCAGGCCTATGATCCATCTTTCATCCTTTTTACCAATTTCAGACTGACAGCTAAATTAGCTCATGGAAAAGGCTCCCGTAGGCAGTAACCAATAACCTGCCATCCAAGGTAAGTTGCAACAGCAAGAGGCATAGCGGGGGGAATAATGGAGATAGAAAGATGCATTTACATCATCTGGTGAGGAAAAAATTGGGGATTCAAAAAGGATCAAATTCTTTAAAAAATTAAGTCAAATTAAGCCACGCTGTAAAGAGAAACGGAATATTGTGATTTAATGTTATGTTAAGCAATAGGCATAAACTGACCTCTTAAGACACGACTAGCCAGTCTTGGAGTTTCTGTAGTTAGTAAACCCAGTAAGTTTACAAATACACGGCTGCAAATGGAATAGCTTTCTCTACCTATAATATTTTAGGCTCAGTACCACCTAGTTACCGAGATGTGTTCATCAGAACAGGAAGACAATAGCTGGTCATAAAAGGCAAGATATCAACAGCCTTTTGAATCACAATGCTCATTTTCTTCTCAGGCAAAATAAAATCCTCAGCATGGGAGTGTTCACATTACAGTGCTAATAGTGCACATGTGCTGAATTATTTAAAAAATAATAAAGATAGGAGGAATGACATATCTGCCAGTTCACTGACTGCTAAAGCAGCGAGTTTAATATTTGGACAGTATCTATCTGACCGAGTAACTTGAGCTTATTGAAGCTGATGTTTAACATACGTATCTCTCCATGAAAATAACTGCTTCAAACACTTAGAATAAACTCTTTCTGGAATGGGCTTAGTTATATCTGAACTTGCATTTTACTTGCATTTTTGTCATTTTTTTCCATCACACTCTATAATAGGTAAATTGCAGTTGAAAACCAATGACTTCAATACAGTTAGTGACTTTTTTCACGGTGGCAATTTCCCCTAATGTTATTTATGGTACCATATAACATTAGCAATGATATTTACAATCATGGTCCAAAATATTGTGCAGTACTCTGTTAAGCACTGTTATAAATTTTTCTTCCGTTTTATTGGTCTATATATATTAGAATTTCAACAGATAGATAGTAATAACAAACCCAAAACGTTAACACAGGTATTTGCAAAAACTCCTTTTTTGTTTAGTGGGATGCCACAAAAGATGACAAACCCATCAACCCGTGTGATGGTGAGACGGGTATTTTGTTGCTCTCTGCAGCTGGGTATCTGCGTTTGAAAAGCATGCTTAAATTAAAGATGCAAAGAAATGCCTGGGGTTTCATTGCATTGCAAATGTAAAGAAAGACTGATTTTCTTCAAAGGAGGTTGATAATAACCTACAAACAGCAGGTATTTTCTGCTATCAGCATGTAGCTGGCATGTCATGGCTAGTACATCTTTAATCATAATAATGAGTTCTGTGGTAATCATGATAAAATATGTTTTAACTGACAATGTTTTTACCTGCCATTGCTACCCTCTACTGAGAATTAGCCGACTTTTCTTCTTTTTTCGCTCCTCTAGCCTTAGCAGCATATTTCATTGAGGCAGCTGTATCACTAGCTGGGTTGCTACTTTAAAAGGTTTGCTTGTTGGCAGCATTTAACTCTTAAATATCAGTTTAGTACTATAAAATTCAGCTAAATGCTTGGCACAAGGAACACACAAATTACTGAATACTCTGGAAACATAAGGGAAATGGCCATTTCTTTTCCTGTAACAGGCAGGCAGTTCTCTTACTTCTTTCTCTCAACAAATTAATTTTTTTCTGCCACAGTTAATTCTCCCCTAAGCTCCCGTTTTCTTTCATCTGCATTTTCTCTAGAAGTTTTCCCATGTAAAACTAGCATATTTCTCTTGTCTGTTGGAAAAAAAAAATCAGTCCCACACCCATAGCAGGACTCTCTCTTGTCCTTGAGGATTAAAATCACAAAATGGCCAGTTACCATGCCCTCCAACAAGCATCACATCCTTCTTTACCCCAACTACTGAGAGTACTCAACATTTTCCTCTCCTAACTGCAAGCAGGAACACTGCGAGTAGTTTATTACGAGGTGACATCAGCTTCCGACCTCCTCCAGAAAAATTGGTTCTCCTTAAAATGTCACTTTCTTTTCTTTTAAGACAAAAATCAACATATTAAAGAAACATCTTGCCTTTTTTAATTAAAAAAAAAAAAATAATAGCCTCATCAGGGAAACATCATTGAAACTCCACAAAATAAAACTGATGGAAGGGAAGCTGGAGAGAAGTAATTAAAGCTTTTTTAAAGCAAAACAAAAACTGCCCAGTGAAACGTTCTGAACTGCAGTACACCCCGCATTAAAAGCTAAAACCAAAAATAAACCTGATGTCTAATAAACTTCCCCCAGCTCCATGATAAACAAACAATCAGGCAGCTATGAATAAATGCAACCTCTGGGTTCCACTGGGCTTCTAGAGGATTACTTGGAAGGGAAATGGGCAGAGCTCTCCTGTGCAAACCCAAAATGGCTCTGAGTGCTGGGGATGAACCCGGTAGGGGCACCGAACCTTCTGCAGCACAACTATCTGCTCCACAGCCAGCTTCAAAAGCCTCTGGCCAAACCTCATGGCTGGGACAGAATTAATTTTCTGGGATGGAGTTCATTTTTTAAACCACAAGACCTCATCACAGAAGAGCTCCTGATGTGTGCTTTTATTTCCCTTTCTGCCGCTGTCCTCACAGCGGTGCCACTGGGATCGTTCCTAGACCCAAAAAACTTACCTAATGGAGTTGCACCTTGGCCACGGCACTTCCAGGGACCCGGGCCTCCATCCCAAACCCTTTCCCAGCTGGGAACCTCCCTGAGCAGTAACTGCAAAGGATGAGGTGGGGGGGAATATCTGAAGTTTTGGCTTGGGCTCAGTCCCCTACTCCATCCTCAGCACTTTACCTGAGCTTTTACGATGTGCTGCAGAACATTAATAATGCTTTCCACTGCATGGTGAGATTATGGCTAGAGCTAGAGACAATGCCGTTGAGTGGTTCAGATTCAGTGGCAGCACAGCTTTATTCAGTACTTCAGGTATTTTGTAAAATGTGGGCAATATAAATGAACGCCATCGGGTAAAGACCTCCACAGGAAAAAGCGTCTAAAGACTAAAAGATGAAGAAATAAGCATTCTAAATGAGAGCCCATTTCAAAAGCATTTTTCTTTTGCCACTTATTAAGGTTTGCAGAAACATGCTGAAAGGATGTTTCTCTGTTACAACCTTTAACTCCAAGTTCTTAACCGTACCATAGATCACAATATTGTCATTCTTCACTGTCACCATTGCGTCAGCAGCTGTTTTTGGTCTCACAAAAAAGGATTTGACCTTTGGGATGGACAGGAAGCTGAAGGAGCAACTTTCTGAAAAAATAGCCTCCTGTTTACATTCGCCTTGTTTAGCGAACAATTATCTTGGGAGACATAAGTAATAAGCATGTAAGTTTACATAAGCAGAAGTGTCATTTTGATAGCACTAAATATGAGTGCATGTCAAGCTGTCGCTGAGTAACTGTTCTAACTATAAAATGCTGATCTGTATTTTTACCAATAAAAAAAGCACAGAAACGCTAATGACAAGACCAACAGCACAGCCCATCAGAATCCAATCCCTATCTATCGCAGTGAAGCTCGTCCCCTATCACAGAGAAAACAGCAGCTGCCGTTATTTTGTGGGGCACAATTTTTAGTGGTATTTGTATTCTCCGATCTACAGGAAGAGCAACAGCAGGCCTCAAGCTATCCCATATACATGTCCTAAATATTCCCAAATACTTTCGTTCTGCTATAGTTCTGCACTAAGTTCTCTCTCTATATATTAGATAAATATATATACATTATACATATATTTGTATGCTGAAAACAGATAAACATAATTCCATACCAATCTGAGAAAAAGCAGGGTGGAATTACATGCAAGTGTACATCTTATGAGGGTTAAATGTACTTACAGATAACTCATAATGGCAGAGATAAAGCAACTCAGTCTTTCATTAAAATATTATAGGCTGCTAAACTAAAATGCTATTTAAGCATATTGCAAATATTTATACCTAATGTCTAGCTAATCTGACCTAATTTTAATGAAGCATCACCTCATTTTCTGAGGATGGAAAATATGCAAAAATCAAACATGACATATAATCATTTTTTCCAACTTCATGTTACTTTAAATATTTACTTTAAATATTTTAAAGGAACAGTGCTGTCAAGGTACAATGTACACTATCCAATCAGAAAACCAACTTCAAGAGCATCCCTGAGAGTTTACTTTAACAGTACAACAGAATTTAATTTTATTTGCTTGGAAAAAACACTACTGTTTGAGTCCCTATATTCATGGTTTTAGATGAGATCTTGAGAAAAACTACACGAATTACGGACTAGATTTACTGCTAAATACATACATACCTCTATTAATTTTACATTTGCATGGATTTAATATTCAGCAGATTCTGCAGACCACCCCTACACTGCTACTCGGTTTGCTACAGGATAGTAGCGATACTGACAATAAACTCATCCCCTGAGTGTACCCAGGCGTCTTCTCCTCTGCATCACAGTAACAATGCCTTGAAATCCCATCCCATCTCAAAGGAAAATGTAGCTCTTTATTTACTTACATTTCTAAATAACAACTGGAACAAAGTCCTCCACAGATTACTATCAGCCTATTTGGCAGAAAGATGTGACTGTACAACTGACAGATTTTGGAGAAAACTAAAAACAGAAGTCGATGCACACCGCAGCACCCTAAGACCACAATGCCAAATAACCATGACCATCAGCATGCCTTCTCCTGGGGCCGCACGTTCTCCTGTTTCATCATTAACATTACCAAGTGTAAATGGCAGAAAGCATCCAAAAACTCACTGGACTATTTCATGATACTGAAATGCAGGAAGACTAATGTTTGGCTTGCCATCTCAGGTGGTGAGAATACCTCATCAATGTTTTCCCCACCACACTCAAGGTGCTACAGAACACAGTCATATTTAGTGTTCAGAAGAAATATTATGACAAAAAAAGAATATGCACCTATACGCTTTTAAACAGCTACTGATGATTCAAATTACAGAAAGCTCTGTCTGAAGAAAGATGTGCAAGCCATCTGTCCACAGCTCAGCACAACCCTGCTTGCAGGCTCTGTGGTCAGCATTTGTTTTTCTTGGATCCATTCACAGCAAAAGATGGATTATGAAATATAGCTCCTACATTTAAAAGTCCAATGGGATGGCTGTGATAACGCTACCTGTCTTACTGCTAAACACAGACCATTGTGCTTTGGTTTCCTCTGCTTGGGCTTCTTTTTGCGGAACAGATGCCGGGAATATTTCTACTGAACGTTTGGCAAGCTTTTTTCACTTAAGAAAATTAAAAGCCTCCACAGAGTTAACCAACGTATGCTTCTTTAGATACAGAACTTCACTTCAACTTTCCACCTGCCTGAAGTTCATCACCAATCGGTGTGCTGAGGCAGCAAAAGACTATGGATTAACCATTAACCATCCCTCCGAAGAAAGCTGATATAATGTGCCATCCTACACTTGGGAGAGGATAAAGATCTCACATGACAATCAATGCAGATGTACTCTCATAATGGATTTCACTTACTGGGATGACTTTTGTTTAAGCACTAGCCCTAGTGATCAGTAAATCATTATTTAAATGTAAAAAGTTGTACCTTGCCTTCAGCAAAGTACCCCACTGAACGTGAAACCGGCACACTGTGAGAGCAAACAGTCCATCCCCGCTCCACTTCTACTCAAAACTCAACCCCACGTCCTCTTTCCCTCTTCCTTCCTCTCCCCGCCGTCCCCCAGGCCCTCACGGTCCCACACGTTCAGACCACCTCAGCGTGTCTGGCTCTCCCCGTGCCCAGGTCCCCTTCCCTCTCCACCCCAGGATGGTCACTGCTGTCACTCCAGCCATGCCCGTTGCCTTCCTCGACACCTTCCTCTCCCTCTGCTCCCGGCCTCTCCAAACTTCTTGGCCTGTCGCCCCAGGATTTGCTCCTCCTGCCAAGAAGCCATGCCCTCACAGCTGCTTCTCCAAGTTTCACTTACTCTATTATTCTTTTCCTTGAGCTCATTTTGGTCCTCTTGTCATATAGCTGAGCCCCATCACAAAACAGACCCCCCCCCCCCCCAAAAAAAAAAACCCAAACAAAGCAAAAAATAACCCTGGCCCTAGCAAGGTACTTGCTGCCATCACATGTTTATTTGGCCTGAGCTCCTTCTCCCCCACGCATGCCATGTCTATGGACACAATACACTCTCTGAGCACAAGGACTATTTTCTATGAGGTGTTTGCATACTGCCTAGCACAAAAAGACCCCCCCTGTAATAGCGTCATTTCTTTATTCCAGAGAGTCAGCGTCAAGACACTGTACTATTTTTAATGTAGCTCATCCGAGGGAAATCTACAACCTACAACCTCATCCAAGGGAAATCCTCCCTTTATTTTTTTTTATGCTTTCTAAACAATAAAACAAGTTGTTCTAACTGTTTGCCATCACAACTGAGCAGGCTGCTGGATGTAAGGAGTATTACTTAGCATATTGACAGACTAGTCGAGTACAGGCATCTTGTACCATTCCCGACGTCATTCCAAGAGAGGTGAAGTGGAAAGCCAGCTTGTGTTTTCAGCCTTAGGTAACAGACATCCAAGACTTTTAACTGCCAGTCACAGGTTTATTTGTCTGATCATATGAAAATGTGAGCCCAATGCGTTCCAGATGGGTGCATACACGGGCGCCCAAATTTACAGAGGCAAGTGTACACGCAGGCTCCCACTGCACAGACCCAGGCTACCTGCCCAGCCAGCTGCCCAGCAGACCCTTGAAGGATAATCTTTGCCGCTTCTGTCCCTCCCCACACACTGCTAAAAAACACAGACTAATTTTCACTCTTGCACACTGGTGTGCAGAGTAGCCTGTGGCAAACAAAAGCTGCTCCACAAAAACATTTCTCCTGTGTTGCTCTCCCGCAAGCTCTCATTCATATTCATCTTCTCTGTCCAGACAAAACGACATGGCGAGGCGGCCTCCTGTTCCGCAAGTGAGGTCATCTGGGACAGGAATTTGTTCTCTTACATAAGGAAAGGCCTGTACTATTCACAAAGTAAATAATAAGAAAATAAAAAAAGTAATAATAATCATCCATAAAGCAGTAGGACAGCAGAACTGTGCGAGAGTGGTGGTCATTTGTCCTCTATAGAAAACATGATAACGTGAAAGGGTTTTTTTTGTTTTGTTTAAAAAAAAAAAGCAAAAAAAAAAAAAAAAGCTTGAACAGCAAAGGGAGACAGACAGATGAAGGAAAGAAAACATCCTGGCCACTATGACACCAGCCTCAACATCTGCAGTTGGTGAGGAACAGAATTTATCAGGCAAAGTGAATCCTCAGGGTGAAAACAAGTTTGAAAAGTACTTCAACCTAAAGAAAACAGGATGCTTCTCAAGCACGAAAGCAGTTTATACTTCAGTGAAGAAAAACAAGTGTATCCATTTGTCTTAGTTGCCAAGTGCCATAAATTGAGACCCTCAAACTTTAATTATCAGTTAAAAATATTGGCATGAAAAATTGTTTTATCTCTACTTAATGAATTAATTGTCGCCTGTAGCCCTTTGTTTTCTCCCTTATGAGTCTGAAACAAGACTAATCTGTTTCTCTTTGTTTAATAGAGTATAAGGAGAACTGGATGCTCAGAAGGTAGATTTCTCCCCATACTCCCAGGCTTATCATTCCGACCTACTAGGAAAGGATTCTCTTCTATGGCTGAACCCTTGGCTCAGAAGGCATTAGAAGCTGTACTGCCGCATCTTTATAGAATATATGTACTACAGCTAGCTAGCTAGAAAAGAATCATCATGGTAATAATCATGTATTTCAAGTCACACATTTCAAATGTATGTTTACATTTGGAATTATGTTTGGAAATATTATGTAGGAATATTTCCTACATGGAATGATGTTGTCAACAGACACACACTACATATGCTTGAGGACTGGTTGATCACTGATTTGGACCAAACAAGACAGAGCCAAGTTTTGCCTGGGGAGAGCAATCCCTCCAGCACCACCCTGTAGCCATTTCCTACAGGGCTACAACATTCAGGTGGGATGACGCTTCTCTAGAGTATCCAAGAAAGACCAACACCATCTCAGTAATGCTCTCTTTCCCATAAAACCTTTGTTGTAGCTGTTCCTCACCAGAAAGATGCCAAATTGCTGCCACACACCTGCACAGAGGCAGTGACCCCAAGAGCAGACAGCTACTGCCTGGAGAGTAGTTGAGGCTCAAGCTGTGCTGGCTTCCAGCAAATTTCCGCATAAAATGTCATGCTACTGGTCTACCTTGTGTGGTGCTGAACATCTGCAGCACTGGTTTTGTCTTTTTCCTTCCCTCCTCCTCTACCCTTCTACCACCCACATTGTGCCCCCGTGCAGTCAATCAGCAGTCCCAACCCTTGCTGTGATTCGGATGGAGCTGCTGGCAGGGTGTGCTCCCGTCCAGAGTCTCAAATCTGTGATTCCTTGGATGCTTTGGCTACCAAACTCTCCATTTTTGAGTACTCAAAGCACGCTGGCAAGGCCAGTCCCGCTTTCCACCCCAAAGACTGGGAACGCTTCGTACTCACCGCGCTGCTGCTGAACATTCGTCATTAAGATGAGCAGTCCTTTATATCCCACTGCTCTCTGTATTATGTATTAATTACAGGAAGGGCATCCAGAACATAGCTTAGGTCTCTTTAATGGCTTTTAGAAATCCAAACACATGAAAACAAACATCGGGTTTTGTTCTGTACATAATCCTTACCAGCTGTGACTGAGCTTTATATAAACTGGGTTATTTGATCGACTTCCTTAATGAGAATTGCCTTGTAGCGTAAATCATCTGAAGAGGTAGGACAAAACGCAAATTTTACTTAGCCCTATGCTGTAGTGTCATCACTTAGAAAATGAATCAACATAGCAATTAATTATTTTTACACACAGTCCCATCTGAAGGATCGGCATGATCTAGTACCGGACAGGTAACTGTTGAGTCTGGTAATTCACAGATGTGCAGCATATTTATGGAATTAATCCAAAGACATTTGGCTTGGAAGGGTGGTAGGGGGAAGAACACCAAAATACTTTGGTCTCCCTTCTGAAGATTTGATATTTGCCAGCCAGACCACATGTTAAAGCAGCGTTTCTTTAATAAAAACAGAATCTTAATTCTGGAAAATGACAAGATTTGATGTAGAAAGCATCAGCTACAAAAGTTGCAGCTATGGACACTAACAGCAATCTATAAATCAAGAAGCAAAACACTCACTACGCCGAGAAACAAGCGATCTCTGTGAGATGCCCAAAGAGCAAACGGCAGACATATTCCCAGTGACATCAAAGCACTATTTAACACATCCCAATCCAATTTCAAAACCAAACACGGGGTGCCACACTCGAGCCATGCACAGGACTTCTTTCATTCTCCAGTCAGGAAGAATTGACCATAACACCCCTATCGCTTCACTGCCAAAGTCAAGAACATGGTCTTTTGACCTAGTGGGTGGCAAGAGGTGGGTGCCATGGACAACCTACATTGACTGTAGCGGTACCTGCTCCTCAAGCAAGGAGGAATGTGGCTCCACCTTCAGCCACTTCAGGTCTGATACCATGGGTGTCACACATGAGACCAAGCAAGCCTCCAGAGGGGTTGGATCTGCAAGCAATGGCAGCACGATGGGAGCATACTGAGAAAAACAGGAGTTTACAAGGGACAGTAACACCAGTAAATGAGGGGGACAGTGCCAACTTTGAATGAAGTGTAAGGGAGCTGCATTTTCTCCGTGTTTCTAGGTGGAGGAGACAAAAAAACCAAACCCAAAAAACAAACCCTTCCATATACCTTCCAGTCCTAAAAAGTCAGGTGAAAAAGAGCTGGTGAAAAGGAAGTAAAATCAGTTCTAGAAAATTCAAGTATGTTCTTTCTGGTTAAAAAAAATGCACCCAATAATCACGATAACTGATTGTGGAACGGTGGAAACCTTAGAAGATTATTTCACTCTCTCATCTACTTGGCAAAGAAACAGGTGTTTGCAATGTTACGTTTCACTTGAACTGATTTAAAATAGAGATCTAAAATCCCCAAATTAAAAGAAACCATTTTACGTAGCAGTAGCATCATATGACTCCTTCTTCCATTACTAATGCCAACTACAAGACAGAGGACAAAAATGACCAAGCAGACGACGACTTCTTTTCCCAACCTCCCAATGGCTTTTATGCCTTTTCCCATAGCACAGACACTCAGAGAGAGGCAAGACTCATTCTCAAAGTCCTTCTCAGCCACGCTACAGAGGAAAAAAGATTTTCCAGTAGGTTATTTAATCCATGGCCCACCTATAATTACTGGTGCACAGGAAGAGAAACTTCTTGTTTCAGGCTTCTGAAAGCAGATTAATGAAAGTGCTTTTGTTTATGGGTAAAGAGGGAGCGGGGTAACTTGCTTAAAACGATACATTTTTGCCATATGTAGGTAGAAAATAAACCCATCCATCAAGGATATATTAATAATAGATGAAAACTGGCTCCAGACACAAGATTACTTGGTGAAAATGCCAGAATAATGGACACAGAATTTTTATTCGATCAACTCCAAATGACAGGGAAGATTAGTTTATGCAAACTCCACAGAACAAGGCTTTATTTCAGAAAGTAATCCTTTAATTTAGCCAAGATTTTGTTTTCTCAGAGATACAACAGAACAGAACTAAAAAAAAAAAGAAGTCTCTGTCATACAGAAAGAGAAGCCTGTGTACTGCACTTAAAAACAATTAAATAAGCGGTTTGCACCAGAGTAAAGCTTTTAACTATTGGAATAGGCAGAGCCAAATCTCATATTTTGTGCATACAGTTTAAACTGCCAAACAGGGTTTATGTACCGATTAGTGGAGATTATGTAGAGTGGTACAGCCATTTTTTAAAAATACAATATTATTACAAAGAACCCCCAGAGGTTCATATGAAGATGGTCTCTATTTCATAGACAGTAAAATCACTGAGGCACATCATCACAGCGATGACTTACTACTCCTGAAGGAGCCAGGGGAGTTGAGCTCAGGACTGTTAATGCAGGGAACAGCTCTTCCCTGCAACTGAATATGCAAAAGCCGGTTTACAGCTCGTGTCAGGTTTTTACTGGACTTTGAATGAGGTCTTAACACATCTGCATTGCCTGTCAGCTTCGCCAGCTTTTCTAAGAAATCAGGACAAATTAAAAGCACCTAAAATATTTAATTTGAGACGTTTCTACTTCACGTCACTCTAGTAACACCACTGGTGGCTATAAATCTTCACCGGGCTTTCGGGAAAAAGTCACTTTTACAACCCCACTACATGCATGGGAGAATATTACATACTGGATCATGCCATTGTGAGGTTGAGTTGGGATGTCCCAGGCCTTGCTTATGTATGTCCAACGTTTTAATCAGTATAATGGTATTTATCTTCCCTACAAACACAAATTCTAACACTACTTAAAAGCTCCAAAAATGCTTTTTTTTGGATAACTGCCTTGTGGTAAAACACAATTAACATGATTAATAGTCATTAGCAACACAAGAGAACTATCACATCAGCGGATTTTAGCAGTAACTCATTAAAAGTTAAAAAGCGGGTAACTCAGCTTGCTTAGGAGAAAACAAGCGTATTTTTCAGTAATAGTCCTTCTCTACAGTTTGACTGAACTAGGGGAAACTGAGGCACAGAAAGCAATAGCAATAACAGCATTATCCATTATTTAGCCAAATACTCTCACACTTGGATGCTACCCGAATCGTGTCCCACTTCACCTTAACCAGGCAGTGCATTGCTATGTCTGCTTAAGTATCCTACACTCTGTGTACTAGATGGACGGAGATACATATACTACATAACCTCATGCCACGCATGCAGAATACTCATCATCATCACATTTTCTACCACCTCTCCATGGACTCCTGCAATATCCTCACTGACATAACCCAGAGCCCTGCTCTCCTGCTTCTCACATCATCTTCCTAACATCTGCAAACCACCCAGGCAAACCTGTGACAGAAGCAACCCCAAACTTGGGTTTTATGAAAATACACACCAGACGCAGTTTCCCATCATCATTTCGTAACTCCTTTTGGGTGCAAACTCTGCAGGTTCTCCAACGACCCTGCTCACACACACAACAGGGTGACTCGGCTTCCTGTGAGCAGGATCAAGGCCCTGGTCTGGGAAGTCCTTATCTCAGAAGATGCAGGTAAGGCCTTCAGTTGGCATAACAGCTTAGCTACATCAGCCAGGGTTAAGCTATGCTTATATAGGTCCAAAATGCACCTGTGTCTCTATGCTCTACCTCGAAGACAAAGACAAAGAAAAGAGAAGTTTACTATCAAGGAAAGCCCACATGATGTACGTAGATGATGGCACATTGCACACCAAAATCTTCACACGTGCTATTGAGGCAACCATCCTCTTTGGCCAGGAGCTTGCAAATTAAAAACACGACTGCGTTTTTTCCACTTCTTGCTGTCACCAAAACAAGGGGGAAAGAAAACGTTCATTTGGGAGGGGACAACAGGCTAGACCTCAGGATCACTCCACAGGAGACCAGTGATGGACTGGAGAAACTTCTGTGGCGGACCACTGGCTGATGAGAAACTATCCTTGAGCAGAGCAGCCTTGGGAAAATAAGCATCCCCAAGCAAAGAGGCAACAGGCAGAAGTGAGACATACAACAAACCAACAACAAAGACAAAATTAAGAAAAAAATTGCAACTTACTACAGATTTTTTTAGGACTGGCTGAAAAGGGAAGTGGCCGAAGCCAATCACTCTGTCCTGAAGAGACCTCTTCCCAGCCTAGATAATAAAAGTTATAAGATAATTTTCAGTAACACCCTATTCCATTGGTGCATCCAAGGGAGGACTGACAGGAAAACGCTCTTTTCGTTCTGTCCTCTCTCATTCTACGAAACAGCAATAACCACATGCACACCTTTAGCACTTCTGCATCCTGAGGATGAGGACTGCTTCTGCCCCAGGAAGAGTCAAAATGCCGGGGAAGAGAATGGAAGAAGGGGAGAGCTGGGCTGAAGCCCTCGTGCTTTGGGCTTGCTGCTCCAGTGCTCAGCTGCTGCCATTTTGGGAGCTACGTTTCCTCCACACAGTGCCCATCGCTTCACAGAGCCAGGCCGGACGCCGGCACCGTCCACCTTCACTTCCACAGCTGCTGGGGAAACAGGAAGATAGGACTGCTGAGGGTTTTTTTGATGCCAGCAGTCTGACTCCTCTCCTATGCCTGCTTTCAGAATACTGCCCACTGCAGTCACAACCAGGCCACGTCCAAACGTACTATGTTTTGAATCAAGTTTCCAAGGACCAACCTCAACGAAAGGGTTTAGGAATTCACTCCTCCCACCCCTTTGCGGATCTAGGCCCATGCTTTCAACCACCTCCGTATGACTGATCCTGAGGAATCCAAGCATCATTATGGTTATTCCAATGCAGAAAACCTTATGTCACTTTCAAAGAGAAAAAATTCAATTATCTCCGTTATTCTTATGCTAAGAAAATATCGTGCTGAAGTTGCCAAGAAATAAAGCACACAGTAAAACTCTGTTGAAGATCAACAGGTGTTTAAGCTCAGCCTTGTTCCAGAAGGGACAAGCAGGACCTCTGGAGAGCTGCTGTTGCCCTCTCTCTCCTCACCAGCAGGACCACTTAGGGACATGGTTTAATGGTGGACTTGGCAGTGATGATAGGTTTATGGTTGGACTTGATGATCTTACCTGCTCTAGGTGACCCTGCTTTGGCAGGGGGGTTGGACTAGATGACCTCCAGAGGTCCCTTCCAACCCCTATCATTCTGTGATTCTGTGATCTTAAGGGTCTTTTCCAACCTAAATGATTCTATGACCACCATCCTGCACACTGTGGCACTCGGCGCTGAGAGCGCTGGCCCTCCTCTAGCCACAATAAGCTTAAGAGGCAGAAATAATTTCAAGCAAGATTTTAACTCACAATTTTAGATAAGCAATTCCCAAATTTGAAGGACCTCTCCCTTTCAAGCACACCTTTAGTCCCATGCTCTTTCTATAATAATAACAAGTTCAAAAGGAATTAAAGCTCAAGTGACACAACGGAAGAGACACTGGAGTATTTTCGACAGTGGAAAATGAAGAAAAATAGACATCACACAAAAGAAACTGCTGGGCTTTGTGTTGTACCAGACTGTAAGGCAATGAAAAGAAATGCTGTCAAACTAGAAGGGAAAAGCACATCAGGCAGGTAATAGTTCTATTTATAGAAAAACCCCATTTATAGCGATGCTAGCACAAAGGGGAGAAAGTGCTGAAAACAATCAGTCCATTATGGGTCTGATGAAAAGCACGCTCATGTCAATGTCAGCCTCCAAACAGACTGGCAAAGACTTTGTGTCAGGGCTTATTTAAGACTCCACCACAGGAGGGACAAGGAAAGAGGCTGTATCCCACCTCGCCTAAGTCATCTGGAGCTTTCTCCCTGGTCGCAGCAACAAAAAGCTTTATCCAGTTTACAGATAAAATGTGCCCAAAATTAAGTTAATTGAAAAACTAAAATACGCAAATATATAGCCCAGAAGACTTATAGGAAAAATACTTAGGTAATACAAGACATGAACAACAAATTTCCATATAAATGAAGGAAGAGGAACAGAAGAAGGTTGAAATTTCCAGGATTCCTTCATATGTGTTTAAGAAAATGTCTAGAAAATAAAATGTAAATATTACATACACTATTAGAGAATTCTTAGAAAAATGTAATTTAAATGCCTCAAAACCAAAATCAAACTACTGTATTGCCATTAAAACAAAAGTAAGATAGAAATGGCAGTTGTGACAGGCATTATAACTGCTTAGCTTCTTATCCTGTGGAATTTCTGAAATATTACTTACCATCAAGTCACTGACCTATGGAAATACCAGAAGGAAGCAAAGAAGGGCAATGTGTTAAGCTACAATTCAGAATCTGAACGATGAAATAAGAAATAAGTGAGGTACCTTTTAAAAGTGAATTATATAGATTTATAACTATTTCATAAGCCTGCTCGTAAGAACTCTTCAACAGTTTGTCTCCTAATGCTTTTCTTTCTACATGCAGAAGCAAACTCCTTTTCCTTTCTAGTCCGACTTCCAGTGATGACATCTGCTTCTCACATCAAGGTTAGCATTCCAGAGAAAAACGTTCCTGACCGACAAACCTGCTGTGGGTAAAACAGTGGTGAGACAATTCCAGATTCCCCTCTGAGCAAAATGGTTTCAGGGCAACGTTCCCGTTAAACCATGATGAATTGCAGTGAAAAGTTGTGTGTGAACACTTGCACAAATGTGAAACGAGATCAGCTTTGTTAAAGCCAGCACAATAAATATGAGATGAATCAATGAATAACCAGGCAATTGTTGCAGAGCTCTTCAAAGCCAGCCCGCTGCAGGCACTGGAAGGATACCCATAGAGCAGGTACGTATGTAGCCATAGAGTAGGGGTTCACAGCTGCAAACAGGCAGTGATAACACTGGCTGGAGAGCAGACTGCTTACCGATCACTTAAACGTGGAAAGGGAAACAAGTGACGGTCACAAAAACGCTTACGGGAATGAAGGCACAGGCGCCACTGTGTCACAGCGGACTCAGCCATCCAGGCAGCACAAAGGGCATGAATCCCCATTCCACAGAAAAACAAACTTGAGGGACAATTTACTGCAGAGCTTACGGCTACAGCTCAAGCCTACGCACAACTCAAAGGCAGAAAGACCGACCCCTGGTCAGCACACAGGTCACTAAAAAGAACATAAAACACCACCACCGCCTTTCTGGAAGTTTAACCATGCAGAGAGTTACCTCTACCGCTCTCATCCCAAGGGAATACCCTGGTCACCTCTTCACCTTTTTGGTACAGCTAAAATGGGTTTCCTTTACCCCAAAAGACTCCTATTGCCACTTAAGTTGCTTTCAACTCTGCAAAGAAAGGGTTTTTTTACATGATTATGATCCCTCTAAAAGTCCACCACGGAGCAGTTCAGTGCCATGCCTCCTCATGACAGGCAGGCACTGATAAGCTCATTCTGCTGACGCTACCGCTGTAATATGACAACTGAGCAGAAACAAACACCTAAGTAATATTTGTCTGCTAACAGAGGGGAAAAAAAAAAAAAAAAAAAGGGCTGGGGAAAAACAGATGAAAAACAACACTGTGAGCTATCGGCTTGAAAAACAAACGAGCTTTCTACCTGCCAGCAGCAGCGGACTCGCCAGTCACCGAGATCTCACTAAGGCTGAAGATTTGTTCCTTGCGGTGCTATGACCCATCCTCCCATAGTTCACCGAGGAACCAAGTAGCTGGGTCATGCGATGGGCAGATGCAGGTGGGAGAGAAACCCTCTGGCTGCTGGAGCTGCTCCGGCTCCCGGAGTCCCCTCTGTGACCAGTGAAGCACAGCAGCTTCCCCGCCCCGAGCTCCTGCCACCTGGGGAGCAGGGACAGGCTTAAACCTGGACTCATCATGCCGTCTGGATGGATACCTGACACACTGAAAAAGTCAAGGTGGAGAATCTTCCTTCTTCTTCAAAAAAAACCCAACTTTGAAAAATATTAAACATACACGCACCCCACACAAACAACGTAGAGAGACAGAACCACGTTCTTGCTCCTTTCAAACCAGAAGAGTCATACAACTTGTTTTCTTAAAGCCATGCACTAATTTGATAGATGTGGAAACTGACTCCCACTGTCCCGTAAAAAAAAAAAGACAAAAACGAAAAAGAAATTAATACTAATAATCCAGAGGATTAGGGATCAGAGGTCAGTGCACAACCTTTTAATGAGCGAGGTATTTAAAGACTGATGACACAGTATATTTTTATTCTTCAGTAATTTAGTACAGAAGTTCACATTGATTGCTTAAAAGGCCATTCGATTTTATTTCCCATATTTAATTGTTCTTAGTGCCCAATAAATGGTTGACTGGAGAAAGTAAGGGATTATTTTATTCTTTTTGTATCATTAAAAATACTGTCAGCCGAATTCACTCATTCACACGCCCTCTACATGCCCTTCATGTTTTCACAAAACCGTGCGGATTATCTGTTTTTCATTACCACAAAACCTGAAACCCCCACAGCGCTCAGGCTCTCTAACCTGAACTAAACCTCTCACAGGTGCATGAACAAAAAGGAGGTATTTTACCATTCCCAAGGAGAACTTTATAAATATGAGAAAGAAAAACCATAGGCTTGAGCAGCAGAATTTTGTTGTGCTTTAGAATTTACATCTTCTATGAAAAAGGGCTGCCTGCTAAGTCCTTATGTCTCATCACGGCTTGGATCTCTTCAGATCCCGCTTACGGAGCAAGAGCTGCAGGCCCTCAGATCAGGGAAACGTGTATTTAGACACATGGCTTAGTTACACGCTTAAAGTTCAGCATGTGCTTAAATTAGCTCATCATCTGCTCATCCTTTTCCTCGTCAACAGAGAACAAATGTGAAAAACACAGGAAAGGTTCTTTCACCTACCAAGTATTTGTTGTATCTCACGAGGCAGTTAAATTATGCCGCTCTGTGAACATTGTGACAACTTCCTAGGTACAAAGTTATTTCTGTGTTTTCCAAGAACTATCCAGATGACATGTACAATTCTTAGGTTACTATTTATACAACATCCAGACATTGTGGGTATTTGTTGAACCCATCTATGTACTTGCAAGATCTCACCAGAACCTGAAAAAAAAAATATTTGTTAGCTTTTAGTTTCTCTCCCTTCTCAGCATTTCTGTGATGTAAGAAATTATTATCACCCTTTTACATCCAGGGAGCTGACGCACAAAGAAATATGGTTCGGATTTGCAGGAGGTTCTGAGGAAGTTTAATGGCCAGATCGCCTTATCTTAATTCCTAACATGTTACCCTTACTTTCAACAAACTCCGAAGGTGAAACTGCTAATGCCATTGAACTCCGCAGGATATTTTACAATGACTTCAACAGCGTCAGGATTTCATCTTCTAACGTCAGTAGGATTTTTATCTAAATAAAATCTGGGACTTTTCCTTTATAAGCAATTGACAATATTTTATCACATACCACTGAATTACTGAAAAGTTAACTTGGTTCACTAGTACATTTAAAGGGAATCTCATTTAGTGGAAAACAGATTCCTAAAAAACAAAAAAATAAAAAAAGAAATAAGCAGCATACAAGAAGTTTCATCAAAATACGCACATGTGTATGAAAGGTAATTTTAAAAATTAA
Source organism: Larus michahellis (assembly GCF_964199755.1). NCBI lineage: Eukaryota > Metazoa > Chordata > Aves > Charadriiformes > Laridae > Larus > Larus michahellis. The sequence continues at coordinate 43,096,320 of NC_133897.1, read as the reverse complement.
TTTTCATGTACCATTTCATACTGATGATCTCAAAGATCACCACTGTAGAAAGGAATAGTGAAACATTAACAAAAAAAGGAAATAGTGAAACATTACCAAAAAAAAGAAATGGCACAAAAATTTCTTTTGAAAGATAACCCCGTAGAGTTTTTGAAATGTAATCACATAGTTGAACTAGTACAATAATATTGGATCTGTAATCTACTTAAGTATTTATTGATTGACACCCATGACAAAATAACTGTTGCCCTAATAGGATTCACATCCAACATTTTTTAAGTTTCCCAAATAGTTCACATGGTACGCTTACATATAAATCAATTAATATTGACTGATTGATCAATATATGCACAATATGAAAAACAGTTTTGGCGGCTTTATGTTCTCCGCAGAGCAGCTTTACCTACTGATGATTAATTTTAATTTACTTTAAAGGATTCTATTGCACTGAAACTTTAATTAAAAACGAAATGAGAAAGTCTATAGTCTGCATAGCATCAATTACCTAGACTTGATATCCTGCACTTCGCCTACCCTCTGTACATATGGTTTCTGTTAAAATAATTGGAAAGCACTTCTGAACAATGTCACCCACACATCCATTCTAAGAGGGAGAGGATATATTACCATTAAAAGTCACTAATATTAATAAAGAAACAATTAATTCTTCATTACCTATTTCTAAAATACACCATCAGACTCCTTCAGTTCAAACACAAATAAAACATTACACATGCCTGTCAGTGAAATGGGCAATCATCATCATTGTTATAATTTATACTGCTTTCTGTTGTAAGTCTAATGCCTCATTTATTTATAAAGCTTTTTGGCTGACATTATAAATAGCCTCTTTGAAATATTAAAAAAAATAAATATCTAACTCTTATTAAGCAAACTCCCATACCTCTTGTCAACTCTTTCCTTATAAAATGTTGCTTCTAATTTGCTTTACACTTTCTTTTGGTAAACAGAGAACATTTACGTTTATAAATGTTACTGTTTCAGTAAAACACACTAAATAATACTTTCCATTTACTTATGTATGTATATAAAAAGCATATATTCAGCAGACTAATCTCAATCCCAAAGTAAATTGCTATTAAGAAAATCCACACAGAAAATTCTTTGGAAACTGCTGGCGAGTTTACACAAGGAGTAAGTCGGCTCAGCAGCCACGTAGTATCTGATTTAAAGATCATCCCTAGCAACACTGGTTTGGATCGGGTACAAGAACAGTTCAATGTTTTAATTATTAAAAAAGCATGGAATTGTCACAGTCCTCATCCGCTCCAGCCAGCATCAGGTTACAAGCCTCCAAGGTGTCTCTGGCATGCTGCCTGGACTATTTATTGCTATTTGTAAATTAGACTCTTGTGTAAGAATGTCAATTTTAAATATCTTTGTTTAAATGAGCCTGATAAGAGATGACCAGATATACATTTTATGAGACTGCTAAATAGTTGCATCACGCAAAGCCAGCTTGTGAGTTTTACAGGACAGCTAGTAACGCCACAGCACGCTCCCAAGGTAGCCTGTGAATTCAGCATTGAAAGAATAAAGCTATCATCAGAAACAATACAAAGTGTACTCTACACCTGTAACAACAGAAATACTGAGAAAGTCAACTATCATCCATAACACGAACAATCTCTGAGCTTTCCGTATCCGAAAGTAATGGAGAGCCTAAGGTGCCCCTATCAATCCTGCTAATACACTTCCAGCAATTATTTTCCGTACTCCGCATCAGTAAGTTAAAATATGTTTCCAATGCCTAACGCAGCAGTCATTAAAGTTTCCCCTGCCTCAATCAGCATAACTAATGAGGCCATATAATAACAGAATGCAATCTCTAATGAAAAGCCGAACAAAGTCTCCCTGCGACAATACTGCCCGTGATTTAGTATTCTCAACTTGTCCATCCTCCATCTTTTACTCTGTGGATATTATCACCACTCAGAAAATTACATTTCAATGAACTTGTCAGGAAATAAGTAATAAATTAATCAGGCAGCATGAACCAATTACAGTCATTTTCTGTGTGTTTTCTTTCAGGGCCCACGCATGAATGCAGTACTGGCTGCACCGGTTATTCCTGCCCACTGCTCACAAGGGCTGCGGGGGCTGCGCAGCAATGACGCTGCTGGAAGGAGGGGTGGAAGCATCTCTGCTCCCTTGAAGCCATCATACGTACCGTTGATGCCAGTGGAGCTCCAGCAAGGCTTTTTTTTTTTTTTTTTTTTTTTTTTTTTTTTATCTCTATACAAAACTGAACCCGTTCGGGCACTTTGTAAAATGTCACCAGATACCTAACATAAAAACTTCAAGCACCTAGACAGGTTTGCAAGTCTCTTTCCAGTTGTCAGGAGTGACAAAGGAAGGTGCCTACAAGACCAAGTTGTTGTTAGGATTCTCTAAATGTTAAATTTGGGAGTACCCAAGGCAAATTATGCAGATGGCTATGGCTAAACTGAGGGAAACGGGAGGGTATTTGGTGGCATCCCAACTCTAGGTAACACCCGGCCGTAACACAATTCCCCCCTTCACTCTGACTGCTAGGAAAACCTTTAATACTGACGATGTTTCTTCTAAACATGTGCAATGAGCAACAGTACCATCTGAATTACCAGCCCAGAGCTCCCAGGCTAACAGGGACTGAACGATTCAAATTGGACGCCTCTTGCCCCAGGCTGTGTGAAAAATGGGGAAGGGCAGCGCGCTGGTTTAGCACCTCTGGTTTAAGGCTTTGTGCCCGTCTTCAAGAGTGAGAGCGCTAGAAAGACAATTTTTTTTTTTTTTTTAACAAATAAAGCTCAGATGCTGAAGCCCAAAGCACACGCTGTCATGGCACAGAATTTCACAGCAAATTATTCTGATGCAAAATCTGAAGCAATATGGGCTTCTGGTCCCATAAAGTGAGCCAAGGCAATGCAAAAAATGGTACAGAAACTTCTTGCTTAACAAGGAAAGCAAGTCCACCTGTTCGGTGCTTTCAAAAGCACCTTGCTGGACTCAAGAGAGATGTACTTCCAAATAATAAAAACTTTTCTACCAACTGCTTTTATTGATATATAACGAAGATTTTATGCATGCAAACACACTCCTTACATATATGCAATATTTCAATAAACTCTTAAACTTAGTCCTGCAAGGGCAATTACACAAGCATCATGCACCTGCCAGACTCCAGACCCTCGTACAGAGGCAGAATCTCTTTTCATGAATTTTGTCTGTGTTCTGTCTTGGCTGGGAAAAGATCCAAGTGGGTTAAGCTCCGGGAGCTCATTTTCATTGCCACTATTTGAAGGCTGAATATTGTTTAACCTTTCCCCTGCAGTCTGCATAAAATTCCTAGAGGGCAGTTTGAGCCTCATATGCTCTAATTAAAAGTGAGATTTATTAAGACTGGAATAAAATAAATTAAAATAAAATAAAATTTGTCATAATATACGTAACCTCGTATTTGGCATGAAGGAGGCCAGAAGTGCAGTAAAAAATTAAGTTACAGCATTTAAAAAAAAATTATCTACCAAGCACTTTTGCCACCAAGCTGGCTGCCAAAGTAATATCCCACCTTCACGACTTACACAATTCTTTTCTTGATTTATCCTCACACTAGACAGCTCCTCCCAAGAAGTCATGTGCTCTCATACTCTTCCCTATATTCATTTAAAGCTGGATTTAATCTATTCAATGGTTTCAGATGCTATTTTCTTGCTTCCTCATTTTATGTTATCATCCTAAATACTTCTTCGATGGTAGAACAAAAGAAGCTCATACTTTCATACCACCGGTGCAGGACGTGAGGGACTGAACCAGACATTGTACTTTTCTCTACCTCCAAGAGCAAAGAATTAAGGTCTAAACAGCTATTGCCCACGGAATATCTATAAAGCAACCAAAGGTGAGACATGCTTCCAAAACAGGTCCAGTTGAGCTAGTTCAGGTACTGGTAACAATGAAAATGGAGAACACTGGCACTGGCTGGCCGGGAGATAGCTTATCCCATGCTCAAGTCTATACCACCGCACTTTCTCTGTAGGTCAGGCCAAACCAGCCAGGCTGAAGTTCATCCTTCGTCCGCTTGTGTTGAAGGCCCATTTCTGACCGCAGTACAGGTAGATCTTTAGACATTTTACACTGTCAGAAACACTACAAGAGAAGCACTGCAACAATTAATTCCCGTTCTGTTAATAGAAATGACAATGGACCAGCAGCACCCATGCATCGCGACAGCACTGGGGAGAATCTCTCTGAAGCACAAAGAGCCGGGGAGCCAATTTCACCAGCCAACCCCAACACGCCATGGTGACAGCAATCAGTACCAAGTGTTTGCAGCTTTTCTGCTACTTCTCACTAGGCTTCTCCGAAGAATACATCTTACCAGCAGCCAGCCCTGCAGCGGCAGCATTTTGAGAAGCCGTGCAACTCAACCCTTCAACCCAGGTCACCATAACCACAAGCAGGAAAGCTTCAGCGAGCCACCAGGTCTACTGCAGAGACAGAGTTAGAAATCTGGTAACAAACAGGTACACTCTGCAGCACAAGTTCATTTACTATCCCCGGTTCATCTCTGTGCCACAGTGCAACAGCCCTTTTAGGTAAACCTCTTTTGCATCCAGCTTCCGATTTCATGTGTTTAATTTCCTCATATTATGCCAACTACTTCACGATGGGTCATGCTAAATGATTTCTCTTCCTTCTTCTTTTGCTTCTGTACATTTTCATACACTTCAAAATCAGCGAGGTGTTTCTTGTGCCCCATCGTTTCAGACCCCATTAGCAAATATTTAAGCCTTTCAAATGTGTTCTCATGAGTCAGTACTTCCAGCACCTCAAGTTTGTTTAGTTTGTTGGCTTTCAGTGTGTAAGAGTCCTGGTGTCAAATGCCGTATCTTACCTTCCAAAGGAGAATATAGCTCCAGTTACACTCACTTTGGGGTTTTTCTATTCTGGGAAACAAAGCAAAACAAACAAAAACAAACGAATGCGCCATTTTCCCCAGTTGCCCTTAATTTGACTTCACTATGGACCACATTAACAGAAACAGCAGCTAAACCGTCTTTGAAACTTTATTCACCATAGCCAGAAAAAAAAGGAGAAAAAAAAGACTGGTGAAATGCCTTTAAAACATGCTTTAATCTAGCTGGAATGCCATAAATTGCTTCCAGATGTGCTCCATACAAAAGTCAATCATAGCTATTTATACTGACACTCTGCAGTCCAAACAATCTGAATCCAAATGCCATGTCTCTGCTACAATAAAGCTATAAATGTCAGTTTTGTTGAATTTGGAGAGGTGTTGAAGAGTTCATGCTAGTTTGCTTTCTGGGCTATTTGTTAGCCAGCAATTATTTAAAAAAAAAAAAAAAAGAAAGAAAAGAAAAAGAAAAAAAAAAGAAAAAAAGAAAAGAAACTTTTAAAATAGGCCCTTTCCTTGCTGAGCTATTCTTAAAGCACACCTGACACCTTCCAATCATGACCTTGAAAGTGCCACAGGTTACAAGTTGAAATTCATTTCATAAGTTAGAAAAATGTAGTGCTTAGGCTCTGAGCCAAGAACAACTGAAGGGCTTGGCAAGGCTCCCATGCCCTCCCCTAGACCGAACACACACGTAGTACACCTGGGACTAAATGAACTGAAGTACAGTAAAATGACACACTGACTGCAATAATACCTCTATTCAATAATCTTCCAGGGTATTGGGGGGGAAAAAAATATTCTCGTTGTAGGAAAAAAAAGAAAAAAGAACTTTGGAAACCGTACCCTCATCAGTTGTTTTGCGTGCGACACATGGCCATCAGAATCAAAGTGTTCTTCAGTTGGGAAAACTGAATAACAAGCATTTAGATGAAAAAATGACCTATGGAGTTATCCCACACTATTTCAGGAAGATATATTATTTTCGTGTAGTCTCCACAGAATTTTCTGGTTGATTTTTATAGACTTCATTAAGATCTTCCCCCGACCCTCCCCTGCAAAAGTGCACCTGCAGTTCAATTTACGTATACATTTTCAGAGTTTTAATTCTGTTTTTTTGTCAATGAGAGACAACAGGGAATTTTCGTATCATTGCTTGCAGTTTGGGGAATTAAAAATGTTTCAGAAAATTATAACATGTAATGACCTTACTCTCAACTTTCCTGCCTTTTTATTTCCCTCGATGTTTGCTTTCTACTCCAAAGATTTCCTTTGCCTTCCCTCAGTTCCTTACCTTCTCCCAAGTCCAGAAGACCATCCCTACAGTGGAGCTGAAGAGCATTCCACCCTCTCAGGCTAAGTCGTAGCACTGTCATTTGTCACCACACAGGTTGAGAAAAAAAATGGCAGAAAATGCACACTGAAGTGATTAATTCTTGGTCTAAAATCCTTTCTGTATTTTCAGAGGAGGGAAGCAAACTGTACAAGACACAGTATTTTAAGGTTCAAATTGTACACTCATGCAGAAAAAATGAGAGACTTTAGAAACAAGATTTGTGCTCTCAGTTCAACTTACTGGAAAACTTGGTTTTTAATAAATCTCTTCAGTCAGAGGTTATACAAATGACTACAGAAGCAGCAAACATAATACCTGTATTTAAGAAGAGGGGAGGAACCTATCTAGTGAACTACTGAGCCATCAGTCTGGCCCAAACATTATGCAAGGTTTTATAACCTATTTTGAAGGAATGTAATTTCTGTGTAATTGCAGGGAGTTGGAGAAAAGATAAGCAACAGAGAGGCAGAGAAGCTATTCAAGTTAAAAGACAATTTTGGCATAAGAACAAATGATTAAGACTTGGCCACGAATCCACTGAGGCTGGAACTCACAAGCACGTGCCTAACCATCAGGAGGGTGAGGTGCTCCAACCAGTGTCCCGCGGGGATGGCATGGAGGAAAATCCTTCCGCAGGGGAGGCTGAGAAATTTATGTGACTTCAGTATCCTGCAACAGCAGGGGATAAAACTTGGTGATGCACAAGCTGCCTTCCACTCCTGTATCAGACTACATTCATGTGTCTTTATTCCTAGCCCCTATCAGACAGCAAAATGTTTTCATGGCATCGATTCTCCAGATAACAGCATCTAACTCTTGCAGGAAAAGCTTGGGGAGCTGCTAAAGCTGTAAAGAGAGGGCAACAACTACTGTTGTTGGGCAATATCTATTAGTGTATTTCTTCCTTTTCTTCCACCCAAGTGGTGACACTAACCTTCAGAAACCTTTTTCCTCCATGAATTTTACTACACCTCAATCCCTGTTATTTTACATCCTCAGACTGCCAAAGTTTATACAGAAAGTCCTCCTCACATCCTACCTCACTGCAAAGACCTACCACACTGCCTCCAAATGTGCAGGCACTCTCTCGTGCAAGCCTGCCCACACATTTTTAACATTTGAAGACAAATGTACACCCAAAGGAAGTAACTAATTTACCCTGTGTCCATAATCCTTACTGTCTTCTCTCCCCCAAAGCTCCTTCTGTGGCACAATGTTCTCCCCTCACTCCTGCATCAAGCTTTCCACTTAGATTCCAAACTTTCTGAATCCAGGACTTAAGGTTGTCTTCTAATGAGGCACCAGCCCCACTGTGGGACACAGCAACAATAAAATAATTGTGACAATAATAACAACTAACACTAATTACTATCACTGGCCTTAAACTCTATGAATCTGTTCTGCTTTTGCAGCTGTGCTGTGATTGTTCTGAAGCACCAAGGGCGCTGCCAGCAGCCTACATATGAGATTATTAATTCAACCCATCCTCCCCATCCAACAAAAAGTACCGTATCTCCAGATCTGCATAGCTTCTGCATTTGTGATGGCTGACCCCCAAAAAGAGATAGAAGGAGAACAAAAGTCGGTAAAGTTACCAAAATATACAAGTCTTTTACAGCTACTGTTTCAAACAAACAGCTTTAGAGACAATATAATAATTTCTACCAATACCATGCAATGTTTTATTTGCTTTAGATTTGTCATCATTTATTGGAAACAATAAGCTTTCCAAAAAACGACTAAAAAAAGCCTCACTTCATGTTTAAAATTATTTACTATAGCTTTAAAAGTAACAAATGAAGCACTTGAGTCTCAGATGTGTAACCAGTAGGGAGTTGGCTCGATGCATCAGTTTTTACACCTCTTGCAGTTAAATCAGAGATCCAAATGCAAAATCTAGCACTCAGTGGTGAACTTATAACACTCCCTGGAGGAGTGTGTCCATAAACCATTCACTGGATTACACTCCTCTATACAATACTTTGTTATATATCCCGTCCCCACAAAAAAAAAAAAGAAAGCTTAACTAAGGTGAAATTAAGGTTGCATAAACTATACATCATTTTTGTCATCATATTTCTATGTCTTTTTGAGACTTCATTAGGACAACTTTCCACTGTCTTTATCTCAAATGGATTTGTTTCTCCGAGTTTGCGTCTTGGCCAGGAAAGGGATCCAAAAAACATGCAATGACATATGTGGCACAGCCACGCGTGGCTCAGGAGCACTCTCAGGCCTTTGGAGTACGCTCAGCGTAGCTAATACGCTTTCAAAAACTGCTGTACTGACTGTTCTGTAGAATGCCCGTCATGACAGTATTTTGGGAGTTTCACATTATGCCTCATGTACTTACAAGTCTTTCGGATGTTAAGTCTTTTGCAATATATTTCTATTTAGATATATAAACGTGTGCACACACTGTGTGTGTGGGCTCACATGCGTGTACACATGCATTCACATAAACATGTTTAAACATGTTTTCAACTATTTAAGAAGTGTAGCTAACCAACCTAGCATTTGTTGTTCTTTGGGCTTTTTTTTTTCTTTTAATGATTGTATGAAAAGCTTCGTCTTAAGAACAATAAGTGGCATTAAATGCCAACAACATAAGAAAATGTAGCTCTAATGTGGAAAGTGGGGTCTCGATAACATTTCTACTTATCATATAGCAATAATTACCAGCCTTCCTATGGGGCAAAACACTTTCCCTTCCTGCCAGACCCCCAAGACCCCAGCCAGCTCCATTTAACAGGCTCTTTAGCCATGGAGAGGAGGATGTTTCCTGAGACAGACAACTGCACTGACTACCTAGCACATGGTTCCCACTATGAGCTTCCTTCCATGTCTCTTGTGTTATTAAAATTGTGGAATAGGGGGCTCCTGAGACCTAACAGTAGTGTTTGATTAGGCAGCCTCTGCTGACCGTAATTTATTTATCTTCCAGAATAGGATCCAAATTTCTACATTTACCATAATTTCTCAATTATGCCGGCACTGATTTATTAAGTTCCAGAAAAGCTTCCACTGATTCTCTACTGGTTTTGTACCTCAGGAATATCTGAAAGCCCATTGTTCTTAAAATGTACATTATGTTCTTGAGAATTTTTTTTTTAGTTGACTTATAAAGTGACATTATTGAAAGAAATATTTCAAACTGGTAATTCTGAAAACTCGCCTTAATATCCCCCTCCTTCCCCCCAGTCCAATCCAAAAAACCAAAGTCTTACTAATATTTAAATGGAGGTCCTCTTCCAGTGGCTTGAGTTCGTGGCAACGTAAAAAGTTTAAATAAACAACAAACTCACATTCTGTTACGGGTTCATGAAACTTTGATCAATGCAGGGATTGTTTTTCACATTATTATCTAACACTGCACACACGGTTTACCCTCAGCCCCCTTGCTTGCAGTTACAGAGATACACACTTATAACACAGTGGATTTGCCATTGCAAATTTCTAGCTGCAGGAAATCCCAGCTATCACAGATGAGTTTCTTGCTGCTACAGGGCTGGGAACAGCAACAAGGGCAGCTCATCTGCAGCTTCACCTTCTCCTCCAACGATAACAAACTCCAAGCAGAGTGGGTCAGGCTAACAGTACTATCAACGTCACATTGATCCACTGCATGACCCCACGCTACGGAAAAAACTGCACCGAGAATATGTAAAAGTGGCTATCAACTCAATTAGTCAGTTGAAGTAATCATGCCCTCAAGTGTTAGGAAACTGAAAAGCCATTTTGGCTATAAAATACACAGGGAATCTTAATGTTATGGTCAGTAAGACAACAGCACACACATTACTCATGCCGCATTTTATCTAGTCCTTGAATGCAGCTCTCACTGCTCCTGATGTAAGATTTTCATTAGGCGTTACACAGCCAAACGCAAAAGCCGAGCCAGAGAACCAAACCCATTCAAACACACAGCCACATTAAGAAGTTGACAGCACACGCGATAAAATACAACTCTTACGCGAGTCATAAAATAATAACTTTTGCAGCATGCTAGTCAATAAAGAATAACCATCTCCCTGAAAAATTAAGAGGGGCTTGGTGAGCAATAACAGGTAATAGTTTGTTCATCTGTTTATCGGCCAAGCTCCAGAGACTAATCCCCTCCAATTACATAGTTCTCGCTCATCGTGCCATACTTCAGTGATCACATCTCCGTGTCAATGTTTTTTAATTCTTTTCTCTCCCCTGATCTTCTGCTTTAAAAAAAGCTATCCTAAGTTTTCACTTACACTGTTCTGCTGAATTTCCATTACCTTGAAAAAATATCCGCTGCTACTGATTTTTTCAGTGTATTCTGTGGTTTGTTGTTGGTGTTTGTTTTTTTTAAATTAACTAATAACATCGTACCAGAAAGCTTCTTAGCACAGCCTAAGCAAACACTGGAGTGTGAGTACAATGAGGTATAGTACAACATGCAAGAGAAGTCAGGGGCTGAAATGAGAATACAATTTCCCATGAGAGAGTTCTATGTTCGAGCCATTTAACTTTAAAACTAGTTCAATATTTGAACAAGACACTATTTTATTCCCATTCAAAGTTTAAACACAGATCACTTCGAAATCAATCATAAATTCAAACCTCTTTACTTTAGAAACTGTTTCAATATTTAAAGGCTTTTTTTCTTCCTCTTTAATGTAACAGCAGCTCCAAGGCTGCAGAAGCAGAACTGACTATGAGATACTTAAGAGCAATGCTATTTTCCTGCCAATACATACAAAAGGCAGTTCTAGGAAAAAGAAAAAAACCCACAAAGGCGAGGCTGTGCTTTGCTTCAGAGTTTAAGAACAAAGTTTGGACAAAGAACACACAGCCTAGTCTTCAGCCCAAGCTAAAGTAAATTAATCTGGTGTGGGTGCTTTTCAGGGCACAAGACCATAACTCCATGCTATTCCGCTGCTTTTGTCCTCACCTGGGTGCAAGGGAAAACCAGATGACTAGTGGGACTTGTGTACACAAAAAACAAGCCTCCTTTAGGGATGGGATTACAAACAGAGTAAGAGATCTACAGTTCAGAAGGAGAACGTAGAGCCCATCCACCGACCACCCTTCCCCACCCATGAAATGGTGCTTGCCCTGGCGCCTCAGGAGCCTCATGCCCCAGCCGGCATTGCAGAAATGCACAGCTCTAGCTCTGTGACGCGGAAAAAATAATTTCTCTTGGTGAAGTAGCAACATTTCACACCTGTATTTCATTTTTTCATATGGTCATCTCAAAGTTGGTGGGGTTTTTTTACATTTGTTTGTTTTTAAACCTTAAAACCCATTTTACAGATGGGTAACTTATCAGAGTGAGTCAGTGATGGAGAGGCAAACCCAGGTGAACTCCTACATTGCACCACTGCCAGCTCTTTGGCACATGCCTCTCTAATTCAACTAATTTCAAAGCCAATTTGTTTCTAAAAATTATCTTTTGTGCTTTTGATCTTTGTATAAAGTTCTTATTGACAAAGGCAGAGCATACAGCTCAATGCAAGTGTTACACTACAAAAATATTCTTACCAAGTAGGAAAGACAAACTGACTCTTGTAAAGCAAACAATCTTATTAACCTCAGGGCTGCTCTATTCTGATTTCTGGTCAACTATGGTCTTCACAATCAAGTTAAAAGACCCTTAAAATGGATTAAGCATCTGTACTATCAAGAGGTCACAGGATAATAGCAAGAATTAGGCTCTGTCTTTGTGATAACAATGCGCTTAACTACCTACGGCTTTGCATGAACCCAGGAAATATTATTTGGCTGTATATATAATGTTTTACATGCAACATGATAAACCCATCTGCACGGGTAGTCATGATGCTATTCTCCCAGCAAAAGCACTGAGCATCTGCCTGCCACCTTCCCAGGAAAGAGCAGCTGCCATTCACACCCATCTTACCTTAATCGAACCATGAGGAGTCCCTATTTTCAGGAAGCCACAGGCCTCTCGCATTAGGCAATAAATGGGCTTTATTTTTCCCCCCACCTTTCTACGTACCTCCAAATAAAAAAAATCAGTTGTAATCAACACAGTATTAACATGCTGTCTTCTAATATTTCACATATAACATGTCACTGAAAACTCAGTATTGAGCAGGAAGGTATTTGATGAATCAAGTAGATGAAGCCAAGATGTAGTTATTAGATGCATTACATCTTTAGCACATCATCTGTAAAAATGTCCAGGGTAAACTAACGCTCCAGGGGAAACCTGACCTTTAAGAGGCTCCCTAATACTACATCTAAATTAATGTCAGTGACAGGCACTTCAATCTAAAATAGCAGGGTTCTTTCGTTCTATCCACACTATCTATTCATCCATTTATTTGTGTGTAAATGTGTGTGTGCATAAATGAATTCGTGTCACTCTGGCACTGGGGAACAAAAGGAGCTCCTAGATTTTTGGATTCCTATCCCTTACTACTTCTATGCATATTATTCATTTTGGAAGAATGATTCAGAATCTTTTCAGCATAAAAATGTTAGAAAAATTATTTTTTTATAGTAATTAAACCTACTTCTCCAAAGTATCATCCTTATACTGCAAAATAAACATGCTTGAACTAGAGCAGGATGGAACTCTTGCAGCAATCAATATAACAAGCAATGCTGAATTTGTTTTAAAGAACTGGGCTGGGCTCTGACATGACTGGTGGCCAAGATAAAAATCTTAATTGAGATCAGTTTTGCCATTTCAAAACAAAACATTGCAAATAAATTCAGCAGAAGACGCATTTCTGCCTTGGGGGAAAAGAAACAAACAAACAAACAATACACTGCAAAATTCTGATAATGGAATAATTCCATGGCAGTTCGCCAATTCAGCGCTAACTATGGTGGCCCAACCTTCACTTACCTCTATTTTTCATTCCATTTCGGAGGTTTTACGATCAAGGGGGTAAGGGTTTATGATCAAGGGGTGAGGCAACTGCAAAGTAGCCGCTCTGCTGCCCTTCCCCCAGGCTCCTTTGAGTGCTCTTCCTCCCTTGCCAACACCTCAGAGAGGGCCAAGCCCACCAAGACCTGCACTCCTCTGCCCCTCCGCTCCTCACAGACAACTACGTAATTGTGTTTCCAAGAGATATGTCTTCATGCAATAGAAGCTGAATTCTGTACCTTGATGCAAAGGATTTAAGCCTTGCTCTGAAATGAGGACAATCACATTAGCCAAATCCTAGTGAACTAAAATTGCTAAGTCCTTTCACATTTTGTTGATCAAGAACCTTTTTATTGGAACGTTTGTCTTTTCAAACCTCAGGTGGGCAATAAACTATCCTCTAATTGGTCTTTATGCAATGAAGAGCTACCCTGCATTTTAGCTATTTTATGTGTGGTTATATTTTCTTACAAAGACACAATTGATCAGGAATTACCATAATCCCACACAGAGAAACAGTCCGAGAAGCACTAAGTGCATAAAACATTAATGTCAGTAATGCAGACATGACAAGTTTCAACACTCCTTTCAGCTAAACAATCTGCCTCTTTCATACTAACATCAACTTTCAGCCCATGGGCTACATAAACATTGTCAAACCTGGTTTCAATATAAAGAGAACACATTAATGTTCCCACTAATATACATTTCCCAGTAACCACCCTATTAGATTGCTTAGTTCAAACTCCATGACATATCCCGTAACATATCAGACAGTTCAGATTCACGAGCTCAGAAGATACAGATATTGCAAGCATTAAAAAAACTTTTGTGTGTGTGTACTCAAGAGCCCTGCTAGTACAAAAACTCCCATGATGCTCTCAAGAAAATAATTCTCTGTGAAACACAGCCCTTCTCTGCTTGTTTGAGGGTTTTTCTAGGTGATGGTCTTTCACTCACTTCTTCATGTAGCCTAAGTAAATGGGTAGAGAAATAGAGATGCCACTCAGAGGGGATAATCCTTTCCATAACCTCAGATAGTGCATCTGAGACCAGTGGATCCAGTGACGACTCTCTTAACCTTTCCCAAAAGCATGCCAGTGAGCAGCTACTAAGTTGAATGCACATGATGTAGAAATTCCTTGACTTTGTCCACGACAGACCCTCTGTTATAAAGCAAGACCCTATGCCAGACACATGAACTTTACCTTTTGCCTGGTACTTGGTAAAAGCGCGGCAGTATCAGACCTAGGGTAAATGGATGTGCGAAGCCCCTGCACTGCAAGGCAACCTCATGCGAGCCTCCTTAACAAACCCATGGGCCCTCGAAGCACAGTGCACATACTGTGTAAGCAGTGTGCTACAGGCAACATTACTGTGGTCTCCCTTGTCAGCCGGGGTTATAGGGTGGTTTACTATGGGTTGGGGACCAATATACTGGGAGCTCACACTTCCAATTTTCACGTTCAGCAGCTGTAAAGAAAATATCCTGAGCCAGAAAGTTCATTAACCTGGAGATTTTCCATGGCCAGACTTCTTCAGCATTGCAGTAAGATGCAATTTTACATTTGGGTTACGATATTTTGAAGTACTTAATGTAGCTGGAAGCCAAAAAATACCAGCTAACCTTACTACTGAGCCTGACAGTGTGTTGTGCAAAATATATCCACTTTGAAATAACATGACTTTAAAATCGTTTATGCTTAACACAGTGAAATTATACACACAGAGTTAGACACACTAACTTCTACATTATTGAGTTAACACTTAATACCTTAAAGAAGTGAGAAACAGGAAAGTGATTTAGGGATTTAGAGAGCAGCAGGGAATTACCATAAAGCCATCTGATTTCTTAGAAGGAAAAGAATCAAAGTTGAAAGTGAAATTGTATTAATCCCAGAAATATGTAATGCATGCCCCCCACTAATCACACTACAGGGAGCTCTCAACATAGATAGAGGAAGGTCCAATCAACCTTTAAAAGAAACAATATCCACTCTGAAGTCCTCTGACTCTTCCAGGTTCACTAAATTTGACCCAGAATACATAAGTCTGGACAGGCACTGATCTCATAGGGCAGATCCTCAGAAGGTGTAAATCAGAGCAACTCCACTGACTTCAAAAGTCTGCCGAGCCTCTGGCTCCAGATGTCTGTGTGCAGTCATGAATTCATGATTTCCACTTTAACACAGCTAGAAGAGCAGCAGAGGCCAAAGAAGTTGTTGCAGTTGTTGTTAGGTAAAAAATAAATTAAAACGTTAATTAAAATTAATAGCTGAAAATATTCTATATATTCTGATTAGCAGTTGAGATTTATCCCATACATTCAGGTTCAAAGTAATTTTGCTTTGGGCTTCAAAGCTCACTTTTAACTTCAGCCAGCTTCCACTGTCAAGTTTCCAGCATAAAGTTTAATAAGGTTTACTATTAAAAGTTAAGCCATTAACGTATACTGCACACTTTTTCATGTACAGCGCGCCTACTGAAATGCGAGTCTTCAAAAGCAATGATCTGAATATTGTATTATGTCAGTCAAAAGAAGGTCTGGCCCAAACATCCCAGTCAGAGCTATTTCAACCATTCAACAATCCAATTACTTATACTACGTTAGACCTTCCAACTCCACGAATGTGAACTGTTTACACTCAGGCAGCTAGGGCTGTATTGATAGGGTTGCATATCATGAATAAGTGTTTCAAATATAATTGCCAGAAGAGATGTAACATGTAGGCTTGCAGCCTCGAGTGCAATTGTCTGGCACATACCAGGGTGCAGGCTACACGTTAACATGTGCAATTCCGATTAAAAGTGATGCACAAAAACAACACTGAGTATTATCCCCTCATACACAAGAGTCTCTAAAATTTGAAATGATCCAGAATAAATTAACATGGAAAAAATTCACTTGCATCATTTAGCCTGTAAGTGATTCCTGAAGATGCTACTATTAGCTAGTCTGTATAATTAATTTTGGAAGATGACAACTACTTTTTCTTTCTTTCTCATATCACATAAATGAGCGTATCCTGCAAGGCTTTCTAAATATGCCCGAGAAGTAACAGCTCCCCAGAAATAGACTTTCAAGATCCCTACTGTGGCTTCACTATTTCTGAAGAGTTTGGGGAAGTGAACATCAACCTGAAAAATGGGAGTTAGAAAGTGTTCTTCCTACAAATTCCTCCATCTCAACAGAAGCAACGTTTAAGGTGCTTTCTGCCTGTATCAATAAAGAATGAGTTCAACCTTGCCATCACCAACTGATCTTTCTCAAATTTGGGTTCAATTCACCTTGCATCATACCCTCCTATTCTTCCAAGAATTGCAGCAGAATCCTGGGATAAAAATACGAAAAGAATTAAACACACACGCCCCAACAACAGCCCAGCATACCTTGAATCTGCCTGGTGAATCACGTCGACTTCTCACACAACCACCTCTGAAGTTTTGGTTCTCCTACTAACCATGTCCACAGTAAGCTGGGAAGGCCTCATTATGAACTTTGATGAAAAGACAAAGCAAAGTGCTGGACGTAGTATTTTTGACAAGGTCGGGAAATAAGACTTATGCAAGAGAAAGAAAAAGAGGATACTGTTATCTTGACACCTGCCTGGGTAGTAGGATACAGAGCCATACGTTGGGAAGGTTGGGAGGTTTTGCCCAAAACCTGTTGTCCCAACAAGCAGGAATCTGCTACTTTTTACATTCTCCAGGAACAGTAAGAAACCGAAACATGAAAGTGTAAGCAATTCTGAAGAATCAAACCCTGTTACTACCAGTATCTTAAGGGGGCCTACAAGAAAGCTGGTGAGGGACTTTTTACGATGTCGGGTAATGGCAGGACTAGAGATTAAAACTAGAGATGGGACGATTCAGACTGGACGTTAGGAAGAATTTCTTCACCATGAGGGTGGTGAGACACCGGAACGGGTTACCCAGAGAGGTAGTGGAAGCCCCATCCCTGGAAGTGTTCAAGGCCAGGCTGGATGAGGCTCTCAGCAACCTGATCTAGTGGGAGGTGTCCCTGCCCATGGCAGGGGGGTAGGAATTAGATGATCTTTAAGGTCCCTTCCGACCCTAACAATTCTATGATTCTATAATTAGGATCCACTAACAACTGATGAATGCTATTGCCTTATTTCTTATTATTTTATTGGAGACCATTTCCTTGAAACGGTAGTGTAACAACCCAGCAATTCATCAGCTGATTTTTTGCCATAACAGCCATAAATAGCCAATTTTTTAAAAGACACCTACTGTCATCTTTTCTCCTGTACTTGGCCATTTAAATCCAGCACTGGGGGTTTCCCTCCCATGCTTAGTACCTGCATACCACTCTAAGGAGCATCATGCAGTCTCCGGCTGCACCGCTTGGAGACTCAGAGGACCCACAGGCAGGAGTAATCCAGGTTTCCTAATCCAGAGTGCAATCGATTCCATTTGGGTGGCTGTCAGAGAGCTCACTTTCAATTTACGTCATGATTCTGCCTCACGCAGTTTCTTTCCTGCTAAAATGCCACTTCTGAGGTGCCACCAGCAACGCCTGTTGAGTAATGGAGACCACCGTGCTCGGAGCAGGCAGGGAACTCAGCGCTCCTCTGTGCCGTGCAGACATGCCCATTGGCATAGATCACACACTCCGAGAGGCAAAGCTGACTGTAAGCCCCTGAGCCACTTCCCTGTGAATCATTTTTATTTCTGCGTCTTGACTCTTCTAAGTTTCCTTTCCCTCTCCTTTCAAATTGATGCTGTAATATGGTGACGCTGTAGAAATCTGTGTCTCGGTAGGTACAATATTCTGCAGAGCCATACAGCCCTCTCGTATTTAGGAGAATGCTCCTGATTCATCAAGGCTTCCTTGATGACTTACAATGGCTTGGTCAGGTCACAGGGTGCAGGCTGCAATTTCCTTTGCCTTTTTATTTGTATTAATCAGGAGTTTGGGGACTGTCTATCTCTGGGTTTCCTGGCCGGCTCCAGGCATCACTGCATCACCAGCGGCACCTGGTGGGACTGGTCAGGCCTGGAAAACACTGCTGGTCTGCCTTTCAGACAGTGCCCAGACGTTCATAATGAAAGGAAAATTAGCTTTGTTTTGTTCCTGCAGGTCTTTAACACATCTGTTGATGTGAAAAGTTCAAAATTAATATCGCTGAACCCTACCCTGGTATTCACTAAAGAGATGCAAAATGCTGGACGAGGAACAGACTGAAGTGCAAGCCACATCTTAGAAACAGCCTGCAACCAGAGGGATCCAGCAGATGCACCACATAGCACCAAAAGGAAAAAAAATAAATAAAAAAATCTGATAAATAACTCATCTCCAAGGCCTCTCAACTTTTGATTCATTAGCTATCATTAAAAATTTATAAAAGTATATTAGAAGTAAAGCTCTGTTCCACCAGCCACATGTATTCTAGCAACCGAGTGACACATTGAGCCCTTTTCTTTTGATTACTGCCTTCAATCTCATCATTTTTATTTTATGGGACGCAAAGCATCAAATTCAGCTTCAGAAATACAATGTTCAAAATATAGTGGCCAATAAATGTTTCATCTTTTTCACAAACTAGACCTTAAAGAGCTTCAGTTATTTATTTTTATAGCAGCGGCATACATATGTGTATGACACAGTAAAGGATACTGATCTCTGAAGACCTCAGATTATCTTAAACTCCAGAAAATCAATATCAAATCCTGTGTTTATGGTAGTTTTCATTATTTATTTTAGAGCCTAAGAAAGTGGACAGTGGAGGCTGCCAGTTTTGTGGAAAAGAACCTAGCAAAGTTGCAGTCAGATTTATAGGTCAAACACTATGTTACAAAAGAAACCATTTACCCCCAACAGCCGAAACCATTGTGGTTCGCCATAAAAACAAATAAAATATATATATATATAATTTTCGCTAAAGGTCTATACGCTGTAACTATGCCTCATTTAATTACTTTAGTCCTTACTCCACAGCCAATGATGAGTGTGTGCAAGGAGTTGAAGGGCTCCCACGCAGGCACAGCTGCCTTCAAGGGGCACCACTAGCAATTAGCGGATTGAAGCCGGAGGAGAGGGCGTTGCTACGATA
Organism: Larus michahellis; assembly: GCF_964199755.1. Lineage (NCBI taxonomy): Eukaryota > Metazoa > Chordata > Aves > Charadriiformes > Laridae > Larus > Larus michahellis. The sequence continues at coordinate 43,077,118 of NC_133897.1, read as the reverse complement.
TCCAGATGCTCATGCGCGCGTTTCAGCGTTCACGCAAACAAACACCAGCCGTGTTAGACTGTGCTGGCTCCTTTCGAGACCACCGGTTCTTGATTCATTTAAAAAAGTGCAAGTTTGTGACACACGTAAGAGGGGGAAGAGGAAGCAGAGAGGATTAAAAGAAAAATTCACAGGGCTTTATTCCTTGAAAGCACTTGGATGGAGGGAACATCAAAAGATAAAAGTAAGGATTTTCATCTCTTTAAAAAAAACCACCCTTTGAATTATGGTTGCTGAGCTAAATGAAGAAGCAAACTACTAAGTTAGGTCTACATTAGGTACAATTTTAAATCCCACATGAACTTAACTGGATTGATTAAGAACAAGAATAAATAAAAGTCTTAAGTTAAGGAACACACAACTTTTAAACAACAGAAATACTGGCTTAAAAGGGAAAAAAGGCCATTAAGGTGAAAGGGGCTCTTACTATCGCTAGCTGTGCTCCACACACATTTTAGGACTAATCTCTCACTGCTGTAATGGATTCTGGCACCATTTTCACGTATCTGAAATGAAACATTTAAAAGATAACTCTGACTGTAAGCATCCCTCTTTTCCCCTTAATTCTTCATACCAACATTAAAATGTTATAGAAAAACAATGTTGCTGACTATATAAAATGACTGTATACTCTTTACATGAAATATTGTGATCTACTCTTGTGACAAGCATGACATACGGATACGAAGAATTGTTAGAATGATTACAGGCACCAGGAGAGTCCTGCAGGGAAGGGACTGGAAACACTGATGGGAATCCTTTTAGCTTAAAGATGAGATATCTAACAGAAGGCCTGTTTGAGGTTTGAGAAACAAGACAAGATACATTAGACATTCCTATTTATAACATATAATTAATTTGTGGAACGCACTGCTACCACATCGCACTGACATCAAAAGCACAGCAGGATTCCGATAAGGTTTAGACAGATAACAGGAAAATAAAGTGTTACATCAGAGCGGATTTAGGAAACACAAGAGATTTAAGTCCTTCTGCTAAACAGCAAAGACCAAAGTCTAATCGACGGGATTAAAAAGAAAATACCATAATGTGAAAAACATTCCAAAGCTTATTGTAGGGTTTTCTACGCTTTTGTCCGAAATACCCAGATCTGGCCTGTCTCAAGAGAAAGGACAGTGACTTAGATGGACCACTGGTTTGATCTGTTACGGCAACTCCTATATTCTTATGTTCCTATCAGAGAATCTGTGGTAACTAGAGTGACAATGGATGGGTACCCATCCTAGGAAAAAAAATATTCTATCATTTTACTTCTCAGTGCACTGAACTGAATTGTGTTAGGTTAAGTGTTGTCACACTGAATAATCTCAGGCTGTATCACATCTCCAAAGGCACAACTCAGTACAACATGTAGGACAGTGCACTCAAATTTGCTACAGATCTGAACCGAGAGTGAAGAATTAAAAAACAAATAAACAAACAAAGATAAACTTGAAGTCCAGTGAAACTTACAGCGCCTGTAACAGTAGGAAAAGCTATGTTAGAATACTTTAATTTAAAACGCTCTCCAATTCCAGAAATAGGAATTGCTCAAAGATATAAAAAACTGCCTCTCTTCACCCCGTCTAACTTCATATAAACACAAATTGTGTTTAATGTCTAAGAAATTCAAGGGCATCTCTCATTAAACCAGTTGTGAGGGTAGGAGAAAGCCAAAGACCCCTTAGCTTCTTGGAAAAAGTAATCATAATTGGTAAATGTTAAAAATGCATTACATTGAATTAAAGCATATCAAGTTTTTTGTACATAAGATGTGAGAAGAAGCTACCACAAGAGTTGGGAGCGGGAGTCTCAAGATTTCTCCACTCTTTGGAAACTAAGGGTTGGTTTCTCTTACTTGGCTCCTCCCACAGCAGCAAAGGCACAATCTGCCTCGGCTTTTTTCTATCACCATGACTTTTCATTGAATGTAAAAAAGGCAGGAAAAGAGAAGACCCACATGCCTACAACCCACATCAGTGTCTTCAAATGCTCATCCCTCTGCATGAATGATTCTGTTCGCTATTCTTACTCTTCCTTGTTATTTAGAGCTACCAATTACAATTTTGAACAATTTTGTAAAGCTTGCTTTGCAAAACAGTCACCTTTGTGGAGCTTATAACTTAAATATGACAACAACCATGAGCAAAAATAAAACTGCACAGAAGAGGCAGGGCAACAGAACGTTGGGCAAAAGGCAAAACTCACAGCAACAAGATTACACAACATCTCAAAATTGATGGAGGTGAGTGTATGTATTTCTGTAGCTAACTAAAGGTGGATATTTTGTTTTTGGTTTTTTTTTAAACAAACTAATTTAATTTAGTCCATATACAACACCAAAGAAGTGATATAGAAATGAAAACAAGACAGAGACTGAGGAGAGAGCCATCATTATAATTACCACAGACACTGCAACCTTGCACAAAAACAACACATTGCACTCAAAAGCCTGGTAAAAAAATACTTAGTTATCAGCCTCTGCTTCCCATTCTGTACAGTACGAAAAACACCCCAAAAAGTCATGACTTTCAGATACTAGGTCCTTACCATCAACCATATCGTAGGTGCTGTGAGGGGATGACCATAGTCATCTCAGACCAAGCCTGGGGCTTGGCCTGCTCACCCCCTGAGCCAAAGGGCCAGTCGGTCTGTTGTCCTACCCAGATCCCTTTACTGCTGTATCCCGCTTGCATCCCAAAGATGCCCAAAAACTTATTCTGGGCATGTATTTTAACTGGCTCTGGCATTAGCTTGTAAGCTTAGGGCACAGATTTGCCAAGCTGACTACTGATGGCAGCACAGCCACGTTACGCCTTCACGCCACGTTACTCTCCAAATCCTGCCCAGTACTTCTGAACCTAGTTACTTTGTAAAGAGTTAATTTTTAATTAGTCAGCCATGGCTGACAAAATTAAAACTATTAATACTATTCCCTTAGTATCTGGGTCCAAATTGTTTCATGACTTACAGTATTCCCTCCCAAAAAACCCACCAAAACCCCCAAACCCCATCCTCTGTTCATCCATGTTACATGTTTGGATGAACCCTCTCGTGCTCAACTACCCCAAATTTTTGGCTAACCTTAGTGACTTTGAATGCACATATTTCTAAACAGAAGCTGAGCAGGGCATGAGCAGAGGACACTTCTGTGTATGAAGGGACCCTTTTCTTGACGACTACCCAACGGTGAAAACACAGCGGGGACATCTTAACTGCTGTCCCTCAGATCTCTGAAGGCAAAGAGAGCCCTGCTGACAGGCTGTCCCCAGGATGACGGGTAAGTGGATGTGGATGCCAGTGAGGAGGAGACCCACATGAGCCACAGCTTGCCCTCTACCTCCCTCCTTTCAGGTACCCTGCGGTCTTCTACCTGGGCAGCCCCACCTTCCCAAGGGTACAAATACAACATCTAATTACATGTAGAAAGGTACTCACATGTCTGGGAGCCTGCACAATTGAGACCCGGGACATTATTTTAGTGTTGGCTTTTTAAGTTATAAAATTAAAGCAGGAATTCGGGGACTTGATAAAATAAAAGATAATGGGTTTTGCCAGCCCACGCAGCCCCATAACTAACAAGTCTCAGCAATCAGATTTCTAATTTGGCTTTTCATATGTTTATACAGAGATTCTCCAAAAGTATCTGAAGATCTAATGTTAGACAGCTCCACGTGCTTCAAGAATCCCCATATCACACACAATAGGGTTTGATTTTAAAATAATAGTTCCATACTGTTATACAATTCTGAACAATTTACTGCAGAATTAATGGTGTTTATATAGCTCTTTCATTACCTTCTAAGGCAAACAGGTCAATACTAGTTCATACAGCAAGTGCCAAGAATTATTTTCAAGGGGTAATTTAGCAGTCGCCGCTCTCCAGTGGCCACGGCTCTTCCCATTTTCCTGCCACGGCAGTACTGCCATTTTGACCAGCCCCACACTGCCTTTGCTCCGCAATGCTGCAAGTAGTTCGCAAACAAACAACAAAATGTGTCTGGCACCATCTGCTCCTTGGAAACCTGCCAAGCAGGCTCTGAACCACAGAGAGGAGCTTGTGTCGGGATTTACTCCGTATCCACCCTTTCTGGAGGTTCAGCTTTTGCTGCTGTACTCACTAGCCCTCCCAGAAGCTGTAGATAGAGCTTTGATCCTTTCATGGGGAAAAAAAATCTGCAGTCTATTAACAATTTCCAACATACTCATTGAGATGACCTCGTCTCCTCAGTTACAGCACATCTACGTCACTGGATCTGCAAAGAGTCAGAGAAGAACATTTTGTCCTCAGCAGTTATAGCTACCGTGAACCTTGCGTTACCTTAAAAGTAACAGGTATAAAAGGAGTATTTTGCCAGCCATTGAAATGCAGCCACTTTTGAGAAGAGCACAACGGATCTCAAGCACACAGCGACATTCATCAGTGTTCCAGAAATGGAGTGGGAACTATGGTGAATAACTTTCATAATGGACAGTAAATAGACAGGAATTCCACAAGGATGATGTCTCCAAATTTGGTCCAGACACTAGAGATAACAAACTTCCTTATGAAAATGTTAAAGGATCTTTTTGACCACATGTTAAGACATCTCAATATTGGAGGGGGAGAATAAAATAAATAGAAAAAAGGTGGGGAGTGTGCTGTAGGGCTCCAGGGAAAGAAAATCTTCCATAAATTCCATACTGAGATTGCTGACATTTATCTGAAATACAGTTTATTGATTTATCATAATCAATAATAACTGTTTTATGATATCATGAATGCACATTTCATCTATTTTATACTTACTTGCAATTAATGTACACAAAGCATCGTTTTTCATCCTACTATTTTTCATACCATAGCTTGTTTTTTTACTACAATTGGTATTGCAATGCTAATGCTTCTGCGAGGCTCTGTTTGCTGTAGCTCTTGGCTGCCCGTGTACAATGGCAGCAGGCACTGGCTTCATTGCTGTGACATATCTATTTAATTAACCCAGCTGTTGTATCTACAGTGTGAAGTACCTTAGCAATGGCGCCATACTGGAAAGCGGGACTCATAAAAACCAAAAAAATTGCACTGACACTTTGAAAATGAAACACAAATAAAGTCTGCTTTAAAAAAATACAGATAAACACATTCCTGTCTGTTTTGACAGGTCTCTACTACTCAGTTAGATACCATACAATATCATAGAATACTTTAAAAAATACTGTTTCTTATTTTAAATTTGCCTCCTTTATATTGAATAAAATCAGCAATTCATCTGCATGTGAACAAAACCAGACCATCTACTTGAAATAAAATAAAAAAATTCAAGAGCAATTATTTCCCAGTGGCAGTGTGCTTCTACCTACGCTTCTACTGCGTCCATTCTTACAAGAGCGTCTGCATATATTGGCACAAGACTTAAACCAGGACGCAAGTGGATACTGCCTTTTTCTTGAATAATATGAAAACCAACCAAACAAATTAGTCTGTTTATCAAGCTGTCATTCTGCAGCACTCTGAAGGAAAAAGAAATAATAAAAGGATTCATCGAAGTTGAAAATTACACACCCATTGCACATGAACACTGCATTAAATATAATTTAGAAATTATCTTCTGCCTATCTAGGTATAGCTCTAGTATCTACTGTCATTAAAAAACTATGTAATATAAATATATATTTAGCCTAGTTTTATATACACTCTTACACACATCTACAGCTAGATAGACAGACAGATGTAAGGCAACTTACCTGCAAACTTGGGGTGGAACCAAAATGGCAAATTTCTACCTACCACACAGTCTTGTTTCATATCTTTTACAGTCAAGATCCAGGTGAAGAAATCCTACACTAGTATTTTATTTTCAAAAGTGTCTGAACAATGGAAGTTTCCTGCAATACTTCACCTAGGGTGCCTATCCAGAAATCTGTAAATTAAGAGAGATGCACCTAAATCTATTTTTGGTGTAAGATGGAACACAAACCCGGAAGCCAATTAACTGCAAAGAAAAACATTTTGATTGAAGCCGATTTTCAAGGCACTCAAGAGACTGCATCCCCTCCAAGCAAGAGCAGAGAAAAGATACAAACAGAAAAATTCTCTATTACAAGACCATTCTACAAATGCAGACCTGGAAATGCGATGACCTTTCCTGTGACCCTTTTAGAACAGTGACTTTAGTGAAGTCTTTGGTTTTGTAAGCACATCATTTTAGCACATTTCCCAAACCCACAATACGCCTCGTAGCTCTTCCCTGAAACAAACCAATCTACACAAATATTTGAAGACTATTTTCTTCATCCTCGCAGTCAGAATTCACTGCAGTTCACCTTCAGCTGTACCTTCTTATAAGCTGATGCTGAAAGGAAAGTTCTGATGTTTTGCTCAACTGCTTTGGGACTACTGCTGCACAACCCATCAGTCCACTAAATAATGCAACTCAGAATCTCCAGGATACATTTATTACCTTTATTTTAACCAGTATGATTGACTGGGGTTCTGTAAATAAGGGGTAAACTCTCACTCAGCTATTCAGATTGGCACATCTGCTAACAACGGATTTCCCAACTGTTAAATCCCAAAGCTGCGTTTTCAGCCTGATCCAGTGGGAAAAATCCTTCTCATTAGGATCATGTTTGACAACGGTACTAACTGGTCTCATTATTCTTCATAGTTTGCAGGAAGACACAATAGTGATCCCCAAAACCAAGAAACAGTAGAAATATCAGCTCCTCAGAGCTTGCTCCACTGACTACTGTTTAGTATTCTTCACCATTTGAGGACTTTCTCTTTTTAATGGCAAAAATAGTACCTTACCCAAGAACCCAGCCTAGCTGCAAATAACTAGTCAGCATCAAGAAACTGGAACGCTTGATTTATCTCAGCACCCAAAAACTGCAGTCAAATCAAACCTCTGATATGTGTCTGTAATATTTGTTTGCCGTTACTGGGCTGGGGAAAACAAAACAAAACAAAACAAAGAAAAGAAAAAAAAAACCCTTCTAAAAGTAAGTTGGTTATAGATTTTATAGAAGACATTATGTGATATGTACTTCACCATGAATTATTAAGAGCAAAGATGAAAACAAAAATGAAAACCAAGTTAGCAAAACATTTTGCTTATTGTGACTAAAGAGTTTGAATTATTACTTACTTTTTCTATACCAAGTCACCCTCTTCAGTTGAAACTGGCAGAATAAAAAGTAAATAAATGACTGCTGTAAATGTCAGTAAAAATTAATGAATAAAGTATTAAAAAGTAAATAAATCAGAAGATGAAAATTCTTGCATACTTGCAGAAATCTCCAAGGACAAACAAAACACTAGCGTTAAACTGAACTACTCTACCGTTCTCATTATGTACCCTTAAGAAGGCAGCAACTGGTGCTTAGTTCAAGACACACAACATTGATGCCGAGGCAATTTCACCTTAATTTTAGGTTTTCATCACACTGTTTCCTTGCCTAGATATTTCAAATGGGTTTCCCTTCTGCAGAATTGCAAGGAAGTATTATTTTCCTTTTTTTGTATTTGTCCTACTTAGTTGCAAACAAAGCACTTGAGGCTCAACTTTAGAGCAAACTCACGTTACTCTTTGCTGCCTGACCCAATTTAAGCTGAACCTACAAGAGTATCCTCAATTTTGTTTGCTGATGCAAGGTTCCATGAGTGACAAGTCAGGCACCACAGACCCTCATTCTTCCGTGTCTACTCCGTATTTCACCACTCTCGGAGAACCAGTACCAAAATGGGGAACTAACAGAGGAATACCCTCTTGTATACTCTTTTCCAGTATTTCTTAAAATAACGTATAGATAATCTAGCCTACTACAGTAATTCGTAAGTAGGTCACCATGCTTTAGCACTGTGTGTGGTTCTGCAAAACACAATGCCTCTGCATTCGTTAGCGATGGGAAAAGGTGCCTTCCTGAGCCCGAGGACAGTGCAGCTGGTTCATCCCGTTATTGCTGTGTTGTCATGCAACAACCTACCCCCCTCTCACTCAGGCGCCATAAATCAGGCCTCGCATCCAGGGAGGCTGTAAAACCACCAATGGCAAGAGAGCGGCATCCAGCTCAGGTTCTAGCGAGAGTGATCTGAAAACGAACGGCAGGAAACTTCGCCACTGTCACCCGCTATACAGGAGGTGAGCCCAACATTCCTGATACACAGGGCTGACATCGACTTGGCACCTGCGAGGAAGCCGAGGTGTAACCTTTCCACTTCAGAGGCCTCTCTCGGCCTTCGCTTTTATCAGCTCCAGTGCAATATTTTCCAAACCTCCCCCTGGGTGATGTCCTTCAAGCCTTTTCTAGGTACCCAGTCTCAAATTCGATTTTCCTCCTTTTATTCTCCTGATTCTTCAAAGATCATTCCAGAAACCTGATTTGATTAGAAGTCTCTCTTAACGTAAGCAATTCATCCTCACACACACGGAGCTGTTGATTCACCTTTTCTTTAATTTCATTTCGCCTGGCTTTCATTTGAGCTATCTCAATTTTAACCTCTGTAAAAGCTCCATCTACCTTGTTTACTGTTTCTTGGATTTGAAAGATCTCCTCCATTAAGTCCTTAAGCAACAACTCCGTGGCCATTTTTGGCTCCAGCTGTTTGTCAGGAGAGGTCAGCCACCGCCTCGGTCTTTTATTTGTCTGGAGCAACATTCAAATTGTTTTCAGAGCAATTGTTTTCTTCCCATTTTCTGCCACTGCTGCCGGAAAATAATAACGCATTACCTCATTTCTAAGGAAGGTTTCATCTCTTTACTTCATTATCAAGGGCAGGGAGCAAGACCGTTTCAGAGGCTGGTACCCTGCACAAATTTTCCTCAAGTCTTGCTTGAGGATTGCAAGTGCAGTAACTGTTAAAAGTTATTTTCTCCACGCACAGAGCATCCTGCACCACAGTGCTTGAGGCTGGTCAGAAAATTCACCTTTTTAACATCCTGCTAGACAGGCAAGTATTAGAACTTATGAACAAGTGAACTGATAGCAAAAATACTGCATTAAAAACTTACACAAGAAAACAAGCCTTTTTTTTTTTCTTTTTTCTCCTCCTTTTTTTCCAGCTCAGGTTAACAGGATCAGTTCCTCAGTCGTACAGGAAGCCTGGGGCAGATCTGGAAGTAGAAGGTTTCCTGCCTCGATATGTAGTTGCCAGACTATCTTCTCTCCTCTAAACGCATACAAAATGTGCTCAAATGAAACCAGCCAACACGCAGAACTGATGAAAGAGTAGTTTTAGATCAGAAAAGGGCCTTTCTCAAACAAACCTTTATACTTCGGTCTATTATTTCATGTATCAGTCAGTCGATAAGGAAGATACAGACTTAAGATGTGCAGTTAGGTGGGGGGTTTTGTTTGTTTGTTTTCTAAAATAATATTTACTTTAAAGCATACCCCTGCTGTACAAAACCCACCTGAAAATTAGCATATTTGAGATTAATATTTATATTTTTAAATCTAGATTTTTTTTTGATTGTGAGCACACTGTTCCCTCCTCCCACACGCACAAAAAGCATCACATTGAGATTTATGCGCCGCCATTCACACACAAAAAAATGCAGAGCACTGAAGCTCCTATCATTTAGGATGGGACTCACCCAATCTAGCACTAGCTAACTACGAGTTAATCAAGAAGCGCAGACTCCCTCCCCAGCCAGCCTGCCCTCCCAGGGGAAACATACCCCACCTTTCCCAGACACTTTTCTTCAGATGAGACAACTCCTTCCCTATAGGGCCCCTTCCCTTCCCTGACTGAGCTGAAAGGCTGGACAACCAGCTTACACGTGATACCTAATTTTTAGACAGCTAATTGGAAGTGGAAGTGAATCCCACTCTTGCACACTTCATTCCAAGTAGATTCATTTGTAGTTTTAACATTAAATTTCTGCTGCATTAAGAGGGGAAGCTGTGTTTTTATTAGAAGTTATTTTTCTACCACTATGAAACGTTTACCACATCAAAAAAGCTGTTTCAGTACTAGCTATAAATTATTTTGAATTGCAATAAACTAATAGAATTATTGGAACTTTTTTTTACACTACAAACCTGTGATTCTTAAAAAACAGAAATACAAAGTTAGATTTTTAACCTACTACAGGACACCTAACTGTACAGATTTAAAAACACTTAAGTGATTTACAAAGGTCCACAAAAGTACCCTGACAGATATTTTAGAGTTTTGACCTTTCACTTACCGGAGGCAAATATTTGCAGAAAGAAGACGGGTTATCATATTGTTTCACATATAAACTCATGCCAGGTTTTTTTGTAAGAACGCTAATGAAAATCCAACTTTGTCTTTTGCCATCATAAATAAGCATTTTAAGAGTAAAACCTCTTACCAGAAAGAATATCTTGATGTAAAGTCCTAACATATACCCTTAATCAGAGACTACAAATTCTTGCAATAGCAATAACAAATCTCTAAACTGGGAAGGGAGCCGAGGGCGGAGAGGGAGGTACATAAGTGTACATTAAAAACACTCACAATTTTTATTTTAGAGATTTAATCTATACATAAACAAGCAAACGAGGAAATTTTAATACTTTCTTCTTGCATTAAAAAATAAACAAACAGATTTTATCTATTCTGGTGCGATCTATTCAGTAAGGGATAAAAAAATAAGATGAGCCAGCTGGGTCTGGAGTCCCATTCTCACTGGGGCCCCTTTTCGTTGCCAGAACAGTGTAAAGCAGCCTCTGTGTAAAAGAAACGAAGCCCAGATGAACATACGGCAGAGCACAGTGATTCCATAGTCGTAGCTATTAGGAGAAATCCAGAACAGGATGTAGGAAAATCGTACAAGCTGAATCTAAAGAGACAGAGGCCACATCTGGATAGAAGATTAAATGCGAGTGTGCTATACATATACGGGACAGAAAAATAAAATTACTTGGACCTAAACTGAGACATATCACAGTGATGACACAAAGAATAAACTGCAGCACTATGAGCTATGTTTGCTTACCAACCAAGGAATGAAACTTCATGAAAAATTATTATTTAAAACGATCATAATGCTGGGATACAAAATCAGTACATTTACAGACTGATATTTCTAATCTTTACTTAGTGTCTGCAGTAGTGATTGTATAAAATAAACCACTAAAAATTCCTAGCCAAGCAAAAAGCCTGATAATTTAACTTCCTGGCTTGGCTTCCGAAGACTAATGCAAAGTTTAGGAGCTGCACAGTCAAATAAATCTTTTGACTACAGCTTTCTTTTTTTTGAGAAAATGGTAAATACGGTATTTTATATATTATATACCAGAACTACAGTCACAACCCAAGAATGCAGATCTCTCACCCATTCATTACAGAAAATATTGCTTGAGGGAAACTGCTTTAAACTGATTTATGTGGTAGACACAGAAAGACAACCCAGTCAAATTGGACAATGTGGCAGATGGTAATGGATTTATGCATATTTATGTAGCATGTATTTACTTGTCGACTTTGTTATCCATCTTTTGCCCCTTCCAAAAGTAGATGGCAATTTATAACAACCGTGATGCTGTGACTGGCTGACACTCCCTTCGCAGCCCTTTCCTCTGGACAGGCTAAAAAGCAGCGTGCTTTGTGCTGCTATTTTAATTGTTTTACAGTTTTATTACAAAACATCCTGTCTGTTACACTTGCTTCCTGAGGCTATCATAACAATGTTAGTTGCTACTGTTTAAATCTGCCTCGGGGTATCTGTTTTTACAGTTACAATTAAAGTCAGTAAGTAGTTCACCAACATGTTAACATTAATTTGTCTTTTAATTTATTTGACCTTTTAAACTAGGCAAGTAACTCACTGAGGTAAGGGATGCACAAAGTTCAATCATTATCATACATGCTTTATAATAACGTCCTTTCTGATTCTTCTGTACCAAAGCATTCAAGTGTTCAGTTGCAAGTGCTTTTATTTATTCTAAATTACTTCAGAAAAGGCAAAATATATTCACAATGCGTTTAATATGCATGTTTTACATAACACTAATGCATATACCACCAGTATAATCTTTAAAATTCATAACAGACTAACAGAGCCACCTGAGAATAGTTCCTAAAACCTTGATGCACTAGAAGTGCTACACGCTTACACATCCTTACATTACTAAGGATTGTTTAGAGAACACATCAAAACTGATGCCAAAGCAAAGACCATGAGGATCCAAATAACCAGAAAACAACAAATTGCTTCAGTTTTGATACCATTTTCTTATGCAGACACATGTAAATGTAAAAAAAAGGGGTTATCAAAAACTTCTGACGCCCTTGGTTCTGATTTAAAAACGCGGCCCTGGACCTGCTGTGTGCCTTACACTGACCTATAGAAACTGATAAAGAAATACCTAGACACACTTTTCAGTATTGGGGTAACATAAATATGTTAATACATAAACAAATAAATCAAATGTTATAAATACATGCAGTTTTATATTGATTACCTATCAATCTTAAGTATTTTTAAATAAGTCTTCCAAGCTGCAGGGAGAATCTCCAGGCAGGGTTTTAGGACTTGTTTGCCTAAGTCACTTTTAAGGTAACTCTAAGTTCAGCTGGCACAGCCTCCCCATGTTCTTAATAAAAATGTCCTTTGTCTATGGGCATCGTGAGCTGCTGAGTCTGAAACCCTGCTAAGAGGAGGGGGTACCACCCACCTCAAAAGCTCTCCCTGGTAAATTAGATATGGGATGGTGATGAGGAAAGACTCATCAAATGGTCATTTACTGTTAGAGCCATACAGACTCAAGTGAGACGCAACAGAAAAGGGGGAGAGAGGGAGGAAAGCCTGGGGAAAAAAGCTAAAAAGGGGAAAAGATGAAATGAAAACAGGAAAGCAGCCACTACCATCTAATAAAAAATAAATCCTCATTAAAAAAAAAATAAAAAAGGGAGAAAAGTATTCATTCGCTTCCTCCTGGGCGATTAAAGCGTTTGGCTCCTTTTTCTTGCAAACCTCCCCACCTTGGTGACCAAAGCCCTAAACTGTTACTGCCATCTTCCTCCCAACCTCCCAAATCTCTCTCAGCTGCAAAAGCCCTTACTCAGCAGTGCTCCATCTACAACCTCCAGCCTTCATCTTTCTGCAGTGTAGTCATCAACAATTAACACACATATTTGCGCCAAAAAGACAACTTTGCAGCAAAAACATAGCTTATTTCTGGATGAGGGGGGAAAAACAAAAATCAAAGAGGAGGTATTAAAATATATGGGATTTTCAACAAATTTAATTTTAGTATCAGCAATAAAATCAATTTTATTTCTATTCTGTTTGATTTTAGCATGTGATAGCGCATACCATCCTTACAAATACACAATGCTATTAAAAAGAAAAAAACCAAACAAACGCCAAAATTAAAAAACCCAACCCAGACAGTTACATATCTTTCCGTTTTCTCTGTGCTGCCGGCAGAACATCCAAGCCGCCACGGGATTTAGTGCAGTGAGCTGTGGAAATAAGAAATCGGGCTGTGCCTCACCTTAGCGCTGAGGCCACACAATATGAAGAAAAATGCTACGGCTGGAAGTGGTCATCGGTCAATTACTCACCCTTTAAAATCCTATTATCTTCCAATTCTGCCGAGGAAAAAAAAGGCACTGCTGAACACAGAAAGGCAGAACAAACACTATCTTTTTAACCAAATGTGTCCAAAAGAGGTTGTCTTTCCATATGCTGCCAGTCACCCAGCTGAAAGGCCTGGTTCTGACTGGGTGGCTCACAGCACCAAGCAAAGTTAATGGTATTTTAAGAAGAGAGGTGTATGTGGCAATATTTGACTTAAGGCTGTTTAGCACGTCGTGGCCACAGAATAAGCAACAGAGACGAGTTCTAGATAAAGCAGATAAAAGGAATGCAAAACCTAGCCAAAAGAAAGACTAATGCCTGCCAGGTAAAATGCAAAACTATGTGTCAAGAGGAATATTCAGTAATGAGGCGGCAAGACAGATTCAAAATACATTTCTAGCAGAGTGTAAGATCAGCGCTCTTACCATTGCAGAAACCTGCCTGAGCGCACCCACGTTGGTATACACATTTCACACTGCTAAGGACATAAATTATAATAGAACGAGACTTTATCAGATGCCATTCTGCGCCAGAGCAGGATGAAAATAATAAAGCTTTGCTCTGGAATAAAATGAGATAGACTTTTTTGTAAATTGGCCACCAATACTACGTTCATCCCACAGTCTGAACGCCAGAGATTTTAGAAGCATCCCTCCCTGTCCTTACGTTTACTCCTCCACAGGAAAAACATTTTAAGAGAATTAAAAGGGGGGCCACTGCAGAAGGACTGGGTTTTCCCCTGCCCTCAGGAGATGAGACTACATCACATATAACCTGAAGGCAAGCAAAGGAGGCTACGGGATCAGGCCCCCAGAGCTCGCCAGTCCTCAGGACCACAAGGGAAGGAAACCCACTGCGGAAAGGCGCGTGTGGTTAAAGCTCCTCTTCTCTGGCAGTAACGGCGTGAGGGATTATTTCCCAGGGACAGAAGCCCTCTGCTGGTCAAGACTTTTTATAAGATGATTTACAGTGACTAAACGCGCGCAGGTTTTCATTTATCTCTGGTTTTCCTACATCAAAGCAGAGCCGTGAATGAGAAACGCAAAACACGTTTCACATTCCTTATGAGGAAAAAACAGCTAAACAGATTATGGCAATCTAATCTTCTTTTTTATTCTTATTAACCTGGTAACTTCGGTTTTGTTATTTTAAAAAGTGCTGTCCACCTCACAGCTAAATACGTAATCCCGTTTAAAAACTGTTCATGACTTCACAGTCACACTCAACACCTCTTTCACACAAGAATGACAAGAACCACTCAAATAAACCATGTTACCGAGATAAGTACTCAACACTGCAATTTGTTCTCCAGCACAGGTATTTAATATTTAAATGTATTAAATTTTTCAAAATTTTTAATATTTAATTTTGTTATTAGATATCTGAATTGTATTTAGGCTTCAAAAATTATGTCAGCATAAAACAATGCACCTCACCTTCCCAAAAACCAAGAATATCGGTCTTTAAAGCAAATCAAACCAAATCTATTTTTGGCTTTGACTGTAAGCGGGCTTTGGAAGCTGCGGTACTGAGATTGGTTAATTGTTTTTGGAGTGCTCAAAAAACAAACAGGTATTTCTGGTACCTATTCATAAGTAGACTTATTTTCCTGCAAGACATAGGTAAGTAACCATCTTTTTGGATCCACCCCTCAAGTCCAACAGAAAGGGCTGAATTAATTCTTGATTTCTGCAAGAAATCAAAGGCTTGTTCGGGCTGAAAAAAGAGCCTCTATAGAGAAGTCAATCTTTGGATACACAGATTTTATCATACACACAAACACACACGATTCCTTGTCTCCACGCCATACTACAGCTGTTATTATTTATTTATTGTTATTACCAAGATGCCAGGGGACTTTAGTCAAGAATCAGACTTTACAGTCTAGTGCTTCGCTCATGCACCAACAGTAAAGGATGATCCTGCATCCATATAATTTCCACTGCAAATTCAGCACTTAAGATATAACAAAACTCTGAAAAAAAATTAAAATTTACCGTTTTCACACACCTTAGTCTACAAAGCTTTTAGTCCACAGTTTTGCAGCTCAGTGCGTTTATGCTTGGCATCTTTAAATCCATCCAGAATAAAGGAATCAATGAAAATATATAAATAAAAGGCATCCAATCCAGTACAGTCCTACATATGGGAATTCTGCTGTGTGGTGGAAGCGGTGTATTTCTAAATCTATACCAACAACCAAACAGTAAATCAATGCAATACAGTAAGCCTACCAAAAAAAATCCTGCTACTAAGATATCCTAAAAATTATTTTAAAAACAGTACAGGAGGATCCTTAAAAAATAAGCTAATGCCATTATAAATTAATTACAGAGGAATCCTCCTGTCAAATAAGTGGGTGACCAGCGTGGCAGAGCACACCACTTTTGTACATGTGTAACCCTAAGCAGCTAGTCAATACCAGAGAAGTCACTGCTTGACTATCAATGTATATTTTGTGTGTCAGTCTAGAAACCACATTTATCTACTACCAGTCAGCAAGACCCAATGTTTATCCATCCAACTCAGAAATCCAGCCTCACAGGTATCAAAATTTGCCCGTGTACCTGAGTTTAGCTACCAGCTGAAGCCTCTTCCACGGAAGAAATACGTGCACGTGACAGGGTTCTCCCAGAGGAGATGCAGCAGTCTGGCCTGAAGACCTGAATGAGCTACGATGAGACCCCCAGTCCATCACTCTTTTTAACAAATTATTACAGCAGCAACCAACAGACTTATTCACCTGCACTGAATTCAAGTTGTTGATACCTTAAATCTGTTCTGATTTTTTAGAATCTAACTTTATAACCCCAAGCAAAAATGCCCTCCTGATGTTGTGCTTCCTGAGTGATTTTCTAGATTTTTTAAAAATTATAAAAGGAATTTCTATTAAATTATGTCACACCAATAACTGCTTGGGTCAATAGCAAGAGTGATTCTTCAGGCTCAACACGCAGCCTTCCGTTACATGACCGTAGGGAGCAACTACCGTGTTGTTGTCCTCTGGACCATAACCAGACGAGAAGGCGGCACCTCCCAAGGAGGCTGTGCACATGCATCTCCTCCCAGGACAGGAACAAAAGCTATGGGTGCCAGCCTAAGATCCAGGCAGGAATTTGTTCCAGTGAACACAAACTTTTCCTGCCTATTCATTCCAAGCTTCTACTCTTCCTTTCCACCGACGCCCTTGGGTGCTACTGCCTTCCATGTTCTAGAGAAGGAAACCGCAGGGTGCAGTTTCACTGAAAAGGGCATTCTCAGCCAGTCTGTAAAAAGACATAATTTTAAAACACCATTTTTGAAGGGGAGAAAAAAAAAATCATTCGACAAATCATATCCTGTGGAAACTAACTTGCCCCATGTTATATTCTCTCAAGAATACTTGACATAGCTAACAAAGGAGCTTAAAACTGTAACTGCAATTACAACAACTTGTTAATACTTAAAAGTCTTTTAACATACCTCATCATTTTGTAGTTCTGACGAAGTACTTTCTGGATATATAACAAAAACCTTGCACTGGCTTATAAAAGCAAAGCACCATCTCAAAAATTCAAGTTCTGTGAAAACCCACAGATAAAATTTATATTTAATTTTGAACATTTAAGACAAGACTGATGCTTCCACTTACATTAAAACCACTAATATTAGAACAAAAATGTAGGTTTTGAAGCTCGGAGAAGACTGAACAGAGGTGAGGTGAGCTACGCTCTTTGCAGGACAGTTACCAACGGTGGAAGTTATTTTAAGTAAGTTGCCACAAGTCTTAGTCCTAAATGTGTTACGAAGCAAGCGTACAGTATTTAACCCATACTACAACAAAAGCAAGCTTCCCGGGAAACAGAGCAGCATGCCAAACCTGTAATGTTAAGACAACTCTAGGACTAGTTCTACAGCGAAACCTGCTCCTCATGCAGTTGCATTAACTTCAAGAAGACTTTTAAAGGACTGAGATGTTCTTCCAAGTCAGTACGGGTGGCACGATCTGACCCTGGAAAGCGCAGACTACCCAAAGCCCCACGATGTTACAGAACGCATGATGTATTAACAGTATTAAATTGTTACTGCATTAACATTTAACTGTGTGTAAGCGGTGGATGTCCAAGAGCATGCATTAGCCACAGGCGCTGGGCAACCTGGAGGAAGGGATGATTTGTGGTGACCCCACAGGGATGCAGTGAGAGCACTAAACTGCAGGGACCAGGATCAACGTCAAAGAGTTTCACAACGGGCACTTAAGAGTAAGGCTGGGGAAAGCCGACACACATCCACACACAGACACTGAAGGAAAGAAAGGACTTGATTCAACGGAATGAACCACATTGAATTTTGTCTTCAAACGGAGTGAAGACAAAAGGAGGAACGCTGCACAGATCCAATCCGAAACAAATCAAAGTAATCGAACAAATTATTCTTCAGAATGTAGAACGTGTGCGCTGCCTGAATAACACAACAGAATACAAATACCTATTAACAAAAAGGGAATTTTAATCAAAGAGAGTCACACCAAGCACCATAAAAAGTAAGTGCAGAAGACACTATCTCTAATTGCAAGTAAATAACTGGGGGAGCACAGGCACACCACAACACCTTGCAAGCACCAAAGGCAGCCCCGTCCTGCGCACTGGCACCGATGCCACCCACGCCAGCACCTCTTCAACGAGGACCTACGGTTCAGGTTACAAAATTACACCTACTTAAAGGATCACTTACACTGCCAAGAAACATAAAGAGCTTTTACACTAAACAGAAATCAAAGCCACAAAAATATTTTAAGTCTAGCAGGACTGAACAGGGATGGGGCAACACAGGTTTATTATCGTTCCAGCAAAGTCATTAAGGAGTGTGAATTTTTGATCGCTTTAAGGCTCCCATATATCTCATAGAGCATTATACAGTGCAGGAGCATCTTGAAATCCATAGTACGGCATCCAGAGTAACTGGAGGGAAAGTCATATGGATTAAAATAAACAAACTAACTGCAGTTTTAAAATTAACAAATGAGACCTTGGAGATCTTGCTCATATCTCAAATGCAGCACTGGGAAATTGGGGTTTTATTTGTAGCAAAGCTAATGATAAACAAACATATGAATGCAGACAATGCTTTATTGTATCTTATTTTGAGCCATAATTTAGTAGCGTGCTGCAGTGTATTTATCCCTCTGGAGTCTGGTTCCCATGCCTACAAAATTCAGTTTAGCTCAGGTGGCAAAGGTTGATGCTTCCACGTGCTAATGTTTCAAAACCTGACAATCCATTCAGCAGGAATGGTGAAAAGGTTTAAAAAAAGTCAAGAAAGAATGGTGTGTAGCAACTCAATTATGGGGCTACCATGCATCAGGTTTCTCTAGACATGTACTCTTTTCCCACACAGATATTTCATGCAGGTGAAAAAAGGAGGAGTGCTCTGTTGAGGCTCCGATGATGCTTTTACTCAGCATAAAGTTGGAAGACTGTAATGAAATAACTAAATGTATGTGAGCATATCTCCTTGGTAACGTAAGTAAACATACATAAGGCAGTCAACATAAAGATGTTAAGATGCTTCTGAGCTGCAATGCTCAGTCCTCTCGTGGTCTCATTCTAGCAAACTATTTCTCCAGTATAGGTGACAGAAGAAGAGGGGAAAAAGAAAAAAGTGAAGACGAGCAGCCCAGTGTTAACAGAGCAATACGTTTGGGTGCCTCATTTGACAGTTTGCAACTCATTTTGTTCTGCATTCTAAAAATTCTCCCTTCTTTCCTTTTACCTTTCCTTCAGTCTTCTTTAAGACCATGTGAATTATTTGTTTTAATTTCTTTCTCAATTTCTTTGCCTGAATATCCACCAATACCTCTTTTACTTCTCCAGTTAGGTTTTTCTCCTATTCCCTCCCTTGTGAATCTTTCTAAGTCAGTGCTTTTTTTTTAAAAATTGCATCCTCATTTCACGGCTGCTTTCTCCCCTCCCCTCAAAAAAGAAACCCAACACAGAACACATTTAATAAATGGCTGTACTAAAATCAGTATTTCCCTCATGCAAGAGGCAGCTCTGGGGGCACCAGCAGTCCTGCTGGAGACGGGACGGTGGTATTACAGCACAGCTAATTAAGTACCTTTTTCTTCAAATTCCATATGGACTCCATTTTCACCATGCTTCTTAGGTAAGACTCATCACGGCAGTTATCTTCTGGACTATGAACAATATTGAAGTGTAGCACATAATATTTATATAAAAGCACGTTACAAATTGATCC
The DNA here is from genome assembly GCF_964199755.1 of Larus michahellis. NCBI lineage: Eukaryota > Metazoa > Chordata > Aves > Charadriiformes > Laridae > Larus > Larus michahellis. The sequence goes on along the minus strand of NC_133897.1, from coordinate 43,057,307 downwards.
TGAGGGCGGGAACAGTAATTTTGCTGTCTACACAAACTATCTTTAAGTGCAGTTAAGAAATCGTTTCACAGGCTCAAAGTATATAATAAAATGAAGGTAATAAGCATGACTGAGACACAGAGGGAACAAATTATCTTCTGGCAATATACCCTACAATTGTGACTGGATAAAACTGTTAATCTGCAGCTGAGCAGAAAATGTATAATCTGAAGGGATTTCTTCACTTAAAATGAAATAATCTGCTATTCTTTGACAAAACAGTAAGAATTTACAGTATTACACTAATTACAGAAAACAGCGCAACAGGACACAAGTCCAATAGAAAAAAGGGGAAAGAAAGTTACTCAGTATTTCCAGCACTAAAAAGTTGGTTTAGTTGACTAGAAAATGTAAGATAATAGAATAGCCGGTATCACAAAGCTAGATTCCTCCTCTGCTCACACATACCTTTCTGCTGATGCACGAATCCAAAAGTTTTTTCCTATTGCTCCCTCCTGTCTTATCAGCACTAACCATCTAAGCTGTTACACTGAATTCAAAGTCAAACCAAAAAAAGATTTCCTATGAAACAATTACTCAAACTCCACTTACAAACCACGGTGCTTTTCCATTTGAAATGAAAAGATACTCATCTTTCACAGACAAAGCACCTGAGATTTAACTATGCAGAGTAATCTTTCAGTAAGATTATTACTAATCGCTTCTTGTGATTCCATTTTCCAAATGTGTTCTGACAAGAAATACAAATACGGGTGCAGGTCAGCTCTTAGAAGAGAAAGCCGAAAGTACAATCATAATTAAGAAACAATTCAGTACATTAAAGCAGAAATACCTTTCTATGCTTGTTTAAGTAAAGAGGCAACATAAACCAATTTATTTTGCGTTGAAGAAGTTCTCTGCACACAACAAAAATGTAGTATATCCCTGTTTCCACCACAGAAAAGAAATTACAGCCACAGCCAGTAAAACTGTAAATTCACCCCTTTACAGTCCCACCGAGAACTCTTCCACAGGAACACCCCTCTGAAAGCTGAGTGGCTTTTTTGGGTTTCCCCCAGACTAACTCGACCTGCTCCTTGCAGATGTGGACGCTGCACTTCCCAGGCAAAGCACAAACATCAAACTGGGCTGCTGCAGACTTCAGGCGCTGACTTCAGTGGAAGACAGCCACATCTTGCTGTGGGGAAAACAGGCCAAGCAATTAAATATGCATCAGCATTAAAGCTAAATGTACAGAAATAGCTTACAGACATAATTTTGGCTTACCGGCTCTGCATGCATAGCCTGCATACATATTTCATTTTTAACTGTGAAGACAAAACTTTTGTGCAATATACTTTCTGTGACACCATCTTTCCATTGTATGCATCACTGAGTCTTGGAGCAATAAAAAAAATAATATGACAGCATTAGCAGAAACTAGACTTTTTCTTTTTTTACTAGAAACTTGTTCAAAATATAATTGACTTTACAGATAATACCTGTCCCATTAACATTAATGAAAAGTATCTTATAAAATCCCTTCCTCGGCGCTTAAGCTTTCAGTTTACAGCTCTGACCTTGCAACTATTTCTTTTTTCCCCCTCTACTTTTTTCTTTCTTAGTTAATTCCTTCATTAGCTGACAAAAAATAAAATGTCTGTGAGCCACTTCACCTCACACCTACATCCACAAAGCACAAAAAAGCACAGAAACTGTTACAGCCACACATTTAATGTTTACTTCCAAGAGCGAAATGAGGCTATCGGCATTCAGCATTTCATATGATTTAATACATAATGAATCTCTAGCATATCCATAGGTGCAAAAAGGAAATTCTTTTTTTTCCTGCACTACGTCAGCTTAAAATAGTCTGACAAACCCTTCGAAGTGTCAGCACCTTCCTACAGAGAGATAAAGACAATGGATAGCCCTACCAAGCCACTAACATCTGCTGAGAACCTGTGCCTCCTCTGCTCTTCCTCCAGCACTTATACAAGTGCATGCTAGCTTGGGTAAGTCTTTAAAGCACTGAACATTTAAGCATGTCACAAATCTATGATGTCTCATTTATATAATTAGTTCTAACATATGGCCCACAATCAGTGTGGGAAATCTAAAATATTCTTTGGGAAGCTGTCAAACCTAAAGGGATATATTTTTCAATAAGTGAGAAGAATTAAATATGCAAATCCTGCTTAACAATAAGGATAGCAAGGAAATGGAAATTTAGCCCAAAAGGCATGCTTGTGCATTGTATCAAACGCAGAGTTATTCTGCTCTGTACCTGTCAGTGCCAGTACAATTTAAAATATACGATGACACGCAGAGTTCTGCGGCCACGGCTTTGGCTGGATTTTAGCAGTGCTGTGGAAAAACATACAGTAGATAAAACCAAAACCCACTGTGAAAATGCCAGCTATAGTTAACACACTGGTTTGAATACAGCTTCACAGCAGATTGTATTAATCCATGTTCTTTTCAAAACTTCAGCTATCCCCTGGACAGGGACACCTCCGTAACGTCTCCAGCAAGTAACGCGACATGTGCTTCACATGGACCACTTTTATGCAAGCTCACCCCAATCGCTTTTTTCAGTGATAAAAGCCCTACAAATCTCTGGGCTAAGTTTTCATTCTTCTTCACTGGTTGCTGACTGGGAAAGCTGTATCTGATTCAAGTGTGGCCCCACCATGGGGAACGACCAACTCCAAAAGAGAGCAGAAGTAAACAAGGAGAGAATCAGAGCTGCTGTATTAGCAATAGGTTATCTCACTCCCCTGAGACAAGCCTTCAGGATCAACAGTTGCGCCTGTTACTTATTAGTGAATTGTTCGTGAATCGGTTGTACAGATCTAGATGAAACACTATCGGAAATGCATAGAAGATCTCCCAGTGACAACAGCGAACTGAACACCAGGAGAGATTCCACAGCATCCAAGTGTTCACAATTTCCCTGGGAAGTCTGACTGGCTTTCCCACAGATCAAAGGGACTAGAATAGACCGGCATGCGCGTAGCAGCAAAAATTCTTTGTTAAGTAGATACCCTGTATTTACAGCTTTACTCTTTGGTATAGCATTGTTTAGTGAGGAAAAAGAAAAAACTGGAACCATTGATGATCCCACATTAAAGAAATAATATGCTCCAAAATTATTTGATCATCATTAGGTTTCAGGATACCCACTGAAATATGGAACCAGCTACACATTCCTCAAAACAGTTGTTAGTAAAGTCAAATCTGTTCAGTAAAACCCTTTCTTAAAGGAAACTTAAGCAATATAAAAACTCCCTGACTCATCTGAATAAAATCCCATACCCTACGGTTAAGAATCTGCCAAGCAAGTCAAATAAACTAAAAAAGCAGAGTTGGCATTTGACATGTCTCCTAAAAGTAAGCTGTGACAAGTTACTAATGATCTCAGTCAGAAAGCAACTAATAGTGTGCTGTAAAAGGTATAAAGACATGAAGAAATCTGGAGATAAGGACCAAATGCTAAGTTGGGATAAATCTTTTTCAGTGAATGACACTGCTCACATCAGCTCTAAACCTGTCCCTCCAAAGGTTCGGCACCTTTTATTGTTCGGTGGATTCATCCCTAACAACACTGTAGCCTAAAATGTGCTCTAAATGTGTGAACAGCAGTATGTTGACATAAAATGTATTTTGAATCTTAGCGTGAGCCCCAAACGTGCAACATTTGCCTACAGTAAGAGCTTCACAAAGCTGGAAAACTGGCAGTTGTGAAAAGGAATTTTAAGTGTTAACAGGTATGGAAGAAAAACATAACCATTGCACTCCATGTACGTCAAAAAAAGCATGTGGGAAGGGAGATTAGAGAGGGAGGAACCACTTGGGCTGAGCTGGTAGCTGCAGAGAGACAAGTTCACAATGCCATCATCAGTGAGTTTCACAACAGGCATCTCCAGCAAATGGGGGGTGGGGGGGTGAACAACAAAAAAAAAACCCAACAGACAGAAACAAGCCAGCTCGAGATGAGAAAAAAGATCCATGCAATGCAAAGAGTTTTCTTCCTTACGGCAACAAAGTATACGGGTCCTTCCTTATTCTTTCAACTATATTCAAGTTACTAATTTTATTCAAATCCTCCTTGCAGCCTGCTAGCTGTTGAAAGCTCTGTCTGATCTGTCTCTCACAAGTTTCAAAGGTGGAAGGAGAAATGTGTTAAGATGATGTCTTAACTTGTCCAGATAACTCAAATTTTTCTAAAATGACTACCACTGTTTTATCTAAGTGCTATACAACAACCAAAGATGGAAGTTGTTTTGCCATGACAAGAAATGAATCAGACCCAAGGTGTTCATATTCACACTTAATTACTGAATAAATGAGAGCAATTGCGTGGTAAGGTGATACAACTTGACATGGTTACTTTCAACCTTGCATTTTCCTGGTATGTGCATGTCAGAAAGGTTTGTTCTTCCTCCTTTCTCAGCCTCTTCCTGACTTTCACCTCTCAGGTTGTATGGCATTAACTAGAATTATTGAAAGGAATGGTACAAGAGGAGCCGAACATAAAAGGTATCATATTTTTGAAGCCTATTTCAATTTTATCAGGCATTCTTCCTAGTACCCATGCAGCAGAGATTGCCTCTGCTTGAGGATGAGAGTTAATGGACAATTGGGAAGGTATGGTGAACTGAGGTCACAGAATTAAATATTATTTAAGAGCACAATATGCAGTGACACAAATGACATTTTTGCAGGGAAACAGCGATATTAGCCTCAGAGCAAATGAATGATGTGCATCCTTCCCACAGTTAAACTGTTCTTTAATAGAGACAAAGCATGAGAAAGGATGCAAAGACTTTTAAACACAAGGGAGATTACAACCTAAAACCTTAAGCCAAATTTTTACTTGTATTAATAAGGTTACTTTACATCACTGCAGTAAAAGAAAGGGATCATTAAGACCTTTACACTGTCAAGACATCAGAGCAGAAGAAAACACCTTTAATATATATGAATTAGACCTAGCAAGATCGAAATCTAGGGAAAATATATTAACTATATTATTTATATAATATTATATTATACAATTTGTCATATATATTTTATTTAGGAGCAGGGCATTCAGGATGTGCATAGACGATGACTCTCTTGGTTCCTCTCCTAAAACTTGAACGGGAAACAATACTTTTTTCCAATTTCACTCTTACTTTTTCATATATAGCACTAAAAGCTAAAGGAGCTTATTCAGTTGGAGTTTGCTTGCTTCTTCTAATATCAACAGCCTTTCAATTCCTTTTATTTATCACTACAGAATCATTGGATGGTTTGGGTTGGAAGGGACCTTGAAGGTCATCTAGTTCCAACTCCGCTGCCATGGGCAGGGACACCTCCCACTAGACCAGGTTGCTCATAGTACCTTCCCATCCCAACTCTCCTGTAGGCTCTCTTTAGGTACTGGAAGGCCACTATAAGGTCTCCCTGGAGCCTTCTCTTCTCCAGGCTGAACAACCCCAACTCTCTCAGCCTGTCCTCACAGGAGAGGTGCTTCAGCCCTCTAAGCATTTTTGTGGCCCCACACTAGACCCGTTCCAACAGGTCTACGTCCTTTTTATGTTGGGGACTCCAAAGCTGGACACAGTACTCCCAGTTATGTCCCACTTAAAGAGCATTCATATATTTGACATGCAAATCTCAAGGTGTTTTGGCATGGCCCAGTCTACATAACAATCACTATTTAATTAGCTGTGTTACTACTTATTTCAGAATGCACGAGGTCACTCCTCCAATTATATAAACAGCTACACAAATTCTTTCCATTTCAAGAGGCACAAACCATCTAAAAATAAAAATCTTAACTAAAAATACTGAATACAAAACCAACAGTTTTCATTGATAATTACAAAGGAATACTACAGGTAACTACAGTCAGAATATGATAATTCAAAGATACCAGTCAGTATAATAGGAATGTAATTTTAATATTCACAACAGCAACAACAAGAAGGGGATTTTTCCAATGACAAACATGAATACTTAAATTCTCAGGAAGTTTGGGGCATTCTTTGTTACTGAAAATTATTTTTAATCCTCATTTACAGCAATACACTTCACCCCTACTTTGTTACAAAACCCTAAAAACCTGATTTTACACTGATGACTTCAGATACTTGGACAAGAAAGTAAAGCTTACTGAAAATGTGCACAAAAATACCCAAACGCTTTTTGCAGGCCAAAATCAAATGACTTCTTGTAATGTTTTACATTTTCAATAAAGTAAGTTATTATTAGTAAGAAAGAAAAAAAAATATCTGTGTGCATTTTATGCAACATAGAGTTTCCAGTGAGTAGAAGCACATCTCAGAGTAACGGCAGTAAAATAACATGCAACACAAAAATCTTTATGGGCTCCTCAAACATCAGCCATAGCCTGAACGCCTCAAGTCACCTTCCACTTTCTCGTTACCTGCACTGACCACAAATGCAAAAAGCAAGGAGAGCACTTGCAACCCCTCACAGTGGCAATGGGATCCAGGAGATGCAGCGAGGTGGCACAGGGCGTGAAGGTGTGATCTTTCAGACCATCCTCACATCATGGTTTGGTTCTGAAGTATTTCGGTCCTTTCCCAGAGCTCACAACCACCGCCCGAGAGCACACAGACTAAACTACGCTCTTCCCAGGTGGAATGACGTCTCACCATCGCAAGTGACGCCACCCTTCTTCAAGGATTTTAGGCAGCACTGAGACGATGGATTTGTGGAGGAAAGAACTGCTTGGGGAGCATCACCTTCTTTATTCCCCTCCCACTTTCCCCTCTTCTGGTGAATCTAATGCCTCACCTGCCTAATCTGTGTGTTTCTAAAGCTTTCCCAAGCAAGACATCATCCTCAGAAGGTCTGGTTACATCTCAGCCTGCTAAAAAAACTACATTGCATTTTGTCTTGGCTCTCTATTGGAAGCCATGGGCTGAAGAGCATCACTCTTCTTTCACAGGGAACCACAGTACATGGCCGGACTGCGACCTTCACCCAGCACTGAAACGCTCACGTGGCACAGCCTGCATTTCATGTTCAGATAAGCACTTTCATCCCCTTCTTCCTCCATTCATTGTGCTCTAGTCAAAGAAGTCGTATTAAGGAGACTGACTTTTTTGGTTTTAGTATTCTACCATGAAAAATCACTTTACTATGGCCACAATCTCTAGAGCACTTAAACGCAGGCTTAGCTAAGTCCTTGATTAGTTCTGTTAAAACCAATGAGGAATGCATGAGCTTAAAATTAATTTCATGTGTAAATGCTCTGGAACAGGCTCTATATTCCTACAATTTCATTTCTTTCCAGTTCAGCAGACAGTTCCTGTTTCTGCCATAATATACCTGATTCTTTCACCAAATAGTGTAAGTAGTTACGGAGTCTTCCACTGACATTCCCTCAAAAAAAGAAGGATAAGGCACCCTCACAAACTGCCTTCCTCCTCAATATTTTTATCTTTGAAAAAGATTTAAGTTGTTGAAGGGGAAATCTACAGCGATATGCCTGAATTTCTTTAAAATAAAATTATATGCCAATAAAAACCAGTTACTTAAAATTCATTTCTGTCTATTCACAAAGAACAGTATTTTCGAAAAGCATTAAATACTTTGAGCTTTTTTTAACAATTTTGTAGGGGAAAAAATGCTTATTACAATTCAAAGACAAAACAGAACCTCATAAATCTGCTACAGCACTTTCAGTAAATGCACAGTAAGCAAAAGAAATTTCAATCCTTACATTCAGTCTGTAAGATGAGGTAGGAATTATTGCACTCACCAGGCAGATCTGTCAAATACCTCCCCCGCTATATTTACGCTCCCTGTGAAGCCCAGCCCTCGCTACTCTTCCCGCTGGGCTGCCGGAGGGGCAGGTCAGTGCGACATACACTGGAAAACTACACAGCTAAAGCATCTGAGGCTCCAGTCTGCAAAGAACCAGCCCAGCACATTGCCTTCCGCAGCGTTACTGGCCCATCTAATCAAACAGAGCTGAATTTCACAAGTCTCACTGAATGCAACGGTACAAAACAATACCCTTTGGTAATAAAATGACCGAAGAAGTAAGATTATTTATCATTGTGCTTTGCAAAGGCAACTTCTTTGGAAGCAGCAGGAGGCTTTCTATATAAAAAAAATCTTCCTTGATTGGCTCTTTGATATTAACAAAAGGCTCTAGTCTATCCGCAGTGTGAGCACATAGTTTCCCTTAATGCTACAAGAAGTTACACAGGCATATGGGAGAATTTTCACCATAATCTCTTGCGATAGCATCCTTCAGTTTTCACAGCTCTCAACTTATGGTCACATTCTGGAGGGAAAAAACACCTGATATGTTTAAAAGTTAAAGGCAGACAGCGTATCCAAAGGATGGAAGTTCACAAAGCACGCTGCTAAAGATGACCAGCCCCAGGGTCTGGGTCCAGCCAAATCCTCTCCGTAGTAAAATCACATTCTGTATTTATTCATGAACACATGGACAGGAAACAGAAGTTTACAACCAGAGTCAGATTTGGATTTCATACCCAACTTGAAAAACCAGCTCTGGCACTGAATAAGCAGAACAATTAGGTATCACCTCGTTTCTACTTATTTTCAAGATGAAAGTGGTACACGTGTTTAAGGCAGGCCAGCTGCACAGCAGTTAGTGTCTCCTTGTATAAATATGAGAACCTCCGGCACACAAAAAGCTACAACCCCGCTACGCTGATTAAAAGCTATGAAGGAATATTGGGGAACATTATGTTAAGGGAGGGCATACAGCTCCACCTCCATCCTGCATGAATTTCCAAATCAGTTTCAGTGCAATCATTTGTTTGTGACTCCACTGCTTTTTCCTCAGAAAAAAATAAAAAAATCACATTCTTCTCTACAAGGACTGCGTTTTCCAAATAAAGGCAGTTGTGGCTGAAATGCTGATTACCCAGAAGAAATCCTAACAAAAGCAAATGTCATAAACTATAACTATACACTACACAATATATGCAGTTTCACTGCAAACGCAGCCCGAGCCATGAGAACAGGAATGTCTTTTGAGTCCCATTACATATAGGAGGAATAAGGATATTTATGAATGGGCAGTAGCTGCTTGTGCTCATTGCCCTGGGAGAAGCATATATATTCATAACAGCTAGTGGACTTCAGTAAGTTCCACACATTTATTTTGTTTCAGAAGAATACACAAGCTACACCACAGTCCAGGACTTAAGGATCCTCCAAATCAGTGTCAGTTTCAATGGGAAGGAAAAAAAAAATAAATAAATATATCTATAGTCAGCTAATACCTGAATATATTCAAGTACACGCTCCATCCTGGAATATACTTTTGACAAGCGTGTCGTGAATCCTTGATTGAACATGCTATTTGGCATGACTCTAAATCTTCCTTTCTTGAGTGCATTTCCATGAATACACTCTCAATTAGATAAATACATATTACTAGATATTTATCAGAGACTTCCTTTATTCAGAAATATCTCCTCTTCTCTGAGTAAGCACTCCAAAAAAAAAAAAAAGTTGTTTTTTTTTTGTTTTGGTCATTTCTTCCCTTTTGAATTTCTAGAAGCTTGAGACTGCAGTATTCACAGAAGAATTACATACTTTCTGCTGCATTGGAGATGCATAAAAATGTCAGAATCCTGACAAAAACAACAATCAAAATGGACAGTTAGACTAATGAGTTCTGTGCTCCGTCTAATGTAACCTCCGTCCCATCTGTGACTATTACCACAAAAAAGAAAGGTATATAAAAACGCACAAGTACAGAATAACCTGCCCATAGTAAACTTGCTTTTTTCCTATAACTAAGCCTTAAAACACCAGGGTTTATCCTAACTTCTGTTAATGCACAAATTCTAATCATCCATGTAAACATCAGCTTTTCTTTTTGAATTCACGCATTTAGACTGATATCTATTTTGACACAAGCTCCTGAAGCTAATTATGTGTGTGTAAAGAAAAGTTTCAATCAGTTATCTCCATTTATTGCCTTTCAATGTAGTCCTTTGTTCTTGCTGCAAGTTGAAATGCATGATTTATTTATACACACGCAACCCACTGACTGCTCATTCTCTAACCTAACTAAGCTGGTTCTACTTCTTTCACTACCTCGTCAGAAGGAATTCCTTCCAATGCCACAAATCACTTCTGCCCATCCAGCAGTCCTTCTCTATTTTATTGTCTTTTCTTAAGAGTGATACAGAACAAAATGCAGAATTCCTATTATAAAGCATCATGGTGTAAACCAGTGGTAACTACTAACCAGGTATGACTGCCACTCTCTTTTATAATTTTTTTTTGGTTCGGGTTTGGTTTTTTTTTTCCTTTCTTTAAGAGCAAGAAAAAAGCCTAACTTGGTAGCTTTTTTCCTGCAGCAAATGTAGTTAATTTAATATTCATCAACATGCAATTAGGTCAAATTATGTATTCTGAAGATTTTACTTGGATTTGTCAGCTGCAAAGTTTCATCTGCCATCATAGTGCCTATTCCCTAACCTTTGCTAGATACTCCCTAAAGTTCCTCAGCCTTCTTCCAATACTATTTGTGTCACCCACAAATTTTACCATCTCTTTACTTCTTTTTTGGGATCGCTATACAACAGTAACATTAGTAACATTCATCGTACTACTCATATTCCTGCATCTTCCTGTTAATCTTCTACGATGTCCAAATTGCCACATGCCCAAGCAGCTCTGAGCATGACACACACCGTGGAAGACAGTATAACCCTGAGTTACACCTTGCCGCAACGCCTTTGGAAGGAATGGTTCCAGTAAGTCTGCTGTACACTTCTCCATTCAATATTCTTAAACGTTTCTTATACGATAGCACTTTGGGATGAGAACTTTTAGAAAGTCTAGAAGAAAATTACACCCATTAACGTCTGTTAACACAAAACAGTAGTCTGTCCGAGTTTTAGTTGTACTTTTTCATCTTTAGTTGTACCCGTACCTTCATCAGACATAAACAGTTGTAGAAACACTCATAACAAGACAAAAATCTATTATAATCTATCATCTCACGTACCTTTCTTTCCTTCTTCTTCCTAGGAAGATTCTACTCTGAACAGAGAAAAGGGACACAGACATCTTGTGATCCAACAAACCCTTTCAATTCCAAGAGATTTTATACAAAAGGCAGTGGAATATTACAATAGGCAGCAATATAACCAAGAAAAGGAGAGGTTATGCTTTGATGTGAATCATCAAATTCTTACAACATCTCACTGAGTTTGTCTGGCTGCTGCTACCACTGCCAATGACGTATTTTCTTTCTTCTCAGTCCTTAGCTGGGCAACCCAAACATAGGACAACAATCCAGCCTGAAACACTACACACTACTGAAATTCACTCCTATTGTTGAAAAAGCATTTGTCCCAAAAGGCACTCTTCTAACTTCAAAAGCCTGCAAACAGCAATGCTTCTGAGAGCTTACACACGTCCCACACAAAACCTATATCCATTTAAATATCAGCTCACAATCGTACCTAAGATGTATAAAGAAAGCACTTCCATTTCTGGGATTTTAGAAAGTTCTTTAGCACACTAGGTTGCAGTCAGCCTTCAGCAAGAAATTGCTCCAATGGGTCAGACATGGTTTTATAGCAGCGAGTGCTACATTTAGACTCCATTCTCACTGCTTTTTTTGTCTCTCTTTCGGGGGGAATTTCTTCCATGTTTTTAAAAACAGTTTGTCCTTGTTTATTTCAGCTATTGCGTCTCCATCTAAAATCACCAGAATCAATGACTCGGAAATACTCCTATAGGAATCTTTTTTTTCATAAAAGCACAGTATCAGATGGTCATTTCTATCTTAAGAAACAGCTTTCCAAAGCAAAAATAGCATTGATCTTCAAAGCTATACGCACAGCATCTGAATACATCCAAGGAGGCAATACATTTCACCTTCCTAGTACTTATTATCAGCATAACCTTTAAAGTATCAGAACAAAAGCAGGTAATAAACAACAAACACTACTGAAACTGGGAAGCAAAGCAGTCCAGTAACTTAAGATGTAGACCATGCCATCATAAAATGTCTAAGAGAAAAAATTCTGAATTAAGTATTGTAGAAAAAGAATGGTAAGTTATTTCTTTTCTAGAGTGGATCAATACAGTAAACGCTGGATGTAAAAGTGAGATGGACCACTGGCATGTAGCTTCCCTTCTTCATTGGGCTACCACCTCACAACCCTAGATTGTTCCTTCAGACTTCATTTAATGAACTGCCAACTCTCTGCCAATTTTGTAGTCTGCAGGTTTTCTTGCACTGGTACAACTTTACCATAGCATCCTTCACTTCAAAATCAAGCAAGTTTCTCAGCCCTGCAATTGCAAAGTAAAAACCTTGAAAACGCATGATCCTTATGAAGTCAAAAATCAGAAAATAAATAATGAAACAAATATAACCTTTAAATTTAATCTCAACATTTTTTGAGACCAGAACTGTATTTTTAATTGATTTGAGAGATAAAAGATGATTAACAGACAATTGAGAATAAGGAAGTCTTTGTGCATTTGACTCTTCAACATGGTTGTTAATGTATCTACAGAAAAATAACGGTTCCTTTTTCCTGCTATCTACTAAATACAAGATGTGAATCATCTAAGCCCACATGAATCTTCTGAAAGATGGAGGACCTTAACCAAAAGCCTCCATAAGTCTGCTTAATAACATTAAATAACAAATTCCTCACGAGGACGTGGCCCAGGCTTTCCAGCAGCCTGCCCAGCAAGCCGTCCTGTCCCACGTCTGAAGTTGTTCAGGACACAGATACTGACCCTTTAGAGCCTGTTTTGTGAGGACCTACTGTAATACGCCTCTGATCAGATGCAGACAAGAAAACAGTTCACTTCATTACCAACACAGGTTAAAAAAAGTCCTCTGAAGAGTGTACAATGTGGTATTGAACAGCCCATTTCATTCTTCATTACTCAAAGGCATTTCAACATGAATCCATTCTTATTCATGGAAGGTCTCAAATACACGCATATTCAACCTCTCTGACATCAGCTGAGGCTTGATGATAACAAGCATACACATAAGTACCCCTACTGAATACATGCTTTATGAATGGGGCTTCAGTCAGTCTATGGGAGATGCAGAGCTCCTGCTGAAAACAGAAGAGTACGTATGCTACATGAATGATGAGCTAATGAAGATGCTGGAACGTTACAGATATACCACAAGCAGAGTTTACATCCCAAAGCAGGTGATGGTCAGTGCACCAGCACAGGTTCTCCTACATACAACCAGTGAGTCAGGCTCCTTGGGCCACCTCCAAGTAAAACCACGCTCTACGACCAGGCTCTTTGCTTGGCAAAAGTCTCACTCCTGTGCAAGCAACAGCACCCACAGAAAATAAGAACTGGCAATACACAGGATGGATTAAATTGCCATTTTTGTTACCTGGGTAATTGTGACCAGGATGGTTGAAAATGTGACCAGGATGGTTGAAAATGTGAGCAATCTGTTAGCATGGATTTTCTTTTTCACATTTAAAAAAATTAATATTACAGATGAACTCCCTACCACAATGAAACATCCTGACAGCATGCCGCAGGTTCCTTTAATGAAACAAACAACAAGAAGGACGTAGTGCTTTCAAATAAGTTTTCCATTAAAAAAGGAAAAAGCTGATTTCACCTGCATGGAGTCAGCCACACTAATCAAAATTAAACAAATGGCTAAAAACTAACAAGATCCATAGTCCTATAGAGCAGCTTAAGGGAGAAGGGCAAAGTGAAAAAGCAACCACTAACATGTTTGCAACAAATACAACTTGGATCATACTGCTTGGGAACAAAAGTTTCATCAAAACTGAAACACGATTTAAAAAGAAGAGTGGTGTTACATTTGCAAAGGTGTTTTTTCTTCCAAAGTAATAGAAAACTTTTAATCGGCCTAATGTGATCCAAACCTTGAGGTTTTTTTCTATCTGAAGTTTTATAAAATTAACTTCACTTTTACTTATTTCTTACCTCTGGTCCTGAGCAACAGCTCATGAACAGAACAGGTCTGCTGTTCAAGGCAACTTTCACACTTTAGGACACTGACTTCGGCCTAATCGAAAGGAAACGCTGCTTTGTGATATGATGAATTATCTTTTGGACATAACAGACAGGACTGTTGCTTCTCTCTGAGCTCAACCTTTATTTCATGGTCATTTTTATCAAATCACTGCTGGTGGTGATACATCAAATGCTTAGAATTTCAATGAAATTGTCATTACAAAGGTTTTCAGGCTTCTGCAAATTTTCTCTGTTTGGTTTATTCTGCTTACGGTTTAGTCAAGCATTGTTCCATAAGGTTTCGTCAACTCTCCTGGGTAGTACCCAGTAAGGCTCAGCCTTCCTGGCAGCTCTGTCACCAGAGCGAGATGGGGGTACAAGGGGGTTTGTCCCATATTCCCTGCTCTCCTGATTTCCCAGCAGTGAATACAGTGAGCTCTACCCTTGCAGTCTGATCCCGAGTACCATCCAGGTGGTTTTGTATTTTAAGTATCAGCCAGTGGGTGGTTTTGCATTTTGTAGCAAGTTGAAAAGGTCAAGAGGCAGTTACCACCTATGGGTTGATAATAACACTGTATACAAACACACATAAATGTATTTAAACCATCTATAAATAGATTCTATATCAGTTATGGTTATATACAATATGTATTAGTTTATCCTTATATAAAAAAAACCTTTATCTATATTAAAAATACATCCAAAATTACACATAAAGACACACACATATATATAAAAATAAAACATACAATATAATTACTAACAGTATTCTCTTATTAGATCTAATCACATCAATAGCCAAAAATAAGCTAATAGATACGAAAGTCACATACTAGGTATTTGAACTTTATTTGATACTAGGTATTTGACCTTTAAAAATTACATCTTCCAAATCGTGGTACCTCCAGTATTTCTCTACATGACTTTATACTAATTTTTCTTCTTCTTAAAGAGCCCTTCCTCTCCTCCTTTAACATAATATTACAGTTTATTCTATTTCAGTACCTGGTAACAGAGCACTCACTTTGTAAAAGTACCTTTCTGATAGCTCATCTCTTACACGTATGTATTGCTCTGCAAAGAAATAAAGCCAGAAGATATCGAACCAGTTTTCTGAAGCTACCATTTTAGAAAAAACTATGACCAACTAAGAAAAATATGGTTGCGTAATTTTTAACAAAACAATATGGAACCTGATGCGATGCATTAACGGTCCATAATGTTATTGAACAAGACTACAAGAGAGACACTTTACTTGCACTTGCTTGTCAGACAATTACTCTCTGCTACTGTAATACTTCATGTGCATACTTCCAAGGAAGACTCATGAATGCACAGGTTCATTAAGGGAATGAGAGAATCGATTGTAAAATGGAAAAGGCCGAGTGAGGTCATATTTCAAAGAGATGAATATGGTACACTCCATTATGTTGTAATCAGCCTCTCTCTTTCATCCTAAGAACTGTAATAGTCTATCCTAATTTTCAAAAAAAAAAAAAAATTCTCACTGCCTGCATCGTACCTTCATCCCAAATACAGTGAGGAATTCAAATGTGCTGCAGGCAGTTTCCATTTACCATGGTCTTTGGAGCAGACGGTATTGATGTTGCTGACCATTTTTCTCCTTAATAAGAAAAACATTCAAATGCTACTAATATTGCTGCCTTGGCAAACCACATTTAATAGATGGGACTTGCCCTGTACATGACACACAGAACATCAATCAAGGCTGAATTTTATTTCAATTTATTATGGTTGCTGTCTAAATGAAAAAATGCTTATATCGTTAAAATGTCTTACAATATAAATGTGCAGATGATGTAATCACCCATTTTGTGAGAAAATTCTGATTTTGATTAAAAATATCTACAGTTGAATTTCTAAATATTTAATAAATGCAAAACAAAAAAAACACAAGCACATTAAGAAACCTCAGTAATTGGTATCTGGTGTAATATCATGGTTGTGTGCTTGATAGCTTTTATCTTTACAAGATGAGTTTATAAGGTATTCTTTTAAAATTATACGAGCTGCCTTTTTGTTAAAATCATCCAGAATAAATTACTTTAATTTTGACTTCAATCAGTACTCTCACACATGTGGGTTTTTTTTTTTTTCAAGTTATCATTTATCACAGTTCTTTGCATGCTTTAGCCAGCTGTCTACAGACTCTGAACCTAGTGGCCTGCAAAAGGCCCGTAAGCTTTCCCAGCTAAGCAACTCTGGCCACCAGACGATTAACAAAGGGCATAAAAAACTATAAGAAAATAGATAACGCTCAATTTCAGAATTGATTAGAGGGCACAAACCTGTCCCAGCTGCAGAGGCAGAATTTAGGGCTCGGCACAGTCCCACTGGCGCACGCAGTGTGCGCTTTCACCAGGAGCTCCGTGCAGTGATGGCTCTCCTAGCTGCTACATCCAGAATTGCACAAAACAACGTGTCCAAAGTAATGGCCATGCTGCGCTGAGTGCTATAGATTGCCAGGTCATCCTAATGGTATTTAAACCTCATTAAACTGTCATATACTCTCTACATATATTATTAGCATACAATTATTATATTAATACAATACTACGCCCTTATAAACAGCTGGCTCTTTCTGCTGCATTCATTTGGTAATGCTCAAAAGTCCAGAGCCTAAATGTACTGTAACACATAGAATGATAAATACTTACGAAATTTCATGAGCCTATAGCAGGCCAAAAAAAAAAAAAAAATCATTTTCTACTAGAAAACAAGACTTTTGCATGGATCTGTAGGCAACTTCCTAAAGTCGTCCTTACTTGGACAAAAGTATTTGAAACAGAGTTTGGATTTAACCAGCAAAAGACTGAACTGCAAAAACAGTCTCTCAGCACATACAGGAAACCATGATAAGATGCGACAAACAGATGGGTAGTACAGATACACACTGCATCACTTAGTGCTCAGTTCGTCAGGTAACCACCACTCATGCACAAGTCCCAGCATCTTTGATAAGGGGGAAGGCAGCGTGCAAGGTCCTTGCATCGCACTGCATTTTATCATAACCAAGAATTGAGGAGCAATTTGAACTTGGCCTTTTTAAAAAAAACAATGGATAAATAACTGGAAATGAAGGAAGTGTGGGAAAGCTACATGACAGATAAATGGGACTTTTACAACGTTGCATATTGTAAAGTTTGCCAGAATGTGTTGAAAGAAGAGCTGGCTAAATCACATCCTGCTGCAGCTGTCCAACTTTATAGCTAAAATGTTCATATTAATTCCATTAAACAATTAGAGAAGGAAATCCAAAATATTATTACAAGTATGTTGGCTTGACACTGTCTTTCTTCCAGATTTAATAACAGATACAGTACTCTCAACTTCAAAGGGTGATGAATTTATACAAATTGTGGGCATTCACACCCTCAGGGCCACAAAGTAGTTGTCCTATGGAAATCCTACAAAATCTAAACTTCACTATACATTTCTGAAGACATTTTAGAAAAGAAAGGAAGGATATTCTAGTAGTTATGGAGCTGGCCTGATATTTAGGGGATCTCAATTTAATTTCCTTGTCTGCCAGACTTCCCTTCATAATCCCAAACTAAATCATCTTCCTTGCCCAGTTTCTCATCTTCAAAATAGAGAACGCCATTTAAGTACCTGAATCCAGTAAGTTTTAAACAAAGGAAAAAAAATATATTCTTTTCTTCTGTATTTTTATTTTCTCCACAGTTGGAAAGTCACCTGAAAGCTCAATCTTCCAAAGGCTTTGACTGTATGCTGTTGCTTACCTTGAAATCAACAAAACATACCATTTAAGTAACATGCCTTATATGTTACAGGTCTTAATGTCATTGGAGAGCCTTCCATTTCAAAGCTACTGCTCTGTGATAAAAAAGATATAGAAGAATGAGCACTAGGGAAGTTAATAAACAAAATGCATTCATGGCCCATTACTTCAAATAACTTTACTATATAAATAGTCCACTCATAAAATAATGGCCTCAATTAACATTTAATTCTCACACAATGCATTTGTAATGTACTGCAGGGATTAAAAGTTCTGCATGAATATCACTACTCTAGAAGTGCGACAACTTACAAGAGAAGTACTGATATATTTTCCACTTGATTAAAAACAGTTCCTAGTCTTTTTTTTTTCTTTCCCTCTCTTTCTCTACAAGGCCACCTTGTCCTAGAAGAATTATAAGAAAAGATAGACTACTATGTGTTGGAGCTCCCAATCTACTAGCTGATGATGATCCTCAGCCTTGCTTTGAAAATTGATAAGCACACTAGTGCAGCACTACTACAGAGGAGTAAGCGAAGAGGTCCCACCACCCTGGCAGCCCTGTGACTTTGGGAAGCAAGTGATGAGAATTCACCGTGTAAGCACACGCTTCAATCCTTTTTACAACAACGTGGAATGAAGCAAGATTTCTGAGACACTCCCGCCCCCAACAGCTAAAAAAACGCCAGCACTGCCACTGCAGGGAACAGACACATGAGGGCAAGACCAAGGCAACAGTGGAAGAGTCTTTCTGACATTATGTGGACATAATGCATAAGCAGATGCGATGCTTGTAACTTGATAGATCCAAATGTCGTGTGAAAGACCTCCCCTCGCTCAGCAATCTTAGTGTTTTCCAAGCTAATGCATTCTCTTTTAGCGCAGAAAATTAAGAAGTTAACTGGGAAAGAGAGTATCTTTGTAATATGTGGTTGCTTTTATCCTGCAACACAATGACTGAGCATTGATGAGATGATAACTCAGTCAATTAATCAAACACCAACAAAACACATTCTAACAATGACTGCCGCATTCATGGTGTCATTTTAGGAACTGACTCCAGTACACACAGATATTTTTTTGTCCCATGGGTTTGACCTGAATCCTAATGAAATCAACTGCTAGAAGAAATCAAGCCAGTACAAGCCACCAGCTTTCAGGGCAAGCTGCAAAACCTGCTGAAAAAGCCAACAAATGCTTCCCCTAGAAGCCAGGAAGGAAGAAGGCCAGAAAGCTCCTGGAAATCTAAAATGGACCTCACTGTACTTTGATGAAGAAGTGCTTTGATGGTGAAGTGATGGATTAAAAAAAAATATTAAGAGTTAGCATAAGACAGAGATCTAAATATAAAATCCTGCCAACACCTACTATCCTCCAAATGTGTTTAGGGTCATGTTAGGACTTCTGCCTGTGGGTTAGTCTAAGGCACGAAAAAAAATTAATTCAAGGAAAATGAAATACACAAAAAAATAAAACCACTTTTTAGCTATTATTTTCCTCGCAAGTATTGTCTTATTTTAAATTTATTGTTAATACAGTATGTTAGTAGTTGTCCCTAATAAGCGCTGCATACATCCAAGAAAATTGCATGCACTGACAAAGACGCTTCTAGTTTTGCACAACACACGGCTTTTTTATGGTATGTTCTCTCCTGAAAACTACTCCCTCACAAAATGAAAATTCAGCAGAATCTCTAATAGCTTTCATATTTCAGTCTAATAGGTAGCGTGGCATTGCACTGCCACCCACCTTTGCTACAATATTGCACAGCACATTTAACAGACATTTGCTTCCTTCACACAGTCCTTATGTGCAGCTTCTGCAGGACCTTAGTATTAACATTTAACAGAGTCTATGAGCATAAAGCACATTTATGAACACCTGCTAGAACATTTTATTTGCCTTAAGAGTTTTATTATAACTGTTAAATTTTCCTGCTATGCTTTATGGGCCAAATCCTGGTCCAGTTTTAGCCTAAACTTCCATTGACTTCAACAGGAAGCAGATTTGATTGTATGTGGGTTTCCATTCAAATTCAATGCAGCTTTAAACAAAATGGGATC
The DNA here is from genome assembly GCF_964199755.1 of Larus michahellis. Taxonomy (NCBI): domain Eukaryota; kingdom Metazoa; phylum Chordata; class Aves; order Charadriiformes; family Laridae; genus Larus; species Larus michahellis. The sequence goes on along the minus strand of NC_133897.1, from coordinate 43,037,492 downwards.
ACTGGTAAGGACAATACCGGACAGAAAAAGACAGTGCCTAGCAGCTCTAAACAAAACCACTGAACCCAGCCTTCAAATAGAATTAAAAATAATAATAAAAAAACCTACACCCACAAGTCTGTAGCCTTCACACTGCATTACAAAACCTGAGGCTGGAAGTACAAGGCAAACTGGTATCCCGTCCACAAAAGCCTATGGCCTCCACGCCTTGGTGGGATGTTCAACCATCAACTACTCCTTCTCGGATCACTCACTGATGCTCCCATTATGAAAGTCTTTGTCTTTTGTATTAAAACCACCAAAGGCCAGAATACAGCCATGTCAGCATTGATATCCTCTGACCCATCCAGTCAGTCACAGCCCTCCGCAACAAGACAAGACAGCCTGGAGCAAGGCACACAGAGCCAGAAGGTGTAGCTGGGGAACAGTCCAAGGTAGATGTTGCAGAGGAAGCCATGCCAGGAATCTGACTGTCCTGAAGATGTTCTCTACAACTGTTTCTCTTCAACAGAGTTTTACCACCATTACTGGAGATGTCAGTAATGCCCCTGTGAGACTGAACGTGACTACATACAAGTGAGTAACACAGCTCCTGACAGCTTAGAAAGATAATAACGGAGGACTCCATGAAGTCTGCTTGGAACTCCTTTAAGAGGATTTAACCTCATTTGAAAATATGCAGACACTATTTTGACCATTGCTATAGAAAGCCTTAAAATAGTAAGACAGCCAGCTAGTAAACAGTAGACAATATGGCAATGCCACTTCTGTTTCACAAAAGCTTGACAGTAAATGCTTGATTCAATGCATACTATTAAGCCTCCCAAAATCTAAACAATTATAAAAATGAAATTATAGACACAATGATGAATGGCGACAGATGAAATGTTAACAGATCTAGCACCATACACAAAAATCATTGATTTTCTCTGATTACTACTTAGGTGATCAGAGTGTATGAGGTCCTAGTTGCCTGGTTGCTCTAGATTTTATTAATGCTCCAATATCAGACACCCAATTTGGAAATCAATGCTTACTTCATCATTTTTCTCTGAAGGATCCTATTATTCACAATTGATTTAACAGAAATGAAAGGCTTACCATTAACAAGACCCAGCTGCTGACACTTCTTAGATGAATTATTGAACTTCTAAAAGTGAATTAACTTAACCATCACCAAGACTTATTGTCTGATGTTTCTCATACCAAAGTCAGTGTATTTATAATTACAGAACCAAGTAGTAGAAAGTAGCTTCTTTGCCACCTCCTTAAACACCCACCATACACACCAAGTAAAAATTAAGATTTGCAAAGATACAAATAGGAGTTACGCACCAAATCCAGTCAGTGGGCGCTTAGTATCTAACTGCCTTTTCACACCCTTTATCTTCATCTTCTTTCTAAAACTCAAAGATACAGGCGATTTCAGGCTTCAGAAAAAGGAAATCCAATTTATGGCAAGTTACATCTTTTGCCAATGAGATTACTACAGTCAAAGATCCCTAGAGCTGACCATGCCCTGCCAAAAAGCCTACACAAGAGGATTATTAATTGCCTTTAGGTACAAAGTGAAAATCCATCTTATGAACTGAGATAAAAGTAGCAAATATTAGACAATTGCAAGTAGAAGTAGTATTACAACTCCGTCTGAAAAAGCAATGTAAATGTACAAAGCAGAAGGCCTATGTATAAAATCTGCCATCTGAGCTAAGGGGCTATCTGCTCAGAACATAAATCCATCGTGCCCATTTTCCAGTCTAAAAAGGACTATGCATCGCCCAGGGTGAATTCAGTTCCTTGTGTAAGAGCTTTTGTCCTACAGATTACACCCTGATCAAAAGTGCAATACCAAGAAAGAACAGGTTCAGAAGGGCAATCCATCAGACCAGCCCCTGTGTTGTAATCCTAAGAATTATCAACTTCAGCCTCAAACACTGTGCATTCCCCAGCAGGTTCACTTCTAATAATGCTCTTCACGAATCATCATTAAGAAGGGGTGATAAAAACCTTAAGTGTAAATGATGTAACACCACCCAAGCAACTTAACTGTCAAACACCCGAGGACTTGTGGCAAGCAATATGCTATCCTTAAGCCACAGGCTAGCAGGACCACAGCTGTCTAGAGGCATATCAAGAACAACTTGATATTAAAATTCATTCAGCTATCAAAACTAGTGAACATTTCAGGCCTTACTAGACTTCTTGCTAATCTGTACTACCTGTCTGAACATACTTTCAAAATTCTATAACAGCAACTGCTGACTCCTTCAGCGTTCATCATACTTGCAGAGCTCATCTTGATTATACCTACCTCTGTAACAGCTCTTCAGCTCAAGACCAAATTGAGACTAGGTGCAATCCACTCAGAAAGTCCTCTGGATTATCAACACAAATTTCTGCTTTCCTTTTATGGTGAAACGATAAGATGACATATCTGTTCTATACTTTTCACACAAGCTGAAAGTCAACGACTGCCCAAAATCACTAGAGCTTCTTCTCAAAGCCCTCAATGGATTTGACTGCTCGCACAATGCTGGAGGCAAAACATCTGGGCCTTTTTTACTAGGGTTAGTATCTGAGGAAGACACTCTTAGGGCAAACCAATCTCTTCTTGAGTACTGTATTTCTCCTTCCCAAATCCCTCCCTCTGTTTTAACCCACATCTTACTGGAACTAACTTTTTAAAATTCTGCTTACGTTGGACAAAAAGTTTAAGAATTAAGGAAAAAGGGAAGGAAAGAAGCCCAACAGACAGAGCTTACAAACTCGTAAGTCTTACATTCTCAGGAAAACAGGCCAAAATAATGAAGCTACGATTATGTTGAAAATACTGAGGTACCCAAATTTTTTGATCTGCCTCTTCTCTATAGAATAACACTTTTGAAATGGAGGTTGGCTGGCCATATATGAAATTTGATAGCTGTATAAAACACATAAAAGCAAGAAGGTTATAACTTTTTTAGAAAAGACATGGACATTGGCAGATTTCCTGCCTTTCTTGCACTCATTTTTTCCAGTATTTCCCACATTGTGAAATACCTCTTAATGTCATAAAGACAGAGCAGATTGCAAAAGTGGACCTAGGGGTTCCAATGGGAGAAACGCGGTCAGAATCTGGCATTCAACGAAGTTTCCACTTCCATATAGGTTTCATTTATTTCTCAGTTTAAAAATAAGACCATATTTTGGCATGTAACTAGAGCTGCTCCTACAACGCAAAAGAAATAACACTGCTGGCAAACCTCAAAGCTGTTCTGAGACAAAACTGTGTTGGCAGAACTTTTAGAAAACTTCTTTTTGACTAGAGGCAGAATTCAACACCAGCATAAATGGGAAAAACTTCACTGAAATCAATCATGTTACACATGCTTACTTATTGCAGGTCTGAATCCGCATTAAGTACATATAATGCAAATATATTTAGTTGACATGGAATTTAAATTATGTTGAACCAATTCTGTTTATCTTCTACATGTACGTAATAACTTAGCATCGAATTCTATGATCATTCTTCTGTGAACACTTTTTCCTCATAAACAAATGCCACCGTGCTATTTACTAAATACCGTGACCATGCCATGCTCATGTCTTTGAATGTAACAGTTATGCAATTCAGGTGCCCAATGGCTAGGATAGGGTGAAATTACAGCTGCAAGATCTATATTCACAGAATCACAGAATGGTTTACAGGCATGGAAGAAAATAACATAAATCTGACATTTCACAACTTCTGAGGGTTTGATTTTGCAACCTACTTTCTAAAATACCTTTTTTGCACGTCATACCCAAGGTTTTTTTTAGACCATGAATAAGTTAACTGATGTGCAGTGGTGCTCCTTCAACATAGATCACAGCAAGATTTGATTCTCAACTTCTGATTCTCAACTTCACTATAGCAGAGACCACCATGAAAGCATTCAGGTACCTGAGCATAGGTGCCATGCCCTTGGATATCCAGGATATAGCTGGATGATGGCTGCAACAAAGAATTTAGAAGGAAAACAGCATCACTTTAGATCAACTGTTGAAGGCAACTGAATTGAGTCCTTCTTGCCAGAGAGAAATAGCTACTTGAACATTATAGTGATACCAGACTGCGGAGCTAAGCTTATGGGTTCAAGGAACAGATCACAGCAAGGACCTCTTTTTTACCTCCTGCCTGGGAAAAATAGATTGTTCTTCCTTACTGTGAAAGTAGAATGGGCAACAGGAGCATTAAATCAACCACCACAGACAGGCTGCAACAGATACATGGAAGCACGATAACCAAAAACCTAGGAGTTTCCAATGGGTACTGTTCCTCCCCTTCTTTAGCGGTTGTCTGATCCCAATTTTGGGAAAGCTCGTGATTTTGGTAAGGTGATAACTTTTGCCTAATGAACAGAGGTAAGAGAAGAGAAACTGATTTTTAAACTTCCATATCTTATCAGACCTCAACAGAATTTCATTGGCTTAGAAAAGAAAAAGGCATTGAAATTGTTTGAGAATTATCATCTTGCCAAATACCAAGATCTGCTGCAAGCAAAGGAGGTGTAAAATCACCTCAAAGAAAAAGCAATACAGAGCTTAAATACGTAAATATTTCTAAAGCCAAGTTCTAAGGACAGGCTACTTACCTTATAGTTGACTTAACCTTAAATGCAGTTGTTCAAGTATTGAATTGAAAAGCTTCAGTGTTTTGTTTAGCCTTTTTTGTTTTTTTAAACTGTGGTTTTTTTAACCTGTTATACTGTCACTGAAGATAAAAACAACAAAGAAACGTAGACTGGATTTATTCACCTTCAGACTCTTAAGAATTTGTACCCAATGCACAAACTGCACAATCCACAGCGCACAAACTGCTTCAAATAATTCAGCTAAGCACATTTGCAACACTTGATTGTACAAGTCAGGCTGCCTACGCATAAGGTATCTTTTCAATAAAATCTAGTACTTATTTTAGATGTTTATTGACTTTAAACAACTCGACAAATAGGAAGAAATATAAGAGGTGATGATTATATGTTCAGACTGCAAATTAATGCGATTAATTTCACCACCAATGTAATTAATACATTGACCAGACAGGTAGAGTTAGACCTTCAAATAAACGTAATATGCATCTACTTTAGGACTGAAATTCCACCCAGAGCTCTCATTGAGAATAAATCACACATTTTTTTTGGTGTGGTATGCCTATGAACTGGTGTCACAAAAATCATCAAATCTTCAGGAATTTAAGGCCAATTTGCTACTGAGTATAGGAAGACATGATAATCATCTTTTTATTTCCACAGTGGAAATAATGTACTACAGGTGTTTCAGAAAGACTTTGGTTTTTTTTAAAACAAGCAGTCTTTTTCCTTATGTTACCAAGCCTAACAGAGGCACATTTTTATTTAGGCTAAATCATGCCTTATGGGACACACTTAAGAGGATGAAAAGAGGACATGCAACTGGCATTTGAGACATATTGCCAGTGCAAAGCTGCCAAAAGCACACAGCAGGGAGCATGTTTTGGCTATCATGAGCAGAATAAGCATGCACTCCTTAACCACTGCCAGCTGGCATTTCTTTCCAAACACAGAATGCTCACTAGGCAGTTTGGAGACTGGACATACTCCTACCCTTAAACTATGCTCCCATAAAAATGCGCTGCTGAGATACCTCATTAACTGTGCCTGTCTCCTAGCTTACTGCCAAATGAGAAAGACCAAATGACACAGAAAAATCATACGTTTCTCCCTATGCACAAAAAAGTACTTAAAGTATATCCTAACATACTCTAGTGCCTACAGCAAGAGAGAGCTTTTAAGAGTGTTGGAAGAAGCCTCTGCCAGTATCTCAAGAAGCAGAAATGCTGTCACTACTCCATTATAGACAGATAGAAAAAGTGAAATACAGAATACCAAGAAAACACAGCAATGAACATCAAGAGCGGCTGGCACTGTGATTATAAACTATACTATCACATTTAATACAATCTCTAGCAATCCTTACAACAGAGATGCTCTCTGCTTTATGTGCTGGGGCAGATTTGTGGGTAGAAGATTAATGTCCCCCTCCATCTGCTAATGACTATATGGGTCCCCTGAGCTTTGCACCAAGGGTACTTTGCCCTCAGGATGAAACAAGAAATGACAATTTGTGTTTATTTCTACACACACCTACTATTTCCAGCAACACTCCCAATTGCTAAATGTGTATTATTTCAACTTTATCTACCAAAACCATATTTTATCATGGTAGTTCAACTGTGATTCCAATTAGATTTTCAAAGAGATCAGTTAAAAGGAGAACAAACCAACAGGGGGGCACTTTTCACTTTTAAAGTGCTTACCTGACACAGCCTGCGTCGGTATTTTCCCTGTAAGTGCTCTATTCATTAACTTTTCACTACATTTTCAAAGCCACTCCACTCTTTTGGATTTCCCTTTCTCTATCACTGATAGCCTGCTGTCATGGACCAAGCACCTCTGAAAGAAGAAATGTACCGGAGACTGCCATGCAAAGGAGAGGGCACTAATTAAAGTCTTAGTTTCCTTCAGGGGATTCTGTGAGTGGATTTTAACTTACCTTCGTAACTGTACCTTTGCTCCTGAGAACTGGAAGCAAGTCAGAGGGAGCCTGACACCAGGGCAGTCTTCATGGACCTAAGCCAGTTTGACATTCTGGAAGAACAAGGGGAAAAAGCAGTTACAAAGTGCTTGAAGGAATAAGTTTTGAAGGAATAAGGCGAACATACTCATCAGAACAATGACACTCAGGACAAAATCAGGGAAGATCTTAATACTACCTCCAATATCCACAAATGAGAAATCAAAACCAGAGCATTGCTTCACTAGAGTCTCAGAATGCGGGTGTCTGAGGTTCGTGACATGCTTCCTTTCTTCTTCTTCCCACTCAACACCCCTATCAACACTGACCCTCTTCTCAGTACCAGCTCAAGGAAGAAGTAGGTGTCCATGCCAAAATTCACTGTGAGCATTTAAGGGAATTCCAGGGCCTGTGTTTGCACCAACACATGCAATTAACTTTCCTCCGTTTAGTCAACTTAACTTAACTGGGAAGGAAAAAAAAAAAAAAGCTGAAATACTTTTGCAGCTGAAACATCAACACAAGAACATACTACTCTCTTTAAAAAAAAAAAAAAAAAAAAAAAAAAGAAATGTGATTTCAATAACATGACCTCTACCAATCCTTTTGATCCAACTAGACAGTTTCTGTCAACACCTCCTGCCCAACAAGCAAAGCACAAGAGAGAAAAGTCAAGCGAGAAAAGGAAAAAATAAAAGAAAAAGGAAGACGAAAAAAGGAATTGCTCTGTACTGCCCTTTTTCATCTTCCACAGAGAATTGCCTGGTCTCAGACAGACTCTACCAGAGTGCAGAAACTGCAGCCACAAAAGACAATTCCCATTTTTCTCTCACAACAGCAGCACTGCAGAACAATGTGTGTTTAACTAACAAAGTGCTCTGCCTGTCCAGCCCTTAGCGCTCCTAATATTACTTTGAAAACACTTCTCTACTGGTTTCCCAAATCAGGAAATACTCTAAATCAAAGATATACACTCAACATTGTTAAAACTGGTTGTAAAAGCCAACCAAAAAAACCCAGCCTGATTTTGTATAAAAAAGCAGATCTACCAGCAAAGCTATTTTCATATCGCAATCTTGTTAGAACTAGCAGAGCTGTTCCCATATTTCTGATCTGAATCTAGTGATATTTGGCCTTTTTCTTATGGTTCCTCAACAACATATCATGCATTTCAGCTTTCATTTAAAAATGAAAGAAATAATCTTTCCCTTTTATACATGTACAATGCTGGAAAACATATCCCGAGTACGATATAAATACACAGAGCAGCTAAAAGGGATTCAAAACGGCTAATATCTCCTGATTACTAAGTCACTCTCCAGTCCTTTTGGGAAGCCTTATAGTTGAAAAGCTTGAATCTCAATGTCAAAAAAAAAAAATATATATATTGCAAAGAATATTAAAGACAAAAGCAGGACTCAAGAAAGATAAGTGCCAAAGCAAAAAGCTGCAGCTTCCCTTTCCTGCTGGGTGTAAGGGACAGCGTATCTTCTGCCCAACACCCTTCTGAGCAAGAGCCTGCTCTCCTCAACGTGCCTCCTCAATTCCCACCCTGTGGTCTGTACAGGTGGGCAGGCCCCGGAGAGAAAAGCCAACGAAGCCTATGCATCCTAGAGAGCGCCGACAGCAATCATTCAAGCTTTTATACAAGCCCATTGTACCTCTGCAGAAAGGCCACACTCAATCTGGCCCACAAAGAAAATACAGCAGCCTAGATTGATAGTATCTACTTACACTGCTGCAGGTTATATATATATACACTGTCTCTGACAGTCTGAAAAGCTGAACAAGGGGTCTTAACTTTTAAGCCTGAATCACAGCTAGCATATTTAAGTCAAGTACTGGTAAAAGGCGTTTCATGTCATTTACAAAGAAACAAAAACATAGTTGGTTTGAAGGGGGGGAAGCAGGGGGTTACTGTGGATACATTCCTCCCTCCTTCTCCCACAAATAAGCATGTATGCACACAGACACACAGGATAACAAATAAACTTGTTCTCCACTACTGATTTTTTGGACTTGAATGTATAGGCGTCAATATATAAAGTACATGTTATTTCAGTGAGATGCTTCTTGAATGAGTAATGCTGGAGGAATTACAATTCATGTAAAATAGATTATTTAGTCATCACTAACTCAAGAAAAAACTGAAGTCTTAAGGCAAAATTTCTGGGGATCTCTGGTGATGTCATTATGACCTCACACAGACGCCCAAGACAGGAAGTGCTGATATTTTGTCTGCCTTAGCACAAAGTTAGTTCTGAGAAATAAGAAACAACTCTTTGAGAAAAAGAGAACATCTTATATTCAAGCTGTATATCACAAAACACAAATGGTCAAACATGATGCCACAACTAACAACGGTGAGCCTCATCACATCAGGCCCAAAGGACACGTCAACAATCAATCTCAGAGAGCTTCATTAGTCATTCTATCAAAAAACAAAAAAAGGCACTTTTTTATTACACAAAACTGTAACAGCCATTTCAAATTTGTATGTGTTACATACCTTCCCAGATTTGTGAAGAACTCACCTACACTAACCAGAGCCAAGTCCAGCAAAGGCAACCACTTGAAATGCCTTACGTTTATTTGTCAGAGCTATTCTCAACTCATGGCAGCAACACTGCGACTAGTCATGGCAGCAGCACAGTACAGACGCACTTTGCCCCACAGACCATTTAAACTTGTTCCTTTTGCACATGCCCTTTACGAAATCATTTTTATTCTAAATTATGTCCACCACAAGTACTACACAAAGGGCTCTTCTGATCCCCCAAACAAATAGCTCTTCCCTTCATAGAACCATAGGGTTGGAAGGGACCTTAAAGATCATCTAGTTCCAATCTCCCACTAGACCAGGTTGCTCAAAGTCCCATCCAACCTCACCTTGAACACCTCCAAGGATGGGGCATCCACAACTTCTCTGGGCAAACTGAGCCAGTGCCTCACCACCCTCACAGTAAAGAATTTCTTCCTAATATCTAATCTAAATTGACCTACCAGTGGCCAGTCCAGCCCTAACCACGACACTACCCTCTTTCAGTTTAAAAACGTTACCCCTCAACTTGTCACTACACTCCCTGAAAGAGAGTCCCTCCACGTCTTTCCTGTAGGCCCTTTTTAGGTACTGGAAGGCCTCTATAAGGTCTCCCCGGAGCCTCCTCTTCTCCAGGCTGAACAACCCCAACTCTCTCAGCCTGCCTTCATAGGAGAGGTGCTCCAGCCCTCTGATCATCTTTGTGGCCCTCCTCTGGACTTGCTCCAACAGGTCCATGTCCTTCTTATGTTGGGGGCCCCAGAGCTGGATGCAGTACTCCAGGTGGGGTCTTCTAAGAATATAATTAAAAAGACTATTTAGCATAACTCTTATGATACTTATTTTCTTTGTAGGAAGTCTTCTTACAGAATCAGAGTAATTTAGGCTGGAAAGGACCTCCAGAGGCCACGTCCTCCAATTCCCAGTCAAAGCAGTGACGATTCTGAAGTTAGATCAAGCTGTTCAAAGTCTTCTCGGATCAAGTTTTTAAATCTCCAAGGGCAAATTATGCAACCTTCACAGACCCCGGGTCAGAGCTTAACCATTTTCATTGTTAATTTTTTTTTCCTTATGCCAAGTCAGAATTTCCCCATTTCAATGTGTGATGACTGCACCTCACCCTTTCTCTGTACAGGCAGCAATTCACCTTCATCTTCTATTCTGCAGGCTGGGCAAACCCAGATCCCTCGGCATTTTCTTGTACACCATATGCTGCAGCCTCCAATCACCTGAGCAGCCCTCCTCTGGGTTCTCTCCAGTTTGCCCTTACCTTTCTTGCACCAGGGGCCAAAAACTGGACATAACATTATACCAGGAACAGCCTCGTCAAGAGCAACAGTAACTCCCCTCAACCGGGTAGCCACACTCTTGCTAATATAGCTCAGAATGCCATTAGTCTCCGTTGCTGCAAGAGCACACTGCTGACTCCGATTCAACGTTACTTTTTAATCACCACATCCTTTTATTCCTACAATACCCCTACCCTAAGAGTAAGGGGTTATAAGAAAGCGAGTGATGTGGGTGGACACCAAATATCCCTTGGGCAATATTAAAATATAAAGAAGAAGCTGATGTTGTAGCTAATATTCTTTGTGAAAAACTTAGAAAGAAAATAAGTGGGACATGATCTTACAGCCACAGATGTCAACCCAAATTTTGCACGAGAAATTATGGCCACATATCTTAAGAAGCAGTAAAACTGCAAATCAGTACAGTAAACCTGAAAAGTACTCTGTTTCTTTCTTTCAATGAATTTTTAAAGGGAAATATTTTAGCTAAAATACTAACATCTGCTGATGGCTGAAACAAGGTGGCTGCTCCGAGTTAAAACTCTTTAAACTATTTATGAAAATGCAACAAAGGCTTTCACATATTTCACCTAGATCATAAAGCATTGCTTTACAGGTCCCCTGACATACAGAGCAGCATCAGCCACCCTAACTTTCTGATCTCAAAGCAAGTTCTCCTGAGGACGACCTCAGAGAAGCAGCACAAAGGATTTAACAGGAGAATGCACTGCTTTCATGAGTGGCATCTCAGATCACCTAAACACAGATCACTCTGGAACAGCATTTTTTACAGTGACCAAACAAAGAAATATCTACTCTTAAAAAAAACTGAATGTGGTTTAGAACATAGCTATACAACTTCCTGCAGTTGACCCCAGAAAAAATAAAAGACATACGATCTGTAACTTCCTTTGACTTTTCTTTGAACTCTAGATGGAAAGCTTTAAAGAGCAGGATTTTCTTATTAGTTACTTCTAAGATTTTTGCTAAGTTAAATTTCCAAATAGTATATAATGCTAAAATATTTGCGTCTACCAATACCATGGGCTAAAACATCCTCTCTTAAAGAAAAACAATTTCTAACCATTATTTTGAGATAGGGTGTACTGCATTACTTTGACGAAATGAGCAGTACATGCCACTCACTTGACAGCGTTAATTCCAATGCATTTGCAGGCAGTCTAGACATAGGTCAAAACAGATACAAGAGGAAGGAGATGTGAGAAAAGGAAGACAGGTTACCTGTACTGAGAGCAATCTTTCTTGCCCGACAGTGCAAAGCATGCCCTCACAGGGGGTGAGTCAGGTTTCATTCAGAGACCCATGGAAGGCAGCTTTCTATACAACTTCATAGGATGCTCCCCATATGCAAGAATGGGTTTAATAAAGATTCAATTTATCATTTATTTAAAGCTTGTCTTCTATTACTTTGCTACATATTGCTGCCGCAGGGAGCAGCTTTTTCATATCTGCCTAGATAAGAGCTAAAACCTCCAGAATCATGACTGCCAAATACTCCAACAATAATCAGCAGCCCTGGACCTTAAGATTATGCTGTGCATGTTCAAAACCTGCTCCCTTAGCAGCTGCAGAAGTTCCATCCAAGAGCACGAAATATGTTTTAACATAGAGAAATAGGCATGGAAATACTGATGCACACACACATGTGTATTCATTTCTGTACACTGCATAGGAAACGTAAGCAGAATTCTGCATATTACAGACACATCCGAAATAAATAAGCCTTCAGCAATTTAACAACAGTAACAGACATAGGTGTCTAATACTCTGCATCCATGAGAGAAAAGCCATGGCAAACGCATGTTGCACAGTGGTAGTGTCAATGGCACCTCTCCAGTGAGCCTGCCGCAACTCTGGAGACCCATGTGGCTCCTAGCCACACGCTGCTGGCTACCAACTCCCCACACCAGCCTGCTAAATGGGAGACAAGCTATAGCACTGGACGAGAAGTAAGAGAGAGAAATGAGAGCCCCTCCCGAGAGAGGTTCCTCTGCTTGTACCCACAGCGGCACAGGACTCAACTCAGGTCTGAAGTTTTCAACATGACCTGGAAAGGTTTTGCCATCACTGGTCTACCAAGACAGACAAAACCGGTTCTATGTGCAAAGCTTTTAAACGCCTCCAAGACTGGCACTTTTATTTCTCAAAGTTTAGGTTTTTTTCCCCCCTTCCTCATATCCTCTCCATTTAGCTTACACAGAGACCACCTCCAGAGTGCCATGCTAATTAGCAACAGCTGGCACTTTGTATTAAAAACAAAAATAGCCAAAAAAATCTAGTGAAAAGGGAAACTGAATGAGCTCATATGCATTTCATCATTTCATTAATATTGACATATTTTAATTATATACAAATAATTTTAATTCTGATCTGATGAGCAGACTTGCCATAATTGCTGAAAAATAAAGTCATAAATTAGGCATATGATATGTTAGGATCTATTGCCCTACAGACTTGCTATAAAGCTCTACAAAAATATAGATGGCTATAATCAAAGCTGGCAATAAGCAGCTCACTGTGTTCGGATATAAGGAAGAGGTGAACAGTAAAGTTAGACAGGTATAGAAAATAAATCCCAAACCTCCAAAGTATTACTTCAACAAACTAAATAAATATTTAATAAAAAGAAGTTCTTTTTGCTCTCACGAACATGAGCAGCTCCTTAAAAAAAAAGGAGCTTACAGGTAAATGTCCATTCTACAAATTCTCTACACTTCCCTGTATTTCATAACCATTTGGCTTTTTCCCAGTGGGCCTAATTCTGTTTTTTTATGTCTGTACTTCCTACGTGTTCAGCAATTTCTAATCTATCAACCTTGAATATGAACCAAACTGTGGATTACAGAGAATAAAAAGTTAAATGACTCTTCAACTCTTAAAGATTTCCCAGTATTGTAGCAAATGGAATGCTGCATATTGTTTTGAGGGAGGAAAATGCGATTTAACTGACATTTCATCAGTATCTTGGAACTCAAAGATCATGTCCTATAATATTGAATATTTAATTAGAAACACAACCTACGAAGAAGTGAAATTTGACATAATTTTTTTTCCCAATGTCTTGCTTAAGCTTTAACAATAGTTTGCACTTACAATATGTTTTGTAATAGACTCCATTATTATAATGAAGATCAGCTAAGCTATATTAGGGAATTTCAATAACTACTGTCTCCTCCTAATATATAAACAAGGAGAGAGTCAATGGTATTGAAAGACAAGAGATTTAATGCAGATAACTTATAGAGTTCAATGCTACAAGACATTACTGAAACAACAGGTTATTAAATGGGCAAGAACATATTAAAGCCTCACGCCTGAAGCAGCTGTTAGCTGAGAAGGGTTAGAAGAAGCTTCCACCATGACAAAGAGCACATCACAACTGCTCGCAACAGTTGGATGACACTGGCAGGACCTTGTATTGCATCCCACTGAGAAGTGGCAGCTTTTCAAATTGTTGCTGGTAACACATACCAGGAGAATCATGCCCCAGGGTGCAAAGTAGTGAAGAACTAGATCTTTGTCTTGAACATACTCGTGTTTAATACAAGAAATACAAGTATTAGCACAGATCTGGTTGAACCTGCTTGCAACTCTAACTTTACACATGCGTAAATCCACAGAAGTCAATGGGGACTTTGTTTATACTACACACGTCTCCCAACATACACGTATAGACAGAAGCATGAAAATGGCTGATCCCTTTCAGGCACATCTGGCTCAAACTCCTACTGTACACACCTGTGGGCACCTCATAATTGGGAATTTGCTATAATAATCCATTTCATTCCACGGAAATGTGGAGATGTGAGAGAATATTGAGCCTTCTACACCTCACTCACACTAGAGACCCATTACCCCTGAAACAAGCTAGTACCCATGCATCAGTAAAACATTTTTACTACAGATATAAACAAAACTCCTTCAGCAGAAAAGCAAACCAGCACCATGGTGAAGTGGTGTCACTCCTACGAGAGAACCTGATTTTCAAGTGTGACAGACATGCTTTTACCATACTGCCATTAGGGTGAATTAGCCTGAAAATACAAGTGGACTGCAAGACCCCTCAGCCCTGCAGGAAGGTGCAGAAGAGAATCAGACAAGATACAAGGTACCCCAAAGTGCGACCATCTGCTTTGGAGCCAGTTTTTGCACTCTTCACAAACAACGCTTAGTCACAGAATAATAACAACCTGGGCCGAGGCAGATCCTGTACTGGTAACCACTCTCACTTACTAACACCGTAACACTACTATACAAGGACAAATCCTGCAACCCTTCATCTAGCAAAATGTATTTCGTTGAAAGCTTACCCACATAAAAAGCTCAGGATCAGCCTTCTCTGATCATTAAATCAGACGCAGACAGATGCTGACACATCAAGCTCTTACCCAGGGCTTGGTTCATAAAGGAAAGATTTAATTAATATTTTAAATCAAAACCAGCCTTCTTGGTTAAAAACAAAGCAAAACACACACCAACTCTCGATGCTTTTATTTTAAGAGCACTGTTTTTTTCAGTTTTGCTTCCAACTCTTCCCAAATGACATAATCAGAACTGCAAACAAGTGATGTCCACATAGCAACTTCTACCACAGTGACACAACTGGTCTATATTTACATTGACACCACTTTACCTTAATTCTGTGCTTTTTCCACATGTGCAGGCTCTTGTACTAGGTAGTGTCACACATAATTAACCTATGCTCGCTAAACCTCATGAGAACTCTTTCAAAGGTAAGCTGAAGAGCAGTCTCAGCAAATCTCCTCTCTTTGGGTTGTTAGCGTCCTGTCCTGGTGGGCATTCTTTGGATCCAGCACTGCCCTTGGACAATATTCTGTGTTGCTCCACTAAATATTTTCTTTTCAGACCCCATGCTATTATTTCCCATCTCTCTTCAAAGCATGAAGTTAGACTGCTTTATGCATTAAATATATTGCCAATGATTTAGCCCTCCGTATTTCACATTTACGCATAGCTTGCTAAAACGCTATTAAGCACATCTCAGCCGAAGGCAAAATATCAACACTATCAAAACCAGCAAAACTCCGCCACAGATTCAAACGACCAAGCTGTCACTCTCAACACAAACGCACCCCTAGAAAATACCAAAACTGCATAAGCAGCATTCATAGCAATTCCTCGGGTCAGAGCCTGCGATACAGACACCCTGACGAGTCTTCACCTTGGATCTGTCGGGCATCTATCGCGGAGTCGCCGACAGCAGCAGCGGGGCTCCTGCGGACCCTCACCCGCAGGTCACACGCACACACACCCCCCAACCTCCTCCGGCGGGGCCAGGAGGTGCCGCGGCTGCGACACCGAATTTCGCTCCCAAGAGAAGCCGAACACACACCACCCCCCCCACACACACGCACACCCTCCCCCCGCCCGCCATCCCGGCCATTTACCCAGTTATTTCAGTAAATAACGACTGCAGGCGCGGGAAGAGGCGAGCAGCCGGCGAAAGGGCACCCGATGTGCCGCCGCGGCTCCCCCTGCCCCGGGGGGTTCTGTTTCCACACTCTCCATCACTTTTTCCAAGACGTATTCCTTTTTTTTTTTTTTTTTTTAAAAAAAAACAAATCTGTAAGCATCAAGTATGTTTTCTTCCTCCCAAACGACCACTCGTTTACGCAAAGGACGGGCAGCAAACGGCAGCAGCCGAGGGGGCGATTCCGCCCCGGCTCCCGGCTGTCAGGGTCCCGAGCGCAGTCTAGCGCTTCCCACTCGCGACTTTGTACCCCCGCATCTCTCCGTGACCACGCTTTTGTCTGACAAGGGGCTTCCCCCGCACCACCGCAGCCCCTCAGGGGGCTACACACCGCGGCCGCCGGACGCGCCCGGCCTGGTCCGGCCACCCTCACCCCGCCGACAGCGCGGCCGCCCCGCTCCGGAGTTGGATCGGGGCAGCGCGGCCCCCGCACGGACACGCGTGGAAGGAGGTGCCGCGTGTCCGCTGTGAGGGGACAGCGCGCCCCGCTCCCCTCCTGCCCTGCCCGCCTCCTTCCCCCCTCGCCGGAGGCGGCGCGACAGGAGGGGGGGAAGCCCTCCCCGCAGCCGCCGCTTTACCCCCCAGCTTTACCTCGGCAGCCTCCCGCTCCCGCCGCCGCCCCGCCAGTGCAGCCGGCAGCGGCGGCGGCAGCCCCGGACCCCCCGCCCCGCCCCGCCCCGCCCCCTGGCGGGGCCGCCGGGGGCTCGCGCGCCCCCTTCCCGCCCGCGCGGGGTGGGGTGCGGGGGGGGGAGCGGGGAGACGGGCCCCCTCCGCCATTTTGCCCCCTCAGAAGGCCGGCGGGGGAAGGTGTGGGGCGGGGAAGGGGGTACGGCGTGGCCCCCCCCCCCCAGCCTCGGACGCCTCCCAAGTGGAGTAGGAGCACGGACCCGGGGGATCAGAGGAGTCGCCGTCCCCGTCCTGCCTAGGGCAGGGCAACAGGACGGGCTTCACCCCCTCCCGCCGGCCCCCACCCTGCAGAGCGGAGCCGCCGCCTCTGTAGTACTCTTTTTTAGTTTCACTGCTCGGCCTCTGCATAAAGTTTTTCCCTCAGCAAGCTCCCGGGCTTGAAGGACCTTTGGGGCCTCCTCCTGCCTGGGTGCCAGGGCTGGAGTGACTCTCACACACCTACCCCGGGCGTTTGGTCCCAACAGGCAGCGGTGGGAGCATGCAGTACAAAATGTTAGATTTCCCGCTAGGGAAGGAATGCCGAAAGAGGGAGAAAAGGTGTGATGATGCTGAGGTGGGGATGGACAGTTGGCTGCAAGCTTTCCATCCCGGCACCTGGGCAGCCAGCGGCGCCTTCAGCCTCCTCTTGGCAGCTGTTCATTTCGGCTTAGCCACTGCGAAGTCTTTCGGAGATAAACACGGGCAAAAACACACTATTGAGATTTTTGACAGCTGTAATGAGCTCAAGGAAGAATTATGTAAACATTATTAAGTGTAATAAACACATGTCAGCATTAGGCAGTCTTGTGTAGAAATGGTGGTAAAAGCCATGGCGAAGGTTTTATTCATAATGTCTTTTTAACTTTATGTAGCCAGTGTAATAGGCCCTGTGCTTTGCTGTTGCCTCGACGGAAAATCGTTACCCAGTAATAGATGAGCCGGTTCGGAAGGAGAGCCACTGGGATACTGCACACTTTCATTCATAGATGCTGCGTATTAGAGGAAGTAGCAGGAGGCCTGCCAACTTTCCCAATTTAATTATTAAGCTGTCAGTTCCTGACTCCTTGTTTCAACTTCCTGAGGCAACATCTGGCTGTAATAACAAAAATAAATAAATAAAATAAAATCTGATCATTCATTCAGCAGCATTCTATTTGCCATGTCCTTTTTACTGCAACTTTTATGAAAAACTCAATAGAAGGGATCTGGAGCCAGCATCTCTCTGAACTACCCGAAAGTAGAGATGAGAATAGCTTCGGCTGTGATCCTCATATTTGAGCCTTTTTTCAACAAGTCCAGTGGTGTGCGTTTTAATCTTCCTAATCCTTCTTTTATTCAGAAGAACATCAGCATTTTTTTCACTGCATGAAGCTGAATGATATGACTTTGGGAGATAAAAATATAAAATCTTTTGCTAGCCAAGAATTTTTGCATTCTCATCAAACATTGCTTCAAAAGGGTAACGGTGGTCTCAGAAAAAAAAAAAAAAGCCATAAAGGATATCAGATTTAAATGCTACCAAATGTGAGCAAAACACTGAAGAGAAGTTTTAAAATATCTCTGACTGCATCTTCACATGTTCTGTGCGTCTGTTTCATATGATGTGACAGCTTCAGCTCACAAGTCGTTATTGCAGTGGCTTTTGGAACTGCATGCCTCTTTTTTTTCATATCCTCACTCAAATACACGCACACGCTTACAAAAATATGTATCTATATATGTACACATGCACACAGAGAGACAAATACAGAGTGACTCAGCTCTGCGTTCTACTTGTTTAATCAGTTTTCAAAAGCTCCAGCACTGTTTTCTTTTCTTATTTAAAATGCCTAAAGCCAGCTTTTCCCACATTGCCTATTTCACTGCTGGGGTGCAGAGCCTTGGACAAAGCTGTCCCATCTACGTTGCCTCCGCTGGGCTTCTCCTCCTTGGGTCACACTCTCCTAAATGCCTATCTGAAGGTCAGGATGTTGGCCCTCCATTCATCACACAGCAGCTTGGACTTACGCGCTGATCCTGCACACCCATCCTAGGGAATCCTAGAAGACCTTTCTTACTGACGGTCCCTTGAAGCTAAGGAAGGAGGTCGAGATCTGGAGGCAGAGGTCCTGCAAGCCCAAACTGCGATCAGATGGAATCAGGAATGCTGTGGGTTGACCACCATTGCCCACGAATGGCATTCTGCACCGTGTGTCACTTGTGTCTCTCCTGTGCTATGGACCAGTAGGAGGTGTAGCAACCGTGGTGGTAAGTACAAGTTGGGTATGTACGGTAGCAATGCCAAATTCAGTACCTCCAAGTGTGACTCGTTCCCTCAGTGCTCCTAGAGAAAGCTCTTCTGGTTTTCCCATTCTGTTAATTCTCGCTCCCTTCCATTAAGAAGTCAGGTGTAGAGATCAGAAGAGTCTGAAGTCAATGTTGCTGTCATTTGGGCTCCCATCAGAGGTTTGACATTACATCCTTTTTTTTTCCTTAGAAGTTTCCTTCCTCTTGTAGCTTGGAGGAACTTCTGGAACATTTTATTGATTTCTTAGCTGCTCTCCACTGGAACTCCTCGTAATTCCTGGCTTCCTAAGGCTCACCGGGTACTTTTTCTTTTATATACTCCAGTTCAAGCAGCAGAAAAGCTAACTATCCTGTTAAGTAGGGCAGACTTTCTTAAACCATTGAAAGAACTCTGGATAATCCTTTCGTACCTGTCTCCCATCCTCAAGTGAAATGACTGTGCCTCTTAAGTCCTCATAGGAGGGGACTGAATACTTTATATAAATTCTATTCAAGATTCTCCTGTTTTTCCTACAGTTCATGAAAGATCAGTCAGACTCTTCCTTTAGACTGTAAAGAAGAAAGAAAATAGAGTGAGGGGAAAATGTTGAAAGTGGATTTTCTGGTCAAATTCTATTTATCATTTTTCTACGATTAGCCAATTTCCAGTCATATAGCTCAGATTTATTTTTAGAAAAGTCACCAGGGATTAAAAAAAAAAAAGATTAGTCAAACCAAAACATTTCAAAATGCTCTGGACCAAAGGAATGTTTCTGAGACAGCAGCAAAGACTACGCTGGGTCCTGTGACCAGATGCACCTTTGAAAACTTTTGCGTAGTCTCTTGCTGTAGGAAGTAGTGTTTGTACTGTAGGAAGGATAATTTCTACTTGTGTACTTTAAGGAGCCTGTCATCAATTTCCCTACTTTTTGCTCAGGTGCAAAGTGACAACTTCTGTAGCATATATGAATTCAGGAGTAAAGAGGAAACTATGCAAAAAAATGAGCAAATCCTTTATAAAAACTTAATGAAAAGAAGGTGGAAGAACAATTTAACACAGAGAATTTCTCAATCTGCTAGTGAAGGTCAATAACATGATGGATAAGACCGCAACAGATGTATTTATATACTTACAAATGTGAAAGCAGAAATTAGGGTCTTCTTAAAAGTAGCAGCTGTTAATTGCCAGGCTCACGTACAGACACACACTTGGAGAGACTGCTAATTAACTGAATGAATAACTAGAGGAGTTTCACCTCTGAATTCCTTGCCATAGACCTAAGAGGTCAGGTGAGAGACTGTGATTCCCAGGCAGATCCCAAGCTGGATAACATTTGTTGTCTATATGGAGGCAATGATGTCCAACTGAAAAATAATTGCCTATGCAGAAGGAAGCTTTACCAGGGAAAGTAGGATGTGCTGATCCACTAGGGCCAGCATCAGCAGCTATTAAAACAAACTGACATAAAGAGCCTCCCAGATATCTGCTATCGTATGGTCTGGAGACATCAGCTCACATAAAACTGCAAAATGCTTGAGACTCGGAATCTAAAATTACTTTCCTTAATTAAAAGCATCATGTGCTGAAAGGAAGAAAAAACATCCTGCAGGACTTGAAACATCAGCCAGCAGACAAGAGAAATCCAGAATCCCACTGAGCTTGGGGGAATTTCTGCACACTTAAATGAACATTCGTTGCAACAGCCAGTGCTCACCTAAGGACATGATATAAATCCCAAGGTATTAATAATAACTCAATCCCTAGCAAAATATATATATTATTTTTTTACTACAAAATACCAGCAAGAAGGAACATGGAGTCTGTGGACAGAGTTTAGAGCATGAATTTTGTCTCTGTCATGCTTACTAAGTAACAGAGATGATATTTTACCTTTGGAGATGAGAAATAAAGCTGTGGTGCAATCAGACCATCATGCAATAATAACTGATCATGGCAGCTGAGATTATGGGAGCGTGTGCAGCTACAAATATTCATCTGGGACTCCTTTAGGCTTCTGTGCATCAGCTGGTCTTCTATTATCTCCTTGGGAATTGAACTAAGTAACACATGGGTGCCATGCCTTCTGAATGCTTGATAAAGGAAGTAAAAAATAAAGCTAATGAAAAGTCCAACCAGTATAATTGATATTGCAAAACCTCCTCTACTGGGCTCAGTAATGACTTAACAAGGGCATACATAAAAGACAAAGAAGGAAGGCATTAGAAGAGCTAACCCATTTGTTACCTGAGAGTTTTCTTCAATGATGATGAGAAGATTGGGAGAGATAATTAGGTGCATTGTGTTTAAAGAACTGCTGCAGGAGGTTGTCCACAGTATGGATTGTCAGGGAGTATCAGGTAGCAAGTGTACTGATAAGACAATATGAAGAACATGGGAGGACCATTTGGTGGGAGTGAAAAAGGTTGTAAAGGTCTTTAAGGAGTTAGGATGTAAAACTGCAGAAAGCAATGTCAATATGCAAGAAATCATATCACCTTGGCATATAATAAGTGATAATGAACTGGAATCTTAATTAACAAAACAAATTGTACAGGGCAGAAAAATTTACAAACGTGGAGGTAAATTAAAAAAGATCTGTCTAAAATACTATGGACTTAGCTAATAAGGAAAAACTTGATTCGGATGGAGAAAGAACAAAAATGTAAGTTACAGAAAGACAGATGTTTAAATCAAGCTGTATTTGTATTTCTGGCTTTGTCCCATACATTTATAATAACATATTTATAGTAACTCCGAGATTTCTGCTAGATCTTCTCTCGGAGGAATTGATGCATGTAGTAGACACAGAACAGTGTTATTGGGGGTCACAAATTAAAAAACAATTAAACAACAGGGAACCTTCATTCTTACAGAGTTCTTAAGGGTGATTGTGGTAGGTATAGAATTCATAGAGTACTTGTATTACACTGCCTACTACTTTACAAAGCACCACTAAAAAGGTTTTTCCAGAAATAATGAGTAGAAATAAGTTTTGCTGATGGTATGCAACAGCAAAGTGTGCTTCTCAAATGGATTTGGTAGCCCAGCCACGAAGGGATGAAAGGCTGGGAGCAGTTGCACACACATTGATGAAACACGGCATTGCAGTTTGGCCCCGCAAGCTGCATTTTCTGGCAGAGGAATCCAAATGGCTGTTATAAGTCAAAGCTTTAGACACCTTCAGACAAGTATGAACAAGTGTCTATCCTGCAAGCAATGGAAGGGATGGACGGTGTAAATCACATCGGTGATCCATGCTTAGAGTTCTGATCAGAGAAGGACAACAAATCTGTGTTACAAAGGTCCCCGTGTCATCTTTTTATGTAATACCACTCGGCCATCAACAATCCAATACTGTTCCGATAAAATTATTTTTGGATTCATGCTCCCTGAGAAACTTTCATGTTTGTCAAAACCTTTGCACCTGCACAGGTGCCAGATGCAAAAGTGATGTCAGTGACTTGGGACAATATTTCAAAAGACGGACCAATATACGAGTCAGATGTGAGCATGTCAAACACAGGATAACAAAAAACAAACAAAAATGAGAATAATCTGTCCATCTAAGATTAAAACTGAAAGGTGCAACTACTCAACTAAATAGTGGAAGACTGAATCTAGATGAGGACTTTAAAAAATCTGAAGTTTTTGGCATAGTACTTGTCCCAACTAATGGGCCTGGCCCAGAAGTTATGGACTCTCTATTCCTCCATAATTTTAGTCCATCTGAAAGCAGAGCCCTGGGAATGACTGCAGCATTCAAAATCTTTGTAGATAGTGGATTCCCTGGTTTTCTAGGAGTTTCTAAGATACTGAAACTTGTGTCACTGGTTAGAATTCTTGTAAAATTCTTGTAAAAAAAAAAACAGAGAAAAGCCATAATAATCAGTGCAAGCAGCTATAGGGATATATGTGTCTTTATAAATGTGTCTTAATAAATGTGCCATTTTTAAGTATACATAATTTTTTCATACATATATGCATAATACAGAAAATTTAAGTCCTACCAGCACATGTAGAAGTTCTTTGCAGTGTCTCAACATACTTCTCCCTGGCTTTACTTCCGAAGTTCAGTCTCTAGGGCAGATGTTCAGTCCTGCAATTACTTTTGAAATGACATTCCTGTAACTTCACTTCTTAAGTGAATAGTGTGGAGTACAGTACAGAAGGATATTTTTAGGTGACTTATTTTAACACTTACTTTTTACGTAATCCCAAATTGATTGCTGCATGGATGCACATAGTGCACCTACCTTCCCTAGGACCTTATGGGTTAGCAGCAAATATTTCATGTAACAGAGAATCAAGAGTGGTAACTGAACCTATATTCTATTGTCCTCCCTTATATCCTTGGATATGCTGTAAGTGGATGGCATTGGTTGAAGAAAAGATTAAGCAGATGCTCGACTGGTAAACATACCGTAGATACGTTGCTGCTGCAAGTTACTGTTTCATCAGAGAATCTGCTGAGTGACGTGGCACGAGTCATGGGCTGAACCATAGGTTTCTAGTCTCCTTCTGGAGAGGTATCTGGTGATGAGGAAAGATACCCCAGGGCATCTCGTAATGGCATTCAACACCTACATCATGGCAAGGCTTTAATGTTCCTAAACTGGAGTCAATTTTACACCAAGCATCTAGATGCTTTCTGGGCGTCTTTTCAGAGGATCACATTGGAGCTTAAGTAGTTCATTCTTCTATGCTTATTTGGAAATAATTATCTCCAAAACAATACAAACAAGTAAGCAAACAAACAAGAATACCACTAGGGTGTCTGTAATTGAGACCTCAGGCATAATTGTTTATCTATGGAGGATAAAACATAGCTATTTATCTATGTTAACCTTTGACTACTTTCTTAGTCACATGGAACAGCTTATTAAAAAAGGAAAGGGTGATGTATAGGGGCAACAGCTACTCCGAGGAGGTTTGCAAAATCGCGCTGTCACTGTTTCATTCAACCCAATGAGGTCAGAGTCTTCTAATTAAATTCAGTGAGTTTTACATCAAGCCTTCAGTCTGCATTCTTGGTTGTCATAAACACAGTTGATATTTGTTATTATTTATTCTGTAGTACTTTTCCAAGTGTGTTTGGGGTTTGTGCAAATACAGGAAGAAACAGACTTATTGCTATGGGGATAAAATGTGCCTTCCTAACTCAGGAAAATATCCCTCTGACAGCCAGACTTGCTAAGCGTTACCGAGTTTCATCCATTGCTCATATCTGACTGTAATTTGCTGTGGAGCATTCTGCTATAGCTTTCTATAAGGAGCGATATATGAAAATTGCATTGAATCATATTCAGGAGTGAAAATAAAGGGGGGAGGGAACGGGCACCACCACCTCCACAGCCTCAGCTGGAAGAGGAACCCACCTCTCCCGGCTGGTGGGGGCCGGTGCAGTGAGAGCTCCCTCTTCCGTTGCAGATGGCTTTCATCACCAGGCATATTCTCGTTATCCGGTTCCCTGATAGATTTTGTCATTGCCCTACTTAACTCACATTGCCATTTAAATGAACATTATTCCGTTGTGTTCTTTTATTGCTTGTTGTTTTGTACTGTGGCATTGCTTGGGCTTTCCATAGACTAACACAAAACTCAGTACCTCTTCTACAGAAGAAAAACTGAATAAGCTGGATGCGAATAATACAATCATCAAGGCATCTTTTGAATTAAACTGAAAAAAAAACCCAGGAATGCACAACATACTAAGACCAGCCGTCCCTCTTTATGGCCAATTGTAGGGTAGTATCATTGGCATTTATATGAAGTTTTGTTTAAAATGTCATCAGGTTTTGTAGACATGGAAAATACTTCTTAGAATTATTCGTACACGATACTATTTTTTCGTTAAGGAATGTATTTACTTCTTTCATTTTAATATGCTCACAAGGTGAATCTGACACTTGTTTATTTGACAAAGTCCAAGCACAAGCATGAACTTGTAACACTTGGTTTTCAAATACAATAGAGAATAATTTCGATAAGAACTGGTCGTGTTGGATGTTGTGTCACTATCTCCCATTAATCTGCCTCCTTCTGTGGCATTATGTCCTTTTTCTTTTCCCCCAACTGACTGCTTCATCTGCTTTGGTCTTTGGGGAAAGAAAAGTCATTTGCTAAATGCTTTTACAGCCCATAGCACAGGAGGGTCCTGACCTGACTGGTCTTTGGCCTTAGAATATTTTAAAGGAATTTGTTACTTATTATTCTTGTGTGTAATATATCATGGAAGATTTCCATTGCTCTCATGTTTTATTGAAGGTTATTTTTTATCCCACTTAAATATGTCTTAGTTGCCCTCAGAGTGTCAGGTTTACAGTACGGCAGCTTCTGCAATACAGTCATGATATAGATTACATAGAATAATGATTGCGTTACAGTAAGAGAGGAGGAAATAGTGTAATATTTTGAAGCCTTGCAGTGGCAGCACAAATGACACACCATGATGACATTTTCCTTTTGCTTGGACTCTGCTGGGTAGCAAACATCTGAAACAAAAATCCTGTATTTGTCTATAGGCAGTGACAGTACTACCAGCAGTGCATGCTCCTCTGAGTTTACCTTCGTTCAACTCTGACCAAGGATGAATGAGCACCATTTTGAATACGAAGGCACTTCAATTTTCACGCTTGTTCAGTCCTGGGCCTCTGCTGAGACTATGCTAGTAAAAGTGCCACATATAAAAATGGCTTTATGATATGCATTTGTCCTCAAAAAGTCCAGCTGCAATAGTAACTGATGTGTCTGCATAAAGCACATTTGTGTGTGTGTGAGAGAGAGAGCGTGTGTATCTATTTGCAGGGAGATTCAAACAAAATAATGGGGACAGACAAGTTATTTGAATATTTGTCCCTATGCATTTGAAAATTTTGGACTGTGCAATCAGCAATTTCTCTGCCTTCCCACAGTGTGTTTTAGTCTAAGCAGCCTCAAAATCTTCTTAGCGCTCAGCCGACCAAATCACTTCAGGACTGTAGGAGCTCAGGGTAGCTCCACTGTCTTGTATTTTTACATCCACAAATTAATGAGAAATGCTGTCTTTTTCATTTAGTAGTATTGTCTTCTCCATTTGGATTTATTCTACACCAGAGAAAATGTCTTTGGAATTTCTTATCGTCACTGTGCTGACAAAAAAAAATGTTAAGATTTCATAAGTTTATATCCTAAATTTCCAGGCAGGAAGGCAGGCAATATAACAGTCATGGGTCTTTTGGGGAACCGATCTTGACCACACTGGATATTTAAGGTTTCATTGCATCTTAAAAAAAAAAAAAAAAAAAAAAAAAAAAAAAAAGAACTAAAAAGAACTCCTTTTCAATTTACAGCTGTGAAAGTCACTTTTAGCTCAGTTTTCTCCACATACAAAGCTGACATGGCTGTGCTATCTTTTTTGCCAGTCCTCCTTCCACATTTAAAAGTCCTTGCAGACTTTTCCTCACCTGGCAGCATAAATAAAGTGTAGATGGGGGACACAGAAAGGAGCTGATGGTCTGGTGGATACGTCAGGAAGGTTTTGCAGGAGGTGAGCTAATGATCTGAAAAGAGTAAGAGAATGTTACGGTGGAAGGCAGTAAGATCACGGAGAGGCAACTACAGGTACGACAGCAGAGGGATTTGTGTAAGAAAGACGAGACCTAGCTAGCACAGGTAATTTTGGAGAAGATGTAGGACACAAGTTTATAGGAAGCAAGGCTGCCTTAGTACCGTTGTTACAACCTGCTTACTGTAAATGTAATTGCTTGTAGACAATAGAAGACAATAATTGTCAATTACGAAATGTAATGCATAAACTGTAGTTTATAGATAATATGAGACAATATCCTCCCTGTTAACAGGCTTGAAGTTTAATGTCTTACTAGATTATCATGCCAATAACGAAGTTTCGTTATTTAAAAGAGATACATTATGGGAAAAACAATCATAGCAGCAGTATTCAAGTAGTTATCCACTCTGCAGTTTTCCCATATTTCCAAGCTGTTAGTTGTTTTAAAAGAAGCTATAATTACATTAAATACTTCCCAGTGTTCAAAAACTGAAATTGCTTGGCTTTCCACTAGGTTATTATCCTGCAGTAAACATGGGTGAGGTGTTCAGTGTAATCACAAATAAAAAAGAAAATGCCCCAGTCGACACTTTCTCATTAAAATGATGACCGCACAGCAGAAAACACTGAAAAACATTTCACTTCTATATTAACAATTGAAGGATATTAATTTACCCATAACTCTACACCAATGGTATAAATTTAAGCTGCACACCTAGATTTTCCTTTCTCTAGCTCAAGAGAAACAGTTTGTCTCATAAAAAGTAAATGATTTTGCCAGTGGGACTATGTCCCTTTACCAGTAAAATACTGGCAGCTCTAAGGAAGAATACACTATATTCAGAGCTGTAAGACCCTGTATAGATATCTTTTTGTCACAGAAGAATATCTGACTCTCCATTCCCTCTACCTCATCTTGCTTGTTGGTTCGCTTATCTAAGTAACATCATATTTGCCGAAGGAATCTAAAGAAGAAAGTAGCCTCAAAGGTAGGAAGGCTGTGGTCAATAGCAATTAAATGTTACAACCACTGGAAATCCAAGATGCACAGGCCCAGAATAAAATGGAAAATTTCCATCTCCAGTATAATTTCTGTGGGACTATGATCCAGCCAATGCTGGTGATTTACCAGAATGTTAGGAAAAAAAGTTAGATGAGTGAGTGAGCACCTGACAAGGAGTCTAGGTATGTGACAGAAAGTTTTCCCCACCGACAGGGATCCAAGAAGTTATAACAAAGCAGTTAATCTCTTTCTTACTCAGAAGACAGTGGTGAATATTTAGGGATATTCTCTCTGGGTGCCAGCCCACAGACTCCCTCTGGAAACCAGCTGCTGCAAGAAAATGAGGGTATTCATAAAAATAGCTAAGGGGAGAGCAGGAAGACCAGGGCAGTCAATCTCAACAACAGATAGAAACAGACACAAATATCACGGAGGAATGGAAAAGACTCTTTTCCTCCCCGTGCAATGGTGCTAACACAAGAAAAGTGAGTGAACAAATAATATATGTAAGACAGTGGTAAACCAAATGTATTTGGGAGAAAGAGCCACTGCCTTTAAAACCCGTGCTCGTTTTTTCTTCAATAGTCTTAATATGAGAACAATAACAATAACATTGCACAGACAACGCAGGTAATATTTTCCTAGAATACATTAGTGTAGAGTTCGTGTTCATAGCTGCATAACTCATTACAAACTTTGTTTTGTCTGTGTTCAGAAAAGGCTGCTATAAGTTGGGGAACTTGCTGGATCAGAAAGAAATATGCTTTATGGTTAGACAGAAAATGCCATCTTGTAGAAGGACATCTCATACTATATATAGCACTTTGGTTCTCAGAATACAGCCTTGCACTGGGCCTTGTGCAAAGGAATAAATTCAAAACATTTTCTAGTCACCAAGATACAGTTGTATTTAAATTGGAGGTACAAATTCATGCATTTTGGTGCCCATCTGTGGCCCCAAAGCAAGGTAGGCTTACAGCAATATTCAGCAAAGCTAGTGTTAAAGCCCCTCTTTATCAGTGACCTTTCCTTTAGAATTTCTGTGATAACACTTGGGGATATCACATTAAGTTTCTTAGTATAAAATTGAGCACTGAACAGACTTTTAGAAAGATTATGATGCTAGAGGGATATTTAATGGTGAAATCACTTACTGTAGTACTCATTTCTGAGAGCAAAGGTCTGAAGTGAAATGAATTTGGTGATCTTAGATTAGTCCTCGGTGGGCAGAGGTCCATGTCTGAAGTCAGCTACATGTATAATTAGGTATAATTTCTACATCTGTTCAATAGAGGTTAATTGAACTATCATAATAATTGAATTCCAGTACTTCTGATTTTTCTATTCAAAGTGTTCCTGTGAGATCAGAGCCAAGTATTCATCATCTAACACATTTGTAGGAAATTCCTGTTGCATTCGGTATTTGGCTTGTGGGTTAAAGCAGGGCATTGGCATTTTTCAAATGTCTGAGCACAAACACACGTCCAATCTTCCAAAATAAACAGGCAAAAAGAAAGCAAAATACATGCGACATGTACATAGATTCTGTACCGAGAATTCCTTATAACTTTAAGAAACAGTGAAAATCAGATAGATTACCAGCTGACAAAGCAGGAAAGATCTAATAATCTTACCCAAGTATTCTGCAAGAATTTCAGTTTTCTTGTGGTGGTACTTTAGATTCAGATTGTGTTATAAGCACTCAGTGAATAAACACTGTGCATTAATTTTGAACCTGGAACAATACAGCTTTATTTTCTTTCTACAGTCACAGGTGTGCAAACATATGACAAAAGCATATGTACGAATTCTGTGTATATTTATTCTTCTGTGTATGCAAGCAGTTACACACATTTTACAAGGCTACTGCTCACTCATTCAGAAAACTAACAGGTTTTCTTTTACCGCTTCCTTATGAGAAAAAAAGTAGACAGGCACCGTGATGAACTGCATCCAATTATACATTCACCTGGGATCCAACATTATTGGATTATTCTTGGCTCACTACACTTGTCAGACGCACTCTTTAAATTTTTAAGGAAACAATGTTTGCTTTTTATTTACTGAGTTTAGCATTTATGAAGAATACAGACTTTTGAAACTGAAGTTCTCTGTGCATTGAAATAGGCAAGCTACTGAATTTATTTATTTATTTATTTTTCCGAATAGGTAGGAAAGGCATTCTCCATTCCCATATAACTGTAGGCTTCTCAGCTAGGACTGCCCACAGAGGTGTTAGAGATGGTCAGGGAGTGCACTTTCACCAGAACTCCTTCAGAAATTTAGACAGTTTTTAAAAAATAATAAAAATTAAAAATATTCCATTTGAAAAAAACAAACAAACAAACAAAAAAACCAGATTGGAAATACTGCCATATTGTCTCAGGGGCTTTATGAACATTAAGCTTGAGTAACCCTGATCTGTCAGCTTGCTGGACTACATCTCTCATGCTACACAGGTTTGATCTTAGCAGTGCCTTGCTTTGACGTAGAAGGGGAGTCATGGGAGTTATTGTCTCTCTGGGGAGTCCAGTTCATAGTGGGAAATAGAGACAAGGCACAAATATGTCACAATTGCTAAATTACCATTTTAATTTTTTATGCCATTAATTCTCTCCAACCGTTGAACTTTTTGCTTATAAATGATTTCTTTTTTAACTAAAAGTGCAAGTTTCTGAAGCAAGTTTGGTTATCCATCCATTTTACTTTTTTAACTACAAAATAATTTTCTGAAGAAAGTCTCGTTACCAACCTATTAGAAGCAGGACTGGTGTTGATAACTGATTTAACATGAGACTGTAACTAGTCTTCTTATAAACTTTTAGACTCAGTCGGGCTGGTGGTATTGAATCTAGTGGCGGTCCTGTTTGAACAAGTGGAGTCAAGAGTAGTGCAAAGTTTCAACAGTGCAGAGAATGCAGGACTGATCCCTGTGAACACGCTTAACATTTTTTTGCAACTCAATCCCATAAACCAATTTTAGTGATGCAATGAAGTTCACTGTCTGCTAAGTCATTGTGAATCATAAAGTCCCCATTTGTGTGGTATAAATCAACATAACTATTCAACAATTAAATCTACAATGAATATATTTTTTAAATTACCAAGCATTATGTTTCGTTTTACAAGCTTGCACATGCATTCTTTATAGCTTACTGTCATGTAATGCTTTATAAATGATACTTGATAAACAACAGCTGTATAATCTTAGAAATATTCATCAAGAGGCACATGTATCCATGGTAAATCACTTTTGACTTGTACAATGCTGGTGCTTGGCATATAATCTTCTAACTGCTTGCATGTGGAACATAATAGGACATGACACTATGCTTCTGTGAGACCAAAATACATTCAGAAAACATACTTGAGTATCAATTGCAAGCAAGAATGAAAAACGTTCGTCAAGGGCACAGTTCTGAAGTGTAAATCTCAAAGTAGATGCTATATTTATGGTACACCACTATGCATATTTTGCATATTGTTTATTTTTAAAATGGACTTCTTTACACTAATTTTCACAGTTTATTGGCACTGAAACCTAAAGTTTAGGGAAGATGTGGTATTAGGGATTGGGGTTGGCGTCCCGTAAGCTAAAACTAACTGCAACTCCTGTACTTCTCTCAGCTGTTAGAGTTCGACTAATTCCCTAGATTATGTCATAGTTTATTTCCTATCTGTTATATGCGTTTCAGCTTTCAGAAAAGTTCTTGTGAGGCAGAATATAGAATAAGAGGGTTCGGCTATTCTTTCAGATGCTTCCATACAACTTCTGCAGAGCCAGATACCATAGTTCATATGTCATAGTGAGTTTTGGGGAGCAAGAGACAAGAAGGGCATCATTCACATGCTGATGGCAACCCGCTATGGTTGCTGTTACACAGCACTTGGACTAAAGAATTGAAAGTGCTCTGTGATTGCTACCTTTGGTCTCTTCGCTGAATTGAACCGCTTGTTATAGCAACCTCACCTCTGTTTTATTGAGACCGTGCAGTTTGTATTTAATATTTACGCTATACAGTTGCAATTCTTTTTCAAGAAGCACCACTATTTATCCTTTATTTAAGATCTTCTGATAAAGTCAAAGTCTAAGGTAAAAAATGTATCTACTCGATTCACACAGTAATTTCCATGACACAGGTTATGCTGGTTTTTTAAAATTGTGGGTAGGATTCTCCTCACCTAATCATGTAAGACACCAAATGTAAACCCTTCAGCTAGGCCTCCTCTAATACCCAATGGAGAGAAACAGACCAATTAATTAAGAGTCCAATTAATCCCACCCTAAATAGCATGAAGAAAAGTGGATGAACCTCCCTGTGGAGGGGTCCGTCCCACTCTGTAGACTCTAGAGGCAGCCTAAAAGGCTTCCTAAGAGTAGAAATATACTTTTTATAGGGTAGCGTGAAGTGAGATGGGAGCAGCCAGCTGTGCCCCTCTTAGTCTCTGTGTAGTACCCACCCCCTGCCACAGCTGCCCTTAACTGCAGAGCACAACGTTTTTGTGTGCATATGGCAAAATTTACCCCAACTATGCAAATCAGAAGTAGTTCAGGAAAGCACAGGCCGGTTGTGTCCACCTAAAATTAAGAACTTGATCCATGAGTGGGTAAACAGCTTTCACGTGAGTTACATGAAGTGGTAAGAAACTTTTGTTTTCAGGCTAACCCTACAAGACCTGGAGATTTCTGGGGAATATTCTGCTTGAATAGGCTTTCTACTAGTTGTTTGCATCCACAATGTGTACTCGGAGGAATTTGCTGTCTCTGCAGTTCTGCATTTGTGTCCATGTTATGCCAAAACATCTCAGGTTTTCGACAAAAGTTAAAGGATTCCCTTTATATCCTCTTATCACCACCCTGAATAGAGGAAAAACCGGAGCATATCTTTTATTCTCTTACAGAGGCAGAACTTAAGTAAAGGCTCTCAACAGAGGAGGTGCTGCAGAGAAAGCCTCCTGGCAGGCAAATTAAGAGAGGAACTTCGGGCTGAAGGGAAAACTGCATACCTCTGAGACAAATGGTTGAAAACGAAGCATTTTTTCTCATTTATTAGATCTGAGTTTGGAAATATGACTCACATAAGAAAAAAAAATCGGTAGCTGTGTTTCTTGCTCATTAGAATTTATTATTAGGAAGTGTAGAAGATACATTTTCTTAGCCTTTTTTTTTAGACTTGAGGAGTTTCAATAAATTCATTGGCACCCTATCTGTTGTGTTGGCATTTCTGGTTCTATCTGTGCATTTTGTCCATGTCTGTTTGTGAACAGACACAGCTGTTCCGGCTCCTGCCACATATTTACCCCTGTAGCCTGTTTTAGGCCTTTTTAAACCTATATGACATGCTCTTCAACAGTTTCACTTCTTTTAAACATTTCTGTGACCTGTGGAAACAAAGACTGGATCTGCTAAACC
Organism: Larus michahellis; assembly: GCF_964199755.1. Taxonomy (NCBI): domain Eukaryota; kingdom Metazoa; phylum Chordata; class Aves; order Charadriiformes; family Laridae; genus Larus; species Larus michahellis. The sequence goes on along the minus strand of NC_133897.1, from coordinate 43,004,682 downwards.
CAATCTAAGAGCAGAAGAGTTCTTATCACTCAACACTTTCGCAGAAACGAGAGCAAGTAGTAAAAGTAAAAACACAAAGTTAAAATGTTTCTTCAGTTAGGAGCGTACTAAATTTGTATTTTGAAAGCAGCAGAGAAGGTGGAAAATATTCAAGACTTGAAGTTACATCTCAGTTCACTATTAATGTCACCCTGCTAACAACATAGGACCAAAAAGCTTTACAGTGTATATTACTTCCAATTAATTCTTAACTATGCAAGACCTTCCATTCTAGGTGACATGAAGGTTTCCAACAGAAGAAAGCAACAGGTACTTAAAGAACAAAGCATGTACAGAGGCATCTTTTTCTCTTCCATACTATTCCAGCTTTTGTCAGTTGTTTGTATTTCCTGAAACACAGGCAGCATGTGTAGAATTGTGTTTAAAATTCATTAATGAACCTCTCCTCCAGGGACTCATCTAATCCTTTTCTTGATTCATTTTAATTTTGGTCTCCACCCTGAAGCAATGAGTTCCACAATTATATGGCGTATAAAAGCATTTTCTTTTGTTAGTTATAAAACTGCTGCCATCTGAATGTTCTCTAGTTCTTAATATTGTGAAAAACAGTGAATAGCAATTCACTAGCTACATCCTTGACATGATTTTTTGTTTGATAAATCTCTGTCGTGTTTTGAACCTGACCTGCTTGGTAGCTTTTTTGCCAAGATTATTGCCGTCTTTTGCTCTGTTTTGTTCTACTAAAAGTTTTTTGAAACAGGGTCACCAGAGCCGCATGCAGTGTTAAACCTGTTACACATCTGAGTATTATTAAAATGTTTTCTATTTTGTTCTCTGTTCCTTTCCTAAGAAGTCCTAACACTCTACTTGCCATCAGTGATGGCATCATCTGGCAGATGATCTTGTAGAATGAACCCCAGTAACCCTCAAATCTCTGTCCAGGATGGAGATAGTTCATTCAGGGTCCATTCTTCTTATAATCAGGACTGATTTACTCCAAATGCATTACTCTGCACTTGCTGATACTGAACTTCATTTTATTTCACTGTCCTTTCCAGTGAGCTGTGGAAGTTCCTGCAGTCTTACATCCCAGGAAGCCCCCCTGCCAGGTAGCGCAGGAGAACGATGAGCAGTTCAGATTGAACTACTGGGGTTTAGGGGACCTGTTGGTTGAGAAAGTTGACCACTTACAGTTATTCTTTGCCATCTGCCTTTATGTCATTACTAATCCATGGCAACAGCTTCCTGTTAATCCCGTGGTAATTTATTTTGTAGAAGCCTTTAATGAGGGAATGTGTCAAAAGCCTTTTAAAAATCCAAGTACGTTATAGCATTAGGATCACTGTAATGATCAATGCTTGTTGACAGTTTTAAAAAACTTAAATACATCTGTAAGGAACATCTTCCCTCAGTAGAAACTGTGTATTATGCCATATATAGTGTTTGTCCAGGTGTCTATTAATCTCATTCTTTATTACAGTTTTACCATTTTGCCTGTACAGAAATCAGACTTGCAGACTATAGATCCAAGATCTCTCTGGAGTCCTTCATAAAGATTGGTGTCACATTTCCCACCTTCTGTTCCTCTGGCAATAGGTTAGACACCACTGTTAGTAGTTTAGTGATTTTATATTTGGGTTCTGTTATAAATCTTCAGTGAATACCATCTGTTCATGGAGATTTCTTACTGTTCAGTGTGTCAATTTGCTCTAAGCCTTTTCTATTGACACTTGAATTTGAGCCAGTTCCTCAGCCTTATCTCCCCTAAGGAATGACTGATATCAGGGCCTCATTCTCTTCTGTAATGAACACCGATGCAATAAATTAATTTAGATTTCCTGCAATAGCCTTACCTTCCTTGAATGTTCCTTTCATACCTTGATTGCCTGTTGGTCCCATCTGACTCTCTGTCAGGCTTTCTGGTAATGGTATGTTTGAAAAAAGTTTTATTAATAGGTTACCTGTCCTTACCGTTACTCCTTCAAATCCCTTATGGCCTGTCATATGGTGTGTCTGCATTTAGCTTGCTGCCATTTATACTCCTTTCTATTCTGTTTGCTTGGATGTAGCTCCCAATCTTCACTTCTGATAGCATTCTCGGATCTACTATTTAACATAGGTCAGGTGCTTTTTTCACCCTAATTTATATTGTTAATGATAGCATATATTTTTCTCTGTCTCTCTGATATGGAAACTCTAAATGGTCTCCCTGCAAGTATTTTACCCCACTGATTGCTCCTCATCTTTGTTTCACCAGTTCATCATTTTATATTGTTCCTGTTTTTAAAGATTGTGTTATTGTGGCAAATTTCAGGCCTTTTCCCTTATAAGGACAATGAATGTGGTCACTATTAGGGTATGCTGTATGGGTATATATTTTTTTCCCTGGGTAGCTGTTCCACAAAACAGTAATTTCTGATACCTGAAAAGGTTCCCACAGAAAAGAATTTGCCCAGAAGTAACATTTTCTTAGGTAAATTAATATATTTTCAAAAAGTCTACTTACTTGCATTTGCAATAGAAAAAAGTAAGGAAAAAAAAAAGGAGCTGCCTGGAGTATGACCCTTTATACCTAAAATTACAAAAACTTCGTATGATGTTTACTGTACTATCTACTATATAAGTATTAACATTCAAATTCTAAGCTTGATTTTAGTCTGCAAATTTTATTTTTTTCTTAACCCATTGTAGCTTTGATAAATTCTATGGATCTGCTTTTCTGATTTATACTGAAGTAGAAGTAAGATCAGAATCAGGTCCTAAATCTGCAGATATACCTGAAAGGGATACTATATTTTGTTGTAGTTGCAGACCTATGCACTGTGTGGTCGTTTTCAAACAGCCTTTTATTCCACCTGCTTTCCTTCTTCATAGTTGTTTTAAATTTATGGCTTACATGATTTATTTTTCGATGAAATTACCACAGAGAATCAAGAACTCTACAAATCTTCTGACTAGCTAACTCTCCCCTTCCCTGATAATTTGTGTACTTATGAAGGAATTTAGCCATAAATCACCAATAACACAGCTATCTCAGCAAAACCAAATGTCATCCATTCCTTTGACTTCCGGTCTCAACATAGTCAAAAGGCCAAGGGAGGAGCAGGAGATGAGTGTAAGTGCTACACAGCGGTGCATTTCATTTTTCCATTTGTCATATCACGTCAACTCATGCTCTTCAACTTCTTGCCACTTAAGATGTAAGCAGGAAGAGCTGTCAATATAATCTTCAGGACATCTACAAACAAATTTAATCAGCTGAACACAAGGGTGACTAACAAACTCCAAGGAGAATCAAGAGTCTTCTCTGGAAGCAGAAGAGATATCAGTGCTTTGCTCGGGAGTTTATCTGTGTCATTGCCCGGCAGTCTTGTACTAAGTGCTTTCTTCTGATGTTTTGCAGCAGTGGACATGAATCTCCACCTGCATATTTTACCAGGAATCCCATTCTATCATCACATGCATCACAGTACCACGGATTTCTGCACAGAAAAAATTGTTTAGTTTTGTGGAGTTATCAGAGAAATTCCAAATTAGAGCAGTTTTAAGGACTGGTTATAATAATCAAAGGAAATCTATAGAGTGAAAAGGTGAGAATGGTAGTAACAGATCATGGAACTTTTCTCCAAATTAAATGCATATTTAATTCTGGTACAGTTTCTCTCATTTTGGCACTTGTGTAACGTGAAAATTATTTTCTTATACAGCTAAGTATATTTAGTTAGCTTATATCTAAACATCTAAATGGAGGTTGCTGTGGAACCTTCTTCTTGTACCAGAATTGGTCTTGTCAGGGGCCAACTCATATGTTTCTGTGCCAGCTTCTCTCTTTATGCCAGTCTTAAATGTTCAGGAGATGGAAGGCAAGAAAGTGCTTTTCTTACTGAATGTTTTGTTGCAATAGAGAGAAATCTAAACTCTTATTTCTGATCTGTGACAGCTACTGGCACAAAGTTCTGGCAAGCCAAAGCTGATAAAAGCTAGCTCTGATTATGCCTGTTTCTTGCCATCAAGTGTTGTGTGCTTCTGTCATTCTAAGTAAATCCATCCAGCTCATGAATCATAATCTATCAGAGGTTGCTTTTATCTCTCAGATTGCAGCGATACCTATTCTGTACCTCTGCTTCCTGCTCTTACACCTAGTATAAATCTTATGTGCGGTTATTACTTAACTATTCAACTGCTCACTTGCTTTTTACATGTGTAATTAAATTTAAATGGCTAACAAATGAAAATGTTCCTGATATTTCATTTTATGTCTGTAAGGAAGCGTTAATTACTGTGTTATCTCTACCAAAAGTTTTGTCCAGTGTCAGGACAAGCTATAACTATTTTTGCTTCTTTGTTTAATGAGGGTACATTTCTTGGACTGTGTTGTGTCCCATTTCTTTTTTTTTTTCTCCTCCTTTTTATAATGAAGAAGGGTTTCATGTTTAGTTTAGATCAGCGCTAGTGTAATGTAGCCCTGGCAGCTAGCAGAATAAGACAAAGGAAAGATAAAAATATCACGTTGCTTCTTTTTAATCTTCCATACCCCCTATGATTGCTGCTTCTCTTTTCAAGAGAGGGGACTTCAAGACTTTGTCTCCATTTAGTGCCTATTTAGAGCTGTTTCCTAACTGAGTGTGACATCCCTGCTTTATGGGTGCTATTGAGAAGGAAATCTTGAATTTCATGCCTTCATTACAGCTCTCCTTTCCTCAGCCTGCTATGAGTAACACAGTTTCTCTCTGGTGATGCATTCTTCTCTAGTTCTAAAATCCTGGTTTTGTGCACAGCAGCTTTAACAATATGTACAAGTATTACGACTATTGTATTTTTTCAAAGGTAAGACATTATGTGAGGAAGGGGCTGCTTGTAAAAGAAATTATAGTGCATAGTGCTTTGGCTCTATATCCTGCAGGTAAACTGACTGATATTTTAATTTCCTTGGACTCTTTTGAAAGCTCTCTAAATGAAGGTTCTGAAGAATATATATAACTTTGGTTATCATACTTTATGGTTATTACTGTGTACACATTAAATGTGAATTAATGTAATAAAACAGTACATTTCACATAAAAAATACTGCGAATTTCACTGCTGTTGCTGACATGGCACATGTATCAATGTAATTATGGGTTACAAATCCTTGGTAAGAGAGGCAGTGTTACAGTTTTTGAAATTCCCCCATTATGTGAATTCAGAGAGAATGCTGCCGCTCGTATTTAATTTATCTTGTCTGGTAGCTCTCTCAAAAAAGCAATATTGATGCTGGATTTATCTTTAGTTTGATGACAGGCAGAGTAAATAAGCATGTGGAATGTACTAGTGCCAATGAAAATGTTGGGGCTTGCTCCTCCCTGGATTAGCCTGATGTTGCAAAACCGTCAGAGAGAACTGAAGAGCTCTGAGGCATTTTGCTTCTCCAGGGCAGTTACAGACCTAACACATCAGAAAGCTCTCTGTTTAGCACTCATTACATTTGCCTCCACTCCACATATTTGTCTCAGGATGCCTGAAGTACGTTGTTGTTTTTTTTTAATAAATCACTGATCAAAAATGTTTCTTCTTAAGCATTTATGCAGAAGAACAGTGAATCTGCAAACCCCAGTATTCTGAAGATTGCATATAGCAGAATTAGGTGTGCCCATACCTGCGTATCTTAGGACTTGGAGGAACAACTGCATTATGATGACTTTAAAGAGCTGCTGAGTATGTGACCATATGCATCTTCTCAGCCTGCTGAAAATCTCTAGCACAGATTTAAGCTAGCACATTTTACTTCATGCTTCCCATGAGTGAGAAGTATGCAGATAGTTACCATGGCTCAGCTGAGATAGAATATCTCAACCAGCTGGGATAATTCAGCTGTGCATCTGAGCCTGTGACAAAGTTATTTATTATATTAACGTATTATTTGTTCTGCTGTGTCTTTCATTCATTGCCAGTAGAGAATGAATATGGTCTTCCTACCTTTGCGCTTCACAGATATCCTGTCTAAATACAACTTTTGCACTCTTTTCCAGCATCTGTAATCAGACTTTATTTCTCCTGCTGATCATTTAAGAGTGGAATTTCCTTCCAGTTTTGATCCTCTGGTCATTCAAATCCCTCCTTCAGTATCAAGTCTTCCAAAAAGCTTACCTATTTTAATCCCGTAAGATAAGAAATGTTGTCATGACCCTAGTGTTTAGAAAAATCTGTGTACATGAGGAGTACCCTAGATCAGGAGCAGGTCAGTAAATTTATTGGATATACCACTAGTTTCCAATAAACAAAGAGCAGTTTCCTACACGTCAGTGCTAGAGGTGAGTTACAGCACAGCAACAACAATCCTGGGCAAGCAGACAAGTAGCTCGTTGGAGGGGACTGGGGAAAAGGAGCAGGACTGGAAGGGGAGCGTATAGTGCAGGGGAGGGAACAAGAATGCGTACGTCTCAGCTCAAAAAAGGAAACTGGGCTGAACCTATTACAACTGTGGGGTGTTCGGTTTGAACCTTAGGTCTCTCATTCCTTTGAATAAATCATATCTCAGTGTTCATTTATTAATGCAGCTATTACTCTTTTGCTTCCTGTTTGTAAGAATAAATTATTAGAAAGCATTCAAACTTTGTAACAATTAGGTATTATAACAATATAAGTATTCCAAGAGATTAAACATCTTCTATGAGTATATGAATAGTTTCCTTTTCAGCTTAGAGTCCCTTGTCAACACTTTCAACACCCACCAAAGACACGAGATGCAGATGGTCAGCACCTGCTTGTCATCGTATGGTCCTTTGGGCATTTCGTTCAGCTGTATACAGTCCTAAGTGCGCTGTCACTGCTTAACAAAAACATCATAAATAATTACCGTAATTAATAATGAAGCTACTTCCTTGGGCTAGCCGTGCCTTCTTTATCAGTTCTGCTGTATGTAATAGTGCTAATCTTTTAGGCTAAGTAGCTATTAAATTCTTTGAGTTTTGTGAGTTGATTCCAGCAGCAGAAGAAATGAAGTATAATTAGAAATTTGCCTCATATTTCTGTTTATCCTCAGAGAATAGGCATCAATTCTTGCTTGCCTGAACACATTAGGAATCATTCAACAGGAGACTGCTCATAATCCCTTGTCATAATTCCAAATTTTTCTACCCAGTTCCTAGCCCCAAAACACTGTCCCTTAGCCATGCTGCCATGATTCTTTTGCTATCCTCTGGGCTTTCCTGCTGCCTTCATGGTGGCATCTGCCTCACAAATATTTACAAATACATCAGAACAACACTCGGTCTCTGTATTTCCATTCAGACCCCAGGGAAAACTCTTAAGCACGTAGTTCCATGGATATTCCAGCAACAGAGAGAGTTTAAAAGGATCCTTCCACTAGCTGCCCTTTTTCACTTGTTTCTATCCCCTGCTTTAGTCCCTGCAGTTAGTCCTCTCTGAAGTACCAGTGCAAATGTTTGTGGGATCACAGTGTAACCTAGATCACTGACACTCTCCAAACAAATCATTCTTTCTCCTGTTTTGTAAGCCTTTTTTAAAAAAAAAACAAAAAAACCAAACCAACAAAACAACTGACCAAAACCAAAAAAGTAAAAAGCCCCACAACTGGATTGTTTCATGGCTTTGCCTTAGCACAACTTGGGGTGGTAAAACACATGAGGAAGAGCGGAAACAAACAGGAGAAAAAGGGAGCAGGGATCTCTTGTCTGCTGCAAAGAAAGCAATGCCAAAACACACCCTCAACCCTCATAGCTGAGTGCCTATCCCAGCCTGGGTGCTGGTGTGTGATTGGGACACAGCCTGATATCGTTCCAAAATAAAGAGGAATGTGACTGTTTCCTGATTTAACCTGACTTGAAAGGAGCAATTACACCTACAGGTTCCATAAGGTTTGTGATGGCCAAAAGATCAAAGACGTCCTCTGGGAACCAGCCAATCACCAACATAACAGTAAATCAGTATCTCCCTACATTGGATATGTTTTGGTTTTAATTTTCACCTAAAACTAGCTGCTACAAATTAGCTATCCTGTCTTTCCTCTTAGTTTCAATGGGCAATCTGAAAATATCATGACAGAGGCTCAAGAAATTGGAGACAATTGTCTATGATGATTTGTTATATGTTTTGTTACTTTAAAACCTCTTCTTTGCTGCCACACAGCCTTAGGGATGTTTTGTTATTATCACTGTTGTCAGTTCTGAACACTAAAATTTACTGTATTTGATGTTAAAATCTCAACTCAAGGTTGTAATATCTGTAAAGAAAATATTGCTATAAAGATTAAACTCTGAAGGGGCTGTTCACATCCATGAGCAGACAGTAGAATAAATACTGAAAATCTTATCTTTTTCTATTTATCCAAGAAGCAGGAAACAATATGAAAAACATTTATTTCTATTTGACAGAAAAGACTTTTAACAATACATAATCATTATCAGTCAATACTCTGAGAGGTTGCTGTTGATAGTAGGTGTCTGGAAGATGCTTTTCCTGATGACCTTTAAATGCCACAGTCCTAAGTGATCATGCAGAAAGAATATTCCTTCATTTCAATATCTACTAGGAAAAAATCAAATTGGTTTTGGGTATAAGCAGTACGCATGACAGTAGGACATATCTATCCATTGGCTGGCTCTGCGCAGTGAGAAATGAACAGGATAACATTCTGAATTCTAAATCACTACCTTTGGGCACGGCATTTCTTACTGGAAACAACACATATTTCATTACTCTTAAAATACTGTGTCAATGATTTTTCTTTGTCAGCCATCTCATTTTTTTCTCACTAGTACATCAGACATAATATACAAAATTATGCTTCCAAATGCAGTTCTAGCATATTAGTGTTTGTCTAATTGTCAGCACCAGGATTTTGCATGAATATTAGCCTCTTCCCAACTAAGCAATTAATAGGAGTATTCAGAGTCACATTAATAACAAATTTTCTCAAATATGGAACTTCAAAACTCTTATCTTGTGTCGGATTATTTAACAGAAGGAATAAGGAGCTGAGACAAAACTTTTTGTATGGGGAAGGGACTCAGTAATTGCCATTTCAGACATTTTTGTGTCTATATCTGAATTTTTTCTAATGATGTGGCCAATATTTTATACTGTCCATAAGACACTGAACTGAAAGGATACGTGGGGTCAATAGGTCTGTCTTCTGTTGAGACTATCCTGTATATATTGGCCAAATTTTGGGTGCAAACATCGATTTTTTTCATTCAAAGATGAGAATCTAGAAAGTTAGTGCAGTAAGTGATGAATTTTGAGATTAAGACCAAATGTGAACTTAGACAAATGCATATTTAGTCTTACTGAACTATTTATATTTGTTGAAATGGTATTTCAGCAGCAGAAATACTGCTTAGAAAGCAAATAATTACTCTTATAAATCTGATTATCTTCAGAAGAAAATTACATATTCACAAATGGAGAAGAGTGTCCCCAAACTCTGGCTACTTGCCAAAAGGAAAAGAAAATATCTATAATATTTTATCTTGCAGAATGTATCACATGAACAGTGGGGAGAACTAACTTTGTGAAAGTGTGTGGGACTGACACTGTTTTGTTTTCTTTTTTCCTTTTTTTTTAGAATCTTTCTCTTGAATTTAACTTCTCTTTTATGCCCCTTTACATCCAGTAATCTCCAAGCTCTTTAAATCATTAATGAACGAACCAGGCTGAACCAGGCTGAACCAGGCCTCCCACTGATTTTATAAAGCAGGAACATATAATTAGGCTAATTTACAGAAGAAAGAGCTGATGTATGGAGGGTGAGTGACAAATCCAAGATCCCAAAGGACACCCAAAACAGAACTGGTTATAAAACGTACGCCTCTTAAAAACAAAACTAGTTTTTTCACCCAATCCACTTTTGCAGTAGTTCTACAGGAATAGGTGCTAATGTAAAATAGCATCTACTCTCACAAAGGGAGTTGTGCTAAAGCTCAAGTCAACTAAGCACTCGTCAAAGTAATAGGCTGATCAAGTTATGCTTTCATCCCTTGTTGCAAGTTCAGATCTGCAGGTCTGGATTCACAGAATCAGTGGAGGGAGATGCCCCAGTGCTTCTGCAGATCCATGTCAGTTTCCTAAGAGGACCAAAAAACTTCTGTTGCTGTAATACCTGCTGAGGAGCCAGTACTTCTAAAAAATGTGTTACTTGATGGGCACTGAGGAAAATGAAGCAAACTAAACAAAGTACATCTTACATTTTTCTTTAAGTAAGTCCACTGTGAAAACAACATTCAAGCAATGAAGTGGTCTCTGTGACTCAGTAAAGGACTCCGTTTGTTGTCAGTCCTTTATTTAAAGCTACGCTGACCTAACCACATAAAGGAAAATAATCTTCAGCCTATTTTTGTGCAATGATTAAGTCTGCATGAGCTCCAAAAGCAGCCACGACTGACAGTAGTGAAGAGGGTCCTGGGATATTTAGCTGTGATACGCTGCTTCTGTGAAGGTCATCACTTCTTTCAATCAGAGTGAATGATTGACTCAACACGAAGTTCATATTGCACGACATACTTTCAGAAATGATTCATGTTAATGGTGTATCTCAGGGGATTGATGTTGAACAGAAGCTACGTCTCAAGCTTAAAAAATGATTTAGCAATAGGAAAGCCTACAAACCAGAGCTCACGTAGACACGTTTCATGGTAAACATCAGAGAATAAATACAACTAAAAGTCATAAAATTGGATAGACAATAAATCTGACAGTTTAAGACCTTTTGGGGCTCAAATCATAAAAAACAAAATTACTTACGCAGCCATTCCTTGATTCAGCCATGCATCTTTTCCTGAGATGTTAACAGAAGACATTTTCACACTTCTGACAGGTCAGAGCAGCTCGAGGAAGTAGCTATGTCAAAAAAACACAACAAAGTACAATATTGAGGAAATACTGCTCCCCGACAGCGCTGCCATCTCTCCCCACCTCAGCATTCGTGGGACGTATGTTCAGCAGAGTGTCTCTGGAAACCGTTTTCCAGATTTGGAAACGTGGTGATGCAGGCTGTGAGAGGAGAGGTGGTGACGCACCGTGCTCGTGCCCTTCTTCCCAGGAGCCACCACTTTTCTGCCTCCTCCAGGCCAACACCCCCCTGGTTTCACTCACATAAAAGCACGTATTGGTTAATGTTTCTCTCCAACACAGCTGTTGGTTTTGTTAAGAAGCCTGGCGACTGGCAGCCCACTATCTGCTGGCCTGGCCATCAGCCTCAGAGCCCTGTTGCTGTCATGGTCCCACCAGACATGAGGGGGGCTCACCGAGGTGGCACTGGTGTTTGCGTTCACAGGCAGAAAGACAGGTAGAGAAGTCAAAGTAATTTTTGAGCAATCTAGGGACATGGTTTAGTGATGGTTTTGGCAGTGTTAGGTTAATGGTTGGACTCAATGATCTTAAAGGTCCCTTCCAACCTAGACAATTCTATGATTCTATGAACTGTTCTTGAAGTATTGCTGAGTGTGTAAGAAGGAGGGTGTGAGGCCGGGAAGAGGTCATTTAAACATCTACTCAAAGCAGTGCAGGTTTGTGTAGCTTTTTTTTCTATTCAAATGCACTTTGTGTTTGTATCAAATGTTGGCATTGATAAGGCGAAAGGGATCGTCCTTGGCCAAAAAAAATGAATTTAGAAAATATGAAGTCAGAAAAGAAAATATGGATGGCTTGACTTCTGAGTGAACTTACAGTTGAGGGGGATTTCTCTGAGAGGAGGTGGTGTTCTGCTTGTGATTATCTGTCTGTGTTTAGATAGGCATAAGCACAAAAGGGGATTTTAAAGATTAGTTTGGTAATTTTAAAGATTACCTGGGTATATTTTTGTTGTTATTATTACTATGTTATGGTATGACTAAAATATTTTTTTTTCTGTACTAGGCTCAGAAATGCAAGTTATCCTCAATTTTTGTTGTTCAAATAATATATCTTGCACCCTAAGCTTCAGAGGAAGTTATAAAAAACCCGACAACCAGCAAGCATTATACAATAGCTATTTATCTTCTTTTAAATCAATAATTATGATAGGTCTGTATATTCTTGATATCTGTATGATTATTCAGTCCTTTTTTATCTTATTGAATTCTTAGTCTCAATGATTTCCTATGTCAGTGAATTTCACAGCTGAAATGGATTTTAAAAGTATTGAGCTTCCCGCTTCTTAGTTGCATTGAGTGGCTCCTTTGCTTTACAACCAAGGACAAGCTGCCTGCTGTAGAACGTCCATTATCATACAGATTCACGTTTGTAAGACAAACTACTTCTGTCGTCTCCAGGAAAATTATTTTCTTTCCCCTTCGGCACCCATTTGGAGATGGGGTGACACATACCCCACCATGCTATGCCTCTGTTTCTGTATTCTGCTTACTGCTCTCCATGTCCTTGATTATTCCAACCCTTTGCACAGTCCCGTAGCTGATTTGCTTACTTGACTGCAGTTGTACATTGATCTGTGTACAGTGATGTCCCAGCTCTCCTTGAGATGATATAGTCAGCTAAGAGCTTTTCAGGTTGAACAGATTATTTTTCTTTGCACCCTGATTTTGAATCTCACTCTTATCATGCTGACTTTTCACCTATTTTATTTAAGTTTCTTTAGTGCTCTCCACAGTCATCTCAGGTCCTTGTACATATCTACAACTTAGTCTCCTCAACAGACTTTGTTGCTATGCTATCCTTTCCCCTTTCCAAGTCATTAATGAACTCATTAAATATCATGGCACGTCATATGGAACACCTGGGGCAGTTAATCTACCACCATGATGGGATTTGGTCATTTAATCTTACTTGGTTTTCATCTTTAATCAGGTCTAGACTGCAGCAATCTTAAAATCTCATAGTTAAAATGTTCAAACTGTGTCCTGACCTGTCTGCTAAATGTACGTTCATTTCATATTTATAATTAATTCCCCTAGGACTAAAGATTAATTGAAAGCCAAAATTCAGAAATCTTTCTAAAATTCTAAAACCCACTTGAAAAAACCAACCTGCCAAGCTGCTATGTCAGTACCCAGTCAAGTCTTTTGCACTGGTATGGTAGGGACTGCACAAAAAATGCTTTCTGATGCTTAATATATTCTCTTACTAGATGCATGGTCTTACATTGCCTTGTCCAGCCACTGTTCTAATATCTGCAGATTTTTTAATCTCGTGGCATTTAATTTATTCTAACTAACCATAGGGAATGCTTCAAATCTACAGTAGAAAAGAAAGGCGAATAACATGAGAACACATAAATAATTCGTGGAGCAGAGGCAGCAACCCAGGATTCCCCTATCTCAGGAGATCAACAACACCTATATCTCTTGATTAATGATCAGAGGAACAAGAAATTTATCATAATTCCCCAGTGATCTCTGCCCTGATGTTTATCTGTCATTTTCTAATGACTTTCTTCATGTGAATATGCCCAGTTCTATGAGGGCAATCTCGTATTTCTAAAACTCTTATCTATAGTCAGACTGTCTTGTACTGTAATTTTTCATACACTTTTCCCATCTAATTTTTTTGTTGTACATTATAGGACACAAACGGAACTGAAGGTTTTGCCCACTTTGTGAACAGCACACCTGATTTTCTATTTTTTTAAATATAGACTGATAACAATTTTTTAAAATATGGGCAAACGAAAGGCAAAACAGCATTTCGGCATGTATGCATTATCTCACTAGTTATTCACACAACATGGGAAGAGATCTTGGCATGTTAATATCAGGATATGAATCAATAATAAAGGAAAGAAAAAAGCTGAAGAAAAATAATCTTCCTAGAAATCTTGGAATAACCTTTTTTAAATCAGTTCTTCATCAGAATTCATTAAATTTTCCAATTGATTGCCAACACGAAGTTTCAATTTTTCCTAACTTGTCCACAAAACCCCCTACTTGACCTCTCTGAAATCAGAAAGAGAACGTCAGTTCGTCTAATAGAACCTACTTTTTAGCAAAGAATAATATGCTAATGCCAAAGCTCAGGCTGGAGGAGCCCTATTTTAGTTGTATTAATCACCTCTGCTGAGCTTCAGTAGCTCTAGCAAGGTTAGCAAATGTGTAGATGTAATGGGCCTGTAAAAACATTCCCTGTTTCTTTGAGACTTGGTGATTATTTTTCTTTGTCTGTTGAATTAACCAAGTAATGAATAATATTGGCCTGATAAGTCTTAAATAAAAGTGAGGCATTAATATTATCTTTATCCACATAAGTCTGTCTAATGTCGTGAATGGCTGCAAGAGGACTGAAAAGATTAAATAATTTTGAAAGAAGGATAACCTTTCTGATCTGAAAAAAAATCAGTATTACTTCATTATTTCCTCTTCTTCTAGCAGATATGTGAACTGCAGCTGAGATTTATTTATTTTACGTTTAGGCTGAGCTGCAGTGGCCCAAAGGGGGCTGCTTTGCTGCTTGAATAGTTAAAGCATAGCTTGCATCAGTCTTTTCCCCCTTCTGCCATTCCAGGGTACCTCTGCATGTTGTCCAATTTCCAATTTACAGATTTCAAGGTGGAGCAGGACAAATATGTACCAAGAAACCCCTTGCTTTGAGAATATTCCTGGAAAACCATTTGTGCTCCACTATTTACCTGGGCAGCCTAAGAACACCAGATGAACACAGCCTCTCTTAGATAAAGTCACATTTCTTTGGGGGAATGTTTTACAAGCACAGTCATACCCACATCCTGTTACTGCTAATGGCAGGATGGTTAATCCAGTAGAAGAGTGACCCCATATTTCAAAGTCTCATTCACCTGGTCAAACACACAGTGGGGATCAGAAGCACAAACGGAGGGTAAGCCTCCAATTGTCTTTGACTTTCAGTAGAACTGAGAAACCTTCCTACTCCTTGTGCCTCAGAACGTCTCCCATAACCAATAAAATGCCAAGCTAGAAACATTGCACTGCAGTGAGGCTGACTTATGCTGAAGATAAGACAATGTCTCTGAGTTTATTGAAGCTATTGTTTTGGGTAGTTTTATAGCTTAACCTTCAGAAAGTGTTATGAACACCATATCCTTTAAGATTACAGGGAGAAGAAATTTATCTAAAAGATAAAATGTCTGATAAGTAATGAGAAGAAAATGCTGCTTTTGTATCAAGTTGAAGATTTACAGCACACAAATGTGAACTGCCTTGGTATGCTTATTGTAGTGTCTGCAGTAGGACATGTTTACAGAGAGGGTGCAAAGGCGGAGGAAGTTTCCCCATGAGCATTGCCCTGGGAGGTACCTACCCCAGGCACATTGCGGGGGACCAGCTGTGCCATTCCCCCTGCTTCTAAGCACACTGACACAGGATCCAGTCTTACTATCCTTTCACACATCCTTAATCGCGGTATTTCAATTTATTGTACACTAATTAGATAGACCTGTTGGCTGAAGGAGAAGAATCAACACCCAGTAATTACTTCACTGTAAAATGTAATGAGTTTTGGAACCTGACTTACTGTAAAAATTGCAGCATAATAAATAGAACGCAGTTTTCCAACTATAAACTAGCAGTGAATTCTGTTAGTGTATTTCTTCATGAAACATGTTTATGTGATAGTCTTCCAATTTTATGGCTGAAGTTTATCACCATAAGGTGCATTTCATGACAGCCAAATAACTACATTCAGTTAGACTTGTCACCATGTGCCTTCAGTATCAAGACACATGCTGATTGTATCAAATACTGTTGACTGTCTTAGTGCTGCAAATAGAAAAGATGATTACACTGTTCTCTTTAGATGTGATGTAATATTATTCACCTCACTAAAAACTGAAGGTCAAGGTTGTCTAAGAACATGAGAAAGATCATCTATTGAAAGCTTCATAATGTGATGATAATGCACTGAGACACAGCAGTGGTTTTACATTAATATTTCTGTGATTTCTTATGCAAGAGGCAGTGCGTATTCTACAAACTAAGCAAGTGACCCACTGGTGTATTTATATAGAAACGAGAACAATTCCAGGAATTCCAATGCTACCATGTTTTGCAGTCATTTGTTTGTCTCACAAAGGTCCATAAAAACAGTTTACACTCTTGAGTGAAATTGCAGCAGAGGATTAGTACATCATCAATACATTTAAGCCAGAATAGCACTATCATCTCCCTGACCCTGTGAGAAGGCTGGTGTAAAAGAAGGGATAGTCATGGAATCTACCGAAATAGTAAAACTTACTTAAAATCGTATTCAAGACTCGTGAAACCACTGGCAAAACGATTTATATTGCATGCAGATAGTAGAAATGCTTGAACCTCATTCCATAAGTAAATACTGAATATATTGCATACCATGGTACATTGCTTGTGTAATTTGAATGGAGGTATAAGACCCATAGCAGTTTTAACTTTCTCGTTACAATTTTGAATTCTGCTGTGGTGCAGGGTGTATATATGCTGGTCTTGCAGGCTGGAGACAGGCATGAGAATTTCAGGAAGAAATTTTTCACTATGAGGGTGGTGAGACACTGGAACAAGTTTCCCAGAGACGCTCCATCCCTGGAGGTGTTCAAGGCCAGGCTGGATGGGGCTTTGAGCAGCCTGGTGTAGTGGGAGGTGTCCCTGCCCGTGGCAGGGGGGTTGGAACTAGATGATCTTTAAGGTCCCTTCCAACCCAAACCATTCCATGGTTCTATAATTTGGGCAATGAAGTATGTCTTCATGGATCCTAGTGGGGGATTCTAGATGTGACAAAGACTGAAATTATAGGAGGCCATAAAATTATTCCTGTAAGAAATTTAAATGGCAGGGGAGACTGATTTTCAGCAGTTGCACCTCAAGCAAGCGGTGCATTGCTGAATGAGGGGGAAGTGGAAGGCAGTGAGTGCGGGATCATGGTGAGATGCTGCCCGTTGACCGGGAGTCTGGTGTGGGGATGGCTCTGGCTGCCTGATTGCCATGGCAACCACGAGAGGAGCTCCCCCTCTTTGCCCTCCGATGGAGAGACCTGGTCCCCTGCTGCCTTGTTGCCTGAGGCCCTGTGACAGCGAGACCCCCCGCCCCACCTAGCTTAAAAGAACAGAGATAGGTGAAAGAGAAACTGATCCATGATGGTTTTTCAGCTGCCCCCACTAGCATGTGATAATAGGAAAATTCAGGAGATATAAACCCAGCTTTTAATACTGACATGGTAATCATAAAGAAGTAGAGTGCAATCTGCTTTAAAAAATCAGTTTAGTCTAACTTAGGACCACACACAGAAGTATTTTGATGGCAGATACTGAATGGCTTTGTGGCAGCAAAGGAGGACAGAAATAAGGTTGTTTAAATGCCCTATTCAGGCATTTTCACCTTTAGAATATGTGGGTTGTAATCCTTACCCTTAATTTCTCTCCTTTAGGACACTCAGTACAAGGATAACATGTAATCTACCTAAATCATCTTAGTCTAAAATATTGATATGTATTTTTAACTGCAACCACATCTTAGTGTAATTTAGTTTGGGAAAACATGTAGAGCCTGAAATAATGACAAATGCTGAAATGATCTTATATTGAAAAATACTGTATCCGGGGATTAATTTTAATGAGGTTTCCATATTTATTTTATTGCTTTAATTTTAATTTTTGCATTTTGGTTAATGAGAGTTGTCCCCTTAAGAACACATTTCCAAATAGAAACAAATCAGTTTACTAAAATAATTTTGATAAAATGTCACCCGTGACACTGCTGAAGTTTTGGTGGATGTTTAAAAAATACCAAATAATATACCAGTGTGATCACCCCAGGTTTTCCTTTCAATAAGCAAAGGGAGGCATAAGGAGACATTATAGAAATTTAAAAAACAAAAATGAAAAAAACCACTAAACAACAAAGAGAGAGAGAAAGCAAGTGAGACAGAGAGAAAAGTGAAATTGAAGTCATTGAGAGAAGTGAAGTAAGAAGTAGAGGGGCTGCCAAGTGAGTAATGAGCTGCAGCCACAGAGACATGGATGGCTGGCTCTCAGCGAGCAGCTATCAATGCTGCTCGGAGCACCTCTTGCCCCATCCCCATGCCAGGGGATCTCTGCTGGGTGCCAGATGTTCCTCCCCCTTAAATTCTTAGCAAAAAGGTATTCAGACAGAGATCTCTTCTTCAGATCAGCCGTCCCTGAGATCTGCACTGTGGCATCAGTTTTCCTGGCACAGTGGTTTTAGAAATGTGAGCTCGTACAACTGCAGCTGAAGTCAGTGAGTGCTGCAGGTGTTCAGCTGTCTCAGCCCCTATCCCTTTCCTGTTCCATGCACCTGCCCCTCTGAGGTGCTCCCAGAGTTCAGTCAGAGGGAAAGGAAAAGAGATCTGGGGAGCACCAAACACGTTGTGGCTTCCATATCTCCTGTCTTGCTGTATCCCTGCACCTGGAATGGGGTTTGCCCTGTGTGTGGCAAAGGTGCTGTGTTGTACCTGTCTGTATCTGGGCACTGGGCCACGGTCAGGTACTTATTCTGTCCTCGGCATCCCTTCAGAGGGATGCGAGCTGGATTACTCATGTGGATAGAGTGGCAATATCTGTTCTTTAAATAGCTGCATGGAGGAGTTTGATTTTATCATATATATAAACCATTATGTTTAGGCATTATAAAAGATCTCCGTAATAACAAAAGTATTCTACGTAGGCTATGTTTGTTCCCACAAAATGTGGCAGAGTTCAGTTTTGTATCAAAATATCTGGTAATACAGTATGGGCTTGTTTTGTCTTTTTTAACTGAAAGTAAAAGAAGACTGCAAGAAAACAATAAAAAAGGAGCTATTATTAACTTCTAATGCTAATAACCCTATGCATAATAATCAGTATTTTGTCCTGATTGTCTTTTCCTATCATTCAATTTTCAAAGGGCCTAGGTCAGACTATGCAGTCCTCATTACTGAACATGCATAACATTGTCTTCTAAATTCCCTGTAACTATTCAAATAGCAGCTCGAAAAGACAAATTGCCTATCACTCCAAAGTCTTAAAACAAAACAAAAGGCACCATATTGCCACTTTAGGGACACATTTGTTGCCTGCTGTTGCTATTATATATGTCATTTCAGTCCTGCAGTTAGCTATAAACTACATCTTTTCTTTTTCCAGAGAGAAATAAGAGATGCCTGAAGGGAAGCAAGAATGGAAAGCATCCTTAAAATGACTGATTTACAATTGGTAAGGAGATACAATATGAAAATTATAGCTTTCTTAGTGTGTCACATCCCAAGCTTGTGCAATGCTCTTGCTTTAAAAGCTGCCCCACAGGCCAGTGTGATGGCTCAGAGGACAGCGTGGCATGCGAGCAGCTGTGTCACAGGCAGATGCTCCAGCTTGTGGTCCTAGGATGGGCAAGAAGCTCCTCTCAAGGGCTGAGCTCATGGGACACCTCTGCTGCAGAGACTGCTCCACACAACCCCCTCCACAAAACAACCATATGTTGCAACCTACCCCTCTGCAGTACATCGGAGAATAAACATGATAACGGAGGCCCCAAAAACATGAATTGAGAGAAGGAAAAAGGTCCCTGTGATTCAAACCAGACAGAGGCTGTCTCAGACAGTAGGAAACCTCTTAGCATAAAATCCTACCCCAAGTGCTAGTGAATAAATGAAAGCCAATGCGTATTTTATGTGACTGTAAAAAGCAAACACGCAGAATGTTATTTTTAGGCTCCTAGGATTTAGAAGCCTGATGTGAGTTAATCAGCTTTAGCTCCTGTGCAGCTTGGTCTCTAACCTAGAGCTGTTAAATAGGATGTGCTGCTGCAGCCTCTAGATTGCAGTGTTGTATTCTAGAGCGTCCACCTTCACTTGATCTGCAAGGTGTAAGAGGAATATGGGCATTTTGGGGTGTAGGAGATACGTGGCTGTTCTTTGCCTTTAAACAGTCTAAGCTGATAACGCCTAGGAGCGCTGCTGATTCATTTGCACTTTAAACAAAAGCCATGTCCATCATGGCATTCTGTGGGGAGTTTGGCCTAGTTACGTGGTAGGTATGGTGCCTGGCTCAAACGCCTTCAGCAATGTGGAGGCAGGTGCCTTGAGTCTGTATCTGAGGCTGATTCAGTCTATTTCATAATCTAGTATTTCACAAAAATCCCACTCCTTCCTACCAGCATACACAATTTGGGATTGTGTTGGACCATCACATCTAATACCTACTGAAGTGCTTATCCTCCATGAGTGTAACAACCCCCCTCTTTGATACCTTTTGAATTTTTGCTGTCTGTATTTTACTGTAGCATGGGATTCCATATTTTACTTACATCCTTTGTGAAAAAGTACTTCACTTTGTTTTCTGTTCTTTACCTGATAATTTCATTCCATGCCTGCTAGTTCTCATCTTGTCAGACACAGAAATGATTAATCTGCACTTTTGTTTCCCAGTCATTTGGGACTGCGAAACCTTTTCTATAACTTTCACAGTCAGCTTTAGGTTTAACTACTTTAAATAATGTAGTATCACCTGCTACTTTATTCATTCCAGATTTACACTGTTTCCCAAATAATGTATGAATAGTACGGATCCTTAGGAAACTCCCACACGTAGACTTCTTCAGCTGGACATCTGCAATTTATTCCTGGTCTTTGTTAGATATTAATATTTAATTAGACATTAATCTATGAGAGGACCTTCCCTCTTTTCAATTAATAAACCGTAATACTCAAAATATGTAGAGATTTATTTTATTTAAAAATCTGACATTTCTATAGGAAATTCTTGAAATATGGAGCTAGTTGCACCAGTGTCTCCAAGAAGCAAATTTGGCTTGTTATAGATATAAGTGAGCTACTCCACAGAGCATTACTAATAAGTGACACAGTGATTATCACTCTTGTGTTCACATTTCCCCATCACATGCTGGGATTGTTGTTTAAAAGTCTTTCTTGTGGACTTGTTTTGAAAAATTATTCTTGATGCAGTAACCCAAGAACGTAAAACAGGGTGACATTTCAGTTCAATGTTTCTCCAGCTTTAATTTGTATTTAATGAGCTAGTTTTTGTTATGTTTATTAAATTTGGTTGACTTTTAAAAGGGCACCCACTGAGTTTTATAAATATGCAAATTGTATGTCTGTTTGGTATAGAATGAAACCCTCAATTACAATGACAATAAAGATGTAGTTATAGTTTTAATAATCAATTAACACGTAAGTATCCTGATTAGCACTTGAAATGAAATGACTAATTAAATATTTCTTTATATCGAGGGTATGGGAAACACTTTTCTTAGGAAGATTGAGCCTCAAACCCAAAGAAAGAGTACCTGGATGCACATCTATACATTAAAAAAAGGTAAAGGAATTTGCTCCAATATTTACACTTGTTGCCATAATGAAAGATTGCAGGTCTGTGTCAAGATTCCTACCTGTATCAATGATCATTTAATCTGCACCAGGTAGTCGACTGTAAATTGGGATTCAGTGTTACATCTTAAACTGTTCATGAGCAGTTACATTGCTTGAGACAAATCTCTTCAATTTCCCCATGGGCAAAGTTGAAATAACAGACAGGTACTACCTATAGATAGTGTAAAAAGATGCTTGAAGGCATGTAAACAGAAGATAAAAACACAAAATACCATTAGTGTGAGACATAACTGCGATTTAACAAATAGCTTGGAGGACAGGAAATCAAAATATCTGAACTATTTTTCTGGCCTTATTGCTAATTGGCGGTGTGATCTGGGGCAGTGTCAGGTAGGAATTACGCTTGAGACCTTCCTAATAGGATGTTAAACTGCACTGCTTAATGTTCTATACTCTTCTCATCCTGTATGTAAGTCTATAGCATGTTTTAGTGAAGTGCTTACAAATGGTTCGATATTTTCAGAGGTATGTTCACCATGTGACATTTTGAGCTAGTTTATTTTCAGTGTATTGCCAAAACGAAACCTCCAATGTTTTCCCATGTTTGTGTGCTGCTCAGAGCATCAATGTTTGCCTTGTTGTTTTCCCCCTAGGAAGATTGCCTTGTCTACTAATTTGAATGTTTTAGCCTTTTAATCTACATGGATTTTAATGAAAACTCTTTTGAGTGTTAGTTCACGGATTTGCCTTGCATGAAAAAGAGCCTGAGGTTTTTTCCATTGAAGTCATTGTCCTAATATGGTGAGAAAATGCCAGCATCTAGAAGTAGTGACTTAAAAGGAATGAATACTATTTGAATGAAAATAATGCAAGATACTAATTCTGACTGTATAGAAACTTTTGAAATAGTAGTGCAAAATAGCAGCAAATCTAAGATGTCTCATCAAATCTTTGAGTGTAAACAGAAATCAAGAATCAAGAATATATAAAGAGATTTCAGAGTCCTGGAGAGAGCAGTAGCTTAGAGGGCAAAACCTAGCCTCCAGAGTTGGGAGAGTGACAGGTTGGAAGTGGGGAGATGGAGTTACTGATTTTGGAGGACGACACCAGGAAACAGTGAACAAGCATTTCTTGTAGCTTCCTCTCGTTTTAAAGAATTTGGAGCTGGCAAAGAGGGCTTGCCTTGCCTGCATTCTGGAGCCTTCAGTTTAACAGGTCCTTCCAGACCTTATGCATCTTGGCACATCGTTTAAATCATTTAAATCATACTGTCCAAACAGGTCCCTAAAAATCTTTCTTGCTCCCCACCAGTACTTTGTTATCTTTGCTCCGAATGTGCTAATGTATGAAACACTTATATTTAGAAAAGATTAGGTTAGGCAAATATTACAGGTGGACAGTGTCTGCTTCCCAGAAACTGAATAACAGACTTAGTCATTCAAGCATTTGGATGTCTGCAAGGAAAACCTCACAGATCTCAAGGTATCCCCAAAGGACTTACTTATGGCTCCTCTTTTTCCCCTGACAGCACTTAGCAAGAATCATATTTTCCAAAGCCTCCTGACCTGCCTATGGCCCTCTCTTTTACTGAACGCTCTTACCAGTATGCAGGACATATACCAGCAAACAGGGACATCATTAATTCCTGTAGCTTCACTTCAGATTTTACAGATGCTGATGTCCTGGAACCTCTGCCCCACTGCTAACTCAGAGTTCTCCACACACAGGCAATTCACCCTACTTTACAATAAAAGCTTCAATCCCAAAAGTTGTTAAAAATGTTGTTAAAAATGGGTCCCAAAGTGGAAAAGCTTTTACAAATTTCAGCAATCGCCATCAGCCAGCGGGGATAATTGAATCTGATCTATGGGCGCTAGGTACCAACAGAAAGATCCATTCTAGAGAATCCCCCGCTTCTTCCTTTTGTGTGACTAAGAGAAATAAAACCAATAGTGCCCAGGTTTCTGACATTTTTCATATTTTCATGTTTCTGTCTCCTTTTGTCACTCCAATTGCTATGAAGCCAAAACCTATGTTTTGTTCAAAATGCTGTAGAGGAGCAGAAAACCAGAGATTTCTCTCTCTTATAGAATGGGCAGGAAGAGAGCAAAAGAGGAAGGGGCAAAATCCTACTATTTAAGAGTTCAAAAGTTTCAGTTTTAGATAAAACACCTTCTTTATTTAAGAAGGCAAAATATTCCTGTGGAAGTTTTTGATGTTGAAAACAAACACCCCATTTCGATTTGTGGGAAAGAGACTGCAGACATAAAATTTAAGTGGAGCCATGGAAATTTTGCATAACCACAAGTTAGAGGAAATGATAGTTCTGCATGTACTGTGCAACAAAAAGAGTGTTTTTTCTTGTGATTGTATTTAAGATTGAGGCTAAATTCTGCTTTTATTGAAGTCACTGAGTGTCATTATATAATGAATATATCCTCCAATCTCTAAACCCTGGAATACAGAGTGGGCAAAATCAATTATGTATCCACTCTATTCTAGAGCAGCCTACACATCTTTGTCATTTCAGCAGCATCAAATACGTATAGCAGGTGCCATCTTCTGGCAATGTCATTTTTGGAAACGAGCACTAATCTTACACAGTTTACATGCAATAAACAATAAGGAACTGATTTTTTAGTATTTTTGAATGATGGTTAATGTGGAAGAACAATGTTACGTCCTTGGAGTTTCATAGAGAGCATTAACAGTTTAGAGACATTAGCTAAATGTTCTGCTTTTCACTTGACAGTTCCTAATAGTCTTGTAGTAAAGACCTGTATGTTAAAACCTTGAACACATGAATAACATACTTAAAATATTTTAGAATTGTTAAATTACAAAGTTTGCAGGTAGGGGTTATTTTTTTTCTTGGACTAACCAATACAGTTGGAAAAAGAGAATAAGCTTTGGGATTCAAAAGAGGGTTTGTAAACATCTTCAGATTCTTGTGTCATTATACACAGAAGAAGCAGGAGTTATAAAGTGCAATGATTTTCAAGACAGACATGTCTTGACTAGCACAGAAACATAGTATAGAAACATGGAAAAAAATCACACAGAATAAAAGTGGATAAATTGTAAACCAGTTTCATTTTATTTGGGTGTATTTAGAATATTTAATTGCATTTCATGAACAATTATTGAATTTCAGTAGCATCCCTAAGTGGCAAACAAGTATGGCTAGGCCACACAACAAGTTCATGGAAATGAGGTCGGCAACTTCTGACATGCAGCTATCTGTTTTATTAGACCAACAAATTGCCTGGCGCTCAGCAGAGCACCTTCATGAGATCTGTGGCACGGCTGCTTTCACAAAGATGAAGCAAAGACAATAGCGATGATTCTTCCAGCTAACTGTAATCTGTATTCATTTTGTATTTCCAAGTCCTCTTGGACTTAGTGATGTTAAAGTAAGGAACAAAGAGCAGGCGTCTCTCTGCTCTGTATCTCTCTGTTCATACCACACTGTGTTGTGTGATTTCTAATACAGACAAATCCACACAAGACACCAAACCAGAAAGAGTAAGGAGGTCAGAAACAAGCTGCAAAGTGATCTGAAGATGTCAGGGCTTCTGGGGCTTCATGAAAAGATGGAAGTGGTAGTAAAAAAGCTGACACTGTGCACCAGATCAGCATTATTACAGTGTGGACAAGGTGAAAACTAACAGCTACACTCATCTTCGGACAGTAAGTTTAATTTTGCTGAAGCTTCGCAAGTGTAGTTAGTGCAACCCATTGCTATAGTTTCTTCTGTTAAAGGATAAGAGAGCAGGTGATCCAAAAAGTTGATGCTAAAAGAGGATCCTAGTTCATTTGCAGAACGTGAAGTCCGTGGCCTAAAAAAGGAGCTTTTTGCTGTGGTCAACTGTTGAAGTAGCAGTCGAGTATTGAAGCAGTGGTGGTTAAAGGGTTACCTTTAGCTGGACCTGGAAGCAGGGTGCATTTCTGGCTAGGAAAGCTGTCAGCTCTGGCAGCTGGGCACTCCTACCCCCACATGTGCTCCGTTACAGGACAGCACAAAGCCCTGGTGATCTGTTCTGGGACCAGGGTGAGTCTCCAAGGGAGACCGGTGATAGTAAGAGCAGCTGGCCCAAATCGTGGCATGAAAATCCTGGAGGGCTTCAGACAGACCCAGCCATTGGGAGTAACCTCATGAGATAGGAAAGGTTTTAACCGTACCTGGATTACACCTTCATGGCCACAGCCTTGTTAGTACATGGCTGTCAGCCACATGTAGGTGGCCGTCCATAAACAAGCCCCTTAGGAGGCTGTGCTCACGAGAATTTTATTCTTAAAAAGGCTTAACACAGAAAAGTCTGTGAAGCACTGTAGTAGACCACTGTCTTTATGTAAATATATCTGTAAGGGGATCAACATGATACACATACTTCTAGATCCACGTAATGCTATGCATTCACGTTTACTGCAAGCAGAAACCTGTGCCTCAGATGCTGCAGCTGGGCTTGTTTATATTACAATTTAGTAATAAAGCCAACAAAGTGCCATTTACCAAAAATGATACCTTTTGCAAAAGTTTTAGAAATTCTCAAATATTTAGAGCTGCTTGTTGTAAAGCTTGCTTTTGCTTGATTTTTATGCAATTCGGCCCAGACGTTTTTCAGCAATGTTTTGCTGATGCAGCTGTATAGGGAACACAGCCCCAGTCAGGGGCTGGTTTTGCCATTGTCGCCTGTCTGGGAGCTGAGAGCCTGTCCCTCTGGGGCATCCCAGCTTGGCCAAGCGCTTCCCGCCTCTCACCGAGCTTGTGATCTTGGAAAGGCAGAGACTGTTTCCATAGCCCTAATTGCTCAGTTTGCAAGGCTCCTTGTTACAAGTGTTTTTGCGCTTACTGAGGCATGTGAATCAAACTTGTCTGTGTTTGCTTCAGCCCCATAAACAGTGCTTGTTACAATGCGGGCTGTTTGCCTGATTATTCAGAAGTCTAATCATCGTAGGCTTCATTCTAGCAGCTTTCACACTGAGCTTGTTTTTGCAAAGCCCTCTCATGACTGCCATTATTGGGTCTGTGTCTGGGAGTTTTAGTACTATGAAATTCTTTCACATCATATTGTTTTTAGAAAAGGAGCGTTAAAAAAAAAGAGCCAACACCACAGAAACAGCTTCTTTGCACAGTGCAATATTGTTTTCCAGGACGTGCCCAGAACTACCCTGGGTACGAGTTATTTTGCTCTATGGGAACAAGGATGTGTTTCCCGTTGGTAATTCTCATCTGCCCATCCCTAAGCCTCATTATAATCTCTTATTCCCTATTGAAGTGGTTATTGCCCGGCTTCTAATTCTAAAAGTAGAATAAATTAATAAAAACTGGAAATTGCTATCACTGATATAGGGAAAATATAAACTGGCCATGTGTTTCTCCTGGAGGTTTTAGCTGAAAAAACTGGAGCGTAACTGTTGTCATTGTCTAAAACTTCTGTAGCTGCTGGTAATTTACATTAATTAAGCATGCAAATAGATGACATAAACAACAAATTGGCCTCAGCATTAACAGTTTTCCTCCCACATTCTCTGACAAGCAGAAGTGGTATAATGGTATGGAAGGGATCTAATTCATCCTAATTCTGATCTTCCTCTGAGAGCAGAAGGAATCCAGCTGGGCTGCTGGTGGTGGTAGCAATTTTGACACATGGAAGATTTTGTATTTAATATACTTTCAGATAAAGACCACTTGATTTCTTCTTTCTTTAGCAACATTTACAGCAGAAAAAATGTGATGAGAGTTAGGGTATTGCTGGTCAGTCACATTGCCTCCAACATCAAGAGTTTCTTTTTTGTAGGTGGAAACAGAATTTATGGTTTATAGGAGGCATCAAACTAGTGCAAACTATTTCTAGGTAATGCGCAAGAATCCTAGTTGTATTTTTTACTGCCCTGAAAGGACCATGTTGTTGGAGCGCCGGAAATTAGTACTTAAGGTTATTGATCTGTTTTCTCTCCGGCCATGGTAGAGAATGTGCGAGTCAGAAAAATTTATAATAACAATAGTCATTTATTTCTAGACATACTCTTGTTTTACAGCGGAACAAAATGAATAAAGAATGTATTCATATTTAAATATCTCTGTATAGCCACCACAGTTCCCCAGAGAGCTCTGTAAACCCTGTAGATCACACCTACCTTTACGTTTCATCCATTTTTCCCTGTTGGATCTCACAATCTGCCTCAGCCCCAGAGCCCCTGGCTTACTTCCCCACAGCTGCCCCATATTGTCCCACAGGCCATTTGTTCTGATCTCATGCATTGCTCATCTTTCAGTCATGTCATGCATGCTGTTTGCTAATTGCATGGTGGTTACACTAATGTGTGTCTCTCACTCTTTCACGTGGGGGAGACTGCTGCTGGACTGCTCATGGGCCTCTGCAACATCACTTGCAATATAATTCTGGATAAATGATTGAGCTGTGCTTCATCAGTAGCTTAACTTTTTTGACTAATGCATTTTCTCTGCAGATCTATTTCTACAACTCTACAACGCTGAATATTGCTCTTGTCTTCATCCCCGTACATATTCGCTGTGTGTAAGTCAGTGGTTGTAGACCAGAACCATGCATTGGTGCTCTCATTGCTTCCTCATCCACAGATCCCTGCAAGTTTTATATTTTTGGAGTCAGATTTGCTTATTTTGATTGGGAGTATCATTCATGTGGTTTTGTATTGTCTCTTCTAAGTGGAACTGAGACACAAGTGCAAATTCCACCTTCTTTTGAGGTCAGAATGTTCCCCTGTGCTTTGCCAGTACATTTGTTCACCAGAGCACTGACAAGCCAGTGGAAAGCAAACCCAGATAAAGCACATTCAGTAGTTAAGAAGAATTTTCTCAGGTATTAGCTTGGCTTCACTCATAGCTTTTTTACTTCAAATATAAGAAACAAAAGTCTCATGTTTAATATAGAGTGAAAATGAAAACAAACACAGCTGTATTCCACAGTCCTTATTTGACCAAATTATTTACTGTTGCACAATCTCCTAAACCTTTTATTATTTAGGTTTGCTATTTTGGAGGCTGATCCTTTTTCTTACATAGCTTTCTGCTCAGCAAAAGCACAACAAAATTATTTGATCCCATATGCTATAAGCCCAAAGTAAGAACCTCTCCCATAATAATTCAAGATTCTTCTTCAAAGTTTTTGTGTTTCAAGATGTGAAGACAAATTCAAAGAGGTTATTTTAATACTAATTTGGTTTTGTATATTTTTTTTATATCTTATGTATGAGCTCTACAGACTCCAGTGGTTCTGACACAGACTGAGTTTTTAAAGATTAGTCCTAGGGAATTTCTGTGTGACCATTGCACAAAAAATGTGTTCTTAAGTAATCAGCTGTGTTATAATTTCCTGTCAAAACTGCAGACACTGTGAATTTGCTATGATTGCACTGCAGCAAGACCTACTCGAAGAGTCAGGCAGCAGCCTGGATTTCAAGGAATTAAACTTAAGCAGAGAGACATACTTGCATTTTCTTGCTGTAATCTAGGCCTGTTTGAAGTGATGATATCTGGAGAGAAAGGCCTTGACGACTTCTTACACTGAAGAAAAATCAGTGTCTGTTAAGTACAGACTCGAGTGGTAAGGCAGGCATGAGTTTCTTCAGAGAGGAAAGAGACGATGAGTGCCTGCCATTTGGGACAGGCAATTCCTCAGGCTTGCGGGGTGCTCTGTTGGTTGTTGTCTAGTAGTATATAAGGGCAGCTAAGCTTTATGAAAGATGGAAGGAATATGGCCATGAACTTACTTTTCCTTTGGTTAGATTAGTAAAATCGCTGTGCATAAACCTGAAAGGTTGTATTTGTATGGAGACGTTATTTCTGTTTAACCTCAGATTCCCACTGCTTGGATCTGATGGTCTCATGGTCTTGTCTCGTGGTCTATTTGGAACATCTCTCTAGGCAGTGTCCATGGGGAGCATGGCTGGAACTTACTTTAATATTTGTGCAGAAGGTACTGAAATACAAGTTGTGATCTGAAGCCATCTGGTCCAAATTTGACTTCTTCCAAATACTGTGTGCTGATGACTGCAAAGACTTTGAATGATCTGGTGCTCTAAAAATGAGCCTGACTCTGAGCCCAGTGAACCACAATGACCTCCTTAATAAAATATGCAGTTGAAAACTTGATGTTGAACTGCACCATGTATAATGGCCTTGCAGGCTTTACACCATGCCAGGCCATTTTTATAAAAATAATAAACTGTGGGTTTTTTTAAAAAAAAAATAATTGGCATGCATGTACATTGACAGTTATCTTCACAGGAAATCCTACATCTTTGTATTTAAAAAAAAATACAATATTCTTTAAAGAGATCCTGTGCTTTAATCCGTTTTGGCCTTGTGGAACCTCGGAGATTGCAGTGGAGTATCTAAAGTCTTTGGTGAGATGTAATGAAATCTTCATGCTGAGGTAACTTTCTTGCTTAATAGCATGGTGGGAAAGAATCTATTATGTATTAAATCCATCTTTGTCTCTGTGGAGACATTCATTTTAAAGTAACATTTTAATCATGGCTGCAGCCCGCAGAGGGAAAAGAAGATACCCGGAGCTGAATAATGCATGTCCAACTACCAGAGGGGATGCTCTATTAACTCTGATTTACATATGACTGCTTGTTTAAATTTGTAATATCACCATTCAGATGGCGTTTTGGAAAGGTGAAGACCTGGTTTAGGGCCTGCCATAACTCAAGGAGTAAATGAACAGCGTTTAAAAAACATTATTTGAAAGCACATGTTGTCAAAATAAGGCTGACCCCAACCATGATCACTTTTCTGATAAATCTTCCAGGGTTCTTTGCCTACCTCTTTGGCTTAGATGTTGTTTGCCTGGGTGTTCTTTACTGTGTTTATTTTGATGGACCCTGGGCAATTTTAGGGTTAGAAATAATGAATGTCAGCCAAGAATTAGAATTTAACACACCTCATTGTAGGCACCCAATTCTTTTACCCATTTTCTTGCCAGATCAAGTAGTTCTGCTCAGTTCCGTTTGGACAGTTGTTTTGACTTAATTGGTCTATGAAGAGTGTTCCTAAATTTAGTTTTCACAAGTTTCTCCTGGCTTTTCAGGGCTGGGTGCATAGAGGGAGGCTCTTTGCCATTCTGGCAGTATTTGTGCGTTACTAATGGTGTGTGCTGCAGTTCAGGAACGCCTGGTTAAAGACTTCCTTCCCACTTGCTGGACTGGCGCTGCCTTCACTGACGGCTCTTCAGCTCGGAGCACCAAACTGCCCACTCCTGCCTTTGTGAGTAATTGCCAGATCCAGTGGCACTTACCGCTGGGTAGAGGCAGCTAACAGTGCCATATCCACACAAAATCTAATAGCTTATTCAGAATACTTACAAAGTAATCTCTATGAGAATACTTTCAGGATTTGTTTTATGAGCTGGAAGCAGTGAACACTGTTATAAATGCTAGCGTATAACACTCTGAGAGGAATAATTGCAGCGCATAGTTACTTATGTTAATACTATCACATTATCTTGTGATAGCTGTGCAATTAAATGAGTCACCACTATGCCAAAATCTCATTTGTCTCCAAGCACCCCACAAATATGCTGCATTCACTGTCTGTGCTTCGGTCTGATAGCTTTTTAGTCATTGCATTCTCTTTGTGTTTGGAGAACAACAGAGCTGTGGAGCATTTGAAAAGATGGAGCACACTGTTTTAATAATAGAAGGATATTAATTTAATGAATGTTTTTCCCAAAACGTATTTAAGAAGATACTTTTCTGAATGATATTTATATAGCAAAGTCTGAACCTTAAAAGGGTATTTCAAGAACAAAAACACTGTTGTGAGACAACAGTCTGCATTCTTTTTATCCTCTATTCTGACTACAGCCTGTGTACTCCATATTCCACTGAAACAAATCCCATTGGCACCGTTTATTCGTTTTTAGATATTCCCAGAAATATATGCAGAACTTTTGTGCTGAGCAATACTGGAACATCCCAAATATTCCCAAAGGAATATTCCATCTGAAGAATGGTCAGCCCTTGGTTTCTGGTAGAAAAAAAAAAGGACCTTATGATAGCAAACACAGAGAGGAAAAAGCTCATTGTTGTTAGGGGAAGCAGGTTTAAGATAACAAACACGGTTTGTCCCCTTTGCGTTACAATAAACGTAACAGATCTTTACTGGAGAAATCGTGTCACAAATGCGGAAGAAAACTGATAAAAAAGAATTGCTTTTCCTTGCACAGTGTCTCTTCCATTTCTTTTCCTTATTAGAATCTGCAGTTTCATTTTTGTTTACTTAAAGATACCTCTCTGGCCTGGAAACACAGCTAGGTCTAAATGTGGGTAGCAATCACACAACTTCCACCTAAATCATTACAGAACTAGAATATAGCCTTAATGCAAGTGAGAGCTAAATACAAGCACAACAGCTCCTCTCCTGGTCGCGTAGCAGCTCAAAAAACAGCTGCGGAAAAACAAAGAAAAACAGAGTTAAGCAGTGCTTGAGAAAATGTTCCCTGTGGCCTCAGGACAGCGTTCTGTTATGGTCAGATGCTGTTAAGGTTTAATAAAACAGAGAAATCAGGAATGGTATGTTTATACCTCAGAGTTTAATTGTGACCTTTTGTATTTAGGCAATATATTTTCCCAGCCCAGGAATTAAATATAGTAGAGAGACACTCCTCAATGTGACATCAAGTATCGTTTTTCCCCTGAAGAAATAAATGTGAATGATGAAAGCAGGAATGTGGAAATAAAAGTGTTACTTCCACACTTATAATGCCAGCTAGCACTTGTTACCAAACTTGTGAAAATAACACGATTTACTGTAATAGTTTACACTTGACTAGTGAGGTATAAAATATCTTTATCTTATAGCCATATAAACCATGGTTAAATTAGGCAGAAGAGACACACAGAGCTGTTCCCACAAAAGGATTAGGAATACAAAAGCTTTAGGAATACAAGAGGCAGAAGCAGAACATCCTGTTCAGAGTATCTGTTGAATGGAATGGAAGCAAAAGGAATTAAATAAAAGAGAAGATGAGGCAGCTCACCTCCTGGGTAATTCTTAATCTGAAGCAGAAGTGGATTTAGGTTGGGGCTTTACAAACCCTTTATTACCCTGCAGCATTTTGACTGATAATAATAAATAATAAAACAGGGATCCTAAATGTGAGAATAGTAAAATAATATCTGATTAGTCTGACCACTCGGATTTGCACTGAAACAACAAAAGCTTTCATTTAAACAGTATAATTTTATTTGTATGCTCTCACCTACCTAATTATTTACATTGAATACCAGAAATTTAAGGCTTGTTTTGCTTTGTTTTCACATCTGGATTACTGAGGTGAGAGTATTCACAATTCTTCTATTTGAGAGAGATGAGGATATCGAACTTTCACTTCCAGATATAGGAGTTAGTGGTACAAAAATAAAGTAACAAACTAAACAGCTGAAAACAGCCTGAGCTGAAAAAACATCTCAACTGAATTACACTTTTCCCATTTCCCTGATGTGATAAACCTTATGCTCTTACAAGATCTGTCTTTTAAATGGAAAATCAAATGGAAAACCTCAGCACTTTGGGGTTTTTTTTATACACCATGAAATATTGAACAAAAAAGAGGTCATAAGCCGTTTTGTTGACTTTATAGGTCTCGTGAGACTTCTTCAAGCTCTCTTCTTGATTGCTGCTGTACATCTGGAGTGAGAGTCAGCCAGAGACAAGATGGCAGGTGTAAGTTGCTCTTGGAGATGTAATACATTTTCCTTCACAGTATGCAAGACAAACACTTCCTTTCCTGTTTCCACCAGAAGGATAAAAAAACTTTACGAGCCACCTTCTTGCCCACAAAAGTCAATTGCATTTTTCCCAGAAGCTTCAACGTGACCGGGACTTCCTCCTATAAATTGAAATATACAACTTTTTTGTTGGATGTAAAAAAAATTATTTTGAGGAACTACCAGGAAAAAGAAAGGTTTCACATATTTTCCTAAAATAACTCACTTATTTAATGTAGTAGTTGCTTGTGTCAAAACACTAAGTCACAGAAATCAAGGCTTTTGAAAATAAACATAGGAGAAGTAACATTTAATGTACACTAAAATTAAACACATCTATGTATATAGCAACGGCAATCCAATTACTTAGAAAACGTAGTCATGGTAAGCTTATGAGAGACAGAACTGAAAGTTAGAATCCTTCATAGCACGAGCACTGCTAAAATCACCTTTATTCGACTGAGCTTTTTCTAAAGACTACCACCGGATGGCACTGTAGGAGAGAAAAAGAAAATGTTTCAAAACGCCCGTGGCAAGTGTGGTAAATATTCGTTTTCATAACTTGGGCGCTTGCGCATTGCTGAAATAGTCTTTTCCATCCTAGTATACATGCAGCTTTCTTATATTAAACATTTCTCTTTCTATGTCATCAGTTATTCATTTTACTTCTCTTGAAAGTTATCGGGGAGAGAAATTAACGTCTTGAAATCTGGATGTGACTCACATTCAGCAGAAGTGCAGTGTAAGAGCTGACGGACTGAAATGATTTTGTTTTGCTTAGCAAATCCATGAGACTTCACTAGGCAATTCTGTGGTAGTTAAACCTCTGTGGTCAATTTTGATCTCACATTCTTTTCATTTATTTGCTTTAACCGGTACTACTTTCAAAACGAACCTCTCTAAATTCCACCTGTCTGCACTACCAAATCTCATAACACTTTTGTAGTTTTCCTCATATTCGCAAATAATTTTGCAGGTAACTATGCAAAGCTTGAGAGCAAGCCCAGACTGTAGGAGTACGAGCCCATCAGTCCGAGCTCTGCTGACCTACTCGGTACCGTTCAGACCCGCTGGAGGGTGATTTACTCTTGTGCTATCTTATCTGAGATCTGATTGATTCTCCTTTCATTGACAAGTTGGTCAAATTGCCCAAGAAACAAAGCAGGATTCTGGGAGAAACGAACAACGCACAGATGTTATTAGAAATCGTAATTAAAAATAAATTCCAATGTTATGAGGATTTGCCTAGGAACCAAAAGGCAGTATCAAAGGATATGTATCTCCTATTAGGCTATTATGTATTATTGAAATATGCAAATCACGGCTATTAAGGAGGAATTAAAAGGAACAGCCAAAGGAGTAAAAAGTTTGCAGGTGGCATGCTGATTGTTTAAAGATGCTATACCAGAGACTAAAAGCAAACATTTACTACTTATCAAAAAAGACTTTAAAAGGACCACACGCACACAGAAAGCTGGCATGATTAAACAGAAATGTGAAAGCGCCTGTTAGAAATAGTCTTCAAAAAGTGGAAATTATGTTGAAATGAGGAAAACAGAAAAGAACATAAACTCTTCCACATTTAATATAAATCCTTTATAAAGTGGGCCAAAAATATTTTGAGGAATAACTTCTGATAAGCATAAGAATGAATAATAAAACTTTTTCTAAACACATCAGAAGCACGAATTGTGCCAGGCAGTTTATAGGCATTCTATAATGTTTGGGATATAAAAGGAGCATTTAAAGAAGCTAAGCCCAGAGCAGAAATGCTAAATTAATTTTTCACATTAATGTTCTCCATGGACAAGCTTGGGCAGGTTTCCACAGCAGAACCTTTTTTATGGGGCCAAGTCAAAGAAATTATCTCAAATTGAAGTGTCAGAGGAGAAATTTCAGATTAGATAGAAGCAAATGGTAACAAATCACCTAGATTAGATCAGGTTTTCAAAACACTTCTAAAGGAAGTCTGATATATGTGACAAATTATTAACTGCGATGTAACTCAACACGTAGATTGGCCTCTGTTCCAAAGGAATGGAATGTGGCAAATGTGACGTTCCTTTTGTTTTTAAATTCAGGGGGACCTCAGGAATTACAGACCAATAAGCCTGACCTCTGCACCGAGCAAGCTGATACCAGCTGTGATGAAAAATGGACAGACTTATAGCTAATCATGACGTAAAAAGGGAAACTTGATAAAGGTGTTGCAAAGGGAGGGTGTAAGGCACAAATGATCAGAACTCATTGAAAGAATCTGCACGCAGGTGAATGAGAATGGTTTGGATGATACATTAAATATGTATTTCCAAAAACTTTCAGCAAGATCCTTCACCAAAGCATGCTGAAGAAAGCAAGTATCAGATAAAGCATGTTTTCTCAGGTGTTCATACTTAAGTGAAAGAAAAACTTCAGAAATCAGGGTAGGGAATGAAACGGTAGCATTCCATTTTCATAATGGCAGTGGTTTACTCATAGGTGTTTTTCAAGGTTTTATGCTCACTCCTGTGCTACTTTACATTTTGAATGTTTTGGAAAAGAAGTAAATGGTGAGGTCATAAGATCAATGATGCATAGGTGATACAAACCAAGAGCCAATTGCAATGGGATGCAGAAGTTCTTTCAATACAGAGCAATTTGGCAGCCAATGGTAGAAGAGATTAAATGTTAAATACAGAGTAGTACCCATGGGGACAAAAAAGCCTCATTAGAATTACACAAATTCAGCTCTAAATAAGTTATAACAGCTACAGGAGGTATCTGAGTTCTTGGAGAAATAGTGTATGCAAATGTCAGATTAATACTCAGCAATGGCAAACAAACAAAACCCCCAAGTATTAGGAGAATGAAATGGCCAATAAAACAGAAACCATGATGCAATTATAATCATGATGCAATTTGCAGATCCAGATTTATAAATTTGACCCATGTTTTGAAAACTGTGCATTGTTCTGGTTGTGCTTATAAAAAATACTGTAGAAGTGGAAAGATAGTAATGATGGCAATATGTGTGACCAAAAGTAAGGAATGGCTTCCATAAAACATGAAACTTAATAGATTAGGGATACTTTAACTGGAATAAGAAATAACTGTTTGGGATATGATGTGACAGAAGTTATAAAGTCATTAGTGGCTTGGAAAAAATTGATATGGAGGGGTTCTTCCCCTTCTCTTTGTCCTGGTTTGAGGTAAAACAGAACCAATTCTCTGTTCAGTAATTTTACTTCTCAGCTAAGCCTCTTCTAACTAACTAACTCTCTGAAATTAATAGTATGTTTTTCAGACAGTGTCCACTTCTAGCAGATAAGGTCTGATGTTTATAGTGAATACCAAGGAATGGTGTGCAGAGAGGCTTCTGCTTATCCTTATTGCTATAACAACCAAGGTCAGCTAACTTTGTTATGTACCAAGTTGGAGGGATGGAAGCAGAAAAGCGTAGAGGGGTCACACATGTGGGGAGGAGCAGACAGGACAGGGGACACAAAATTGACCAACAGGGTGTTCCATCCCATGTGCATCAGGCTCAGTATAAAAGCTGAGGGATCAAAGGGGTCAGTCTCTTTCTTCAATGGCTGGCATCCGAGGAGGACTCTGTTCATTTGCCTTTGATCCCGGTCTGTGCATTCCTGAATCCAGTTCCTGAGTTCAGCTCCCATCCATCGCTGAGTTCAGTCTGGGACTTTCCCAGTGCCTGCCGGTGACATGATCGTCATCCTGGGAGCGTGATATGGTTTTGTATATATTGTATGTATTTAATTATTTTATTTTTTTATATTATTATCCTTTCTTTTTATTATTAATATTTAATTACAGTGGTTTTAGTTTTTGTTTCAATCCATGAGTCTCTCTCTCTATCTTGTTCTTCTCTCCTTTGGGAGACAAGTTAAAGAGGGCATCTGTTGTTCATTTTAGTGGCCAGCCCAGACCAAACCGCAACACTCTCACAGTGTAAGAACTGGGTTGCCTGCAATGCCATTTGCTGATGGTAGGTTCAAAATCAAGAGAAGGGAGTAGTTTTTTATTTTTATTTGCTGTGGAGCAGTAGGCGCTGTCTCAGAAGCAACTCCTGCTCTACGGAAATTGGAGAAAGCCCACAGAGACAAAAGGACATTAAACAAACAGCTAAACTGTACCTCAGTGAAGTATAAACCAATGTGATTGTCTACTGTTTCTGAAAGATAAACAGTAGAGACAGGAAGTATTAAAGTCTTTTCAGTACCACAGTCTTGTCTTTGCTACAGAGTTAACTTGAGTTAAAGAGATGTTTCTGTGCATTTTTTATGCAGATGCTTTTGTTCAAGACAGCACGAGAGGAGTTAATGCAATGTAGATTACAGTTTAACTCTGCAGTGAAAACAACTTCTACAACCTAAGCATCAGTCTTTTCCTAATGTATAGCATTTACTCTTTAACAGAGTAAACATCTTCCATGGAAAACAAAGTGCTAGACACTATGAGATACAGCCTGAAAGACTAATTAAGATGAATGTGTGCACAATTAGTGCAGGAGATTGTGAAGCTCTGTGCAGTCCAGAAACCATTTTAGATGCATAAGTTCAGGAATGCACTCATAAAGTAAGTCCTGGGGGTTACTTATATTTTTATAGATTTTTAGCAATTGCAGGTAAAGGATTAGAAAGTTATTGCTGAGACTCATAGCTAATTAAGAGCTTAGTTATGATAACAGAAATAAGAATAGGAAGGTATATGAAATGGCTTACCTCTGACACAAAGAGATCATCTGGTTTTGTTAATGATATAGTAAAGCAATAAATATTGTTACATGTGGATCTGTTAAATTGGAGTCTGTGTAGAATAGGAAATAGAAGTGCATTATCATCAAATTCCCTGAAAAGACATTTATAAGGTCATGATATGCTGACGCCAAGCATCTTAATTAGGGTTAAAGTCTTATAATAATACATTTGATAACTCTAATGAGCCTTTCTATTGGAAAAAAATATTTAGCTGTAATATTTAACTTAAAAAA
Organism: Larus michahellis; assembly: GCF_964199755.1. NCBI lineage: Eukaryota > Metazoa > Chordata > Aves > Charadriiformes > Laridae > Larus > Larus michahellis. Next base: position 42,966,719 of record NC_133897.1, on the reverse strand, counting down.
TGGTAAACCTCAAATGCATTGTGGCATACATTACCACTATAACTTAAAATTAATGTATACATTAGATAGTTACAAGGGAAAAAGAGGCATTTTTTGACTAATGGAATGGTAGTAGTTCTGTCTCCTTTCACTTGTTCCTGCAGAGTGAAAGACATTGTGAATACGAAAGAGAAACAAACCATTAAGAGGTTTAGCCTCTTAACTTCAGCTTTACTTCTGCTATGCAAGCATAATATATCCCATACTAGTTGATGACTTTCCTGAATTCTTCAGAAGGATGAACATGAAAAAGAAAAAGAAAGTCTGGCGTTTTGAGCAGACTTTGTCTAACAACCAACGTTCATATTAAAGGCTGAACTGTGTTATTTCAAGCTGTACCATATATACCTCACCAAATAAGGGACCAGCCAACTTATGTAAAAGAATAACCTGCCTCTGAGCAGAACTTATTAGCTTGGGCACAGTTCCACATTAGCGTGTCCAAACAGCTTTTGGATTGAATGTGTCTTCCATTTTGCACCTTAGAAAATGAGCTAAGCTGTTCCACAACTGTCTCCACCTGACTACGTAGACATGCCTTCATAGTATAGCTTGGACCAAGGCCCTTCCCCAGCTTGCTGACACAAGTTGGCTGTCAACTACACTTACTTCCCAGACGATGTGAAGCAGCCCCAGCAAGTTGAGTTCGGTATCTATATTTACATGAAAGTCATTAGATGAGCACTAGATGAGCACTCAAGAATACATAGCATAGTTTCTGAATTTTGTAGGTTCCTTAAAAAGTGTTGTGTGAAAGTGCACAGCTTTCTTTGCTTGCTTACTTCCTTGAAATAGGGATTGCCTGAAAAACAATTCCAGTTAAAACTGAAGACAGAAAAAAAGGTAGAATTTCCTGTGGATCAATCAGTCTCCAGTGAAATGGAGACTGTGCTTGGATAAAGTTGAGGAACTCTTCTCAGGAAAACACGTCTTCATCTGGGGAGCATCTATAGTTCAGAAGAGAAGGACCATCCCGTTTAACAGGGACTCTGCTCTGGTGAGTGACTGCGTTGCACTCATTAATTGTTGTGGTTCTAGGAGGCTTTAGAGGGAATGTGCACCTTCCCAAATCTCCAGTTCTTGAGTGCATACGCTTCGGTCTGTTCTGCTCCTCCCCTGCCTTTCTTCTCAAAACCCAAAACATTTTGGTTTTGACATCTGGAATGTATGTGACAATTTCAGCATTATGGGGACGTTTGTGTAACTATGTGTTTGCATGCTACAGAGGAAATTGATGCAAGCCCAAAGCAAAGAAGGCCACATAAACAAGGAAAACATTAGAAAGAAAAGTAAAGATAGGGTTCAGCAGCCAAACAAAAAAAAAAAAAAAGAGATAGCCCTCAAAGAAATAGGAAAAGAGAAGCGGGGAAGGAGGAGGAAGAAACAAGAAACAGTTTAAATAAGACATTGATTACAAAGTTGCTTCATTGTTCATGTTTGGCAGTGTAAGAGGAAGGGGGACATAGCTTTTCGGAATGCCGCATGAACATTAATATTGATGGCCTCATAAAAGTAAATCTGTTTCTCAAGGGAGAAGAGTGCAAACACTTCTTTGCCATTTAAAGCTGAAGTTCATGTGGAGGAGGGTCACAAAAGTCTTTAGTCTGTGTACCACGGGTATTCAATAGACCAAATATTTCTGGCAATGTGCCTGCTCAGAGAAGTGTGTCAGTGCTGCTTGCTGGGTTATGTAAAGGGGGACACTGCAGCCGAGGCAGTGAAGCGGGAAGCCTGAAATATTCCGAAAGACCAACTGGGATTTCCCCTGCTGCTATTGTCACAGCATAGCCACTATTTTTAATTTAACCAGTATAAATGAATTTACTTGTCCTTTTCTAAACTTAGTCTGGTACTCAAAAAAAAAAAAAAAAAGGATTCAGGCAATGCTAGTGGGATATTAAAGCATGTTAGATTTTAACCACACTAATTCTGTGCCCAGTGGGGAGAAAGCTGGGAAACCAAGAAGCACAGCCATGTCTGCTGCATGCAGTATTGTGTGTGGTGCTTGGTGATGGAGGGAAATACTTGGCTGTGGTGCAAAGGTGGTAGAAAGCCAACTGAAGCTGGCAACTCTGCTTGCATAAACCAGAAATTAGTTTAGCCAACAGTCTTATGGGGATGCATCGTAAAACGATGGAGAGGGCAGTGTGATGAAATTAGTTATTACAGCAGAGGGATGGGAACCAGGACGCCTTGATTTCCAGCGTTGTCCAAATTACACGCTGAGGACTGAGTCTTGCCAGGTACTAAATGTCTTCTCACTTAGGTTGTTATCTATTTAGGATCTTGCCGTGTGGCCTTTCCACCTCCACGTGCTTTAACCAAACATGGGGACTACAAATACAGTTCAAAACGTTATTCGCTTGCAAACTAGAGGTTTTGCTGAGTCATTGTTTCTAGGTTAAAAGCATTATGTATACAGACAAAAAAAAAGAGTTTTAAAAGTAATTTGTTGAGAACTTGGTTCCAATAAGATACATTGTCATATTACTTTTATTGAGTGGTAATTATGTGCTGCAGTAACATAAATCCCGTGACACACCTCTGCAGGGTGTATTTGCACATGATAAGTATACAAAACAGCGTTAGCTGTACCATGGCTGAGCTGCTGAGGAAAGGACTCAGTAACAAAGACAGTGAAGTGTAAAAAGTCATACATTAGTCACATATGAAGCTAGAACTAACAGTTCCTGGAGCCTGGCCCAGTGTACTTTTCCTTTGGCCAAAGGGTAAATTCGAGGGTAAAACAGAAATAAAAAGTTTAAACTTGTCCATGGTTACTTGAATTCCAGTGTTGAAGACGTGACCTAGCTTATGCCTGACTCAAGAGATGCAGAGGAATTTGGGACAATGTGATGAGTACTGGTACATTCTGAAAAGTTAGGAAGTGACTAACAAGTACTGCTATGCACTTGCAAATAATTGTTTTCCAGAGATTTATAATTTGTTCCATGATTTTCATGGCACATCCCATTATTATGTCCGGCTCCAGTCCTCATGTCCCCACTAAGTCCCTTTTTTAATCATTCCTTCTTCCCTCTCTCCTCCCTGACCCCTAAATCCTACTGTTTCCGCATCGTAAATTCTTCACCCAGTTTTTCCTTCTTTCCACAAGCTTCCAGTTTGTTTTTATACCAGGTTTTCTCAACAGTTTCCTCATGTATCAGCTTCACACACATTTGTACCCTGTATTTCTATCAGGCAGCTTCATCCTCTACCTATAACAAAAAGGAAAAAAAAAAAAGGAGGATAAAACCCCAGGAAGAACAAGCTCTTGGTTCTGATCTGTAAAATCCCAAAGCTGCAACTGTAGGTAGGAAAAGCTCCGTCATTCCTGGCTGAGAGTATTGTTGCAGTCTTTGAAATTTCAGGTGCAAAGTGCCAGTGAGTCTCTCCTGAGCACCGATGAAGAGAATTTTCAAAGACTTGGACCGTGGTCAAGCTTGGTAAGCTTTTCACTGACACGTAGACTTTTCACAAAACCATGTAATTTGGCCATGACTTTGGAGGAGACAGGAAGGGAGGAAGGGAGTGAGGGAATGAAGGAGGAATTGGGGGAGAGAGGGAAGGAAAGGTGATTTGGTCTGCAGCAAACACATATGACTGTATAAAATTCAAATGTGTGAAATTTCAATGGTAAAATAGCAAACAGTTAAAGTACTGCTAAGTTGTAGCAACAGAATATAGGGTATTATCATAGAAAGTGTCAGGCAAACTTAGTCATAGGTGATACTATCAGCACCACCTCTTACTGCAATTCACACATAGTAAACTCATACTTTTTCTGTCATAATTAGGTTTTATGTTCCTGAAACACATCACAGTGTGATATTTTTCTTGAATCCTTAAGGCCAAAAAAATCTTGCTGTTGATCCTTGTGTTTTAAATATCAGTTTACCATTTTAAAATTAGTGCTGTGTAAACAACAGAGGAATTTGTATAAGACTGTGGGAATTTCTAACCCATTCATGTACCAAGGTTTCGTCAGATTTGCTAAATGCAGGAGCTTCAGCTGTGACTTTAAAATCATTGACACTTCTTTCTCTGTGGGCCTAATCCTGCAAAGTATCAATCGCCTTCTACAAAGCAGCCCCCAAATCTGTCAAAACCTTGTGAATCAGGTACTCCGCCTCTGGAGTACTGAGTCTCAATACATCAATTTTATTTGGATTCTGTGTTTGGTCTCTTAAAAGTCCTGTCCTTTGTCATTATAATTTATGTTCTTGTATATTCAGTTTGCAGACACTGTTTCTGTTGATCGTTTAAAACTTTGGCATGACTCCGAGTAAAACATGCAGCATTATGCACTGCATACCAGATGTGGATTAACTAACTGGTGCTTGTGTTCCTAGAAATCACAATCCCAAAATGTACTTATGCATAATCATTCAATATAGCAAACCATATTTTAACATGAAATCTATTTAATCAACCATTTGCCAGATCATGGAAACATAGTTTTATGTGGTAAATTAGTCTGTATGAGATAATCTGTATTTTACAGGTTTTCCCAGGTGCTTATTTTAAATGGTGTAAATTTTTTCAATTTTTTCTTTCATCTGGAGGATCACAAAGTGCTAGACAAACTATAGCATTGAGCAGTAGAACATTGCTACGATGAAATGTGGCAAATACTCAATGACAAGTGGGAAATCTGAATGCCATTTAAAGACATTTAAAAAAGCCCAACAACAACAAAAAACCCAACCCAGGATCAGGTTGAAAATATTGGGATGATTAACTCCCTGGATGTGAACCTTTGACTCACCTTGTTCTGCTCAGATATTTTAACTGAAGAATTCATCTTTTTGTACAAAAAGGATGGGGTAGAACTCGGGAAGCCAGACAAAGTCCTGAGCAGGCACGCACTGTGTGAAGGTCCCTACGGACCTCTGCTAGTGCCTCTCGGGTCTGACTTCATTTATAGAATCATAGAATCATAGAATGGTTTGGGTTAGAAGTGACCTTAAAGATCATCTAGTTCCGACCCCCCTGCCATGGGGGGGTCCAGGCTGCTCAAAGCCCCATCCAGCCTGGCCTTGAACACTTCCAGGGATGGGGCATCCACAGCTTCCCTGGGCAACCTGTTCCAGTGCCTCTCCACCCCCACGGGAAAGAATTTCTTCCTAATGTCTAATCTAGATCTCCCCTCTTTCAGTTTAAAACCGTTACCCCCCGTCCTATCGTTACGCTCCCTGATAAAGAGTCCCTCCCCATCTCCCCTATGGGCCCCCTTCAGGTACTGGAAGGCTGCTATAAGGTCTCCCCGGAGCCTTCTCTTCTCCAGGCTGAACAACCCCAACTTTCTCAGCCTATGGCAGACGTGTTCTGGTTTGAGGACCCAAACCATGACAAGATACTACTAGGCAAGGTCAGTTCTGGGTAGTTTTGCAAGGTGAACAATCACCCTGCAGAAACCAGTATTATTATTCTTTGTAATTAATAATTATTCTCAATTTAATGGAGCTTTACAAAATACACATTGAAATACATTCATTGCCATGTGGGCTCTCAAAATCAAATGAATCTAGCTGCGATGAAGGCAGAGTCTGCCCCTTTTTCTGGGGCAGTCTGTCATGCACTTTGAGAAAGGTTTTCAGGGAGGAAGAAGTAGTGGTGTGGACAGGACGCTGGAACATCTCCAAACACAGCAGTACAGCAGAGCTATCGTGCTTCTGGTGACACCTGACACTTTTGCCTCCTTCTCCATATAGCCTTTACCCTGTCCCTTCCTAAGTCTCCCCCCCAGGAGCTCCCACCCCAGCCTGCTGCTCCTCCTGCTCTGCCCATCCAGTCGCTGCTAGTCCCCCACCTGCTGCACTCCCTTGTCCTCTTCTTGGCTACCAGGCCCACCTGAGCATGTCCCCTCCTTACTTGCCCACCAAGCAAGGCTTAGCTCCTCTTCTGATAGCGTTTCAGAAGTGCAGGCTCCAGGTGTGCTTCCTGGGAGTCCTCTCTGAGGGCAGAATTAGAGGATGCATTCTGGAAAAAAAATGGTGTATAAGTACTCCCACTGCAACATAAAAGGAGGCAGGAGGAATAGTGAAAAAGAACAGCGTAGAAAAAAAAACCCACAAAGAACGCGTATCTAGTGAGCATGGGGGGGGAGAGAGATGGAGTTTAAGGATCTGAAAAAAGATAGTGTTGGTATCAGAGACTGAGAGTTCAGGTGATTTTGATGAGGTCAGACATGAAGGGAAGGAACGGAGGGAAGGACACAGATGTGCTGAGGCACATCAGGAAGGTTGTTTCATTCTTGTAATTGTGGGAGACAATGAGGGAAGGGTAGGACTCATGTTTTATTCGCTTTCACCTAAACTAGACTGAATGGCATTATCCTATGCTGGAAGGGGAATGTGTTTGGACATGGAAAAAAGTTGGATTCTGTGGCATCTGGGAGATCTTGTGTTGGACACCACCAGCAGGAGTCTGCCGGATATGATACCACTGCCTTTCAAACACAAAAGCATTTGCTTTTCAAAACTGTCATTATGGCACACTGCTAAGTCCAGGCAAGGAGAGATTTGACAGGCAGTTTGTGAAGTGTCACGGCCGCTCGCGCTTGGCAGCAACACCCCCATGTTGTGACACAGCTGCACAAAGCTTGCAGCTATGTCCCTGCGGCCTCGGTAGGGACAGACGATTATAGCCTCCTAATCCACAGCTGCAGCTGACTCTTGATTCTTTGTTATGTATCGTGCAATTGCATGACTGCACTCTCTGTATCTATTGTCTGTATCCTTTTTATTTCTGTAGCTATAATCCTAGGTCTGTGCAGATACCTTTTAGATACTCTTTACACTGTAACTTGCCTTTTTTTGCTTCTGGCTTCCATTGTCGTGACACTAGAGGGTGACAAAGATCCAAATGAGAACCACAATGGAACCATTTAGAACTGGAAACTTGAAATTCAGAGGAAATTCTTAAAACTAACGACTCTTCCAGTAGAACAGGCATGAAGATTCAGCGCTGCTAATGGCTATTTAATAGAAACTAGTGGCACTTCATGGAAGCTTGTTTGATTCAAAACAACCCTAAACCAGACTGTTCAAAGTGAAGAAGGTGGTAACCAGATTTTCTGGGGTTTTTCCAGGACAAAGTGGAAAAGAATGGAGTGGTATTGCAAATTTGAAGTTGTGATGGGAAATCTGTGTTTTTAGAAGGTGTGAAATAAAGAGAAGAAAAAAATACACAATCAATTTTAGGCCCTAAAAGTACTGTTTCTAATATGAACAGCAGTTTTCAGTTATAGAATTATGTAGAAAACTAAAGCTTTTCTGTTCGTAATATTGTTGACAAACGTGAATACATTGGTTAGGAAGTGCAAAATGTCCAGTTCCTGCCTTTACAACACTGAGGAAACCAATCTCCTTTTCTAAAACAGTCTCATGCTTTGCTACTGCATTTTTATGGACATACATACAATTTAGTTTGTACATGAAAAGAAGGTTTGGATATCTATTGGTCTCTTGTAAGCACAGACATGCAAGAGATTCAGGATCAAATAGACAATGTTTTCACTTCCAGGTGCTGTAGCAATCATGTCAGTCCTTGCATCACTTAAAATGTGGTCCATTATGTATATTAAACATTTAAATTATTTAAAAACAGTAAGAAATGCTCTCTTGAGTTCATTTCCTTGACTTTATTTGCAGATTCAAAGTAACTACTTAAGTGGAGTTTGCATGATATTACCAGCTCCCAGGGCTTTATCATGAAATTTGATAGAAACTGTAATGTACTGGCACTCAGAAGTGTGTAAATCTCAGCTTTCATTTCTACAAAAATATTTCCAGTCTGCAAGACAGTGGAAAAAGAGTAGAAAAAAAGGAACCTAAATTTCCAGCATCTGAAGTGTAATGAAAAGAACCTCCCTTTGTTATTTTAAAATGTTATTTTAAATTTTATTGTTGTTTTAAAATTTTTTAGGCAGTCTCGTGATGTTTGGGCTCTCATTCATGACTCTCAGGGCTTGCTGTTGGCAACACGGCATGCAAATGGCACTAATCTGTGCTATGGGGATCGCTGACTGCAGTGAGGGATTTACCCCACCCTTTAAAATGAGCAAAAGACGCGTAAACCAGTCTGATGGAAACTTTGGGAAGAAATAAGAGATTTGGTTAGAGATTCTGGCTGCTCTAAGCACTTGGCCAAAAGCAACAATATTTAGTGGTCAGAATAAGACAGAGACTGTAACATTTGCTGTCGCCAGAACTGAGCCAGCACTTCGCCTGTCAGAGCCAAACCGCCTTTATCCTTCCCTTGCCCTCTGCAGAGGCGCCCTCCTGGAAGATATAGCCGTTTTAGGCAGACAGGCTGCCGTGCCATTTGTGTGGCATCTCTGCACAAGACCAAGCAAAGGTTATGGAGAAGGTGCGTTTCCCCCAAGGGAGGAGGAAAGCCCCACACGGACGGTAACGTGCATGTTCCCCACTCTGGACAGCCCCTGTGGGAGAGGGGCCAGTCACCTCCTCTGGGGCCCTATGTGCTTGTTGGGTGAAGCAAAGAGTGTAGGACCCTGGTGTGGGATGTGGGAGTGGAAGAGAGGCCATTGGCATGCTTTCTTAGTCCACCTTTTGGTTCAGTTTTCTCTCTAAAATAGTATTCCTGACATAAAAACATTTGTAACATGTTTTGAGATCCTTATCGTCCAAGAGAAACACTGGTAAAGGCTGGAGAGGAAGAAGTTGCTGTCATAGATGCGTGTAGACTGAGCAAGAAGGCCCGAAGTCATCCCATTTTACTGTAGGTGCTCAACCACCACGGGTGTGCTGGGGCTGGGCCTTTGGTCTCTCTGGATAAGCAGTGACTGGAGAGTGACTGGAGCCTTTGGGCTTGAACTGGCCCTTCTGACCAAGTCTGTAATTTGTCTTAGTGCCATGTTTACTGCTGAAAGCTAATCCAGAAAGCATTCTCAAGAAAATATACACATAAGCATTGCTTTGTGTAACTTTTCGAGTGTATTAACAGCCCTGACTGATAAAAAATGAAGGGGGAGCCACCCAGCAGTTGGCCTAAGAGGAAGAGAGGGAGCTGCCTTCATGCAGTGCAAGGACTCAGCCCTAGGAAAAGCAGGCAATAGCAATTAGATAGGAAAGGCAGGCAACAGCAATTAGATGATGACATAGATGGTTGGTGCACCCACTGGTGGTTTTGGAGCAATAAAGAGCAATAACACTAATGTGCTCAAGATGCTGTCCAGAGAGAATAATCTGCATTGGTATCTCAAAGGCTGCGTCCAAGGGAATATAAATAGAAGTCAATGAAAAGGGAAGTAACTCAAAGCTCAGGGCAGGTGAGGAGCATGTGATTTTGCCATGCAATCTCTGACTTGTTTATGCAGGACATTCATAAGAACTGTAGGTGAGAGATGCCAAAAAAACCCATAGTTAAAATAATGCTGTTGAGGAGAATGGAAAGGCATTTTTTTTGCTCACAGCTTTTTTGTTACACTATTTGTTTTCTTTTTTTTATTAAGCTGCCCAGGCTATGGGTAGTAGGTATGTGGACGATCATTAGGTATCTGTTACGAGTTTAGTGGCCCCACAGGTGGGAAGTGCTGCCTGTGAGGCTGCACGGTCACCGCCGACAGGGAGGAGTGTAGAGCCCTGTCCTCCCTCACAGGAGCAGATGGCAGAGGAACACCCCCAGGAGCCAGCTGTGGTCCAGATCGCCACGCTCACATAGGAGCTACTGGGCCACCTCTGCTGCTGTTGATGGTACGAAGCAGTAGACCACCAGATTTTTCAGTCTCTGCTGTGGAAGTCTGGATTTACTCACACAAATGGTTCCTGGGAAGGGGCTTTGCTGTGTTTGACACAAGCCTCCAGTGGAAGGCATGAATGCAACACTTTGCCAGTTTGTTTTATTCAACAAGCTTATTTTCTTTTGCCATTTAAAGGAAAATGCCTACTTCCTCTCAGACAGTTCCTGTCTGTGGCTATTCTATTTTTCAGTAGGAAGATGGAAAGCTTTTTTTTCCCTGCAGTCTCCAGACATTTGCATTTTGATTTCTTTCTTTTAATTCTTCAGTACTTACCTGCCAAAAAATAACTGCCAGTATATTTTTCTTCTCTGACCATTGTTTGTGAGAGTTTAAAATTAAGTATCTCTATCTTGGCATATAGAAATCCAGAATATTCTCCACCTTCCTCTAAGAGACATTATGCTTTGGCATGGATTGCAAATTGTTCGTAGCATTAATAATGTCAGTGCTTAAAAAGTTTACCTAGTCCTGTGCTTTGCATAGAAGCTATGCAGACACAGCATATTCCTCCAGGAACACATAAAATATGGTTCTAAAGATATTTAATAAAGTTATCAAGAGTATATAATACAGAAAATCAATAAGGAATTTGTAAACTCTGAGTACATCTGCTTTTTAGAATTTTGCAGTAGGAAGATGATACACATACTGATTTTGATTTCTACAATTATTTTAAGACTCCATCTATTTTTTAAACGATCTGAATAAGCATTGTGATAAACTGCATATAATCTCATAGTGATAAATTTCTTAAATTCATCACTGTCATCCAGTCCTGTGCCACCAGCTTGGAAACTTTGATCTTGAGCTTGTAAGTCAAAGATAAAGACACTAAGAAGAAGTTGTTTCATAACTATCTAGTGATTTGATGGTTAGAGTCATGATTCTTTCCTGACATTTACCATTTGTCATGACTGTAGCCTTTGTGAGCCGGATCTTCTGTGCTCTATAGTCTTCGTGTTGCTTCAGAAGCATAATTCATATGACTGGTAATGGGGACTTTGCCTGCTTTCAGAGAGATCCATAGAGGGAACAGAGCAGCTTAATGGGTTTGTGGCACCTCTTCTACCCCCTGGCTTAGGAACATGGGGCAAACGGTTCAGGCTGGAGCGCTACTGTGCTCTACATATGCTTTGGCTGCATGAGCTGCTGGGAACTGCTACATTGTCAAAACACATTGTAAGTCCATAGCAGCTCTGGCTTTGATGAGGGAACCTTTATCAGAGTCAGAAAAAAAATTTTCAGGATTCTTGAGTTCATAATACTACTAGAGCTAGCAGTAACGTCCCTAGCATATTACAGATCCTTCTCTTAAGCAAAGCAAAAGGAGTAAACAAATTCAAGTATATTAGAAGAAGCCATTGTGGAGATCTCGTGAATCGACAGAAACATTTGGGAAAGTTTCAAAAAATGGATGACAACTTAATGTGCAAAATTCCATGAGCCAAATCCTCATCTGGTTAATATAACTTCTTTTCTATGAAACTGAAACCTCTAGATTCATTAACACCAGATGAAGATCTGGTCCTTGTCTGAATTTTTCCAGGCAGGCAGCTATTACTTTTGCCCTCAAATACTAGCCCTATTCCTTCAATAAAACAAGGCAGCCAAAAATTCAGAAATGACGGAGAAGGATATGGGGGAAATTTCAAATTCAAGCCAATAGTGAAAAGTTGCTTCAGTCTAATCTGGAGACTAATCTAATCTAATCTAGTTCTCCATAATGGTCTCACTAAAATGGTAAATTAACTATATCATAAGTGTAATTGACGGCAATTGATATGATTGCTGTCAGTGCATAGGTTTTGTTCAACGTCTCATGTTTTCATAAGAATATAAAGTCTTTGTTGTTACAAATATACAGAGTAGTTGATATTAAGAAGAAAATACCATTTCTTGTTTGGCCCTTGTCTGCAAGCAATGGAAAAATCTGCTGGTTTTCCAAAAATGATTCCGCTGAATTTTGAGAAATCTGGCTAGGCTCTGAAAAGTCTCTTTTTCATGAAAAAATCCCCGACAAGGTAAAAGTCAATTTTATTTTTTCCCTGGTGATACTCTGCTGAGACTCTCTGAGCAAAATTAAGAAGTTACTGTGGTAACTGTACAGGCTGCAAGATGCTGTTCCTTGGAAAAAGACCTTTTTACCGTTCAAGAGACATTTTGAATGCCTATATGCCAACGTCTTGCTTTTTGTAATGCATACCTTGTAAGCTTTTAAAATGGATCGTTTGTGAATGTACTTAATGCAAATCTAAACCCATGTGTTTTCTCTAGTTCATATAAGCTTGACAAAGTTACACAGACTCTTTCCTCTGTCTGGTGGTCCGTGTGAGAAATATTGTCTATACTGCATCTTATCACTAAGCGACACCCACTGTACTTCCTGTGTTATGTCCTGACACATACTCATCAGTATGTACATTTGGTTAGATTAGTATACGCATTTATTAGTGGACAACAAACATCTTTAAAATAATGGGTTCCTTCAGAAAGTCACGGTACTCTTAGGGATCTGGACTAAATAGACAAAACCCAATAACTCAGAGTCGGAACGGAAACTTTGAGCCCTGGATCATCCGAATGCACAGAAATATGTGAGAAACTCTAAACATTGCATGGGTCTTTGTTGTAACGTGTAGAGCCAAGTAAAGTCAGTGGAAGTTTTTCCCCTGACTTCAGTGATACCAAGTAAAAAAGATGACAGACAGAAAGGAATCTGTGTATTTTATAGCTTTGGAATTACCCAAGGAATTCACTTCTCAGTAAAAATTTTACTGTTGAACATCGTCAGACACATTGAGTAGTGTTCTCATCTCGAGCCCACATTATATCCAGCTTTGTCAGATACTGGCTTTTCGTAATTATTTTTCAGTAATTAAATAAAAGGACTTTGTCTCTGATTTTGAGTCTGTTAGCAGAAGGCCTTAGAACACAACAGCTGCTTGGAGGGGTTTCCTGAAAGGCTTTGTTCAAAGTGAATCACAGCCAAACAAAACATTACTGAGACTGAATTAGTACTAGCTACAAAATAGGATGTTTAAGAAACCACGCATACATATCAGGCACTTAAGAGCTGATCACGGCCAAGATAAAAGACACGCCAAAGCAGCCAACTTGTGTGAAATACTCCTACCCTTCCTGCCTGCCTGCTTTCCCAGGCTAATATCACACAGCCTGCCTGCATTGCAGAGCAATCTGAAATGCAGTGATTAGTAATGGTGACCCTTCCAGGCAGAACTACTGTTTTGGTCACCTCTCATCCCAGCATCCATTTCCTCCTTAAAATAGTAGCAGTAGTGGACACTCTGGATGGCTTCATGGGCTCTCTGACCCTTACTTCTTTTTCTTTTGTTGTTGTGTATGGAAAAAAATTAAACTTCCATGAGAGTTATTTTATTTCTGCATTTGTTTTTTTTTTTTTTTTTTTTCCTTAATTGTTTGCTCTGGTTTCTGTGCCAAAAAGCCTTTCTGAAGATGGTTTCAGTGTTGCCCTCCTGAAATAAGTGCATTTCTTACGGCAATACAGAGGAATTTCTATCTGACAACCCAACCTATTTATTTCTTCATCAGATCAATCAATGCAGGATCAGTCCTTAGTCAAATAGAGCCCCAATAAATTGTAGTGAAGCTGCATAAAGAACTTCAAGATTATTTCATAACTAATAAGATCAAAAAGCCTTTTGAATATGTTTACTTGGTATTTTGTTGCTAGTAAATGGTAAGATATCAATAGCATCCAGCAAGATACCAATAGCTCCACAAGGCCAATGTGGGCCAGGCTGCTGCCTGGTAAAGTCAGGTATCTAAGCATGAAAGACAGAGGCTCTCCATAGCCTTAAAGTATTAACAGATGAGAAATTAAAAAAAAAAAAAATTAAAATCAAGACCTGGGTCTTCAAATTTACAAGATTTGTTGAAGTATTGTAATACTTCTGCAAGTAAACTATGACATCACTTCTGTTTTCTGCTGCTATAGTCGTTACCATCGCTGTACTCAAGAAAGATATTTTTCCTGAGAGCCAGCCCTGTTTCTAAATCAGTAAATACCAGTTAAGGTACCTCAATGGAATAGTGACAAATGGGATGTAGCCATTCCCAGACAGTTCATTTGGCTTTGTTTCATGCAGTGAACTCTTGTTTTTGGCAGGGAGTTTTCCATAAAAATGGAGGCTAAAAGTAAAAGTACATGTCAAGTCCTTTTGGAGTGTTACATATAAAATTTGGAATTGTAACACCTTCCTTAAAAATAATATCTGCGTATGAAAAATACTGTTCTTTACTGTTGTCACAGACCTCTCTACAACTCATGCAAAAACGCCTCTGGCTGAAGTACATAATTAATGGCATCATAAAATCTTATTCTGTAATATCAGAAAATGATTTATTCCAGCAGATATATGCATTCATCCAGAACAATAAATTCTTGTATTGGAGGCACACTGTTTTAGAGAAAGTAATCGGGTAAAATTATCCTTGATTGCTCTTCAGGTGTTCATCTGAGAACTTTAATGAAAGTTAAATGAAATCACCTTTTTTGTACATTTGCTTTTTTACGTATTTATCTAAATACAAAGAAAGAAAATAAAATTAATAAGGATGAAACTTCTCAAAATTCTTGTCAATTTAGAGACAGCTAGGTTTATCTTTAAAAGACATGCATTGATAATCAAATATATAGGCCAGTTATATTTATGATTTTGTCATTATGGAAAAAAACTGTAATATACCCATTATATTCTGTGTTTTTTTCCCAAAATAGTTCATGATTAATCATTACCAACAGTTTCAATGTGGAAACAGATGTATTTCTCCATGTCACTATGGTGTATTTCAATGCCCATGAAGAAAAATCACTACCATGAGATAAGCAGTTCTACATAGCAGTTCTGCAAAGCAACAAAAACTCCGTTTATTTGCCTGTTTTCATCCAAAGTATCTGAAAAAAATCTTGCTTTCTAAGTCTATCATCTCAGGCATAGTTTCCTCCCCAAAAGGTAGTTTATATCTCTGAATATCACATGCAGTAGTCTGTGCTGCAGTTTAAAATAGTTCAGACACAGTTACAAAAATGTCATGTACTTACTGTCCAAAAACATGACTACTTTTTGTGATATTGCTTTTTCCAAAATTTACTGAAGTGGAAACGTTTCCACTGATTACATGAGTTTTGGAACAGATTGTGTATGTCTTCAAGCCGGTTAAGGTTCTGCCTAAGGAAAGATTACAGGAATATGATTCCATTTTAAGAAATTAAGAAAATGCCTATTTTAAGAGATTTCCATTTAACATTTTTTTCTGGACAAATGAGTACTTAAACAGGACTAAAAAAAAGCTGAGATAAAGAAAGAGTCATCTGCTTACCAGGCTGCATACTTTTCTCCTCTATCTTCTTATTTTTTTATTCTCATAAATGATATTTTTCTTTATAAATATTTAATGTCTAAAAATATTCAAACGTCAAGGAAGAAAACTGAGGGAATTAGTTGACTAATATTTCAATATTACTAATATTTTGAAAATAATTAATTTAATTAAAATTATTCAGTAAGGCTTAATTAAGTATAAGTAAATTCTGGCATTTGCATTGCAAGATTTAATTGACTTCTTTGACTTACTATTAAATACTTCCCTTTTCTCACATCCAGTAGATCAGAAAACTGCTGGAGGTAAACTTCTGAGGTATAGAGAATTGTCTGAGCTTCATGACATCAACTATAGGCTGATTTTTCTGGCCTGTTTAATTTCTGTTGGTTCCAACCAGTATTGTGATGTCTATGTTTTGCAATGATATCAATAAATACATTAATGCTAAAGCAATAAATATAACAGGTTAAATTTATGGCAGGTCATTCCTAATGAAATGGATATAAATGAAATAACCTTTTTCATGTCTTTATGATTAATAAGATATTATATAAAATGAATTTTTTCATTAGAAAATGATACATTTTTCATGTGTCATGTAAATAGCAAGATTACCATACAGAAATTCCACATATGGAGAGCAATCTGTCACGATGATCTTTTTCACTAATGAGTACATATGGTTTTTCCTCATGTTTTCTCTGAACACTTGTACCTAACCCACAGCATTCCAGAGCAATCAGATATTGTGGCAACAAGCCCACGCACAAAAAAAGTAGAACTTTGCTTCAGCAGGGAAATCAAAACTTTGCTATCATATATACGAAGTTTTTTTCCTAGGAGGACAAGGAGCAAAAACTTCAAACTGTTTTGAAGAATGAAGATTGATTTGCCATAAGAGGGTTTGCAAAATGGAGTTGCCTGTGATAACAGAGAACTAGACTAAATGACTCAGTCCTGTATTCCTGTTCAGGACAAGGATGATTTAGTGCATAGAAAATAGCTTAGGGACCCTCTAAGAGTCAGCTGAAAAGGAACTGAATAAAGCTAACTCAGTTTTATTCATTATCTATACGTAGGCAGGAACTAATATGTTTGGCGTATGTTAAGACTTGCATTTAATTTCTTCTCATGAATTGCAATAAATATGGCTTTATAATTACTTATGCATGAGTTAGCAAGCCATGAACCTCCTAAAAAGGAAATTATTTTCTTTTGTTTTTCTTGGATGGTAACGTAAACTGTACAGTGTGAATGGAGCCCAAGTTTTGGCATTATTGCATTGGCTGCTGCTACAGTTGTGGTATTACTTTGACACTTGGTGATGCGGCAAGCACATAGGGTACGAGGGTCTGCCCCTGAAGAGCCTCTCAATCTATGTGTGCAGGTCTCTATAGGAACCTCAAGAAGTCCCTTTAAAAAAAATATCTAACATGCCATGGGTATAAAACTCTAGAGATCAGTTCCGTGATACGGAGGCTATCTCCTAGTGAGGCTAGATAGGCAAGAAGAAAATCTCTGTGGGCTTACCTGCACCTTGGATGCCAATCAGCTAGACTGAGAGACTTTTCTACTCTTCCTGAAGTGTAAGTCACACAGGGGGAGTTCATGGAGTTCTGTTGCATTTCATCCCCATTCTTCAGGGTTACCAAGGAACCCACAGCTGAGTAAAACCCAGAAAGGAGCAGCTTTTCTTCCAGACAGCAGGTTCATGGCTAGCCCACCTGCCATTGAACCATCAGTTGCCAGTGCTTTGGTAGTAGACATCTGTAAGACACTTCCTACCAAAGGTCCGGGATGAAAGGGAAGAGGAGAAAGAGGAGGTTAGCAATCTTGCTGAAATGCTAACTGTAACTGAGAGATTTGGGACACGGATGGGAACTGCTGCCTCAGTGAACATACTTCTGGGCAGCGCCTAGAAAATATATCACTCAGCTCCGAAGCTGAATCCAGATAAACAAAAGGAAATAAGGCATGTCTTCCATGCTCATACCCTTGCGTCATGCAGAAGGACGATCTTGAGGAAATGTATTGTCATCATCAGGGGGAGGAAACGATAATGTGTATTGTTGCAGTGTCTGTATCATTTTATTTCCTGTTGCTTTTATGTAATTACAATATTTTGATAATGTTAACAACTTTGCATACAATTTTGTTATTCTTCACTCTTTATCATGTGTATAAAAATAACAATATATAGCACAATCAAAACAAGTTATTAACAAACACAACAGGAGTCCAAACCATGCACTTTTAAAAGCCATTGCAGAATTTATCTGCTTGCCAACAAACAGTGAAAACACACACGGAAGTTCCAGTGTGCACAGGACCCTGTCTGTTGTCTTTCCTCTGGATTTTTCAGTATGAATATTCGGGCAATAGGTTGTAGCTCATGTGCTGATTACCCTAAGTGGATGACCCTAAGAGTAGGAAGGAATTGCTCTTCTGCTGTGTCCACTCATCTACACTCATCTTCTGGTGGTGTTTGAGGAACCATGTTGCCTTTCTCCTCTCTCTCCAGGCTTTCTTCCTCTTTGTCCCTATGTCCTGCTTCTTTCTCCTGTCTCCTCATGCAGCCAGCTTGTGCCCTGTCCCGTGCAGTGGGACATCTCAACCTTCTCCTGTCGCAGTTGAGGCTCCTCTCCTTGTGACCATTATGTAGATTCCCACCTACCCCAGCAAAAGATTTTTGCCTGCTAGCTGAAGAGCAAATGGAGACAGAGAAGGCTGCTGATGTCAGGACATGGTAAGAACAGGCTGTGTTGAGGGTGACAACAAGGCAGGCAGGACAGGGGCCTCGCTGACAAGGGTCCAGTCCCACACAGTGAGAGCCACTGCCACATGAAATTAGCCTCTGCTGACTAGCTCTGTATTATCCCAGACTATATCTAACATCTGATCTAGTTTGTGTAAAGCCACCTTGAGTATCTCAGCTGAACTCCCCAATTGGCAGGACAGATGTTCACCAAATCACAGCCATTAGCAGAGCTGGGCTTGGACCGGGGCATTTTCCAGCATGTCCCTTGAAGTGGCTGTGTCCAAGGCTACTAGAGGGAGAGCTAAAATCAGAGTGCTGCTTATGAAATTAGTTCTTTCCAAGTATTTTTTATCTGAACAAAAAAAAAAAAGAATATGTTTTCCCTGGATTGATGGATCTGTGGGGATAAAGGATAGACTTTGCCTTGTTCCCGTTTTCTTTTGTAGGTGATATTATACGTAACTGACCAAGGCGTCCTTTGTCTTAAGTCTGAGATCTTCATTAGTTTTGTGACACTGCTAGTATGAAGAAGGAGTCCAGATTCCTCATCCTTGCCACAAGTACATGGACTGGAGTTAAACTGCAAGAAAATGGGCTGGTTTTCAAGGATCATTATAGTAAATTTTTCTAAGCTGTGCCAGCACTGTTCTGAAACTGCAGCAGCACTTAATGGTTAAGTACTTCACTACTAACTTAGGCAAACTTGACTGTAATAACAGTCCATACATTTTCGCAGAATAAACAAATGCCCTGACTATTAGATTCGGTTGTTATGTCTAATTTGAAGTCATGTCTAGAAAACAAATTGAGTGCGTCACTAGATCAAGAATGCATCAGACTACCAAAGTTTTTTTCCTCGCCAACTTTTGTCTGAAAATCTGTTACCAGCGATCCAGGCTCTAGTGCTCATGTGATAGATGTTTTTATCAGCACTGGGGGAAAAGTCAAAGTGGAAAAAATTACAAGGCTTGTGTCTGTAGCATTTTATGGATTGACATAAGGTTTATTATTGTTTAGTAATATTAACGGGTTGACATCGAGAGGGAGATTTATTGGAACCATTCTAATATCAAGATGCTTCTGCAAACACAAAAATAGATTTAAGACCTGAAGGGTATCCAGGATCATTTCAATGTCACGTACAAGTTTGGCAGTCCTCCTTACTTTGATTTATCTGCTCTCTTGCTGAGTCCATAGTCTCCAAGACTGGCTCCTTGCTGATTATCATAGCATTATGGATTTCAGTTGTTGTAAATGGGAGAAATATTTATATAATATTTTCATAAAACATGACTTTATTATTAAATCATTGTTTATATAATACAAATTGTAACAATAGTTATGAATGACAATTTCCTTTAAACTACATAAAATCTTTAATTTCTTTTTTTGAATTACCTTTTCTAGAGATTTTGTAACTGCACCAAGTAAACTACAGAAATACTAAACAAAGTAATGGAAATACAAATAAATCTCAGCTGACAAAACAACATATAACTTAGGCTATTATTTTCCCTTCTTCTAAATATAATACAGGTTTCACGTACCTTTCCTGTGTTTATCTAGATTTTTCTTCCATAAAACTTACGATTACAAGGACTCGAAGACCTCATGCAAGAATTATTTTTGATCAGAAATTTCACAGACATCCAGTGATTATTTTGTTAGCTGTGTGCAGACCTGTGAAATCAACAGCCATTTCTGAAAATTGTTGCCTGTCAGAGATAATGTTTATCTAGCATAGTTCTGGTATTTTCTACCTTTCACCATTTTTCCACTATCTGATTTTCACTTCCACAAGAAATATTTTTGAAAGTTATTCTCCTATAGTTGTTGTGCATTGTCATCTATAAAACTGTACCTGAAAACAAAATTAGTGTTTTTCAGCTTTCTGCTGTAAGCATTTGGCAGCACCTTCACGCCCGTTTGACTGTCTCATTACACAGCCCAGTTTCTCTTCCCGTGTACACAGCAACAAGGGGAAGTAAAACAGTTTCGAAAGGCAAAATGTATGTTTGAAACAGCAAGAATAGATGGGGAAGCAGATAGCATGTGAAAATATGCTTGATATATTTCATCTCTGATCTATTGACCCAAGATACAACATTCACAAACACTTTTAATGACTTGTTTCTTGTGCTGATGATCTAACTGAATTTATTGTGCGTAAATCCTTCCTTAAAACTCATCTCCACCCTTATATATGCCTTGACTTTTGCAAGGCATCTGGGTTGGGTTCTCTTACGTAATTTAGCCATCTAAAAGCCATTTAAGCACTAAACATACACTAGTTACCTAGGTGCCTTCTGCAGTCAATGGGCCCGATCACATGCAGAAAGCCGTGATTCATCATGTCCTAAAATATGTTGGATGAATGGCCCATTTCATGTATCTGTCTCTCTCTGTGGGCTATGGCAACAGCCTAGGTCTAAGACCAAATGCATTACTTTTGTACAGCTAAAGTGAGGTGAGATAAATCCCAGTACTAGCGTTTTCATTGGATTTATTGTCTTGATTGAGATAGTCTTATTGTTTCTTTGTCTATTCTATCTTGTCTCTGGTAACTAACTATAATCTTGTTTATTCTAGACATATGTTCTGTTTTTTTTCTCCTACACATAAATTTTAAGCTCTTTAGAACAGGAACATGGAGTAGTCCATAGGCTTTACCTCCCCCCACCCTCCCCCCACCCCTCCCCCCAAAGAAGAAAAATAATAAGGAATAATTCTGGTCCCAATGAGCAATCATTTAATACATATCCTTTAAGCAATCTATTACTGCTAATTTACCCAGTAGAATTTATGACATCTGTTCATGAAAAATACCCACAAATAATTTAAAGACTGATGCTGGAAAATCTTGCTCTCACAGTTAGTACTACTGAGGGCAACGGAAAGATTTATATAAATAAGGGTTTGAAATTGGTGAGAAGGCATGCAAAAATAAGAATTACTTGTATCAGTAAGATTTGCTGCATTGAGCTTTTAATTTACCATCTGTGAATGTAGCCCAATAAAGATGTATTAAGATTTACCACCCAGTAGTTACAACTCCAGGTTTTGTTATGTGATATGCCGTAATTGAATAAATGCATGGTATTTCTGAAGGATTGTGAAGGGGTATAGAAAGATTGCTTTCTTTACTGCTTTTCTAGTGGAATTTCATATATTTGAACAGTGTATTACTGCAAGCTACATTTATTCCTTTTCCCATTTTTAAATTAAAATTTATGAAGATGGGAGCCAGAAACGATATTGCTGGATGCATTAAATAGGAAATTCTTGGCACCTGATAGGATTGAACCTTCAACAGTGAAAAATAAGTGTCCTTTTCAGAATGACTAAGGATATAACAACTTCTGAAGTTGTTGATTTAAACAATCCATAATGACACTGTCCTCCTACACTAAACCTACTGGATTGTAACAGTCCCCATTCCAGCCTGTAAAATATATCCACATTATGCCAATTCTTGAGAAGATCCTTCTAATACTATTACACCTCACTTAGTCCTTTCTCAAGTTTTCTCATTATAATTCAGAATTTCATAATTTTCCTTGGTTGCAGTGAACAATTTGGCCAGTTGGAATAAAAAGAGGCTTTGTTTCATAGAATCATTTAGAATCATTTAGGTTGTTTCGTACACTTGAACGAGAATTATACTGGAAGGAGTCTGAAGTAGACTCGAAAAGGGCAGTTCTTTCCACCACATCACATGTGAAGAAATAGCCCAGAGAGAACTCCCTCCCTTGCTGAGCAGAAGAGGCCAGGCTTTGTGGAGCACTGAACCACTGCCAGCTTTCAAAATTTCTCAGCAGCTACTCTTCATCCTCAGCATTAAACACATAGCTGTACATGCTGTTGAACACATCATTTAAGATGGTTCCATGGAGTAACTTCTATGAACTCCAATGGGGACTAGATATTACCCATAATTAAATAAAAATAGTAAACCCCTTGACTACTTATGTAGTAAGCATTTTAAATATCATATTACTCAGCTTTGCAAGAAGAGTTCGTAATATTGAAATGATAGGTTACTACCTATGTGATTGAAACATCTACTAATTAATGTGTCTATGTGTTTATAATCCTTGGATCAACCTGGTATTTTTCAAAGGTTCGGAAACCTTGTGTTTGCCTCCATAGGAACATTTTAAATCAAATATCTCACAAACTTCATGCCAACGCCGGTTTTTACAAAGCAATCTAAGACTATGTTATTGGGGAAACCACTTAGAATAGAATCATAGCATGACAGAATCATTTAGGTTGGAAAAGACTCTTAAGATCATCAAGTGCAACCAAGTCCAAACTTGTCTGTTTCTATTGCTAGAATAGCATTTTACTTTTCCCATTGTGTGGATAGCTGGATCAGTCATTGACATCCACGGAGGACTATTCACAGTGAAGCCACTTTTGACCCAAAAAAGAATTTTAGGATCTGCGCCTCTTTGACTATGTGCATACTGGTGGAAAGTTTTTGGTCTCCTGGGGCTGGGTATATGAATCCATGACCTATTTTCAGCAAAAGCGTTGCCAACGTGCAGCCACATGATCCCTGACCACAGTGCCCAGGTTTCTGTGGAAACAGAATGAGGGTTCACCAAAAGGAAAGGTGCTGCTCTGCCCCTGAGTCCCACCTCTGATTTGGGTGACTGGAGAACCTGAATTCTGGGGTTCAGGCATAGTGCTGTGTGAGAATTGCATCTATCTATCTCCTTTCTTCAGTTTCTTTAAATTCTCATGCTGTTGCCAAGTCAAGTTGTTTGAATATGTTTTTTGGTGCTCCAGTATTCCGTGCAGGATTTGCTTATGTAATAATTTGATTGCCTTATATTTACTTTTGCATTTATAAATGACCCATCTGTTTTTAATTTAGGTAATGCAGTTCCTTCTACAGTGAGACATCTCCCTGTATGCATAGGTACATAGATCAGCAGAAATCTTAAAATATCCGTAAGATTATCTAGTTGTTTTTTTCCTAGGCTATGAATCAGGCCCTGATTAAAAGAAACTCATCCTGCTTCTGTTTAAATCAACAGAATAACTTTTAATTCCCCTTGGACAGAGATGAGCTCATCATGATACTGAGAAAAGTTTGTTTTACTTTTTTTTCCTTAGCAAAGTATGTGTTTTTCTGTCCTTCTGTAAGACTGAAGAATTTTCCAATATTTAAACTTTATTTAGGCAAAGCTCCCATGAATAGGGATGTTAGTATAGGATCAACTGGCTCTTTTTAATAAAGGGGGTGAAAACCCCCCAATCAAACAAACCCCTGACATCTTTTGCTTTTCTATTAGGGAAAAGCAATAAGCGATATTCCTCAGCCCCTCATGTGAATACCTCAGTGCCCATGGGTTGTCCCTTAGGGCAGTAGGATGGGCGCGAAGAGTCCCAAGCTGCTACCTTTGACAATTTGGTTAAGGCTGCAGCAATCCAGCAGATGGGGAGGCTGCAAAGGCTGGTCCCTCTGTGAGCAATCCAAGATGGATTATTGTGTGGGGCAGTACCAAGAATGCTATAATCCCCTCGGTCTCTCTGACAAACCCACCATGGTTTTGCTTTGTCAATGCCTTGATTTGCACTTCTTCCTTACAACTTTTTATTTCTCCTCCGTCATATTAGGACTTAAGTATTAAAGTGGAATAACTGATACATTCCAAATTCACTGCATGAAACTTCCCTGCCAAGTCCCACAAACAAAATTACAAGGTCTGGTGAAATCTTACACTTCGTAGTTATTAGATCTGTCAAATGAATCATGCTTCTGGGGAATCAGATGTTGTTAGGATTTAAATATACATAGCTGTAAATGCAGAAAGATAATATATCAGAATAAAAGTTTACTGTTTAATGAATTTGGGCACATGATTTTTTCAATGTATCCTGTACGCAGACTGTAGGAATAACAGAAATGTAGCATGACACAGATAATAACCACCATAGCCCATGCTAAGCCATTATATGACAATCACAATTTATAATTAATACTGACCCATCTCTTGCGGAAGGAGGTCCATTTCTGCATGATTTCCAAGTCATTCTTTGTGTCCCTAGACACAGACTCACTGCAGAGTGTCACAAAGATTTCTTGCTTCAGAAGCAGGAAGGATAAAACAATGTAAAAAAAGATTTTAAAGCATTTGATACAGTGAAGCTTAAGACGGATTCGTTTTGTAAAATTTACAAAGGAAAAAAGCATGTATTGGAATATTTTCCTGCAGTTCCTTTGATTGTTGAATTCATTCATGGCTTTTCCTTTTATGTGTAAAACATAAAGAAATATTTTACTGGGCAAATATAAACAGTGTAACCAAATTTAAAAAATTCTCAGTAATTACCATTGGATTTCTCTTCATTTGCAAATTCAGTACTAGCTCTGAAGAAGACAGAGACAAATCCTATTTGTACTATTTTTTAGGAGATAAAGCCCATTGCAAGAATCCCTTGTACAGCAAAGCTTCAGATGGAAATGGGAACACAGCCTAACTGTAATCCAATTTCGAGGCCTGCTCCTGCAAATAATTGGGGAGTACTGAAAGTGTTCAGCCCTTTGGTGGCATCTAGTGTCTAATTCAACAGCCACATTGTAATTTAAGCATGTGAGAGATCTCATTTCTTACAGTATATGCCATATAGAATAGGCTGGCCAAACCTGCCCTGGATTATTGAGGGAAGTGGCAAAAGTCCATATTCTGATACTTTTGCTGAGTTGAAGCGGCACCTTATTTTAGAAATATCTCTCTGGAGACAATGAGGCTTTTAAGCCTCTCTCTGCTGGAAGCTGTATGTCCATACTCTACCTCTATAGACTGCAGAGCACTGTGTTCCGAGGATAAGCAGCTAACTACCCACAGTCTTGATGCGATGGCACTGTGTCACTGCTGTAGTGATGACATCAAGCTACCAGGGAATCTTTCGTCTCTTTCCTATGTTGTCTCCTACAAGCAGGAACAGAATTTAGTAGCCCTGGCTACCAGCGTCCCACAGGTGGCAAGCTGCACTGTGGAGCTGGGTCGGGAAGCGCACCCAGCTTTAGCCGCCCGCTGCTGAAATCAGTGCAGGTATGGCCATGGTGTAGAGCCATCAGTCTGTTCCTGTAGAAAAAATCCCGACCCAACCCCAAACATTCCAAATCTTTTAAAGCAAAAGAAAGAAACCTCACAAACCCGCACAAAGGAAGAAGTGAAACAATAAAAAGCACCCCTCACACATTTAACGGGTAACTTAAGTATTTTTTCCTAGACGTCCAGTATTGGAAGTGCAACAGATTTGAAGAAGGACGTATAGCACATCTATGGGATTTCACCTCTTTAATTATATTCCCATTACACAACAGAAAGTGACTTGGATTTTGGTTTTATGGTTTTTCTATTGAGCTTAACTCTGACTAGTAAATTTTCTACATGCTACAAATGTTCTCTGATGCTCGCTATTGTAATAACTACTGTTACATTGTCTGCTTCTGAGGGTGTTGTGTTTTAAGATCCATTAACAAGAGGGACCCTCCTCCTTCATTGTTACATTCATTAAACCCAAGAGACATAATCAGTGAAGGAAATCATTCATTTTGAAGAAATTTAAAGTTCTGAAGTTTTAACTTGTATTTTGTTTGTCTTCCATCTGATATAATTCTGGTATCTTCTTATTGGAAAAATAGTGTCAGGAGACCTTGACGATGTAGCTTGTATTTCCATTAATTCATTCTTGCCAGATAAATTATTGCCAGATCTTCTCAGTCACTGTCTTTATTAACTCAGTTAAATTTCTCCTTTGGGTCATTGTCCAGTAGTTTGTCCAACTCACTGAGCTGCTGGCAGACTGAAGGATCCAGTGTCCGGAAGAGTATTCTAGCAGGGAAGATGATGAAATCATAACATTTGTGGGATCACATTTTTTTTTAATTGAGAAACAGGTTTATGAAAAACAGTCACTGTGGATGCATTTCCCTCAGAATACAAAGGACAAAAAAATTCAGTTTACTAAAATAATTTGTTTGGGTCTGGCTAGTTGCTCTCAAAGTCAGTTTTCCTTTGGACACAAAACTTCCATTCAGAAGCACAACCACAGACTGCTCTGTTAGTGAGGGATGGTGCAGTTTCCCTCCCACTCAGCATGACCCATTGAGAGGCTTAAGGTTATCTTCTTATTTGTATTTACTACACAGCTAAAAGCTTCCTCCCCACCTAGCTCTTCTCCCACCATGTTCTCACAAGCCTGCATAATGAGATTAAGAAATAAAGCTTCAAAAGGTAACCAGATCAATATGAGTTTGTACTCCTGAGCTTTTGATGGTGGT
Organism: Larus michahellis; assembly: GCF_964199755.1. NCBI lineage: Eukaryota > Metazoa > Chordata > Aves > Charadriiformes > Laridae > Larus > Larus michahellis. Next base: position 42,940,490 of record NC_133897.1, on the reverse strand, counting down.
GAAGTAGGTGTAATCAGCATCCTCAACTCTTTCCCATAAAATCCAGGAGAAGCTCCTGGTGCTTCAGATGGAGCCTGTCCCAGGCATTACATAGTACCTTAAATTACAAATCTATTTTCTAAAAAATGATGCTAGAAAAATTTCATAACCAAGTTATATTTTTATATTGTTCTGATTTGTTACAGACAAAACATATCAAATTTACAAGTGGAAAGGAAATCTATCTCCTTTCTCAGTCCTAATGTTTTAACTTGCCAATACTTGGCTCTATCAACTTGCTTAGAAGCTGAATGTCATTTTGGACTCTTTCTCTTGTTTTTTCCACTGTATTGTCACCAGCAGGCCAATTCTGCCACCAGAAATACTTGGCAATCAGATTGTCTTCAGCAGCTCTGCATACACACAATGGATCCTGACATTGTACAAGAGAAATAACAGAATCCATTTCACTTCCTCTGGTCTGCTTAGCTATGAAGAGCTAACAGGAGTAAAAAATAAACCCAAACGCCCCCCTCATGGGACCAAATCAATATGAACACATATGGACCAAAGCTGCAGCAATAGTGGCCAAACTTCTGCAGGATCCTATGGGAAGCTGCCCTGCCTCAGAAAGCAACAGGAGGCTGTGCCTAAGGCACAGGCGTCTCTCCCTTACCCCCTTGCTGCTCCTCAAACTGTGCTATTGAATATCTGGTCCACTCAGCAAGGTTGGATCTGACTTTTCCTGGAGAATTGGCCCACATTACACATCCATCTTGGCACCCATTCAGCCTGCAGTCTTTCTTCTCTGATTGCCAAAAAGCATGCTAGCAATTCAGATACACTAGTGGGTCTGGGATATGAATAGCCGGCCACTGGGAACCGTACGAGAACTTTATTGTCTTCCATAGCCCATCATAAACCAAGAATGATTCGCCAAATGTAACTGAGCTGGTTTTGGATTTTAAATCCTAAGACATCAAGCCTTCCAATCTATTTCAATTATATTTTTTTTTCTTTCCGTTGCTCTGGGGGAGGAGAAAAAAAGCTTCATTCCAGCACAATAAAAAAATCAAGGGTTATCAAGAGGCAGTTCAGGGATTGTTTGTGGCCTGTCAGGCAAACTTATGCAGTCTTTAAGTATACAGTCAGCACACCACTGAAAATGGGTCATTTCTGTATGTCTGTTGGGACAAGGAACTTAGCAGGTTAGTCAGATGGAGAGTTATGCAAACATGGTTAAAAAAGCAATGCTTTTGTAGACTGCTTCAAAAATCAGATCCAAAATTTGCAATTCATTCAAAAGCTGAACAGAGAGAGATGGGGAAAAAACATAGCTAAAAATTAAAACATTGGAAGACAGATGGGATTTTCTCCAACAGTGTGACGAAGAACTGACGGTGAGAGCTGACTGTTAGTGAATTCTGCTGTATTACACTCTCAAAGCCATTAAAAGAAGTGTTGAAAAATTAACCACCATGCAGGAGTTCAAGAGATCTCTCAACCATGCATTTATTTTTCAGTCATGACACAGCTTTATGCATGTAAGAGAAAGAAGTAATCTACAATTTGTTTAAAATAACAAACCTCCCCAGCAGCCCTATATCTTATATAGTCTAAAAATAGCAATATTGAAAAACTATCCATCCAGTTCTCTAACCAGACATGTAGCATATTTATGTGCAAGACGTGTTTTACAAGCCTGCAGAAGAAAAAGAGGCTGCTCTTCTCGTAGCCGTCAAAGCTACGGGCAGGTGTGCGGATAATGCCATTGCATTACAAATGACAGTGGAAACCTGCATGGACAAGGCTGGGTACTGCCCACCCACCCTGCTTTCAGCCAGTGACAGCATTTCCTCTCTTCCTCCTTATTTTCCTCTGTTCCTAATTCAGCCATATGTTTGTGTTTCGTACATGTAAGTGAAGTTAGCAGGAGGCTCGCTGCTAACTTCAGGGGGGCTGGAATTTAACCCGCTATCTACATTTCTGCTTGTAACATTAAGGGGGGAAAATGGCATTTCGGCAGTGCTTTCACAAACAGAGCCTCACACAGCTCAGAGCACTTGGGTGAAATTCAAGCCTGTTGCAGTCAATGTGGTAGCTATTTTTTTCACGACGCCTCTGTTTAGCCCACACTTGAGAAGAAAACACACACACACACTGAAGTATTATTTATGTAGAATAAACATCACTTGAAGGAATTGGATGGTGGAAACTACCTAGTTGTTTGTATCCTTGGTCCCAACTATAAAAGCTGCCTCCAGAATGGCGTAGTGTAGAAATAATATTATTCCTTCGGTCTTTTTCTCTTTTCTCTATAGCAGCCTTATCAGTAATACCCTCAATCATTTGGAAATGCAGCAACAGTGTATTGTAATACTATTTTGAGTAGTGAGGAAAAGCCTCAGCTGTCAGTACTAACCTTTGTTTATTGCTGTGAAAAAAACACAGTAGCACATCATGCAGATCTAATTTGAGAATTGCATGTTGAAATTATTATGTAATTTCTTGTGTTTCCCCCCTGTTCAGATGTTCTACGACTATTCATGTGTATTTTGTTTTAAAGTGGTTATAAGACTGTTTACAAGGCTTTGTTTAATCACTGTGTAGTGAGATACTAGATACCAGAACTGAATTTACCTCGGTTCCCCACCACCATGAGCTTGTTATAACCAGATTTGAACTTCAGAAAATTCAAATTGTTTCAGTGGTCCTTGCTGTGCAGGTAATGCAGCGTATTCCGTTGCTCTTTAAATCCACTGACTCGTCTGCGTCTTAGATTTCAGCACCACGCTGAAGTTGCACCTCAATTCATTAAATCGGTTGTATTTATTGGGTGGGTTTTGTGTGTTGCTTTTAAACAGTTTCCCTTTCTTTCTCAGGGAAAACAAGAAAAAAAGGGAATTAAAAGCCTGTGTAAGGACACAGAGGAAGACGATGGCAGTCCTAGTAATACTACTTCAGTCCCCTGGTGCTCGATCTCATGCCACTGCCCGTGACTGTGCTGCCATTTGACATCACCCGAAGAGAACCACAGGTACCTCCTACTGTAAGCTGGGCTAGCGGTGGCGCAGTTTTGCAGACCCAACTTTCAAGGGAAATTTTCCAGTACACGCATGGGAGGAAGCTGGATGGTAGATACGCAGTTTCATTTCAACGTGCTCGCAGAGGCCTAACATTCTGCTCCACAGGAATTTTCCTAGAACATCCATTCATTTCTATTTCTAGAAGGTTGAAGTAGTAACGCCCTCTCAATATAGAAGTCCACCTGTGAACTATGTAAACTGCTTTGGGAGGAAGATGGAACATATTTGCTTTTCATGAAAAATACAAATATATATGTGTATATATATATTTAGTTTATTTTAGGGAGTTTTACATGCCTTTTTAAAGGAATCTAAATATATACACATGTATATAAGCACTTAGTTCTAAGAGTCAGCTCTGAGCAAGGAAACAAACTGGTCTGGGAACCCAAACAGCCTGTGCAACCGAATCTAAGACTCTTTAAGTTTTTGTTGTAAGGCTTCAGGTGGGCGCTCCTGATTACACAGAAGTCTATGCACTGCCACAGTTCCTATAAGAAGTGGTTTCACCAGCTTTGCAACCTTAATAAAAAGTCATTCTGTAACAGAGGAGAAAAAAAAATATCCTATTTTTAAAAAGTGTGGCATGGTTCATCTGCGTTTAAGTTACTTTTAAGAATAAACAAAAGTAGTGTTTTTAGGAACACCGGTCTCTGTCACGTAGCTGCTTGTGAGGTACCTTATACTGCTGTGCTTCAGCTTCCCTGAGCAGCGAACACTGGTGCCTGTGGAGCCAGCATGAACGGATCTGATATAAAAGTATAGCACACCCATGACACGGGGGGCAGAGTAACTCTTGTGGATGTTTGCAGAGCCTGCTGAATTTTAAAAAATGCGGTAGATCTGGAAAACATACCACACTATTAGTTCAGAAAGAATTTATGCTTTCCTTCAGATTGTATATTGAATATTGGCAAGAGGGTCAAAGAGGGCTATTTATATTATAAGGTAGTTGCAAAAAGTTGCATTTTATATATAAGAAATGAAAAAAGAAAGCTAAGTTAATGAGATGGTTAGAAAGGTAAGTTGGTAAACTAGCCTTATACTTTTAGACATAAACAGTCAAATAATTTATGAATAGGATTGAAACTTCAGTTTAAATTCAGAGTTTGGGATGACTTACACCTGTCCCCCTCCTTCCACCCTGCTATTTGCTCCATTCAGTCGCTCACAGGGGAAAATACTACTGGGGGCATAGCCATAGATTAGGAGCCAGAATTTCACTCTGCAATAAGTGTCAGCAGTTCCTCCTTTTCTCCTCTTCACAAAGGGATGCTCTTATCAAGTGGCTTTCCTGTGGAAGAGGGACGAGCAGGCTTTTTCTTTCTGACCCCTGTTAAACAACTTGATGTGCTTTTCCTTTGTTTGTTTGTTTGTTTGTTTCTGCAGTTCTCACTTTCAGGACATTTCCTGTGGACTGTCCAAGTCCAAGTGCACTTCAAAAGTGAGAACTAAGTGTATCTGCGCAGTGTCTCACTGCATGTTCGCTGTCTGAAATGAAATAAATGAAATGACTGACCCATGGCTCTTGAACTAGTTGAATGCATCCACAACTGTGCCAACGTTCACACTGTTAATCCTCTTTGAAGCTCCAAAATTTAACCCTATTTTGGAGGTCTGGTGTTGGTTTTTCTTTTGTATCCCAGACATCTTTCCCAGTACAGCTCTGATCTTGGCTCAGACAAGAAGATACTGCCTGTGAGGTGCTAGTTTTTCTTGTTAGTCCGGTGTCAGCCTTCCTATCCCAAAATATGAACAGTTAATGTTTTTCTGGAACAACTAAGCCAATTACATTTGTAGTTTCACAGTCTCCCTGACCCTAAGACAATTTGCTGGTGCAGTTTTGCCCCCTTATTAGGTTACCTTGTCATAAGTTTTATTCAGTCCCAGCAAGCATCGGGGTACAGTGACAAGCGGGTGCTCTACAAGGGCAGAATAAAGCCCTTCCTTGGCTTTATTCTGATTGCAGCTTTGGTTGAGGAAAGAAGAACATAAGACATTTCCCTCTCCACAGCAGAAACCCCAGTGATTTGCATACACTCTGATCTCATCTGAACGTGTTTTTAACATGGATGTTTAAGATATTAATAGGCTACTTTTAACTTGGACCTCCCCAAATATCCTCACAGTGGTATTGTTACTGTAACAGAACATACTCCTACATGATCCTACTTGGTTAGCCTTAAAAATACTTTAAAAACAGAAAGGAAGAAAGAAGTCTTTGTCTACGAATGCTAAAATCTATCTTCATTTATGAGAAACTGTCAATGAATTGCCATGGAAACATTTACTAATTGTCCATGTAGCCTGTAAAAATAGTAAGAAAAAGAGGTAAGATTTGTTAAGAAATGTCACTCTGTGAGAGATGACCTGAACCAGAAGATTGTGAAGAGAGGCAGCGTGGTGTAGCAAAGCCTTCTCTTCTCCAGGTTATCATCTCTTGCACACTGAGATCACCTGGGCGTCTTCCCTAACGAGACGTCATTCCCACTGAGTTAAGAGTAGTGTCACTGTGTCCCTTGATGCCTGTTTACAACCCATCCTTCAAAACACAGGGGTTAGTGGACTGTGACTTCAATCAAAATTCAGGACACCCATCCATTCTCTATCATAGTTTAAAAAATTTGAGTAGTCACATTTCTCACATTTTTTTCCATTTTTTTACACTCTCTGTGAAAATGCTCTTTTCCAGTTCTAGGTGTATCACTTCTGGGTTCCATGTGATGCAAACCCAGTTGTAGCCCTGTGGAATTTTCAAGGTAATTTAAAAACTCACAGCAAATCAGGGCAGTAACTAGAAGAGGCAGGAAAATAAAATACATTCATGTAAAAGTGGTTAGTCAGAAGTACATCTTGAGAAGCCTCAATTATTATTTTTTTTTAATAAAATCATTTTGAAGTACTACTGTACAC